>NC_057350.1:2440000-3655000 GCF_016509475.1 Prionailurus bengalensis | reverse complement strand
GACGCCTCACTCACCTCTGTGGCCTGAGACCAGCACGGTGCCCCAGAGCGGGTGTTGCGGAAATGTGTGACGGATGAACTAAAGATCGGTCGCTGCTGGCCCTTGCAAGTGCGCAACCGTTCCCTGCTTCTGTGGGGACCGGCCCTGATTTAGAATATGGCCCAACACGCAGCTTCACAGGGGTCCTGGAAAGGGGAGAAGGACCTGGGCCACTCAACAGAGAAGCAGGAGGGCATGAGAGAGAGGGAGGGGCCGACAGCCACTTCCTGTGTGGCTTCACACCAGACAAACCCGGAGAGGACACGCCCTGGCCGGCCGCCTCTGCCATCGGCAAGCTCTAAGGGGCCCACTCATTTCAGGGGTCCCGCCAGGGCCCGAGGAGCGCTCCGTGCCAGGCTCCACGGCGTGCACGGGAAGGGGGCTGCGAGCCTCCGCCGGGAATGTTTCCAGCAGATTCCCCGGGAGCCTTTGACGGTCACCCCGATTTACCAGGGGCTGAGGGGTGGGGCTCCCAAGGCACAGAACCTTCAGTGCTAAAACCAGGAAAGTCCCGGGCACACTGGGGCGCGTGGGTCACCCTACTTTGCCGGCAACGGCGTTTGTGACGGTCAAGCTGTTTTCCAGCTTGTGCTTAGGAGCTCGTCAGGGAAAGGAAGGAGCCAGAGACTGTGATGAAAATAACCATCGAATGGGCCATGCTTCATCACTCCAGCGAGGGGGCCACCTGGGCCTTTAGGTCCTCTTCCCACGTCCACGTCCAGACACACACACACACACACACACACACACACACACACACCCCTCCCTTCTCCTGCATTAGCCGCCCCACCAACCCCTAGCCCCGTCCTACGCTGCCAGGCTGGCTGAGCAGCCGTTCCGGCGAAAGAGTGACAGGGAAATGCAGCCTCTGCTTTTGACGCTGTGAAAGGAAAAAGTCCAGCCTCCACGGGCGGATGTCCATTGCGGCTCTGTTCATACACGACCCGGTGCCCCCAGACTACTGACCTGAGACCGAGAGACACGCTGTGGACAGACAGTCATTTATTCAGGGTTATACTGTCCGTGCGTCAGGCGCTTTCCCAGGACCCGCGAGGGCCACAAAGACGCAACACACAGGGACGAGTTTAGCGAGCCGCTGGTCAGGGGGGACGTGAAAATGCATCTTAAAACTACAATGCAGCTGATTCGAACAAGAATGAAAGGTGCTGTGGGAAATTTGGGGGGAGCCAGTGCCGGGAAGCACAGGGCTGGGCTAACTTCCTGCTTGGGGGGGCGGGGGAGGGTCTGCGTCTCACCGTGGTCTCACTGTGGTCTCACCGCGGTCCCACGTGGCCACGTGAGTCTTCCACATGGAGGAAGGTCTTCAAGCCCAGGAGGCACTTGGGCAGCGCTGAGCCCAGGAACCAGGAGTGGGGAAGGGCGGTGAGGGTCCGGCCGGTGCCCGCAGCCTGGCACTCAGGCTGAGCAGGGGGCCCGGAGCCGTGCATGCACCGTGGCTGCCTCCGAGTCTAGGAGAAGCCTCCAGAAGTCCGAACAGCTGAGCACAGCTGTGGGTTGAGTCAACATGACACAGAGGGACGAGAGGTAAGTCAGGGTGACAGGCGTTTCCAACCTGGACCCTTAGAGGACACTCCATTCCAAAAGGAATCTTACCTGGAATCTCTAAGAAACCGAGGCGGGGTGCAGAACAAATCCATAGCCCCAGACGCGGGGGCGAGAGAATCACGTTCCAGCACTGTGGCCACAAATAGGCTCGCGGGGCTGCCTGATCCGAATCAACTAAGCTAATAGCTGCCCTTCTGAAAAGCACATCCTTGTCTCTTCTCCCCTAGTGCGAGGACCACAAAGTGGAGTGTCTGTACGAGGCTCTAAAGAGAGCCGGGGACAGGATCCGGGGTTCCTTCCCCTTGGTCGTCCCTCTGGCTCTCCATTCTTCCATCAGCTACCTGGGCTTCTTCGTGAGCGACAGCCCTGCGGACGTCATCCGGGAATTCGCCACGACGTTCGCCATGGAAGTGGCTGTCTTGGCAGGTAGGCAGCCCTGGCCAGTTGCACACGAAGGGCGCGGTTGACAGGGACTGACTGCTCTGTGTCCGGGGCCGTGCTCTGCTCCTCAGGCGCCGCGGGCCAGCCGCGGGGGGAGCGGGCTGCGGGCTGCGGGCTGCTCCTTGCTGCCGCCGGCTGGGCTGGGCTCAGGGGACGCAGACGCCCTGGCCCAGGACTTTTCCATCGCCACCTCTCCCTTTTCAGCCAGCTCCTCCAACGTGGCCTTGCTCTGGGGCTGAACAGCTTAGCCGGAGCTAAATCTAATGAGCCAGGATGTCCTTCAGAAGGAAAGCAGACTCTGAAAGCAGAGGCCACCTTTTCTCCAAGTGGGAATACCTTTGTCTGCATCGATACGGGTTTTCAGAACACTGGGTGCGCTCCAGCTGCCTGGAAAACTGTCCCAGGAGGAGACCTCGAGTGGTCACGTGATGACGGTGGATTACAGGCTGGTTCCCACACGGGGACGTCCGAGGCTCCCCAGCTCCATGCCCGCCTTGGACAGATGCCCTCCCGGGGTCAGTGCTGTGTGTAAAACACAAGTCCTAGCTGGTTTTTGTTGATGTTTTAGGGAAGACCATAGTGTTTTCTCCATGGCCTCTCGGGGAAGGATCGTCGAGATTCACTTTGAGAATCTTTGAGCCTCCCTTTTTCCCCAACCCCTGCGCTGGTCTGGAGACAGGATCCGGCTGGGGTTCACGGGAGGGACTCTGGACTTGACCTCAGAAGAGGAGCGTCTCTCCCTCGTCTCTGGTTAGCGCTGGGCCTTCATCAAGTCACATCAGCCCCAGAAGTCGCTCTTTCTCTGCAAATCGGCGAGGACTCTGGCCCTTCAAACAACGCAGCCTGTTTCTGTGGAGTTCCCCCTCGGTCCTGACACACAGAAAAAGTACAGTGTTGTGGTGACTCCCGGCACCCTGGTGGAGAGACGCCACCCTACCCCTCCACAGGTGTCGAGGCCCCTTCTGATCTGGCCACGCCAGGAGGTCACTGAATCCCGGATTTCCACTTGGAGGCTGGCCTCTGGGCTCCGGGGTCCTATTTGCTGGACGATTAGCAGCTTACCCCATGGCTTTGTTGATTGGCGTCCTTTATAGAAACAAGAGTCAGGTGACGGCTCTTTAGTCTCCTTGTGGCCAAAAGGACAAGGTGGTCTCGTCCTGCCCTGCCCCGTCAGCCCCTTGCCTCAAGGCACACCGGGCACCTCCCTTATGCACTGCATCCCCCAGTTGGGTCTCACTGGCCCCATTTTAAAAATGAAGAGACCGAAGCCGGTGAAGGGGAACATTCCTGTTCGAGGTCATTGGCGCGGGGGAATCGTGTCCCCTGAAATTCCTGTCCACCCTGAACCTTAGAAACAGGCTTTATTTGGAAACAGGGGCTCTGCAGACACAATTAGTTAAAATGAAGCCAGACTGGCAGCCAGACTGGAGGGTGGGGTCTAAATTCAGCGACTGGTGGTCCCATGAGAGAGGAGAGAACACAGAGACACAGGGGTGGAGGCCATGGGGAGGACACAGGGACGCAAGGATGCGGCCACACGCCAGGGACCACCCGGAGCCCCAGGAGCTGGGCGCAGCAGGGAGGGGCCTCCCCAGAGCCTTCAGAGGGGACGCAGCCCTGCGGACGCCTACAGACTTCTGGCCTCCAGACTGCGAGAGAGCACCTTTGTGTGGTTTTAAGCTCCCCAGTTTGTGGCCATTTGTGACCACAGCCCCCGGAAAGCAATAGGGTCCCCTAAGCGGGGGTCAGAGCAAGAACCTTAGTCCAGCTCGGTCTTGCTCGGCCCCACCCGGGTTCAGGCTGACCAGCCCTGGGCTCCGCCAGGGAGGCTCCGACCCCACGGCTCTCACCCTGCCCTCCACGCCTGTGCCCTGGCCTGACCCCAAAGGACTGGGAGGGGCCGGCCAGCTTCAGTGTGTCCCCATCAGGGCATCTGTGTCTGGCCCCAGAGACACGCCCCCAGAGGCAGGGGCTGGGGAGAGCGGACAAGACAAGGGCCCACGCAGAAGCCACGTGTGGTTCACAGATGACAACCAGCATGGATCTTTCCCGGGCCACACTGACTCACGTGGCCAGGTGGTCCTCCGCCCACGGCCGAAACACCCAAGAAAAGAATGTCCCCGCCACCCACACGTGCTCTCAATTTATGCTTCTCGCCTCGGCGGTTTCTTGTTTGCCACTGATGTCTCATGTAGCGGATGGGAGACATCACTGGGCCACCAGGTCTGGGCCCAGGAAGCAAGTGCAACATCCGGGCCACGTTCCAGGGGAGAACGGGGCCTGTCTGTTGGTATGTGTTGCCCGGGGGAGAGGTGGCCGGTAACCAGTAGTTACGAAAAGACTCCCGGAGATGTGAATCAAGAGACGGGTTTCAGCGCCACCCCAGCAGGTGGCCCTCACCATCCTCAGGCTGCTGCTGTGCAAACGCAGCTCTTCCCAAGGTTGCCCCACCAGGAGAGGAGGGTGGCTCTAAAGCCAGGCCTACGTGACACCAAAGTCCGAGTTCCCGTCGGTCACTGCCTCCCCCAAACACAAACTACTTTGTGGCCCAGAGGCCGTCAGATCCTGGCTGACCTCAGGGCCCTGGAATGAGGACCAGGAGGGCAGGACCCACCAGGGCAGAGGCCTCCCAAAGACACCAGGGACCGACCACTCCGAGGGCTCCCTGCTTCGCCAAAGTGAGAGAAGCCGTCATGCTTGACACAGTTGGGTTCCCTGTGGCATTTTCTTCCCGAGATTCTGCAGCAGAACCAAAACCATCGGCCCAGAGTTCAAGGTTACGAGTCCAGGCAGCTGGGTAGTGTGTGCGCCCCGGAAAATGAACGGAGAAGCTGTGACTACATCCACTTTGATCAGAGGTTCGGGCCACTGGCTTGCAAACTGATAGGCTCCAAACACCCGGACCCGTATCTCCACCCCTCCTCCTTCCTCCTCCTTATAGGATTTGCAATACCCAGCTATGTCCTCTATAAGCTGAACTCTGGGGGGTGCCTGGGGGGCTCAGTCGGTTGAACGTCTGACTTCAGCTCAGGTCATGATCTCACGGTTCATGGGTTCAAGCCCCGCGTCGGTCTCTGTGCTCACAGCTTGGAGCCTGGAGCCTGCTTCGGATTCTGTGTCTGCCTCTCTCTCTGCCCCTCCCCTGCTCATGCTCGCTTGCTCTCTCTCTCTCTCAAAAATGAATAGACGTTACAAAATTTTTTAAGCTGAACTCTGTGAAATGGCACAATCTGGGGGGAAGGAGGGGGCAGAGGCAGGAGGCACCAGGCAGACAGGCTTCGCATACCAGCCCTGGGCACGTAGCCGTCGTGGATGCGTAGCCACCCCACACACACGCAGCGCCCACGGTGGGGGTAAAAGCGCCCACCATCCTCGTGTTGACCTGGTTTTGCAGACTGCACCGTGAAGCCCTGCGCCAAGCAGCTGCACCTGACCCTGGCCCACAAGTTCTACCCCCACCACCAGAGGACGCTGGAGCAGCTGGCCAGAGCCATCCACCCAGGCCACAGCTGCCAGTGGACCGCCGTGCTGTACTCCCGAGACATGCGCTTCGTGCACTACCAGGTGAGCGAACCCAGGCCGGGAGCCTCGGCCGGAGTGGCCCTGGCCAGGCGGTTGAACTGGACACTCCCCAGGGGAGCCAATGGCGGCCCACCAGGAGATAGAGCACTTACCCCCAGGAGCCCTCCTCCTCTGGAGGTATTTCAGGGAAAGGAAGCCCTTCTACTATTTTTTTTACATCATTCCTATTTCTGTGCAAATTTAGAACTAGTATTCTTTTATGTATGACTGGCAGACACAAAAAAGTTTGAAAAAAAACACCAGTACCATTTCTGGCAATAAAAAGTGGACTATTGCAAAAATTTATGAGTACATGGTGTTGCTTATTAATTTGCTTAAATGACGATTTCAGTGAAACCTCACGCAAGACTTCCTCCCCCGAGATGGATGGTTTAGATGGAAAGCTTGCAGTGCTCCTTTCAGACCCGTGGAAGTAGCATGGATGAATCCACCGTGTTCCGTGTTGTATGAAAGGCTATAAATAACCTTACGCCAAGGGAGGTGGATGTGAATGTCTAATTCTGCTCTAAGATCTTTCATATTAGAAATAAGTAGTAATAAGAGATGATAGACATAGGTAGATAGATAGATGAATAGATAATTGATAGATGTGGATAGATAGATGATAGATTAGACAGGTAGATAAGATAAATGATAGATAGATAGATGAATAGACAATAGATACGAATAAATAAGTAGATTAGAGAGATAGGTAGATATGGATACATACGTAGAAAGATTAGATAGATAAGATAAATGGATGGATGGATGGATAGATACATAGATACATAGATAGATACATAGACAGATGATAGATAGATGATAGGTAAATACCAGAATTCATTTCCAAACCTATCCAAAGAATTCTGTGCCATAGTCTGTCATCGGCTACTATCTGTCACCCGACACAAGCCTGGACAGGCCCTGGAGTCGTAGAGCACAACCGGGGAGCCTGGGGGCAAAGGGCAGATGTCATCTCTCTCATGCTGCCATCTTTCCCAGCCCAAGTTTGAGACATGAAAATGCTCACGTCTTTTCCAGACCCTCAGGGCCCTATTTCAGTACAAACCCCAGAACGAGGACGAGCTGACACTAAGCCCGGGCGACTACATCTTCGTGGACCCCACCCAGCAGGAGGAAACCAGCGAGGGCTGGGTGATTGGGACCTCCCAGCGGACCGGCTGCCGGGGCTTCCTGCCCGAGAACTACACAGAGCAAGCCAATGAGTCTGACACTTGGGTCAAGCACAGGTGAGTACTGCCTCTAGCGGCAGCCCAAACGTCTTCTCTCTGATTAACAGCCAAGAACGTCCCTCGGAAAACAGTGGTTGCCGTGTGCTTGTAGACCATTCCATCACTGGAAAGAAAATTGCCTTCTCCATGCTGGTGACATTATCCCTGCAGGTATACGGTAAATATCTTGGCCAATCCATGGTTTTCTGCAAATAATGCTCAGAAAGCATGAATTGCTCTATGTGGCTTCTGAGATCGTAATCCCAAAACGACTGTAAAAACTTCCGTATTATGGACCCGACAGATTATATCAGAGAGCCTGAGCTTGGCTTTACCTAGCCTTCGGCTCAGTGTGTCAATTGTCAAGTCCGAAGGTCCATTACCAGTTTTCTACTGCTCTGTAGCAGATGACCATGAACTCCCCAGCTAAAGCAGCACACGTTTATTACCTCATACTTTTCCTGCAGCAGGCATCCGGGCACGGCTTAGCTCGGGGTCTCTCGAGGCCACATTCAGGTTTCGGCCGGAGCTGGGGATTTACCTGAAGCCCAGGGTCCTCCCCCAAGCTCACGTGGTGTTGGCAGAACGCATCTCCCAGAAGCCTTGGGGCTCCTGGTGGCTTCTTCATGTTCAGCTGTAGAATCTCTTCATTTTAGCACTTTTAGCCTCGTCTGGAGAGGCTGGGGTTGCTCAGAGTCATTAGGTACCGGTTCCTTTTGTCCCATTTACTTCCCTCCATTAATCTCTTTCCTCACATGTGTTACTGTGAGCAACAAAAGGAAACCGGTGCTTGGAAATATTCTTAGCGACGCGACCAACTTCACTCAACTTGCTGCCACTACATGGTAGGGATCCCCCTTCCTCCAGTTTCCTGGAACGTGTGACTCTCACCAGCATCCATAAGACCACGAAGAGTCTGTCCAAAGTAATTTTTTTAGCGTGTGTCTCAAAATTCTCCCCACCTCCACCCACGGCTCAATCCCAGAGCTGCTCCCATATTTTAGGTATTTGTCACAGCAGCACCCCACGCTTAATACCAAGTTGAGGAGCAGTTAAGGTTTAGCCAGAGAAGCAGTAATTTATATACATATCCACACATACAATAGAAATGCACTTATAAAATGTAGAACATTTTGTATTTAATATACAAAAACTTATCTATTAATAATGTAATAATTTCTATTTACATCATATTATTTATATTATAATGTATGGCCATGTTACACACCACACACATACACACACATTTAAGGAATTGCCGTGTGTGACTGTTGGGGCTAGCTAAGCAAGGACAGGCAGGCAAGAAGGGAGGGAGGGGACCACAAACGTTGGAAGCCATGACTCCTGGAAGCACTTGTCTGCCTCTGACAATCGGGGAGGAAGCCCCCCAGGCAGGTGGGAGAATGGTTGCAGGCACAGCTGCTATTTGGAATCACTGAGCTCCAGGAAGCCCTGAGCCTTTTTTAAAGACCTTCCAATGAAAGAAGTCAGGCTCCCCTCCCCCCCCCCCAGGATAATCTCCCTTTTCATTAATTTAAAGTCTGCCAACCGGGACTTTAATAGCATCTGCAAAATCTCTGCACAGCAGCACCCAGCTTAGTGTTTGGTTGGCTAACCAGGAAAAGGTGTGTGTATGCTTCCCACCACGACCTAAACTTCCCCTAAAAGAGACCGTTAAATCATGAAACAATGTATTAGTGAAATAAATTAGGATATATCCGTATAAAACAATACTTGCAGTCTTTAAAAAGGGTCACAAGAAAGTATTTTACGTGCTGATATGGAAAAATCCAAGATAGGTTGCAGAACGCGGTGTATATTACAGAGCTATTTGTGGGGAAGGGTAAAGTAAAAAACCATTGTCTGTACATATATGTGCTTAATATGGATTTATATGCATGCCTGTGCCTAAACATTGCCCGGAAAAGAGAATCTCTAGAAACTTCCCACAGTGGTCCCCTGGGAGTTGGGAAAGGGGCTGGGGAAGAGAAAAGGACTTGGGGAAGGGACTTCACTCTCTACCATCCATGATTTGTAAGTATTTGAACCATATATATATATATATATATATATATATATATATATGTGTTACTTATTCAAAATATAAATTCATCCATTTTAAATTTGAAGAAAAGAATATAAGGACATGGGGTCAAAGAGACAATAAAGGGGGAGAAGTCAGACAAATCCAGGGCTAGGTTGCAGCCGGCATGCATGCTGTGAGATCCCTTCCCACACCTGATGCAAAAGGGACACAGCTTCCACAGAATGGTCACGGCCAACCAAGATGCGGTAGACCAGTTGTCTGCGAGAAACACCACCGTGTGAGGGCAGACACGGCCATGGGTCCTGTGGGCTACCACAAAGTCATGGGCCATTGGTGCCACAAGGGACTGCAGAGATAATCCAATAGGGCCTCCTGTCCTGGAGAGTCGAGGACACTCTGGCCCAGGGAGGTGGGGAGGCTGGATGATGTCACACAATTAAGGAAGAACTTGTTTCCCTTGAGAACCAACTCCATCCACCATCCAGTCTAATGAACTGTTTAAGAAATCAGGAGATACTGGTTATACCCTAACTGACCGTCGAAGTTCCAGGAAGGGTGAGGCAGGTCCTTCACTCTCTGCTCAGGATGTGAGAGCTTCACTGCCACCAGGAAGTTGGCAAACTGAGATATTTCTAGAACTACATGGCGAAGATTCTGTAGAAGATGAGTTTTTGGCTCCTACATTTTTGCTTCACAATTAATCCTCCAGCCACCTGTGGCCAACGTAACCATTCTGGACTTTACCCCTGACATTTCTGGGACTATTCTTCCTAAAGACACGTTTCCCTTATGAATTAATAAATACTAAGGACAATCGAAACAAAAAGAGAGAAAAATAAGTCATAGTAGGCTCGGCGATGGGGTGTCTGACTGGCCATGTTTTGGAAGCACCCCCATCCCCTCTGGGAGCTTTCAGGACTCCCACTTGGCATGTGCAACCACTGGCCTTACAGTGCCCGAGGACAGATGTGCACGTGCACCGGGAGCAGCCCCTACCTGCCAGAGGAGACACCCTTCTCGGTATGAGGTTGCATAGGTATGTTCTACCTATGCACATCTAGGTGTGTTCATTGCTTGGCGATTGAAACATCAGTCACCCATCATCAATACAATGCCAGCCTTTTCGAAATGGTCCCAGGCGTCTTTGGATTCACTGGGCAACAAAATCGCCCCCCAAAAATCTGTCCACGGCCTTGAAGAAGGAGATCAGAGGGGACCAGCATAATACGATGAGGGAATGTCTTCCTGGTTCAGAGTGGTTTTCAATGCTCTACGTAAAAGAATGGATATAGCATAATCTAGAACAAACAGCAGAGAGGTTTTGAAGGTTAGAGCTCAGAGAACAGTTTGTCCTCTGGGCAGGGTGAGAAGATTTTCAAAACTAAAGCCACACCTGTCCAGTAATTTCCAAAGCCACAGAGCGAGTCGGTGGCAAGTATCTCAGATGTAATAAAGGCACTGTCATGGGCTGAATCGTCTGCCCCAAATTTCTATGTTGAAGTCCTGGCCCCCAGCACCCCAGAACGTGACTATAGAGACGGGATCTTCACAGAGGTGATTAGGGTAGAATGAGGTCCCTAAGGTTGTCCTGACCCAATCTGACCAGTGTCCCTGTGAGAAGAGGGGATGAAGACACAGACACATGCAGAGGAACAACTGTATGAGGACACGGTGAGGACAGCATCCACACCTCCAAGACAAAGGCCTCAGGAAGAGCCAGCCCCGCCCACACCTGGATCTTGGACCTTGAACTCCAGCCCTGAGACAGTAAATGTCTGTGGTTGCAGCCACCTGGTCTGTGGCGCCTTGTTATAGCTGTCCCAGGAATCTACTATGAGGATGTGGTCCACACAACCCCACAGACTGCAGTTACGCCCTTTTTAAAAGCCACGGTGAATTTAAACCCATCTATTTTCATGGTGTAAGTTGGCCATTAAGTAGTTCTCTTAAGTTCAAGAGAAAATCCGAACTATTTAAATGTTCAGTTATTTCCTTTCTCCTCTCGTTGTAATCTTGATTATATTTCCTTTGTTGGGGGGCCCGGGTGGCTCAGTCGGTTAAGCGTCTGACTCTTGACCTCAGCTCAAGTCTTGAACTCAGGGTCGTGAGTTCAAGTCCCACGTTGGGCTCTGCCCTGGGTGTGAAGGCTACTCTGAAAAAAAAACTTGCGTTTGACAGACAGGCAAAAAACAATTTGGTTTTCTCTCTGACTGTAGACTTCACAGATGTTATTTATAGATAAGGAGGCTTCGCTGTCTGTGAGGTAGAAGAACACTAGCAGGATGTGCCATTCCCTCCCCCCCTACCCCCGCCCCGGAAGAGGAAACCACGACGTTTCCTTTGTCAGTAGGAGACTGCGAATGGGGCCTCTGCTACGGGAGGAGGGAAGAATGTCAGCGGTCTGGACGTGGATTCCAGTGTTCTTGGTCCACTTATGGCCAACAAAAGCCCGCACCTCTCAGGAGCTGGCCACCGACACTGTGACAATACATGAGCAGAAGAAATCCATGTGACCTGGATCCCGCCAGTGGGAGTTTCCAGCACAAGGCAGGGCAACAACCCGAAAACAGAAGGTACAACTTGCAGACATTTTGAGAAGTGCACTCGCC
Source organism: Prionailurus bengalensis (assembly GCF_016509475.1). NCBI lineage: Eukaryota > Metazoa > Chordata > Mammalia > Carnivora > Felidae > Prionailurus > Prionailurus bengalensis. The sequence goes on along the minus strand of NC_057350.1, from coordinate 3,643,505 downwards.
AAATCAAAATGCCACGCAGGCACGAATGGTCCAGGGCACGAGGCGGTGTGTGTGGGGGGCCGGTGGCCAGAGCCTGGGGTGCAGGGGGCATGCTCCCGGGGAGCCCCAGAATCTGACCCTGGTCAGGTCTCAGCATGAACTTGTGGGGGCTAGCGGTGACTGCGGGCGAATCGGGGACATGACGTCTGTATGGGAGAAATACAGACGTTCACACACGGGCCGAGGAAGTACAAACACACCACGTTCATGACTGAGGAAGAAGAATCGTGAATGTATCGATTCCTCTCGGATTCACTTCCAGGTTTAATGAAATTGCAGGAAAAGATCCCAACGGAATCATTTGCTGGAACTCTACCGAATGGTTGAAAAGTTTATCTGGAAGAATGTATGGGAGAAGAGCTGAGAAAACTTTGAAAAATAAAAATGAGAAGAGATAGTTACTCTAGGATGTTAAAAACCTATTATAAACTGACGATATAGTCCTGGATTGAGGGAAAGAGAAAAACAGATCAGTGGCACAAAACAGATACCAGAACGGGGAACCTGGCCCATCAGGAAGTTTACAACCTGCTCGACACATCAGAAGCAGAGGAAGAAACGGGCATAAAACGAACAGTATTTTATGTGGCCTCACCTCATACACAGAACTCCATTCCCGACAAAGATGAGAATTGAACGGAAGCAGAAAATCATGTCAGGTAGAATGCACTTTAAATGAATGTATTTCTGATTTCTACACTGAGGGGAGCTTTGAAAGCATACAAGTAGTGGAAGGAGTCTTTTTTGTGTGTTTATTTTTGAGAGAGCACAAGCAGGGGAGGGGCAGAGAGAGAGGGAGACCCAGAATCCAAAGCAGGCTCCAGGCTCCGAGCCGGCAGCACAGAGCCCAATGCAGGGCTCGAACTCACGAACAGTGAGATCAGTCTGACGCTTAACTGACGGAGCCACCCAGGCGCCCCCAGAAGGAGTCTTAATCAGAGACCTAGCAGATCGGTCTTTAACACTGACTGTTAAAGGCTTAGAATTTAAGGGTTTGGGGTGTTAAGAAGAATGAAGTACACTACAGTCGGAAGGTCAGGAGGAGAGCAATGCTCTTTGGAGCACAGGAATGAGGACGATGAGCCCTGATAGGTCGTCCCCGTGAGCACATCACCTCCCCTTCTCTCCCTCCGTGACCACACCGGCTGCGACCCGGGTGTCCGCCCTCTGGGTGATTCGTTTCTGACGTTTTCGTTTCACCAAGAGGTCACCTACCGTATTCTTCACTCTTGGCCACAGTGACAGGTGAACAGTCAGAAGAGAGGCCACCAGCTCTGGCCACCAGGCCACCCGCCCACCTGCAGCCTGGGCCCACGTGCCCTTCTCCCCCATCAGACCACACCGGGCTTTTGGAACTCCTGCCCAGGGGCCCACGGCGCCCCACACCCCGTGCCCCCAGGCATCGCATGCCCTCCGAGGGCTCCGCTCCAGCATCTGCCCTTCCCAAGACTCTCCCCCCCGTCATTCCCGCCAGCAAACAAACACGCCGCTATCCTTAAAAACAAACTCAAGCACAAGCCCTTTTTTCTTGTTTCCCTTTCTAGCTACTGCTCCTCTTCTCCACTCAGATTGTAGGTTTTTTAAACTAAATTAATTAATTAATTTCATCATAAGTATACTCTTTGATCCCCATCATCTATTAACCCATCCCCCACCCACCTCCCCTCTAGTGACCATCAGTTTGCTCTCTGCAGTTGAGTCTGTTTCTTGATTTGTCTCTCTCTCTCTCTCTCTCTCTTTTTTCCCCCTTTGCTCATTTGTTTCGTTTCCCAAATTCCACATGAGTGAGGTCATACGATATTTGGCTTTCTCTGACTGATTGATTTCACTCAGCATAATACCCTCCAGCTCCATCCACGCTGTTGCAAATGGCAAAATTTCATTCTTTTTGATGGCTGAGTAATACTCCATTGTATCTATATACCACATCTTCTTTATCCATTCATCAGCTGGTGGACACTTGGGGTCTCTCCGTAATTTGGCTATTGTAGATAATGCTGCTATAAACATAGGGGTGCACATATCCCTTTGAATTCGTGTTTTGTGTTTGGGGGGTAAATACCCAGTAACACAATTACTGGATCGATGGGTAATTCTATTTTTAACTTTCCGAAGAACTTCCGTACTGTTCTCCAGAGCGACTGCACCAGTTTGCATTCCCACCAGCAGTGAAAGAGGGTTCCCCTTTCTCCACATCCTCGCCAACACCTGCTGTTTCTTGGGTTGTTAATTTTAGCCAGTCTGACAGGTGTGAGGTGATAGCCCACTGTGGTTTTGATTTGCATTTGCCTGATGATGAGTGATGATGAGCATCTTTTCATGTGTCTGTTGGCCGCCTGAACGTCTTCTTTGGAGACATGTCTGTTCGTGTCTTCTGCCCATTTTTAGTTGGATTATTTGGTTGTTGACTATAGATTATTTTTATATTTATTTTTTTTAAGTTTGTTACTTTTATTTTGAGAGAGAGAGAGAACATGCACACAGGAGGGGCAAAGAGAGAAAGAGAGAGACAGAATCCCATGCAGACTCCACACTGTCAGCACAGAGCCCGACACAGGTCTTGAGCTCACAAACCATGAGATCGTGACCTGAGCCGAAATCAAGTCAGAGGCTCAACTGACTAAGCCACCCAGGTGCCCCGACTGTAGATTATTTCAACATAGAATTTATAAACACGATTTCTCCTTTGATAAAATGAATTTCCCATAGGGAACTTGGCCAGTTTCTTGCTCGTGGAGCAGGTAGATGACCTTCTCTGTCCTCCTCTGGCCACTCTCCCTGTTCCTTCCAGACACACTCACTTGGGGCACCTGCAAGGCCCCTCTCATGTTGAGGAGCTCACCCCACTCTATTTAGCTGTAACTTTTCCCCCTCCGTCCTTCCCAGGCCACCTGGAGGCGTGCCCACCTCACAGCATCTCTCTTGGTTGGTCGGACAAGTAGCGATTTCTTCCCTGCGTCCCACCCCTTTCCTCCGTGTTTCCCTAGATCTTAATGTGTCTCTTCACTGCTTATTCATTCTTATATCCCAACCACACCTATCTTCCCACTGTTGGCTATTTCAGAAGGTGAATCTACGAGGACCTGGTACTGGGTTGCCTGGACCACCCTACCGCACAACAGACCCGGGGGCGGAAACCACCCGCATCTATTCTGTCAGGGTCACAGGCTGCAAGTCCAGGATCAGGGTGTCGGCAGGCCTGGTTCCTCCAGAGGCCCCTCTCTTTGGTGTGTAGACGGCCACCTTCCCGGTGCTTCTTCATGGTCTTTCCTCTGTGCCAGTATCCGTGTGTTTGTACCTCCTGGTCTCTTCTTATAATGTAGAATCGGGCCACACTGCTGACCACATTTTACCGTAATTACCTCTTTACCGTAATTACCTATTGGAAAAGACCCCGTTTCCAATAAAGTCATGCTCTGAGGTACTGGGGGTCAGGACTCCAAATGTCAAGGAGACGCGGCTCAGCCCATAACCGGTGGCAACAGTCATGACGGACAACCAGGATTTACTCGAGATTTGTTATGCGCTGAGCACTGAGCTCCTTGAACACGCCATTGTGTTGTGTCCTCGACAATGACCTTACCTGCCCATCTTGTCGTGAGCATTCCCACACACACGCGTGACCAGATGCAGGCAGGTCGCTTCCCAATGCTTTCATGACAAGAGCACCCTCGTTTCTTCCTCCACAGGACGTACACCTTCAGCCTGGCCATGGACCTGGTCTCCAGAAAGGATGGGGAAGCCAGCAGCAGGCGAAACGGAGAACCGCACCCTCCACAGACGCCGAGGGACGTTAGCAGCATCCAGGCTTTACAGGTGACAGAATTCCCTGCTTTACAAGGTGAACGAAGGGAAACCACACTTTATGTCAACTGCCTGGGAGACTCAGGCCCTCGGGTATGGCTACAGACCCGGGGGGGCAGAGGGATGGACGCCCCATAGCTGTGAGCCGGCCTGCGAGCCCCTCACGGCAGCCTGCTGGGCATTGCAAGAACACAAAGCACGTGTCTGTCGTTCTGTCAGTAATGATGCCAGGACATAAGGCAGGGAAAACGCAGGGACACAGCCCTACCCAGAATCCCGGACTCTAATACCAATGATCTCATCAGCAAGTTGTGTGGCCCTGAAGCAGCGACCTCCCCCAGAGCCCCAAAAGTTGGATGTTCTGAGCTTTCAAGTCTGCACTGGGAGAGAGGATGCTGGTGCTCGGTAATCGTGAGGGCCAGAGGCCGCAGGGCCAGGCGTTGGGGCACAGCAAGGGCACGGAGGCCCTGCCACCCGCAAGGCGTACGTGCATGGGTGAAGGCTGCCCGCAGGACCTCCTCGGGGCAGGCAGCCCCTCCTCCAAAGCACACAAGTGACATGGTGTCCCCGACGCCGTCAGGGCGGTGGGCAGGCTGGCCCTCTGGTTCCTTTCCCAGGAAGCCCCAGGGGGCAGGCCAGCACGTGCAACCAGCCCTTGACCACTTCCTGCTTCAGTGGGGGTGCCTCTCTGACCCGAGGAGTCTCCAAAGTGGTCCCTCCACGCCCCGCCTCCTGTGCCCCCACACTGCGCTAGGACTTCATCCCGGCCACCTCCAGCCAGCATGGGATATGTCAGCCCTCATGTTACAGATGGGAAGACTGAGGCTTACGGACGGGAGGAAGCTTGCGGGGGCCACTCAGGCACGTAAGCGCCCCTGAACTTGGGTGTTTTGGAGGATTACGGGAAACAAGGTGCCCGCCGCAGGCCAGGCCCTCAGTGCTGAGAGTCTGTTCCTGCGCAGAGAGCAGGCCTGTGCTGTCTGGCTCGTCCCTGTGTCCTCAGCACCTGGCTCGGGGCCTGGTTTGTAAGTCTCGTTGGATGAATCACCGAACGACCAAATGAAGACCTTCATCGGGACTCTTGATCGAATCACCCTAAATCCAAACTCGCCCTCCTTCCCCAAGAAACCACCAGCCCCTCAGAGGCTGCCTCCAGGCTGAGGTGGGCTTGGTCCAGACGAGAGCTGAGCACAGGACACTGGGCACTGGGGAGGCCACAGATCGTCCCCTGTAGATGGATCTCCAGTTCCAGAGCGGCCCCGGGCAGAGCGGCCGCTGGCTGGGAGCCAGAAACAGACAAAACTGGGGCTCCTTTACCCAGACTGCCCAGACTCCGGAAGGCACAGTGGAGGCGGGACTTGGCCCCCTTGGTGGGCTGCAGGGGGGAGGGCATGGACTGGGGTGGGGCTCCCTGAGGCCATGCCCCCCTTTCCAGATGGAAGGCGGGAGAAACTGAAACGGGAGGGTCGGCCCACAGATTGGCCTGTGTCTGAACTTGCCGCGGCTCTAAATGGGCGAAAGCCTGACAGACGTCTCCCTGCAAGCCGAATGCTCCTCACCTGGTCTGAGGTCCCCCCTCCACATGGTAAGGAGAGAATACAGTGGCATCAGCTTTGGTGAATGGACGTCAGTAGGCTGAAGAATGGCCCCAAAGATATGGGGAGCTAATCCCTGGAACCTGCAAATGGTCTCTTATAAGGAGGAAGCGTCTTTGCGTATGGGGCTGAGCTAAGGGTCTTGATGGGGAGTGTCCTGGGGGGGCCTAAATCTAATCGCAGCAGCCACTAGGAGGGGGAGAAACAGGGGATCTGACCCACAGGGAAGAAAAGAGCACACAGATACACAGAGGAGGAGGCTGTGTTGAGTATCGGGACAGAGACTGAAGTGTCTCAGCCAAATCCAGGGATTGCTGGGGCCCCGGAGCTGAGAAAGCCAGGAAGGATCACCCCCTAGAGCCTCAGAGGGAGCACAGCTCTGCTGATACGGTGACTTCGGAATTCTAGCTTCCAGACTCTGAAGGAACACATGTCTTTTGCTCTCAGCCTCCAGGCGGTGATGTGTTGTTACAGCAGCAACACTTAACCTCCACCTGGGGACCTCGTGTCTAAAGAGGCGACACGGCCCTGGTATCCCCTGGACCCCCAAAGCAAGGTCATTCCACTCCCCGTGGACCCTGCACTTTTTCTTGATACGCCTGTTGCAAAGCTCTGCATTTCAAATTTCAAATGCTCCAAATTAAAAAACCCAGGGAAGAAGATGCTCCAAACTCAAAACCCCAGCCCAAAGCGATCAACAGTACTTGGAGACTCAGTAAGCAGACTAAGGCTGGGAGCCCTGTGTGTCCTGCAATCTGCCTGCAGACAGGGGGCAGGGATGAGACATTTTAATGTTCATCCTCCTGGGGAAAGGCATCCTGGTGGAAATAGGCATCAGCCATACTTCACAAGTGGAAGACAAGACCAACTTCCCTTTGGTGCTCTACCCGAGAAGGTGGGTGTTTGCCTCCAGAACCAAACGTCTGCGCCCTGTATTAAGAGACCATCATAATATTGGCTTTACTTTGACCATATGTCCACTTTGGAGCATGGGTCCCGAGGCCCTGAGAACATGTACATGGAGACTTGGAATGTTCCACGGGCTCACAAGCAACACATTTCATGCACACATCAGAAGGCAGACAGACTGGCCAGGAATGGCCAGCGGGTTAAGCCGCTGGAGACTATGCGTGGCTGTGGACTTCACGAGGGACGAGGGTCTGGCAGGAGCTGTCCGTGGTACTGGCCCCAAGAACACCATGAGGCACGTGGTGTTTGCCCGCCACCTCCTTCTCAGCACGTCCCAACACATGGTGCCACTTGACCCTGCCGACAAACTCAGAGAAGTGCTGAGAAAGGAGGCAGTTGGTGCAGACCCTCCAGGCTCCACTCTGTTTGAAGAATCAAATCTGAAAGGGAACGGCCAGTAGCATTGCCTGGGGTACAGATGTGTCATTGTCTCTCCAGGGTGCTGGGTGTCCAAGGCATCTGCGTTTTCCATTCTAGGATTTGGGAGAAATCAGAGCGGGCCTGGGGATTGGTGATGGGGCTCCATGCTGAGGAGGGCCATGTCTCGCCGCCTCCCTTCCTTACTCCACTCTGCAGGAAAAACACACAATATCAGCTCCTTCCTTCTCACCTCTAAGCCCAGCCTCAAACTGCTATGAGGCCAAAGATGGGAAGCAGGAGGAAAGGGTCCATCTGCGGAAAAGGAACTGGGAAAAGACAAGCTGACCACCAGCTACAGCTGCCTGCCCAGTGCCCTTCTCATTCTGACCATCCCTGGTGAGCTTGGCCAGTCCATCCTGGTGACTTTGGCCCATTCATCCCCAGTGACCTTGGCCCACCATCCCCGGTGACCTTGGCTGCAGGCATGACCAAGTTCCATGTCCTACCTGAAGTCCCCCCAGCCCTCCTGCTGTGGTAGGACTTGCCACCTCTGCCTCTCATCTTCTTCTATGACTCATCTTTCTATGTTTTTCCCTTGGTCCCAATGAGATCCAAGGTCCCTAGGTGGGGAATCTGTGAACTGAAGCTTGTGTCCTAGTCTCTGACATGCATGCTCCCAGTATGCTAGGCCCCAGGGATGCTGACAGCAGTATCTACATGCAGAGAAAATACACAGTATCTATTATATGATAATATATATGTATAGATAGAGATAATGTCCTAAGAAGTCACTATGGAGCGATACTCTTGTCTGAATGTTTGTGTCCCCCCAAAATTTGTATGTTGAAATCCTAACTGCCAATGTGCTAGCATTAGGAGGTGGGGCCTCTGGGACTCGATTAGGTGAGGGGAGGTGGGGCCTTCATGATGGGATTAGTGCCCTTATGCTGTTGCATCCACATGACTCCTGAAACAGAATGCTACAGGCACCAGTGACAGTCACAACAAAGTTTATTGCAGTGAGAGGCAAGGCAAACCAATTGATCGGGACGGACACTCTTGACCAGAGTGCGGTCTCGAACAGCCGGGGTACAGAGTTTTTATAGCCCACCACATCATCTTATTATCACCTGGGAACAGAACAAAAGAATAGTTCCCAGGTGGAAACAGTTCAAACAGGCCCTTGTCCCCATCCAATCAAACACTAATCCTTCCCTTGATTGATAGGATAAGGCTGTTATCTTTTAACCTATAGTGTTAAAACAAATCTGTTATTTGTTAAGGCTACAGGTTAGCCCTACACTACAATTTAACCCTTACAATACAAGAGACCCCACAGAGATCCCTTGCCCCTTCCCCCATGTGAGGACCCAGCAAGAAGTCAGCCCAGAAGATCACCAGGCACCCCGATCTCAGATTTCCAGCCTTCAGAACTATAGGAAATAAGGATCTGTAGCTAATAGCCCCCAGCCTGTGGTGTTCCATGAGAGCAGTCTGGAGGGACATGGGGTAAGGACCTAGAAGAAACAGAAAGGTAGACAAGTTGATGTGCGATGTATGGCATAGGTTATTCCTGTGGGTTTTCTTTCCCTTTATAATGTCATAATGCCCAGGAAACAGAAAGTGGCCAGAAATTAAAGAGATTCCCACCTTCAATTCCCAACCTTCTTTCATTGCAATGACTTTGGTGAAATGGGCTACAGTCCCTGAGCAAGGAAGACGAGACTCTGTTTCTAGGCTACCTGTGGGATGACGAGGGGAGGTGCCCATTGAGTAAGTCTAAGAATGGGGGTGTTAAATTGCCCATGTCTTTCCTCCACCATCTCAGGCCACAATAGCGAGGAAGAGTGTGTTGGTGGTGCGCCATGGGGAGAGAGTGGATCAAATCTTCGGGAAGTCGTGGCTGCAGCAGTGTTCCACTCCTGATGGTAGGTAACATCCTGGCAGGATCTAGCCCCAGAAAGTATATAGATCTAACAAATGACATCACTTCTCCGTTTCCTGAGCCGGGTCCCCTGTGGCACCGTTCTTCAGGGTGATAGTATATGTGGGAGGGGTACGTGCTATATCTTTCTCCAGAGATATTCTACACGTGCACACTGTCTGTAAGTATGTTACCTCAAATGCCTTGTGGAAGATGGGGGAATGGCTATCAACAGTAAGCAATCAGCTGGCGTGACCCATGGACAGTCGTCTTTATTCTGGACGCACACGCGGCAAGTTGGTTAGCGAGTGCAGCATTGAGTTGACACTGTGTCACTGTGACCTGCGGTCTCTGAACCCTCAGCTGCTGGCACAACCCTATCTCAGTCTCATTGCTGTATCTCTCTGAGATAATCTTCGCTGCTGTGGTCGCTTCCCTGCAATGTTTAGCTGTGCAACTCAACCGATGGACATATTTTGAACGTGTGTCTTGCTTATCCCAAGTTCACCCCACTGGAAACCAGGAACGAAGGACAGTGCTTATAAATACAGCCCACCCACAACAATACGCATCTATACCAATGCACATCCCTGAACGGAAAGCCCAGCATGCCACAACATCTAAGCCACAAATAATTGTACAACTGAAGATACTGAATGAACAGAGTGATAAAATCTATTCACAGTAACTGGTCTAGCTAAGCTCTTTTGGAATTCCTCTGGGAGCCCAGCAGGATAAGAAAAGGGGGAAATGAGTAGGGGAAAACCACTGGCAGATGACCAGCATGCACCAGGAAAATTCTGAACGGATTACATCATGGCCAAACATATCTACAAGACCCTACAGAAGTGATGCTATGTTTGTCTCTATAAAACAAGATCAATCACAGACGCAAAGGCTCAGGAAAGAGACAACAGGATGACATGTGGCTGTGAGGACAAATTGACATTCAGACGTGCAATGAGAAGAAACTTCCCTGTAATACAACAATTATTGAAACCACAGATTGAAATGGCACACCACGTCAGTGTGCGTGTGGCCGTGGCGGTGTGAGAACCGACACAAAACAACCAGCGTCAAAGACGTTCATTGGACATCGTGGAAAGAGGAAGAATATTGGGGCGCCTGGGTGGCGCAGTCGGTTAAGCGTCCGACTTCAGCCAGGTCACGATCTCGCGGTCCGTGAGTTCGAGCCCCGCGTCGGGCTCTGGGCTGATGGCTCAGAGCCTGGAGCCTGTTTCCGATTCTGTGTCTCCCTCTCTCTCTGCCCCTTCCCCGTTCATGCTCTGTCTCTCTCTGTCCCAAAAATAAATAAACGTTGAAAAAAAAATTAAAAAAAAAAAAAGAGGAAGAATATTGACAAAAGACTGAGTCATCTACAGGGGAAAGACACCGGATAGTCCCAGTTGGAAGGAGGCTCCTGGTGGGTCTTTCCACAGGCCGAGCAGGCCTTGGTAACGTCAATACTGACAGTCTAATTTGTCCAAACTTTGCGTATTACATTGTTTAATCAATTACAATGGGGTATTCAGGGGGTGCTGCCAGACTCTCCTCGGACCCCAGATTTCCTCCTCATTTCTGCTCACTTCTGGCCCTCATATGGCCCTTCATTTCTCAGTGGTGCTAGCCAGTTGACCCCCCTCCATCTGTGAGGCTCTACACCATCAGACCCTAACTTTGCTCCAATCTTTATCCTCTTCTGAGCTCCGCTCTCTGCTTCTCACAGATAAAGCGTCAACGAGGACAAAAGACCTACGTGGAACAGGTTAACAATACTATCAAGGGACCTTCTCTGGGAAGAAAACAAATACGACTTTCCCCAGAAAACACAAGATATGTTTTGGCATTTAATGAAAGCCTTTCTTCAAACAAAGTCTCTGCCAATGGAAATGCCAAGGAGGGAGCTTCCAGGAAAGTCATGCATGAAAGCAAGGCATTCAAAGTAGCAAGCTGCCTCTTTGTGTTTGTGAAGGGCTAGGAGGCCATGTGGAGGGCTGGGCTGGTGTGCTCGGGCAGGGTTAGTGACAGGGTCTACCCCAGGATGTGCAGCAGGTCTCAGGAAAGGAGGCTGGGCTGCTAGAAACTACCAGCAGCCGGAAGGTTTGGGGTTGCTTGGGGGGATGTGAGGGCTTGGTGTGGCATAGTGTCCTCTGTAGGGGTAATCAATAATTCAATATGAGGTTGAGCTTACCACTTATCGACCACCTCCCCTGAGCCAGGCGTTGGGATCCGGGCATTACCACACTGATTCGTTGTTAACAGCTCTATCATTTCTCCCTTTCACTAATGACGGAGAGTAAGTCAGTTGACTCTAATCATACAACTAGTAACTGGTGGTCCCAGGATTTGCACCTGGGATTGTCAGATCATAGAGCTCAAGGTCAAAGTCAGGGTAAGCATTTTGCAGCCTCTGGTTGGAGGGTTGAGGGGAGACCCCACGGATCCACCTGATTTCCAGCAATCGACTGAAGGAGCATTCTGGCCATGTGCACTCTGTCCCCGGGGACAATGTAACACACTGTCTGCTGCAGGGATGGGTAGAATTTCCCTTCCGTAATTAATGCCAACTTGAGATGTCTATCAAGTTAAGCTCAGTCAGTAATGGAGACATTCCTTTCTTAAGAAGATTGTATGAGTGAATCTTCTTGAGGAGACCTCAGGGGACACAGAGGGTCTTGAGGTTTCTGGGGTTGACACCTGTGTCCTGTGCATTTGAAGAGATGTGTCACGGTTGACTCCACATCGCAGAGCACCTTTAAGAAAAAACACAGATGAGGGGAGCCTGGGTGGCTCAGTCGGTGAAGTGTCTGAACTCAGCTGAGGTCATGATCTCACGGCTCATGAGTTCGAGCCCCGCATCGGGCTCTGTGCTGACAGCTCAGAGCCTGGAGCCTACTTTGGATTCTGTGTCCCTCTGTCTACCTCTCCCCCACTTGTACTCTGTCTCTGTCTGTATCTCTCAAAGGTAAATAAACATTAAAAAATTAAAAAAAAAAAAAGAAAAAACACAGATGACAACAATTTAAATGATAACCTTGCTTCCGATGTGGGTCGTGATCTTGGGGGTTCCAAACCTGCACTAAGTTGGTGGACCTGAACGCCTGGTGATTATTTATGCTTCAGGGAAATACTACCGGCCAGACCTGAACTTCCCTTGCAGTCTGCCCAGAAGGAGCAGTGGAATCAAAGACTTCGAAAATGATCCTCCACTATCATCGTGTGGAATTTTCCAGTCCCGCATGGCAGGTATGTTTGGGGATCATTCTGGTAGAAATAGTAACATTAATCACAGCAATGATGATCACTAATGCATACTGAGCCTTTGCTACATGCCCGCGGAGGTCTGTGTTAGCATTAACCCCATTCTGCTGAGGAAGCGGCTCAGGCACAGAGAGGTTAAGGAAGTTGCACAAGGCCACACAGCTAGTAAGTGCAGGTGCAGGGGTTTGACCCAGGATGGAGAGTTGGGGGGGGGGGGGTCGGAAGGAATGAAGGATACAAGAGAGGGGAGGAAAAAGCAATGAACACTAAAAAAAATTTTTTTTTAAAGAACATATCCTCTCTGATTTTACTTCAGAATCTGTCAGTCTGGGCTTATGCTTTATGTCTGGGGTTCTGGCCCCACATGGTTGACTTTTTGGAGCCAAAAAAGCCAACGGGTTCATCTGGTCTTCATTTTATGGATGAAAAGACCCGAATCAAGAAATGAGGGAGGTGTGTGGGCTTGCACACTGCTGGTTACCGGAAGGAGCTCAGGGTCTCTGAAGGGGTGTCCGTGCGGGCAGTTTTTGACCTCTGCACTCATTTCCGGGGACGCCCTGATGAGGTGCCACAGGTGGAGTGGCTCCATCAGCAGAAATGTGTTTGTTCTCTTGCGGTTCTGGAAGCCAGGCGTCTGAGTTCCTCCCGAGGCCTTGAGGGCGGCTGCTCCAGGCCCCTCCTCCGGGCTTATAGACGCCGCCTTCTCCCTGGGTCTTCACGTCGCCTCCGTTGCCTCCTCGCCTCCCTCTGTGCCCATCATGGCTGTGTCCAAACTCCCCCCTTTGAGAAGGACGCCGGTCAGATTGAACCGGAGCCCCCCCCCACCCAGTGACCGCATCGTAACCTGACTGCCATTATAAAGACACCATGCCCAAAGAAGGTCACACTCTGAGGAACGGAGCGTGAGGACCCCCCGCAGATGAATTTGGGGGGTACGATCCAGCCCGTGACAGCCTCCCCTACAGCCTTGCCAGCTTGGCACCGTGCATTTCCTAAAAAGGTCCCCTTCTTTCCCAGGGGCCAGGCCCTCTAATTTTGCGAGAGGAAATGTGAGCTCCGGGCTTGTCCCTCTCTGCTCAGGATCTCACAGCCTGAACTCCAACTGTCAGCAGGGCTGAGCTCCCATCCGGAGCCTCTTGGAAGCAGTTGTGGTTTCCCCCAAAAGACTGTTGGGGGAATTCGGTTCCCTGCGGTCGGTCGTAGGACTGAAGTCCTGGTTCCCTTGCTGGCCATCACCAAAGGGCTTTCTTTTCTCAGCTCCCACGCTCCTTGCCATGTGGCCCCCTCCATCTCCGAAGCCTGCAGTAGGGAATATCTTGCATGCGGAACCCGCATACCTTGGACTCTCTGACTTTTTTTCTGTGACAGCCAGAGATAAATCTCTGCTTTTAACGGGCTCGCCCGGATGGGTCAGGCTTACCCGCAATTATCTCGCTTCTGCCGTAGGACACAACACTCCCACATTCACAGCCTCCAGCCACACTCACGGGGACCTTACGGGTGGGTGCACCAGGGGCTGGAAATCTCGGGGCCATTTAAGATCCTGCCTACCTCAGGTAGCGAGCCCGCCCTCAGAGTCCTCCCCATGGGAGGTTACAATTATGAAGAGGGGTTTTTGCACCTGCTGTTTTCCAGGAGAAGCACTACGGGACAGCGGCATCAGAATCACCTCCGTCTTCACCTCCCCAGCCCTCCGCTGTGTGCAGACAGCCAAACACATCCTGGAAGGTCGGTAAGAGCTGCAGTGAACATCGCAGGTGGCCCTGACCTCACGGTTATTCTCCAAAGGGGGGAGGGAAGGGAACGGGGGTAAGAATCGGATGAGTGGCAATGAATGGCCACAGCAGTCGCAAGACAGTTTTGGACCAGTCCTCTGAGAGCTGTTAGCAGACACTGAGCCCCTCAGCATTTCTGGAATGCCAGGATTCTAATCGAGTGGCAGGAGCCTGTCATCACACTGTCCACCTGCATCTGCTTGTATCCAACATATGTTTAAAAAGAGAGAGAAAGAGAGAGAGAGAGAGAGAGAGAGCAGAGGAGGCGCAGAGAGAAAAGGAGAGAGAGAGGGTCCCAAGCAGGCTCTGCACTGTCACTGCAGAGAGCCCCACGTGGGGTTTGATCCCACAAACCGTGGGATCATGACCTGAGCCGAAGTTGGACGCTTAACTGACAGAGCCCCCAGGCGCCCCTGCCATGTGGCTTTCAAAACAGCATCTGAGGAGGGGTTTCAAAAGCCCACAGAGCTGGGAACAGCTGTGGTCCCTTCTGAGGGCCAAGCTCATGACTCTTGCCAGGGCGAGAGGAGCGGCTGCTGGGAGCTGTCCAGCACCACTGAAGGCTGATGTCCCTTAGGAAGCCCCCAGACCACCTTTAGCAGCTTCTGCCTGCAGGAAAAAGAAAGTTCCTGCCAGAGAAGTGCAGCCTGTTCTGGTGGCCTTGGTTCTTCATCTGCTGCTGGAGCCCTGCCCTGCCCTCTTGGAGGGAGGGGGCAGGGGGCAGTGGACATGATGTAGTCAGCAGTGCAGGAGCACAGGCCAAAGCCCCACAGTGATGGGACAGAGGGCAGAAGACGTGGACACAGACACAGCAGGTGTGCCAATGTGGGGGAGGGGGCTTGCCTCTACTTTCTTAGAGACAGTGGGGGTCAGGCCACCAGATGGAAGTGAGAAAGGGAAGGACTTCTGGAGGCTTGGGGTGCACGGAAGGCACGACATGTCTATCAGAGAGATAGAGGGTGGTCACTGAGTACTGACTTTACATGGAGACCCAGCCACCACAGGGCCTGGGGCTTTCCTGCAGGGGCAGATGTGGAGGACCAGGTAGAGAGCTGGAGCTAATGACGGGTGGGCTCGACAAGTGAAGTACAAAGTTCTCAGAAATGTTCTCCGGTGATGATAACGTCAATGTCTCTAATACGATGTCTCGTGGACTTTTGGTCTATATGCAGAACATCTTTTTTTATTATCACGATGCTGTTTAAAGTCCAAGTGTATAAATTCTGGGTCGTTCAGGAACATGAGGGCGCTCAACCTTCTTCACAGGTCCTGGAACAGGACAGACCTGTTTTCAGACTGACATCTGAGAGGCTTACATGCTACCCTTAGTTTCACTGTCATGTCAGTGACTGTCCAGATGGACCATTTCCCAAAATGTGACCCACAGAACAAAGTGGCTGCAAGATGGCTCCACAGAAGGAGTGGCCAAGACCATTTGGGAACCTCTCCAACTGTTCCCACTGGACACGGGCCCTCCACAGGCTGGAGGGAACTCAGGAGCCTGGTTAGACCGTGTAACTCCCTTTTGCAAATGCGCTTTGGCGAAGGAACTTGTTCCGTGGACCTGGAACTGATCCAGGATCAGTTTGGGGAACTGATTTATTTCCAGCATTGGAGCTTAATGACATTTTCTCCATTTCAAATAAAAGCATTCAGGCCCTCTTTCCCCCACTCAAAGAGATGGCCTTATGCTATAGGTGTTCTCTTGGTCGAGGTATGAAATTCTCGGGAAGGGTAGCTGGGAGAAGTCTGGGTGTTCCAAGAGACAGCTCCCTTCACCCTTCACCTTCTCCTCAATCTGGGTGTCTGTCAAGATGGCGCCTCAGTGGTGACCAGTGTGCTCCTCGATTGGCCGAGTCTTTTCCATGGATCGCTGGGTTGGTCGACATGGTGTGCTCTCACTCTTGATCAGTGATGAGGCCCAGTGCTAGTCTGGCTGTAGAGATATATGGGACCATCAGGGTGAGCTCACTGATAGTGGCATCTCGCAGGCCCGGCAGACTCTGTCCCCTTCCTTATGGATAAGCGTCACCACTCCTCAGATGCCTTTCAACCATCCGGTGGGTTCTGTCTTAGAAATAGCATAGCAGGGGCACCTGGGTGGCTCCGTTGGCCAACTGTCCAACTCTCGATTTCAGCTCAGGTCATGATCTCATGGTTTATAAGTTCGAGTCCCAAGTCATGCTCTGTGCTGACAGCTCAGAGCCTGCTTGGGATTCTCTCTCACCCGCTCTCTGCCTCTCTCTCTCTCCCTTTCAAAATAAATAAATAAACTTTAAAAAAAAGAAATAGCACAGCTGTAAGTAATCACAGAACAGTATTTGCCAAGGGAAAAAAAACCCCACATTTTTAAAAAAAAGTATTGTTTAAGAGACTCACATAAAACCAATCTGGACACTGAGGATTACAAACACTTGTATTCCGTTGGATCCAGAGCTCAAACTGGAGAAAACAATTAAGATAAGAGTGGAACCCGGCATCTTTGAATGGACCAAATGGGAGTCCGGCAAAACCACCCCAACCCTCATGACCCTGGACGAGCTGCAGGAGGCAGGTTTCAACGTCAGCATGGATTACAGGTGGGTCACTCCCTCCCTTTCTGCCGGGGTGGGGCACCTTCGTAGCTCCTGCTCAAGAAGAAACATTCACGACAGCACTAAAGACTGTATTTGGGGGACCACTGCCCTGGGGGTGTGACCAGGGACCAGGACTGGACCCGGCTCTGAACATAATGGGGACAAGTGAGGGATTTTAGTGAAGGAGCAGGGCAGAGGTGGGACGCTACTGAGGGATGGGGCAGTGGGGGGGGGGGGGCAATTCTCCGTACACCGCCAGAGCAGTAGCCTCGCGGAGGCAGGCCAGAGAGAGCGTGCGCAGGCATCACCTGTGGGTGACGGGGGAGGCGGGGTTTGCTCAGGATTTGAGGAGGAGCAGACACCAAGGGTGGGGGTTCCGGCTCCCTGTGTCAGCAGGAGTCTCGCTAAAACCGACTCTACACGGTTGGACACGGAAGCCCACGGTCGGCCTCGTGAGACGCGGGCTCCGGGAGCCCGGCCAGGGTGTGGTCCAGGAGACACGGTTTGTCCTTCTCTGCCACGGCCCACTCTTTGCCGTCACAAACCCTCCTGGGGTTCAGTGAGCGTACTTGCTAGAGAGATCGAACGTCGGCCCTCGGCCTGCTTGGGGCCCACGCTGGACTGTCACGTGGACCTAGAGCCCCGCCCTCCCGGAAGGGCGTCTCCTTCTCCCGATGACCACACGGCCAGCAGGCCGGCGTGGCAGCCACCCCCGTCTCCTCCTCCAGGCCTGCGTTTCCCCTCGCCTCCCTCATGCCGGCCGAGAGCTATGATGAATATGTGAACAGGTGTGCGGTGAGCGTCGGATGGATCACCAGCATACGCCCACGGGATGGTAAGGGCCTCCCACATCCCCCAGCCCCCAGCCCTGGGGATGGGCAGCCCCCCGGGGAGGTGGGGTCTTACCTCTGGGGTGGAAACTGGCCAATTTTTAGAGTTTAGGAAAGCCCCAACCTCGTCCGCCCCCTCCCCAACCAACAGTGTCACACGGAGGCCTCTGTAGTCACCGGGCGCGTGGCCACATACCTGTCACCACCCGGGGGGGGGGGTCCCAATTCTGTCACCGAGAGCCGATGGGATCCAGGGTGGCAGGGTCAACACAAACCACTCGTGTCCGCTTCCTAGGAAACAAGAGACTAGGAATGGAACGCGAACCAGATGTCAGGTCACATTCGAACAAAACGTCTGTACATGTAGACAGTTGAGACCATTAGAGAAACCTGAATACGGAATTTGAGTGTGGAGTCTGATTGTGGACATGCCTGAGAAACCGTGTGAATTCTGTTAGGTGTGACGGCGGCAGGCTGGGCGTGGCAGGGTGGGAAGCGGTCACGTGAAGGGGCAGACTGAGGTACAGTCTGTGGAATGGTGGGACGGTGGGGGTGGCGGGGGAGGGGCGGTGTAGCTCACGGATGGTGCGCGATGTGCCGATGTCACGCCATTGCGGCTCCGGGATGCGTTAGACCCCCCTGTGGGCCTACTGGGGGATATTTGAAAACATCCGTGGTAAAAGTTGACACGTAACCCTTTAGAATTTTAAGTTAGCACGCTGAACATCAGCGACGTGTCAGAGGCCAAATAAAACGTCGTGGGGAAAATCCAAGCGAAGAAGGCACGCGCTCTGCCCTCAAAGAGTTTGGAGATTGTTGGGGAAAGGCATGACATCCAGAATATTAGGAGTTTTGAATAACACGAGGAAGAGTCTCCGAGGCAGTGAGAGACCACCAGACCCGCTTCCCCACCTGGTTATCCTTCGTCCCTCATCCCGCAGACTCAGGCAGAGATGTCTGCTGACGAGGGAAGACCGTCTCTGCTCTCAGGGAAGAGCTGAGCACCTGGCCTCCCCGGACAGTCCCAACACGCCAGGGGGACACGCTCCCTCACATCCCGTAGGAAGAGACCCAAACCTTGCCGCGCCCAGCTCCCCCAAACGCAGCCGGCCACGAGGCTGCTTTACAAATGGCCCATTTTGACCGGTTGGCACCCTGGGAACGTGCTTCCGGAAGCCACACCTTAGTGGCATTTGGTTGATTCTCAGACTCCTGTTACGCACAGTTACTGCGACAGAGCGCCTCAGGACAGACGGTGACATGAGAGCCTTTTGCTGTACAACGGGGGCCCGTCCTCAGGCCACCGCTGTCCAGCTGCTCCAGTTCGAGCCTCCGTCCTGAGCTGAATTTCAGTGTCCACAGGATGCTCTGCCCTTCCGAGGACACTCCCCCCGTTACAGGGGTGAGGCCTTCCGGAACAGGGATGGGGATCTGCTCAATCAGCTCCAACCCCTCTGAACACTGTCTTGTGACGCTCACCGCAGGGAACACAGCCCATCCGTCCCCGTGTGGCTGAGGCTGTCAGGATGCAATGCTTGAGGGACAGGACAAGTCGGATTTGGAAGGTGAGCGGTGCCGGAGAGGGGACAGCATGAAGCAGGTGGGAGCGTGACAGGTGTGGCCAGCGGCAGAGGAGGAGTAATAACTCCAGGCGGGCTGGAGGGTAAGAGCCAACCCCACCGGTCCCCGGGCAGACATTATCTGTGAACTGGTCACCGTCCTGCACAGCCTGGAGTCACCTCCACGCACACCCCATGACTCTGCAGCCCAGAGGACTGAAGCCTACATGCCCACGTCACCCGAGCACCGAGAGCACAGGCCCAGAGTCGAAGCCGTGCGTCTGCCTCCCAGGCGGCATCCCGGCTGCCACCGCACCGTGACTTCGGAGGCCAGAGATGTGAGAGCGGAATTAACAGGAAATAGTATATCAGGGCTTCGGTCACGCTGGAGAATTCAGTGTCAGGAAGCAGCAAGAATGAATCGTTCTGTGTTGGCCAGAACCTTCAGGGGAAGCTCTCCACCCGACTGCCTCCTCCAGGTGGATCCTGTGGGGCTGGCCACAGCACCTCGTGGACCCACCAGGACCCGCCAGCTCCCCCCAGCTGTGACTGGTCCCCGCGGCAGTCACGCCCGCCGGCAGAAGACTCGCTCCACCCGTGGACTCGGGGTGTCGTTATTGAAGCGAGAGGCATCAGCAGGCTCGTGGTGGCTGATGCCTCTCAAGCTGAGGGACCCAGCCTGGGAGGCAGCCACCATATCCCGCAAGAGGTGGTCCCTCAGGTCACAGCACAGTCCCATCCCCGAAGCTCCCGACAGGCGCAGCCACCCCCAGAAGGTGCACGAGGACGTAATACAGCAGGGACCGTGCACACGCACGGGGGACCCGCAACTTGGGGTTACCTGCCGCACCGCTTCCAACCCGGGATCTCTCAAGGCTTTGTGTACCCCGGGGGTGATTCCACCCGATGACTTTGGGGACTCTCGTTCTACTAGAAGGCGCTCTCCGTGCCTGCTCTGACTCTGAGGTGTCCCTTTCTGTACAGTAGGCGTCATCCTGATCGTGGGCCACGGCTCAGCGCTGGACTCCTGCACCCGCCCGCTCCTTGGGCTGCCTCCCCGTGACAGCGGAGACTTCGCCCAGCTCGTGAGAAAGGTATGTGCCCGCCCCTTCCTCCCCTTCAGGCCGTGAAGTCAAGCACCCCGAGCACACGGGGTCATCACGCTCCCCTCTCAGAATGAAAGCAGGCGTCCAGACAACCCGGGGCAGCAGGGACGCCCCCCACCCCACCCACCCTGTGTCCTGAGAATGTGTGCACCTGCTCTTACACAAAGGGCGGTCCTGGGTGGGGGGCTGATGGGAGCGGTTTGTCATTTTTATCATCATTATGGCAATTTTGGCCATTTGCTGCCCAGATAATATGAAAAATAAGAAACAGGCAGTCCCTGTAGTGGACCAGATGGTCCAGTGAGTAGTAAGTCATGTGGACACAAGGACAAAGGACAACTGCGGGGCTGGCTTGCTCTGGGGACCCAGGGGCAGGGGGTGGGGGGCTAGAGGACAGAAAGGAACCCCCACCCTTCGCCTTTGGAGTCAGCCCACCATGGAACACACAAGCACTTGTGGTGACGGCCGGGGTGTCCGGGGCCGGGCTGGGGCTCTGCAAACACTCACAAGAAAAGCTAACAGGTGACGGATGTGTAGAGAAGGGTAGTGAGTGGTCTGCACCGACCTGTTGACCGTCACCCAGTGAAATGACTCAAGGCAGGCAAACTGGGGGCTCAGACACACCCCCTGCTCCTGCACCGAAAATCTACTCAGGGCCAGACTTGCCCACTGTCCTTGGCCTTTTTATCAAACTAATTGGCCAGTGACCTTGAGGCCAGGAGTACAGTGGCATAAACGACACTTGGGATGGGTGATGGGCCCCTGAGCTGGTTCCTTTGTGCAAAATCGTCACAGGACCACGACCAGCCCCAGCTTGTTTGCAGAGGGGCAGCCCCGTGCCCTGCCCGGCCCACACGGGCTCTGTGCCTACGCAAAGTTCCCGGCTTTCGGAGCCCCTCCCTGCCTGCCAGAGAAAGCCAGGTCCTCCCTCACGGGGGGCGAGTCAGAGAGCGATACCTGCGTGCACCCTCTCTTTTCCCATTCACTTTCCTCTGGACCTGAGTGGAAGCCCCTCAGAGTGCCCCCGAGGTGAGCTTTCCCAACTGTGACCCAGATGTTCCCGAGCCCTTAGGGGTCCTGGGCCACCGACTACCACTCTCCGAGTACAGGGCTCGAGGCCACACTGGGTGAAGATGCACTTTTCTGGGGTTTTCCTGGTCGGCCCCCGCGCACCTGCTCCCTGTCTGTTGCTCTAGCCCCTGTCCACCTCCCCTGTACTCCCGTGCTGCCTGCTCCTGCTCCCGCACCCCTCCCCCCTCTCCTGGGGCTCCAGGTCACCCCCACGATGGCCACCGCACATGCCAGCTGCTGACCGTTGCATGTGGAGGCTGTTCCAAAGCCCTATTAGTCTTTGCAGCCCCATTCCCACCCACTGCCCCGACCCTTGGCCAGCCTTGAACTTCCAAATTCCTCTGACATTTTTATCCTGACACTTTGGTGCCCGCCCCACCCCATCCCCAAATAAGCTGCACTCGCCTGCACACAGCAGAAATTTACCAAAGGGCTCTGTGGAGCCACGGGCCTTCAAATCGAAGGCAGACGGAAACAGATCGTTCACGACCTTCCCCTTGCCCACCCCATCACGCTGCCTCCCCGTGTACACACACACGCACACGCACACACATACACTCACACGCATACACACACAACCACACTGGTGTACATGTGCACGCACATAGATGCATACACACACGTGTGTACACATGCATACATGTGTGCGCATGCATACACACATGTGTGCACTTGTACAGGCACACGTGCATACACATGCACGCACACATACATGCATGCACACAGGTGCACATACATACACATGCGCATGTACACACATACGTACACACGCATACACATGCACACTGGTGTACACATGCACACACATACACAGGCACATGCACACAGGGGTACACATATACATGTATGCGTGCACATGCACACATATATACACATGAATGCACACATGTGTGCATGCACACACATACACTCACAGACACAGATGCACACAGGTGTACACAAAGGTACACACGTACACATGTGCGTGCATATACGTGTATACACATACATGTGCATTGCACACGTGCACACATACATGCATGCACACATGTGTACGTGTGCACACATACATGCCTGCGTGCATACAGATGCACACATACACACGCGCATGCACACAGGGGTACACATGTACATGTATGCATGCACACACGCAAACATATATACACATGCATGCACACATGTGCACATGCACACACATACACTCACAGACACACATGCACACAGGTGTACACACAGGTACATTCACACGTGTGTACATACACATGCATGCACACACGCGTACACATGCACATGCATATATGTGTGCACATACATGTGCACATGCACACATGCACCCACACAGGTACACACACAGGTACACACATGCATATGCGCATGAACACAGAGGTACACATGTGCATGTATGCATGCACACACACATACATACACATGCATACACACATGTGCACATGCACACACATACACTCACAGACACAAATGCACACAGGTGTACACACAGGTACACGCACACATGTGTGCATGCACCTATGCATGCACACACGTGTACACATGTGCGTACATGTACATGCATGCACACACACGCACACACACATGCACAGTCTCTCTAAGTAGGAGAGAGTCATCCTGAGTCAGCGCCATCATCCACGTGGACCCCCACCGCATGTTGGAATTTCTGCAAATTTTGTCTCACCAAGAAATTTCCAGACACCAAAAGAGAGAAGAAAAACAGGAAAGCAAAACCTGCAAACGACAACAGCAACAACAAAGCCTTAAAAACAAAGATTTCCACAAACACATTCATTTTACAGATGAAGGGATTAAGGTCTTAAGTCTCACCTTGCGGTTGTTTCCTGGGCTCTGAAAACGCCTATATCTTTTTGCGATGCCAACTTTGAGAATGTAAGTCACTCTTCAAGCTGTAGCCTGGGCACCGTTGAGCCTCGGGCAGGGTACTTCTGGGTCGCGGGGCGTCCTGGGCACCGTGGATATCAGCAGCATCCTTGGCCTCTGCCCGTTAGATGCCAACAGCACCCCCAGTGCCACCGGCTTATTGCTAGTCCGCAGACATCGCCCTGGTCCGTGGGAGCGAGGGGCGCGGCCCCGCTGGGGACGGCTGTGTGAGGCGCCAGCATCATGTTTCAGGCAGCGGTGCCAGCGAGGGCCCATCGTGCCCACCTCCCGGGCCCAGCAGGGCCTGTCTGTTGGGTCTAGAGCGACGATAAAATCGGTCGACCTCCTACAAGATACTAACAAGTGATTGAAAACTCTGTCCTAGATTCCTTCTCTGGGTATGTGCTTCTGCGAAGAAAAAAAAGAGGAAGGGAAATGGGAGTTGGTGAACCCTCCCGTGAAGACGCTGACCCACGGCTCGAACTCCGCATTCAACTGGAGGAACTGGATCCCGGGCAGCTAAGAGACTCGCTTGTGCTCTGCGCGGCTCGTGCCGAGGAGGCCCAGCTCGCGGCGATGCCGGCGTTTGAGGGGGTCCCACGCCCCCTCAGCGTGATTTGTAGACGCACAAGACGCACTTTCACGTCCCAGGACGTTCAGCCACCTGCCGCCACCCTCGTAGCCGCCGCAGGTGGACCTCTGTCCTGCGAGCTCCGACCCTGTAAGGTGTGGACGTGCCGCATGGCCCGGAGGGAAGCGGGTCACCATGACCCACCACAAAGGACAGAAGGACCTGCCCACTGTGGCTCGTGGGTCCCCCGTCATTCTCCCGGTTCTGTTTCAACCCCCTTTGGGCTATGTCTACACAGACCCAAAGGGGGCGTAATATGCAATAAAATCTCACCAGAAACCACCCACCGGCTGGAAATCAGGGCCCCGCGGCTTGCGATGCCCGCTCCCCGGGTACCGGTTCTATCGCCGCACAGTAAGTCACCACGGAGCGGCGGTCAGGGACGACACGCATTTTTGAACACACACACGCAAATCAGTTCCGTTCCGGCTCTGCGGGTCGGGATTCCTCAGACAGGTCAGCGGACTCCGTGGCCCCCAGAGGCTGTGGGGGGTCCGTCTCCTGGCCGTTCCCGGCTGCAGAGACCCCTGCCCTCTCTGCCTCCATCCGCACACGGAGCGTCTTCAGGTCTGTCCCTGCCCTCCGCTTGCACCGCCTCACACCCTCACACCCCCAGCCCCCTGCGGTAAGGTCTCTTGCAGTTATGGAGGGTCCTCCCGACAGTCTGGGACGACCTTCTGCCTCAAAATCTGCAGCTTAATCCCATCTGCATGGCCCCTTTTGCCCTGTGAGGGACACAGCCGCAGGTCTGGGATTGGGATGTGGATGTCTTGGGGGACAGTCGTCACCCCCCACACCCCACACATGGGGCTGCTCGTACGGGGGCCCCGATATGAGTAGGAGACGCGCTTCCCTCGTCCAGGCCAAGTGGGGGGGGGGGCGTGGCCTGCCCTGACTCACAGGAACACCCACCGGCACGGGGACACCTGCCAGGATGCTGCAAATCCAGGGGTGCCTCTGACTCCGAAGCTGCTGGTCCAGGTGGCTGATGGGAGTCTCTCCCGTGGTGTCCTCTGCCCCCACCACCCACTGGTCACAGCGGACCCCACCGCCAGTGCACTCGGTGCCCCAGCCAAAATCCCACCACGGTGCGGTGAGCCCGACTGGACTCCCTGCTCTCCCACCGCGCTCCAGTTCTGACATTTCATTGTCGCGACGGGGGACCGTGGCTGACCCGTGCCTGGCCTTTCTCAGGGAAGTGCCCGCCCCATCCCCAGCTGTCCCCTGCTGTCTCCCGGGCAAGGCTGGGGCCACGCAGTCCGTGGAGCTCTTGAGGAGCAGAGACGGTGAACCCAGAGTGGACCCCGGAACCCGCACAGGAAGCGTCACATCCCAAGGGACACACACAGGCTTTGGAGTCTAACTGTGGAGAGGAAGACAAAGGTGTCTGTCCCTTGCTTTACTTACTCGTGACATCATTTTTCTGTCTCCAAACATAAAGCAGTTTAAGGGTGACACAGAAGAGAGAGCAGAGGGCGGCCAGCTCACAGGCGGCTCCCATATCTGGTCGACAACACAGTCTCGGGGAAACAACCTTGCACGCGTCCCAACAGGAACTGACCAGAAAGCCAATGGGTGCCCTGGGGCACCTCCTACGGGTCCGTCCTGCCTCGGAGCACCCGGACGGCCGCCCCTTTCTCTGCAGCAAGTATGTGACTGGGAAGAAGTATTTCCTTGTTTTCTCTCCCGGATACCCCCTGGTGCCACCCAGACACTACTAATCATGATGATGATTAAAAACCTTACAAATCAAGCAAATGGCATTTAAATAGTGGCCCCTTCTTTGGGGGCGGTCCCAAGGTGTCTGGATTTACCCTTTCAGGAGGGAGGCTTCTGGGTCACAAGCCCCTGACCCTCCTCCTTGCTGAGCTGCTGGTGGGGGTGGGCGAGGGACGGAGAGATGGGATTGAATCTCAGATTCCAAGGCCAAAGTGCAAGAAACGTGGGGCGCCTGGGTGGCTCAGTTGGCTAAGCATCTGACTTCAGCCCAGGTCACGATCTCACAGTTTGTGGGTTCAAGCCCCGTGTTGGGGTCTGTGCTGACAGCTCAGAGCCTGGAGCCTGCTTCAGATTCTGTGTCTCCCTCTCTCTCTCTGCCCCTCCTCTGCTCACGCATTCATTCTCTCTCTCTCTCTCTCTTTCAAAAATAAACATTTAAAAAAAACCTATAACAAAAATAGCAAGAAATGCCATTTTCTTTCTATTCTAGAATTCTGGTCCCCGCTAGCCCCTCATTCTGACACAATCACAGGAAAGCCCAGTTCTGTCACTTTTGGCTTCCAGAACGAGCCTCATCATAAGCACGGGACCCTGAGAACAGAGCCGCCCGGCAGAAGGGTGGGAATGGAAGTTTATCGTCAGTTGGTTCCAGTTTTCAGTTCTACGAGCAAGGAGCCCGGAAACCCAGAACGATCCCCTAAGCTCTCGGAGGGTCTGTCCAGCACCCCTGCGTTTGTGAGCCTAGACTGACCCCTGCTGACGTCCTCTGGAAATGCTTGCCCTATTACTGCGGCACCCCCCCCCCCATCAGGGCCACCCAAAGAGCTCCCCGCGCGTCTGCTGCCTGCCCTGATGTGGCGAATAATTTGTGCACGGTCACCAAAGCCCCCCTCCGCCCCACCACGGGCCGTTTCGAAGATGAAAGCAGGGGGAAGGGGAGGGGGGGGAGAAACAGCAGCAAAGGATAGGAGCCTGAGCCTGCTCTGATGGGGCACCTGGTGCCTCAGAGACACACGTGTGTGGTGACAGGCCCAGGGCCACCGTCCCCTGGCAAACACCCTCCCCCGTGTTGCCCGAGAAGAAACAGCCATCGTGATTTCTCCCTGGAACGAGTCTTATCTTAGAACCGAATGCGAGATTGCTTTTTTTAGACGTGAGTCATGTTGGCGAAGTTTGCAGGCTGAACGGTGTGCCCCAGAATTCATAAGCTGATGGCCGGGCCCCAGCACCTCAGGAGGTCAAGGCCGGGTCTTTAAAGAGGCGATTGAGGTAAAGCGAGGTCGCTAGGGTGGCCCTGATGCAACCTGGCCGGTGTCCGCGGGAGGCAGACCTAGACTGTGGTACTTTGTCACCGCAGCCCCAGGACGATGCGGTGCGTGAAAGTACCAGTATAAACACCAAAAAAAAGGTACAGCTCTGGACAGCTGGGCACGGGCCACATCGCACAGCTCAGCACAGGGCGCGTGGCAAACGGCACCATCACCCGAGCCTGTTAAATGCCCATCTCCGTGCACCACCTCTCCTGACCTTTGCTTTTTCTTTTTGTCCTTGCTTTTCAGCATGAAACATAAGAGTCCGACCCCGCGTGGGCAGATGAGGTTAGCGTGAGGGGCAAAGGCAAGAACACGGGTCACCCGCGTGGCCTCCCGCTCCAGCCTTGGGGAAGAGCTTTGTCACGGTGCTTCCTGGGCTCCTCTGTCCCCGCTCCACGCGTGCCGGGAGCCTCCAGGGGGCTCGTGGTGCTCAGGGAGGAGTCTGTGTGACACAGCCCCCCCAGCTTCCTTGCAGAGTCCACGGCCCTTCCCAGCCCCCCCTGTTCCGGAAGCCTCTGCTGCCTTAGCCAGCCTGCCCGCCGGGAAGAAGGCCAGGAACCCACCTGGGGTCACCACCCAGTGCTCCCAGAGCCTCCAGTGCCCGGCTGGAGGGAGCGGGCTTCTCCGCTCTGACTCCGAGCCACTTTGTCACCTGGTCTCAGGGGTTCACAAAATCCTGCTGCACCCTTCAGAGCCCCAGATCGGCGCAAGGAGTCGTGGTGGACGGAGGTGGGCAGCACAGGTCTCACTCCGCACCCAGCCAGAGCCCCTCCCCCCAGCCCGCACACTCAAGGCAAGCCGTCTATATTTGCAGACGCCAAGACCACGGCCCTGGAACCCCAAGAAAACCAACCGAAATCCTAGAGCCACAGGAAGCGAGTTCAGGAAGTGCCTGAGCTCAAACATAAAGCCCAGACGTTGGTGGATGTCGTGCACGCCGACATCGCCAGGACACGTGGTGACGGGAATGGCCCGTTTGCCCAGCACCGACAGCAGAACGTAAAATGCCCAGGAACACGCTTGTGGGAACACCTGAGCACATAAACGTGCCACCGAGGGGCACGGAAGAAGGCCCACTGGCTGGGCAGGTGCACTGTGTTCTTTTGCAGCAAGATTCGACACCCGGAAGGCGACGTCTCCCTGCGCCAATCCGCAAAGTGACCACGGAGCCCCTGTGATCACGACTTACCTGCAAAGCTGTGTGTCCAGGGTTTCGAAATCTCAGCACCGCTGACTTCTGGGGACGACAACTCTTCGTTGTGGGGGGCTGTCCTGGGCATCGTGGGGGGTTTAGCAGCACCCCTGGACCTGACCCAGTGAGATGCCAATGGCACCCCCCCCTTGACAGTTACAGTAACCAAAAATGCCTCCAAATCTTGCTAAATATGCCCTGGGGAGCAAAACTGTCCCCTGCTGAAAACCCCTGACGTGTCCCCTTCGTACAGGTGCCGAGAGCCCTGGTCCCCGGTGGTGTGTCAAGGCCCTCGGGCACACACATGACGGCACAGGTGCGCGGGGGAGCCTGGAATAACTATTTCACACCCTGGCTGAATCTACACACTATTACGGACAAAAGCCAGGAAAAAAATAATAAGTCTGTATCTTTTTTTTTAATGTTTATTTACTTTTCAGAGAGAAAGAGAGAGAGAGAGAGAGACGGAGTATGAGTGGAGGAGGGGCAGAGAGAGAGGAAGACACAGAACCCAAAGCAGGCTCCAGGCTCCGAGCTGTCATCACAGGGCCCGACGCGGGGCTCGAACTCACGAACCGTGAGATCGTGACCTGAGCCGAAGTCGGACGCTCGGCCGACTGAGCCACCCAGGTGCCCCTCTTTTTTTTTTTAATGTTTATTTTTTCAACGTTTATTTATTTTTGGGACAGAGAGAGACAGAGCATGAACAGGGGAGGGGCAGAGAGAGAGGGAGACACAGAATCGGAAACAGGCTCCAGGCTCTGAGCCATCAGCCCAGAGCCCGACGCGGGGCTCGAACTCACGGACCGCGAGATCGTGACCTGGCTGAAGTCGGACGCTTAACCGACTGCGCCACCCAGGCGCCCCTTTAATGTTTATTTTTGAGAGAGCAGGTGCATGAGCAGGGGAGGGGCAGAGAGATGGGAGACAGAGGATCCGAAGCCAGCTCTGCACTGACAGCAGGGAGCCCGATGTGGGGCTCGGACTTACGAACCGCGAGATCATGACCTGAGCCGAAGTCAGACGCTCAACCGACTGAGCCACCCAGGCGCCCCAGAATATGCCTATATCTTGAGTCGAGCAGCTCGTGATGTTCCGAAGGGCAGGGTTCCATGAAATGAAGACGGAGGACGTCCAGGCACGAACCAGGCTTTTGGAAGCATGCGGGTGAAGATGTGAGCCCGGGTGGGGACACCTTGCCAGGGCCACCAAGAACAGCGCCGGCCAGCCTGAGGAGGGGGCCGCTCTGCCGTGGCACCTGCATCCGGATGACAGCAGAGCCTGATTTGACGAAGCCCCCCGCCCAGACTCTAGATCTCGAAAGCGTGCCAGGATCATCCAGAGCCTGCAGAGTCCTCGGGCGGGGGGCACGATCCCAGCACCGCAGATGCTCTGAGAGAGGAGTCTTGTCAGCCCCGTCCGGTGCAGGCATGAGGATTTGTGGAGTTGCAGCAAACAGGTTCCGCTAATGAGGGAGACGGTGATCGGTCAACATAAATGAACATCAGCCACAATCTTGGGCAAAGGAATCACACTGGGACTCAGGACACCTGGGCTTGGGCCCCCATTCCGTCTCTCGCCCATTGTGACTTTAGCTGCAGGCCAGCCGGGTCACAGCCTCCCATCCTCTGTCCCGGAAGAATCTTCCGAGTGGTGAGCCGTGGTGGCCTGATCTGGAGTGTGTGCGGTGTCGGCCGGTCCCCATGGTGTACCTGCTCCCCCCACCCCCACCGTGGCTGATCATGAGCCACCAGTGTTTTAACAGCTCGTTTGGAAAATGCCTGAAAATGTAGGAATCCGCTCTCATGAGCGGGTGTGAGCCGACTTCAGCCCCCCGCTGACAGTAAGCATGAACCTGGCTCTGTGGGGAGAGGTCACCTTTAGCGAGAAGGTGCTTGGACAGGTCTGCCGGGGACCCGGGACAACACAGCATGCGCTTCAGGCTCCGCCCCCTTCCCCCGCCAAGGAAGTGAACAGTCTCCCCAGTGGGGATCGGGGCGGGGGGAAGAGGGGCCGCGATCTGGGCTCGGGCAGGGCCAGGAGAGGGGAACAGGGACACTGGATCTGGAAGGGTAGCAGTGCTGGGGAGGAGAGTGGGCGAAAGGCCACGTGGGATCTCTCCAAGGCTATGCCTCCTCCAAGCTCCCCCCAGCAGCCAGCGACTCTGGCGCCCGGACCAAGCCTGCAGGGAGCCCGACTCCTTGCCTCCCCACCCGCCCTGTTCAACTGGATGTCTCTGCCTCTCCTGGCGGCATTGGCTCAGCCACGCCAGGAAGCCACACACTTCTGCCAAGGCGAGACGAAGCCAGCACGTCAGGTTTACTGACAGTGAATTTGCAGGCGGGCATCGGACTATTAAGTCGGACGGAATCTTTAGAGACGTGAGGGATTTTACAGATGCTCCATCACAAAGTGTAACCAGAAGCCGGCTGTGTCAAAAGGTGTTTGTAAGCTGCCGCGGAACATTTCCGGAATCGCTAACTTTTCATCCCCATTTGGTTCCAAGCAGATGCTACTTGCAGCTGTTGAGGACCATATGCTCCTAAAACTCGAGCCCACAGAATAAGCCAAGAATCGCGCACACACACACACACACACACCCCTCTTCTTGCTGAAACCTGCAAGTTCTCTGAGAAGTCATTCGGCAAATAAACGATCTGGAAACGTCAGATGTCTCCTTCTCTCTCCAAAAGCATATTTCTTTTAACTCTCAACTCATCTTTCATGGTGTGCCACCCCTAATGAGGTAAAGATTCGTCAGTGCAATAAATAACGTATTTTCCAAAGAAGCTACAGCACAAAATGAACCTAAATCCCAAAGGAGAAGTCTGTGAACCAGCCACCCACAGGCAGACTTCCCCACCGACGCCTCCCAGAAAGGCAACACAGCTTATTTTAGTGATTGATTTGGGGAAACGCACATTTGATTTGCCCTCAGTGAGCCCTGGACCACTTTGCTCTCCCTGGTCTGGGTGCAGCTAGAGAGGGTGAAACCTGTGCCCTGGTTCACTTTGACATGATTAAAAAACGGGGCTCCCAGAGCACAGTATCTGGAGAAATAGAACCAGCCTTGAGGAAAGGTGAGGAAGGCCCCGTAAGTCATTGGCTACTTTGCTTCTCAAGCGTGTGGTCCCCTGGGCGTCACCTGGGAGCTTGCTGGAAATGCCGTTTCTGGGGCGCCCGGGGGGCTCAGTCGGTTAAGCCTCCAACTCTTGGTTTCCATTCAGGTCATGAGCTCACAGTTTCGTGAGTTTGAGCCCGTGTCGGGCTCTGTGCTGATGGTTCAGATCCTGCTTGGGATTCTCTCTCTCTCTCTCTCTCTCTGCCCCTCCCCCACTTGTGCTGTCTCCGTCTCTCTCAAAATAAACACACTTGGAAAAAGAAACCAGAGACCCAGGCCCCCTGCCAGGCTGCTGGACCGGAAGCTGCCGTTAGCACTGTCCCCAGGGGGTCTGCGTGCCACCAACGAGGAGCCGAGCCGTTTGCCCCGAAGTGTACACAATGCAATATACCGTGAGGAGATGAGGAAGAATAAAGCAGAGAGGGACACGGTGACAGAGAGGGACACTGCCTTGTTAGAGAAACCCGCTACTGTCCCCCAGGTCACAGCTGGTCACCTGAACATCTCCCTAAGTCTTCCTCTTGCTTTGTTTATTGCGTGAGATAAGTGGACTCATATTCTTACTGCTGGAGGGAAAGCTGTCCTCACCCTTCAAGGCCTCATAGGAAGCCACGCGGCTTGTGTGAGGCGATCACGGGGTGTCTTTGTGGGCAGCGCACCACGAGGTCCTGGCAACAGAAATGCAGGCTCGGACCCTGTCCTGCAGGAGCTCCGGGCAGGTGGGTCCCCTGGCAGGTGGCTCTCCAGGCAGGTGGCTCTCCAGGCAGGTGGGTCTCCAAGCAGGTGGGTGGGACCATGATAGGGAAGATGGAGGGGGTGTGCCCACCTTGCCCAGCACAGCCCCTGTCACTGGGTCGTGAATGTCACCCCAAGCGTGTACTCTGATGCCACAGCTCGGCGCACAAGACAGGAGCCTGGGCAGGACAAACCAATGAGGACTCTCGAGCAAAAACACTCACCATTTCATATGAGCCAGAGATCCAACAAGCCTCAGACAGGCGCCCCCAGCCTGAACCCCGGTGTGCTGAGTATGGCAGGTACAGCCCGGGGTTACTCACAGAGAAAACTACCCCCTGTTCCCCGTTCAGACCAGACTGGGCCCCTCCTTGTAAATCCGACCTGGTCCTTGGCCCTGCTGGGTCTTAGGGACAGCAGCGAAGGAAACCCCCAGAGTATAATGGCTTATCATCCATTTCCGCAGTTGTTTTTATTGTGGTGACAAACCTACGGGAGCCCCGTTATAATCCTCTGTGATCTTAACACACACTGCGACTTGCCAACGTTCCGAACTTCGTGGCATCATGAAACGCATTTGTATTGCATCTGCAAGAGGCAAAGAAATCCAATAGTGTCGTGTAATCTGTGTTATGCACTCTTAACAATCCAGATTCCAGGCAACCGTTTTCAAGTCCGTTTCGTTCAGCAGATGTGTTCTGGGCCACTGCTGTATAAAACGAACTCGAGCGGACTGAGTCTTAACGACGGCAGCGACTGCCAGGCAAAGGTTCAGTCCTTGGAGCTGCTGTGATAAGCACGTTCCTGCGTTATCTCACCGAATCTGCAAGGCAGCTCAGATCTAGGATGAAGAAATCACATCACATGCAGAGGCAGTCGTGAAGCTGGCTGGCTGTGAGGCTGGTGCCCGAATCCCGGCACCCGGATGCGTTAACTCGCGGGTCCTGACCACCGTGACCCCGAGGCACGTCAGAAAGGCCCTAAGCAGGTGGTTCTCGAAGTGGGGTCCCTAGACCGGCAGCACCTGCATCCGCTGGGAGCTTGTTACAAACGTACCCTCTGAGGTCCCGCCAACTCAGGCTCACTAAGTCAGAAACTCTGGGGTCGAGCCCAGTAACCTGTGTTTTAACAAGCCCACCGGGTGATTCTGGTGCTCGCCCGCTGGAGTTTGAGAACCACCGCTGTAGGGGGACTTGCTTTGTAAAGGAATCCTATCGCAAATCCCTTACGAAGATCAGCCCCTTGAACTTGGCCACCAGGTGTTCATGTCAGCTTTGCTCAAAGGCAAGACCCCCATATGAGGGGAAGAGGGTCCCGTGACTTTATAACTATCTAGACACATACATAATTTGCCCGTCGGTAAAATCCGAACCACAGGGAAGCTGGAGGCACGGACAGTGTTTCACTTGATGGTCATTTTCTCCTCCTCCTCCAGAAGTGTTCCTGCAGCATGCATCATTGGGGGTCCACACTGTGCCAGGTTGGGTACCGGGCCAAAGGCTGGGTAGGCAGTGAGCTCGAGGACTTCCAGTTGCCTCTCTGTCTCCAGGCTGACCTGCGTGGACACATCACCCAGGCTCCTGTGTCCTCGGGGCCATGGGGAGCCTGGGGGGGGGCGCCCGGAAGGAGGGCGGGGTTGGGGTATCTATTTCCACAGCTCACTCCCTTACGAGGTTTCTGTCAAGCTACCCTCACCTTCGTGCATTCACTCCTGCCGTGGCCTTGACTAATAAAGTCATCGGTACCAGAGTGGCTCAAGAAAGAGCTTCTCCCATTATCAGGTTCCACGCCAACCAGCTGTGGTCACCCCATCGCTGGCTGGGACAAGGAGTAGGTCACCCACGGCGAGCAGTAGCATCCCTACTGCTCACTTTAGCTGTGGCTGTCACCATAGCAACTAATAACACACAGACTGCACCGTCAGTCACCTGGCGTCTCATGGCCCTGGAGGCACACGTCCAGGGAGAGAGAGACGAAAAACCGTGGGCATACAAACAAGACCAAGCACGGGGACTCAGGGGTCCTCCGCTGATCACCGGGTAGATGTGCCAAGGACATGGGTCTGATTATAGGACTGGAGGGCGGCAAGGAGCTGAGAGCCCATCAAATGCTCAACCCTGTCAGATCTCTTCCAGGAGAAGGTGCTAGAAGGGAGTGAGAGGTGGAGACACGTCGTGGACACATTTGGGCAGAAGTGGATGAGAGGCTGAAGATTTGAAAGCGCAAATTCCCTTGTCGGTAGAGAAACATCCCCCTCTCTTCCCCTCCCCTCCTCTCCCTCCTCCCTTTCCCCTCGACGCCTCCACTCTGCTCTCCCCCAGGGAAGGAAGCCACCCTTTCTTTGCTACACAAGCCTTTCCACACCTGCATCTGGGGAAGTTTCCTCTGATCTGCTGTCGGTTCTCAGGGCCCCCTCCTCCTCTCATCGCTCCGGCCCCAGAGAAGAGTTGAGGTCAACGGAGCCCAGGTCGGGGGGCACAGACCTTTCCAGGAGGGGGCTGCCCACACAGGGGAAGACGTCGGGTACCCCCAGCACGCCAGCAGGAACCCGGGAGCAAGCGGCAGACCAAATAGGGTGGAATTAGTCGAGATTTGCTGAAATGTTCGACATAAGCGCCCTCGCCTGGGATCTACGTACGCGTTGCCTCAAGCCCCGAAGGCGTAGTCAATGAGTTACCAGCTTGACTACCTGAAGCCTGAACAAGGGTGGTGTGGAATTAATGAGGGCAGACTGTTTGAGGTCCTGGGCTCCTGTCCAGGACAGAGGTCGAAGGCTCAGGGACGCAGAAGTGGAGAAACGGATTTGTTCTCTGCAACTGACTCAGCCACTGCCTCGTCATAGCCTCCCGCCTTTGGGGGCCCCGAGGACAAGAAGATTGCATGGGAGTCCTTGCCGAGCCCTGGGCTGTCCTCTGCAGCCTGGAGGGGGTGCTGGGGGCACAGCCCCTGCACTGAACTCCGATGTCAGCAGGGATAATGGGATCCCAGAGTGGGAGTAGCATCCGGCCACCAGGGGTCAGGCGGGCCTGGACGCCTCCAGAGGGCACGGTGTCTTGACCCACTGGCCTGTGTGGCTGGCTCCTTGTCCATGAGGTCCCTGGACACGAAGGAGATACGTTCAAAGTGCTGCGTGACCTGTTTGGGTACGAGAAGCCGTGGTCTGCTAAGAAGGGACCTGACTGATGGCTTTTTCCCAGCCAGTTTTCTACACCCAGTTCACACCTCTCTAGGGAGGCCCTCCTTTACCAAGTGCTCCCTTGAATCACCCGTTTGGACAGGGTCATCCGCTTCCTGCTGGGGTCCCCCTCTCAGAGGACAGTATCCGGTGGGGCGGTGGTCACTACCGGGGCCATTGTAAAAATAACCACATCAGGAAGCTCTCCTTACCAGAAGATAAGGGCGCTGAGAAAAAGTCCCCCGAGGACAGTCTAGGTGAAACAGCGAAATCCACGTTTCACTATTTGTGAAAGCTCGGGCTCGATCGGACTTCAGTTTGATAAACTAAAAATGGCGAACCCAGGTCACCTTTACTTCGTATTCGCCAAGAGGGAAATCGTGCAAAGTCGTAGCTGGGCGCCACCAAGGCTTAATACCGACCTGACAGGAGTCGCAGCCTTCCCCCGCGGCGGGACCGGGAACCGTGGGCCTGAGCTTTGCTGATCAGCACGAGCGGGTGGCCTGCCTGATGAGACCCCCCTGCCTTCCCAGGGGAAAGTGACCTTGCCTCGGACAACGGTTTGCCTTCTGCTAATAACTTCCCGGTCCCGCCCATCTCTGCCCCCGAAAGCCTTCCGTTCCGTACAACTGCTCAGAGCTCCCGTCCATTTGGCAGGCGGGATGCTGCCCCATTCACGAACCCGCCAGTAAAGCCAATTAGATCTTTACATTTTCGGTTAAGCGTCCGACTCTTGATTTTGGCTCAGGTCATGATCTCGCGGTTCACGAGATCGTTCCCCGCAGCAGGCTCTGCACTGAGTGTGGAGCGAGCTTAAGATTCTCTCTCTCTCCCCTTCCCTCTGCCCCTCTCCCTTGCTTGTACATTCTCTCTCTTTCTCAAATAAAATAAATTTTAAATAAATGAAGTTACTTGGTTGAGTTTTTGTTCTTTAAAATCCTAAAACCCTTATAATTTCTTAGGGGATGAGAGATATTCGGTGTTTGACCCTGGATCCTGAAACTGAGCTCCTAAGTCCCTTGGAATTTCTGGGGTGTCGGGAGCATCTCTTATTCGAACGAGGTGGCTCAGGATGGCTCCCAGGTGGGGGCTGGTCATCAGGAAGACCTTACCTGCTGCCCAAACTGAGACCAGACCAAGTCAGCAGGGAAGAACAGGGGTGCATCTGACAGGAGGGCCCTGGGAGGCTGGGTCCCCAGTGAGAGAGAAGAGCTGGCCTGGCCAGGGCCCAGGCCACCCCTCTGGACTGTCAGGGAGAAGAACGGGCAGGTGCAGGAACTTCTCTGAGATGGGGCCCCAAGAGCATCACCCAGGAGGGCAAACATGCGGGGAGCGGCCCCCAGGACGGCTCCAGCGGAGACAAAGCCGTAAGGCTGGCGGAGGCCAGGGGACAGGAACCATTTCCATCTTGAGGTCAAGAAGAATGTCGCCATTGTTCCGCTTGTGATAAAGACATTTGGCGAACCGTTCTGTGCTCGGCCCAGCGTCACACGCGGCAGGCTCCATACCTGGCGAGCCCCTTTGGGACCCAGCCTTCCCAAGGACGATAGCTACGCGCTCTGCGGAGGTTACAGAACAAGGTCCCGGCGCCAGTGGACAGTGAACGAAAAGCAGCCAGCTTCTAGGAGAGCCAACAGCGGCAGGAAAACCTGGTAAGGGTGACTTCTGTTCGTGTGGCTTCAGCCCGTACCCGCTGCAACCACGCAGAGCGACCTCGGCCCCTGTCCAGTCTGAAGAGCCAGAGGGCTGGGCTCAGGCAGCCACAGCCTTGGAAAGTGAGCGGAGAATCCAGGAGCCGGGTGTACATCTGCCCAGTTAGACTCGCCTGGCTTCAAAGTCCTGCACATCAAGGACTCTGACAAGAAGACAAGGAGGCAGGGGCCCCTGGTGGCTCAGTCGGCTAAGCATCTGACTCTTGATCTCAGCTCAGGTTATGATCCCACAGTTTGAGAGTTCAAGCCCTGAGCCCTGAATCGGGCTCTGTGTTGGTGACACAGAACCCGCTTGGGATTCTGTCTCCCCTTCTCTCTGCCCCCTCACCCACTTGTGCTCTCTCTCTCTCTCTCAAAATTAATAAACTTTAAAACAATTAAAAGTTTTGTCCATTTTGTGTCGAAAGTCCATCACCATCTGGAAGCAGATGATGTGTCATCGGAAGGTCAACAGTAGCCTAACGCTAGGTCACAACGTGTCCGACACTCACCTCACCTCATCACGCGGCATTTTATTATCTCCCATCATCACAGGAGGGGGGAGTGCAGAAAGAGAGAGAGAGAGAGAGAGAGAGAGAGACCACGTTCATATAACGTTCATTAGAGAATATTATCATTGTTCTATGTTGTTATTATTGTTGCTAATCTCTTACGGTGCTGATTTATAAGTTAAACTCTATTATATGTATGCGTGTATGTATAGGAAGAACATAGTCTATGTGGAGTTAGGTACTACCCATGTTTCAGGCATGTGCGGGGGTCTGGGAACACATCGTCCTCGGATAAGCGTGACCACGGAACCACATGTGTACAGTTATACACACACACACTATTCTTTCTCTTTTGCTCTCTCTAAAGCAAACGGGGCAAGATGGAAACAATTTCAGAGTCTGGGCGAAGAAAATACAAGTTCCTTTTACTATTCTTGCAAATTTTCTGTAAGTTTGGAATTATATAAAGATAACTTACAAAACATCAAAAGCACTGGGAAAATGTAATAAAATTTTCAAGGACTGATGGGGTTGTGTCAGAAGGACCAGAAGTCAGTACGCGGAGCTACCAGTGGCCAAAGCCGTCCGTTTCAGCACAGTAGAGAATGAGGATCGCACTGGGTTGAAACACACTGACTCAGTGAAAATCCATGAGGCCACAAGGATCGCTCAACAAAAAATTAAAAAAAAAGAGAGAGAGAGATCTGGGGGCACCTAGGTGGCTCAGTCAGTTAAGCATCTGACTTCGGCTCAGGTCATGATCTCACAGTCTGTGAGTTGTGCTGACAGCTTGGAGCCTGGAGCCAGCTTCATATTCTGAGTCTCCCTCTCTCTCTGCCCCTCCCCCGCTCGTGCTCTGTCTCTCTCACTCTCCAAAATGAATAAATGTTAAAAAAATTTTTTTAATAACAACAAAAAAAAGGAAAACCACTGATTAAACCATGGTTGTAATGGTCTGAGGGGTGGCCCAAAAGATTTCAGGTCCTAATCCCTGGAATCTGTAAATGTCACTTCTTTGAAAACAGGGTCTTTGCAGGTGTGATTAAATCAAGCGACCTGAGATGGGGACGTGGTCCCGGATCGTCCAATCACAAGGGTCCTTGCAAGAGAGAAGCAGAGGGACACGTGAGATGGAAGAGGGGGCATCAGGGTAGTCACTGAGCACCGGACCCACCAGGAGCTGCAAGGACAGGTCCTCCCCTAGAGCTCCTCAGGGAGCACAGCCCTGCACAGACCTCAGGTTTGGACTTCCCAGCCTCCAGCACGGTGACGGAATAGACGTCTGCTGATTGAATCACCCTGTTTGTGGTAATCTGAGACAGCAGCCACGAGAAAGTAAGGTAACAATAAAACAGATTCGGACAATGATCAGGAGCTGGTGTTGAAACTGGGCGGTGAGGATGGAGAGCAGAAGGTCGTACGATGTCAGCGTTCACAGCATACACGCCGCTTTTGGCTGCGTGGGACAAGAGGGGTCAGGCTGCTCAGTGCAGGGTGGCAGAGCTAATGCAGGGGCCAGCCAGCCACACTGTGTCTTCTGATCAGATGACACAGGAAGTATACAACAGCAAAAAACGGTGCATTTAGCTAACTGTTCGTGAACGGTGAATCCACCAAGCCTTTGGCCATAACTTCTAGAAATTAGAAATACAGGGGATAGCAGAACAAGCTAAGAGAGCCCAGACACAACCAGGGGCTGCAATAGTCTGCAGACAGCAGCTCCGTCCTGAAAACCAGCGACGTGGGAGGGACTGCGCCCAATAAAGGGTGTGAAGGCTCACGAGCCCGAGGTCCCTCCACACCCTGACGGTGTGCTCTCACAGGTACAGGCTCTTGTGCATTTGGCACAAGTATCTTCCCCATGACCATCTAAGTCCTCTGTCTCTTTTCCCTCTGAGGCATTCTGACACCTGTCCCCTGGTGATGGGTGGCAATACAGCCATCACAGCACTTTTAGAACATGATAAGGGATGGGGCGCCCGGGTGACCCAGTCGGCTAAGCGTCCGACTCTTGATCTCAGCTCAGGTCATGATCTCAGGATTCACGGGACTGAGCCCCCTGTCGGGCTTTGTGCTGACAGCACAGAGCCTGCTTGGGATTCTCGCTCTCTCCCTCTCTCTGCCCCTCTCCTGTTTGTGCTCTCCCTTTCTCTGTCTCAAAATAGATAAACTTAAAAAAAAAGAACACGCTAAGGGAGGGCCCAATCGGGGATGGATTTGGCAGGTGTGGGTTTCTGGAATACATGCGTGTTACTGGTTTGTAGTAACTCCCACGTGTGGTTCCGTTCTTGCATGCTGCTCTGGAATAGCTTCCGGAAATACTCCTGCCACCCATTTGGGTGACTTACCCTGCACTCTGACACATAGGTATGGGGTCAAAGGTCAGGTCTCCATCTGCCCTTGTCCCGTGGACCCAGCACCACGTCTGTGGGAGTGGAGGAACGAGCTTTGAGGGACACCAGGCTCTAGAGTGTGGACGTCACTTCATCTACAGGACGCTCTCCCGTCGGGAACTTGATGATGCGCCGTGCACAATTTTCGGCGCCCAGTAGGATCTATCAGACCGCCTGTACATAGCGCACAGTCGAAGGCAGTTTTGTGAGCCAAGAGATGTGGGGTGTGAGGGGCAATGCTCTAGCCCATCAACCGCCAGGAATTACAAACCGCATTCAAGGGAAAAGTGATGACCTTGCTGATCTCCCTGCAGGAAATCTTGCAAAATTATCGTCGTAGGAAGAGACAGGCTCGGGGCGTGCGGCGAATTCACGCCGTATTCTGATAGTTTTCTAGATGTGCTATTTGTGGACTCGCTGGCCTCTGAGTGGGTAATTTTTTTTTGAAATTTCTTATCCTAGAACAGTATCCGCCTTGGTGTAATTTTAGATTCATAATGCTGTGTGCGTTTCTGTGGAGAGGCTCGGAGGCCATGTTAATAATGCATTGTTCTTAAAGAGGCCCCCCTGCTCTGGGGACCGGATGACCAGATGCAGGGCACGGCGCCGGGCGCACCAGCTACGAACGCCATTCTGGGGTGATGAAGACCCCCCCCCTGCAAGCCATTCTGGGGGTGGAGGAAGACAGATGCTGTTCGTGGAGTTGGGGTAGACAGGGGACAGGGGCTCCTCCAGGAGCTCAGGACTTCACAGCCGTGCTGGGCAGTCAGGAGGGGCCAGGACAGAGAGCTCGTGGTCTACATGTTAGCCCCCGGCCCACCGGAGGACCCGAAGAGTTGGCACCACAGGCCAGAGCCACGCCTGTGGGCAGCCCTGCCCTTCAACCATCCGCAGGGACCCCCGAAACCCACACTGGGATGCTGCAGCCCTAGGATGGCCAGGAGCGCCCCCTCCGATGGCAGCCGATGGTTTCTCGCTCAAGCCCATAGTCTATTCATCACTCTGTGCTTCGTGCGTGTTGCACACGGGGTTATTTTCCAGGCGTCCTCCTGGCTCTGTCGAGGAAGGCCTGAGAGAGAAGCTTTGGTGAGTAGTTACTCCACGAGCTCGGCCAGGAGGCCGCTGCCATGAACCATCTTCTGCAGAGTCCGGGTCGTGGGACCTCTTTCTTTGTCCCAAGAGACAAGACCCCTGGGCAAACACAGCAGAATAACCTGGCGACTTCGGGCTTAAAGAACTGGAAGCAGAAGCTCCTCCACAAGCAAAGGACGAGGAAGAAATTTATTCGTATTGTCACTATATTGCACCATATAAACAACTAGTAAGATAGTTGGATAGACTCGCGTCAGCAGGCAAGTAACAGCGCGTTTGTGACGCATTCTGCTACTCTTCCCGTTTGCTTCCCCTCACGCGGGCTGCTCTCCCTGCTTACTTTCCTCTTCTTCAAAATTAACATTTCCTGGAGGGCGGGGGGACAAAGAAACATGAGTCTATCCCACGTCCCTCTTGCTATCTTGAAATTCTGTGAGCTAACAGGTCTTTTGCAGTGAATAATATCATAAATATTAAGCCTTTCTCGGGCAAAAAAAAAAAAAGGAATGTTCAATTTTATCTCACACAGACGCTGGTGGGTTTTTTCTTTGGCACCAGTTAATACATTAAGCAAAAGTTGTATTCCAAGTCCAGGCTGAGAATGTTCGCGTCAGCGAGCGTGAGCTCGGGAATGTCTCTGCCCGCACACGCCATCCAAACACGGGCAGCTTTACAAGCGCGAGGGGTCACTATTTGGCCTTTGCATCAATCAAAAGAAAAGCAGGGACTTGCTACATTCTGGAAAGATGTTATCTTGAATGCTTCATGAAATCGAGAGTTACCTTGTTTTGGGAAGTGGGCTCTGTAACATGTCAGAAGTGATGAGCAGGGTGAACCTCAGACACGCTGTCAGAATCAAGTTAAGTCTCAAGTTTGGGTAATTGTGCACGCAGGCACACGGCAGGAAGACACGGGCACACGCAAGCACACACGGGCACACACAACCACACACAGGCGTGCACAGGCACACGGGGGCACATGGCACATGCTTCTCCGCTCACTTCCTGTTGGGCCCTCAGTGCCTCTCGGCTCCCCTGGGAAGCACCCGGTCATCCCATCGGGGATGCTCTGCATCAGCCTCTCCGTGCTGTTTCCATGCTCTACGGACACAGCCTACTGTGCCCTCACAAACCCTGGGGCATCCGGTCCACATGCAGGAGGCAGGGGGACAAGTGAGACGTCACCGGGCCGCCCCTTAGCCATGGGCCACCCGATGCCAGCGCAGGCTTCTCGGGTGTGGCCCTACAGCAGTTACAATCACTTGCCAACAAAAGCCTAACGCTCTGTGCACCTCAAGCATTTAGATTGAAACCTGATTTACGGGAGTTCATCTTTTCAGGTATCTCCAAAAAACTGGGAAAGACATTTGCTCTTACTCTGCAACAGAGACAAACAAAATTGCGCGGGGCCCCTGGCCCTCCAACCACCGTCTAGAGCCGGCCGTTCCCAGACCACCGGCCCCCTCAGCGCCAACACACCCGCCTTAAATCAGATAAAAGAAATCCGGTTTGAAGAGAGCCCTCCCTGGACTGCTGGTGCCCACAGCTCTCGGCAGACCTTCAACGGCTCCAGGAACCTGCAGCCCCAAGCAGACCTACAGAGCTCACCCTGGTCGATGGTGCCGTATCGAAGCTCCTCTCGGCCGTCCTCGCGCCCCTCCTCCCTGGTGGCGTCTTCGTCGTCCTCCCCAGGCCTCGTGAGGTCAGCCTCCCCCTCGGAAAGGTCCGCCAGAGCCTGGTCGTCCTCCGCGGGCTCCCCGCCACCTGAGACGGAGCCATGAGAACCGCTGTCGTGTGGGCTGCGGCCTGTCTCAGGCGGCCTCCTGCTGATAGGGCGCCCGCCACCCCTCCGGGGACCCTCCCCTTCCCGAAGTCACCCAGTCCAGCCTGCACCAGGAGCGCCTGTCCCGCTCCCCGGCGAGGGGCGCAGAGGGGGATCTCTACTCCCCACTGACAAGACACGCTCTGTCCCCCAGGGTTCCAGCGCTGATGGGGCCACAATCTGATGAAGTCGGTTGAGCACCGCTCTCCAAAGGGGACGGAGCGCACACAGCAGAGACCAGAGAGCCGAGGCCTGACCCCACCAGGCCCGGGGAGGCACCTCCACCCCCGACCCCACAGCGGTAGGGACCCCAGCGCGTTAGTATAATTTCACTTGGGCCAGTACGGGTTTGGGTTTCAATCACTTGCGACGCAAGGACCCCTGCACGGTGTCACCTTCTTCATCGTCCCACGGCACGATGGCTGCTTCTCGGGAAGACCCCGGGCCGGGCACAGAGGCCGCACCCTCCTCGGGAAGGACTTGCCGCCCAGCTGCTGTCGGCCCTGCCCGAGCTCCCGCCCACAGACAGTCGCTGACCGAGGCGGGAGGGGGGGGCTCTTAACCACAGGGCTTTCCCGTGGAACCAGCCAGGCTGTCCCTCCACAGCCAGTCTCTGCCGCTGCTCCTTCCTGCCCCGCCGGGAGGGCCCGACCCCCAAGGCTCCCGGCCCCCTGACTACATCCTGCACACAAAACAGGCTGAGTCTGACTCCCAGAGCTCAACCGGCCACCTGCCCATGGAGAGGAGGCGCCCTCCTCCACACCCCGCACCCTCGGGTCCCGGAGCCTCTTCCTGGATGGTCCCGTCCGCAGGTGGCTGCTCCTCGGGGAGGGTCGGTGTCCACAGAGCCAGTTCTGTGATGCTGGTGGCCTTCCATTTGGGAACGACGGTCATCAGGGTCACCTCCTCCTCCTCTTCCTCTTCTCCTCTTTCCTATTTTAAGTTTGAAAATGTGAAATTACTGATGTCTCTGTGAACTCGCCATGGGATGCTCACAGTGAGGGGCCACTCGGGTGTTGTCCCCGCACGGCTCAGGGGTCGGCCCGATTGCCAGCTGGCCCTGGTGGTGATCTGGGCTGGAGGGTGGGTCTGGGAAGCGCTAGGACGAGGTGCGGACGGGCATCGCCACGCGGCACCTGCCCGCTCCCCCATGCATGCCGTGAACGGCTCTCAGACCCGACACTCCCAAGCCTTCCCTCTGGAACAGCTGGGAACTGACCCAGGCTCAGTGCGCCTTCCTGCGCTTGGCCACACTTTCCAGCTCCCAGATTCTTTATATGTAACAAGACCACCATCACCGTAAGGACGGGACAGAGAGGGTCCTGAGACAACCATATAATATGAAAGGGCCTAAACACTAAAAGCTCTGGAATCGAGGATTCTGCAGGGAAAATGGAATTCTGTGAAAGCAGACCGAGCGCTGGTCACCTCTAAGCGTGGGGTCTTCTGTAAGAGTGTATAATCCCGACAATGGTCAGCGGCCGGCACACGCCCACCGGGCCAAGCAGACCAGCTCCTCCCCAGCTTTATAGCTATCCCGAAATTCCAAAGGTCTGAATATCAGCCCACAAGTGTGGAAAGCGTCACTGTCACATGGAGGATGATACCTATGGCAAAGAGTGACAGACACCTCCCTATGACTTCCGCTGAGTCACTCGGAAATAGAGGAGGCAGTTTCAAAATATCTGAGCCCTGTCCCCCGTGTCGTGTAGCATCCATGCCCCAGGACGGCCGTGCCGCAAAGGGAACCGTCCCAGAATCAGCAGAGGACCCGGGAAGACACGGCTCAG
This sequence comes from Prionailurus bengalensis, assembly GCF_016509475.1. NCBI lineage: Eukaryota > Metazoa > Chordata > Mammalia > Carnivora > Felidae > Prionailurus > Prionailurus bengalensis. Next base: position 3,599,582 of record NC_057350.1, on the reverse strand, counting down.
AGCGGCCGCGTCCGAACATCGGGGTGGGGCCCGGTCACCTGCACTTCTAGCGGAGGCCCCGGTGATGCCCACGATGCAGGCCCAGGACCAGGCCCGGGGGACCGCCCCTGGAGCCCCCGTCGGCTCGCGTCCTGCGTGCACCATTGACACCCGGGTTCCTCTGCTTCATCACAGACCAGTCACCGTCCCAGAAGGCACAAGGGTGGCCTCGGACGCGGCCTTATTCCCGAACAGGAGCAGTCTGGGGGCTTACGCACTATTTCTCCCCCTTAGAGCTGTTAGAATGTTCTTCCTACTTCCCCCTACTTAGAGGCCCCGACCTCTGAGAACTTCTCCCGGGACACACTTCAACCGCCCACGACGCCGCTGTTTTAGTGTTTATCACTTCACAAAGCAAAATACCTGTGCGACCACTAGTGAGAACACAAAGGCCAGATTCGGGGGGCAGTGTAATGAGTTCAGCCCACGGGTTCCTCCGGGGGGCGGGTAAGAGGCTTCCGCGCCAGGCGGAGCCCAGCGAGCACGCGCCACGTCGCTGTCACGATCCAACAGCACAGCAATTAACTGCGTTTGCACTTGACGCGCGCGCACGGGGCTCCGCGCAGACGTAGACGCGGGGGGCCGTACCCCGTGGGGGTGACGCATCAAACCCCTCTCCTTGCTGGTGGGCGCGTCGGCTTCTGGGAGCCCCTCGCTCAGACGACGCGTCCTCTACTGGGCGTGGGGGCGGGGCCTATGTTTTAGCAACAGAGTCGCGCATTTGGGCCGTTTCATATTGGGTAGTGAGCTAGGATGCTGGCCCCACCTCGGTCCGTGTCAGCTGGTCCAAAGGGGCCGTGAAGGCAAGCAGGGGCCGTAAGGCCAGGGGACGGGTCACTGTGGGCTCATACGGCATCCTGGCCACTGCAGAGAAGGTGGACGTTCACTCTGCAGACCTCTGGGAACCACAGGCTGTCTGGGGGACCCAGGGGCTCCGGGAGACTGACACACAGGAAGTGGAGCCCAGCAAGAAAAAAGGGGCTGAGCAGCGGCTGGGTGCGGGGGAGCCCAGGGGACGTGGGGGGGGGGGGGGCTGTAGATAAAGTGCCTGTTACCTACAGGCCCCATCAGGCGACAATGACAGGAAATCCAGCACAGACAGCGCTCCCCCAGCGCACACACACACACACACACACACGGATGCCTGCTAATGACATCATTCCGGGCTAATCTCCGCTTCGACCAGGGAGCACCGAGGTCGCATCAGCATTACTGCTGAGTACCGGAGAGGGACAAAAAGACAAAACTAGGAGAGCTACCTGCCGGACGCGGGGAGCAGTGTCGCTGGACGGACTTGGGGGGGCCACAGCCCCCCGACTCGGGGCCAGAGCTACGCACAGGCTCCGGCGAGAACCGTGACGCGATACCACTCGGCCCTGGCACTTGGGGGCCAAACCAACGCCCGCACGCCCAGGAGGAGGAGGAGAGCGTGAACGATGCCGAGGGCTGGCACCACTCCCGTCCGACCTCGTCGGGGCCGTAGGGTCCACGTCACGGGGCAGCTCGGTCGCCCACGAAAAGAGAAGCGGTCTGCGGTCTGCCACGTACCACATCTGTCAGACGGTACTCCCCGTGCTGCTCACATCCAATGTCGAACACGTACTTTCCAGGGCCGACGGGCTGCGAGCAAAGGGAAACCGAGAAGCACCTCATTCCCAAGTTCACCGCCCAACGTCCGGTGCACCTGCTGCAGAAATCCCGCCCAAAGTCACGTCCCGGGAAGGCCGGTGCGGGTTAAAGAAAGCCTTTTTGTATTCGTGGCGCCCGGAATTGCCAAGTAGAGGGCTTCTCTCTCTGCCTGTCCCTCTCTCTCTGCCCCTCCCCCCTCTCAAAAATAAACAAACATTAAAAAACTATTAAAAAAAGAGTTATTATAGTCTATTTCACCCATTTACTCCGCTAATATTTGGTGTGCCGATACTAGTCTTGGACAAAGGCCACTGCCGGAAACATAAGCGGAGTCACATCTTATGTCCCCTCTTGACATTTTCCGCGGGGAAGTTTCCAGAAGTGGAATTTCTGGGCAACAGCACGCGCACGCACACACATACACTGTGCACATATTTACACACAAAAGATACGGACACACGTATTTTTTAAAATATATTGACCAGAATGAGGCTCCAATAATGTCCCTTCCCACAACAGCACTCAAGAACACCTTGTCCTCAAACTCTTGTTTTTTCCTGGGCATTAACATTTTGCTCTACTTTTAGATTTTTTTAAACATACTTTTACATTTTTTTTGAACAGGTAGAAAACAGGATCTCACCATGAAGTCACATTTTTAAGCTATTAGTAGGGTTGGGTTTTTTTTCAACATTTTTTGGCCACTTAAATCACATTGATTGATAGAAGTGCTTTATATTTATATTAATGTTACAAATACCCTAACCCCATTGGTCGTGTATCTCTTAAATTTTTTAAAAATTTTTGTAGGGGCGCCTGGGTGGCGCAGTCGGTTAAGCGTCCGACTTCAGCTCAGGTCACGATCTTGCGGTCCGTGAGTTCGAGCCCCGCGTCAGGCTCTGGGCTGATGGCTCGGAGCCTGGAGCCTGCTTCTGATTCTGTGTCTCCTTCTCTCTCTGCCCCTCCCCCCTTCATGCTCTGTGTCTCTCTGTCTCAAAAATAAATAAACGTTAAAAAAAATTAAAAAATAAATAAATAATAAATAAATAAAATTTTTGTAATGTTTATTTTTGAGAGAGAGAGAGAGAGCACAAGCAGGGGAGGAGCAGAGAGAAAGGGAGACACAGAATCTGAAGCAGGCTCCAGGCTCTGAGCTGTTAGCACAGAGCCCGATGCAGGGCTGGAACCCACAAACCACGAGAGCATGACCTGAGCCAAAGTCAGACACTCAACCGACTGAGCCACCCAGGCGCCCCTCTTAAATTTTCTTTATAGTGCATTCTAATCTATAAGGGGTTATTTTTTATCAACCAGCTCTATTGGGTTTTCCTTTTCTACTTCTGTTTAGAGAGTTCTCTCTCTTCATTTCAAAGTTAATAAACATATTTTTTTTTCTGTGACTTTGTTCACGCTTAAACCTTTCTTCCTGTCCTCGCATGTCTCCATCCAATGCTAGAGGGGGAACCCTGACATTGCTTCCCTGCTCCACCCCCAGTGGTTATCAAGGGTCCTGGGACCACTCTTTCACTTGTCCCTGTCGGGTCCTCCTCGCTGACTTAAAACGACGCCCTTTTCCAGAGCTAGATTACTGTAGGCACTTGAATCTGTCCCCAGACTCTCTAATCCACGTCACTGATCTGTATTTCTCCACTCGCGTATCGCGGTTTCATTTATCACAGCTTTAAATTTGTTTTAACAATTTGCCGGCAAGGGTTGGAACAGGTGATTCTCTGAGGAAAAGTCAAGCCCGTAGCAAAAGGGTGTGAGGTTGCTGGACTTCACTAGGAATCGGGGAAAAGCGCATCAAAACAACGTGAAGATATTTTTTTATCCATCGGATTTGCAAAAAAGTTAAAGACTGCCGTCGGCGGGAGTGCAAACTGGCACAGCTTTGGAGGGAAGTTGGCAGCATCGATCACAACTTAAAATGTCCATATTTGTGGACTCCACGATTGCAGGGTCTAACCTACACGGATATCCCCAAATGCGCAAATGTGTATGTTTCCATGTCCTGATGTAATGTTTTCCCACGTATGTAAGTGTGTGCATGTGGGTTGCACAGAAAGACGTGGGGGGGGGGGGGTCACACAGCCCCGGGAGAAGAAGCAGGGGAAGAAGGAAGGGCTGGAGGCTGGAGCTCAGGTGGGCAGCAGAGGGGGCCACGTGTCTGGGTGCCCTACAACTGGAATGGGCAGCTGACCCTTGAATAACGTGGGCTTGGGCTGCACGAGTCCACTGACACGAGGATATTTTTCAATAAATACAGGAAAGCGCTGTAAATGTATCTTCTCTCCCTTGTGGTTTTCTTTTTTTTAATTTTTTTTTTAAGTTTATTTACTTACTTTGAGAGAGACGGAGACAGCACAAGCGGGGGAGGGGCAGAGAGAGAGGGAGAGAGAGACCCGAGCAGGCTCTGCGCTGTCAGCTTAGAGCCCAACGTGGGGCTCGAACCCACGAAACGCGAGACCATGAAACCGAGCTGAAACCGAGAGTCGGACGTGCCACCGACTGAGCCACCCAGGCGCCCCTCTTCCTTATGATTTTCTTAATAACGTGTCCTTTCTTCTAGCTACTTTATTGTAAGAATACAGTGTATAATACCTACGACGTACAAAGTGTGTGTTAATCGACGGTTGGTGTCACTGGTAAGGCGTCCAGCCGACACCAGGCTGTTAGCAGTCACGTTTTGGGAGAGTCAAAAGCTATCTGTGGATCTTCGACTGTGTGGGGGTCAGCGCCCCTGACCCCGCACTGTTCAAGGGTCAGCTGAACTCCTGTGTTTCTAGCACACTTTCACTACCCAGCAGAACAAAGCCCGTGTCCTCCAGGCTCATCTAGCCTCGCTGATTCTTCCCGATTAACTCCTGCCGACTTCTCTTTCCCTCCACACACCTCCCCATGCCAAAAAGTGTCCCAAGAGAATTTTGCCGGGAATTCCGTATAATTGCATATAGGCAGCATATAGATTTGGGGGAAATGTGCTGTTTTACAAACACTGGAAAGGAGAATCCGGAAAGTTAGGGCATGAACGATACCAAAATGAAAACTGAGTTTTAAGAGAGTCTGAGGCGACTCACTGAAATCAGTTAAATATTCCCCACGTCAACTTCCAACACCTTGAATTTGCTCGGGAAACTCTTCAGGGAGAGTTTCTGCCCAACGCTTGCTCGAAGCCACGGGGGATGGCAGCGTGGTGGGTGCTGAATTAGCCGGGGTTTCTCTGTATCCCCACCAGGGCTCGGCAAAGCCGCGGAGCCCTCCAGACAGAAATGAGCAGTCGCGAGCACTGCACACTGAACGCGGGCACGCCTGAGTCCAGGCCCAGGGTGGGTGGCCTAGCCTGCAGGAAGCAAGCTCACGCACGGCTCGGCCTCCCCAGGGCTCCGGCCCCGGGCCTCCCGGGGCAAAGAAAGTCCAGACACCCGCACGCGCAACCGCAGGAGATGCTTCACGTCCGATCTAGCCATGACGGGGAGCACGTAGGAGAGGAAGGATGCCCCCGTGTTACAAGGATTGGCTGGATCGCTGCTGGGCTGGGGGGGGGGGGGGGGAGGGAGGATTTCGCTCTCTACTCTGCCCCCCTCCACGCTGCCCTCTGTAGGCACCAGAGGCCCGGGGAGAGGCACGGCCACCTGCTCCCTGTACTTGGAGGGGGCGGGAGGACTCCCTGAGATTTTAGGGTTCTTCCTTCACGTATGTACCCAGACGGGGGGAGGGGGCACACGTTGCTGCCCAGTGACTTACGTTTTTGTTCAAGAACTTGCCCTGGTACCTGTGGTTCAGGTGAATGAGCTCGGCCATGCCCTCCTGCTGTCCGTTCACCCAGGTGCCTACGTACTTACTGCCCGTCTCGGCATAGAAGTAGGTGCCTTGCCCGTGCCTGGTGAAGACAGACGTTAAAATTGGGCGTGGCCCCTATGTGGCTTGCCTGCGCCCCGTCCAAGCGCGCTCCTGCCCTGTGTGCCCGCTCGCGTTCTCACCTTAAAGCCGTGAGGGGTTTGAACTGCCTGGCAAGAGCCGGCTAGTGGGCTTTTATCATGATTCTGCTTCTTTTTTTTTTTTCTTTTTTTTTTTTCAACGTTTATTTATTTTTTAAGACAGAGAGAGACAGCATGAATGGGGGAGGGGCAGAGAGAGAGGGAGACACAGAATCGGAAACAGGCTCCAGGCTCTGAGCCATCAGCCCAGAGCCCGACGCGGGGCTCGAACTCCCGGACCGCGAGATCGTGACCTGGCTGAAGTCGGACGCTTAACCGACTGCGCCACCCAGGCGCCCCTATGATTCTGCTTCTTAATAAGACAGCATCCTGTTCTCGTTACGTAAGTAGGTCTACCGAGCTGAGGGCAAAACGCGCACCTTTGGTGAGCAAACCACTCTCCGGTGTAGGTGTCGTTATTGACGTAGTAGTAGACGCCGTAACCGTGTCTTCGGTCATCCGCCCACTCCCCTGGAAGGGACGACACAAAAGCGGGCCCGGGTGAGAAGGAAAGGACAGCCGCCACCTGCTGCGACCCTCACCTCCCGCCATGACTCCCCGCTGTCCCCCTGCCCCTCTGGCTGGATGGCGTGGCATCGGGCGCTGGTTAGGGGAAGCTGGGTCAGGGGCTCACCGCGTGCAGGTCTGGGCGCGTGGGCCGCGGTCACCCGTGTGTGCCGACAGCAGGTATCACAGCCGGTCAGTGGCGTGGCCAGGACTCAAACCAGGGTTTTGTCCGCCCGGCCGCCAGCAGTCCCCACACCACCCTCCCTCTGCTTGCGTGGATTTACCGATCCAGCAGCAACCATCTCGTGCCGTTTCCCACCTCCTTCCTCACCAGACTCCCGCACACTCTCCCAGCCTGGGCGCCCAGGGCGCCCCACCTGTGCACCTGCTTCGCGTGACTGGACGCCACACCTTTGCCAACCAGCGTCTGTGCGTGGACTCTTCCCTCACTGATTGTCCCCGCCGACTTACCTCAGAGCAGGTTCCTGCTGATTTCTGAAATACTGGAACCAGCAAAGATACCATAAAATTCGTAACACCTCTACCAGAATGACCGCAGCAAAGTAGCTAGTGATCGCTGCCCATTCTTGAAGATTGATCCCTGCCCTGGGAGACTCACAGCGTCCTCAAACAATGTCCTCAAACCTTCCAGCCCCCAGATGAAAGAAACTTAATACAGATTTCCGAAGACGACAGCTACCCTGAAAACTCCCACGGCATTGCTAATAACACGCTGTTAAGCTGAACGACTCTTCTCTAGACAGGGAATAATTTTTTTCAAAAGCTAATTTCTATCGATTTTTGATCAAAGACCAGAGATAGAGTTCTCTTATTTTCTCTCTAGAAAGTGTTATCACAAAATTGTTGTCAGACAGACATTCCATTCTTTGCTAGAAAGGCAAGGAAAAGGCAAGCTACAGGCACATCAGACATGAATTTGAGAGACAGGAAGCCTCTTGCACTCTCGGTGGGAATGCAAACTGGGGCAGCCGCTCTGGAAAACAGTGTGGAGGTTCCTCCAGAAATTGAAAATAGATCTACCCTATGACCCAGCAATAGCACCGCTAGGAATGTACCCAAGGGATACAGGAGTGCTGATGCATAGCGGACTCGTACCCCAATGTTTATAGCAGCATTTTCAACGATAGCCACATGATGGAAAGAGCCTAAATGTCTATCAACTGATGAATGGATAAAGAAATTGTGGTTTATATACACAATGGAATACTACGTGGCAATGAGAAAGAAAGAAATCTGGCCCTTTGTAGCAACATGGATGGAACTGGAGAGTGTGATGCTAAGTGAAATAAGTCATACAGAGAAAGACAGATACCATAGGTTTTCACTCTTATGTGGATCCTGAGAAACTTAACAGAAGACCATGGGGGGAGGGAAGGGGGGAAAAATAGTTACAAACAGGGAGGGAGGGAGGGAAACCATAAGAGACTCTGAAATACAGAGAACAAACTAAGGGTGGATGGGGGGTGAGGGAAAGGGAAAAGTGGGTGATGGGCATTGAGGAGGGCACTTGCTGGGATGAGCACTGGGTGTTGTATGTAAGCCAATTTGACGATAAATTCTATTAAAAATAGCGATAAATAATAACTAAATAGCAATAAAATAAAAATTTATATATTGTTTCCTCAGATTTTGTAATGGCCACAGCATTTAAAATCTTTACATTTATTTTGATTTCTTGTTACAAATCAAAATTTACTTTGATGCTAATTTTATATTTTTTATTTCTTTTTTAAAAAAAATTTTTTTAATGTTTATTTATTTTTGAGACAGAGAGACAGAGCATGAACAGGGGAGGAGCAGAGAGAGGGAGACACAGAATCTGAAACAGGCTCCAGGCTCTGAGTGGTCAGCACAGAGCCCGACGCGGGGCTCGAACTCACGGACCGTGAGATCGTGACCTGAGCCGAAGTCGGATGCTTCACCGACCGAGCCACCCAGGCGCCCCTATATTCTTTTTCTTAAATAGAGCCCCCAAAACTTGTATAAGCTTCCGGCTTACAGGAAACCTGGACCTGCTTCCACACAAAGAAGAAGAATTCACATGCCTAGAATACGTTGATCGTCCAAGAAATACATGTTCGCGCGAATAAACTCCATGTTCACCACCACCACCAACACATCTACAAAAGGAACTTGTACGCGTTCTCTCTGTCAGTCCCGCAGGGTCCTCGGCACTCTGTGAGACAGACCAGCAGCTGGGCTGGTGACAGAGCCCACGGGGAGGGCCTGCCCTCGTCTGGGCAGGAGGCAGACACCACAAAGAAGAAAGAACTGTGCTTTCGGGAAGCAGCTCCCAGGTTCGGGACAGGGCAGGCGAACGGAGCCTGCCTGGAGAGGAGGATTCGGCAACTGGTAATAGTTAAGGAAGAGGACTGGGTTCCATGGTATGACGCGTGTCAGGAACCCCATGAGCAGAAGGAACGGAGAATCCCCAAACTGAAATAATTCAGTAAACACAGGAGTTCGCACCTAACGTAGCCACGAGGATAGACAGAGTGTGCAGAAGTCCCCAGAGGACTTGTCTGGAGTTTTTAAAAAAATTTTTAAGTTTATTTTTTGAGAAACAGAGAAGCAGAGACAGAGAGAGAGAGAGCAGGGGAGGAGCAGGCAGAGAGGGAGAGAGAGAATCCCAAGCAGGCTCTTCTCTGCCGGACGCAGGGCTCAAACTCACAAACCATGAGATCATGACCTGAGCAGAAATCGAAGAGTCGGGCGCTTAACCGACTGAGTCACCCAGGCACCTGGACTTGCCTGGATTTTTAAGGGGCAGTTGTGTCCTTGTAAATTACCAGTTTAAAAGAAGAAGGAAGGGGGTGCCTGGGGAGCTCAGTCGGATGGGCATCCGACTTCGGCTCAGGTCATGATCTCGCGGCTCATGGGTTCAAGCCCCGCGTCGGGCTCTGTGCTGATGGCTCGGAACCTGGAGCCTGCTTTGGATTCTGTGTCTCCCTCTCTCTCTGTTCCTCCCCTACTCATGCTCTGTTTCTCTCTCAAAAACAAACATAGAAAAAAAAATTTTAATAAAATAATAAAAGAAAATAAATAAAAGAAGAAGGAACAGGAGAAAGAGGAGGGGGAGGGGAGGGGGAGGAAGGGGAAGAGGAGGGGGAGGAGGGGAGAGGGAGGAGGGAGAGGAGGGGGAAGAGGAGGGGGAGGAGGGGGAAGAGGAGGGAGAGGAGGGGGAAGAGGAGGGGGAGGAGGGGGAAGAGGAGGGGGAGGAGGGGACAGGGAGGAGGGGGAGGAGGGGGAGGAAGAGAAAGGGAGGAGGAGGAGGAGGAGGGCAGACATGTAGCATACACCGATTTCCGTGGTGTAAGTATTCGCACTGTGGCCAAGGTTGGGCTGCACGTGGTTCTGGGGCAAGCGGGCAGAGCTGGCTCGTGTGAACGTTCAGGAACCGACCAAGCAGGGCCCTGGGGCCAAGACCTCCCTTGGTCTCTTCCCAACAAAACACCACGACTGACGAAGCAATTCCGTCCTCGTCTCTTGGCCGAGGGAGCTGGTCTCCAGGGCAGCATGGCAAGAAAAGTGTGTGAAGCATTTCACAGGAAATGTTCAAAAAAAGAATTAACTTGCAAACCAAATTTCAAGCCAGCGAGATATGGTGAGGAAGCTTTTTTTAATAAAGTCCCAGTCTAGGGGCACCTGGGTGTTCGACTCCCGATTTCGGCCCAGGTTATGATCTCACGGTTCGTGGGTTCGAGTCCCACGTTGGGCTCTGCGCTGACAGTGTGGAGCCTGCTTGGGATTCTGTCTCCCTCCGTCTCTCTCTCTCTCTGCCCCTCCCCGCCTCGTACTTTCTCTGTCTCTCCAAAAATAAATAAATAAACTGTAAAAAATATTTTTTTCTTTTCAAAGTCCCAGTTTACCTGTTGGAGACCCGGCCCAGCCACCGGTACCCGGGCCGCAGTAAACGGTGCAGAAGTGGGAAAGGTGGCCTCCTGGGACAGGGGTAATAACTGAAACATGCGTTTACAGGGACGGCACCCGGAAACCAGAGACATCATGCACTTTGCCCAAGGCCACACAGCGGGGCTGAGATGAAAATCCGGGTTTCTCTGGCTCTCTTCCACAGGCACCCCAACGGCCAAGCATTTGTGTCTCCCTCCGGCTCCTGCCACCTGAGAGCTTCCAGAAGAGCCGACCCCAAGTCATCATGGCGCTTTGTTTCTCTGCAACTTTGTTGCTAAACATCATCGTCTTTCTTCGCTCCTTGCAGCCAGGAGCAGGACCAGCACTGGAGACGGGAGCCCCCTCTCCTTCCCCAGCCCTCATCGGCCCTCCCTCCCCTCACCTCACAATCTGTGCGGGTGGTCCAGAGGCCCCTCCAAAGTCTGCCACCCATTCACCCCTCCGACCCCATCCCCTGCTTCGCCAAGCACCCCCGTCTCCCTGCCTCTGCTCAAGTGGCCCCACAAACCGGGAGTGTCCGCTCCGTCCCCGGGCTCCCCATCAGGCTCAGCTCGGTGTCTCGGAGACCAGGAATACGCCCCATACCTCGGGCCGAGGCTGAGCGCGCTCGCTAGCCTGCGGGAAACCACTCTGTGTCCCTCAGGGTGGCAGTCAGCCAACGCTCAGTCGTGACGAATTCGGCCATGGGTTCACACGGACTTTGTGGCCGGAAGCTTGTTTGCTCCCTGAGCTAAGATTGATGTTGCAGCTTCTGACCTTGGAGAAGAACTCCCTGAGTAGTGACTACACCCTGCACCCTCTAAGAGACAAAGCCACAGGGAGACACAAAAACGCGCAGCTGTTTCCAAAGACGGTCACGTTAGAAACTTCTTCCATCTCTTATTCTGAGTATTTTTTCTTTTCTATATTTGTGTGTGGCTCCAGCTGTATTAACGTCTACGTGAAAATAGAACATGACGGCAATGAGATCAGGCTCGTGACGGTTTGGAAAGAATTCGATCGAACTCTATAAATTAAATTGTTGAACGTCGATTCCAAAAGCAGATGGTGCTCCTTCTGGAATAAGCCCTCCGAGAAATAGGGAACAAGCAGAAATGCCCCCTCTGACGGGGAGGCATTAACCACCTGCATCTCGGACGCGGGCAGGATGGTTGCTGCAGAATTCCGGGGCCCTGCCTTCATTCAGCAACGGGGCAGGCGGCTGTGGCTCGCACCCGGAGGACGTGGCGTCGCCCGTCGGGAGGTGATGCCGCCTCCCAGGCCGCCGCACACTGAGCGCTCGCCACCTGTCAGGTGCCCTGTCCCGCTTGCGTTCATCCATTCAGTCCTGGTGCCGCAGACGAGGAGCGAGGCTCCCCGCGCAAGGTCACACCTGTCACCATAGCTCCGGGGTTGGGGGTCACGGGTCTCCTTGGAAAACTAGATAAGTTCTTCCCAGAAAAAGTCCGGAACACAGGCCCCTGCACGGTTCCTGAAGACTCACGTGCACGCTCCACTTGTGTCTCTCCCCCCAGGCTCGCCCCCCTCCCATTGCGATCAGATCCACACCGTAGTCACCGTGGGGGATGACGGTGCGTGAGGGCTGCAGTGGGGGTCTCGGAAATAAGGGGATTAGCATCTTCCTGAGACATAACATTGGCGGCTAAGAAATCGCCAGACATAGAAATGCCAGCTTGACGAGGAGGAGGGTCCCCCGGACCAGAAGCCTTCATCGAAGGAACCACCAGGTCTAAAGGACCCGTGTGTTCAGCAGAAGAGGGGATGGTCAGAGAGAAAAACAGCAGAAGCAGCTTCAAGGAGAAGAAAGCTACAGGGCATCTAACATCATGGGTCCGGACCCCATGGGGGTCTGTGCGGCCCCCCGTGCCTCAGCACAGGGGCTCACAAGAGAGTGTGCTGGCCGCAGCGACGGCCACATTTCCCACCTCGCTAATTAAGCCTTTCTGGCTTCTGTGTCAACCCTGTGAACACAGGGGCACAGCCTGTGTTTGTTGAGTGACTGACTGATCTGGAGAACTCTAAGCCCTCTCCTACAGTTGAGCATCCGCAGCCAAGTCCAGTCCCCAGGGGACACCACTACAGCACAAACATCTGCTTTGTGACTGCATTTTACCTTCACATCTTGTAATGTTTTTATTTATGTTTGAGAAAAAGAGAGACAGAGTGGGAGCAGGGGAGGGAAGCAGAGAGAGAAAGCGAGACACAGAATCCGAAGCAGGCTCCAGGCTCTGAGCTATCAGCACAGAGCCAGATGCGGGGCTCGAACCCCTGAACCACGAGATCGTGACCTGAGCCGAAGCCGGAGACTTAACCAGCTGAGCCACCCAGGCGCCCCTTACCTTCATATCTTGATCCGTCTGGGTATATGAAAGTGCCACGGCCATGCTTTTTGTTTTTAACGTATTCTCCTATGTATCGAGCGCCGCTTTTAAATTTGTAGATCCCCTGAAACACGTTGGTTACATAATTCATATCATTCCTGAATTTAATACTCACCCATAGAGTATTCACTAGAGAAAACGACCCACTCACGTCACCAGTTCTGACCTGGCCGTGCCTTTTCCCGTGTTGGTAGCTCCCTTCATACGTGTCCCCGTTGGGCAGCCTTGCTCTCCCGTGTCCGTGCCGTTCACCTGCCTCATTCCGTTCCCCGTCGTACTCCTGGGCAGAAGAAAGCGGGATCATCACAGCTACCGTGTGTTCAGCACTAACGATATGTTAAAGCATTTTGTAAATAGTGGTTCGTTGAAGCCCTCCCAATCCTCAGCCCCATCTTACAGGTGAGGTAGGTAACTGCACCTGGGCGACATGGGGCATTTGTCCAAGGTAACACACTTAGTACCTGGCGCTGGTGGAAGCCTCACTCTCTCTCTGCCACGTCTGAGCTTGTAATTTATCATGATAACCCTTCACACTGTAAACAAAATTCAAGGCATTCCAAATTGCGTTCTTTATAGCAACGTGTTTGAACGAACATATGTGGGTGGAATCGGTCCTCGGTCACACAAGTACCTCCCTGGTGCTTCCTTCAACAATCCAGGACTTAAAATGCAAAGACAAGTCTTCCTTCAAACAATTCCCTGGGCGCACGTGGTCTCAGGAGGCGCCAGTGGGAGAGGAAGCAGCAAGGGGGAGCCGAGGCGTAAACAGGGCTCAACTGTCACAAGAGTCCCTAAGTCCACTTAGTTTAACTTCCTTACCAAGAGACTTGAGTTTCAAACACTCATAGACTCATATGGAAATAATGACGTATCTGAAAAGTAAATCTCTCTCTCTCTCTCTACACACACACACACGTATATATAACACAAGCTTGCAATTCACCTGTTTCCTCTGACCCTTCATGAAATAAACCTTCCTCCAGCACCTGATCACGAGTGCAGAGTGCACATAACATAATAAAAGGGCCAAGGCACAGAGTAACGATTTGACATAGACCCGCATCTGCATGGACTTATTACAACACAGGTTCAAACACAAGTTCAAGTTCCTGCCGGGGCTTCAGACCCCCTTTCCCAGCACGATCCAGCTCAGAAATCCGTGCTCAGGACAGAAGGTAAAAATGGCATGATCTTACACACTTGTTGCGGGGTCAGTCTAAATCAAAATGTATAAAAGCTTTTGAGGTCTGCTCAAAAGACCTCCCAGTGCACCCCTACTGAGCCAGTGGGGTGACTGAACAGGAAGGGAACCCTTTAAAACGACCCCAGCTGTGATTGAAGCTACAAATTGCGGGCACCAAAACGTGACAAACCAGCAGGGTTATTTGAGGAGACAAACTTGAAGTCTTCCTGGACTGATGTTGTAGGTCGGGCTCCCCCGGAAGCAGACCCCGAGCAAGTGGTTTTTATAAGCCCTCCCTGAGGAACCGGTGAAGGGGACGGGGAAACAGATACGAAGGAGGAGGCCGCCCAGCATGGGGATGTCAGGAGGTGTCCCAGACTCGGCCTCATTGCACGAGGGACCCTGCAGTGCAAATCCTGTGGTTTGCGGTGCTGTTAGCACTAGCCGCTGGCTGTGGGGACAGTGTGCAGATTCCAGGCACTTCTGGCTCTCCGACCTGGCCAGGCGGCTCCCCGCGATGGAGGTGCTAGTCTTGAGCAGAAAATGGGGCAGAGGCTGAGAGACGGGCACACAGAGCTGCCAAAAGGTGTGAACAGGCACCAAGACATCCGGCCCCGGAGAGGTGCTAGGTTTTCAGTTAATTCTGAAACTATCTCGACTCTGTGCCCTGAACGCACGCACCGTGGCTGGGGTTCCCAGCCTGTCAGCCAAGAAATGATCACCCCTGGGTTAGACGGTTAATCTGTGGATATGGAGATGGATAGATAGATAGATACACACACGCACACACACCTATGCCCACCCTGCACCCAGCTCACATCGCGGGATGTGCACCCCATACCGCCCCTCTGCTGCCCAAACCCGGGAATAATGCCAGAGACTCGGGTCACCTCCCACCACACTGAAGAAAGCACACGGCATTCCGGGCCTGCAGGAAGCCTTCGCTGAGTCTGAGACCCTCTGAGCGATTCTTCAAGGTTGCCAGGAAGAACTTTCCTCCATCCTCCTTGATCCCGAGCAGCCGAGCTCCATTACAGAGCAGCATGGCAGGTCGGGGTGACGCCGCCAACCCAGGAGACTGCCTGGGCGGACTGCGGCAGCGGGGTCGAGGCCGCTTCCCAAGTCTTTGACTTGGAAATCTTTGCCTTTAATGGGAGGCGGGCTGGGGAGGGGAGGAGGCGGCGAGAAGGGATGTGGCCAGAGACGTCACAGCGTTTCACCTTTCACCGCCAACTTCCAGGCCGCGGTGGCCGGCGCGTCCCCGTCCCTGGCTGGGCCGCCCGGGGGACTGTGGTCGGCCTCCGAGGGTGCGCCTGGGAAGCACCCCCCCCCCCGTACACCCGGAGCTCTCACCCCAAGATCGTTCTCTCCCTCCTCCTCCAACTCCTCCGAACCCAGGTCCGACATGGCCTCGCCCCCGTCTCGGTCCTCGCCGCCACCAGCGCGTCTCAGGTAGGTAGGTGCACGCTGCTCGCACAGCCGCGTCCGCCGTCGCCATGGAGACGCGGCCCGTCCCGCCTCCCCCCCACCCCCTAGCGCGGGCGGAGGGATGGGGAAGCGTGGGGCGGAGCCACTGGCCGCGTTCGGGTGCTGTCATAGCAACGGGACGGGGCACCTCGACCAATCGTGGCCCGGGAAGATAGGGGGCGTGGCCTGGGGCGGGAAGGGGCGGGGCGGAGCCGCTGGAAGCTCTCGGTGCTGTCATAGCAACGAGAGGGCCACCTCGACCAATCGCCGCCCGGGAAGAGGGAGGGGGCGGGACTTGGGATGGGCTTGGTACCCACCAGCTCTCCCACCTGGACCCCATGTGACAGGTCCCCGACTCTTTAGTTGGAGGCTGGGCGATCCTGTAACGTGGAGCCACCTTTGGACCAGGGCCCTAAAGAGTTGGTGCACAGAAGACACACCGGGCCAGCTCTCGAGAGGGCCTCATTTCTGCCCCGCGCTGAGCACGGCCCCTTCCCACCCCTCCCCTTGGCTTCTTGAGTCCCTCCGTGGGCCCTGCCCGCTCTTCCTCACCTGTCTGGGCCCTTCTGGCCCTTCAGCGTTAGCAGTCCAGAGACATGTGTCCGCTGAGATCCTTTCTCATGTTTATAAATGTCTCCTGAAGCGCAAGGAGTCGGCTCCTCGCAGAGGCGCTTCCACACTGATGCCCTGCAGGATGTGACGTCCCATCTCCACCCTGAACATGGGTGCAGTTCCCTTTATACCCGAAGGAGGAAAGGACTTCAGCTCCATGTATGATCTGCCCACCTGTCATCCATCCATCCATCCATCCATCCATCTACCTAGCTACCACCCATCCATCTAGCGATCGGCCCCCACAGCACCTAGAAAGGTGTTTTTCCCACAGCCGGTGCTCAGCCGCGCCAGTGAAATCAGTCCACCTGAGCCTTTAGATGCCTGGTGAGATGGAACTATGGTCGAGGTCTTTCTTCATCAGTTGCACTGAAAAGAATCTCTATCTTGTGGTGTGAATAGAGAAAAGCCACCCGAATGAGAACAAGCAAAGACTACTTATTCAGAGCTTGCTACAGCACGGGGCTCAGCCACCATCATTTGCATTTTGGCGGAGATTCACAGGCAGGCAGGGGATTTGGCAAAGCTGACAGTGGAGAACAGGGAGGCTCCAGGTGCGCCCCGTCAGAGGCTGTTGGCCCGGGAAGCTGTAGGCAGCTAACTAGAAGCGGTGGTGAGCGAGCACAAGGCAAGCTGACACCTCGCAAACACCCCCCACCCCCAGGTGGGATTGTGTAACATTCCTCGGGCACTCCTGGCTGCCCAAGAACAAAGGAAAGCGGAAAACAAATGGCTAACTGGTAGAGATCACCGTCCCGCACGACCTGAGTCTCCATCTATTTACAAATATCTTAGTAAATTACAAGAAAAAGGCAATTTTATCAATAGCTAATCTCCAGAAACCTAAAGACTCCGTTTCCTGGAACCCCAACATCACCCCCTCCATTAGTGACGTGGGGAACAAAGGCAAGAAGGAAATGGCAGGTGAGAGTAAATTTCCTTCTAACCTGCAGCCCATTGACAACCACTTGAGGCCGGCAGAATCCAACATCTCTCCAGGAACTCCCTGCTGTCTTAATGCTAATGCTTTGCTAGAGGGAAAAACAACCTTAGCTTGACAATAGCTAGGCCTCCATATCCTAGGAGTCTTCTTTAGCATATGAAAATCCTTCCGGGAACTTCCCCTTGACTTTACCTCCCTCAACTCCCAAGTATATAACCGGTCTCTTCTCAGGGTCTGGGGCAGCTCTTCCTTTCTTGGGTCCTGTCTTAACAAAATCACCTTTTTGCACCAAAGACGTCTTCAAGAATTCTTTCTTGGCCGTCAGCTCTGGACCCCACCATCACTCCCAAACCTCATCAGTGGGACATCCCTAAATGATTGGTTATCAGTGCAAATTGGACTCCCTCTGGTTGGTCCTAAGCTGGAAGTAAGGAAAATGGTCAGGAACTGCTCAGTTATTAATCAAGTCCTGGCCAATTGTTACAGAAGTTATGGTTTGCTCCTAGACCAATTGGTAGAGACAGAGGACTGACTGCTGACAAGCCTGACTTACAGCACACTGGCTTTTTGGGCTGGTTTCTATAAATAATGGGTTGGTTTCCTGGGCTGTAGCTTGTGCATCAGAGTTCTATTTTTCTATACGACTTGGCCATCATACATTTGTATATCTGATTTCTAATGTGTTTTTGCAAATTATACAAATAACTGTGTCATCTTTAAATACTGTTGCTTTTTGAGATTTAGTACCTTCAGCAATAACAATAGCCCAATAGTTTTATTTCTTTAAACCCATTTAAGTACTCAAAAAAAATTGACCTAAATGGGGAGAGGGAGGAGACCGGTCCTAAAGTCATCATTGGAAACATTACGCATCTAGAGCCAGAATGCCCAAATTCCAATTCCAATTCCAATGCCCAATTCCCCATGGCTTTGGTGACCTCAGGCAGTTCAGCTGCCCTCTGAGGCTCGGATTCCTATTTTGTAAACTGAGGAGAATATGCCCTTCTAATCTCAAAGAGCCGCCACGGGGACCAAAGATAATATTTTATTAATGTATTGCCATTTATTGTGACAGCTACATCATGTTAACAACAAAAATATTACCAAGAAATCACACATCCTTCATAGAAAGTTCCCCACACACCCACCCCAAGGTGTGTTGTTTGTTGTTGCTGTCAGAGTAGGGGAGGAGTGGCTGAGGAAACAGAGTTTGATCCTGCCCGACAGCCTTGTGGATGCCACATCCAAGAAGGGAAACATCCACAGATCTCCCAGGTCACACACACTTTGCCGGCCTTTCCCTCAGAAACAGTGACAGAATGGAAGATGGCGATCTTAACCAAATCTCAGGCCCAAACACATCATTTACTGAACAAAGAAACAATTTACAAGCTGATTAACACACAAGACCCTACAATTAACATTATTTGTTAGTTGCAAAGAAAAAAAGTTGTAAAAAAAAAGTCAGGTGTTTGGGATAAAGATGATTAAGATCTACTTTATGCTTGACGATTGCCACACTGACTACAATTGTGTCTTTTTATAATAAAACGTCAAAAATATTTTAATGTTAGAAATCTGTGATGATAATAGTAACGGAAATAAATTTTTGCTTTTATGCATGTGAAACTGTCAGAAACTCAACTTTCAGATTTGCTCTAACAATGACAGTAACTACGGTTTGCTAAGTTCCAACTTGTGCTGGCAGTGTTCTGTTGTTGTTTTTAATTTTGTTTAATGTTTATTTATTTTTGAGGGGGGGAAGGGCAGAGAGGGGGAGACACAGAATGCGAAGCAGGCTGCAGGTTCCGAGCTGTCGGCACAGAGCCCGATGTGGGCCTCAGACTCACGAACCACGAGATCGTGACACCAGCTAAGTCAGACACAACCCGCTGAGCCACCCAGGCGCCCCTGGGCTGGTGGTGTTTTAAGAGTTTTATATGAATTATCTTATTAAACCCGTGCTGCCATTCCCCCACCATACAGTTAAGGAAAGGAAGCCACAGAGAGGTAAAGTCGTTGCTTGTGATCATAGAGCCAGCGGGATTCAAAGCTCATACCCCTACTGCCTCCCAGATCTCTGATTTAAAGGAGTAACTATGGTTTTTGAGGAGTGGCCTTAACCATCTACCAAGCAGAGAACCACTGGCTCAATACGCTTTAGATTGGAAAAAGACAGCAAGTGGCATAAACAAATCCTGTTCTGGATCACATCGTTAGTAAGCAGCTGGGTGTCTGGCCATAGCACTGGTGAACCCTAAAATTTACAACTTATGTCCCACGCACAGGAGTCAGAGTTCCCCCTCCCCCCATCTTTCCATCTACAGTAATTTCACTACACGGCAGGTTTAGCAAGTGTCCAAATAAAGCAATACCGGGTGACAGCAGGGCCGCCTCCCCAGCCTCCCACAGCAACACGGGACCTGATCCAAACTCCTCCTTCCAGAAGCGTTCCCTGGCTCCGATCAGGCTCTCTCCCTCGCAGGAGACCTGGGGAGTCCCGGGAAGACTTCATCAGGCCAAGCCGGTTCCTGGCAGCTTGACCCCTAACTCCCAGGTGACCCCGAAGTGCCCGGTGATCACAAGAGCAGCGCCCTCAAACTCCGAAGGCCTTCAAAATGCTCGCTTAACTCATCCTTTGCCTTTCTTTGGGGGGAACGAGGGGCAAAAAGGTGAGGCCATCACCAGGAGGGGAAAAAAGAAAGAAATCCTCCTCTACTCCTTTAAAACCTTTTCAGGGAGGCCCTTCCCGTAATTCCCCCGCAAGGGTCTCCCGTCGCGCCCCAGCCGGCCCTCCCCGCCACCCGCCACCAGGCGTTTCCCATCATCCCCCAGGGAGCTCTTCCCAGCATCCCCCACGAGGGATTTCCCATCCACCCCCGCGGCGAGCTTGCGCAGAGGCGGCGCTCCGTGAAGACGGGCGGGCGCGGCCGGCGGGGCCTCGGGTGAGTGCGGACGGGGCGCGCCCACGGGTCCGCCCAGCTCCCTTTCTCGGGTAGGAAATCCTCTTCTGCCCTAACCCTTCCCCCCGTGTGGGTGACGGAGGCCACCTCTCTACCCACCTGCCCTCCTCCAAAACAAAGAACGAGAGCACAGGGACCCGACTGGAGCGGGTGCCCCGCGCCCCTCTCGTGGGGGTGCTCCCGAGCGGGGGGAGAGGGCTCTTGGAAGCCCTCCTGGGGGTCTGTTACCCAACCGTGCACACCTTTCTGACCCACTTCCGAGCGGAGGGCTGGAGGCCTGGCGGTTGCCATGGCAACTGGGGGAGTCCCCGAGCCGTCCCTTCTGAGCTCTTCAGGACCCTGCATGGGAAGCCCTAAGAACTGAGGACGGTGGGAGGCATGCCGGCAGGCCTGTTTTGTTGTGTTGCCTTTGCGGCAGCCGCTCAGAGAATAAGCAACAAAATGAACTCAGACCCATCTCAATTATGGAAACGTCAGGCTGTGTATTAAAATTGCTTATGTTCTTGGAAACGTATGCATGTGTTACAGGTATACCCACATATGACCATACATGTACAGATATAGGTACGTAGATACAGATATGTGGGTATACGGATGTAGATGTATAGCTATTTTAAAAACGGGAGTTGCGGGGGGGCGCCTGGGTGGCTCAGTCGGTTAAGCCTCTGACTTGCTCAGGTCATGACCTTGTGGTTTGTGCGTTCAAGTCCCGCATCCCACCCAGAGCCTGGATCCCACTTTGGATTCTGTGTCTCCCTCTCTGTCTGTTCCTCCCCCACTCGCATTCTGTCTCGTTGTCTCTCAAAAATAAAGAATAAAAAAACATTTTAAAATAGGAATTGCAACTTTTTTTTTTTTTTAGAAGGAGGGGGAAGGGCAGAGAGAGAGAGGAAGAGACAGAATCCCAAGCAGGTTCCACGCTGTCAGTGTGGAGCCTGACACAGGGGTCGATCTCACAAGCTGTGAGATCATGACCTGAGCCAAAGTCAAGAGTCAGTTGCTCAACCAACTGAGCCACCCTGGCGCCCTTAGATAGATACTTTATATGGATTTTTTTAAGTTTATTTATTTTGAAAGAGAGAGAGAGAGAGAGTGTGTGTGTGTGTGTGTGTGTGTGTGTGGAGGAGGGGCAGAAGGAGAGAGGGAATCCCAAGCAGGCTCTGCACTGTCAGTGTGGAGCCTGACACAGGGGTTGATCTCACAAACTGTGAAATCATGACCTCAGCCAAAGTCAAGAGTCATTTAACCAATTAAGCTATCCAGCCCCCCTCCAACAGATAGATATTTTAAAAACAGGAATTGCAACTTCTTATTTTAAAAAATAAAAGCTTTTAGGGGCGCCTGGGTAGCTCAGTTGGTTAAGCCTCGGATTTTGGCTCAGGTCATTATCTCACAGTTCGTAGGTTCAAGCCCCGCGTCAGGCTCTGCTGACAGCTCAGAGCCTGGAGCTTGTTTAGGATTCTGTATCTCCCTCTCTCTCTGCCCCTCGCCTGCTGGCGCTCTCTCTCTCTTTCTCTCTGTCTCAAAAATAAATAAACATTAAAAAAAATAAAAATAAAAGACTTTTAATGACATTTAGTGGATAGGAGTCAGATGCAGGGTTGGAACCCTAGCTCTGTTTACTTCTTTCTGGTCAGTTTGTCCATGTTTAAAATGGAGATCTAGCTAACTGCCCTCTTAGGGCCGTTGCCATGTCTGAATAAAATGTTTCTAATGAGCTCAGCCCAGTGGGGAGTGCTTAGTAAATGCAAGCTATTATTAATAAGTATTCTGTGTTAACTGTGTAGTAAGCTAAGCACCTTCTATGGGTAGGTCTTTGGTGAACTTTTGACTCCAGTTTATCTTAATTATCTTCAATTGTCATTTCTTGCTAAAGAGGGATCAAACCGCCAAGGTGTCAGCCAGGTAATTGTGAGGATCAGGGTTAGGCTATGATGAAGAGATTTCACTGAATGCTCGTATTCATTAGTGCTAATACACCTGAGGGCAGGAAGAGACTGCAGTTTCTGGAAATATATAGACATGTAGCTTCTCTTTTTAACATTTATTTCTTTGTTTTGAGAGAGAGAGAGAGAGAGCGCGTGAGCAGGAGAGGGGCGGGGGGGGTGGGGGTGGGGGGAGACAGAATCCCAAGCAGGCTCTGTGCTATCAGCGCAGAGCCCAAGGTGGGGCTCCACTTCACGAGCCATGGGATCATGACCTGAACCGGAAACTGAGAATCAGACACCTAACTGTGAGCCGCCCAGGCTGCCCTTGACTTGTGGATTCTTAAGTGCAAGTGGCTCTTGGAACAGTTTGAAGTCACGCCTCTCTCATGCAGACGGCAGTCAGCAAACAAGAAACAGACACACCTGCCTGAGTTATGTGCTTTAAGGAGGGATGTTGAGACTCGGGTCATCAAGAGACAAAAACGAATTCCTGACCACCCAGGAAGCGAAACCATTCAGTAATGTGCATGGGGGGGCGGGGGCAGGGAGGTTAGTGGAGTCAGCCGGGGTGGAGGCGAGATGTCTGGAAATTGTGCAGACTGGCCTTGTCTGCTGGACAGCACCTCAGGGGAAGAGGTGCGGCTCCTCTGTGCTCTGTTCTCACCACCCAGCACACAGTAAGGGTTCAGTCAACACAAGCTGATCAAACTGAATGTTAGGTATCATTTTGCAACAGCACTGGAAGTTATGCAACACTTGGAAAAGAGAAAGAAAAGGAAAGTGCATCCGGTTTTTATTCTTTTTTTCTTCTGCTTTATGAGCTGGGTTTTTTACCGCTCTTAAATCAGGTTTGATTTCCCAGGGGCCCTCTCAATACATTAGTTAAGTAATTGTAGCAGTGTGTGTGTGTGCGGGGCCCCGGGTTGGGTATTAGGGGGCTCTGAGGAAAGGAGGAAAATGTGCAGACCATTTAGGACAAATTCAACATTAATCCATGCTATGAAAAAAAAATTACCAAAACTCTGATGCTTCGTGGCTTCATCTTGGACCCCTATTCTAAAAAAGATGTCACTCCTCTGTCCTAGTGGATATGTAAGATTGGTCCTACTCTGCCGTCACAGATGACGTTGGTGTGGCCAGTGATGGTGGAGGGAGATCTCGAGGGACAAGGGGCTGCACCCTGCAGGACTTAAGGATGCATCAGGCTCTCTGAGCAAGGTGCAGGGAGGAGCCTGCGAGCCGAGTGACTTCTGCCACAACGAGGCTTGTCCTGCCCAACTTGCAGAAAGGTCATGAGAACCAAAGATAATGAGGATGAGATCCTCTGGAAACACCCCGTGCTGTAGAAATGGAACGTGTATATTTCGCTCGGGCTTTTAACTCGCTGACCACATACTCTTCGCTCTGTCCGGAAGAATCCGGAAGAATAATATGTTCCCACATGCTAGCGATGTAGCAAAGTGATGCAGTGGTCACCCTGAACCCACTCTCCCAAATGAAGAAATGTATCCATGTGAATATCTGCGTGCATAGGTCTCTGTCCACACCTCAGATCCACCTGTGTGGGATTTGGTTGTGTGCGGGTTGAGGGTTCACCGACCAGAGGGAGGAACGTGGAGACTAAATGCGCACTACCGTGTTACCTCCTAGAATGGCCGGCCCCGCCCGCTCTCCAGCCCGGCGACTGCTGCCCGCGGAACCCGTGCCTACTGTAAGTCATTTCTCTCCTTTGCTAATTTGATGGGCAAAAGGGCATCTCATGGTGCTTTTACTTTGTATTTCCCGGAGTGTTCGTGAGGACAAGCACTTTTCCGCCAAAGGCTTATTCTTCACCGACATGAGCTACTGTTAATTTTTTAGATCATTTTTCTCCAGGACGCCCTCCTAGATCAGTGTATGCTGTTCTCTCTTTCTGAAACGCGATTCCCGATTCTCATGTTTCTCTTCACCTTGAATACCCTACCCAGACGCAACCTGCTGGGGGGCTGCTTTCCTACCTGCTTCGAGCCCCTGGGTCCCCCTCCCTTCTGTTGCGTTCCTGCCACAATCGTGACTGGTGCCTTCAGGTCTGCCTCCCTAAGTGCTCCCAGGGCCTTGACCCCCATAGTCTAGCACAGAGCCTGACACAAGGTCAAGGCTCAAATTATTAAAAATTACTAAGTGTTTTTTGCAAAGTGGGTAAAATGCAGTGAAGTATAAAGAAAAAAGGAAAGACTACCAGGAACCTTGCCTCCCAGGTCCGGCCGTTCCTGGCATTTTGGCGTGAATCCTTCCAGGCTTTTTAAATGCACAGATATTTGTACTTGATGGGAATGCTTTCATTTCTCACTTGCCATTACCATGTACCTTCTATGGCACACGTGTCCGAGCTTCTTCAGAAGTGTTTTAAATTTTTTTTTTAATGTTTATTTTTTACTTTTGAGAGAGACAGAGACAGAATGCAAGTGGGTTGGGGCAGAGAGAGAGAGGGAGACACAGAATCCGAAGCAGGCTCCGGGCTCTGAGCTGTCAGCACAGAGCCTGACGCGGGACTCAAACTCATGAGCTGTGAGATCATGACCTGAGCCGAAGTCGGACACTCAACCGACTGAGCCACCCAGGCACCCCACTTCAGAAGTGTTTTAAATGACCAATGTTTTGCCTTGAGGATATGTCAAAATTATCTTCATTCGATCAAGGTTTGATAAAAGAATGAGTGGAAATGTTTAATACAAGTTTGAAGGAGGTACGGAGCGTTCCTTAAGGAGATTATACTCCTTTACGTTTTTAAGGAAATACCTTTTCAGCTGTCTTTTCTGGACACCCCCTTCAATCCCTACTCTGGAGCGACCGTCAAAAGTGCTTCCTCGGCTCTGGGTGCGAGCCTCGCCTCTGCTTCGGGCCCCGGTATACCTGCGTGTAACTATGTCTGTCTCTCCCTCCCGGGCCTGGTCTTTAATGATCCAGCTGCTAGGAGAAGCCTCTAAAAGGCTGGGGGCCAAGCACAGTACGTAGTCAGGAGAGCTGCGGGATCGTTTCCCTCCCCCTCCACAAAGAGGAGAGCCACAGAGGGTTGAAAACACCACGTGAGCACTACAACTTGGCACTGAAACCCTGGCTGGGACCCCCTGTGGGCCACGCCGGGGGTCCTGGTCGCCACCCGCGCCACTGCCGCCGTTCCTGGCACAAGGGGCAGGTTCTCGGTGCGGGGACCCTAGAAGTTTCCCCACCGAAACGGGATGGAAATGTAAAATCCCACGTCTGTTAAGCAAGGTCAGTTGGGCGAAGACGACTTCATCTCACCAGTGCGCTCCTTTGATTGGCTCCGTAGAATGTTCAGAATCCTGTTTGATTCACAAAAGTTGGGATATCAACAAAGTGCATGATTGTTTTTTCTGAAACACTTTAAAAATTTTTTTAAGTTAAAACTAGAAAATGTGTAACCTGTTTAAGGATCTTTGGGGGGATTTGGGGGTTTCGTGGCTGGAGGTTCTCTGTTGTTTCATGCCAGCTAGATGGTGAGCGCCCTGTCCTTTCCCTCTGTGTAACAGGGACAGTGTCTTGCACAGAGAAGTGCTCAGTGACCCTGCCTTAGAGGAGGAAACACTGAGGTATAAACACGTTCAGGAACATTCCACAGTGGCACATCCAGTAAGTGCTGATCGGCCCAGCGGCGATCGCGAGGAGCATGCTTGCGGGAGGAAGGTGGGCGCGGGCAGCCAGGCCACTCTTTGGTACCCGGCCACTGACGTGGCACACTGCACGTCCCCTCACAGATGCGCCCGTGTCTGCCAGCAGGGGGATGGCTGTGAAGGAACACATAGGCGCCCTGTAGCACATTTGGCTTTAAAACCTCTATTAGCTCTATGCCCCCGAGCCGAACCTTAACACGACTTACATTAAAGATCGGGGGCAGGAAATCAAATTCCATTTTTATTTTATTTTAATTTAAACATTTTTTAGGATTCTTTATTTATTTCAAGAGAGACAGAGACGGTGTGATTAGGGAGGGGCAGAGAGCGAATCCCAAGCAGGCTCCGTACCGTCAGCGCAGAGCCCAACGTGGGGCTCAGACTTACGAAACCGTGAGATCTTGACCTGAGCTGAAACCAAGAGTCGGACGCTTAACCGACCGAGCCACCCAGGTGCCCTGAACTCCATTTTTAGAAGAAACTGGCAAACCCACAAAATAAGCTGCGGAGAGGGGCTTTGTAGTTCCCTCTTACCCAGCGTCCGGGAACCGTTACGCACTCATGCCGATGAGCTGTGTTTGCCAGTATTTGAGCCACTGCACGCTTGTGACCAGTCAGCGTCAAGGGTTCAGCCAGGGCCCCCTGTGTGCCAGGCTTGACTCTAGGTGCTAAGGATTCACGGTGGACAAACAGGTAAAAAAAAAAACCTCTAGCCAGGCGCCATCCTAACACGTGACCTCCTTCGCCCTCACGTCAGCCCCAGGGAACCATGGGTGAGAGCTGGCGCTCGGGAGGGTAAGGTGATGTTCCCAGGGTGCCCCTCCAGTGAGGACGGGCCACCGCCGTCCACTCTGTTCGTTAGCAACAACGCGGATAATTGAGCGGAGATCACCTCGCTCACCGCCGAGCGCCCCAGAGCTGCCAGAATTCTGAGTTTTTGATGAGTGGCGATAAAATGAAGCTTCTCTTCTCCGGGTTAAGTGAGCCCCGCTGATTTTACCTCTCTAATAATGCTTAATGCTTGGATGCTTTCTAAGCCTGAGGCATTTCCTCAAGCTCTGAAGCCCAGAATCGCCAGAGCTGTCTCCAGGGAGGCCTTCTCTGGGAATGTCTGCCTCTGCTCCTTCCCTGGAGCGTCCTGGCCTCGCCTCCCGGTTCCGGGTCCGCAGACACCGAGCTCTCTCGGACCGGAGGTCCTTGTTTTAAGCCTTACTTCTCGTCGCAACCCCAGCCCCCGAGCACAGGACTTATCTTACACACAGTAGGGTCTCATTCTCCCGTTCTTGGTCATGAAGGACCGAACCTCCCAGTAGGTGGAGTGCCTCCTCCCTGCAAATTGGGGGGGTGACAAAGGCTGACCCCTCAGGTTGGATCTGCCCACCCTCGTCCTCCCTCGGGGTCACTCGGGTCACAGACACGCTCACCGCTTCACACGCACAGATTGGCACCAATAGAAATTCGCGATGTCCTTATTTTCTGTCTCTCGACACCTGCTGCCCTCCCCCAGTGTTTGCTGCCCTCCCGCTAAATCCTCTGGATTGTCCCCAAACACCAGAGGCCACCTCCTCCGTCTTCACCTTCAGCCCCCGACTTCACCTTCTGCAAGAAGGGAGAGCAGATAACTCTCACCTCCCGCCTTCCCGCCCACAAAATGATCTCTGTCTCCATCCCGAGGCTCATTCTTCCGCGCGTGTTTTGGATTCCTGTCTTTGTGCCCCTGGAGGGCCCTGTGTCCTTTAAGCTGACAGCCCCTTGTCCTGTGCGCATCGACTCCCGCTCCCTCTGGTGGCTTCTGTAGGACGGGTGTCTCCTGAGAGAAGTGGCTGGTTCCGGGTCCGGGGCAGACGTGTGAGGTGAGCCCAGAACGTGTTGTCACACTAGAAAGCAAGGACGCTATCAGGGGACCAGGTCGTGGCGGAAGGAGTCGGGAGCCAACGAGAAGAGGCCGGAATGGGTGAATGAGGGGGGCGAGGGCAGCGGGTCAGAGCACAGCCAGGCGCCGGCCGCCGGTGCGCGTAACAAAAGGGCAAAACGAAGCGGGAAGAAACTGTTTGGTGACGTGGGGAAGAATGCTAGAAGACCTACACCTTATTTTGCAAACTGGCCACTAAGGAGTTCCGCATTTATTCCTCCTTGCCTGTGTGCTCCGCGCCTCAGAGCTAAATAATTGGTGAGGGGAGGCCCGTCCTTGTAGACGCGTGCTGCCCACAGGAAGACGTCACGGGATGAGGACCTCACAGTTTCACTGCTCCTGTGATTCTCACCCGCGGTGAGTAACCGGCTCGGGCCGGGGACGTCTGCTGTCGCGCTTGCTGTGCTCCTCACTGCCCGAATCTGCCCCCGCCTCGAGGCCTCGCCACCCAGCTCAGGAAGGGCAGGGAGCAAAAACGACACGTTGGACCACATCGCGAAGACGGAATCTGCACCGCACGGTGTGGGAGGCTGCGGGACAGACGGCCCGGACTCTGCGACCAGAGCGCGGGGGCAGAGACAGAGGTGCAGGGCAAACCTCCAGATGGGGAGACCTGGGGGACACATCAGGACAAGGCGCGTGTGGACTGTTTGGAACCCCATTTAAAAACAGACACGGTAGCGGGGTGCCTGCCGGGGTGGCTCAGTCAGTTAAGCGTTGACTCTGGATTTAGGCTCAGGTCATAATATCACGGTTCCTGGGTTCAAGCCCCGCGTTGGACTGCACTGGCAGCATGGAGCCTGCTTGGGATTCTCCCTCTGCCTCTCTCCGCTCCTCCCTTTCTCTCTCTCTCCCTCTCTCTCTCTCTCCCTCAAATGGACACACTTTAAAAACAAATACAATAGTGAGAACGTAGGGAGTCAGGGAGGAGAGAGCACAGGCTGAGTATTTGATGCTATTATGGGGATTATTCTTGTTTGGGGAGTCACGACGATGGGGTTGTGGTGGTGTTTAAAACCCTATGTTTTAGAGATACATCCTGAAAATTTGCCGATGAAATACGGCCGTGTCTGGGATTTGCGGCAGAACGGTCCTGGGACGGGAAGGGGGTCGACAGAAGGAGGAGGCGCGGTCGGCCGCGTGTTGGCAGTGGATGAAGTGCGTGATGAAGCCCACGGGCTTCACTCTTGTGTCCTGTCCCCTTCCACCTGTGCTTGGAAACGTCCAGACGCCTCAAACGTGCCCTTCCTCCTCCCCGGGTCCTCCTCCAGCTTTGGGTCCTTCTCTCTCCTCCCAGGCTCAGCGAACCCTCCTGAAATGGTCTGTCTGCTTTACGTGACCTCTGCTTCCTGCTCCCACTCAGTCCCCTACGAAGGTCTGCCCGCCCCCCTGGAAGCTTCAGTCCCCGCCTTCTGGGCCAAGCCTGTAAACCCTGACTCCTGTGCTGCATCTGGCCCTCTCCCTCCCCTTCTGGAAACTGCCTTCCTCGGGCCCTTGGACGTCACCGCCTGCCGGCCTCTCCCACCACTGTGTCCGCGGCTTCCAGCTTCTCCTCTCTGTCCGGCCCCTAAATGTTGGCCCCCCTGGGTTCCGTCTTAGCCTCCTGCCTGGGCGAGCTTCTCCCCTGCTGTGCATTGCTGTCCACACCCAGCCGCCCCCACCAGCCTAGGATTCTTCCAGAGACTCTAAAACCACACATCCAGCCCCGGTCAGCATCTGCACTGACGGGTCCCCTGGGCCAAATGCTCAACAAGTACAAATATGTCCCTCTCCCGCCTGCCCCCCAAGTCTGTGTCCCGCATCCATGTCTCCCTAGTGACTCCGCCACTCACTTAGCTGCCCAAGTCAGGCATGTGGGGGCCAGCCCTGGCTCCTATCTCTCCGTTGCCTCCTTCCTCTGGTCTCGTAGATCTTTCTCCAACCCGTGCTCCCCAGCAGCCATATCTCGGGCCCAGACAGCCACAGGAGCGGCTCTCTTGCACCCTGTATGCCCCCTGTTATCACGTGTAACAGTGCTGTGATCGCTGGTTATCTGTGTGACATGTTCCCTAGCCGGGTGCTCTCTGAGCATCACGTCTGTCTCTGCCTCCCAGAGCCGTGCTGTGGCAGTGGGGCCCCGTCGCCTCTGCCTGCCTCTTGGCTTGGGTCAGTGGGAGAGTAGGACTTGAGAGAGAGGACTGCTCACTCCCTGCTCGGTCCCTGCCAGGCCACCGCCAGACAGCAGTCACCCCCGCTCCCAAGCCCCAGCCCCCTCCTGCCGAGCACCTCTGGCCACAGCCTCAGCTCCGCCTGCCGTGCCAGCAGCTTCCTGATGTTGCTAGCCTAAGGATGCATTCCCCCATTAGTTTCCCTACACCCTGTGCCCTGCTCGAACTTACGGAACGCCCCCCGTACCAGGCTCTGCCCCTGCCGCACACATCCTTGTCCTTCCTGGAGCCTCAGAACGTGACCTGACGTGGAAATGAGGCTGCAGATGTAAATAGTTAAGATGAGGTCATGTTGGAGCGGGGTGCACCCGAAATCCAACGACCTGGTGTCCTCATAAGAGGGGAGACATGGAGACGCAGCGCGACGACCGGTAGCTTGGAGCCTGGCGTCTGCAAGCTGAGAAACCCCGAGGATTGCCGGCAACCCCGGAAGCTAAGAGAAAGGCCCGAAGCAGATTCTTCCCTGGAGGCTTCAGAGGGAGCACAGCCTTGATCTTAGACTTCCGGCCTCCAGAGCTGGGAGACCATAAACTTCGGCCGTTCGAAGCTACCCAGTTTGAGGTACTTGGTCACGGCGGCCCTAAGAAATGCCCCTTCCTCACGCTCACGTCGATTTGCTTTGGAGTGCACCCGGCCTTTTGCTCTATGAACTTTTCAGAGTCAAGGCCCCTTGCTGACTTGGAGGCCTCAGTGCCTGGCACAGGGCCGGCCGCTCTAGGCAAGCAGTAAGCATCTGTTGGATAAGAAAGAGCTTGCCCCTCGTTTGGTCTGTGGCTCTTTCACCGAAATAGCATCAAAACATTGACAGCAAGCATGGAAGTTTGGGGTTAAAGCAGAGGCCACCCCCCACCCCCCACCAGGCGAGGTGTGTTCAGCTGACCAGCCCCAAGTCTGGCCGCCCTGGGTTTGTCCGTGTGGAGCCCTGGCCCTCGGCTGTGTCAGTGGCCCCCCGAGGGCACACCGCCTGTGGCCTGGCGCGCCTGGTCACGATTTGGAGATGCTGGATATGAGAAGTTCACCTGGATTTGAATTCTTTCTGTTCTTCTAAGAAATTTCCACATGACGTGTCAATGAAAGAGAAGGAAGAGCTGTTAGATTCTTTACAATTTCAACTGTTGTAAGATCTGTGATGGCAACAAATGGTTTTAAAATTATCTGGTCGCACAAAGAAAGCGTCTCAGTGGTGACGTGCGAGCTGCGCCCTCCGTCCGGAACCTGCGTGCGGCGTCTTCACCGTCAAGCCTGGTGCGTTCTCATCGTGAAGCAATCACAGGGTTTCATTCCAAAGTGTGACCTGTTTGTTTTATTTGGGGAGTTTGACACAAATTGATTATCTCCCCTAATACATTTTTAGGTGTTTCTTATGATCGCATACCCGATTAATATTTTATAAAAGATAAATATTGTCATCATTTCTAAAATTAAAAGACTGACACTCTCAGCAAACACCATGAAGACCGCCCGGCTCCCTCCGGTTCTTCCGGGTGCCATACAAATACCACTTTCTCTGAGAGGAGATGTTGTGAACACCGTCAGGAGACGCCATTCCTGTGGCACCGCATTCCTTCACGCGGCTGGCAAACAGAGACTGGTGTCTTCTGAGTCAGGGCTGGACCCTGAGAATATCTCCAACCCCAGGCCGGGGGCCAGGAGGTAGATTTAGAAATAACTGGGACCAGTTCCTGGTGATAAGTCAGGATAAACTGGTTTCTACTGCCCCCAGGAAACGCAGCGCAGACTAGGAAGACGGAGAGAGTGGATCCAGCTCGCAGAGTTTGAGCCCACCGGGACCGGCTGAGGTTGGAGGGCAAGGCAGAAACGGCCTTGTGTGGGAGAAAGCACGCCTCTTGGAAGTGACAAAGCTCGGGCAGGAAGCTGTAAGCGCGGGTCAGGCCTGTTGTCCCGCTACTAAAGGACCAGGTCGGGTTCCTGCGGGCCAAGGGGCGTCGTGAAGGGTTTTTGTTGGGAATGACGGGATCCCAGCTGCTTCAGGAGGGCGATTTGGTGCCGCTGGGAGAGTGGGTGCCTGAGGGAGAGCCTAGAAGTGGGGGGAGGGGACGGCTGATGCACACGTTCAGTGACAGACAAGGAGCCCTGAGCAGATCCTGCAGGAGTACCAGAGGAGGGGTGACCTAGGACGAGCTGGGAGCCACACTGGGTGGGTTTGGGGATCACTCAGAATGGAGAGTCAGGAAAGGGAGAAGGGACTGGCAGACAGAGACCCTGCCAAAAGGAGAGAGACGTTGAGGGGCCTGCGGCCATCCCCAGCAGGTGTCCTGTGGCCGAACCCCGGGGCCACCTGCAGCCGGCAGGTTTCCTTTCTGCATGGAGAACCTTTGCAAAAGCCAAGTAGGCCGTGCATTGGACACAAGTCAACTCAGCCAACAGAAAAGGATAACCGTGTTCTAGAAACAGAACGGGGCCCCAGGGGAAACCGCCAGCCTGGCAGGGGAGGAGGGAGCTGGCCCGAGGGAGATGTTGGGCGGGGCAGGGCCTGTCGGTGTGGGCCACTGTCCCTACAGACCTCAAGGTTTTCTCAGGGAGGCCCTGGATTGTTTTAGCCCTAAGCATTGTTCTTAGTTTTAGCTGGGGGCAGCCACTTCCTGGAATTTCATCTGCAAGATGTGTTTTCTGCTGCGCTTTGCTCTTCCTGGGAGGTGCTCCTCTGGGAGCTGGGCTTGGGTGCTCTGTGCCTACAGAGGGTGCTCTGTGGGTGCTGTGGGAACATCATGGGGCCCTCTGGCGGCTGCCCAAGGTCAGTTGTGGGCCAAAAGTGAGAGCGGGATGCAGAGAACAATTGTTGGGGGGGGGGCGGGGGAACGGGGACCATGTGTGAAGACACCAGCAAGTGCAGCGGATGCAGGTGACTGGAGCCAGGCTGGCCTTGTCCGGCTAACCCTGTGAGCTGCTGTGGGTCATGCGCGTCCAGACGCGGTAAAAGAAGGCTCAGCAGAGCCTCTCCGTGGACCCCACTTTCACTTAATACGATGCTACTTTCCTGATTCTGACCCTTGAGAAGGGACTATAGGAATAAAGGCCAGTGGCCCAAGGCACGCCCTTTTTAGCGCTGGGCCTTCCCGCGGGACGCGACGCTTTGTCTCTTTGCTGCTGGC
The DNA here is from genome assembly GCF_016509475.1 of Prionailurus bengalensis. Lineage (NCBI taxonomy): Eukaryota > Metazoa > Chordata > Mammalia > Carnivora > Felidae > Prionailurus > Prionailurus bengalensis. The sequence continues at coordinate 3,567,117 of NC_057350.1, read as the reverse complement.
CGGCAAGACCTGCCTTGAGGACTAAGGGGGGGGGGGGCTCCCCGGGGGCTCCCCGTTGGCCAGTGGAGAACAAGCCAATGCATGCCCGGGAGCCCGCCGGCAGGTGCAAGGACACAGGACGGCCGCCGAAATACCGCCCGGGGGGATGGCCTGGGGGCCCCAGCAGCCGGCCGGCCGGCAGCGCCGTTCGCGTGGGGGCGCCCCCGGGGCTGTTTGGGACCCTGGACGCGCCCCGGGGCCGGGGCTGAGGCGTGGATCGCGGGAGGGAGGGGAGGATCGGAGGAGGGGGATGAGCCAGAGAGGGAGGGCCGCGCCGCCCGCCGCCGCCCGGCCCCGGCGCCCCACGGCCCGCAGGAAAGTGAAAGGGGCGGCGGGGCCGGCGGGGCCTCCGCGCGCCGCCCCAGGAAGTCGCGAGCAGGAAGCGCCCGCGGCGGCCGGGTCGGGCTGCGGCGCAGGTGAGGCACGGGGACAGGGCTAGGGGCTGGGCGGGGAGAGCGGCGCGGGGTGGGCGTCCTCGGGCTTGGCGGCGGCGCGGCACCTGCCGCGGCGGGGCCGGTCCCGGCGCGCCCGCTGCCCCCCGCCCCGCCGGCCTTTGTGCTTGGCCTTGGCCTGGGCCCGGGAGTCTCGACTCCTTCCGTGCGTCCGGAGGGACCCGAGCGGCGCGGGGACCCCGGGCAAGTGGGGGCAGGGGCGGGCCGAGCGGTCCTGCGGGTCCCCCCCTCCCCACCCCGCCCCGGCCGCGCTGGCATTGGGGGACCGGGGCCGCCGCGGGAGGAGCCCCGCGCATTGTCCGCCGCGCGCCGGGGACGTGGGCGTGCCGCCGAGTCCGCCTCCCCCGGGACCGGCCGCCGGGGAGGAGCCGGCGGAACAGCCGTCCCGGAGGCTCGGGGCGCCGGCGCCCTGGGCCTCTGGGCGGTTTGCGTGCGGCGCGGCTGGTTCCCGGGCTCGTGAGCCTCCCGGCCGACGCGAGTGACAGCGACCTTGTGGATCGAGAGGGGAGCGCCGGGACGTCCCCCACCTACTGACCACCACCCATCGGGCTCTTTTTTCCTCTTTCTCCCACCTTCCGGCCCTCCCTGCCCCAGCAGCCACGCGGCCCATCCCGGTGACCCGGCGACTGCTGCCGGCGGACCGCCCGGATTTGCATTTGAACGGAGGACCCTGGAAAGCCCCAGCCCTCGGCCCCCAGGTCGGAATTTCTTTCTAAAAGGGGAATGAATTGTCACGCCTGCCTCTCCTCCGGCTTCCCTGAGCTCGCTGCCGGGAACGTGCTGCGTGCCTCGGATCTGAAATCCTGTCAAGTTGTTTGAGTTGGTGACTGTGTTAGATTTCCTCCCAGGCCCCTTCGCTGGTGTCCTTGTGGGTCAAGGCTCCAGACCTTCGGTGTCTCACCATGCAGGTTCTGTTTTGTGCACCACCTTTGAGGTTCTGTCTGCGGGTGGAGGCAAGGACAGTGGTACAGGTAGAGGAGTCCTTTTTTGTGTTTAGACCCCGGGAAACACACAGTGGCCATTGTCATTAATCTTTAATATGGAATAGAGCCTTTAAAGTACCAACCGCAGAAAGTATTTTCTCTGGCAAGGAAGCTGTATTCGTTCTCTCTCCTCCCCTCCCCTCCTCCCCTCCTCCCCTCCTTCTCTCTCTCTCTCTCTCTCTCTCTCTCTCTCTCTCTGTCTCTCTAAGAAAAAAGAAAAACTTTTGGGGGGCAGGGCATGCACTTGCCATCCATGTTTGTCTCAAAATAAGGCCCACTTTTAAAACTTTGTCTTTAAGTAGGTCATTTAAAATGTGCTCAGGGTTGTGTAGATCGTTTAGAGCAGCACTCAGTTCTGGAAAGACCCTTTCCGCCTTACTCTTGCCATTACCTCCTTTCAGTCTCCTTATTTTTGCTTGGAAGAGCGCACGGAGCCACTGCCGGGCCACCAGTGGAGGGTCTGAGGCCGCCCTGGGGAATGCAGGTCTCCCTCGGGTCACTCCTCTCCTAGCTGGCTGGGTTGGGCTCTTCCAGAAGGTGGGTGTAAAAACGTGCCTGTGGCAGATTTTAACAGAGTTGGTGGGGGGTCCTGAAGTTGCTGTCTTTGGTGATAGAATGACACTGGACATGCTGACTTCTCTCCCGAATGTTGAGTTCCAGGGGCGCCTGGAAAGAACGACGAGGGGAAAAGTCTGTCTCCTTTTTATGTGATTGGGCTGCATGCCAAACACAGGATGTCAAGCAGGTGCTTTGCCTCGTTCTTCTGTGCTCTCTGGAGGGGACAGGACAGCCTGGAGGAAGCGAGGTGGGAGGGAGGACAGGGCTGAGAGGATCTGGACCTGAATCTGCCCAGTGTCCAGCCCCGGCGAGCCATCTGTCCCTGTTGTCCTCCGTAGAAGGGAACGCCATGCCTCACGGTGGTTACAGGAGTCCTCGCCGTGAACCTCAGAGGGCTCGGCCGGCTCTCCGTGGAATGCTTCTCAGTGGGCACCGCCCGGGCTCTGGAGGAAGGAGCCTCATTAAGTTGAGCTCTTAACATCTCGCGTGTAAAATCACTACCTTTATGCAGCTTAACTGCACTTGCTATGAGAATTATGTTGCTTGGCTTTGACCCACTGTACAGGGGAAAAATCCGCTGTTGTTTTCAAAAGAGATTGACGTTTTCCTCCCCTGCTGTTTTCCAGTGCCTTTTGGATTTTTAAATTTTTTTTGAAATTACAGGTTTTACCAGAATTGAGGTTGGTTGGTTGGTTGATTGATTCAGATGACAATAGAATATCCCTAGATAAGCCGTGCCTAGAGAAGCAGTGTTTGGACAGAGGAAGAAATTGCACTCTGACCATCCATTTTCAGGCACTGTGAAGTTGAAATAAAATCGTTCACTACGAGGTCATTGTCGCAAGATTGTTTCTCAAAATAGATTTAGGCTCAAGCAGGGGCCCACTCGTTTTGAGCAGAGTTTTAGTAAAATATTTTGTAAATCTAGATTTTGAGCAAAAACATTTTTGAAGCATTTGTGGAGATGCATTTCACACATCTCTTGAGCCCTTGCTGCGTGTGAAGTTCTAAACCTCAGTCACGGGAGCGGGGCCGTCCCCGGCAGTCCTGGGCCTCCCTCATCCGTGTTCACAAGAACACTAGCTGCTGTTTACCAAGCATCTTCCACACCAGGCCCTGTGTGAAGGGTTTTCCACGGACAATCTCCTGTCCTCTTCATAACAACCCTAAAATGTAGGTGCCATCATCCCTATCTTTTAGGCAGGGACCACAAGGGAGCAGACAGTTTAAGCAGCGTGCCCAGGGTCACCCAGCCCAAGGCGGGGGGGGGGGGGGGAAGGGGGGGGGTCGGGAGGGGTGGTGCAGCGGGCTGGCGGAAGTTCAGGCACAGTTCTGGCTGGAGCAGACTCACCTCTCCACTGCCTCCCTGGGTGGAGGGTTCAGGGTCGGGGCTTCTGGGATGAAAACTCAGCAAGGATTTTGAATTTTTCTCTACCGTCATGCAGGGAGATCCTTGAAGAAGGTGTGCGGAGGAAGAAGGGAGAAGGGAGGGCTGGAATGAAAGAGAAGGAGACGCCCAGGCACTGAGGAACTTAGTTGGAGTGCTCCGACTCTCCTATTTGCTTTGCTTGTTTGTTATCCCAAGGAAGTTGCTTGAAGACGTTAAATAAATTTCAGCTGCTTTAGATTGAGATTAATGTTTACTCAAAGTAGCTTTCTTTGAAAAAGTATATAAGCCGGTGAATTTTTGGCCAGGGTCCTACAGTGCACCGTGTACCGTGTTATTTAATGCGTTGGTCCAAAAGACTCCTTGTTGCCGAGCGTGGTGGATAGACTGGAAAATAACACAAGTCATGAGGTTGGCTTTGGGACGGGGGACAGATCTCCCTGGGGTGCTGGGGATCTCTGAGGTGACCACAGGAGATGAGGAACGGAGAGGCAGATACGCAGTCGAGTTCCTTCCCGTGGCATTCGGTGTGTTTCCACTGAGTTGCGCGGCCACAGTTCAGCGATCGGTTTGCTGATGTGCCATCTTGTCTAGGCCTGCGTTCCTCTCTGTTAGCGCGGCCCAGACGTGGCCTGGTCCGCGGTGGGCGGGATCGAGCGTGTCCGGGGTCCTGGCGTGCCCTGGTAATTGAGCACGTGGTGTAGCCACCGAGCACAACCGGGCTTCCTGTGAAGGCTAATATTAGCTCTGAGGAGTACCGTGGTTAAGAGCCAAGGGGTTGATCTGTAGACGTCTCCCACATGGAGGCGAGCCCTGGGTCGCCTGAGGCTTCATCAGAACATCGGGTGAAACTCATTCCTGTGATCTTGGAACAAGCCGTCCCGAGTGTGGACGCTCTGTGTCCGCCTTGTAGCGCTCACGGCGGGAGTTCCCCGTCGTGCTGGACGTCCAGTTTCGCCGCGGGCTGGCCGGCAGCCGTCCAGGGTGTTCCTTCAGCCGGGGACCCCACCGGCGTGTGCCGGTCACAACAGCCGACTTTTCCATTCCTCGTCCTCCTTGTAGAGAGCCGAGGCTCCGCCGGACGGAAGAGGGCCAGCGAGAACCAGCAGGACGCCTCGACGCACTTTCCAGTCCGCGTGAGCCGCAGCGGCCAGAGGAAAATCCTTGGAGCCGGGGTCAGGAGCCCGTGGAGGAAGCATCCTGCCTTGTGACCGGAGCTCCGTGGTCAGTGCGGTGTAAATGGCTCCCCTCCCTGCCGGCATCCGCTTCATCGTCTCCTTCTCCCGGGACCAGTGGTAAGTGATGGCACCAGCCAGGCCCGCCGCCCTGTGCCGGTGACACCGCACGGCCGGTGGCATCAGGAAGTCCCGTGGGCGACCGGCCTCCCTGCGACCTTTGAGTGGCCTGTCAGTGGTGCAGACGTGACCAGGATTGTCGCCAAACCGTCTTCCATCTTCGCTTCTGGCGGCGACAGTGTTCGGACCCCTTCACGGGCTCCGGTAGTTTCCGTAATGACCACAGTCTGCACAGAAAAAGGGCCACTGGCTCCCGGCAGGATGAAATAAAAACAGAAGGGCTGCGGGTGAAATGAGTGCATTAACTCCAAACTCAGCGAGCGGCTTAGCCAGGGCAGAACTTGCCGGGAGAAAACGAGACGTAAACAAGTGAGATGCAGACCCGAACACCACTTTCTGTTCTGAGAGCAACCTCTCCTGGCGTGTCCTTCTCATGGTGGGTTCAGGAACCCCAGGCTCCTTGGAGGAAGAAGAGGGTGAGGGCAGCCTAGAGTCAGGCTCTGCATCGTCCGGCCCGCCCTCTCAAAGGCTTCTCTTCCCTGCTGATCTCTATTGGGAAGGAACAAGATTGCCCGTACCCTCTTAGGTTCTTTCTTTGGGGGCATGCGAATTAAACCACAAAAGACAAATGTGATCACATATGTATGGGAGGTTGCAGAAGGGTGTGACTCAAAAGGGCTTATTTGCCATCTTAATAAGGGAAGAGGAGGAGGAGAAGACGTGTGGGAAAACCAACGATGTTCTGGAAAGAGTGAAATGGGCCGTTAGGGACTAGGTGAGAGATATGATAGTGCTGTGGCTACTTCTCATTTCCAGTAAGAAGGGTCGTCTCCCCTGGTTGTGCCCAGGGAGGGTTTTGTGACACTTGAGTTGTTCTAGGTGGCTGTGCTTTCGGGTGGGTAAGAGATTTCGGGAACTCAAATGCCTTCTATTCAAAATAGTTCTTATGCCATATTGGTGTATTCTGGACGCTTCTTCTCTGCCACGACAGCCCACTGGTGGCATCACACTCTTCCCTGCTTCTCAGGCCCCTGCTGGTTGGTGGGCACCCACGGGGTCTCCGGTGTGACCGCAGACATTTGCCTCCTTTCCAGAGTGGCTCCCGTGTCAGCTCATTTCATGCCTACCAGTAACCCGGCCACAAGGCTTTACACACTTACCTTTCATCTCCTGGGTGCTTCTCTTCGGTTTCTTTGTCTGTTTTGTACCTCTCTTTTGGTACAATGTTTAAACTCCCAGAGGAAAATTACAAGGATATCACAAAGAACTTGGAAGAACCCCTGAATGTCACAAATTCTTTTTCTTTTTTCAGGTTGAGGCAGGGGTAGAACAGAGCTTCTCACACTTTAGCGCACGTGTAAATCACCCCGAGAACTTGTTAAAATGCGTTGCTGACTTGGGAGGTCTGGAGTGGGGCCAGGGAATCTGCATCTCCCAGGGGATGTGGAGTCCGTAGACAGCACTTGGGGTAGCAAGGATATAGAGTATCACTTCCATCTCTGCCTCAGACTTGCTCTTTGACCTTCAAAAGTTATTGAACCTTTCTGGACCCAGCTTCCTTCCCTGTAAAAGGAGAGAGCTGGCTTTAAGATTCCTCCGAAGGGCTTTATGTTTTTCTCCCAGCAAGCATTGCCCTTCCTGACAGCACCTGACTTCCCTCCTTCATGTGCAGTTGTGGGAGTGACGCAGGCTGGCTGGGTCCCTGGACCCAGAGGGGGGCCCACAGGACCAGCCAAGAAGGGCTCTGGGTTTCACACGGGATAGAAATGAAACGTGAGCCGAGAGGAAGTAATAAACAGAGTTTATTAAAGATACAGAGAGAGTGTGGATACAGACAGAGCTTTTGGGAGACTCCGAGAGGAAAGAAGAGGGAGTCTCCTGTTTGCTTGGGGCCTGGGGTTTTTATTGATGGTGGTCTAGTGCCTATGTCTTCTCAAAATCCGGGAACAAAGACCCAGACGAGTGCTTAGGTGTCGTCCACCAGTCACTGATGCCCTGGGGCCAGGGGTCTTGGTGAGTCCGCAGTCTTGGAAAAACATTCATGCCGCTGATGAGGACCCGCCCAGTCACTCCTTAGATGTCATCTCTTGTGCTCGAAGAAGACTCCAAAGAAGTCATTAACTCCTTGACCTTGACAAGGAGGACATATGTTACCTGTTCTGTAACAGGTGTGTAAGGCGGGGGTGTAGGCCTTAGCAAAAAGCTAGAAACAGGAAAAAGAAAAGAGCAGTTTTTTATGGGGTCCCTTTAGTTTCCCTGTCTCAGCAGGTGGGTAAGTCTCATGCTTTCGGGTCCGTTATGGTGGCCAGCGGAGGCCCTTGAGGCTCTGTTCCGTGGCGGTTCTCACACAGCCCACGTCCCCCGGGAGGCAGGGTAGGACCCAGGATGGGCTCTTGGTCTCTCCTGGGACGTTCAGTCTTTTTTGTTTTTTACTTTTTTTTTTTTTTAAATGTTTAGTTTTGAGAGACAGAGACAGAGCGTGAGCGGGGGAGGGGCAGAGAGAGAGGGAGACACAGAATCCGGACCAGGCTCCAGGCTCCGAGCTGTCAGCACAGAGCCCGACACAGGGCTTGAGCCCACTGACTATGAGATCGTGACCTGAGCCGAAGTCGGACGCTCACCTGCCTGAGCGCCCCCGGAGCCCCCGGGACATTCAGTCTTGAGGGTCTTGAGTAGAGTGAACCTCGGGCAGAAGTACTCTTGAAATGCAGCGAGTCCACCGTCCATCAGCATGGAGCCTGCTTAAGAATCAATCAGTCTCTCTCTCTTTCTCTGTCTCCCCCCACCCCTCTCCCGTGCTCATGCGCACGTGCCCAAGTTCTCTCTCCAGAAAAAAAAAATGAAAATAAATGATACTAGGAATGGATGATAGCCCATTGGATACACTAAGAATCTAATGAGTAAGTGAATGCACAAACAGGAGAAAGGAAGCCCCTCCCCAAGTGGAATGCCAGCCGCTAAGTAGAGCAGCCGGGCCCGCGATGGCACACTGCCGTCCCGTGACCGTCAGGATCACTGCTTCAAGCCTGAAGCTTCCGTGCACACATTGTGGAGGAGGTGGGAGGGACAGGGCGGCCATGTGGTCTCCACGTATGTCCCCACGGTTCCTCCGTTAATTGCTTAGAAAAGGTGTGGCTCTCCCTGAGGGACAGACAGGGGCAGACAGCCCCTTAGCCAAGTGGCCACTGCTAACACCACACCGACATCCTGCCTCTGCTTTAGGATGCTCTGAAAAGGACTCCCATCACGGCTAGGCGTGGTTTCACTGTTTCCAGACGAAGCCTGTGGACCGGTGTCTGTGCCAAATCGAATTGCTCCGTTACCCTCGTCTAAAGTATGCGTCATTAGTTGCATACAACTCAGAGCGATAACACTCAGAGGAGGAAACGGATGCTCTGCCCCGAATCTCTCAGGTGGCAGCAGGCTGCTATCCATCTGGGGACACCTGCGATATTCGAGAACGTGTCCAAGCAGACTCTGGAAGTGCACACCTGTCCTGGGCTGTCGCTGCCGAGACGTGCTCTGGTTTTGCTAGAGACGTGGTGTTAACCCGCACGCTGTTCTCGTGGTACCGATAGACGCGGACGAGGCCACCGTCAGACGTCCCTGCGAAAAGCAGGCGGAACAGCCAGGAACGAAAGTGTCAGGCAGCTCATTTGTAAGGGTTCCTGTTTAATGTCCACAAGCCTGTGTGTAACACAACACAAAAATAAAAGCATGGGATGGTGTCCGTTTCCCAAGGCTGCTGTAACAAGGGACCACAAACTGTAGGGCTCCCGACAGCAGAAATTTCCTCCCACCGTCCTGGAGGCTGGAAGTCAGAGATCCAGGTGTCGGCTGGTCCGCAGGGTGGAGGGAAGGCCCCCTCCTGCCTCTCCTGGCTTCTGTGGTTGCTGGCAGTCCTTGGCTTGGCTGTGCCTCTGCGGTCACATGGCCCTCTGCCCTGCCTGTCCCTGTCTTCACACGGCCTTTTACAAAGATAGCAGTCATTGGATTTAGGATCTCATTTGATTTGAGGTCGCACATGAGCTAAGTATGACCTCAACTAATTACAGCCCCAGGACTCTACTTCCAAATAAGGTCACATTCTGAGGTTTCTGGATGGACTTGAGTTGGGAGGAGGGAGGGCTGGGGGGGGGGGAGACATTATTCAACCCAGTACAAAGTGGATAATAGAACAAATAACCATCCACAATCTTGTTTCGTAAACGACAAAGACAGAAAAAGGAGGGTAGAACTACAAAGTGGGAAAAGGAATCAGGAGGGCCGCGTAGGACTTGGGTCCCATAACCCCGGGTAACCCCGAGGAAGTCGAGCGTCTGCTCCCTCTCCAGGACAGGCGTAGTGACATGGCTGCTGTGGCCAGGCCTTCTGGAAGGGGAAAAGTCGACCTCTGCTGCGGGCTCTTCCCCCTCCCCAAGTCCCACGTAAACAAGAGGAGGAAAGAGAGGGAGGAAGGACCGTCGGCCCTGACACTGGCTGAGTCAAAGATACCGCTTTCCTCTTTGGGAGACACAGTTTCCATCTCCAAGAAAACTCCAGTTTGCCGTGTATGTTCACCCTTCGCCCTGACGTCGGGACAGCTTCTCTCAGAGAACCCTGCCGGCCTCTCGGCACGTGCCCTCCCCAAAGACGCTGATGCATCACGGAAAATTCAGATTGGTCTGGAAGCACGTACAGCTCCCCTCTGCGGCCCCTGTACTCAGGGGGCATCCCCCAGCGAGGGGCCGTCAGGGGAACGACCTTCACCCACCAGGCCCTGCGCGGGGGAGTGCCCACTGTAGAACTGCCAGCTAGGGAAGGAGACAGCGGCCCGGGGAACGAAGTTGGAGGCCCAGGGAGGGAGGACAGCAGCCTCGAGGTGGAGGGTGGAGGCCCGGCTCGTCCACTAAGTCCCAATAACCTGGACGGACTGCACCATCCAGGAATGCAGGGTAGGGTAGGGCCCCCGGGCTCTTCAGATGTTATCTGGACGAACCGAGGAGCTCTTTATGTCTGGGTTTTTTGACTCTATTGAATAAACATGTTAATGTATTTAATAAAAATCAAGTATTTCTAAGTAGAATATTCCGTTTATGTCTGGGTGGAGGGTAGAGAGCGTGAATCCAAAAGCCACTCTGTCAAATTCCTGAGCGGAATGACGATGAAATTCGGATTTCTCCTGGCTGATAACACACTCGTGAACCGGTGTTACATAGCATCCTCGAAGGTTCCAGATGCTTCTCTCAGACTCTGGTCCGGCAGATGCTGGAGCTGACTCAGTCCCAGACCGGTGTCCATACTCCTTGTGGAGACTGGAGAAGGGAGCTCTGTGCCCAGGTGGGGGCAGGTCGGGGTCCCTGTGGAGGTGGAGCCCCGACTTGCCCCCTTCTGTCACCCGTGCCTCCACCGGAGGTCACTACCCGCCGAAGTGGACACTCTTCTGGAAACTCACTGGCCTTTTCAGACCAGAAACAGGCAGGTTCTTCGGGGCTTGGGGCTGCGCCTCCCGAAACGAGGGGCCTGCCTCTACCTGAGAGCAGGTAGAGGCCCCTGCTCTCATCTCTTGCCGAATACTCTTCCTGCTCACCTGTCTCCCTCTCTGAGAAATACTTTTGTAGAAAGTGGTTCAAGCTCTAAAGCTGGAAAAACATTTATCTTCTTACACAATTATCTTTTCTTGAGTCTCTGATTCAGATTCATTTCAGTCTTCCTCTCGGTTTGCTTTCCGCATAAGCCGAGAAGAGCAGCAAGGCTTTAGGCCAGGGTTTCCTACGTCATCGGCCTTGATCGTCGCATGTCCGCATCGCTGACTTTCTCGTGGAGGTGCCTGAGGTATTTATGTTCCTGCATTTCTTGTGTCCTTCTACCAAGTTGCACAGAAACAAAAAAGTAAAGAATAAACAGGATCTGAAACACCCAGGATAGTAGGCTTACAAGAAATTTGCAGTTAATTCTGTTACGGACTAGATGACGGTTTCTTTCTGTCTACTTCATGGACTCTGTTCATGTTCCGCATCTCAGATTTCTCTTTGTAGTCGTTTTTTTTAACGAATATTTAAATAGCTTCGATTTGGACAAAAGTGGCAGATTTTTTAAATGTGATATTATGGCCATCCTGCATACAGGATTAATAATGATATAGGACTGAATGAACAATATACAGCATAAGACGATTTAAAATGCATCCAGTATAGGGGCGCCCGGTGGCTCAGTTGGTTAAGCGTCCGACTCAGCTCGGCCGATGATCTCGCGGTTTGTGAGTCTGAGCCCCACGTCGGGCTCTGTGCTGACAGCTCGGAGCCTGAGCCTGCTTCAGATTCTATGTCTCCCTCTCTCTCTGCCCCTTCTCTGCTCGTGCTCTGTCCCTCTCTTTCAAAAAATAAAATAAAAACGTTACAAAATTAAAACACATTAAGTACATTAAAATACAATACAGTTACAGTGTTTTAGTATGTGTGTATTTATTTATTTACTTACTTATTTTCATCCTGATAAGTGCCCTCCTTAATCTCCATCCCCTACTCACGCTTGCCCCCACCCACCTCCCCTCTGGTGACCATCAGTCTCTATAGTTAAGAGTCTGTTTCTTGGTTTGACTCTCTCTCTTTTTTCTTTTCCTTTATTCATTTGTTTGGTTTCTGAAATTCCACATGTGAGTGAAACCGTATAATATTTGTCTTTCTCTGACTGACTTATTTCACTTAACGTTATACTCTCTAGTTCCGCTCATGTCACTGCAAGCGAGTGGCAAGATTTCACTTTTTTGTGGTTGAGTAATATTCCAGTGTATACGTATACCACATCTACCTTATCCATTCATCAGTTGGTGGACACTTGGGCTGTTTCCATAATTTGGCTACTGTAGATGATGCTGCTATAAACATAGGGGTGCACATATTCCCCTGAGTTCGTGTTTTTGTATTTGGGAGGTAAATACTCAGTATTGTGATTCCTGGGTCATAGGGTAGTTCTATTTTTAACTTCGGAAGGAACCGCCATACTGTTCCCTAGAGTGGCTGCACCAGTTTGCATTCCCACCAGCAGTGCACCCGGGTTCCCCTTTCTCCGCATTCTCACCAACACCTGTTGTTTCTCGTGTTGTTGATTGTAGCCGTTCTGACAGGTGTGAAGGGATATCACAGGGTAGCTTTGATTTGCATTTTCCTGATGGTGAGTGATGCTGAGACTCTTTCCATGTGTCTGTTGGCCATCTGGGTGCCTTCTTTGGAGAAGTGTCGGTTCATGTCTTCTGCCCATTTTTAAATTGGGTTATTCATTTTTGGGGTGTTGAGTTGTAACAGTTCTTCATATATTTGGAAACTAACCCTTTATCAGATATGTCATTTGCAAATATCTTCTCCCATTCGGTAGGTTGCCTTTTCGTTTTCTTGATTGTTTCCTTTACTGTGCAGAAGCTTTTTACTTTGATGTAGTCCCAGGAGTTTATTTTTGCTTTTATTTCTTTTGCCTTGGGAGACACATCTAGAAAGATGTTGCTATAACCGATGTTAGAGCAATTACTGCCTATGCTCTCTTCAGGGATTTTTTTTAAGTTTACTTATTTTGAGAGAGAGAAAACAGGACTGGAGTAGGGGCAGAGAGAGAGGAGAGAGCTAGAATCCCAAGTAGGCTCCACACTGCCACTAAGAGCCCAACACAGGGCTCAAATGCACAAACCGTGAGATCATGACCTGAGCCAAAGTTGGACACTTAACTGACTGAGCCACCCAGGCACCCCTCTCTTTAAGGATTTTTATCTCCTCAGGCCAGTATCTCTCATGAATATAGATGTGAAAGTGCTTAACAAAATAGCATCAAACCAAATCCAACAATAAATCAAAAAAATCATACGCCATGATCAAGGGGATCTATTCCTGGGATGCAAGTGTAGTTCAGTGTTCGCAAAACAATCAGCACGATACCTTACATCAGTAAGAGGAAGTATAAAAACCATAAGATCATTTCAAAGCATGTCAAAATGCTTTCAAAAAACATTTGACAAAGTGTAACATCCATTCATGATAAAAACCCTCAACAGAGTAGGTCTAAAGGGAACGTACCTCAACATCATAAAGACCATGTATGAAAAACCCACAGCGAACCTCATATTCAGTAGGGAAAAACAGAGCCTTTCCCCCAAGGTCAGGAACAAGACAGGGATGTCTGCTCTCACCACTGTTGTTCAACGTAGTACTGGAAGCCCTAGCTTCAGTAATCCAACAACAAAAGGAAATAAAAGGCATCCAGATGGGTAAGGAAGAAACAAAACTCTCGCTGTTTACGGGTGACATGATAGAATATATAGAAAACCCGAAAGACTCCACCAAAAGTCTACTAGAACTGATAAATGAACTCGGTAAGGTCATAGGATACAAAATCAATTTACAGAAAACTGTTGCATTTCCCTTTTTTTTTTAGCATAATTAGAGCATTTTATTTATTTTTAGTTTGAGAGAGAAAGAGCGTGAGGTGGGGAGGGGGCAGAGCAGAGGGGGGGAGAGAGAGAGAGAATCCCAAGTAAGCTCCACACTCAGCGCAGAGCCCAACGTGGCGCTCGGTCCCATGACCCTGGGATCACAACCTGAACTAAAATCAAGAATTGGACACTTAAGGGGCGCCTGGGTGGCGCAGTCGGTTAAGCGTCCGACTTCAGCCAGGTCACTATCTCGCGGTCCGTGGGTTCGAGCCCCACGTCGGGCTCTGGGCTGATGGCTCGGAGCCTGGAGCCTGTTTCCGATTCTGTGTCTCCCTCTCTCTCTGCCCCTCCCCCGTTCATGCTCTGTCTCTCTCTGTCCCAAAAATAAATAAACGTTAAAAAAAAAAAAAGTTTAAAAAAAAAAGAATTGGACACTTAAGGGGCGCCTGGGTGGCGCAGTCGGTTAAGCGTCCGACTTCAGCCAGGTCACGATCTCGCGGTCCGGGAGTTCGAGCCCCGCGTCAGGCTTTGGGCTGATGGCTCAGAGCCTGGAGCCTGTTTCCGATTCTGTGTCTCCCTCTCTCTCTGCCCCTCCCCCGTTCATGCTCTGTCTCTCTCTGTCCCAAAAATAAATAAACGTTGAAAAAAAAACTTTTAAAGAATTGGACACTTAACAGACTGAACCACCCAGGTGCCCCTGGTGCATTTCCATACACTAATAATGAAGGAGCAGAAACTGAAATTGGGAAAACAAATCTGTTTACAGTTGTACCCAAACCAACAAAATGTTGAGGAATAAACTTAACCAAAGAGGTGAAACACCTGTATCCTGAAAACTATGAAACATTGACAAAAGAAAGTCAAAATGGTGCAAAGAAGTGGAAAGCCATTCCACGCTCATGCATTGGAAAAACAAACATTGTTCAAACGTCTGTACTACCCAAAGCAATCTATAGACTCCATGCAAACCCTATCAGATACCAAGAGGACTTTTCTCAGCCCTAGAGCAAGCACTCCTAAAATGTGTATGGAACCACAAAAGACCCCGAATAACCCAAGCACTCTTGAAAAAACTGGAGGCATCATAACCCCAGATTTCAAGAGACACTACAGAGCTGTAGTGATCAAAGTAGCGTGGTACCGGCACAAAAATAGACACATAGGTCAGTAGAACAGAGTAGAAAACCCAGAAATAAATCCACGATCGTAACGTGTGGTCGATTAATCTTCAATAAAGGAGGCAAGAATATGCAATGGGAGAAAGACGGTGTCTTCAACCAATGATGCTGGGAAAACTGGACAGTGACATGCAGAAGAATGGAACCGGACCGCTTTCTTACGCCAGACACGAAAAGAAACTCAAAACTAAATATGAGACCCGAACCATCAAAATCCCGGAAGAGAGCACAGGCAGTAACTTCACTTTCTAGCTATGTCTCCGGAGGCAAGGGAAACACAGTGTACTCTTAACGCATCTTGTATCATTTTACGTCACCCCCCACCTCTGTTCTGTGTTTCAGGTACAGAGCCTTCATTTTTGTTTTGACATTTTTGCTGTATGCCAGTTTCCACTTATCCCGAAAGCCTATCAGCATAGTGAAGGTAAGAAATCATAAAAAGCACCCCGTTTCATGTCCTGCCTATGATTTCCGTAAGGAACTTGTTACTTTAGGAACGGGTTTGGGAGCGAGGGAGGGGGTGGGGTGGTGGTGAGACAAGTGGAGGAAACAGACGGTGTAGAAGCAAGTTATCCTCCTTGGTTTCTCTTTTCTGAAATGAACGTCTTCGAAGTGTTTTTAGGGTTTGTAACTCCAGAGGTGCCGCATTAGTCGACGGTTGCAGATTTCTAAAGCTTCGTTAAGTATTTATTCTGTCCTGCGTGAATTTTTCCCTCCAGACACATCTGATCTGAAATCGTTCCCCAAGGTGCTTCTCCCGTCACCGTGCTCCGATCCTAAGCCTGGCCGTGGTGGCCCCGCTATTCTTAGAGCCACGAGCTTCTGTTTGAGTGAGGGGTGAGCACCAGGTGACACTCAGCAGGGCACTTAACTAGACTTCAAGAAGAGAAGATTCAAGTAGACAGTCCTACGTAGTAGCCAGTTTAAACTGGGGAAGGAGCGAGATAATTTTCTTACCCTCACAGGAACGACATCATTTTGCCTATAGACTGTCAAGGCTTTTGACTCTTGGTTGTAGAAGGAACAGGAAATTGTTTGTTGCCAAAGATCGCTTAGTCAGAACTCGACTGCCTGCCCCCTCACCCTCTGGTCCTGGGCAGGGACCCAGATCGGGCACCGTGATTCTGACCTTTGTAGCCACGCTTCCTCCCTTCCCGCCCAGAGGCCTTCAGGCCAGCGGGACAGGGAATGCCGAACACGGCCATCGTTCTGTGGACAGTTTTGTGTTCCCTGCTCTCCAGTAACGCCCAGTGGGTGTTAGTTAAACAGCATCCATCTACTCAAAGGATCCTACAGTTCGTCCTTGACCCCCAGTTAGCAGGAATCTTCTGTGCCCTTCAGTCACTGGAGTTTTTGATATACCAAGTTTGAATGACTGTGGGGGGACAAGAGATGGTGGGATGTGATGCACCCAACTAGGGACTCTAAAATCATACCAAGGACCCGCCACTACATTTCAATGCTACCACTCACTCCTTGTCTTCCTTGTTAGGGAAGCGCACATACGGCTCAAGGAAAGGCAAGTTCTAAGAATGGAAGAGGCCATTAGAGGGGTCCCGGTGAGCGCCGTGGGGCTGAAGGAGCTGCTGGGGGTTCAGCATTGACCTTGGGTGGGGGGCAAACGCCTAGAGTAGGGAGGGTGGGCTCTCACCGGCAAGCCCCGCCTAGGGGCAGAGGCTCTGTGCGAGGACACAGGAGGGGGCGCCGGCCGCCACAGGACCTCCGTGGCGGGACAGGACACTTGGATTCAATGCGCTATCACAAGGGTTCTGCTCAGCCAGGAAGGGATGTAGCATTGTTGTGGGGCACCCTCCCAGCTTCCCCGCCGGGAGCTTGGGGCTTACTGATGAGGCGGTGTCCCATCAACTCCTATGTGAGTATTGCATCCGTCAGGGCACCTGCTGAGCCCCGTGGCAGGGCAGGGTGCCCTGTTCATCGTTTGACAGTCCTCGCAGCAGGCCTGGGGGCTCGGGAGCCCAGTCCCCTCGTGCAGGGTGGCGCAGCTCCAGCAAATTCCACAGGGTCTCTGCTCCTGGCCTCTGTGCCGCGGGCCCGCAGGGTGTGGAGTACCTGAGTACGACCGCAGCCTCGCCCCCGGCTTTTCTTTAACACACGGATCTTCAGGCTTAGCACCTGCGATGGGCTGAGCTGAGGTTTCTTCTTCTCAGGTGGATAAGGTTGTCCCACTGCCTGCAGCAACTTAAGCTTTATAACACCTGACAAAGCGCTCACGTGCTTGGGCCTCTTCTGTATAAAACGAGAAGTAAGGATGATTCTGGGGACACAAGGAATAGTTTGAATTCTCTGCAGCCTGTATCTCCTAACACATTATAAGCAACACAAAATTAAAATATATTTGCTTACCTGGAATCGGTCACCAGGTAGAACGGTTCTCATTCTGTAGAGTGACAGGTTCTCATTCTCATTCTGTAGAACGCTTCTCATCTGTAGAGTGACAGGACATATGTCATGTCAGATTTAGACTACTCTGTTTGGACTCGCCTTTAATCACCGTTGAGACATTCCACTTGTCTCTGATTTTAGTGGAGCAAAAAGAAAGCAAAGATGACAGTGATGGAGAGCCGGGGGCACAGCCCTCCCCCTTCCCACATCCTGTCCCAGCCGGCCTCAGGCCACGAGGCTGGGCACTGGCGGGGCCTGCTCCAGGCACTGGGTGCCTCTGGGGGCTCTTTCTCCCCAACGCGCCGCCCCCGTGGGCCCGAGCGTACCTGAGGGCAGGGGGCTTCTCTGGGGAGCTGCAGGGAGCCCTGTGCCCCACGGGAATGGGGACACCCACTGGTTTGAGTGTGAGCATCCGGCCCTCCCTACACACAGGGCCTGTAGGAAGGAAGGTGTGAAACCCTCAGCAGCAGACAGAAGACCGCCGGGAAAGCTGGCCACGGTGCACGCCGTGGGTAGAGCGGCCAGTGTCCCGGTGTGTGGGCTTCATTAGGACACAGCAGCGTTTGTTTTTTTTAAGTTCATTTATCTATTTTGAGAGAGAGAGAGAGAGAGAGAGAGAAAGCACGATCAGAAGAGGGGGAGAGAGAGAGGAAGAGAGAGAATCCCAAGCGGGTTCCACACTGTCAGTGCAGACCCCAACGTGGGGCTCGATCCCACAAACTGACGTGACCTGAGCCCAGATCCAAAGTCAGATGCTTAACCGACTGAGCCACCCAGGTGCCCTGCCACGGTGTCTTTTTAACTGAACAAAGTCTCCCTAGAATATATGTGGAAAAATGTGCAAGAATTAATGACCAAGGAAAAAATTAAGCCACCATGATCAAGTTTTTATGGTATGCCTGAGAGTAGACCAAGAGGTCCGTAGAAGAGAATAGAAACGTGGCGTGGTCGACGGAGGTGCTGGGAAAAGTGTAGCTTATTTAGCAAAAGGCATGAGCACAGCTGGCTACTCGGCTACAAGAATGAAGTGGGGTCTCTGTCTTATACAAATAGATGGGTACATTAAAGAATTAAATGGGGGGGGGGCGCCTGGGTGGCTCAGTCGGTTAAGCGTCCGGCTTCGGCTCAGGTCATGATCTCGCGGTCCGTGAGTTCGAGCCCCGCGTCGGGCTCTGTGCTGACAGCTCAGAGCCTGGAGCCTGTTTCAGATTCTGTGTCTCCCTCTCTCTGACCCTCCCCCATTCATGCTTTGTCTCTCTCGGTCTCAAAAATAAAGATTTAAAAAAAAAAAAGAATTAAATGGGAAAAATAAGTAAAATTCCAAGAGCGAAAGTATGTCCATCTTAGAGGTGTGGAGTTGGCAAGCCCGAAGGCGGCCGGCCAGAGGGGATGGCGGGCGGGGTCGTTCACGGACACCCGGTGGCCGGGCGAGAGCGGTCACAAAGGCGAGCGAAAGTGGCCCCTGATTGCATCACTCCCGCTGTCGAAACACTTGCCCCCGTCACGGCAGCGAGGGCAGGGAGACGGCCAGGCGCTGGCAATGGGGACGCCAGGCTCCCCCCTTCTGGGGACCATTTTGTGAACCGTATCTCTTCCGAGATAGAATATGCACCCTTCAGCCGCGCTGGGACCCTTGCCCATTAACCGAAAGCGCCTCCGTACTTAAAATCTGCAAATGTGTCTTTACTGTGGCACTGTTTGCAATTTCAAAAAGAAAAAGGAAAAATCCTGCATATTATGTGACCCTAGTCAGCAGGTGAAAGAAAGTTTGAGTAAATTATGGCCAGTCCATAAGCTGATATACGCAGCCACTTAAAAGAATCACAGGGGCGCCTGGCCGGCTCAGTCAGAAGAGCGTGCGGCTCTCCATCTTGGGGTCGTGAGTTCGAGCCCCACGTGGGGTGTAGAGATTACTTAAATAAATAAACTTCAAAAAGTAAAGAAACAAGTATTAAGAAACAAAACGATAATCAATCAGAGCCAGACCAGGTGACACAGGAAGATTTCTAGAGCTATTTTGCGAGGGGAGAGGAAGGTGTACTTAACGTCTATATAGAACGGTTCCGTTTCTGAAAACCAGAGGAGGCACGGGGGCAGAAAGCCCCCCGTCCCCTTTCCGTGCCCCTGTGGCAGCGGGCGTGGTCTGGCGGCGCGGTCCTGTGGTGCCAGTGGTTCCCGCAGACCAGCTGAGCACACGCAGGGCCCGCCGCCCTTCCCGCGGTCAGCCTGTCCCCGCGCTCACGCTGCTCTAGCAAGTTCCGTGGGCTGGGTGGCTCACCAGCAGCAGACGTGTACTGCTCTCAGTCCTGGGGGCTGGAAGTCCCAGATCGGGGTGCCAGCGGGGTCCGGCCTGCAGATGGCCGCCTCCCTGTGTCCTCACGTAGGGGACCTGCCGTCCTCACAGAGGCCCCCGCTCCTACTCCATCACGGGGGCGGGGGGCAGGTTTCAACACAGGGATTTGGGGGAACACAGGCATTCAGACCGCCACAGGTACCGGAACTTTCCTTTCTCCTTTAGGACTTCCTCTGGATAATGCCTTGGCAGGTTCTTTTAACCCAAAGCCTGATAAAAGGAATGTAAAGGACTAGTTAAAGTGAACGGGCCCACGCCACCTGGTGGACCACAGAGAGCTGACCACACGTGTCCCTGCATGTGGACTGCGTCCACACTCACACATACACGCATGCACTCGTGCTCTAATCTAAGCTCTCACTGTGCCGTCTACAGGGGGCACAACCACGACCCCTCTCCTGGGGGCGTTGACGAGGCCGGCATCCCACTCTGACCTGCCGTCCCCATCGTCACCGCCCTGAATTCCTGACCCCGGCCTGGTCCCCGGCCTGGTCCCCGCCCGGTTGGTTTTCTGCTCAGTCACCCAGAACCAGCAGCATCACTGGGGCCTGGCAGACCTGAGAACCCAGGAGGTGCGCCCCCCCCCCCCCCACAGTTGGGATGAATGAGTCTATGAGGCTCGTGGCTCAAGTTGAGGCTTAAACAACAGTCTTCAGTAAATGTGCGTCCACGTACAGATATGCGTGCCTAAGTCTGCGTGGATGTGAGCGCGTGTAGAACGTCGGTGCCTCGGAAAGGCCATGCTGCCCGCTGATCCCGCGCGGTTCCCTCTTGTTGCCCACTGGTAGGGGCACTGGGGGAGGGGCCAGGGCTGGAGATGCATCTGCAGACGGGACAGAGAGCACCCGCACCCCACCCTTGCCCGCCCCCCCCCACCCGCCTTGTGGCCCCGTGGCTGTTTTCGTGGCCGCTTGCCGTGTCCCCCCATCCTGCGGACACCAGCCCCTCCCGCCCCCACCCCCACCTCCCAATCCCCGTGGCACTTGCTGTGTACTTTGTTGCTGTCCCGCCGTGTGGCACGTGGGCAGCGGTAAATAACCTGGAGGGTCGTGTACCTGGAGCCTCCAGGCCACATAGTCTCCTGATTGCTTGGCTTTTATGACCGCCTGGTGTCACACGTCCATTAGTTTTGTTACCTGTGGAAACATTCGCGTAAAAATTGGCAAGGGCCGAGGACTAGCCCCCCGTCGCTGGCACACCAGGGTATGAACCCGTTCCCCTGCTGAGGGTTTTTCTGATCAGATCCTCTTGGCCTAATTCATCCTTCCTTTCCCTCACACACCGGGTGTGGGAATAAAGCTGGTGGCTGACAGCCAGCACGCGGCGATAGAAACAAGCATCCGCGGGACCAGTGTGAAGTCTTTGCTGGCTCTCCTGCAGCCCTTCGGCCGCCCGGAGGGTGGAGATCGCGGTTCTGGTGGGAAGGGTGCGGGCTGGGGAAGGGCTCAGCGTGGCCGCCGGAGGCTGGAGTGAGTGGGGGGCCCCCTGCCTTGGTGAAGTCGCTGTGCCCTCTGAGAGTCCAGGGGAGAAGCGGGAGGCCAGCCCCGTGGCACCAGAGTCCCCGCGCAGAGTCCCCCTCATCACAGAACAACCAAGATGAAACCCTTTTCTGCTTGTTTATGACACAAGAAGGGATCCTTCCTCATCTTTCTTGGTCCCAGGGGATGTGGAAGCCCCGCTTGGAGCCGTGGCCCACGGCCACCTCCTCCCTCGTTCCGTCTCGGCAGGCGGGTCAGCGCCCGGCCTGCCTGCGGCTCTCTCGGCGACGGATGGACAGCGAGGGCGGTGAGGCACGGGGTCTGGCCCAGGGAAGGGTGACTTCTGCGGGGAGAGGAGGAGCCAAGTATGAACCCGGGGGAATGGGGAAGGGCCGCCTGCTGTGTGCAGGGCAGGGGGACTCCAAGATCCAGGCCAGCACAGCCGGCCTCCGGCCCCGGGAGGGTGAGAGGAAAGCTGTCTTGCAAAGACTCGACTGAGTTTGTAAAGCGGAGCCCGCGGAGAACTTTTAGGGCGAGGTTTGAATGCTAGCAGAACGCCCAGTGCTGATGACAAGCCACGGGACCACAGAGTGGCTGAGTCCCATGTGCCCTGCCAGGCCTCGGTGGCGTGTGTCCGTGCAAAACCAGGAGGCGTCCAGCCCAGGCTGACCACAGCCCTGGCAAGGGCAGCCGTTCGCAGGAGCCTCTTTGGTGACTCCCTCTGGAAGAGACGGGTGCCAGGGAAGGAGGCGGTGGGCAGGACGTGTGGCCGCTGTTCTTTCTGGGGCCAGCTTTCCTCGTGAGCCCCAGACCCCTGCCTTCACGCTGCGGCTCCGTGAAGAACGCCGCTTGGGGCCCCGCTCCCACTAAGGGCCACTCCCTGCCCTTGTGGTTGCCTGCTTTCTGCCCTCACTCACCCCTGGGGGATTACTTCATCTGAGCCCCTGGGAGCAGAAAAACCCAGAAAATGCACAGCAGGCGGCAGGGGCGCCTGGGGAGGGGAGACATGGACTGTGGGGCTGAAAGGCAGACTGGTAGACAGGTGGAGGTTCCCCCGTAGCAAGACGGGCCCTTTGCTGGAAGGGGAGGTCCTCTTGTAAGGAGCACCCCGCGTCCCCTGTGCCCTGCACACAGCCCCGGTGCCCACTCCTCCGGCCCTCCCTGGTGCGTCCATGCCCCGGAACAGCATCACCAGTCCCGCTAAGTTCTGCGGCTGAGCGGGGCCAGCCCTGTCTGTAGGCGGGCACACTGAGGCAGGTGGGAGCGACTTCCTCAGGCCCCCACACTTGTCAGCCAGAGGGCTCCCGAGCCTCACACTCCTCTGCCCCTGGCCCGCGTGCTGGCTCCACGGACCACTTGGTGGGTCGGTGGCCTTGTGCCCCAGCTGTGCTGTTGTCTTACTGAGGCACGTGATTTGCACACAGTAACACCCGCAGATCTGAAGCGTCTAGCCTGGCAAATATGCGCAAGCCCGAACGATCCCCGGGTTAGGGTCTGGCCCCTTCCAGCTCCCGCTCCAGGCCCCGCGTGCCCCGCCCCCCTCGCGGCCCTCCTGCTGGTGAGTGAGTGTCACCGCTGCCACCTGGGGCTAGGTTCTGTCCTCCAGTGACTGACCGAGTCTGCCCTTTGCGCTCCTCACGTCAGGCTTCTTCTGATGGGAGGTTCATCCTCCTCTTTGCTTGGACCTGTGCCTTGCTCTCCGGCTTCGCGGGGGATTTGCTCGGGTGTAAATCTGGCACGATGAGGCCGTGTTCGCAGTGTGGCAGGCGGTGCCGGGCTGGCAGCAGGCGGCTCTCAGCTGCGCGGTCGTCTCCGCCGCCCGACCGTCACAGGCCCGTGTTGGCTGTGTGTGAGTTCGGGGCTGGGAGCGGCAGAGGCCCGAGCAGCCCCGGTCACCGCAGGCATTCGGTGGGTCGTGCAGACACGGCCCCGGCGGGGGCCTCGCTCCCCCAGAGCGTGGTTGCCCTGGGAAGACCGAAAGGAGGGGGCGGCTGTTCCAATGCCGCGAGCCCCTGAACCTGGCCTGAGCGCGCTCTCTGTCTCTGCTGATGTCCTAGGGTGAGCTCCACAGGTACTGTGCCGCACTGAATGAGGGGGACGTCGAATTCAGCAGCCAGAGCCAGAGGGCCAGTGACACCCCCCGCCAACAGCCACCAGACAACGAGACTGACTGCAGCTGGGCCCCGTTTGGTGAGTTCTCCGTCTGTCCACCCCGGTGCATCCCGATCCTGACGCGCGCCGTCCTGCGGCCTCTCGCGTGGCTAGACAGCCAGTCCTGAAGGCGACAGGCAGCCTCACCGATGTGGGCGGCACTAACGGTGTTCCCGGACGTGACTGCCTGTCCGGGGACAGCTCTGTCCTGTCACCCGCTCGCCTCCTCCCGCAGCTACTGTGCCCGCGGCACCTGCTGACTCCCGGGAGATCCTCTTTCTGGGGAAATCTGCTCAAGAGGACTCGTATCTTGCATCTGTCGGGGCTGAGAGCCAGGCTTTGCCGAGCGGGGACCGTGCTGGACAGGAGAGGGAGCCCCCAGAGGTGTGGGGCGGGGGCTGGCCCGGGGCTGCTGCAGAAAAGCCAGATTAACTCGGGAGGCGAAATGAATGAAAAACCACATGCTCCCCACGCACAGTGGGGATTTTCTCCAATCCAGATGACGTCTAGTTAGTGATTATTTGAGAATGTGGCAACTTCCTTTCCCTTTGTCCAGAAGCCAACCGGATGTCCCGCCACACTTTCTGTGTTCAAAACCGTCCCTTTCTCCTTCTGCGTCTGCTGCCCAAGTGTAGGCAGCAGGCGTGGGCTCTTTATCACCCGGCCCCAGAACACAGACTGGCATTTAGTGGAAGTAGGCCACACTCACTGTTTCCTGCTGATTTGCACCCTGTGTAGACCAGGACAACTACCAGCAGCTGCTCGGGGCCCTGGACTACTCGTTCCTGTGCGCATACGCCATCGGCATGTACCTGAGGTAGGTCTGCCTGCTTCTCAAGATGCTCGTCGTTCTCGTCCGTTCGCCGCAGGACGTGTCTGCGGGTTGCTTACCGCCCCGGCTCTTCTCAGAGAGGAGGCTAAAGTGTGCTGCAGGGCAGATCAACACGAGACCGCCAAGCGGTGCGTGTAGACGCCCCGGATGTTGTGCTGCTCAGGGCGGGCCGTCCAGGGACGGCTCTCAGGGCCCCGGGCTTTCGGAGGCACCGTCAACCCTGCCGCGGGGTGGTCGCCGGGAACAGGGTGCTGGTAGCTCCCGGGGATCGTGTGCAGAGTGATCCTCTCCTCTGTCCCTGGGGCCACCATCTGTTCACGCGACCCGGATCACTAGAGTCACCGCAGTTTAGGGTGTGTGCCGGGCACGTCCCCCTGGCTGCCCAGCTCGCCCCAAACAGCACCTCACCGTCCTCCCTGTGGTTGGGGCACGGACCCCAGAGACACGCAGCTGGGAATAAATCCGACTCAGTGCTGCCCCTCTTTGGGCCTCAGTTTCCCCTCTGCGAAATGGGCACGACAGTGGTTAACTCCCCGGGTCGTGGCAGGAGAGGATGAGCTAATCCGTGTAGAATGCGCAGAGCAGAGCCCGGCCCGCGGAGTGTTCCCAGCGTCGGTCACGTGTGATTCTCACCCCGTCCTGCATCGACCCAGGAAGGTGGAAGTGTTATGTGGGTAACAGGATATGTGATTGGCTGATGAAAAACTGGTATCGTGTCAGTCCAGCCGGGATTAAAAAAAACAATTATAGGGACTAAAGGCCTTCAGCTCAAGGGGCTTTTGTTCAGAGACCCAGTGATCTTTGAGCGTCGTGGGGACACCTGTGAGCGGTTAGCTTCTCTGTGATATCCACCCAGAGTGTGGCATCATCCAGACCTGCCCCTGGACCCCAGTGCAGGGTGGGGGTGGTGCCCGGTCAGGCACTTTCTGTTGGTGGAGTGGACGGCCCGTCTGTGTTTCATTTGCATAGCCCTGCAGAACGGGTTTGAATGACCGAATGTGTAAGGTTGGATACAGAAGCCTGTGGTGTGTGCCCCTCCCCTGCTCATGCTCTGTCTCTCTCTCTCTCTCTCTCTCTCTCTCTCTCTCTCTCTCTCTCAAAAATAAATAAAGCTTAAAAAAAATTAAAAAAAAAAAAGAAGCCCAAAGGTTGGACTGTGTTTTTCCCAGTTACTAGAAAACAGTATTTAAATGTAGTTCTCAGCTTAGCGTGATATTGTCCCCCAGGCAACACTTAGCAGGGTCTGGAAACAAGGTTTGTGTCACAACCCGACAAGGGGGTGCTTGGCATCTAGTGGGCAGAGTCCAGGGCCGCTGAGCATGCTACGGCACAAAGAGTGACCCGACCCCACGGGTCAAGAGGGTTGAGGTTAAGAAGGCTTTAAATGAGAGGGTCTTACTGTTGCTTACGTATCAGCAAAGATAACGTGTCATGAAACTCGCCAGTGAGGGTTTACTAAAAACTCTGCCTCGTGGGGGCGCCTGGGTGGCGCAGTCGGTTAAGCGTCCGACTTCAGCCAGGTCACGATCTCGCGGTCCGTGAGTTCGAGCCCCGCGTCGGGCTCTGGGCTGATGGCTCAGAGCCTGGAGCCTGTTTCCAATTCTGTGTCTCCCTCTCTCTCTGCCCCTCCCCCGTTCATGCTCTGTCTCTCTCTGTCCCAAAAATAAATAAACGTTGAAAAAAAAAAACAAAAAAAAAAACTCTGCCTCGTGTAGAATCCGGAGTAGACTCGTGGCTGTAACAAAGGCATACACTGCTTCTTTGGATGGCCCTTTAGTGACACTGCGGCACGTGGCTTAGGAAATGGATCGTTTGTATGTTGCATGAACCGCATACGGGGGCGCCTTCATCAGCCCAGACCTTCCTAGCAGGTGCGCCCTGGCCTTTGGTCCAAGTATGAATCGGATGTCATGTGGAATGGTGTCCGTTCCCTCAGGCCTTTTCTTTAGCGACTTGGAAGCAGAGACTAAATTTGGGCCCAGTGTCATATAGCAAGACTGGAGAACATGTGTCAGCCCTGGCCGACGGCACTAGCTCTGTCCTGTGACGCCAGGCAGGTCAGCCAGCCCCTCCGAGACACGTCTTCTCTCCTCTGAAGCCAGCGGGTTGAAGCAGAGAACTTGCTTAGCTCTAGAATGCTCTTGAGTTTGTGACCGGTTTCTCCCCAGCTTAAAATCTGACCTGAATGTTGTTTCTCATTTTTTTTTTAATTTTTTTATGTTGATTTATTTTCGAGAGACAGAGAGACAGAGACAGAGACAGAGACAGAGACAGAGTGTGAGCAGGCGAGGGGCAGAGAGAGAGGGAGACACAGAATCCGAAGCAGGCTCCAGGCTCCGAGCTGTCAGCACAGAGCCCAACGCGGGGCTCAAACCCACAAACTGTGAGATCAATGACCTGAGCTGAAGTCTGACACTCAAGGGACTGAGCCGCTCAGGCACCCCTGTTTCTAATTTTAAGTTACTTCCTCTGCCTTAGTCATTTGCCTCAGTCACCGGTGCGGTGTTAGGTAGATTGGCTTTATTTGGGGACTCCAGAAGGACAGGTTTTCTAGTGTGTTGGTTCTTGAGATAAAAGACAGAATTGTGGAGATGGTTCCCAGAGCATTGTTCACGGCCAGGTAGGGGTCACTCTCCATTAAGTTTCTTGTTTATCCGAATCCCTTAACGGCCACGTGGAAGAAAATGTGACCCGTGGTTTCTCATGGCTGCAAAAGCCTCCCAGTTACCTGGGATTATTCTGGGTTTTGTGCACTGAACAAGTGACACTGTCACGTTGCTCCTTGGTGGCCCTTCCCCTAAGGTGGTGAGAGGCCACCCTGCCCCGGGCCCTTCACCCACAGCGACCCCACCGGAGCACCAGACGGCTCTGGGAAGGAGCTCTCCAGCCAGCTGCTCATTTTGAGCCACCTTGCCGGTGGAGAGGAGCATGTCACCCCCTGTCCCCGACCTCACGCTCCAGTCTGTCTGTCTTCAAACCCGGTCACGGTGGTGCCAGCAGGAAGGCAGCTGGCAGAGCCCCTCCAGCCCGGCGTGTTAACGCAGGGGACTCGGTGACAGCTCGGGGGCGAGCGACTAACCGAGGCCACAACTGATCCCTTTCATGACACGCCTACATCTGCCCTTCCAGATGTTTGAACACTATGCACAGTTACTGGATGCTGTTTACAGAAAAACGCGTTTAACTAGCAGGACGAGATTTTGGTTGTTTTAATTGGCAACCCTCACCGGCAAGTCATAGTGTTTGAGGTTTATTACTTGACAGTTAGTGGCTTTTACTAGAAATAAAGTCCTAAGAGATGTTGCCAATTGCCAATTTCTGGTTAATAAGTGCTCCACCGGAGACAGCTGTGATGAAATCTTCCTGGAAACTGTAGCGCATCGGAGTTCTGAAAGCTCGGAGAACAGCGTGAAAACATCCGGAAAGATCCGGACCCTTCACGTTGTGGGTGTGTTTGTTTTCTCATGTTCGCTTCTTTCTTCTCCGTCCTCAGTGGCATAATAGGGGAACGCCTGCCCATTCGGTATTACCTGACTTCTGGGATGCTGGCCAGTGGTGCTTTTACTGCCCTGTTTGGCTTAGGGTATTTCTACAACATCCACAGTTTCGGCTTCTACGTGGTAACTCAGGTGAGGTCTGGGTCCGCGGCTCCCCACAGATGGGGTTTCCGTGATGAATCGGACTGGGCCTTTCTGCCACGAGAGAACACTGCCTGGGGGTGGGGGTGCACGGGGTCCTGTCTGCCGTTGGGGTCGGTGCTGGCACAGGAAGTTCTGTCCTTGCAGTAGCTCTGAGGCCTCCCTTAGTCCTGGGACCTGCCTCTTAAATCCTCCCCCTCCGAGCCCCCCGCTGGGCACTGAGGCAGGGAGCCTGGGAGCCCTGCCGCCCGAGTGTGGGAGACTTCGTGTCCTGTGGCCCATTTGACCTGTCTCGATGGAGGGACACAGGGTGGCAGGGGTGGGAGGAAGGGAGCACTCTGGAGCTGCTGGCGGGAGGTCGGCGTTGCGGGCGGTCAGCA
This sequence comes from Prionailurus bengalensis, assembly GCF_016509475.1. Classification (NCBI taxonomy): domain Eukaryota; kingdom Metazoa; phylum Chordata; class Mammalia; order Carnivora; family Felidae; genus Prionailurus; species Prionailurus bengalensis. Next base: position 3,539,592 of record NC_057350.1, on the reverse strand, counting down.
GGGCGGAGAGGAGAGAGCCTCACCGTGCTCCAAGGGGAGTAGAGCCAGGCCGTGGGCTCTGCCCTTCCTGCCGGCCCGTCTGTCCTGGTCTGCCACTGCCCCCGCCCTGCCCCGCCCTGGGTGAACATCGACCACAAGTGAGAAATGACGAAAATACTCATGCCCAGCCTCTGAGGCTCTCCAGAGCCTGAGGGTGTCATCAAATCATCAAAGCCAACTGTCCGGAATTTGCTTTTCAAATGTTGCCATTGGACTTGAACAAGTTTGGCCGTTTTAATGACAACAGCGATTCACACTTTATAGTAAAATAAAAAATTAGGAAGGAAAAGAGCTTCCCAGAGTCCCAGCTTGTTCCTAGAGGGAAGGCAAGCCGGACTGGCCCAGGGACGTCGTAGGGGGCAAAGGAGGGCAGCTCCTGTCGTGCCCTTGACCCTGGATGCCCCGGAGACTAAAGCAGACCTGCTCGCGCTTCTTGAACCTTCTGAGAGCGTCAGCCCGGGCGCTGTTGAAACGCGGAGAAGCGCTTCCCCGAGCTCTGCGTCCAGCCCGTTCTTCCCTCAGAGGCTCAGGCCACAGAAGTGAAAGCACTTATCTGTGATTTCCATGCACGTGTGTGTGTGTGTGTGTGCGTGTGTGTGTGTGTGTGTGTGTGGCTGAAAACACACCGTGGCTGTTGGGCTCCCATCAAGGAGGGTTTTGCTGCCTTGTTGCTGTGGGAGTCCCCGCTGTGCGCCCAAACTTGCAAAGAACCAGGGAAGCGCCTGTGAGCCTGGCCTGAAGACGGTCGCGTGCGCTTTCCCGCCTGCCGTCAGCCCTCCTTCGCCCCTGCCCACAGATCATCAACGGACTGGTGCAGACCACCGGCTGGCCCAGCGTCGTCACCTGCCTCGGCAACTGGTTCGGAAAAGGAAGGTGAGAAAAGGCACCCGCTTTCAGCACCACTTATTTTTTAAGATTCTGACGCAAACCGGACCACGTCATTTTTAGTCACTCTTTAGATCCGCTGCAGAAAAAGCCGCTTTTGCTAGCCTGCTCTCTCAAAGATGATTGACACTCTGGGGTTCTGAGATCCAGGTGGGCCTTTGTCCCTGTCGTGGGCTGGGGGAGCGTGTCGTTCTGCGCAGCTGGTCACCCGCGAGCCTGCCAGAAACACGGAGCTCAGGGCCCGGCCCCGGGTCTTGTGAAGCAATAAGTATGTCGTCCCAAGACAGGAAGGCACCTGGAAGGGTGACAGGTCCTGAGCTGCACTCAGTGTTTGGCGATCGGCCCACGGTCCGTGATTTCTGCATGGCGCACGGTGTGGCCAGGCCCGAGAGCACACGGCGCTGGGAGCCATGGGGAAAGCAGGGAAGCAGGGCCAGAACCCACCGCCGTGAGCCCGGGTTCGATCCTTCAGCCGGTGGGGTCCTCGACGTGAGCTTTTGCTAATGGGGTATCTCCTCAAACAATTGTATTTGTTTTTAAAGTTTATTTTTAGTTTTGAGAGACAGAGACAACATGAGTGGGGGAGGGGCAGAGAGAGGGCGAGAGGGAGAATCCCAAGCAGGCTCCGAGCCGTCAGCCCAGAGCCGGATGTGGGGCTCCAACTCCTGAGCCGTGGGATCACGACCTGAGCCCAAATCCAGAGTCAGACGCTCAACCGACTGAGCCCCCCGGGTGCCCCAGATGATTGTATTTCAGTTACGGAGGCACAAATGTAAATGTGGGGCCTTCCAAGAAGGTCAGGGAAAGGCTTCTTTCCTCTTCGTAAGCACAGAATAACAAAGCTCTGAGAGGGGCATGCAGTGCCACGGCCTGACGCGTGTCCCGCCAGGCAACCTTGCGGGAGCGGCATCCGCGCTGCCCGTTGATTTCGATGTTTCCTCGCACCCGTCGTAGGCACCGTCTGTCCTCCACCTGCTGGTCCACTGAAGCTTCTCAACATCATTGGCGGTCTTGTGTTTTGTTGCGTTGCAGGCGAGGTTTGATTATGGGGGTCTGGAACTCCCACACGTCCGTGGGCAACATCTTGGGGTCCTTGATTGCCGGCTACTGGGTGTCCACGTGCTGGGGCCTGTCCTTCATCGTGCCCGGGGCCATTGTGGCAGCGATGGGGATCGTGTGCTTTCTCTTTCTCATCGAACGTAAGTACCCCGGCCTTGGAGATGGCGCCCCGGGAGGGCCTCGCGGGGCGAGTTGTTAAGAGAACGGGCTGTGTTGGCCCCTCGTGGGCCCGCGGTTGCCCTGGCTCTCCCCTTGCCAGGCAGCCTTCTGTCTTCAGGTCTGGCTGGGTCTTCTGTGGTCTCCTGATTTCTGGAGTAACTGATGTTGAGATTCCTCCCATCCCAACCTGCCCTCCTGCCCCGCGGCGCAAGGTGCGCGTGGCTGGCCCGGTGCCGGCAACGTCACGTCTGCCCGAGGCCTGCCACGCTGCTCACCTGCCGGGGTGCAGCGCCCAGCCCGCATGGCCGCACCTGCTCACCTGTCTTGCCGATGCAGACTGGTACCTCGCCGGCTTGTCTGTCTTCTGATAAGATCTACCTTAGACAGTGTCACCAAGTCATGGCACAACCCAAGACCGATGTCCTAATCAGGTGAAGAGTGTTCTACCGGAAACTCAAATTCTTTGCCCCACTCTAGACTCAATACCACCCTTCTGACTTAATTGAATTTGAAATCAGTTTTCAAAGTAGAGATCCGGCAGGGACAGGGAGTCCTGGCAGTACCCCCAGTGGGAGAGAAGCTGCCGAAAGTGTCAGGTGTCGAGGCGTCCCCGTCCCACGAGCTGTTCTGAGGGGTCACGTTTGGCATTTACTTCTTTGATTTGGCTTCAGGCAAAACAAAATCATACGGTGCAGCACAGCTCCCCACTGTTGACTCCCAGGTAGGGACCCTCAGGAGCCCGGCTACGCCCTCCGTGCTGGGCATTCATTGTCACTTCAGCTCTGAGTTCGGGCTGCCGGCTTCGTCACCCGGGACGTTGAGGTCTGTTTGACCCAGCTTCTCACTTCTTGTTTCTTGTGCTAAAGGTAACCTTTCCGTCTTAAAGTGACTATCATCAGCTGTGCGGGTGTGAGGCTCCAGGCCAGCCTTGTCAATGAGAGCGAAGCCGTGGTCCGCTGAGGCCTGGGGTGCACCGCGGGCGGGTGCAGGGAGGGGCGGCTGCGGCTCACCCCCTCTTCCCCCTCCTCCGGGGCCGAGGACACTATTTGCAACGCGTCCACGTGGCCAGGACCAGTGAATCGTGAGACGGACGGGGGTTTAGAGCCGCCTCACCCACATACCCAGCCTGTGGCGGGCAGCCATAGCTTGGGTACTACGGAGTTCCGGGAAAGGTCCCTGTGTCCCCTGTTGTCTCCACGCTGGCTCCCTGGTCCCTGGAGCTCGGTCCCGGGGCTCTCCAGAGTGTTCCTTACGCATTAGTCATCTGGAGAACAATGCGCGTCCTCTTTGCTCGTGTGCAGGGGCCCCCGGGTGTGTCCTGCCCGAGGTCTAGAGTCCACGGCACCTTTTTTTCTCTTCCCCAACCAAGGAAGGGTGGTTTAGGGGGAAAGAGGAAATGTGACACGGAATGGGGTGTGTGGCAGGAGCGATTAATCTGCCAGCCCGGCCGGGATCGTAGCACCGTTCGGGTCGGTTTTCCTGGGCGGGGCCACTCGGGACAGGATTTCCGGGAACAAGGAAGCTGTGGTTCGTCCTCCGTAGGAAAACAAGAGCCCCCTTCCCACGGAGCCACCACTCCTGTGTCTTCCGAGGGGGCGGGACAAGGCAGGGAGGGTCCACGCAGGGCTCTCCTGGAGCTGCCCTCCCACCAGCCCTGGTCGGGGGCCCCCTCTCCGTCCCGCGCCTGCGGTGACCCCCGAGCTGCTTTCCCGGCCCTGCCGAGCCGTGAGGCCAGGGACCCTGCCCAGGAAGTTGTCCGGAGGCTTACAGATCCCCGGGGACAGACCTGCACTTCGTTCTCCTGCTCCTGGGTTGTCCTTGACCTGAGGAGAAAGGCCACGTGCTGACCACGGGGGCGGCCTGAGGCACCCTGGGCAGGGCGGTACTGTGGGACGGAGGCCTGGACTCGGAGCCCGCGTCCCCGGCCCTGTCCGGGCAGTTTTGCGCCCTCGCCACAGGCGACACGGGCCCTCGGCCGAGCCCCTGTGCCTCCCCTCCACTGCTCCACCCGCGGTGTCTGCCCACTCCCCCTTCCCGGCCCCCCCACACCCGCCCTCCTGCTCCCACACCCTTCACGGTCTGGGGCAGGTTTCTCGGGGAACCTGCCCTCCCTCCCCCCCTGCCCCCAGAGCCAGATCAGTCACCTGGTCCCCACCCTCACCCCGCCTCGCCCGGCACTGCCTTCGGACGAGGCTTACCCTGTTTTGTGCCCTGGACTTGAGTCATCTTTCACGCCCTCTGAGTGATTAGTGGCCCTTCTTGTGTCAGCATTCTGTGTCACCGTACAGCAGCTGCCTCCTGTGTCCCCGGCACCGTGCCAGGCTCGCTGCAGGTAGAGTCGCGTGGACCTCCAGGGCCGTGGGTGCCCTGCCCCAGGTCACACGGTAGACGGTGAGGTTGGGGTGTAACAGGTGCCTGCTCACCCATTCAGACTTTCTCACACTTTGGCCACAGACCCCTTAGGTCCCTGGGATGTGTTCTCGTGGATATGGTTCAAAAGGTTTTTTTTGCCATTTAGGTGATAATTAAAAAAACCAAACTCTGTCGTAAACGCTATGTTCTGTCACAGAGACAATATGCATTTGAGAGACCTACACAGAGAGTGTAGGTTTTTCTTAAGTCTGTTTGTCAAACCGGGGTTCCCTAGGACCCAGAGACTTGAGAGATTATCTCTGGGGCTGTGAGAACTCTTCTCTTAGAAAGCGTCTGAGAGACGCCACACATGGGTGTCTTCTCTGCCACCGTCGCTCCATTACGTGAGCCCCTTTCTCCCGGTGAAGTGAAAGACTGGCTTTGCTCGTGGGACGCGCCCTCCCCTGACCGCAGCCCCCCTTCCCGCCCTCGCCGCGCACGTGAGGCGGCCTCCACCCCTCCTCGCCCTGCCTCTGGCCCCCCTCTCCCCGCAGGCCCTTCTCTTTCCTGCCGGGGATGTCGGAGCCCCCGAAGAGGCCCCCCGACGGGAGCCAGGAGGAGGTCGACAGGGCTCGTGACCCCATCGCTCCAGCGCGCGGGCCAGACTTGCCATCCGTACCTGTCGGCAGGGGACCTCATCCCGCAGTACAGCCCCCCCGACCTCCAAGCGGGCCTCTCTACTCTATGCCGCCCTGTCTGGGGAAGCCCCCTGCCCCCGCCACGCACCCCGTCTCCCCGCAGCCGTGGTCGGGGGGCCTCTGTGCGCGCGGCTCTGACGGGCACTGCCATGTGCTGACCGCTGACTTTCCTCTGGAGGTGGCGCCTCTAGCCGGCCTCGTGGGACGAGGTGCTTCTGTGGTCCCCTGACATTCCCTCGTGCCAGGACCCCAGGCGCCATGCATGAGCTGGCGTGAGCAGAGAGAACCCGGCGTGTAGGCTCAGACCCTTCCTGTCCTCCTCGCCCGGGCCCCGGCCAGGCTCTCGTGCAAGAGGCCCATCTTTGCGTGTCCCCCGTCAGCCCGGGTCCACGTGGACGCAGGGCACGTCAGCCTAAAGGAGGCCGCTTGCCCTCCCCCACAGCAGAACAAAACAGGGGCCTTTCTGCCGGGGGAGGGGGGACCGTGTTCTGTCCCCGTGACGGGAGGCTCCGTGTGCACGGTGATGACGGCCAGCTGTCAGGACGGGCGATGCTGCCGGCAGAGCCCTCGACACAGGGGAAGCCAGTCGACGTGCACCTTGCTGGTTTCTCTCCGCTCCCTCCCCACCCTTCTCGTGACTGGGGTCCCTCCGGTCCCCCGTTCTCGGGCCCCTCTGGGTCGGCCTGGGAAGCCGCTCTCCGGCATGTCCCATCCGAGCGTCCTTTGTGCTGATGCCCCGTACAGTGAAGGCCGTATTGTGGGGACTGGCCGAGCCTCATGAGGAGTGGCAACCCCTGACTGACCCTTGGGGACCTCACAGGGGCCTCCCTGGGGAAAGCCACCTGTGCACTGTTGACATCTCTATAAGCAGTGACGGCACATCTCAGGTGTGCCACCGGGACCACCAGTGCCAAGCGGCCACGCACGGCGGGCGTGGAAGAGCTGCTGGTCCAGCAGAATGTGTGTTCAGTCCGGTGGGGCCCCCGTGGCTGTCACCCCCGTGTCCCCAGAGGGAACTCAGCTGTGGGAAGTTGAAAGCCCCATTGCTCTTTGTGTTTCAAGGCAGTGAAGCTGTTTTACCAAAAGTTACACTAAGACCCGGATTCTGGGTAGGAGGAAGGGCCGGGCTGTTTAAGGCGGTGTCTGGGTTCCAAAGCAGGGGGTCCTGGCGGCCATCTGGGTTTCAAAGCCGTTCCGAAGCAAGGGACCTGTGTATCCCGTTAGGGCGGCTGTCTGGCTTCCGAAGCAGGGGGTCCGCGTCCCCCAGCTCCTGGAGGCTGTGAGTCTGGCTGTCGGCTCTGTGGCTTTGCACCTGTCCTTCCTTCTTCGCATTTCGATAAAAGGCATTTTGCTCTAATCACGATAGATGTTTGGTCCCCACTAACTCTTATTCGAAATTCATTCCGTAATGTTAAAGAGCCCATCACATATGTTGAAAGTGACCAGCTGCTCCAAAGAGGCTTGTCCCACCTCTACAGTTCCTTCTGATTCCTGTCCTTACGTGCGTTTTCCATGGCCTGTCATCGTAGCACACATGTGCTCTGCTTATTTTTATATGTCCCACGTTTTCACACGTGTGACGGTCTCCCTTTGCCGGTGGCTCCCTCTGCCATGCTACGGGCACTGGGGGAGCATGTGGTCCCGGGGACGGAAAGAGGGGGGCGTGGGGCGGCCTGGCGGGTTGACCAGCTGCAGCCTCACCCCGCCGGGCAGCCGTCTTTCCCTTCCGTTTGGTCAAGTATCAGATGGCTCGTGGCGGTCTCATTTCTTGCGGTGGAAGCTCTCAGGCCTGGGTTCACACGTTGCTCTGTTTGGTGTTTCAGATCCCAAGGACATCGCCTGCTCTTCCTCCCTGGTGGCGGTAAGGACTCCCTCTCCACTCCTCGCGTCTGCCAGGACCGTGTGCCGTCGGCTAGGTGTCTGCCGACCGCCGCCAGTCTGGCTGGTCTGTGCGGTGTCAGTGGGTAGCCAAGTGTAGACAGGGTCCCACCCTCGAAGTATTGGCAGTGCCAGGAGAGGGCTAGTCATGACCGTGGCGACAGACCCCCAGACGAGAAGTTTGGAGCAGTCCGGGCCGGGACGTCCCCCCGAGAGGCTGACCTGAGGCCGGGCCCCTGCTCCTCTGCCGCGCCCGGCAGGTGGTGTCCCTTCCCCGGGCGGAGCCCCTGTGGCCCTTACGCCCAGTTCCCCGCTGACCGTGGAGCAGTCCCCGCAGGCCACCCTCGCTGACTTCACGTGCACGCCTCCTGCCTTCCCTCCGGCCCACGCTGGGCCGTTGAAACAGCTCGCCAGGGTCCCTGCAGCCTCAGATGCGTCAGCACCCCAGCCTCTTCCTTCCCCCATCCTCTGTGCTCTCACCGCTGGAGATACGTTCGGGCCCTGCCTCGGCACCCCCTGTGCGCCGGTGTGGAGTCCCAGCAGGGCCTCTCCCTGAGCAACACGGTCACACGGGGCACTGCCCGCCTGCCACCCCTGTAGAGGCGTCTCAGACCAGCCACGACCCAGTAATCTCTCCACCTCACCCCATAAACAGCCGGGCCCCGGCTGTCCCCGTCTCAGTCGGGGAACCACTGTCCCCCCTGTGGGCAGGCCAGCTCCTGGGACGTCACGTCCACCAGGCCAGCCCCCGACGCCGTCCTCTCCCCTCTGAGCCACTGCTCATCAGTTTCCTCAAACACTGAGCCCTTGCTCCTCCCAAACCCGTGTTTCACACTTTGCCTGGGAAGTCAGGGCACATCACTGACTTGATTAACCGCCTCCTACTCTACCTGGCGTTACCCAGTACATCTCGTTTACCCCTTGCCGCTGGTCTCCCCAGTGGGAGGTGACCGCGCAGGCAGGAGCTCCTCTCGCTCATGGCCAAGGCCCGCTGCTCCCGGACAGCGCCCGCCGCCATGCAAGAGAGGGAGCCAGAGACTCCCTCTTGTTAATACTTGGAGCCTTTAAGCACAATCTGAAAAGAGGGGTTCCGGTGCCTTATTGAATGAAAACAAACCCGATTTTGAAAATCACGACCTTCAGGAAGGTTAACACATTAAAAAAAAACCTGTAGTTGATATTGTAAAACATTTTAAAAGCCATTTTCCTGCCACGAGCATGAATTTCCGTTTCAAAGCTCGTAAGGATCGGTTTTTGGTTGTGCAGTGACTAGTGTCCATGAAAACGCCCTGCCCTGAATCGCGCTGCTGACCCCGGCAGGGCCTCTGTTCCGCACTCGTTAGAGAAGGACGCTGCCCTGTATCGTCTCTACAGGCCTTTCCGTCCATCACTGAAAACTGTCAAAGCCAGCAAGGACAATTAGGTTGCCGTAATCAGCGTTTTTACGTTTCCTTATCCCTCAGTCTTGGCTTATTCGTCAAGAAAGATCTTCTTTCCACGTCTTTTGTCTGAGGGTCCAGAGCCCCCGATTACCTGTTGCTTTATCTTAGTCGTGTGTCTTGCTCCCCTCGGCGCCTGTCCTGGGACATGTTGCACGGTGCCCCTTGCTCTGGGGTGGCCACTGTGGTCGCCGCTGTCCATTCGGGAACCGCTGTAACGCTCTGCTCTTCTGACCCAGCATTCGAGGGGCCACGAGAACGGTGCACACAGATTCAGGCTGCAGAAGCAAGTCTTCGCGAACGACGAGAACAAGCCCCTGGTGAGTCGAACGAGCCCCCGCCGCCTTACGGAAATCTGAGCCCTTCCTCGGTGACAGACTTGGGCCTCGAGTTTCCTGCATGAGACCTGAGCCTGCCCCTGCGCGATTTCTTTGGGCAACAGGCTGGACTTACTTTAAGTCTGTAATCAAATTCGGAAGCGATGCCCTCATTCAACGGCTGTGCTCAGCGTTCAGTGTCCCAGGCGTGCTCCGCGTCAGGCCACGCCCTGAGCGGCAGTCACACCGTCCCCGCTGCTCTTGTGGACTCACATTCTGGGGGGGCGGGTGGGGGACACAGGGGAAACCAGCAGTTTCCTGCAGCAGCTAAATGCCAGGCACAGAGCCCGCCGAGACGGGTGAGCGGGCACTGGTTCAGGCCTCGTGTGGGGAGCCATCCCTAAGCAGGGGGCGTGGACAGAGCCGTGAAGGGGGGCGGGCCTGAGCGGACCTGGGCCAGGGGGTTCAGGGGCCACACAGGGAGGGCTGGCGAGTGAGGTGGGCCCAAGAGATAACGTAAAATCATCTCCTAGCCCTCTGCACTGCCACTCCCGTGTTACAGAGGAGGAAACTGAGGCACCGAGTGCTCAGCTGCCTGCCTGGTCCTCCTCAGAAGGGAAGCCTCGATGCAGCCGGTGGGCCTCCCCACTCCAGGATACTGCCAAGAACTTTCTCGTATGGCTCGGCTTCACTGACCACACTGAGCCACAGGGGCATTTTGGATTCGTTTTAGTCATTGAAAAAACAAGCTGTTTTCTTTTTCAATCAAACAGCTAGAAGGATACATGCTCCACGTGGGCTTCTTACTTTTCTTTACTGCCTAAGGAAGTTTATTTGTGGTGGCTGAGATAACGGAAAAGGGAAAAATGACGTCTTGCACGTCTTGGTTCTCAGAGTTGGGGGAAATGCCGCTGGAGTCCTGTAAACTCTCTACTCTCAGCTGAGTGTGCATGTCAACAATTGGGTGTGTTAGTTTGGGCCCCCAGAACAAGAATACCGCGGACTGGGCGGCTTAAACGACGCGCATTTTTCCCTCGCATTTCAAACAGTTGTTTCTGGAGGCTGGAAGTCCAGGATCAAGGCACCGGCAGGTCTGGGGTCTCGCAGACGCCTGCCTTCTCCCTGGATGCTCAGAGACAGAGCACAGGGAGAGACGCGGGCTCCCGGGGTGTCTTCTCACAAGGCGCTGATCCCATCGTGACCTCTCTGCCCACCACTCGGGGCTTGGGGTCCCACACGGGAATTTGGGAGGAACACATATAGTCGGTCCACCACCAGATGTTAACCGATGTCCAAATGGCCGTGACTCCCCTCTGGCTGTTACTGAAGACTCACCTTTTCCTCTGAGGCGAGACCCCCAGGCCGCGTGTTCTGGCAGCGTGCCACCCGGTACGGCTAACCACGTCTTCTGAGCGTAACTTCCCTCTTGCCTTCCGTTGACCAACATGTCACCAGAGAGACAGTGGCATGTTTAGAGGCCCTGGCGGGTCTTTTCAGCCCCGGCCACACCGCAGGCTGGCCTTGATGTGCCCGTGACCAGGCAGATTTTGGTCCCATGTCCCTTACGCGGCACCCATTGAAGTGGGGGGAGGGGGGGGGCTCTTGGGTCACCAGGCAGGATGTCCCTCCAGTTTGGCAGGACACCCTGTTGTCCCCTCTCCCAGAGTGACTGAGCTCAGATCCGCGGGGCCCAGAGTTGAGCAGCGCCCACCCCCTCATCACCTTCATCACCGTGGCGTCTGGGCCACGCGTGATTCTTAGCAACTTGGCGAGAAAAGACGTGAAGCCAGGGGCATGTGGGGAGGCGAGTTCGAACAAAGAGGGAGAGGCTCAGGCATCATGAGCCAGGTGGACCCTCTTCCATGGGGGTCTTTGTGATGCTCGGCTTGTGGCTGGCTGGTGGGAATTTGTCACTCTCGGCGGCCCACGTCACCGTCATCCTTGGCTTCTCTGAGGGTCTTTCTGGCCGTCCAGGGCTCAGCCAATGCTTAGCGCTGAGTGGGCGTTTTAATGCCAAAGGTGATTCCACGTGGCGCACCAGTGGGAATCCACACTCTCTGGGGGAGACCTTCCTCGGTGTGGCTTTGGGCAGCACAGGGCGTGCCATGGGCTTCGGTTTCTGTCGGGGCAGGATTGCACGCTTCCCCTCCGCCCGCCGTGTGTGCGCGTCTGTGTTCATTGCATGGAGCCCTTTTGCCCTCTGAGTCCTGAGCCTAGGAGCGGGCTGCCTTGGCTGAGGAAGCTCTGCCCCTGCTGGTGCCGTCAGATCCCCTGGGGCTCCTGGTGCCCGGCTTCCCATGTCCGGTCCGCCCGGTGGGTCTCTGGCTCTATAAGGAGGAGGGGGGTCTGTTTGTTGTGGGGTCTTTTTGTTTTTGTTTCTGTTTTTTACATTGAGGGAGAGAGAGAGAGAGCACAAGCAGGGGAAGAGCAGAGAAAAAGAGAGAGAGAGAGAGAGAGAGAGACTTTCAAGCAGGCTTTCATGCTCAGTGAGGGGCCTCGCTTGGGCCTCGATCCCACAACCCTGGAATTAAAACCTGAGCCAAAATCAAGAGTCAGACGCTCAAGGGACTGAACCACTCAGGTGCCCACCCCCTGATTTGTCTTACAAAACCCACCAGGACTTCCCTTTTTCCCTCTGTCTCCTCCAGACACTGCCAAGGACTGGAATTTGGTAGGTAGGAACCCCCAGGCTGTGCATAAACATGAGCGGGTGTGGGCAGGAGGCCCTTCCCAACAAAGACCAAGCTTGCTTAGATAAAGAGCTGAGGGGCTGAATCCAAGACTTTTCTCCAGCCCAGCGGGCAATCCGGACACGCTTTACAGAACCAGGAAGCTCTGTGACCAGGCAGGTTTCTGTGTACAATTCCTGCTCTGAGTTAGAGGCGCTCTTCTCTTGGCTGAGCAGGGTCTGTTCCCTCCATGTTTTCTCTTTATCTGGCTGAATCTCATCCACTGGTGAGTCTGTTTTCGTGTTTACAAAACACCTGTCCTAGACCTGAAACGATAAAAATGCTAGACGAGAACACAGGCGGTAATGTCCCTAATGTTGGCCACAGCAACTCCTTTGTAGCTGTGTCTCCGGAGGCAAGGGAAACATAAGTGAAAATAAACCATTGGGATTTCATCAAGAAAAAGCTTCTGCACAGCAAAGGAAACTGTCAAAACTAAAAGGCAACCTACCGAATGGGAGAAGATATTTGCAAATGACATACCTGAGAGAGGACTAGTATCTAAAATATATAAAGAACTTATACAGCTTAACACCTAAAAAACAAATCCAAGTAAAAAATGGGCAGAAGATATGAACAGACATAAAGAAGACATCCAGACAGCCAACAGACACACGAACAGATGCTCAACATTACTTATCATGGAGGAAATGCAAATCAAACCCACAACGTGGTATCACCTCACACCTGTCAGAACCGCTGAAATCAACACAAGAAACAACAGGCGCTGGCCAAGGTGGAGAAAAAGGAACCTTCGTGCACTGTTGGTGGGAATGCAGACTGGTGCAGCCGTTCTGGAACAGCGTTGTGGCGCTTCCTCAAAAAGTTAAGAGTAGAACTACCTACCCTGTGACTCCGCGATCACACGACTGGGCATTTCCCCAAAAAATACAAAAACACTAATTCAGAAGGATACATGCACCCCTATGTTTATAGCAGCATTATTTACAACAGCCAAGACACGGACGCAGCCTAAGTGTCCATGAACCAAAGAACGGATAAAGAAGATGCGGTGCATTATATACAACGGAATGTTACTCAGCCATAGAAGAGGATGAAATCTTGCCATTTGCAATGACGTGGGTGGAGCTAGAGAGTATTATACCAAGAGAAAGAAGTCGGTCAGAGAAAGACGGATACCATAGGATTTCACTCATGTAGAATTTAAGAAACAAGACAAATGAGCAAAGGGAAAAAAACAGAAAGACAAACCAAAAAATGGACTTTTTTTCATTTTTAAATAGGCTCCACACCCGGCATGGAGCCCCGTGTGGAACCCAGGGTGGAGCTTGAACTCACGACTGTGAGATCAATAGTCAGATGCTTAGGGTGCCTGGGTAGCTCAGTCAGCTAAGCATCTGCCTCTTGATTTCAGTTCGGGTCATGATTCATTCTCTCTCTCTCTCTCTCTCTCTCTCTCTCTCTCTCTCAAAAATAAAATTAAAAAAAGAGTCGGATGCTTAACCAACTGAGCCACCCAGGCATCCCAAGAAACAGACTCTTAACTATAGAGAACAAACTGATGGTCACCAGAGGGGAGGTGGATGGGGGTGGGGGGATGGGGGACACCGGTGATGGGGATTGACGAGGACACTTACTGTGATGAGCACCGAGTGTCGTGTGGGAGTGTTTAGTTACCACATTGTACACCTGAAGCTGATATCACACTGTGTTCGTGATACTGGAGTTAAAATTTTACATACAGTATCTTATTAAGAGAGTATAGTAACTGTATCGACAGCTACACATAGGTATTAACTCATCTGAAAATCTTTATTTTCTCCTATAAAATTTTTTCATACATTTTCTAATTTAGGGTCTTCATTCCATTCGTTAGCAAGTGTTTTACATCTTTTATTCAAAGAAGCAGTTTCGGGGCACCTGGGCAGCTCAGTTGATTAAGCATCCATCCGACTTCGGCTCAGGTCATGATCTCACAGTCCGTGAGTTCGAGCCCCACATCGGGCTGTGTGCTGACAGCTCAGAGCCTGGAGCCTGCTTCCGATTCTGTGTCTCCCTCTCTCTCTCTGCCCCTCCCCCGTTCATGCTCTGTCTCTGTCTGTCTCAAAAATAAATAAACGTTAAAAAAAATTTTTTTAAATTAAAAAAAAATAAATACGCATTTTTTTAAATTTTAGAGGAAGAAGCAGTTTAATGAGATCTATGAGATTATATAGGTTTGGGGAGAGTCTTCATGAAATTGGTGACACCACACGCTGTGGGACTGATTCCTGTGTGTATAATCCACACCTGAAAATTCAGAATTAAAAAAAAAACAACCTGTCCAGCTTTCGGCCTTGACTGCACACCGACTCACCCGCGGCCTGCCCCCCGAGATTGCGGTGACTGGCCTGGGGAAGAGCCTGAGCGCTGCAGCCCCTCCGAGCCCCGAGTCTGCAGCGTGTAGTTGCTGTTGATGTGGCCTCCTAAACTGGACAGCCAGCATCATTCAGGAGAGAGACGCGTATTCAGCACAGACTCAGACAGAAGTCTTCTGTGTCCGTATGCTGTTGTGGGACCGTGGTTGGGAAGATGTGCGGTCACACCGGGGGTTGTCATCCCCAGTCGGAAACATCAGATTGTACGCTTACACGTGAGTGTGTTCGTCCCCAGGCCACGCGGGGCCGGAAGCCAGCCTCCAGGAGGTGTGGATCTTGGGCCGTCCCAAGGCGAAGGGCCGAGGGCGAGGCGCAGGGCTCCCGGCGGACGTGGGACTGTCCCCCACGGGGACTGTCCCCACCCCCACCCCCGGTCTTCCAGTTTCTGTGTTTCACTGGAAGAGAATCCCAAATATCCAACTTGCACAGGTTATAGCGAGGGAAACGTGACAAAACCGTTCGACTTTGTGGAAAGTGTTCATGCACAGAAACGCTGCTTTGGAAGTCTTTGCAGTTCATGGTTCACTCATGAAGAGTGTCATTAGGTCATCCCGGCCCTGGCTGGGCCCCCATCCCCGAACGGGGGAGCACTGTTCTTTGCTTTCGTGAAGGCACACTTTGTCCTGCAGGAATGTCCAGAAGCGGGATTCACAGGATATTGGAAGTGGTTTATGAATTTTAAAATAATGCAATCTCTGGTAACACGCCTGCGTCCAGTGTGAGCTCTTTAGAAAACACAGGGCCGTGTGAAGAATTTTTGACCCCTCCCTAGAAATTACATGCAATTCTGTCACCCGGCAGTAACCATTGTCAGCTTAGAAGTTAGCTGCTCTTCCCCCATCATTAGATCCCGCCAGTTACCCCGATAGAGAAACATAGGTACGTGTTCAGTGTTCCTTAAGATCATAATGAAAACGCAGTTCGGAATGTTCTGTTACTCAATGTGACATAAGTGTCAAAACCTCACAAGCTGTTGGTTTGTTTTTACCGCTGCTGCCAGATTATGTTGTTTTGGTGGGTGCGCTTTACCCGTTTCTCCCAACGGGGGCGTGGCGTTCACTGTATCGTATTCTTCCGCCTTTCCGACTGTCTTTCACGGGCAGAATCCTAGATTGCCGGGCCCAAGGATTTTGTGTGTTTGTAGCGTTTTGTAAAGGCTGCCCCCGAGACCTGGCGGGGCAGCGGCTGCCCTAGGACTTGCGGCCTCACTTCAGCCAGATGCCTGCTAACCCCTCATGTCTCTTTTCTTCCCAACGGGCTTCACCGCCAGGACCCCGAGATCCAGTGCCTACTGCTGTCAGACGGAAAGCACCCGGTCCATCAGAGCCACGTCGTCGTCCTCCCGGCTGATGGTGGGGGCAGCATGGCCGCCATCAGCTTCACAGGGGCCTTGAGAATCCCCGTGAGTACGCGTGCCTGGGAAGGGTTTCGGAAAGGGCTGCTTTCGCCTGCTGTGAAGAGAACTGGCCTGTGGATCAAGCTTTAAACAAAGTCCGTGGTTCTATAATCCGGGGGTTAGAAATCTACAGCGTAAACCAGAAGCCGCCAACAGGTGGTCTTGGGTCTGAGTGAGGCGCAGGGTCGGCCTCACACCCGGTGCCTGAAAGGTGTCAAGTTAGTTGCCTCCGAGTAGACGTTGACCCGCTTCCTGGACGAGTAGGGCTTCCCGTCCCCCCTTGGAAAACCAGAAAGTCTGGCTTCGGCAGGGCCTGAAGCCCCTCCTGGCTCAGCCCCTCCCTGGCCCCGAAGACCCTGACCGAGAGCCCCGGGGAGGCACTATCCCCAACTTCCGCTCTGTGATGTGAGTGGGCCCGCCCCATTTTCTCTACCCTCTGAAGTGCTTTTAGGAGAACACACCTAGTCCGCGTGAGCCACATGTGCTACTGGGGAAGGGGTGAGGGGGAGGGCGAGCCGGGGGGAGGGCAAGAAGCCACCCCAGGACGCACAGCTGCGGTGTGCAGCCTGTGCACCTGTTTGGGGTTTAAAGCTCAGGTGCGCTGGTCCGCGGGGAGGCGGCGGGCCCTGGCTCCAGACTGACGGGCGTGCGTGGCACCTGCCGGCGGGCGCAGCAGTACGTGATCAGGGCTTGAAGGAGGCCCGGGGAGAAGTGATCCCAGATGGGCGGGGGAGGGGTGCAGGGGTGCGATTTCTTGTGGGTTTAGACTTTTCTTGCATTAAAGTCCTGGGCTCCCTCAGCAGAGGATCCGGGGAGCTCGCAGAGACACAGGGGAGATGTGTTCTTCTAACGTGGCGAGCCGCGGTGGGTGGGGACGGCAGAGCCGGGGCAGAAGCAGGTGCGGAGGGGAGACAGCAGACCCTGCCCACGCAGGGAACGATGTCCAGGCCCTCGCTGCTGCCAGACCTCGTGGACCACACCTGGAAACGTCTGGGCTCCTGCCCTCGGGTGTGACGGGCTGCTGCAGATTTCACGCCCAGACCGCACCCTCGTGGGCCCTCAGCGAGAGAGGGCAGGGGGAACACGGGTCCAGAGGCCCTTTCGTGACTGGGTGAGGCTGGTCTCCAGCCAGTGGGGAACGTTGAAGCCCAGGCTGGGACTCCAGAGTCACCAGAATGTGGGTGGCCTGTAGGAGATGCCGGTTTAAAAAAAAAAAAAAAGTTACCTTTAAAATTTTGTTGTGAATAACAAGCAACTTTTCTGTGGCGCCTTATGGTCCAGATGCTGGGCTGAGGGTGGGGCAGGGTGCCACGGTCACATAGGAAATGTGGCATTGTGGACGGAGCAGCCTCAGAACTCCGGCCTACTTGACCCTGGCCCAGCTGCGGACGCCCTGGGCGTCCCGGGCAAGTTGACAACCACTCTGAGCCCCCACTTCCCCATCTGCGAATCGGGCTCAGCACCTGGTGTAGATCTTGCCTCACGTTCTGAGGATTTCATGAGACCATTTGTTCTGTAGTGAGTGCCATGCCAGGCGCCTGGTAAGCATGAGGCCGGTCACACGCACGTCCTCATTATTGGGTCGCCGCTGTGAGACCCTGACTCTTTTAATCTCGAAATCACATCACTTGGGAGCTGTGTCCTCCGCCCAGTTTTGGGGGGTGTTCCCGCACACACCCCGCATGCTGCCTTAGGGTTACCCCTTCTCTCACCCAGATTTCCCAGTGATACCCTGAATTACTGTCTCAAAATGCCACCTCTTTCTAAAAGTGGACCTAAACTCGAGCAGGTGTCTCCCCTTAGCTGTCAGGCCGCAGACCTTGGTTTCCTCGGGGAGGCCTACCTCTCTCTTCCAGGTGACTTCCCAGCACCCCCGGTGTGTTGAGCACGGGCAGGGTGCGGGCGACCGTGCATGCGTGCGGCAGGGGGAAGGCTGTTCAGTGTGGGGCGGCTGCCGTGTCCTTTGCAGTGGATTCCGGTCCGGGGAGAGAGAGCGCTGGGTGCGCGGTGACGAGATGGCCCCTCCAGGCACGCTGTTGGAGAGCGCCTCTCACCGCTAGTTCCCAGAGCCGTGCGGCGTGGTAGTCGTGTCTTAGGCGGTCTGGGCACGCCCTGTGGGAGTGGCCGCGGGCCCATGCGCTGACCCCCCTCCCTGCTCCCCCATCCCCAGGCGGCACCCTGCCCTATAGGTCCCGCATCCTCTCTCCCTGCAGCGTCTGCAGCTGCCCAGGCCAGAGATGCCAGCCGATGGCATGGGAACAAAGTCATTCATAATTCTGTCGCACGTGTAAGTCAACCTGCAGAGTACACATTGGGGTAAACACCGGCTCTCTGTCTCCCGTTCAGGGTGTGATCGAGTTCTCTCTGTGTTTGCTGTTTGCAAAGCTGGTCAGCTACACCTTCCTGTTTTGGCTCCCACTCTACATCACCAGTGTGGGTGAGTGTGTGCGGCTGGAAACACAGACGTTAAGTTCACGCAGGGCCTTGACCGGCGCCCCTCTCGTGCGCTGGCTTCCGCGGTCTCAGAAGGAAAGGGTACCCGTGGGGCCCGAGGATTTGAGACGTGCTTTTGAACCACACAACGTGTGATTAGAGAAACGTATAGACAAAAAGAATTCGGGTACGAAAGTTCCGTGGCCGTAATAACCTTGATGGGGCTTAAAGGGCCCACGTTATAGCCCAGCTGCAGCTGCCAATTCCACGGGGCTCTAACTATCTGGGGCGGCCTGCGTTTAAATTTAGTCTGCCTGGAACTTCACGTCACAGCCGCGGCGCGGGGAGGAGGCCTTGGGGATTGAGATAATAAAGGCTGACTAATCCGACCTGGAAATGGCTGCTTGGGGAAGAGCTCTAGTTTTAGGGACAGCTGACAGCTTGTCTTGGGTTCCTGAAGTCCAGCCACGGCCGAAGCTGTACATGTGACGGAACCCACAGCTCCGTGGCACCGTCACCCTCCCTGTGCTGCGTGTGACCACAGTTCTTAAAGGAGCCTTGAGTGCGGGGGCTGCAGACATGGCCGAAAGGGCACGGGGACCGTCAGAGGGGCCGGGGGACAGGGCTTGCAAGGGTCCCCGGGAGATGCAGGCTCTGGGGAGTGTGGCAGCGAGGGGAGATGTGGAATCCGGGGGTTCACAGAGTACAGACCGCTGTCAGGGAGGAAGAGCTTTCTCTGCCCTTCAAGGTCCTTGTGGCTGGGCTGAGAGTCAAACTGACACGAGACACATGAGCAGGAGGAAATCAAATGGAGTTTGGTGCCTACGGGGAATCCACAAAGACGTGGACATTCCAGAGACAGTCAGGCAACAGGAGGCCAGTGGGACGTCCTGGGCCCGGGAGGGGGTGGGCTCTGGGGCTCCCGAAGGGGGAGGACGCTAGCAGGAAGGGGAGAGGAGGTGTTTGGAGACAGCGTCCGCCCCGCTGTGCAGACCAGGCCCTCAGGTGCAGAGGAGCGTCTGTGAGAGCTCGCTTGCTGCTCGGGCTCTGCCTTCCAGCGCGAATGTAGGCAGTTGTGGGCGAGGTGAGGAACGTTCCCGAATCTGCCGGGCTTCGATTGCTTTCAACTCAAAATAGTCTTCAGGTCAAAGTGGCCCTTCTTGGGGCTGCCTGCCCTGGGCCCCCGCACCACATACTCCCCACGGCCACAAGGTCCAGCAGACGTGGCTGTGAGCCCGGGGCAGGAGGGCTGAGTTTCAGAGGGACAGCAGGTGAGGCAGTAAGGGGACCGCCACGTTATGGGGGACAGAGTCTGGGAAGGAGGGAAGGCAGTTGCTCCCTGTCAAGCAACCCCCTCTCCATTAGGGTGGGAAAGCCGCACGCGGTGTAGACCGGAGACCCCCCTCTCCATTAGGGCGGGCAAGCCGCACGCAGTGTAGACTGGAGGGACCCTCCCCCCATTAGGGCGGGCAAGCCGCACGTGGTGTAGACCGGAGACCCCCCTCCATTAGGGCAGGCAAACCATATTCAGTGTAGACAGGAGACCCCCTCTCCATTAGGGTGGGAAAGCCGCACGCGGTGTAGACCGGAGACCCCCCTCTCCATTAGGGCGGGCAAGCCATACTCAGTGTAGACTGGAGACCCCCATTAGGGCAGGCAAGCCGCACGCTGTGTAGACAGACGTCATACCTTCTTTCTTCCTTTGTTCCCCCATGATTGCAGAAGGGGTGACACTTTTAGGACTCCAGTCACGAATTGCTGGCTTTTCCAGGCTGAGTGATTAGAAGAAGCTAAGTCCCTTGGATGTATGTGCCTTGAGGACACCAGGAAAGGCTGGACTCGACTGATGGTCCCACATGCGTCCCAAGCCCGTTCCTCCTGCACTGGCCAACCTCAATCCCCTTGGAGCCCAGCATGGCTCCCTCCCCGTTGTCTGAGGAGTTCCTCGGGGTCCGCCGAGTGTCCCAGCGTGCGCCCAGGTGCCGGAGCCTCTGTGCCAGGCAGTTCTTGCACCTTCGGGGCTGCGCCTAACCTGTGGCTACCCCAGGGACGGACACTGGACAGAGGGGTGGGAGTTAGGCCGAGCCACGCGGATCCTCCTATTCCGGCGAAGAGCGTTTCGCTTTCATCCCTCCTGTGCGTCTCCCCACGTAGCAGCCTCTGCTGTTTTTCCTTTACCCCAAGTTCACCCCTAACTGCTGCTTGGCTCAGGTCATGCCTAGGAGACAGGAGCGCCACGCACGGTCTTACTTTGCTGTGACTTGCTCACGGGGACACTTGTCGTTTTGTTAGATCACCTTGATGCCAGACAAGCCGGGGAGCTCTCCACCCTGTTTGACGTGGGCGGGATCTTCGGTGAGTCCCTCCCTCCCTGTCGCACGTGGACGGAAACTTGGATGGTGGCATTTGGACGCCTGCGTCCGTGTTCCCTCTGAGTTGACTTCCTATCGGGAGGAGCACGCATTCCCCAAACCGTCAGATCACCCAAGTGGACGTATGGCCGTCACTCTGGGAGGACAGTCCCGCTCGGGGAGGGACGGGGACGTGGCTAAGGGCGAGGGTGGACAGGGACGTGGAGAGGGAGATTATTCTCTCCTCACTGCCGTCTTGCATATTCCACTCTCTCTCCGCGGGATCTTGCCCCGGGGACCCAAGCACCCCCTCTGCGTTGCAGGTGGGATCCTGGCGGGCGTGATCTCAGATCGACTGGAGAAGCGGGCCTCCACCTGTGGCCTGATGCTTCTGCTTGCGGCCCCCACGGTGAGCCGGACCCCCATCCCACCCCACCCCCCGCCCCGTCTGGACCCCAAGCCTCCAGGAGCAGCTGCCTCCCCCCTCCCCCCCACCTACACACACCGTCACCTCCAGCCCAGGCTCAGCCCCATTCGTGACTCATGGTTTCTGGATACTGGCCGTGGCCTCAGAAACCCCTCAGCGTGTCCCCCCACTGAGCCTGCCAAGCCTCCTTCCCCAGATGTCTCCCCTGCCCTCTGCACGTTGCTGGGCCACTCTCTTCATTCATCCCTGGCTCCCCTTTGGGTGCTCCCTCCCCTGGCCCTGGCCCCTCCCCCACAGGCTCCTGCTCAGCCTCTAGGGTCCCCCACCTCCCCAGGCAGCAGCAACCCTGCCTATGGTAGTGCTGGCTTCCACTGCTTTCAACGCATTTGGTGACAATGACCTAGGGCAGGTCACCTTCCCTTTGTGTGCCTGTCTCTATTGTCACAACAATAGTACCGTCACTCATCGGCCTGCACGGCACATACCTGCCCGCCTGCCACTCGGCTGGGCCGTGTCCGGCGTCTCAGGGCCTGGATGCTGCCTGACACAGACCCGCAGAGAACCTCACTGAGAAAACGTCAGTGTGGCCCCGTGGCCCCTGCCTCAGGACCCCCTCAGCAGGTGCACCCGTATAGGCAGACGGCCCGAGGCAGGGACGGTCGGACTGAGGCGTGGATCCCAGGGAGAGCTGCCCCAAGCCGTGTGCCCGGCCCTGGGAGCTCAGCGGGAGGCGCCATCAGAGCCCGCATGTGGGGACAGGGCACCAGGCTTCACAGCGCCTGGCGAGGGCCGCAGGGCCCCCGCTCCTTCTTAGGGGCCCCCTCTCTGGTCGGCTGAGAACCGCCGGCCCGGGCAGCATCCGGCTACGCAGTGACCGGTTGTCCCCCTGGTTTTACACCGTTCACAGCTCTACATGTTCTCCACCATCAGCAGAATGGGCCTAGAAGCCACGATAGGTGAGTCCCCACGGCCTTTCTTCTTGTCTTCTGTGTGCGGTTTTTGTCCACACGGCTTGATGAAGCAGAGCAACAAATTAGCGTGGAGGCATTCGGCTGGTGTAAACGGAGCCTGTGGGGTGGCCCAGATAGTCCCAGGTCCCTCGTGGGGGGGGGGGGGGGCTCCTGCCCCAGGAGTGAGGCCTGCCGTCCGCAGGCTTGAGAACAAGCGTGGGAGAGCATGGGCCACCCACTCCAGGGCCGCGAGGAGGCACTCTGAGAAGCCACGTGTCCCCCCGGAAGGCAGAGGCAGGGCTCCACCCCGAGACCTGCACCCCAGCAGGTGAGGACAGGCCAGAGCCCGGCAGGGGCCAGACTCCCAGCTGCCCTCCGCCAGCTGCCTTTCTGAGAGCGGGTGCAGGACGCCGGAGGACCATTCTTTACTTCCTGCAAGCCGTACCATCAGATATGGCTCTGACACTTGGGAAGGATTTTTTTAAATGTTTATTTATTTTCAGAGGAGAGAGAGAGAGCAGGGACAGAGAGAGAAGGGGGAGAGAGAGAAGGGGGAGAGAATCCCAAGCAGGCTCTGCACTGTCAGCACAGGGCCGGATGAGGGGCTCGAACTCATGAACTGTGAGATCATGACCTGAGCAGAACCAGACGTTTCACCAACTAAGCCACCCAGGTGCCCCTCTTTTTTTTTTTTTAAGTTTTTAAATTTATTTTTAGAGAGAGCGTGTGTGTGCGCAAGCAGGGGAGGGGCAGAGAGAGAGGGAGAGCATCCCACACGGGCTCTGCACTGTCAGCACAGAGCCTAACTCAGGGCTCAGTCTCGAAAACCGTGAGATCACGCCCTGAGCCGAAATCAAGAGTCAGATGCTTAACCGGCTGAGCCACCCAGGCGCCCTGGTAAATATCTTTTCTGTCTTAAGCAGCCAGCAGTGGTGATCGGGAGGGAGGCAGGCTGTGTGTGATCCCATTAGAAGTCATCCAGAAGTCAGATTGCTGACACGAGGAGCTGTGGGTTTCCCGTGACCCACTGGTCCAGAAGCTTCTGCACAGAGGAGTGGTAACCAGTGGCTAATTTGGAAAAGTGAGCCTGGAGGATGGTTTAGAAAGCATGCCCTTTAGAAGTAAGCACGTTACCCTGCCCGTGGGAGCTCGGTGGCTCTGGGTGTCCGGGTGTCCCTCGGGGGCAGCCGTCCACAGCTGCGGGCACAGAGAGAGACAGACAGACACCCTCTCACTGCAAAGCAGGCCAAGGCTGGGGTTAGCGCCAGCCGGCACTGACCACAGGGAGCATTCGCACACCCCCGGCACATCCGTACTCGGGACACCGGGCTTCTGGTCCCTCCAGGCTGTCAGCAGTCGCCACCAGTTGAGGGTCGAGGAAACGGAGCAGCAGGTCCTGTGATTGAGACTTACAGGCGTACGTGGGGCAGGTTTAAAGGAAGAAGCTCACCACCTGGCCCCAGTAGTCGGCAGTCACCGCGCCCCAGGCGTGCGGGCCTCCTTCCCAGCACCCGCCCACATCGCGCTCAGGCCAGACCCGCGTGTGACACCAGGGCGCTCGCCCGGGGGCTGCCGAGACCGTGGGGGCTCTCCCAGAGGGCACCGTTCCGCTGCTGAATCCCTCCTTCTGGTTTCTGGTTCCCACAGCCATGCTGCTGCTCAGCGGGGCCCTGGTCAGCGGGCCGTACGCCCTGATCACGACCGCCGTGTCCGCCGACCTGGTGAGTGGCCGCGGTCTCGGCGCAGGGCGGGGGCGGGTGCTGGTCAGAGACGGTCTCTGTTAGTAAAACGGTGTCTTTAGAGACGGGGCTTTTTGCCCGTGACTGATACCTACGCTTCTGAGAGTCTCCTGAAGCAGATACAGGGAGGTGCTGCCCCCGTTCCATCAACGAGGGTGTCGAGCGAGTTTAAGAGGCCCGTCTGAGGCCCAAGGTCAGAAGGCAGCAGTCCGGCTGGCTCGATCCTCTGTGCTACCCTTGCTTAACCCCGGGGACTGGTGACCATGCACCCCTGAGCCCGCCCCCCGGGGCCCAGATCTGAGGTGCACTGGGGTCGGCCCCTCCTTTCACCCGGCCCCCTGTGCCTGGCCCTCTGCTAGTCTCCGCAGAGCCAATCCGGACGGGGACCTGAGCCCCAGAGGACCTGTTCCAGAGAGGAAGCAAGCCCGCGTTCACGCACGCGGCGAGAAATGCCAGTGCCGTGGAGAGGGGGGAGCCACCTGGGCCTTAGAGTCCACAGGAACAACTCACCTGTCCTTCCTGGAGGGAGGGGGCTGCTGACAAGGTGACCTCGGACTCCTGATCATGCCCGTAGAGACCCAGTGGGGGCGGGTCACCCTCATGTGCCTGACACGAGGGACATTCCACACTGTCCGTAGCGGGCACCAACACCCACACCAAGATACAAGATCCTCTTTAAAAAGTTGTTTCTTAAATAAACGGGAGAGAAGAGACAAATCCCCCGCAGACAAGAGTTTCTGTGGATACCCTGTCCTCCGAGAGGGGAGCGCCCTCTCTGTCCTTAGGTGCGGGCTGTGCATGGTGACGTCATAGCTACAGGGAGGGACCTGACAGACGGCCCCGCCAGGGGACCAAGGTCAGTGCCAACAGTGACAGGGCGCGTGACGGCCTGCACCCTGGACACGTGTTGTGAAGATGTCACTTCACCTCTGAGACCACCCTCCCCAAACCCACTCCCAGACTCCTCAGGAGGGAAACGTCCCGCACACGCCAGCAGAGGGCACTTTGCTGTCGGGGTCAGAACCCAGGAAGGTGGGCCGAATTGCCGGGCAGGAGGAGCCCTGGGAGGCGTGACGGCTGAGTCATGTGGTGTCCCACACAGAACGAGGTCAAAGGAGACGTTAGATGAAAGTGCTTGGGTTAGGTAAACATAACGCATCAGTGTTGGGCTCCTGACTGTGGCAGCGACAGCAAGCCATATAAGGCGGTGACCCAGGGAAAGCGGGCACAGGGCACGCGGCCCATGTGCCATCTTGGCAAAACTAACGTGCACCCAAGACTTTTCTCAAGCAAAACCATAAGCGGCAACCCAGAAGTGGCCTGTAGACTCATGGGCAGGATGGCCGGCCTTCTGGGCGTCTGGCCCGGTGAACCCTCTCCCACGGGCCCCTGAGGCCCCTGGAACTTTCCTGTCTCCGGTGACCCTGCTTCTCTTCTGCATTTCTGTCCAGTCCTCGTAGAGTCAGACCCGGAGCTCACCAGCCACTCGCTCCTTCTCCTTCTTGGAGGCCATGGCAGGCCCCCCGAGGGCACGGACCCCATGCCCAGGCGGACCCCATGCCCGCCCCCTTCCCCTCCTCTCCCGTGTCTGCCTGACACTCACCCTGCCCATCGGCTCAGAGCGCTGTCCTCGGCCCCTCAGGCCCTTCCGCTCCTGGGACAACCAGAGGCCCCATCGGGTCAGCAGAGAGAGGCAGAGGAAGGGCTCTGGGGAGTCCCACCAGGCGGCAGGCCCTCCAACATCAGGCCCCCCTTTGTGCTCCTGCCTGCATGGGGCACAGATGCTGGGAGGGGCCACAGCAGACCAGTAACAGTCACCTGCTCTGTGGGATCAGAGGAAGGACAGAGCAGGGACTCCAGACTCCAGAAAACATGGGTTATGGGTGATTATCACTTTGTGTGTGTGCTTTATTTATATATTGCTGTGCACACGCTCACAAGCATCTGTTTTTACAGGCTTTGGTTTGTGTCATTTTAGGTTTCCAGGCACTTTTTTCCCCCAATCAGTTACTTTTCTTTTACTGTCCTCGGTTTGTGCTCCCCCCTCCCCCCAGCCTTGTATGTATTGCTTTTTGAAAACCAAAGCTCCTCTCAGTTTGTCATTTAGGACTTGGTGACTGTCACACTGGTGTCTTGGGTCCTGCCCTCTTCCCCATCCTTCCTGGCATTTGCCATTACCCGGGTTGGGTTTTAGGTACTGCAGAGCCACCGGCACGTGTCACAGAAGGCCCCTCGCGGGAACATGGACGTGGGCGTTGATGCTGGCCCCCCTCCGGGGTAGGGACAAGTCTGTGTCCTTCTTTCCCACGTTGGCAGGTGTGGTGTGCTGAGTAAAATAGTTGCTGATTGAAGAATTCTGAGAGTTCTCTCAACCAGAATGTGTTTGGACAGATATCTCTGATGGTGTCTTACTGTTGAAAACCCTTAAACTTTGTGTATTTTTCCAAAGTAAGTTTGGATCGGACTAGATTTTAGATTTTTCTGATGGAAAACGCCCCACATTTTGAATTGCTTAGAAAATTGGGTAAATTGTCGTAAGGAGGGGCAGGCTGGTTTCTCACTGATGCGGCTGAGATGGGCCTCACATCTGTTTTTCCCTCTCGTCTAGGGCACGCACAAAAGTCTCAAAGGAAACTCCCACGCCCTCGCCACCGTGACCGCCATCATTGACGGGACCGGGTCTGTAGGTGAGTGGTTATGTTTAGGGCTAAGAAGTTAATTGTGGTCATAGGGGAAACCACATTGTCCCATCCTAGTTAACAGATGCCAAGAATTCCAAGGGTCTGGATAATACTAGTATTGGCTGGCCTTTTTTGGGTTTTTTTTGTTGTTGGGTTTTTTTACTGCACGAAACACTCTTTACAGTATTGTTATAATGCTTATTCTAAAAGAAAGATTATTTTTCAAGAATCCTTCAAAGATTATTTTTTAGTTAGGTGATGTAATGATGCTGATAAAAATTTTTTTTTAATAATCTCAGTTAATTTCACAAAGAGAACTTAATCCAAAATTTCATCCAAATACGTAAGACCTACACAAAGTCTTGACAAAATGGAGAATGTCTCTCTTGTCGTAAAGGTGGTACTTACTTAAAATTAAAAAATATTAACTTTTTAAAATAAATTATTGGGGCGCCTGGCTGGCTCAGTCAGTTAAGCAAACAACTTTGGTTCAGGTCATGATCTCACAGCTCGTGAGTTCGAGCCCCACATCAGGCTCTGTGCTGACAGCTTAGAGCCTGGAGCCTGCTTCGGATTCTGTGTCTCCCTCTCTTTCTCTCTGCCCCTCCCTTGGTCTCTCTCTCTCGCTCTCAAAAATAAACGTTAAGGGGCGCCTGGGTGGTGCAGTCGGTTAAGCGTCCGACTTCAGCCAGGTCACGATCTCGCGGTCCGTGAGTTCGAGCCCCGCGTCAGGCTCTGGGCTGATGGCTCAGAGCCTGGAGCCTGTTTCCGATTCTGTGTCTCCTTCTCTCTCTGCCCCTCCCCCGTTCATGCTCTGTCTCTCTCTGTCCCAAAAATAAATAAACGTTGAAAAAAAAATTAAAAAAAAAAAAAAAAAACGTTAAAAAATTTTAAAAATAAATACGTAAAAATAAATAAAAATTACTAATAATTTTTACTAATGGAAAAATATGGTATTTATAATCACTTAAAGCTCAGTTAGTATTTCAGCAAAGGTGTGAATTTATGTTAATAATTTATTGCAAAAACCAGCTAAGGGCATTTTGATTAATTTTGTTACCACGGAGTTCAGATCATTGCCGTTGACAAGTTTGGATCATTTAACGAGAAAAGAGGCTCTAACAGTTACCATTAGAGTTACCGTGAAAAAGTGATCTTTTCTAAAATGCCCACCTCACAAGCCCATAGGCTGTAGGAACGGTCTAAGGTGCGGGTCATGGGTAGGAGGGTAAGTCTAGGGTCAAGGGCACGCACGTCAGAGCGACGATTCGCTGTGGCACGACCATAACGTCCGAGGTGCGTTACGTTACAGAATTTCCACAACCAGATTTTTAAAATTGCGAGTAGAAGAAAGTAATTCCAAAATACGATGTTCAGATCAATTTCAGTATTCAGAAGGTTCAGTCCCCGTTCAGAAACAGATAAATGGTATATATTTATCAGTGAGTTAGGACGAGTAATAAAGGATCGGCCAGCCTTTTTCAAATACGAGCAGGTCAAAAACACGTGCGGACCCAGGGGAAGGGGGGTGCGGGCGCCATCTGTCCGCCCTGGTCGGACGGCTCCAGAGGAAACACGGGCCCGTGACTGGCTGGAAGTGGTTTCCCTCTGTGTGAACAAACACGTACTCAGCTTTTCACCCAGGCCAGCCGTCGGCACACCGCGGCCTCTGGGCCACTGGCCTCCTGACTTTACCGCTGCCATTTGGAGACGGACAGAATCCGAATTAAATGCACGTGGCAGGAAAACTAGTAGGTGCCCACGCGTAAGAGATCGAGGTGTTGGCGGCCTCGTTACAGTTCTGGAAGAGCATTCCGTAGCACGCTCTGGGGGACAGAGGGGCTGCAAGATGCGTGGGTCCTGCGCTCAGACACGGGCAGGTGCGAACCATGAAGCCTGTTCTTACCCACAAGTCAGAAGGCTGACGGCAGCGTTCTTGACCTCTCTCCGCCTTCGTGCAGGGAGCACGCGCTCTGTGATGGATGGCTCCCTGCCAGGGACCCTGCAGCCTCCTGAACGGGCCCGCCCTGCTCCAGGCGCTGCCCTCCTGCGCTGGTCCCTCGCTGGATGCGGGAAGCTGACGCTCAGGAGCTTGGCTGGCGACGCCCGCGGCCACCCTGGAAGATCCTGGGTCGCATCCTGCTGTCACCTGCCGCCCCAGGCACCCGAAGCAGGGGGACTGAGAGAGAGAGGGCAAGCTGGGTGGGGAGGGGCATCTGGGCATCTGGGACGGTCTCGTGGCAGTAAAGCCGAGCTCTTGCCAGACAAAGGCAGCTCAGTAGAAGCACAGTTGCACCTGCCCCCGGGGGCCGCCCCTCTGTGTGGCTGTGGGAGGTTTCCCTCCTGGTGGTGCCCGCGGGCATGGGTGCTAGCTGCATAGAAACAGCCACCGTCCTGTCCTGGGCGCCCACTGCTGTCTCACTAAGGCAGAATCTGAAGTCCTCCCCACCACTCTCTGCAGCCATACGGCCTCCCTGCGGCTGCTCTCAGACACCAGCGTGTCCCCGTGCGGGGCCTTTGCACGAGCTGTGCCCCGTGCTGGAGGAGCTCCCCTTGGGGAACCTCATGTCTGTGCCCTGTGCCCTGGGAGTCTTTGCTCAGGAGTAACACCACCCTTTCAGTGAGACGTCTCGGCCTGTGTGGAACGTGGACCCTTGTCACCCGCACTCTGAAACACGGACCCTTGTCACCCTTCACTCTGAAACGCGAACCCTTGTCACCCACACTCTGGAAGGAGGGCCGTCGTCACCCGCACTCTGAAACGCGGACCCTCGTCACCCGCACTCTGGAAGGTGGACCCTTGTCACCCGCACTCTGGAAGGAGGGCTGTTGTCACCCACACTCTGGAAGGAGGACCCTTGTCACCCGCACTCTGAAACACGGACCCTTGTCACCTGCACTCTGAAACGCGGACCCTTGTCACCCACACTCTGGAAGGAGGACCCTCGTCACCCTCAGCCAGGGCCCCTCTACCCTGGCGTCTTCTCCGCAGCACCTTCCACCTGCCTGCCTCATGCCGTCCCCTCACCCTCCGCCTCAATGGAAGCTGCCCGAGGACAGGAAGTCGCTTCACTCCCTGCCGTACTGTCAGCACGGAGACGGTGCCTGGAGCACAGTAGTCACTCAGTGAACGGGTGGAAAATGAATTGCCTGGCGGCTCCCACACCCAGAATCCCACACGGGGCCAGGCCGCCTCCTGTTGGGGGTGCTGACTTCACAGGGGAGGGGCCGGGTCGGAGAGGCCTGCACGGTTCAGCAGGACAGGGCCGCCCGCCCCTGGGTCACAGGAGCCCCGGTCCCTGCTCCAGCCGCCTTCCCAGGGCCCCCCGCAGCTCGCTTCCCGCAGCAGGTTCTGCTAGTTCTAAGATGCACGGGGCAACGTGGCCGTTGTGAGGGGGCCACGCTTGAGCCTCTGTTGCTCCCCAAAGTCATACCTGTCCCGTATTTGGATCATGAGGTGACTTTGAATTTGCTGGGCAGTGTCCGTGGTCACCCCTGTGGTGTTTAAACCGAGACAGTTCCCCTTCGGGGAACGCGGGGACGCGTCCAGGAAAGGGGGGGGCGCTGTGCCCAGGGCGGTCGTCTGCAGGGCAGCACGGTCTGCCCACATGGAGCAGGTCCCCCGCTGTCCCCACTCCCATGGCCCGCGAGAGACTTCCCAGGGCCTGGAGGACATGCTCGGCCAGAAGTCGGGACGCTTCTGGGCTGAGCTCAGTCACATGAGCCGTGTGACTTGGAACCACCTTCTGTGCCTTCTGTCCCCAGAGGACGGTCCACGAATCCGTCCAGCTGCCACCGTGAAGCCGTGTCTTGAGGCTAACTTGCAGCTCTGCCAGAAGGGTCAACAGCTCTTCTGCAGCAGAGGATGGCAGTTTACCAGGACGGAGAGGTGAACTAGGTGAAAAACACATCTTTCTTGGTTTTCTTCTCAAAACAAGAGGGAGCAGAAGTGCCGAGAGTGGAATGTGTGCATCGGGGAGCCCCCAGGAGAGACACCAGGGCACAGCTCTAAGCGCGTTCTCCCCCACAAAGGACGGCCGAGGGCAAGCAGACCGGCTCGACCTCGCCACTAACGGGCGGGGTGCACCGGCCACGGGGCCCTGGTGCCTCAACCCCCACGGCACCTGCAGTGCTGTTCGCTCCCGGCCCGCGGGCCCAGGAAGTGGCCATGGCGGAGCAAGCCGCGCCCCCGCCCTTCTCTCTCCCCTCAAGTGCCGCCCGCTAGACAGAAGAAAGAAAGGCTTGAGTGGAAACACACACAGTTCAGCAAAAAACCCCGTTCACAGAGCGCTCACCCTGATGCGTCCACGCCGAGCCGTAAATACTGGTTTGGACGGGGGCAAAGCTCAGCGAATAGTAACTAGGCCGATGTCTTCTCACAGCTCACCGTGGCCCCGTGGTTCCGGTGACACGGTTTATGTGCCTGGTGCGTTCCCAGGGCTTAGAGTCGCCTCCCCGTGGGGCGCAAGCCCTTGTTCCTCTGTGTTTCACACACGGCGACTGCACAGCGCCCCAAGTTTCCGCCTGCTAAGTTTGATTTTATCAGAGTAACACTTGATGCAACTGTTGAGGCCAGGTAGCCTCACGGGCCGATTATGACGTGGGACGCGGGTCCCTGTGCCCCCGCCAGCTCCCTCCTCGTAGATGCAGCCTCGTCGGCTCTTCCCTGTGGTCTGAGCTGCGTACGGGCCTACACGCTTCTCCGTCCCTCGGCCCGACACTGCTGTCTTCCTGCGAAGAAGGCCGGGGCTCGGCTCTCACCCCCTCCCCAGCCCCCTCAGTCGACACCGCTCCTTGGGTCGCAGCACTCACTCTAGGCCGAGAAGTGAGCTTTTCGTGGTTATGCTTGCTCCCTGGCTTCCCCCCGTCAGCCGAGAGGGGCCACCGGCCACAGCGCTCCCACGCCTTGTCCCGCAGCCGCTTCCGCCACGTTCCCGCGTTGGACCCATCTCCCGGCTTCCGTGTCTGCTCCTCTTTAGTGGAGACCTCCAGTGGCTTCCTGAGCAGTAGCCCACGGGAAGCGGAGCCTGAGGGCTGGGAGTCCGTGCAGTCTGGATTCTGCTGCAGCCTGTGGATACGAATCCCGGGCTAAAACTCCTTCTTCAGGATTCCAGTGTCTTGTAGCTTCCATGGTCTCTGTTGAGAAGTCTGTTGTCCCCCCCCCCCCCCCCGGCCCAGCCTGCTTCCCCCCAAAACCTCTGGGCACGCTTCTTTATCTCTGGTGCCTTTCTTTGTCCCCTGTGCCCCGGGCACCCGGCGACTCACCTGCCTGGAGACACGTGCCCTTCCTCACGCATTTCCCTTACCGCTGTCTGTCTTTAAGTCCTGGAAAACTGATGCGTCAGGTATTAACACTTGTGGGCTGATCCTTGCATTTTTTCTTTTTTTCCTTTCTTCCTGTCGTTTTCTCTTTTCTCTGCTTTCTCAGAGATGTTCTTGACTTTCCTTTCCAGTCTTCGTTTTGGTTGTCATCATGTTAACATTCGTTAGTTCTCACTTCTTGGATGCAGCGTTTATTAGACTGAATCGTGAAGTGTTGCTGCTGGTTTTGTGAGAATGTCATGTGGCTCAACTCGATTTTCTGTCGCTTATCTGAAGGTATTACAATTTCCTGGGAATTTTCTCCTCCCCAGTTTGTTTCTTTCCTCCCGGTTCCCCTCCTTCCGACTTGTTTGCTCTCACCTTGGAGCTGTCCTCAGACACAGGTGAGCTGGGCTGGCCCATCGTCTATTTGTATTTAAGGATGAGCCACCGAGCACTTGCTAGAAGCCCTTTCCACACGGAATGATGCATCAACCACCGGTCTTCGTGGTCATGGGATCCAACTAGAATCTGGAGGCAGAGACTCCCCAGTGCCCGCCGGGGTGTGGGCCTGCGGCCAGCACTCCCATCATTGTCGGGGAGGGTGGGCACCTGCTCAGTGGAAGTGAAATGTACATATACGTCCATACTTTATATATATGCATACTTTTCCCCAAACCACTTAGGAGCAAATTGCGGAAGGCTGCCCCTTTCCCAGGAACTGTGTATTCAGTGTGCATTCCCTGAAGGCAAAAGATCCCCTGACGTAACCACAGTGCCCCATCATCAACTGAGGAAGTTAACACTGACACGGTCTTAGCATCTACAAACCTTACTCATATTTCCCCAATGACACATCTCCTAACCAAAGCGTATCTGAGATCGTGCATTAGATTCAGATTTCATTAATAAAGGCTTCAATTGGGATTGTTGGATCCAAAGAATGAGCGTGTTAAGGTCAATACATATTTTTAGATTTGCTTCCAGAAAGAGGCCATGCCCGTCGCGTCCTCACCAGGACTGAGCATGAGCGAGCCTTTCCCCCCACCAGTCTGGGAGGTGGGGATGAGATTGTGCTGTTCAGCGTGTTTTTCTTTAACTGTGAGGGAGGCGTCGAGCACCGGGCTGTGTGCTCGCTGGACCTGGGTGTGTCGGATAGTCGCCTTCCAGCGTTTTCCTCACCCGGCTCCTGTGTGCGCTTGCCCCCCTCCAGGAGCCGCGCTGGGCCCCCTGCTGGCTGGGCTCCTCTCCCCGTCTGGATGGAACAACGTGTTCTACATGTTGATGGTTGCAGACGCCTGTGCCTTACTGGTAAGTCTCTGTGGCTGTCGTCCCAACACGGTGACGCTCTTCCCGACGGAAGTGCGGTCCTCAGGAAGGCCTGGCCCGTGACAGACCCTAGCTTTCCCGAGTGCTCGCGATCCGAGGCCTTCCCCTTTCTGGTCTGAACAAATGTCAGAGCAGAAGCCGGCCTGCCACTCTGCAGCTTTAGGCGGGATGGTGGGGAGGCAGAGAGCAGGGGCTCCCTGCGTGGGATCCCAGCCCCGTCCTCTGCCGAGTGTGTGTGCACCTGGGGCAGGTGACTTGGCCTCTCTGTTCTGCAGCTCCCACGTTGGTTAAACAGGCATAATAATGGCACCCCAAGACAGGGTCATCGAGGGGACTTGGAGGAGACGGCAGGCCGAAACCCATGTCCCACGTGGTGACCTCCGTCGCCCCAGTGCTCCTCCTGCGCCCTGCAGCCCCGGGGAAAGCGGCCTGACTCTCGGGGCCCAAAGGGCTGGGAAAGAAGGAGCAGAGGCTGTGGGTGCCGGCCCCCGGCTTCCGTCTGCGGCCCCTGCAGGACAGAGAGGCCGGGCACCGGCCAGAAGCGGCCCGTGCTCACCCGAGTGGCTTAGCGTGCGCTCAACCTGCAGCCGCCCTGCGCACGGGGGTCCCCGACCTGCAGCCACGTGCCTCCTCTCGCTTCCCCAGAAAAACCCCCGAGGTTGATCCCTGTAAGGGTGAGTCGAGGATTTGGAAATATCAGCTCTGAGAGTTCTGTATTTTCATTCCAGGGCCGTTACACAGCCCCCCATGTCGTAGAGGATCCGGGGCCAGCTTTCAACTCGGGAGCCTGTTAGGTTTTTAAGAGGCTCTTCCTCAAAGCATTTGTTTTTGTAAATGCCCGAGGGCTTTAGTTAAGTCCCAGATCATTTCAACTAAGTGGCCTCCAGACTTCCATCATCATGGCTGGTTAGAGACTGAAGACTGTCCCTCAGCAATGCGGGGGAACACACATTATGCGTCCTTTTTTTTTTTTTCAATGTTTATTTATTTTTGGGACAGAGAGAGACAGAGCACGAATTGGGGAGGGGCAGAGAGAGAGGGAGACACAGAATCAGAAACAGGCTCCAGTCTCTGAGCCATCAGCCCAGAGCCTGACGCGGGGCTCAAACCCACGGACCGCGAGATTGTGACCTGGCTGAAGTCGGACGCTTAACCGACTGCGCCACCCAGGCGCCCCTATGCGTCCTTTTAAATGCACAGCCAACCCCGTGGAAAGGAAGGGTATCCTCGGGACGGGACCCAGAATGTCGAAGCGGCATAGACAAGTACCCGGGCTAGAGCAGCGGGAATCGGGGGGGCGGCTGGTTCTGCCCCCTGGGGAGCAGATGTGGGGCTTCAGGCCCGCATGAGTGGGGCAGGAGGCCAGGACCCTCAGTGGGCTGGGCTCCAGCGAGCACGTGGGTCCAAGAGACAAGGATCTGTGTCCACCTCAGCCTGTTCACCAGGTTGGAGGGGGCTAGTCGTCCCTGAGGATTTTTAGCCACGGACCTGCCTATGGTAAGCTTAGATTTTTGAACTTAGGTAAATACACATAATGTGTACCCAAAAATTGAGTAAAATTGGTCTGGAACCGTGACACGCCTGGTTCTTGGGCAGAAGCAACCCTAAAACCATTTGCAAGGGGCAAACCTCAACCCGCTGCCCGGATCCCCACTGCTAACGCCCGGCAGAGAGGAGCCTGAAATTAGGAAACGGTCCACCGCGACTGAGGTGACAGACGCGACAAACGGCAGAGTCAGACCCCCCAAGATTGCAGATAACATGGTTATCAGATAGACGTAGCAGTACTGAAGACGTCCGAGAAGGACGTGGGTTCACGAGCAAAGAAGGGGAGCCCGTGGAGCGCACGCGGAAGCCGTGGCCGCCGCCAGGGATGAAGCACAGAACGGAGCCCCGGGGAGGAATCTAGAGACGGGGCCGAGCACAGTCGAAGACGGAACAGCCGACAGCTTCAGGGCCCAGAAGGCGGGGCTGCGCGGCCGACAAGAGGGGCGAGCGCACTCGTGCAAACGTGACCGTGAGCGGCCCGCCGTCACCGGGCAGCGCTGGGGTTGCGGGCCAGATGGCACGTGTGGCGCGTCGGAATTCAGAAAGGACAGAGAACAGGATGTGAGAGTAGTAGACAGGCAAGTGGTGACCGGAAGCAAGCTGGACCAGCCAGGCCAGGTGAGACCCAAACCGAAGAGCGGGAGGAGTCCGCAGGCGGCCTAAACACCAGACAGACGTCTTCTCTCCGCGGGTCAGGAGGCCTGTCCCACCCCCCAAGTCTGAGGCTGGAACCCCAGCACCCAGCAGGTCAGGTCACCCTGTGGGGTCAGACCTGGGGGCACGTGTGCAGAGCCCGGTGGCCATGCTGTCACACCCATGGGCTGACCCCCGCCGACCCGGGCCAGGGGGCTCCAGGCGTCTGGGCAGGCACTTAGAGCAGGCAGGCCTCCCTGGGCTTGCCCGCAGACACGGCTCTCCGTCACATGCGACACTGTGACCTTTTTAAAAAAAATGTTTTTTTAATCTTTACTTTTGAGAGGGAGAGAGAGAAACAGAGCACGAGCAGGGGAGGGGCAGGGAGAGAGGGAGACACAGAAGCCGAGGCAGTTTCCAGGATCCGAGCTATCAGCACAGAGCCCGATGCGGGGCTCGAACCCGTGAACCGTGAGACCGTGACCTGAGCCGAAATCGGATGCTTCACCGACTGAGCCGCCCAGGTCCTCCCCCCACCCTCCCCCCTCCCCGCAAGAGTGTGACCTTTGTCCTTCAGGTTCGTTACTACTGTCGGCGGTGTTTCATTGTTTCATGCCACCTTAAACGCTCGCCATTTCCTTCCCTTTTCCCTTCGTGTCCGGGATCTGCTTTGGATGATGGCGGGTCTTCTGCGAACGCTCAACACGGCACATTCGGCGGGACGTGTGTCGACCAGGTGCCCAGCTCCAGGCGAGCAGGCCCATGCTGGGCTGCCGGAGGCTCACGTTGCCAGGGTCCGCTTGCTCCACAGGAACGTCCCCCTCACCGCCAGCCCCACGCTCGGCCCCTGACACGTTCCCTGCTTTACCCCGGTGACCGTATGTGCACCGATCGAGGGTCAGGCACGGCAGCCGGACCGCGCTTTCTCGGAAGGAGTCACCCCCGTTCCCCTCACCAGCCACTTCTCTTCGGAGCTCCTGCTTGAACCACGAGTGCTGAAGGCTCCCCTGCTTCCTGGAGCTCTGACCTGAGGCCACGCCGGCCCTCTCTCGGCCCACTGGTCCCTCCTGGGCCTTGGAAGGGGCCCTCCTGTGGGGCTGGGGTCAGCTTGCGGAAAGACCGGGTCCGCAGCCACAGACACAGGCAGAACCAGTTAGCTGGTGTGGCACCAGGTCACCGGTCTGTCTCCGTAAACGGACCCAGCCCTGTGGGCGCGTACGGGACAGAACTCTGTCCCTGGTTTACTCCCACGGCGGCTGCGAAGGCTGCGGGCGAGGGGCCCGGCGGGGCCCAGCGCTCTCCCAGGAGTTTCCTAAGAAAATGCGGCTGCTCCAAACGTGAGCCTGGTCCTCCTCTGGGTGCCGGGGCCCATGAGATGCTCACCTGGCCTTCAGAGTCCCCCCGTGCGGCTCTCCAGGGCCCCCACCCAGAGTCACCGCGATCGTGGGTCACCTGGTCTACATTCTCTTTCCCTAATTTGGATATTTTATGATTGGACTTGTTTCATTTGCAACGTTACTTGATCCCGGACGTTTTAGGCTGAAACCTGTCCTTACCTCCAGGAGCACGGCCTCCGTGCGGCTCACAGGCCCACAGCCCTGCCCTGGGGCCCGGGGCACCCCAGCGTGTGATGGGCCCACACAGCCGCCCCCAAGTGAGCTTCCGAGAGCACTGATGCGGGGTCCCTGCCCGCAGTAACGGCTTCCGTCTTTGGTCTTTGTTCTGGTTGCAGTTCCTGATTCGTCTCATTCACAAGGAGCTGAGCTGCCCGGGGTCAGCGGCCGGGGACCAGGTTCTGTAAGTGCCCCCTCCCCTTGCCCCCTGCCACCGGTCAGAGGCCAGAGAGCAGCTCTAGTACGGGCCTGCCTGCCTGCCTTCCACACCTGGCCTCTCCTAAAATGGAAGGAAAAGAAAACCCACCCACTGTCTTATCATCCCACGGCTCGTCTCGTTCATGCTGATTTGTCCTTTCCTAATAAATGCCTCGGGCGGCTGATGGTGGCAATTAATCTCTCCTCAGAAGCTGAGGGAGAACATCAGGGAAATTGCCTTCTGTGTTGTCTTTGAGCTGCGGCTTAGAGACAAGAATTAGGAGCCCCCACAGCCAGCCTGCCCCACCCCCCGCCCGTCCCATCTCTGTCCCTCCTCGTCCCCAGGGCTGCGGGTGGGGCGGGGCTGCACCCCCCAGGTGGCTCCAGAGGCTCTGGGGGCGGGGGGGCTGTGCGTCCTTCCTGTGCCATTTCTGGCTGTGTCACCAGCTGCTCCTTTGTCCTCCTCTTCCAGGTTCAAGGAACACTGACCGCCGAGTCCCCTGGAGGGAGGCGGGCCAGTCCTTCACCAACGGTCTGTCAAGGGAAAGTTCAAATAAAGGATCCTGTGTTGGAAAGAATGATTGACCCTTGCCTTTTGCACACACACCTGGAAAAGACACAGAAGCCGCCTTGAGAAGTCCAGCTGCCGTTTTAGGCGAGCCGTGGGGCTCAGCACCGCGGACAGGAGGCGCGTGGGAAGTGCCCTCACCACGGCGGAGCCGGGGGACACGTGGCTGGGCGGGCAGGTCCCCGGCGGGTGGCACTCAGGTCAGCCTGAGTCTCGGGCGCTCCAGCCTAGGACGTTAGAACGGGCGCGTGTCACGCTGGCAGGGACCTTGATGTCACCTGAACGGGCCGTGTCGGGGACCCGATGCCGCAGCGGGCGTGAGAACGCAGCCAGCACGGAGCCCAGACTCTGGGAGGACGGAAGAAACCCGATGCCGGGTCAGAAACCAGGACGGACCTCGGGGCCCTCAGGTCTCCCACAAGACTTCCCGCCACCACCCCCGGCTCCTCACCGGCCTGGAGAATTGTCGACGAGTGGGCAGCCGCGAGGCCATCGGCCTGCCCGTCGAGGGCCCTGGGAACTCCAGGCCCGAACACCTGGATGCGTCTCCCATCTGAGCGCCACGGTGGCCGCTGCTGCTGGTCCCTGCGGGGCTCGGGGAGGACGTGGCCGGGGTGGGCGGGCCTGGTGCAGTGAGTCACCTGCGACACGCCAGGCGCCTGGAACTGTCTCCAGCCCCGCGGCACCAGCGTGGGGTTATTTATTTAAGATGTGCTGTGTGTTCTAGAAATCCAAGAAAATAAATGGCATTTTGTTATTTATTAAGACGAACTCTGATTGTTTTTGGCCATTTGTCTTCCCAGTTGTTGCCTAGCAGAATACTTGTCTGCTCTTTGAAATAAAATGGTTTTTTAAAGCTTATTTTGATTTATTTACTTATTTTGAGAGAAAGAGCCCAAAGCAGGCTCCTCGCTGTCAGCGCAGAGCCCAGCACAGGCTCATTCTCACAAAGCCGGAGATCCCGACCTGAGCCGAAATCAAGGGGCGCCCCGAGAGAAAATGTTTAAAAAAAAAGCTCAAGCAGAATGTTGATGACGTCTGCTCACGTTTCCCTCATGTTAAAAAAAAAACCAAAAACTTCCAAACACTGTGCGTTCTTGGTTTTCTCGGGGTTGGACACAGTCCGTAGCTCTGCAGCTGGAAGGACAGGCTGTTGGTGGCAAAGCCAGGGCCGCCCTGCTGGGGGAGGGGCTGAGTCTGGGCAGTTTGCGAATTATGCGAATACCACCCGGGGAGGAGCAGGGCCGCCCCTGAAACTGCCGGTGGTGCTCGGGGCCGGCTCTGAGTTTCTCCCCAACAACAGGCGACAGGTGCCTTCTCCGTCTGCATGACGGGGGCCGTGTGGTGGCCTCCCCCGTGCCACAGTGCCAAGGGCCACGGCCGGGAATGGCCCCGGCGGAGGCTTCTGCTGCGGGCTCTGCGGAGAAGGGCCAGAGAGACGAGGGGTCTCCTGCGGGCGGTTGTCCTCACCAGACAGACTTGCTTTGCTCAATAACGAAAGCTGCTTATTACACGTGCAGAAGTTACCTCCTGCTAGAATAAAACTTGCCCAAGCACCGAGTGGATTGCACGGTGCCTTACACACGGTTCGCTCTGCCCATGGGGTTCTCTTTCCCTCCGGTTCCTTCCGCCTTGTGTTTCCTCTTTGCGGCTGGGGTCACTCCTTTCTGCCTTCCTTCCCTGTCCCGGGCAGCAGGGGCCCCGAGACCTGTGCTCGCTATGCCCGGACAGCCTCTTGCTCGCCCCACGGCCTGTGTGTCCGAGGCGGGCAGGGCCAATAGTGACTAACGCACAGAGAATCCTTCACCGTGACGTTCTGGGGCCCCCTGCTCCCCGAGGCCTGAACCCGTCAAATGCCCGGGTGAGGCCTTCAGCAGACCCTCTGACCCTCTTTGCTTCTGCCCCCACCCCAAAGAGCAGCCACCATCGCCTGTGGTTCAGCGGCAGGAAGCTTTTGGGCCGTTATTTTTCCCGAGTCTGGGACTGAAGTCGAGACAGTCTCCCACAAGCCACAGAGGACGGCCGCTCCGTGCTCCGAGCCTGCAGGGCCCCCCCGAGGCGGCCTGCTGAAATGCAGACTCGACATTGGAAAGCAAGGAGCACACACAGCGGAAACATTCTGGGCCCAGGAGTGGAAGGTCTCACTGCCCCTATTAAAGAAAAAGGTATACGATTTCAATATAACAATAAATCTTCATTTCCTCCTGAGCGATCGGCTGAGAAGATGTCCTTCCGCCAATAGCTGGTCACGATGCGCGCATGCTCGCCTTTGTACGGAGATGTGACTCTGCCTTCCAAGAACCTGTGCGTCACTAAGATGTTCCTGTTCAAATCCAGGGCGGGGTGCGGGGCGGGGGGGGGGGGGGGGGAGGGGGATGCCCAGCAGGATAACTGCCAAGCAAGCTGGGACGGGCAGCGAGAGAGGTGAGAGCAGGAGCAGAGCCCGTCCGGAGTAGCGTGCCTGGAAGTGCACCCTCAACCACCTCCCCAGCTGTGACACCCGATAAAAACAAATCACTAGATGGGGCGCCTGGGTGGCTCAGTCGGTTGAGCGTTCGACTTCAGCTCAGGTCATGATCCCGCACTTTGTGGGTCCGAGTCCCGCGTCGGGCTCTGTGCTGAAGGCTCGGCGGAGCCTGGAGCCCGCTTCGGATTCTGTGTCTCCTCTCTCTGCCCCTCCCCTGCTCACATTCTGTGTCTCTCTCTCAAGAATAAATAAAACATCAAAAAATTTTTAAAAATCACTAGGAAAAAAATGGACTGGGAAAACCCAAGTCCTGATGCCTGTTAGATTCAACAGACATGGTGCCAAATTGTCGTAGGAGTTGGTAATGCTCGCTCCGGTCTGCATACCGCGAACTTCCTCAGGAGAGACGTGCAGGGAGGCACTGGGGCAGCCACGCGCTGGGGGCCGGTGGTGCGGAGGCTGGGGGCACAGTACGCAGGGACTGCTGTGAATTGCTCACAATGTGTCCCGTGGGGTGTCCCCAAGGAGCCATAGCAGCCTCACGCCCCAACCCTGCAGGGCCTGGTTGGGGGACTGCGATGTGCAGGCTGCCGATCTCTCGGCCAACGCGGGCCCTTTGTTCAAAACACAGGAAAAAAGTGCCGTTCAAGGTACTGAAATAGAAAGTGTCTTCCTGGGGCACCTGGGTGGCTCTGTCGGCTAAGCGTCCCACTTTGAGCCCAGGTCATGATCTTGCAGTTCACGAGTTTGAGCCCCGCTCGAACATGCTCTGTGCTGATAGCTCTGAGCCTGGAGCCTGCTTCAGAGTCTATGTCTCCCTCTCTCTCTGCTCCTCCCTCCCTTGTGTGTCTCTCAAAAATGAATAAAGGTTAAAAAGAAAAATTTTTTTAAAGAAAATGTCTTCCTTTCCTCTGGGAGACGGGAGGAGGCCGGTAGGAGGTGAGATCGTGGGGCCTCCCAGCACCTGCGACCTCAGTTAGAAACGTCAGTGCAGAGATAACATTATTCAGCACGTGAACACGGCGACCATGAGGCATGAACCCCCAAGCGTGGGCCCTTCTGAGCACAGGGCCTGTGCGGCTTCAGGGTCACAGGCCCGTGACGTCACCCTGCGGACGCTCCACCCAGACTCAGCACGGGGACTGGCGGTGGGCGGCGGGACGGGCTGGTCCTGTCCTTGTCTCTGACGATCGGTGGCGGTGTTGGGAAGGCGGGGTGTGTCCACTGGGTGTCCCTTCCCCTGGTGGTGCCTCCCTGAAACCGTGCAGCCTGTTGAGGTTATGTGCGGTGGGTTCCAAGTGCTCCTCCCACCGAAGGTTAATTTCGAGGCTCTGAGTTCGTCCTTGCGAGCCTTCCACAAGCCGGGCCACTCAATCCTCCTCCGCTACCCTTTCGCCAGTCAGTGTGACGTCATTGCCACCAAAGGCTCATACTTTCTGACGTGCACCTAGGATGTGCGGGTTCAGGGCTGCTGGCCCCATTCTGCCG
This sequence comes from Prionailurus bengalensis, assembly GCF_016509475.1. Classification (NCBI taxonomy): domain Eukaryota; kingdom Metazoa; phylum Chordata; class Mammalia; order Carnivora; family Felidae; genus Prionailurus; species Prionailurus bengalensis. The sequence goes on along the minus strand of NC_057350.1, from coordinate 3,498,537 downwards.
TCCCCGGGCCCGGCCTTTCCAGCCACTGCAGAGAGACGCTAACTAACGCAGACATGCTCCACCATGTCCTTGCGAGGGCAGAGGTCAGAGTGCAGTGGAAACCTTCATCCATGGACGCGCTCCAGACCGGGAAGCCAGGCTCCAAACAGAGCTGGCAGACGAGACAGATGTGAAGCCCGACTCAATGAAACTGGTGAGTCACAGTCCCAGCTGGCACAATCCCGTGACAGCAGCGTCACCTGCAAAACTCACGGCTGGGAGCTGCCTTGGAGCTTGGAGTTGTCCTTGGAGCCCAAGCAGGGGCAGAGGGGGGTCTCACCCGGAAGCTGAGCAGGTGGGCAGGGGCGAGGGCCAGCGGGCACAGTCCCAGGCGGTGGGGCGGGGCCGGGCAGCACCTTGACTTGAAGATGCCCTAGATGGCCCGGCCCCCTTGTGAAGTCCCAACCTGAGGCCTGAGTCCGACAGTCTGTTACCTGTTGGATTTCGTGCCCGATCCGCTTCTAAAGGCACCGTGGGTAGATGTGCATTGAGTAGAGGCACAGAGACATTGAACGTGCCCACGGCCTGGAGAGTTTCGGGGTCTTGGGCTGTGGCGCCCCCACCCCAGGACGTCTCGGAGTCCACCAGAAGGGGCGCGTGTGCTCCGGCCCCACGCGCTTTATTTGTACGTTTCAGACTGAGGTGAAATTCACACAACACGCACTTAAGCATCTTCAAGAGTGCACACCCGTGCCATGTGGTGCACACACAATGCCGTGCAGCCACACCAGTCTAGTTTCAAAGTTTTTCATCACCCCTGTGCCCATCAAGTAATCCCACCCTATCCCCTCTGCCCCCAAGCCCTTTGTATTTAAGCCAGGGTACCTTTTAGCACCAAAATTCTAGAGCCAAGTGTCTGGAAAACAGCACTTCGTCTATTTATCGTGTCTTAAGTGGATGCACAGTGCTACGTTTCTATGACCTCCGGCCTCCTCTGAGAGGCCTCCCCGTGGACAGTGGTCCCCGGTCTGCTGACCCCGAAGCCCTCCCCGAGCCGTCGCTGTCCCAGGAACCACACCTGAGTTCTGCGTAGGCCACGAGTGGGGTCAGCTTTGGTTTCCCCTTCCCACACCCGCCGGCCTTCGTTGTGGCTTTGTTCTCCCACGTCCCCACGTCCCCGGTGGCAAAGCTGCCATCGGGGCTGCGGGGCGCACAGGTGGGAAGGACGGTGTGTGCCTCCCACAGGGGCGCAGAGGCCGGGGAAGGGGACGCTGTCTGAGTCATGGCACACAGTCCCCTCGGTGTGCACCTTGCCTGCAGGGAGAGCTGCTGGGCCACTGTAGGAGCCCCGGATGTCGCCGGAGGAGGCTGCTCTGTCTAGAAGAGAGAAGCGAAGTCTGAGGTCCTTAGAGGCTCTCTGCACCCGTACAAACACCCGCAAACCTCGCTTCTCTCTGGGGGTCGACGGGCCAGGAGATGCGGGGCTGGGAAGGCTCTTAGTGATCCCACACCTTGCAGAGGGCAGCGGAGGAGAAAACACGCAAGCCAGTGCTGAGCTTGGCGCGCCGATGGGGGCTAGAACTGCAGGGAACTGCAGGGACGTGTGCAGGAACCAGGCTGCGAAGCACCCACACCGCCCACACACAGCCTCTCTCTGCGTGGACACACATACCACGCTCCCTTCCCCTCCCAGGCCAAGGCCTCAACACAGCGGCCCTTTCCCCCCGCTTCTCGCTGGATTTTATTCACCGGTGATGTCCTGATAACGCCCGGCAGGCTCACCGTCAGGGCTGGGGACGCCCCGTGCGTGTCTGTCCCCATGGCCACATCCACCAGAATTAAACACAGGTTGGCTTATTATTGGGAGTCAAACAAAGCAAGTGGCCTAAAACGAATAGATGACTCTGGCCCAAACCTGTCTTTTGGCCTCAAAACAGTTGTGACTGGGCCTCCGCATGGGTTCTTGCCATCTGCACCAGACAAGCCTACGCTCCGGTGGACGGATGAGAGGCAGGCGGCCCGTTTAAAGGGCCAGGGAGCCGGTGTTTACTCCACAGACTTGTCTGACCCCACAGACAAGTGCATCTTTTCCGCCCTGAGGACCGGAGCCCGGCCCTGGGAGCCCCGGCAGCCTCTACGTACAGGCCAGAAATTATCAATTGTGCGGTCACGTAACCAGTATCCAGGGCAAGAAATAGAGGATTACCAGCACGCCAGAGATAGGCCGGGGGCCCTTCCTGCCCTTAAACGTCCGCGTTATCCTGACCATCGTGGTTTCCATTTAAGTCAGCGAGTGGGGTTGAGTGTCTTTCTGTGTCTGTGGCCCAACATCCCCTCTACAGCTGGGCCCATGCTCCGGTCCCACAGATTGCTGTCTGCCTTCTGACGTGCAGACCGCCTTCTAGCCTCGTGAAGGCTGCTTCTCGGTATCAGCGCGGCTGGGCCGCGACGCCCACTTGGCCAGACGCTAATCCAGGCGTTGCTGGGAGGCACCTGGCTGGCGTGTGAACATCTCCAAGGAGCTGGCTCTAAGTCTGGAGGTGGGCCTTCCTGTGTTGTCTACATGTCTTGCAGTGGACGTGTCTTATTCTTATAATCGGGAGAAGTAGAAAAGCTAATTTTAATGGTTTTTTAATTTTCTAATGTTTATTTATTCTGGAGAGAGACAGAGCACGAGCGGGGGAGGAGCAGAGAGAGCGGGAGACCCAGAGTCCCAAGTAGGCTCCAGGCCGTCAACCCAGAGCCCGACGCGGGGCTCGAACTCACGAACAGTGAGATCGTGACCTGAGCCCAAGTCGGACGCCCAAGCGACCGAGCCACCCAGGCGCCCCTAAAGCTAATTTTAAAAGTAGGGGACGACACTAGAAAGTCAAGGAATCTGCTACACAGGCCACTGTTTCCCGGGAGGGCTGCGTTTGGAGAGGCGACGCTGTAGCCGCCCGGCTGAGCCTGGCACCTGCCACACCCTCAGGGACCTGGGATATTGCCAGCTCTACGAGCTGCATTTTCAGGGTCCCTTGTCCTAGGATCTCCTCCCAGGAGCCTGGAGGAAGATTGTAAACCTGCCATTCATTCATTCATTCATTCATTCAAAACGCTTTGTCGCCAAGTGCTGAGTGAGCCCGCGGACAGTGACAACCAGGGTGAGCCCAAGCCACGCACCCCCGAGGCCCTGGCACTCTGGCAGGGGTGACAGACCCCAAGGGGCAAACGGGTGGGCAGTGACAGTTCAGGGAGGCCCGGCTCTGGCAGAAAGTCGCCGGGGGTGAGGGGACAGCAGAGGGCACAGCATTATCTGCCGTCAGATGGCCTTCCTCGAGGAGGGAAAGCCGAGCAGAGACCTCAGCGATGTGACGAGCAAACCACCCGGGAGAGGGTTCACAGACACAGGGCAGCCGGCAGGTACCCAGGATTGGGGTTCTCTTGACAAGCAGGGCCAGGGGAGGGGCAGGGGCTGCATGGGGAGGGGCGAGGAGGGGGCGGCCTGAGCTCCGAGACAGCCAAGTGGCTTCAGAGAGGGTGCAGCGGACAGTGGGTGAAGCCCTGACTGGGGGGGCAGGGCTGGGGCCGGCCGGGCACACAGGAGGCGGCGGCCGCGGGCCCCTGGCACAGGCTCCCTGGAGGGGGTGCAGATGTGGCCGTGACCAGGGCGGGGCCGGTGACGGTAGGACTCAGGGGCCGCCCTCTGCCTGGGGCTGGTGGGCACGCAGGACCCGGAATCTCCTGCCCCAAAGGCTGCGACCCAGGTTTGTTTCTTTTCTTGTAATTCAGCCCAGATTCTCTGCCGCCACGAGAGGGCCCCCGGAGCCGATGCAGGGATGGACCTGGGGAAGGACAGCTCCTCTGCAGGGGGCGTCCGGGTCCTCTTGGGGGGGGGGGGGTGTGAACCTGCAGACCCCTCCCGGCGCCTCCCTGGCAGATGGGCAGGCGGGAGCTGACCAGGCTCAGCCAGGCACTCCGGAGGCCTCGTCACCCTCCTGCTGAAAAACTGGGGGTGGGGACTGGGTCGGAGAGGTTACCCCGCAGAAGCCGGGCAGCGTCCGGGGTAGGGGGGGGCGCCCAGCCTGCAGCCAGCCAGCCGCCTCTGACCCCAGCCTCCGTGCGATTCTCTGATTCTCTTGTTTACGCTTCTCCGTAGGGGGCTTCTTGTGGGGGGCCCAGAAATGCGTGAGACAACAGCTTATAAGAAGCTGCACTTGCCTGTCCCCTGGCCTCCACGGTGAGCAGGGGGCGCCCTTCCCGGGAAGGACAGGGGACCCCTTGGTCTCAGGGCTTCCAGCGGCACTCAGAGCAAAACTGACGTGAGACAGATTACAGGAGGAGAACAAGTCTCGAGACGGAATGAGCCAGGGGGACAATTTTCACACCTCTTAGACCAAGAGACAATCCGCGCGGGAGGGACTGGCGGACAAAGAAAACTTAACTTTGGGGGCTTCAGGCAGTAAGGAAGTCTAACAGCATTTGGGCTGGGGTGGTGACAAGGGTTGTTTGCACAGCCTTCCGGGCTCCAAATGTCCCACTTCCGGTGACAAGGATGGGTCCCTTCCTCCTGGGACAGGGAGGGCACCTTCCACAAGGGAGATTTATTTCCTGCTCTAAGGGGACGGAGGAGGGTCTGCGTGTCCTTCCCGCACTGGCCGTCTCTTAACTAACTTCTGTTTAAAATAGTCAACTTGCTGGAGCGCCTGGGTGGGTCAGTCGGTTGAGCGTCCGACTTCGGCCCAGGTCACGATCTCGCGATCCGTGAGTTCGAGCCCCGCGTCGGGCTCTGTGCTGACAGCTCGGAGCCTGGAGCCTGTTTCCGATTCTGTGTCTCCCTCTCTCTGACCCTCCCCTGTTCATGCTCTGTCTCTCTCTGTCTCAAAAATAAATAAAGGATAAACCAATATATATATATAATGTGATCTGTCTTTCAGCAAATTCTAAATTCATGTCACTGTGCCCTTCCCTGCCTCAGCCAGCCGTTTTCCTCAGCCCTCTGTTGTGTGGGAGCGAATATCAGACACTGTTCCCCAGCGTGCAGAGTATCGGAGCCCCAGAGGGCGAGCGACTTCACGAGGCAGGTCCCCCAGGACCGGGTCTGGGGACCCCTTGGGGACACCAGTCCCGCGGGTGACCCAGCCCATAAGGGGAAGGGGCCGTGACCACACCCGTGCCAGCTGCACCCAAATGGGGGGGGCAGGGGCACAAGCGCGAAGACCGAGCCCAGGGTGCCTGGGCCCCCGCCCGTCTCCTCAACTGCAGGATTTTATAATCCAATCGCCTGCTGTCGAAAGGGAAGAGAAAGGAGTAAGAAGCTCAAATTACCACTAACTTTATTTTTAGAAGTGGCAGCATGAAATGAAAAACAAAGTCTCTGGAATACCAAGTAGGGGGAAATGATAAATCAAATCAATGCCTCCAAATTGTATGAAATGCAAGAAAACCATCCGAGTGCCAATGACTCAGAGGAGCCCGGGGGGTGGGCTTTGATCAGGTCCAGGAACTTCCGGAGGGGCTTTCAATTCGGTGACAAATCGACCGGTGTTAATGACGCCCTCCAGGACGGATCCCAGTCTCCTCCACATGTCACTCGCAAATGCAGCCGCGGGGAAGATGTGGCACTTCTAGGGCTCCCAGATCCAGCTGGGACAAAAGCCCAGGACCTGTTCCCGGAATGAGGACAGGCGGCAGAGGGACCCCTCGGGGCGTTCAGGCCATGACCGGGGTGAGCCAGGGTGAAGCAGGCCTGGAGAGCTAAGGGGCGAAGCAGACCCCACTGCGCGAGGCCGGCACGAGCCCGCGCAGGGGGCAGACCGCACAACACGCTGCGTTCCCTCCCCCGACCGCCGTGCAGCCCCTCGGTGGGCTCGTACCCCACCCTGGGCACCATATCAAGCACCTGCTCCTTGGGTTCCCGGCCAGCCCTTCGTCTCTTTGGTCCTCGACAGCCGCCATCGGTGCTTTCCGCCAAGTGTTTCCAACCCGTGCCCCCTGCTCGCCGGCCCCCCACTCGTTCCGACAGCGCTCCATGGGCGGAGGGGACAGGCGTCCCTCTGGGGCTGGGGCATCTCACCGCCCAAGCGCGGCCCTCCACACCTCTTTCCCTTCTGCCGTGGCGGCTGGCGGCGTCCGAGGGGCTGGCTGCTCCGTGAGTCTGGCCCAGACGTGACGCAGAGCCCAACGGTCCCGGTGGCGTGTAACCTGCATCACGGGAGGGCCGCGGGGAGACTGCGACCAGAGGCGGGAAGACGGTCCCCCTCGGTGGGCAGCGGTGGCTCGTTGGGTAACCGCCGGCGCCCGGGAGTCCCAGGGGGGCGGGTCTTGCGCCTCAGGACGCGGCGCGGCAGGGCCCGCTCCAGGGAGGTGCCGGAAACCGGATTTTAGCACTTTGTGCTGCTTGCTGTTGGATTCCGTTGGAAAGACACCGTAAGGAGAAGAGGGGCTCAGAGCACGATCTGGTTTGTGAGCGGGGACGAAAGGGAGTAGGGAATTAACAAATCCAGAAACCTGCAGGATGAGAAGGAAGCTTTCTCCCCACGCACCGACAGCAAGAAAACATTGAGAAGCGCCGGGGACAGCTGCCAGCCCAGGTCAGCGGATCTGAGAGCGACACCCAGCCCCCCACCCCCGCCCGACCGCAGGCACCATTGCAGGAGGACCCAGGGACAGAGAGCGACACTGTGGCTCTCCCCCCGAGCTTTTTAGTCTCCAGAGACGGGCAGGGATCTCTCTCCATAGTCACAGTGAGGAGCCACCTGCATTTTTAAGAGGCAGGCGCCCCCAAAGAAACCACAAACCTGGAAGAACATTGTCAATTCTCATTATCTGCAGTAGCTGGCTTCTAGAAAGTCTGCGTGGACACCGAATTAGCAAACATTGAGCCATCGCTCCCGGGGGTGGGGGGTGGGGGAGGGAAACGCAAGGTTGTCCCTTCAAGGCTCCGGTCACAGCATCGTCATCCATCAACACACAGCCTGGCTGGATGTGTGCTTCTGTTTAAAAACACCCATGTCACGTCACATACATTGTTGGTGCGTTCACATGGGACTCGCGGCCAATGGCATCGGCGCTCAGCCTGGAAGGAGCTTATCCACTCGTCTCGGGTGACGCACTGCAAACACCACTTCCCGCTCTGCGGGGTCCGTTTTATTTATTTTTATTTTTTTTAATGTTTTTGTTTATTTTTGAGGGAGAGACAGACAGAGCATGAGCGGGGGAGGGGCAGACAGAGAGGGAGACACCGAAGCAGAAGCAGGCTCCAGGCTCCAAGCCGTCAGCCCAGAGCCCGACGCGGGGCTCGAACCCACGAACAGCAAGATCGTGACCTGAGCCGAAGTCAGATGCCCAACCGAGCCCCTCAGGCGCCCCTGCAGGGTCCATTTTAAACCGCGGAATCACCGGCAGAAACAAAGCACACAAAAATGTGGAAAACACTGTATGACACCGAAGAGGCCTTGGAAGGGACACTTGTTAACGGTGAGGACGGAAGCAAGAAGCAGGGCTTCGCCTCGTCCCGCCTCCGCTGGGAACATGTGCGTCCAGCCGCTCACATGTTTCTCGCCGGCCCCGTTCACGCCCCAGAACCATCTCTACGTTCCCGGAGCGAGGCTCCCGTGAGGGAGGCTGTAGGACAGTAGCCATGCAGTTTGGGCCGGCCCCGCGGGGTGAATGGGCCACCGTCCGCCCACGCGGGGCCCCTCCACCTCTGCTTCACCGGAGGGCTCCCCCATCGGGCCACCGAGCGAGCTGGGGGGGGGGGGTCACTGGGTGACGCGCAGCCTGCTGGCCCCATGTGCCTGCTGCAGGCGCATATCCCCACCGATGACGGGCTCCTTCCAACCTGAGGATGTGACGGAACCCAGCTCCCCCCGAGCTGGCCCAGATGCATGATGGGACGCCCGGCTCTGTCGGGGCCCAGCAGCCCATCAGCAGCTGTTTTCTCAAAAGGCACGGACGTCTCTCCAGCGGACGGTGTGGCTTTGTTCCAAAAGCCCGGGGGGGCCTGCATGGGGACTCTGACACAGGCTTGCCGTAGATGCCACCGCGTGTGCCCGAGATAACACGGGGTCTATCGGGTCGCACGGCCGGGCTCTCGGGGCTGCGTGCGGTCGGCCTGGACCTACCGCAGAGCCCCTTCCTGCTCTAGGCTCTCCCAAAGCTGGTAGCCTCTCTGTCAGCCTCGGGCTGGGGCGGTCTGTCCATGTGTGGAACACACGGCCCCCAGGAGCCCTAGAGAAATGCCAGGCGTCGTCTGCGGCTCCTCACGGCGGGAGAGGCAGAATGCGATCGGCGGTCCTTCCCTCTGGACGTGGTCCCAGCGCACCCCTGGTTGTGGACCCCCTACGGATGTCATTGACGCGGCCCCTCCCTCTCTGAGCCTCCTTGGGATTTAACTTCCACCTGCTGAGCTCACACATCCTCCCAAGACTTCCGACGTGTTTGCCACTTCTTCCCCATCACCGACCGGCATGGTGTCATTAATGTACTAGACCGATGTCGTGTTCTTTGAGACGCCCGGGTCCCCCAGATCCCTCCGGGCTGCTTGAGGGCATAGAGCACGCGAGCGGACATAGCCCTGTGGCAGAGCAGGGACGCGCCCCGTTACGCAGCCCACGTGAATGCAGACGGTTTCCTCGTGGGGACCGAGGGCACTGGCCAACCCGCTGGGGACAAGCCACGTACCCGAGGCCGTGTTAACCTACTCTGGAGGAGAAACCACACCTGTCAGGGCAGCTGCAGGGTGGGTACCTCTGGGCACAGACTGTGCCCACAGGACACGCCCACCAGCCGTGCGAACTCCAGGTCCGTAAGCTGGGAACTGATTTCCACGCCACTTCTCACCTGGGGGTACGCAGTACCGGCCCTCATTTACTGTCTTGACCAGGGTCAGGGGTGTTTGCAGAGGCCTCCGTTGTCATCCCCCGTGACAGCCGATTTCATCCAACAGGCCAAGGACCTACAGTGAGTTTTACCCACTGCCAAGTTTGAACATCCTATGATTTGGGGGTGGAAGTCCTAGCGGCTGGGACAGAGGTAGGGACCCAGTGGACCTATCGTAAATCAGTGCTTGGTCAAGACCACAACTGTCACCTGGCCTCCGTGTACCCCCTCTTTGGTGGGGAGTCGGGATGAAGCTTTGGGTCCTTCGTGCAAACTCTAGCCCTTTATCCAACAGGCTTTCAGATGCTAGGATATCCCTCCCTCCGCAGTGCACAGTTACTCGAGTAAATGACCAGCAGTCTCCTCGGGGAAGGAACAGGACCGTTGTCACCGAGCTCACTGGCTCTGCTGTGCTGTCGTTCTTTTCCCCTGGGGATCCGACCCGCTCTTCAGCCAACAGGTTCCGGGTCTGAAACGGCTCCGATCTGGCAACAGGGCAAAGGACCGTGACTCTTCAATGGGGCACCTGTCTCCCCCTCCGGTCATCCACCCGTACTTTCTTCTCTGGTCTGGGCTGAGGGGTACCCTTGCTGGCTGCACATATGTTCTGCCCCTAAGGATGCTGTGTGCTATTAACTGTGTCCCTCGCGCTGCAGGCCACGCCCCCCTTGGCTGCCTCGGTGACCTTTCTGCTCGCTGCAGTGTTGCACCCGGCTGTCTTCTGACAGTCCAGCACCGACACCTGTCCCTGTGGGTCTGATGTCTTTGTTCCCTTTGCTCTCAGTGAGCCTGGTTGCAATGGACTGTCCCACAGTGAGCCTGGTCTACAGAGGAGGCCACCACTGGCTTCTCAGTGAGCCTGGCACTCTTCCCAGGAATGCATTTCATGCGGCCACGGTCAATGGTGTCACCTCCAGGACTTCCCGTGGAGTAGAACCGTCGGGTAGGCATTTGGCCTTAGGTGGTATCCTCATTCCAGGTGTCCCTAGGACACCTCCCGTGCCTCGGAGGAGGGACTGCTTTGTCCGCCATCTGCCGTGGCAACCGTGGGGTCCCGTCACGCTCAGTGCGAGCCTGTGTTTTTCCATGCTTCTAGGGACCGTCCTAGTCCAAAGTGGGTGACATCTCTTTCCTGGGTCCTTGCCAGGGTATGAAGTTCTGACTCTTGAGAGAACGCAGGGGAGACATCTTACGTTGTCTTCAAGCAAGTAAGGGTCTTAGCATCTGTACCAGGACGGGATGGCCCACTTCCGCAGACTCGGGATTCCGGGGAAATTGGGAGTTTAGGATTTTTGGACGTTCCAACCCGGAAGTCCCGGTTTCCAAGTGCCAGGGTCCCACTTATTCCCAGCCAGGGTCCTGGCCTTGGCATAGCCAACCTGCCTCGGTTGGGTCGGGGATCTAACCTTCTTTGGAGCTCGGCTGTTGTGATGATCGAGTCCTGGGTGTGGCTCAGCTTTCTCTGTCCTACTGGGAAGCTGTGAGCCTGAAGACAGCCTCGGCCAGCTCCCAGGGAAGCTCGATGTCCCATCTGGGGCCAAAATGGCCAAGGCTTTCAGCCCCTGCCACGATCGACCCCGGAACGTGGGCTGCCTGGGAGGCTTGACCTGGGGCCGGGTGTCTCCCCACAGCCGAGACGGTCACTGAAGGGGTTGCAGGCAGTGGCCCACCTGCTGCCATCTGAGCCAACATGTTAGATGGGACCTCAGGGTGAATCTCTGTGTTTATTTCTGTAGAGAACATTTCCGGAACTCCTTGTGTTTGAGTGGATCATCTGGGCATCATCTGGCTAGAGCATTTCATTGCGAGGGCAAGATGCTGCAGAGCCCTCTGTCCCAGTGCCGTCGTCTCTGACTCATAGTAACAGATTTCTTTCTCGTTCTTACTGCGGGCGCTTTGCAGTAGTTTGGGGGCTTTTCTCCAAACCCCCCACTCCGGGATCCAAGCTGGCGGAATAGCCACCACCACCACCTGAAAGGTTGGGAGAACCATACCAGAGGGAATGAGGGCTCTGACACTTTTCCATCCATGACTCGTGGGGCACGGCCAGTCACGTGACCCCACCAACAGCAACGAGGCCCGCAAGCTGCACCTGTCTGAGGGGCAAGACCAGCTTCCGCAGTCAGTCACTCAGCGGGGTTCCTGAGAATTACCCAGGGCGCCCAACTTCTCAGAAAGAGCCAGCGCTGGGTAGGACCTCCAGTAGGAGACCGCACGGAAGTGATGAGGGCTGTCATTGTGGTCCTGCTTCCAGTGTCCAGTGTTAGATTTTAACATTCCGCTTGTAATTATGATGATCTCTCTAGTTTCTTGGCATGCCCTTTATCAGATTTAGGAAGTTCCCTCACAGCCTAGTTTGCTCGTTTTTTAATTTCTTTTTTTTTTAATTTTTTAAATGGTTATTTTTGAGAGAGAGAGAGAGAGAGAGACAAAGTGTGAGCAGGGGAGGGACAGAGAGAAAGGGAGACACAGAATCCGAAGCAGGCTCCAGGCTCCGAGCTGTCAGCACAGAGCCCGACGTGGGGCTCGAATCCACGAACTGTGAGATCATGACCTGAGCCGAAGTCGGACGCTTAACCGACGGAGCCACCCAGACTCCCCTCATTTTTTTAATTTCTAATCACAAGTGATGGTTGGAATTTTTCATAGCTCTCCCCCCATGTACTGAGATGATTTATCCATCTTTTTAATGGTTGTAAGACTGTTCACATTTTCCATTTCTCATTGTGTTAGTTTTTTTAAAGCATATGTATTTATTTTGAGAGAGAGAGCATGAGTGGAGGAAGGACAGAGAGAGAGAGAGAGAGAGAGAGAGAGAGAGAATCCCAAGCAGGCTTCATGCTATCAGCACAGAGCCCAATGCAGAGTAACCTGAGCCGAGATCAAGAGTCAGAACCTTAACCAACTGAGCCACCCAGGCACCCTTATTGTGTTCGTTTTTTGTAAGTTATTTTTCTGGAAATGTTTCTATTTCATCTAAAATTTTCAGTTACTGGTATGAAGTTTCTCACAAAATCCTCTCATTATTTCTTTTCTCTTTTTTCTTTTTCTTTTCTTTTCTTTTTTTTTTTTTTACATCTATAAGTGCCCATAGGAATGTCCTCTTTATTTCTGACGTTGGTTTCTTGTGCCATTATCTTTCAACTCAAAATATTCAAAAATTTTTCATTGGTATGTCTCCTCTGAACTTTAAGCTTTTAGAAGAATTAACTTCCAAGGGCTCCTGGGTGGCTCAGTCGGTTAAGCCTCCAACTTCGGCTCAGGTCATGATCTCATGGCTGTGGGTTCAAGCCCCGCGTCAGGCTCCTCACTGACAGCTCAGAGCCTGGAACCTGCTTCGGATTCTGGGTCTCCCTCTCTGCCCCTCACACCGCTTGCACTCTCTCTCTCTCTCCCTCTCTCTAAACAAATAAACTTAATAAAAAAAAATGTTTTTAAAGAATTAAATTCCAAGCATGGGGGAGGGATGGGGATTTTCTATTTTTCTTTTGTTATTGCCTTAGTTGCATTCGGGCCAAAATCTTACTCCGCATGATTTAGCTTTTGAACTTGCTGAGACTTCCTTTATGGTCTATTTTGGGAACTACTTCACATGTGCTTGAAAAGAATGGGTATCTAGCAGTCTCTTGGTGCAGTGTGCCATACATATGTCTATTATGTCGTTTATTCATATTCTGAAACATGTCATATCATTCCTGATTTTCACGTTACCTACAAGTAACGAAGGTATGTCAACGTCTCCCGCTGTCGTTGCAATTGTGAATTTTTCTATTCACTTTCATCCTATCAAATGTTTTTAAAACACATCTCGGTATCATGTGATCAAGGGCATGTGCATTCGGAATTGTTACACCTTTCTGGTAAATCAAACTGTCCATCTTGGTCTCTAGCAAGGTTGTGTCTCTAACGACGTCATGCATGAAGTCAATTTTGTCTGATACTTGTATATATACACTAGTTTTCTTTTTGTGAGTGTTTAGATGGCATTTCCCCCATTATTTTGTGTCCCCCCCACCCCCACTATTTTGTTTTAAGCCATTCTTCTCCTTATATTTCAAGTATTGGGATATGTACGAAAATAACATTTAGAAAAAAATGTTAGTCTTAGGTGACTTTCTTCAATTACACAAGTTCTTACCCAGTATCTTTTGAAATGTTGCTTCTTCCAATTCTTTTTTCCCTCTCCTTTTCAGACTCCGGCAAATATTTACGAAATCTTCTTTATAAATGTCTGCTGGAGTCTGCAAAGATCAGTAGCATATCGGATAAATAGCATATCTTCTATATCTTTGACTCCCTATTTTGTATGTTCAGTCCTTGTGTCTCTCTCCGTGCTTTCTTCTGGACATTTTCTTCTAACCCACTTTCAAATTCATTAATTTTCTCATTAGCTGATATAATAATGTTCTCCTAAACCCATCCATTGAGGTTTTTTTTTTTTTTATTGTTTATTTATTTTTGAGAGAGAGACAGAGACGGAGACAGAGCATGAGCGAGGGAGGGGCAGAGAGAGAGGGAGACACAGAATCCAAAGCAGGCTCCAGGCTCTGAGCTGTCGGCACAGAGCCCAACATGGGGCTCGGACCCACAAACTGTGACATCGTGACCTGAGCCGAAGTCAGATGCTTAACCTACTGAGCCACCCAGGCGCCCTGAGGTTTTAATTCCAATGATTGTATAATTGTAGCTCTCAAACTTGTGCTCAGATATTTTCATATATGTTACACCATTTTTTATAGCTTTCAACTCTCACTTATTTTAATGTTTTGCCCGGATAATTCCAGTATCTAGGAAGACCCCCTGAGGGTCTAATTTTATTGTCCTTTTTTTCTGCTGGTTCTTGTCAACACTGTCTTTTCTCTTTGTGTGTTTACGTATTCTAAATTGTGTGCTAGACATTGCACTGGGGACAAATTGTAGAAATAATGTGCTGATAAAAACTTTTGGGATTTTTGTGGCTGCCAGGCACCTGGTTGTGTTGACAATTTGGAATCATCTTAATCTAATTTTATGGACTGAGATTTTCCTGGAATATCCAGATGTCTTAAAACGGGGCTGAAGTTTTTGTGAGGGCTTGTTTATTTCCAGTTCACCTTTTTCTTCGGGTGCAAGACCTCAGCGTCCCCCCTCAGAGAAGAAGAGTTACCAAGACCCCCATAGTTGGAGGACCTTGGACTCTAAATTTTGTCTTTGGCTTGGCCTCTCAGCTGCCTCTTCCATGATTGGCAAACACTCCTGTTGGAAAAAATGCCCCAGATGCTGGGCTCATCTTTCCAAATTTCTATCTTCTCCCTAGTGCTGGCCCTGTGGTTCTCACTGCCTGATTCGTTCATCAGTATTCAAGAATACTTTTTCAGATATTTTGTTCAAATGTGTCTTGTCCTCAGAGGGAGAGTCGGTCCAAATTGCTTAGCTCACTATCACTGGAAGCAGAAGTCTGTACGCCTCTATTCTCGGCATAAATTCAATAATAACTCGTTCTTCTGACACCAAGAGATCAGAGCTTCAAATATGCTCACTTTGGCAGCCTGGCTGTGTTGTTCTACACTCTGAATACAAACGGGGGAAAACTCAGGCTCTGTAAACATTTCGAGAAGGCCGAGGACAGGCTGACCTAAAACTCTGAATAGGTTGTGTTCCAAAGTTCATTCGTAAATAGGTTATCTAAGGTTGAATGTGTGTTCCCATATAGGACAGGCTAGCCCTCAAGAGCGCCACCGTGGGGCTGAGCCCCTGAGGCACCTGCAGTGGCCTGAATTCTCTGCTGTGGAATCTGGGGCACCGACAGGCGGAGAAGCACAAGGAAGAGACGTGTGGCATGTCCCCTCTTTACCCTGCAGGAGGAGGGCCCGAGGGAAGGGCAGTAAATGGGACCTGCCTTAGGCATCTGTCTATCTCCTCTGTCCTGAGCACTTGGGTCCCAGGCACCCTGTGCCTTCCTGGGGTCCCCAGTACCCACTGGAGAGTCTCATCCAGCCTGTTCCCCCCCCCCCGACCAAGTGCTCCACACTCCCAATTAATCTCATCGTTCCCCCAATAACAAAACTCCCAAAGCCTTTGCAGGCCTTGTCAGTTCAGGGCTGAGGGAGGGAAGGAGGAAGCCCCAATGACTCTGCACACTAATGTCCTGCCTGTTGTCTTTGAAGTTCTTAAAGATGCACCTGTTGTGACAAGTGACCCCATCATCCCAGGCCAGGTAACAGAGAGAAAACTTGCAGGGGATGTGGTGGAGTTATTTGAGGGAGAGAGAAAAATGGGAGAAGGCCATTGAGGAGTCTAATGTAACTCTTCGGTTCCCTCACCTCGGTGCTGCCTTTCCAACTCCTTCCCTCCTTTCAATCCCGAATCCTAGGACTCTCTCCAAGTTCCAAGTCTGGCTGTCTTTCCATTGGCTCCGGGGTGGAGTGCCATCAGTGTATCAAAGGGGACAGGTGACAGGAGACGGGGGACAGCTGAGGGCAGGGTTCCCAGAGTCGCACATCTACAGACTGGGATTCTCTGGAGTCACACCCTTCGGTTTCGCGCCTCGGATGAATCAACGTTTAGGCGCCCACCATGCTGCCACTTTCCTTTTGCCTTCTGTGTTACCAGTTTACAAACAAAGCCAAGTTCTCTTTCCCGGCAGGATTGCCCTCCCTGTGCTTTACATTAGTGGACCATTCCATTGCACTCAATTCGTCCATAAAACAGAGCGCCTTCCGAGTTTTGTTGTGCCCCAAGAGGAGCACATGTTACGAGAGAGCACAGGATCATTATAGAGCCTTAGAGCTGCACAGCCAAGCGTGACCCTCACCAGCCCCTGGCCTGTCAGTGCGGCTTTTCCCACTTTCCAAAGAAAATGAGGCTCACAGAAGTCAGAGTCCCTCCGGGTCACAGCTGGCCAGTCCACGGGTACCGATCCAAGTTCGGCACCTGCACGGCCTTGTCTCCCTCTGTCCGTAAAACTCTGCTCTTGTGGCTTCCAGAGTTTGATCAAAGTGTCTGCAGTAGAAAACCACAGTCACTAAGGGGCTATTTTGGGGCAACCAAACTTTGTCATATTTTTTGCAAAAGGGACTTCTCTGGGCCTTACAGGGATGAGGGGCTATGGGACACTTATAACCCACCACAGGTCCACACAGAGTTTATGCCCTGACAGTTTGGTTTCTGAACACAGCTTGGCAAACTCCACAGGAGTCCGGGAGACAGAAGGTGTTGTGTGTGTGGACAGAGGCCACATTCAGGCAGTGAGGGCACCGGTGCTCCCCAGCGGTGATGACCGTGTCACGATGGGTCTCGCCCGGTCCACACCTGCGGGTCTGCGCCACCTGGCATGGCCTCTGGGGCCACACTGGGGGCGGGCTCCACACGTCCCCCCGGACCAGTCCTTCCACGGCCAAAGCTTGTGCCCGGGCCAACCCACCCCTGCCTGTCACAGAACCTAAGACCTGAGCTGGAAGGGATTTTAGGGATGTCAGGTGTAAAAAGTGATGAAATAATCCACCAAGAAGTCCAGGGAAGCTGGGAGCAGAGCCGGGACAGGTCTCTGCCTTGCTGCTGCTCTGTCCCAAGGCTGGACATGATCCTTCTCACACACACATGCACACGCACACACACGTGATTGCACGCACAGTCGTGTCCACGCACACCCGGTCTGTGGCCAAGTTCAACTCTGCACCGGTCATAATTTGTCGTTATTTATCATTCTGATCCGGGAAAAAAACTCTATCTTTCCATTCACAGGCTGTTCTGTAGTATAATAAAGCGTGTGATATCGGCCACCACACATGAGTTCAGAGATGAAATGGAACCGTTTGTGAATGATAAGAACCAAGTCTCACGAAACGGCAGCCGTGAAAGGAACAGAATGATAGAGACGGGGCGAAAAGAAAGCCCTCCAGGACACGGCCACACAGCACGGAAGGGCAACATCCAGAAATCTTCTTGGAGCCTTTTAAGCAACCTGCAGATTTAAATGTTTTAATATTTATTTTTGAGATAGACGCAGAGTGTGAGTGAAGGAGGGGCAGAGAGAGAGGGAGACACAGGATCCAAAGCGGGCTCCAGGCTCCGAGCGGTCAGCACAGAGCCCGACGCGGGGCTCAAACCCGTGAACCATGAGATCGTGACCTGAGCCGAAGCCGGGCGCTTAACAGGCTGAGCCAATCTGAAGCATGAGGGATGGTGTCAGATTGTTCTTTTAATCTGTGTGCCCGGGGTTACTGGTGAGGTGGAAGACGTTTTCACGGGCTCGTTGATGAATTCAGTCCTGAGTCCTCGGCTTCGCCGTCTTTACGTTGTACGCGCCGCAGACACTGACAAGTTTTTGTCGTAATCGTTGGTGATGGCGATTCCAGGTGCCCTAGAGATGCGCCCACGAGGGGGGTCCCACCGCTCAGTGGTGGCGTCCCCTGCAGGACGGGGCTCATGGTGGGTAGTGCTCCTTCAGCCCTCGGCTCCCTAGCAACCATAAGAAAAAGGGTGACGGGACCCCAGAAAAACAGGCCACTGTTCAGACTCCTCCAGGCAGGAGAAAGGCATCGCCGTGCGGGGAGGGGCAGCTGACCCTGACCGACGTGGAGGGCTGCTGATATACGGGGGGCGGGAAGGAATGTGTTTGGGGCCCATACCAACCCCGGGGACGCGCCTTGCCTCTCTCATGACCAGTTTTCATTGCAGACAGACAAGTGCTTAAATGCAGCCTGATGAAAACACAGAAACCCTCAAGGGTGACTCTGGGCCCCACCAAGCCAGCCACCCAGCCCTGCAGAAACGCGAGCCACGGCGGAGAGCCTGGACCGGGCTGTAGAGGAGGGGACCCCGAGTGTCAGTCCCAGTCCCAGGGTGAGCAGCAGAGGGAGTACAGTTCGTCCCTCGAAGCCTCCTTTAACTGTCCCCGGACTCCGCGACCATCTGGGCCCTGGAGCTGCTCTGTGGGACGGAGAGGCCTCAGGCAGACGCAATCAGGTCTGCGCAGTGCTAGGGGCACAGGGGGTGGAGAGTGCTCCCCGCACCCCCAGCCCCTGCCAGGTCGGAGCACACATCCCACCACCACGGGGAGGGTGAGGGGCGAGGTGTCCGTCGTCGGAAGGGGGCGCCCCCGACCTCGGGGTACCGCCCTCCCCCATCCCCCCAGCCACAGTGCGGGGCCGGCCGATGGTTCCCAAGAAGCGCATCTCAAGGGGCGATGGGGCCTGTGGAGCAGTGTCCCTCCAGGGAGCCTGTGTAGGGTCAGGCCGGAGCCAGCCCTCAGCTGCCGAGACCCCACCTGGCTTCCCTCTGTCACGTCCTGGGTGCCTGGGAGCACGCCCCCAACCAGTCACCTGCACAGAAGTCCCCACCTCAGGCGCCGCTTCTAGAGAACGCAGCCGGAGACGCCACGCTCCGTGTGCACGATGTCATTTTCCCCGAAACGGGGATGGGGCGACTGTCGATCTCGCCGCATCTTCCTACTCGAGCCCCTCGCTTATGGGCCCCACGTCCACGCGCCGACAAAACTCACACGCTGAAGCTGCGACCTCCAGGGTGAGGATATTTGCAAGCGGGGCCCCACGACGAGATCGGTGTTTTCATAAGAAGAGGACGAGACACCGGAGCCCTCAGCTCCCTGGTACAGAGAAGAGTTGACGTGAGCGCGACGGGAGGGTGGCCATCGGCAGGCCCCAGAGAGGACCTCACCCAGAACCCCAGCTCCCGGCCCCTTGCTCTGGGACGAGCCGCCTGCAGAGCCCTGAGAGATACACATGTGTTGCTTGAGCCCCCCGCCCGGGACATTTTCTTTCCAGAGCTGGGACGGACATTTCTCTAACGTGCAAATATTTGTCAAATGTGTCCCAGGCTCATTCTAGATGGTGAGCCTAACATAGGGAAGCCTTGTAAATCTATGACTTCTAAGCTCTCAGCAAAGCAGCTAACACCGAGGTCAAAACCAACACATACACACATACACACACACACACACACACACACACACGCACACACATGGAACCAGAGTCCGAGCCCCCTCCCCAACTGCCATCTCCAGTCTGCTGTGCCCGGGGGGTCGGTGTGTGTCCCCCACACGGTTACAAAATGGCTCACGTTCTCATGCCCAGCGTCCCCAGCACGAAGGACGGGAAACAAAAGGCATCTTTGCAAAGCTCTTTTTTTTTACTGTCAGGGAGAGAACGATTTCCCAGAAATGCTCCAGCTGACTCCCTGCGCATCTCTCACTGGGCACAGGTCAGTCACTCGGAACCCGTAGATGCCCGCAGGGACAAATGGACAGGACGGCCACGGCTGGCTTGGGTCAGAAAATACTTAATCCCAGGGCGAGGGAAACTGGCACTCAAATAAAATTGAGGTGTGTTAGCCAGGGAAAAAAGGGATGGAAGCCGTCACCAGGTGGTGGGAGGGACTTGGATGGTGCCGATCCATGGTCTAGGTGTAAAGGCGATGTTTTTGTATCTAAAATAGTTGTTCACTGCCCGATATTCTAATTCATTCTTTCAGTGAACATTTAATGAAGACTGGCCATGGGATTTTTATTTTTATTTTTATTTTTTTCAACGTTTATTTATTTTTTGGGACAGAGAGAGACAGAGCATGAACGGGGGAGGGGCAGAGAGAGAGGGAGACACAGAATCAGAAACAGGCTCCAGGCTCCGAGCCATCAGCCCAGAGCCCGACACGGGGCTCGAACTCACGGACCGCGAGATTGTGACCTGGCTGAAGTCGGACACCTAACTGACTGCGCCACCCAGGCGCCCCATCGGATTTTTAAATAGTAGTATAAAAATCATGGTCTTTACCACGCCTCCTTACTTAGACACCCTGGTTGTACTATGCTTCATAGCCGACGTGCGGAAGTAAGTGTTTATTTCTGGGTTGCAGACCAACCAAAGACGATGGTTCGTATCTTTTACTCTTCAGTGGATTTATTAAAGAGATTTTGGTCACTCGAGAGTTTTCTTGCGGTTACTTTTCTCATCGGAGAGGGACACTGCCGTGGTCCGAGGGGGAGACTGTGCCCCTAGCTCTCTCTCCACACGGGTTTCAGGACGCGACATTCCGCTCTTGCGGCCCTCGTGGCTCACGACCTTCATTCAGAGAGTATCTTGGTACCGACGCTCGCATCTTTTCCACTGGACGTTACCTCTTGAAAGACGTTTATGAAGGAGACACGGGGACTTAAGTGGCAATTTGGTTCCACCACCGGGAGACCATTTGTCAAGGGCTCCAGGGATCGGAGTCCCTCCACACTCCCAGACAGCAGCCCTCTCTTGGCTTAGTTCACTTCTTGTCGTGGAGGATTCAGGCAAAACACACATTTTAAGTTCTTTTACGTGGTTGTCTTCAAGATGGCAGGAGGAAGACAGGACTGCATGGGGGATTCGGGAGTGTACGTAAGCACAAATCTCAAACGGGCCCATTTACTGACTCCAACTACTGACATGGGGAAAACGCTCATTGCCCTGTGAGGTCTAACCCCTCGCCTTGCCCCGTCACCAGCAGGGAACAATGTTGTCCTCTTAGGAACGGTGCTCAGAGCTGACCTGTCGTCACAGGGGCAGCCTGCCGAAAGATGCCCAACAGGAATGTGCTTCATTCAAAGCACATGTTCCAGAAATAGAAAGCCCCCATCTTTGTCCAAAGGAGGCTATGGGTGAGGACAGATTGGCCATCGCTCATCGGAATCATTGCCCACTTGCATTGACAGGAATTAACCCAAAGCCTCCCTGAAAACGGTGCCAGAATACATTGCTGTGCCCTTGGACTCACATCTCCTGCCTTCTTCCTAGTACTTCTATGGTCTGTATAATGTTGCGGAAAATCTGCTCTGCAGCTCTACTTCTAAAAGATTACAAGACGCTGGTCTGGCAGCAGAAATCTGGTAGGAATAACAGATCTGAGGAGTAAACGTAAACAGCTGCTGCCAGGCACACCGTCTTCCATATGGACAAGTTAAATCACGTCCAAAAATTCAGACCATCTTCCTTGGTGTTAGCATTCCAGTGAAATGCAATGAAAAACCAAGAGAAATGTTGGCCGTTGAAACCCGAAGACATTTGACAAGGCAACCGCCACCATCCCGGCGCAGGGCAGGCACCTGCTTGGGCGAGCCATCCATGGCTCACCAGCAATTTCTTGGGAACTTACTGGAAACAAGACGTGGGTTAGATAGCAAACAGGACTGACTTGGTCGCAAGAGACCTGCTCATGTCCTCAACCAGCTTCCACCATTCTTGACTCTCAGGAACCAAGAAAAGCCTACTTGTTCCTTTTACCTAGGACTCAACATTTCGCTGCATTTCCAGGTAGTTTCGTAGCCGGTACGTGTTTTATTCTACTTCATCGTCAACTAGGAGTCCAGTCCTCTTGTTTGACAATTCTATGGTTTTCGGTTCTGCACAGACACCCTAAAGACATACGGCCCAGTCGCGCAAACCACTGGCCTCCTAAAATCAGCACCATTTAGACAGGATGGTAAGTGGTCACAACGCCAGAGAGAAGATCTCTCCCATCTTGACCTCTCCTATCCTTGCCCTAATTTCTCTGGATTAGTAATGCCCACCATCTGTGGGCACTCTCCTTCCCAGCCAGGCCCTGTGTTTATCCTCAGGGTCCCCATGCCTCTCGTGTACCATTGCTGGCCCTCAAATGGCGTTGGAATTGTTTGTGTTAGTCTGTGTCCACATTAGATGGCGACCTCTACGGGGACAAGCTGTGGTCAGTGCCCAGCACACACTGACCTTCCAAAGAGCATTGCCGATTGAATGAGTGAGTGGACCAATGGGGCCTTCACCTGTCAGTCCCCATCCTTCCCAAGGATGTTGCATACAGGTAGGTCTTAGATGCAGGACTTAGCAGGTATAACATGCTCACTGCTGTTGAATTTGAAGATATGACATCCCTCAGCTCCCTTGTTCCTACTTCCAGTGACTGAGTTTGGTAAAGGACGGATCGCCGCCATGTTGAAAACTCCAACTGACATTTGTCTCTCTCCTCGGGTCATCCCGGGGCGGCAGGAACCTTTCAGCCGCTGGTGAGGTGTGCCTCCCGTCAGCCTCACGGAGGCTGGTGGCATCTTCCACATCCCAGACACTGGTGACATGATTCGTTCATTCTTCAAAAAAGAAACACGGAGTTCCTGTCAGGAGTCTGATGCCACGTCGGATGCCATGGAGATTTCTGAGATGGGTAAGATGTAGTCTGGCGCTGGAGGCGTGTGCAGTGCGCTAAGGGGGTGAAATGTGATCGAAGTCGGGGACACCGGCAGAGACAAGTCCAGAGGCTACAAACCCGCTCCGTCGGTACCACTGAGTCACGATAATTTCAGCTCAGCTCGCTGTGATTCGGGGCCATGTCGCCTTCACTTCCAGCCCAAGCCATGCTTCCAAGTGTGGGGGTCTTAAAAATACTGATTATTCTATTTCAATTAAGCTTCTGTCATCTGCATTTCCATTTTGGGACAAGCTGCCACTCACCGCTTCCCTGAAACGCATGCGGATGCGCTCAGGCTAATTTAGGGGCGGCTGGATAATGAGTCACGTTGGAGAGGAGCTAATGAGAGCTGTCTGCTTTGAGATGCTCCCGAGAAGGGATTGGCCCAGTTAGTGTTTGTCAACTTTACAACCTCCCTGCAGGGCAATCACCCAACCTTCCATGTGGTTGGTCTTCAGCCCAGATAATCCTATGCCCTGGGTTTCAGCATCCACCCAGGGTGAGCCTTTTGCAAGACAGATTCCCGGGCCCGCCCTCCGAGATTCTGGGTCCTTTGGTCTAGAGTGCGGCCTGGGCATCAGCATTTTAAAATACTCCCCGGTAGATATCCACGGGCACCCAGAGTTGAGAATCATCGCTCTTCTGGAAGACCCTATGCTGGGGACCCTGAGCCCAAACAAATTGTCTTCTCCTGGACTCAGCTTACACCCAGGTCTGGAGCACATGTCTCAAAACATCTTCGCTTGAATTAAAATATTGACTTCTTCGGAAATTCTTTTATTTTTTTAATGTTTATTTATTTTGTGAGACACAGAGAGCAGGGAAAGGACAGAGGGAGAGGGAGAGAGAGAGAGAGAATCCCAAGCAGGCTCCATGCTGTCAGCACAGAGCCCTACACAGGGCTCGAACTCACGAACCGTGAGATCATGCCCTGAGTCTAAATCAAGAGTTGGAAGCTTAACCCACTGAGTCCCCCAGATGCCCCTCTTTCAAACTTCTCGAACTAACTTAGCTTATTTCCCTTGAGGAGCTATTACTTCTTTCCGGAAACCATATAGTGAAATGGCTGTTTCTCATATCGACAGACATATAAGGTGAAATTTTGTATAAAACAGATACCCTTACCACACATGAGATTAACCAAGGCCTTTGGCACCTAGTGATGTTTTCAACATCTGCAGAACAAGGAACCTGAAACCTCTCTCTCCCACAGAACGGGATGCACAATAAGGAGATGTAGGAGTTGTGCCCCATGGCACCCTATAAAACCTCGTCCCGAGACCAGCCCAGCCTCAGCCACAGAGCACAGAAACCACTACGCCTTTGATGGCCAAAGCCTTCCAAACACACACGATGGGAGACCTTGAAGCGAAAAGTGGAGTTGGATGGTCTGGATGTGGAGTCAGACTGTGGATTCCATTTGGAACGTCACTGATGTCCCCACCTTGGCCATTTTTGGTGCTAAGGCTGCAGTGTGCCTTTCTGTCCCAGCATGGCTTCTCCACACCCTGAATTGATTGTTTCCATTTTTTCTTGTTTTCGCTGATGACACTCATGAATAACTGGCCGTCCTTTGTGATGACTGTGGCCCTGGGCACAGATTGACCCCGAGGGAGAGGAAAGCTGAGCCGCGTGGTGTCTAGCAGGGTCCCCAGCACAGACACCCTGGTGTTACCCCATTTCCCAAGGTCACCCCCACCTCCCTTGTCATTAGCCTCCCCGCACAGAACACGACCTCAAAGGAAGAGAATTGATGGGGCCTTTTGATCCTGAAACAAATATCCCTCCCTCAGGTTGACTGTCATCCTGGCGTCGGGCACCAGCCCCCGCTGGCTCCTGTGCCCTGGGGCCCTCAGAGAGTTGTTGCCCGCTGATAGCCCCACATGCTCCCAGATTTGACATCTGGATAGGGTGCCTCTGACACGTGCCCTGCAGGGCGCTGGCATCCTGGTCTCTTCTGGTCACTGTTAGCGCTTTGTCTGTACCTCAACTGTCACCTGGTGCGGGAGGCCAGCCCCTAACTCCTCCTTCTTCAGGGAGCACCTATTAAGCTCCGATTTCCTACAAGTATGCACTACGAAATGCCACCTTCCTCCCCTGCTCCCGCTCTGCCATAGCAATACAGCCAGGCCTACTGCATAGACCCGGCTAGGTTGTGCCTCACACAAGGGTGCTGACCAAATGGGCAAGGAGGGTCCTACAGACAAGCAGCTCATCTCATAGCACTGTCACCAAATCTGTGAATGGGCACCCATTGGTCCCCATAGGGAAGGGACACCTTTTGGTGTCCATAGGGAAAGGGTACCCATTGGTCCCCGTAGGGAAGGGGCACCCTTCAGTCTCCATTGGGAAGGGGCACCTTTTGGTCTCCATTGGGAAGGGGCACCCATTGGTCTCCATAGGGAAAGGGTACCCATTGGTCCCTGTAGGGAAGGGGTACCCTTTAGTCTCCATTGGGAAGGGGCACCCATTTGTCTCCATAGGGACGGGGCACTTTTTGGTCTCCACAGGGAAAGGGTACCCATTGGTCCCCATAGGGAAGGGGCACCCTTCAGTCTCCATTGGGAAGGGGCACCCATTTGTCTCCATAGGGACGGGGCACTTTTTGGTCTCCATAGGGAAAGGGTACCCACTGGTCCCCATAGGGAAGGGGCACCCTTTAGTCTCCATTAGGAAGGGGCACCTTTTGGTCTCCATTGGGAAGGGGCACCCATTGGTCTCCATAGGGAAAAGGTACCCATTGGTCCTCATAGGGAAGGGGCACACTTTAGTCTCCATTGGGGAGGGGCACCTTTTGGTCTCCATTGGGAAGGGGCACCCATTGGTCTCCATAGGGAAAGGGTACCCATTGGTCCCCGTAGGGAAGGGGCACACTTTAGTCTCCATTGGGCAGGGGCACTTTTTGGTCTCCACAGGGAAAGGGTACCCATTGGTCCCCGTAGGGAAAGGGCACCCTTCAGTCTCCATTGGGAAGGGGCACCTTTTGGTCTCCATTGGGAAGGGGCACCCATTGGTCTCCATAGGGAAAGGGTACCCATTGGTCCCCGTAGGGAAGGGGTACCCTTTAGTTTCCATTGGGAAGGGGCACCTTTTGTTCTCCATTGGGAAGGGGCACTTTTTGGTCTCCACAGGGAAAGGGTACCCATTGGTCCCCATAGGGAAGGGGCACCCTTCAGTCTCCATTGGGAAGGGGCACCCATTTGTCTCCATAGGGACGGGGCACTTTTTGGTCTCCATAGGGAAAGGGTACCCACTGGTCCCCATAGGGAAGGGGCACCCTTTAGTCTCCATTAGGAAGGGGCACCTTTTGGTCTCCATTGGGAAGAGGCACCCATTGGTCTCCATAGGGACGGGGCACTTTTTGGTCTCCATAGGGAAAGGGTACCCACTGGTCCCCATAGGGAAGGGGCACCCTTTAGTCTCCATTAGGAAGGGGCACCTTTTGGTCTCCATTGGGAAGAGGCACCCATTGGTCTCCATAGGGACGGGGCACTTTTTGGTCTCCATAGGGAAAGGGTACCCACTGGTCCCCATAGGGAAGGGGCACCCTTTAGTCTCCATTAGGAAGGGGCACCTTTTGGTCTCCATTGGGAAGAGGCACCCATTGGTCTCCATAGGGAAGGGGCACTTTTTGGTCTCCATTGCTGAGACTAGGAACCTGAGACTAAGTGATGTTAAATGACTCCCTGGTGCATATCTGCGTGCTGGTTCATGTCGCAGCAACGTCTGGGCAAGCATGTGAACGCAATCGTGAATTGACACGTACACGTTTCAAGAAACAAGGGGTCCACCACACCATCTTCTCCCAATCCCGTGGGTCAGCTGGGAGGACCACTCCCCTTCCCTTACAGCCCCACTGCCTGAGTGCGGGATGCTGGTGCCAGCTTAACAGCACGGAGTGGATGGATCCTGGGCTCAGGCTCAGTGAGCAGGAAGGGCCTCTCCCACCGGCTTCAAGGCCACTGTCAGGGCTAATGCTGTGCGTCCACTGCCTCGGGCCAGGGGGTACTCAGAGGTATTTGGTTCAACATCGTTCTGGGTGTGTCTGCAAAGGTGTTTCTGGATGAGATATGCATTCGAACTGGTGAACTGAGTAAAGCAGGGGGACCCCTCCCCAGCATTGGGGGGCCCGTCCAGCCTGTTGGAGCCTGAAGGGAGAGCAAAGGGCGGAGAGGGCAGACTTGCCGTCCGCTTGGCTGTTGAAGCAGAGACATCGGACTTCCTGGCTTTGTACTAGGTCTCACACCACCTGGACCTCAGGCCTTTGGACTCAAACTGGATCTCACCACCGGCCTCCTGTGTCTCCAGGCTACAGACACAGGTTCAGGGACTTCTCATCCTCGTGATCACGGGCACAGATTCCTTATCATAAACACATATCATCTGTCCTTCTGGAGAGCCCTGACGAATCCGCCCGCCTGCCCGGACTCCGTTCTATGTGCCTTTGACCCAGACCTGCCCCGCACCCTGTGGGGTGGGCCCCACACAGGGCGGTGTTGGAGAAGCCTGTCTGCCTCTCTTACTCCACGAGGAAGAACAGAAGAGAGCTCCCCAGGAAGCAAGTGTCAAACCGGCTTCTGCTCATGAATGTAAGATTGCCAGGCCCGGGAGCGGCGGGAGCGGCTCCCTTCTCCCATCTGGTGCCCGTGTCACATTCACAGAACAAGCCAACCGCGGATGGAAATGCCCGGCAGGAGAACTGCCCATCTTGGGGGCCATCAGGACAGGAACCCCGGGGCACACGAGTGCCCCGAATTTGCATCTCTGTCACGGTTGACGCACTTACCTCTCTGAACCGCGGGGGTCATCACGGCTGATGGAGGTCGTGGCGGCCAGAGTGTGGTTGGACAGGAGACATCCAAGGTTGGACGGGAGACAGCCCTGGGCAGTGAGGCCCTCACTGCCCTGTCCAGAAGGATCGGGTCCCCTTTTAATTTTTCCCCCTTTTGGTATGTGGGTCTTTGGGCAGTGAATTATTTTATGCTGGGTTTTGACCTCTGCATGAAAGACTGAGAAACAGGTTTTTTAATGTCTGTGTATTTTTGTGGGAGAGAGAGAGGCAGAGCACGAGCAGGGGAGGGGCAGAGAGAGAGGGAGACACAGAATCCGAAGCGGGCTCCGGGCTCTGAGCGGTCAGCACAGAGCCCGACGCGGGGCTCGAACCCACGAACCGTGAGATCACGGCCTGAGCCGAAGTCGGACGCTCAAGCGACTGAGCCACCCAGGCGCCCCACAACAGGTTTTTTAAATGCTGAGTTGGAGTTGGTTGGTTGGGTTTGAAGATACGGCCCTGTGTTGAGGAGGGAGATCTGTACCAAGTGGCTCGGCCTCCTTGGGGAATGCTTTGTCTTAAACCCACCCTCCCCCTCCTGCGTAAGCTCCAGCCTGTGCTCGGATCACCTTGTTTTCCAAGGACTTGAACGGCTGTGCTGTTCTCCCTTAACAAAGGGGGCGAGGGCCCAGTGTCTGTGGATTCCAGGCACCTGCGCTCTCCTTTCTCTGAGACAGGGAACCTTGTAGACGCTTCCGTCGGGCCCTCGACAAACGTCCCCTTCCCTCTGGCACTCTGACGGCACCCCAACACGGCCACGTAACGAAAGAAGGGTCGACGACAGCACCTGACGCCCTCCTAGCCCCTCACGAAGACCTTTGCACCGGCTCAGACCGTGCGATCCGCCAGCAGCCGGATGTTTCTACGCAACGGTTGCTGCCTGATCCGGTCTCAGGCTTCTCTCCGGGTCTCTCTGGGTGAGACCTGGCCCTCTCCCAGATCCTGCAGGTGTACCCTCAAAACAGCCCACCCTGAACCCGCCTGCCCTTGTGCCCTGGCGTGCCCAGAGCACCTGCAAGCTCATGCCTCTACCCCCGGCCATGTTCCCTTCCAGTGCTTATTGCCTTGGCCATCTTACAGAGCCAGGCACCGGTAGGATCACCCAGGGGTCAAATCTCACTTCCCACGTGGGAGCTGTATCCCTTTGGGCAGTTCTTTAACCACCTTGGCCTCAGTTTCCCTTATTGTGAAAGAAGAGTAAATAAGGATGATGTTTTAAAAGGTACACGACTGAGGGGCGCCTGGGTGGCGCAGTCGGTTAAGCCTCCGACTTCAGCCAGGTCACGATCTCGCGGTCCGTGAGTTCGAGCCCCGCGTCGGGCTCTGGGCTGATGGCTCAGAGCCTGGAGCCTGTTTCCGATTCTGTGTCTCCCTCTCTCTCTCTGCCCCTCCCCCGTTCATGCTCTGTCTCTCTCTGTCCCAAAAATAAATACACGTTGAAAAAAAAATTAAAAAAAAAAAAAAAGGTACACGACTGAGAACAAACTGAGGGTTGATGGGGAGTGGGAGGGAGGGGTGGGTGGGGGATGGGTAGTGAGGAGGGCACCTGTTGGGATGAGCACTGGGTGTCGTATGGAAACCAATTTGACAATAAACTTCATATATTGAAAAAAAATAAAAAAAATTAAAAAAATTAAAAAAATAAAAAAAAATAAAAGGTACACGAAACCCCTGACACTTCCAGGTATACAATAGGTACTCGATAAATGTTTTTCTTCTCCACTACCTCCCCTCTCTGCTGTGCCCGTGAATCTTCCTAAACTACCAGCCGGCTGTGAACTGAATTCTGTCCCCCCAGTCCCCCCACCAAACTCATAGGTTAAAGTCTTAACCGCAGGGTGGGCGCATTTGGAGAAAGGAAGCAATAAGGTTAAATGGGGTCCTAAGCGTGGGGCCCTGATCCCGCAGGACTAGCGTCCTTGTGAGAGTCGAGCAGAGCGAGCTCGGTCCCTCCCCCACCCCTACCGCAGTGCACGTGCTGAGGAAAGGCCACGTGCGGACGTCTGCAAGCGGAGAGTGAGCTCTCGCCAAGGACCAACTTGCCTTGGGCAAGTTAACCTTGGACGTCCGGCCTCCGGAACAGTGAGGAAATAAACTTCTACTGCTTACGTTGCCCTGTCTGTGGGATTTTGTTGTGCCTCCCCGAGCAGACTGAGACACCCTGACCACATTAGCCTCTTCCTGCCGATGGTTTCTCCCAAGTGGTGAAGTCGGGCCCTGGGCCGGCAGTGAAGGCCTTGCCTGGAGGCTGACCGAGCCCCTGTCCCCCCAGAACCTAGAGTCCGACGGTGGATGTTCCGGAAGAAATGCAGGAGGAGGGCGAGCCGTGAAGGACAAGCTTCAGCAAGAGGTCTTTCGGTCTCCCTTTGTTTATCAAAAGCAAGCCTGGGGTGTTGACTTTACCTTTATACAGACACGGCGGCCCTGTATCATCGGGCCAGCCTGTGTCCTCTTACAGGTGGTTTCTGAAAGGCTGACAGTCAACCCTCTCCCTGTGTTTAAAAGGTCCCTGCAAGCAGTGCGACCTTTACGGTCACAGTATAGAGGCAGCTGCTACTGGGAATCTATGAAGCCCAAGCATCGTTCAGAAAGGGAGATGCATGAGGGTGCCTGGGTGGCTCAGTCGCTTGAGTGTCTGACTTTGGCTCCGGTCATGGTCTCACAGACCATGAGTTCGAGCCCCGCGTTGGGCTCTGTGCTGATGTCTCGGAGCCTGGAGCCTGCTTGGGATTCTGTGTCCCCCTCTCTGTCTCTGCCCCACCCCAGCTTGCTCTCTGTCTCTCAAAAATAAACATTTTAAAAATAAAATAAAATTGGGGTGCCTGGGTGGCTCAGGCGCTTCAGCGTCCGACTTCGGCTCGGGTCATGGTCTCACAAATCATGAGTTCGAGCCCCGCACCGGGTTCTGTGCTGACAGCTCAGAGCCTAGAGCCTGTTTCGGATTCTGTGTCTCCCTCTCTCTCTGCCCCTCCCCTGCTCATGCTCTGTCTCTCTGTCTCTCAATAACAAATAAACTTAAAAAAAATTTTTTTTAATAAAAATTTAAAAATAATAAATAAAATAAAATAAAATAAAATAAGGGATCTTTTTTACGACACCACCCCTCTTATAGACTACAAGCTCAATATGTCCAAATGCAGTGAGCATCCTTATCGTCACGGAGACATGACCTTCTGTCCCCAAAGTGGTTTGGGAATATGCCACTGCTTCCTTGGTGGCCTTCTAGGGGTTCGCCTCTTAGGACTTTTCACAGCTGAAACGTTTGGAATCATGTACAGGAATTTTAAGAAACTCAAACTCATAGTCCATATGTTCACGTTAAAGAATTTACGGATATTTGGGGTTTGCCGTGTTCATAATTGCAATACAAGGGCTGCCTGGCTTATTTTGTTCAGTTAAAATAGAAGTGACTGATTAGGCAGAAATTTTACTAAATTTATTCCAGCATGGGAACAATCAAGAGAACTTGAGAATCTCCACGTCTACAAGGTTAATTTCTTACCTAATTAGATCAGCAGGTAAGTTTGGCTTGTTTGTTAATCAAATAGCTGAAGCAAGAAAAGCCACTTTGCTAAACCGACACGTGCATTCAGAGGTGTTTGACGTCAGTTCATATTAAACAAGGGCCTAGTTAAAGGAATTACTTCCAAACTTATCAGCTGAACTTAGATATAAGGATATAAGCTATTTAAATTCCGAAAGATAGAAGCTAGTTATTCAAATTCTCCACTTTGATAAGATGAAGATTTTTTTTTTTTTCAACGAAAGCCAGTTTCTGAATTATGTTTTCTGTATAAAAGCCAGCCTCGGGAGTGCCAAATCCCTCACATTTAACACAAGACGGAACATGCAGGAAGGAGCCAGCCACGCACTGAACTGTGAACGCGCTCGGACCAGGAGCCCTCGACAAGAGCTGATGCGGACTGGGGGGCCCGGCTGGGGGCTTTTCATCGGGACTCAGTGAGTGCGTTTGCCGCCAGCCCAGCTCCCCGGGCCTCCTCAGCCCCTCCCGCTCATGGGCCCTTTCCTGGCACCCGGCCTGCCACCCACCTGCGGCCCCCCAGCTTGAGCACCCCCGTCTCCCCATCCTGCTGCCCCGCCCCACGCTGTACCTCTCCCCTGCCCGTGCTTGGGAATCGCACACTTTTCCTCCAGTCCTCACTGTGGTCAAACGCAGAATCCGAGGCTGAGCAGGAGGAGGCCACCCATCTTCCCTGTCCACCAGGTGGCCGAGGCAAGGCAGGGGAGGGGAGGGGGGGCCTGAGCTGGGATCTTGCACCGCGGGACATCGGCTGCACCTGCTGGAGAAGCACCGGAGGGCCCCCCACCCCCCGGGGAAAGCAGGGTCACCAGTTGCTGTCCAGGGTCCAGGCTGAGACCCGAGGGAGGGAGGCCCGAGTCAGCCAGGCCCAGGGGCCCGCAAGCAGCACTCCTCCCCCTCCTCCTCCTCCCCCTCCTCCCTCTCTTCCCCCTCCTCCTTCCCCCTCCTCCTTCCCCCCTACTCCCCCTCACTCTCCTCTCCTCACTCTTCCACCTCCCCCTCCCTCCTCCCCCTCTCTCCTCCCCCTCCTCCTTCTCCCTTGCTCCTCCTCCTCCTCCTCCTCTCCCTCCTCCCTTGCCTTCCTGGTGGCAGTGTCAGGAACCTGAGTTCAAGCTCCAGCCACACCCAGCTCCCCGCACGCCCCCACCCATCCCCAGTTTCATGTCCTCTCTTCTTTTAACTCCTTATTGAAGTCTAACCTGCATAAAGCTAATGCACAACTCCGAAGAATCTAGTTTTATGAACTCGCCCCATGAACGCACCTGTCAACCCCGCCGCCCGCGGTGCCACGGGCCGGTCCTTAATGCCGCCGGTCACGGGTGCCTTGGCGGCTCCCCGCTCGGGGCTAAGATGGACGTGGCACTGTGAACGGTGTCCACGTCTTCGGCTCCCACGCGAGCGCAGCTTCCGTGGGTTTATAAGGTATCGGGGGGAGGGACGGCTGAGTCCTAGGGGCTCCCGGGCTCGCTGCGTGCCGTTGGCCCGTGTTCCAGAGCCACGTGGCAGCTTACGCGCCCCCCACCAGCCGTGCGGGAAGGTTCTGGTTGCTCCTTGCCCTCATACCCACCCTGAGGGCGCATTCCAGACCTAGGCTGGGCGCCTCTGCTGACTAATGAAGGTGGGCATCTAGAGAATCCGGTGCGGTCCTCCCCACGAGTGACCCCTGGCGCGGGGATCCCCGCTCCCAGACGACGGGTCACCGTGGCGCTCAGCGGGGGCTTGGAGGTCCCACCCCTTCCCGAGGTCTTGGCGGCCAGAGGGACTTCCGGCTCCCGGTTTAGCGGTCCAGAAAGCGGGGGAAGCGGGGAAACACCCGGATGTGTCGAAGGAGACCGCAGGCAGGGCACCAGCACGGTGTGGCGGGTGGCGCGTCCTCAGGGAGCGGCGGCTGCTGTTTCCCGCGGATCAGCCAGGCTCTGGACGCCAGCCGACCCTGGCCGAGCTGATCAGAAACGGAGGTGTTGAAGGGAGGTCGGGGGACGTGCTCCGTCTGCAGGAAGACGGCAGAACCGGGCAAGCGTCCGGCAAGAGCCAGAGCCCCACACGTGGTCTGCCGAGGACGCTGCAGCGGATGCCCCCGCGGGCCTGGACACGGCCCCCCAAGCTCCTGCCTCCTCCTCCAGGAAGGCTTCCCCTCATCCCTGCTTCTGGCCTGCACTGGGCACCCAAGGTCTAGGTGAGGGCCCCTTCGTGGCCGACCTGCCGTCACGTGGCCCCAGCTTCCCTGCGAGGAAAGGGGCTCAGGGGCTGATCTTCCCGGAGGCGATAGAAGTTCCACCACCCCAACACGTGTGGAGCCCTTAGGCTTTTGCGAAATATTTTCGCCAAAGCAGGCAACGGAACAGAACGCTATACGCAAGTTTTAAATGTGCAGATGGCGATAACTGAAACGGGAAAGAAGCGAAGCCTTAGCTCTGTGTGTGTAATACTCCGCGGCCGGAAAAGCAGGGGCCGGCCCGGCAGGTGGGGGCAGTGGGAGAGGAAGCCCTCACACCGGGCCTGCCTCTAACGGGCTTTGCAAAAAGCAGCGGGACCCGCAGTCCCGAGAACACGCCTCAGTGCCCAGCACTTAGGGTTACGGCTCAGCCCCACCCAACGACAGTCGCCCACCCGACCCTGCACCGCACGCACGCCCAGGCTGGGTTGTTGGGTTTTCTGTGTTTTTTTGTTTTTTTTTTAGCTTATTTATTTAAGAGACAGAGAGAACCAGCAGGGGAGGGGCAGAGAGAGAAGGAGAGAGAGAATCCCAAGCAGACCTGACACGGGACTCGATCCCACGAACTGTGAGATCGTGACCCGAGCCGACACCAAGAGTCAGACGCTCAACTGACGGAGCCACCCAGGTGCCCCCTCTGCTCTGTCTTCATGTGACATTCTCCCTGTGTGTCTGTGTCCCCTCCTTATAATGACACCTGCCATGGGATGTGAGGGCCACCCTAAATCCAGGATGATCCCATGCGAGATCTCTAACTGAATGACATCTGCAAAGACGCTTTTGCAAATAGGGCCATTGGGGTTCACGCAGAAGCTTGGCTTCCACCAGAGTCAGGGAGCCTCAGAACAGGTCACCACAGCGGGGTCCCCAGGCCCACCTACAATACTTCACTTTCTAGGATCTTTTCCTGCTGACGCCTGGAGCCCAGTTTGTGAAATCAGAAAGGAGGCATTTGCCCGCTCTTCACAAATCCAGCAGAGAAGCAGCTCAAAGTTGAAAGCTGTTCAGATTATATTCTCTCAGCGCGTTTTCGTGTAAAATGGCGTATGTGTTCCTTCCCCACCGAGGGCCGCGAAGTGACACGCGGTCTGTCCCAGGCGCCCTCATCTATGTGATGCTCTGAGGGAAAGACGTCACTGGTCCCCCAGGAAGCCAGGCCCAGGCGGCCGGCCAAAAGGATGCTTTGGGGGAAGAGCCCACACTCGGGGGCTTGGCTCTTGCCTGTCTGGGCCACCGTCAGGGCCTCGGCCATGGTGATTTGATGTGGAACCCACCCAGCCCCACATGGGAATCAGATGGGCAGCTGGGCTGGTTTCCCACGGCCTCTGAGGCCCCTGACCGTGGTGAGATCCTGATTCCTGCCAAGCTGGGAAGCCTTCATGAGATGTGCCTGCCATGAAAGACACCAAAACCGTGAGAGAACTCCAAACTATGAACAGCAGCGGCCGAAAGTCTAATCCGAATGATACCTCAGTGCCGGCCCATCCCCCTTTGCCTTCATCCCTTGGGGGCCACCAGCCCGGCCACTGGCCGCCCCCCACCTGCCTTTGATACCTGAGCAGTGCTGTGCCAACCTGGAGTAGACCTGAGACAAAAGGAAGCATATGGACCCCATACGCATGTTTTTTGGAGTTGTAGCTGGTTGTTTTTCCCCAGAGCGCTAAAGCAGTCGAAAAATAACGAAAAGCTGAAAAGTAGGTGTATTAAAAGTCACAACCCGACTGGTGTATTGAGATTGAAACAGAATTTGGGGCGTCTGGGGCGCCTCGGCTCAGGTCATGATCTCACCGTTTGTGAGTTTGAGCCCCGTGTGTTGACAGCTCAGAGCCTGGAGCCTGCTTTCGATTCTGTGTCTCCCTCTCTCTCTGTCCCTCCCCCACCCATGCTCTGTCTCTCTCTGTCTCAGAAATAAGTAAGCATTAAAAAAAATTTAGATTGAAACAGAATTTATTATAAGTCTATTTCAAATCAAGTTAATTAAAAATGATTTAAGATTACCGCTTAGCTAAGAGAAATCGTCAAACCGGGAAATTCTTCCCATTAAACATCAGATTAGCAAACACGTCCACTTTGGATATATTATTGATGCGTTTGCTTCGGGAAAGCCAAGTGCAGTGCACTGAATGGTGGTCTCATCCCCCGAAAAGATAGGTCTACCTGGAACCTATGAATATGACCTTATTTGGAAAAAGGGTCTTGGGGGGGTGTGATTAAATTACAGGTCTGGAAATGAGAGCATCCTGCATCACGCTGGGCCCTAAATCCAAAACAAGTGGCTTAGAAGAGAAGAGAAGGGGTGGGACACGCAGGGAGGACAGTGACGTGGAGAAGGAGGCACACAGCCACAAGCTGAGGGCCACCAGGAACTGCCAGCACCCAGCCAGCAGCTGGGACAGAGGTTGGAGCAGACTGTCCCTCAGAGCCCGGAGCGGCACCCAGCCCTGCTGACACCTTGATTTCGGACTCTCCCTCCAGAGCCTGGAGAGAATATATTTATCTTGTTTTAAGCCACCTAGCTTGTCACAGAAGCCCCAGGAGAGTAATACACCAGGGGTTCCTTTTATCCCCCTCCCCCGGCTCCAATATGGTATGCTGGTACACCAGGTTTTATTTAAAACTTCAATACTTTGTTTATTATGGATTTTTTTTTCAACGTTTATTTATTTTTGGGACAGAGAGAGACAGAGCATGAACGGGGGAGGGGCAGAGAGAGAGGGAGACACAGAATCGGAAACAGGCTCCAGGCTCTGAGCCATCAGCCCAGAGCCCGACGCGGGGCTCGAACTCACGGACCGCGAGATCGTGACCTGGCTGAAGTCGGACGCCTAACCGACTGCGCCACCCAGGCGCCCCTATTATGGATTTTTGTGCATTTTAATTTTTAAAATATCTTGCCTTGGGGCAGCTGGGTGGCTCGGTCGGTGAAGCGTCCGACTCTTGATTTTGGCTCAGGTCATGACCTCACGGTTCATGAGATCTGTCCCTCTCTCTCTGACCCTCTCTGACTCTCTCTCTCTCTCTCAAAATAAATGAATAAACAAACATTTAAAAGCAAGTAAGTAAAATACATTGCCTCTTTTACATGGATCCAATGAGCAAGCACGAGGCTGGTTGAAGAAGGAGATCAAATTAGCTGATATCCATAAGATGGGTCACCCATGAGCCCTGAATATTGGGATGCCCCCACATCCCCCGGTGGATACTTATGTTGGATACAAATATCTTCACACTCTGCCCTTTCTGCAAGGTCCACACATATCTCCCCAGGACGCACTTCGTCATCAGGTTTCTATTTGCATTCTTTCCACATCTCTGGAAGACTGGCCAACTTTTTGCCACTCCGCGCGAGCCAACAGAGACCTGTCACCTTCAGTGAGCTCTACATCTCATGAAGTAGGCAACTAAATGTGTTTCATGTGTTTTGTGGTGTTCCGTCCACCAGGAAGATTTCCATCATCATTGTCTTTTTTTTTTTTAATTTAAATGCAAGTTAGTTTACATATAGCATGATAATTTCAGAAATAGAATTTGGTGATTCATCACTTACCTCCAACACCCCGTGCTCATCCCAACAAGTGCCCTCCTTAAGGCCCATCATCTATTTAGCCCACCCCACCACCCAACACCCCTCCAGTAACCCTGTTTCTTCTCTGTATTCAAGAGTCTCTTATGTTTTGTCTCCCTCTCTGTTTTCATATTATTTTTGCTTCCCTACCCTTATGTTCATCTGTTTCGTATCTTAAAG
This sequence comes from Prionailurus bengalensis, assembly GCF_016509475.1. NCBI lineage: Eukaryota > Metazoa > Chordata > Mammalia > Carnivora > Felidae > Prionailurus > Prionailurus bengalensis. Next base: position 3,462,182 of record NC_057350.1, on the reverse strand, counting down.
TCTGAATGAAGTCATATGATATTTGTCTTTCTCTGACTAATTTCACTTAGCATAATGCCCTCCAGTTCCATCCACATAGTTGCAAATGGCAAGATTTCATTCTTTTTCAACATTGAGTGATATTCCATTCCACTGTGTGTGTGTGTGTGTGTGTGTACATATATCCCATCTTTGATGGACATTTGAGCTCTCTCCCATACTTTGGCTATTGTCAATGGCGCTGCTATAAACATTGGGGTGCATGTGCCCCTTCGAATCAGCACACCTGTATCCCTTGCATAAATACCTAGTAGTGCTATTACAGGGTTGTAGGGTAATTCTATTCTAATGTTTTGAGGAACCTCCATACTATTTTCCAGAGTGGCTGCACCACTTTGTATTCCCACCAGCAGTGCAAAAGAGTTCCCCATTCTCCACCTCCTTGTCAACTTCTGTTGTTGCCTGAGTGGTTTATTTTAGCCATTCTGACAGGTGTGAGGTGGTATCTCATTGTGGTTTTGATTTGTATTTCCCGGATGATGAGTGATGTGGAGCATTTTTTCATGTATCTGTTAGCCATCTGGATATCTTCTTTGGAGAAGTGTCTATTCATGTCTTTTGCCCATTTCTTCACTGGATTATTTGTTTTTTGGGTGTTGTGTTTGATAAGTTCTTTATAGATTTTGGATACTAGCCCTTTATCTGATATGTCGTTTGCAAATATCTTCTCCCATTCTGGCGGTTGCCTTTTAGTTTTGCTGATGGTTTCCTTCACTGTGCAGAAGCTGTTTATCTTGAGGTCCCAATAGTTCATGTTGGCTTTTGTTTACCTTGCCTGCAGAGACATATCAAGTAAGAAGTTTCAGAGGTTGTTGCCTGTTTTCTCCTCTAGGATTTTGATGGCTTCCTATCTTACGTTTAGGTGTTCCATCCATTTTGAGTTTATTTTTGTGCATGGTGTACAGAAGTGGTCCAAGCTCACTCTTCTGCACCTTCATCATTGTCTTTTAAGGCTGTGCCTTGGTTGCACCACATTGCCACTATTCCCAGCTGGTGCCAGCACCACTTGCAGACCCTCTCTTGGCCAGGCCCTTGCTGCTCCTTCTCCACTGACTGGCCATAGGAAACACCCCTGGTGGCCACAGGTGTGGGCCAAGGGAAAGGTGATGAAGGGACGCATGGATCCCATAGAGTCCGAGCTCTCTGCCATGCAGTTTATATATGCCTTGTGGTCTACTCATGCCCAGGGTCTCCCATGAAAACTTCCATTTTGTAATGGAATTCTGTTGTGTGTATCCAATTTCACGGTTGGGCCACATGACCAGCTGGTGAGCTTCTCTTTCAGGGGCAGCAGCACTTGCTGGCCACAAAATGCGTTGCCGTTGGAGGCGGTGTAGTACAAGTGGGTGGCTGGGACTTCCTGCAGAGCAAGACTGGTAATGCTCAGAAGCACTGGGGGCGGGGCTTGGTGTAACCGGCCAGCCACCAGGTAGTCAGCTTGTCCCAGTGGGGAAAATGGGGGACACCACCCTGGTCTCAGGTCAGCACTCAGCAGGTGGTAGGAACCAGGTCAGCTTTGGGGAGAGGAGAACCATGTGGCTGAGCCCCCGTGCGTGTCCCCCAATCTGCCATGTAAATGGAGACTGTTAACGATTCTCATTACGGATCAGAACACAAAAGAAGGCATTTTCCAGGCAACGGAGACAAGTCTGGTGCCAGTAGCTATGCTGATTCTTCCAGTAAAGATACATCTGAACCGTGGTCATCATCACCTCTAATCAAGTTCGTGAAAACATACTATCATGCTCTAGGATCCATCTAACTTTTGTACCAGCTAAGCAGGTATATTAAATGGGCTCGTGGTACGAATCTTCACCCTGGAATCTCCCAAGTCTGCTGGTGCCCCAACTTTTCAGGTTCTCAGGGATACAGTTTTGGGTTTGAGTCATTATTTCCCAGGGGTATGGTGTAGAGGGTATGGTGCCCTTCTACCAACACAGACATTTGGCCAGTTGCTAAATACTTGGACCGAATGTCTGTGCCCCACCCCCACTACCCCAAATTCATATGTTGAAGTCCTAAGCCCCCAGTGCAATGGTATTTGGGGGTGGGGCCTTTAAGAAATAATTAGGTTTAGATGAGGACATGAAGATGGGCCCTCATGGTGGGGTTGGTGTCTTTATAAGAGGAAGAGACACCAGAACTGGTTCTCTCTCTGCCATGTGAGGACACAGTGAGAAGGCAGCCATCCCTGCAAGCCAAGGAGAGAGGCCTCACCAGACTGAATCTGTAGGCACCCAGATCTCAGACTTCCAGCCTCCAGAACTGCGGGAAATAAATGTCCATTGTTTACGCCACCCAGTCTGTAGTATTTATTAGGGCAGCCCAAGCTAAGAAATTAAGCATATTTATTTCTACTACTATATATTCTGGGTCTGGGGAAATAATCAGGAATGGATCTGTAAGTCCACTGGACTCCGTGTGAGGTGAACTTGGACCAAGACTCCATGATCGCCGTGCCAAAATCTTCCACTTTTATTAGTGGACCACAGTGTCCCTTGGGGATCAGTGTATGTTCCGTATCGATATCTAATTACACCCAGAGGGTTGGCCGATGCCCTAGCCCCAGGACATGGGCACTGCTAGGGAAGGCTTGAGGAAAGGGCCACAATACACACCTGTGCCTCATTGCAACACACCTTCTTCAAAGGAAGACAGCCTCTCCATCAGGGCAGGCACCCAGATCTGTGAACTGACTTTAGGTCCAGATTGGGTAATGGGTCACGCATCCCTACTATGGTTATTTAAGTTGGATCTCTGCCAGTCAATTTAGAATTTGAATTTTCCATAAACAGATTGAGATAGATAGACAGATGATATAGATGATAGATTAGATAGGTAGATAGATGATTGATAGATAGATAGGTAGATAGATAGAGAATAGATAGAAGATAGAATTTCCCTCCTTAAACACATACCTCTTGAGAGAGGCTGTTCACCTGTTCCATTTCTAGTAATTCCGTGATCAGTTAGCCACTGCTGCACATCCTACTTGTCCAAACACTCTAATGACTACCCTTCCTATTTGGATATGGAAGTGGAGCCCACTTGTATCTGATGGGTAAGCACTTGGCCTCTGCCCCTCCAGGACCCTTCTCAGAAATGCAGAGTCACAGGCTCACCCGGCCCTTCTGTAGGCCATCACTGAGTCCAGGCTCTGATGAGCAATCCAGTAGAGCACTGGTGAAGACAATACATTTAACCACATGTAACCAGTGGTTCCAGCCCTGGCTGCCCATTAGATTCTCCTGGGGAATGTTTACAACTCCTAATGCCCTACCACTCCAGATCATTACATCAGAGGCTCTAGAGGTGACACTCAGGCTCTGCAGATGATTGCCGTCCGCCCCTGCCCCAGGTCAGTGGGTTGGGTGAGCCTTTGTAAGCCTCATATCCCCACTGGACCTTACACCATCAGAGTCCCCTCACACCTGCTCCCTTGGTTCCTGCTGATCATCTGTCACAGTCCTGACCCGCTCCGTGGGTAGGCTGCCTCTTCCCTCCCCAGCAGGACTGTGTTGAGCTTGCCTCTCTGCTGCTCAACCCGCCGTCCGGAGCCCAGTGGTAGCACCAGGAGCTTGTTAGGACCAGCCTCCCAGGCCCTGACCTGGACCTGCTGAGTTGAATCTGCATTTTAACATGACCCCCTGAGGATTCACACACACGTTGAAGCATGAGACAGGAGAGCTGACCCCACTTTCATTTGCACCTGGTGGGAATGGAGGTGTTTGGAGTGGGGAGAAGGAACAAGGAGACTCAGCATCAGCTCAGGGGGCACATGGCCCAATCTAGTCTTGAAAGGTTTTGGAGCAGAGCAGGGCTGGTGTCCTTGGACAAGGGAGGGGATTGCCTCAAGGGGGAAACGGGGTTCAGGGAACCTGGAAGTTCAACATTTTCAGCTCTTACGTGTCTTCATCCCATGTGTTGGGGTCCCTCTCTTTGCCCATCAGGGCCCTTATCTCATGCGTGTCCAGTAATCTAAGTTTTTCCTTTCTCTAGGGAGGTAGGACGAAGCCAGGAGATTAAACTCTCCTCAGTCATCACTGTTGCCCTAACAGGGGCTTCTGTCCCAGTGCTTTGCCCTCCCCACGTCCTCCAGTCCATGCTGACACCAGTGATTATCAGAATCACCAAGAGGCCACTGTGCCTGTGTTTACCTATGTCATTTCCCTTGGCAAGGGGACTGCTCCTGGGTTCCTCGAATATATGACCAACCCATTCCCAGATCCCACTTTGAGGATCTGTTTTCTAGGCCCCTACTTGTACTAACTATATTAGCAGTCAAGATCCCAACAGGAACCAACTCCAGAATCAAGGTAATTTGGGGGTTATTTGGAAAAGGACTATTTATAAAGGTGTGGGCAGGCCAGGAGGTAACCTGGAGCTGTTATCACCCTGTCTCAAAGGGGTCATAAGGAGGGGGCAAGCATTTAGCAGGAGCCTGAAAGAAGACAGCCATGTATAGTAGGACACCTTGAGCCAAGTAGTGACCTTCAGTCATGGGAAACAGCAGCCTGATGAGAGCAATGTCACACAGACCAAGGCCTTGACCTCTTCCTCCAACTCTGAGCTTCTGGAAGGACTCCCTGTTGGCTGAACCCCACCAGAAGCCAGGAGAGAAAGGGGCCTGGTGTGTTCACATGGGTCAGCCCCAGGACAGGTGAAGAAAAGGGACAGAGAGTGGACTCAGAAGGCATTGTCCTGTAGCACCATGCTGCAGACTTGCAGGTCTTTGTGACACTCAGTATCATCACCAGGCTGTTGTCTCCAGATTGTTACCATAGTTCTTCTCCCTGCTGGAAAGCTCTGGCTCCTGCCTGCTCCAGGCCAGCTCCATCTTCACTTGGGCTCAAGCCAGCTGCCATCTCCTCAGACGGTCTCTTGACCCTCTACAAACCACAGGGGTCCCCACTCTCTAAAAGGTAAGCCTCCTACTGGCACTGTGTCTCCCACAAAGTAAGTACTCCATGAATATGTGTCCACTTATCTACAGGACTTCTGTGATTGAATGTGCTGACATTTGCCCAACCCAAACCAAACATCTGTATTTATTAATTCATCCACCCATACATCTGTGATCCATGATTCAGGCATCCATGCATCCATCCATAGATATAACCAAGTATCCATCCATCCATCCATCCATGCATTCATCCAAGGACCCATCCACATATCTAAGTGTCCATGATCTATCCATTATCCATCCATCCATCCACTCGTCCAAGCATCCATACAGCTATCCATCCATCTCACCATCCATCCACCCATCCACCTATCCACCCACCCATCCATCCATCTATCCATCCATCCACCTAACCATTCACTCATCCATCCATCCATCCATTCACCTACCCACCCACCCACCCATCCATCCACCCACCCACCCATCCATCCACCCACCTATCCATCCATCCATCCATCCATCCATCCATCCATTCACCTATCCACCCACCCACCCATCCATCCATTCATCCATCCACCCATCCATTCATCCATCCATCCATCCATCCATCCACCCATCCATTCTTCCATCCATCCATCCAACCATCCATTCATCCATCTATCCATCCACCCACCTAACCATTCACTCATCCATCCATCCATTCACCCATCCACCTACCCACCCACCCACCTATCCATCCATCCATCCACCCATCCACCCATGCACCCATCTACCCATCAAGCCACCCATCCATTCATCCATCCATCCATCCATCCATCCACCCATCCATTCATCCATCCATCCATCCAACCATCCATTCATCCATCTATCCATCCACCCACCTAACCATTCACTCATCCATCCATCCATTCACCCATCCACATACCCACCCACCCACCTATCCATCCATCCATCCACCCATCCACCCATGCACCCATGCACCCATCTACCCATCAAGCCACCCATCCATTCATCCATCCATCCATCCATCCACCCATCCATTCATCCATCCATCCATCCAACCATCCATTCATCCATCTATCCATCCACCCACCTAACCATTCACTCATCCATCCATCCATTCACCCATCCACATACCACCCACCCACCTATCCATCCATCCATCCACCCATCCACCCATGCACCCATGCACCCATCTACCCATCCAGCCACCCATCCATTCATCCATCCTTCCATCCATCCATCCATCCATCCATCCGTCCATCCATCCATCCGTCTATCCATCCAACCACCCACCCATCTATCTATCCATCCACCCACCCATCCACCCATCCATTCATCCATCCACCCATCTACTCATTTAAGATATATTCTCTTATCTCTTTCAGCACCACCATCACTTTACCAGGTGCCTGTGGCTAGTGACATGAACCTCTTTAACTTCTCTGACTTCTTTTCTTGGAGGTTGTGTGAAGAAACACACAAAGTGACACTGAGATGCAGATACCCTGGAGAAAGCTTTGCCTCTTAGGTCACCATAGCCCATCTCCACACTAAGGCAAAGTAGCTCTCTCTCTGACCAAGGGTCCAGGATGAACACTTTCACACCCACCATGGGATGGGCAGGCAGGGAAGCCCTAACTGGTTGTGGCAGTTTTTCTTATTCTCCACCCCCAGTTAAAGCAAAGAATAGAAGGCAGAGAGCTCTGGGGCATATCGTCTGGGTTTTATTTGTTCACTTAAAGATAGCTTTTTTTTTTCCTGTCTCCATGAGGCAGCTAAGTAGATTTAACAATGATTCATTAAAGTTCTGTCTACAGAACATCAAATCTGTCAGTGGAAAGGTTTACATTGTCAAATTACTAGATATTTATTCCACAGAGTAACTAACTTTTCCACTGAAGCAATGGTTTTCTTGTTCTGTAATACTCATACCTTAATAATGTGCTATTACATAACATATTAATAACATTCTGCAAACACCATAACTCAGTTAAGGAGCATTTCTAAATAAGCCTTGCATGACTTCCCAAAGATGTTTGCCTTTTCTAGTTAGATGGCATTTCATGCACCATTTTCTTTCTCAAAGCTGGAAAATGAGCGGAAAGCCAGGATATAAGCCACCTTATGGAACAGGGCAAATGACGTCATTTGTTGGTAACGTGGGATGTGCATTATTATTACCATACCCATGTGCCTAATAACGGCATCCCTTAAAGGAATCAATCTGGGTTACAAAACGATAAAAATGAATGTTTCCAGACTCCTGAAGGACTGTGTGTTTTCTTAAGCCACCGTTAAGAGGTTTTCATGGAGTAGGTCATGGAGGGTGTATGTGTTTTCTAGGCGGGGTGAGATTAATCAGCATGCGCCAGAAGGCAGATACATGTCGACTCCCCATTGGTGCTAAATGGGCTTGGGAATAGGATCTTCCGGTACATGCACACATGTACACACACACACACACACACAGGAAAGCTGCCTCTAATGGCCCACGTCTCCTTCCCAGAACCATCAATCTCTGAGCTCTGTGATCTCACTTGCAAATTCTGTTAAGAAGCAATGTCTCATCCTCATGATGGGGAAAGGAGCATGTGACAACAAGGGGATGCCATGTTTCAGCTCTGTAACAGAGAGGTGTAGGGGAACGCAGAGGACAGCTTGCTTCACTGGGCAATCTGCAAATGATAGCTTGTATGTCAACAGAAAACCAATACTGAGGGTTAATTTCTACAAGGACGTCCCATATGCCCTGAAGGTTAGTGTTGGGCTATTTTGGGGGGGAGGGGGAGAGAGAGAATCCCAGACGGCTCTGCACTGTCAGCACAGAGCCCGACGTGGGGCTTGAACCCATGAACCGTGAGATCATGACCTAAACTGCAATCAAGAGTCGGATGCTCAACTAAGACCCTCAGGTGTCCTGTTGGGCTATTTCTGAGCAAAGTCCTGAAGCTGGCTCTGCTGACCTACAAAGCACAGAGACTGCCTCTTGGCCGCAGCTGCCCCCCACAGAGGGCCGACCACAGCCCACAGGGTAGCCTTCTCCAAGCTCGAGGCCCAGCGGGTCCCAGGAGGACAAAGTGACAGCAAGGGCTTTAGCACCGGCCTGCGGGAGACCTGCCCCAGGAGCAGACCCCGCCCCACATACTTTTATAAAGCTGTGGGTTTCACCAGGTGGGCTCCGAAGGGCCCCGCTTAGGCTAGCTGGGGCTGGCCTGGGGACGCAGGAGGGGCAGGTCACTTTGGATGAAGGGCAAGGTGAAGGCTACCTTTCAACAGTGAGCTCTGACGTTGCCATTTCAACCTTGGGCCTCCCACCAAGAGGTCCGCTGCTTCGTTCTGAATCAGTGCGCGTTCCTTCTCGGCCAGCATCGTCTTCATTTTTATACCTGCCTGGGTGTGAGGCCTTCCCTGGCTGGTCTGGCAGGTCCCTTCCCAGCGTGTCTATTCCCTCACTAGCCTTTGATGGGAGCCACTTGCCGCCCGCACAGGAAGCTCTCACGAGAACATCCTTCCTACTGTCTCTGTCTTTCCACAGACTCCGAGTCCTGCCCCAGCCTGGGCAGGAGAAGGGCACCCGTCCAGGCCCTGCATCGCACGCGGTGCAGACAAAGAGCTGCACGGCCCCTGAGCTCCACAGAAGAAGGCTAACTCCCCAGACACTGCCGGGCAGGGAGCCTGGGGCGGTCCCGGAGCCGGGCAGCTCAAGCCATGTGCTGGGTCACCCTGGCAGCCTGCCCAGCTGGACACTGCAGGGTCAGATGTCCCCCTCCTCACCTCTGCATCCGGGTGGCCCGGCCCTGAGATCCCGCCCACCCCAACAGCAGGACCCGTGGATCCCGGACTTGAACAATTAAGCAAAGGATGAAGGGCAGCGGGAGCCAGATTTCCCACCATGGCCGGTGGGGAGGGGACAGAAGCAAAAGGAGGGGCCGGAAAGATCCCTTTGTGTGGTAATGGGTTAAAATTGAAGATGCCAGTATGGTCGCATCTGATGCAATATAGATACAGAGGCTGTGAGTCTGTGCCTACACACGGGTCAGTATATCCACATATACTTTCTTGCTCTGTCAGTTGAGGCAGCCCAGAAGCAGTGAGCCCACCCAGCCCGGGTGTTGGTCTCATACACCATCCTCCAGTCCGAGGCCCCAGGGCTCCCGGGGAAATGGCTGATCCAGGACTAGGGCAGGAATTACACGAGATAAGCCGAGTATCTTGCAGCTGTAGAAAGTAAGGAATTAGGAAGGAAAGAAGGAGGGAGGGAGGGGAGGGAAGGAAGGAAGGAAGGAAGGAGAGAAAGAGGGGGAAAGAAAGAAAGAAAGAAAGAAAGAAAGAAAGAAAGAAAGAATAAGGAAGGAAAAAAAGAAATTCAGAAGGGAAAGAGGGAGGAAGGGAGGGAGGAAGAGCCCACATACAGGAATGTCAAAGGGACCCAGGAGCCTATTGGAGGAGCTCCCAGTGACCAAGACTGGGACAGTTGGAGCAAGAAAATAAACAGTGGGTTATAACCCAGAGAAGAAACTGAATATCCAAGAGCCCGTACAGAGAAAACAAATGGTTGAATAAACAAATACGTAGGGGGAGAGCAGGCCAATTTCCCACGCAGAAGAATTCAGAACCCCTTCTGTGAATGGACGGGGGCCACGCCTCACTCTCCTCCCGCGCAGACTGGGCTCAGTGACCTCCCCCCAAAGAGGACACTGTGGGAGGGCACGATGGGGTGGCTTTGCAGGGAAGCCGCCTGACAGACATGTCCCAGCCCGGGGATCGGGCTCGGTGCCGACAGTGACGGGGCGTGTTGACAGCACGCGCCCTGGTCACGACACGGTCGAAATGGCTCTTAACCTCTGTGGCCTTCCTCCCCCTGCGCACACCCCAGTCTCATCATGAGAAAAACACCAGCCAGATCTCAGCGGAGGGGCGGCACAGCTGACGAGGGCTTCTTAAAACTGACAAGGTCGTCGACAGCCGGGAAGGTCTGAGACACCGTCACAGCCCAGAGGTGCCTCAGGAGACCTGATGACCGAATGTAAGGGGACTTCCTGGGTGGGATCCCGGAACAGACCAAGGATATTAGGGAAACAAAATAAGACAAAAACGAAACAAGAAACCCTGACCAAGGCTTGGACTTGCCACAAGAATACAGTTATCAAGGGGGTGCCTGGGGGGGCTCAGTCGTTTGAGCGACCGACTTCGGCTCAGGTCAGGATCTCACGGTTCGTGGGATCCAGCCCCACACCGGGCTCTGTGCTGACAGCTCGGAGCCTGCTTGGGATTCTCTCTCTTGTCTCTCTCTAGCCCTCCCGCAGTCGTCATCTCTCTCCCTCAAAATAAACAAACTTAAAAAAAAATGTTTTTTTAAAGAATACGGCATCCATAGCCGCTCACTGTGACAAGTGTAGCTCACGAAGAGAGGGCACTCCCAACGGGGACACGGTGCAGGGTATACGAGAGCTTTCTGTAGGACCTTTGCAAGTTTTCTGTAAGCCTGGAGCAGTTCCACCATAAAACCTTGGTTTTATAAACGTCATGAACTGTTCAGCCTGTGACTCACGGGTCGTATTGCCTGGGCAGTGACCCAGACACCTCGGCCCCTGCTGCAGTGACTCACGCTGGGCCCCGTGTGGCCCTCCGGGTTCCCTCCGGGACGCTGCTCACCCAGCGTCCAGGAAGGTACCCTCTGCTCGGGTCACAGGGCCGACAGGACGGGGGCTCCGGGCCGCCAGCCAGCCCTGGCAGGGGCCTCAGGGGGAAGGGGCGTTGGGCGGAGGGGAGACAGATGGATAGACAGACACAGATTGAGATCCGGATCAGGGCAAATCCAAGCGTCCTGATACCCCTGGATGTAAGGAAGCCCTGCTCCGCGCCTCGGATCTGACGTTTTACCCTGCGTGCCGTCCTGTGCTTTAGAACAGGGAGAAATCCGGAAAGCCATGTCTCGCATCGTCGAAAAATTGGAATTTTTATGGGGCACGTCCAGAGGAGAAGCTCAGACCGTGTGCCGAAGCACCGAGCTTTCGTCTACACGGTGGCTGGACCCCCTTGAGTCCCCCTGGCGTGTTATGCGGCTGAGGACTGGCCGGCCCTCGGAGGGCACCGCGGAGTTTGCTGCTAGGCTACTCTGTGCTCGAGGGGAAGGAGGGGCAGGAAGTAGATTCTCCTGCAGAGGACACCGACGACACCCCAGGCGTGTCCTGTGACCACAGTTACAGAACTCCTCCTGTTCAAATGCCACCGAAATGCGGACGGCTGGTCGCCAGGGAGATGGCCTTTGGGAAGGGTGGCTCTGTGCACACAGGCGTCCCAGCGGGGCTCTGGCCGATGCGTCAGCGGGATGGGCTCCTTTCCTGGAAGGCGGAAGGCGTTGGGGGGGATGGGAAGCCCTTGCCGGGCCCCAGGTGATTCTCATTAAGGACGGAAGTGACCCCGGGGGCGGGGGGGCCACCCTCCCAGCAGCCACACTTCGCTGGGCGTTAGAAATTTTCTGTCGTGTTCAACTTGCTCTCAAGGGGCCTCTTTAGCAACCCTTAAACCTCCGCTGCCCCGAGGGGGACAAAACCACCACTGCCATGGCAACCGTGATCTCGTGCCTGTCATACAGCAACCGAGCCTCACAGGGCTTCCACACAGCGGTGTCAATTCTATCCACATACATTAGAAAGCACGGGGCGCCTGGCATCCGACCTCGGCTGAGGTCATGATCTCGCGGTTCGTGGGTTCGAGCCCCGCGTCGGGCTCTGTGCTGCCAGCTCAGCCTGGAGCCCGCTTCGGATTCTGTGTCTCCCTCTTTCGCTCTCTCTCTCTCTGCCCCTCCCCTGCTTGTGCTCTTTCTCTCTCTCCCTGTCTCTCAAAAATAAATAAACACTAAAAAAATATTTGAGAGAAAGAGAAAGAAAGAAAGAAAGAAAGAAAGAAAGAAAGAAAAGAAGGAAGGAAGGAGAGGAGGAGGGAAGGAGGGAGGGAGGGAAGGAAGGAGGGAGGGAGGGAAGAAGAGAAGGAGGGAGGGAGGGAGGGAAGGAAGCATAAAGAGTCAGGACGGGGAAGAAGAAAGGCACGGATAGTCATGCCAGGTGCTGTATGTATACACCTCTACCATTTAATCTTTGCAAAGGCCCTGTGGGCCCATTTTACAGAGCGGAAAACTGAGGCTTAGCAATTCAGCCAGTGTTGCCCAGCAAGGAAGAGCTGGACTCCTGGTCCCAGGACCCGCGGCCCTGGTCAGCCCGGCCTCCTCGCACACGTCACTTGCATCCATGTCAGCCAGCTCTCGCCGCAGCTTTTGATCCTCCGGTGGCTTCCGTCACACCTGGAATAGAGCCCCAAATCCTGCCAAGCCGGCCTCTCTGACCCCTGCCCGCTCCTCTGCCTCCCCCGCCCGACCCGTCTCCCCACCCCAGCGCTGGCTGCGTCTGGCTTCTCCTCGTCTGGCTCTCCTTTCCGACGAGTCTCCTTCACTTGACTCAGTGTCTGCTCAAATGTCACCTCCTCCGTGATGACTTCCCTGACCACAATATCTACAATGTCAGCCTAAGAAACTCTCTATCCTCTTTCTCTGCTTTATTTGTCACGTTACGGGTCTTATCTCTGTCCTGGTGTTGTACATCTATTTATACGACGTCTTGTATGGTGTTTCCTCCATTGCCTATCTCCCCGCCAGAATACAAGTCCTGGGGCAGGGGGGTGTTTGTGGTCGGTTTCCCCACCAGAATATACGTCTCAAGTTGGTGGAACTGTGCGCGCCTTATTTACTGATAGAGCTTTCCTCCAGCCGCCCCGGAGAGAGGGGCTTAGACTGTGCGTGTGTGCGGGGGGGGGGGGGGGGGGGGGGGGGGGGGGGGGGGGGGGAGGCGGGCGGCAACGGTGTGTCTGCTTTTGTTTTATATCCTCCTCTCTGTCTGCCTCCGAGCTCATCAGAGAGCAGAACCAGCCCCACAAATCTTTGCCCCAAGCCTGCTCCAGGCTCCCAGCTCCCTGCCCTTGGCCCCGTGCTTCACCTCGACCGATGCTCGGTGAGCTTTATTTGCTGTCGTCTGAACCGGGCTGGACCCAGAGGTCGGAAGGCCTGATGGATCCCGTCAGTTCACCTGCTTCACGCTTGGCCTTCGTGAGGTTCCGGTCAGAAACAGGCCATGAGAGACGCCGGTAAACCCTTTTGATTCCCCCCGTCTCCCACCTCGCCTAATTTCGTAGTGGAAGCTTCTTGGAAAATCTCCAGGCTTATCTGGTCCACTGATCAAGAAAAATACTCTCCTTCACTTAAGGGTGTCATGATGGTGGTAAGAATAAGCCAGGGGCCCGGCAGCCAGGGGGAGGAAGGAAGGAAGGAAGGTAAGAAGGAAATCCACTGGTGTGGCGGGGGGGTGCGGAGGGTGGAGGGGGGCGGGAGGGCAAGTTAAGGGAGCTGTAGAACCAAGCAGGGGTGGGGGGTGTCCAGGGGGTGATAAAGCTGTCCTCTGGCAGCCATAACCCAGCCCAGCTGCAGTCTGGAGAGACGGACTGGAGGCACCTTTCTGAGGGGGGGCGGCCCAAGGCGCACGAGCCGACGCCGGGAACTTCACCCGGTCCCGGGCTCTCAGACCCAGATGATTTAAATGAACAAATACCAGTAACAGCTCAGTTGCTAAGAAAGAAAACAAAAAAAGGAACGGGCTTTTCCTACTGTTAAGATCTCTCTTTGCCATCACGCTACCGTTTGCAAACTCTAGTCTGGCACCTGTTGGCGGAGGGGCGCGTTGGGTTTCTGCGCTTGCGTTTGGCGGAAGCTCGAGAAGACACCGGCAGGGAGGAGCCGCGTCCCCCACCTGCCGGGAGGATTCGGAGGCCCCTCCCGTTGGCCTCATACACCTCTGGTTTGGGTCCCGTGGGAGAGAGAGGGCGGCTCTCGGGTCAGGGGACAGGGAACCTCCAGCTCCTGTGGACAGGCGGGCACTTAGGAAATTAACCACAAATGCACAAGAGGCGTGGCCAGGGCGGGACTTGGAGTTCACGGAAGAGGTTCTTGCACTAAAATGCGTACCGGCTCTGACCCCTTAGAACTCGCATTGGGCGGATCTTTAAGGTACCCCAAGGCGTTGTGGAAGCCATCCAAAATCACAAGCCTCGCGCTCAAGGACCACCCAGGAGGAATCCCATTGAGCCGGAGTGCTAGGGTCTGTGGACACACACCGTCGGTAAATAACCAAGGACAGGTCTGCATAACAATGACTCTGGGCCCTATTTCTGGAAATGACGTCATCGGCCTGCCGTGGATCCCACCCACGGCCACCGGGTCAGCCTGGGCCGGGAGGTCATTTGGGTTCTCGGACCAGCCTGGATCCTGACTTAAAATTCTGCAGGTGCCCCACACGGTCACCGAGGGAGCTGCCGCACGCAGGGGGCGCGAAGGACCCACTCGGTGGCCCAGCACGGTCTCCAGCACCTGCCCAGGGGCCCGGATAGAAAGAAGCCAGCGTGCTGGGCGGGTGTCTGGGGCAGCCATGTCCCCACTTGCCAAAGATCCTGGGGTGACGGGGGCCGAAATGAGGGCAGGGTGGGTTGGCAACATTGGACCCCCCCCAGGTGACCCCGGGCCGGCGTGCACGAGCCCCCACTCGGCCCACCTTCACACACCCGGAACCTCCTCTCGTTTTCAACGACGAGCCTGGTCTGTGCCCTTCTGGCAGTTAACACAGCTCTGGGAACCAGAACGCGCTCTCCACTCTGCCCCCGACCCGATCACACGGAACACGGTCCAGAGAGACTGGGGGTCGCCTCACAGGCCGGCAGCCCCCGACCCAGGGCACGTGTCAGTCAGTCACACTCACCTCCGACCTCGGAGCTCCTCGCAGAGAACGGCCTGAGACGCCAGCCAAGGTCCCTCGAAAGGGTTTGCAACTCGAAAACGCACAGCAGTCCAAAGGGTGGGTGGCGGCCGCGGTCAGCACTGGTCTGTGCGACAGGTCGGGGAGCATGAAGCCTCGGTGGAAAGTTGGGGGGGTCTGCCCGGCAGACCTGCGCAGGGACAGGTGAGGGTGCCCCAGAGAGCCCACCGTCAGCTGTCAGCTGACCAGGCCCCGGGGCTGCAGTGCACGACTCCTGAGCTCCCGGTGTGCCCCTGTCCAGCTCCGCAGGGCAGACGGGAACCAAGTTCACCCCGAGGCTGGAGGGCGAAAGACGCCCTTGCAGGGTCAGCACGAGGCAGCCTTTCCGTCCTCGGAAACGTCACCGTAGCCAAGGCGTCGAGGATGCACGGTTGGCTCCCAGGACCCTCTTAACGTCCATTAAGGGCAAGGCCAAAAATTCAGCACAGGCCACGTGCAGAAGGAAGGCTGGCCTCTGAATCACACACGGCCACTCGTTCCTTAACGGGGCGCAGTTTGTCCACTCAGCCCCAGGGGGAGGGCCGGCCCCCATCGGGAAGACCCCCCACAACTCAGTCTTCCCTCCTGACGTCATAATTCAGCGGAGAAGACGGTGGTAGTCACCACACCCAGCACAACGCGGCTTATTCCTGACACGACAACCACACGGCCCTGTGCTCCTACTGTGCGCCAGGCCCTGGGCCCGCGGACTCCCACGCGTCGGCCTGTGCTCCCGACTAGTCTCCAGAGGGCTCCGGGCCGGGTCGTCCTCCCCATTTGATCGGTGAGGATCCCGAGGCACAGGGAGGGCACGTAAATTGTCCAGGGCCACATGTGGGATCGCAGAGGTGTGGTGGGTCTCAGGGCCCCAGGGCAGGAGCTCCTTGCCTGGCTCCCGAGGTCAGGGGGTTCAGGGAAGTTGGCACCGTGTAGGTGACCCCTTAATGGAACTTGAAAAAGAGGTGATCAAGGGGAGGAGACAGGGAGGGACGTTCTTCTCGATGAAATGAGGCGCAAAGTCACAGATGCGACAGTGAGTTTCTGGTGTCTCCTTGGTGTGGACGGACAAGGACAGGGCAGACAGATGCCAGGGACGATACCACACTGGGAGGTGAGGAAACGTCCCCAAAGAGGCCAGTCAGGGAAGTGACAGGGCCAGACTGGCCCAGTAGGAAGGTCCTGGGGACACGTGCTCCAGAAGCATGACAGGGGCTGGGGAAGCAGGATCCCCGGGAGGAAGCCGCTAAAACGGACCAAGAGAGGGGCACCTGGGTGGCTCAGTCGGTTAAGTGTCTGACTCTGGATTTCGGCTCAGGCGATGATCTCAAGGTGCGTGAGATCGAGCCCCGGGTCCAGCTTTGTGCTGACAGCACAGAGCCTGCTTGGAATCCTCTTTCTCTCTCTGTCTCTGCCCCTCCTGCTCTCTCTCTCTCTCAAAATAAATAAACTTTTTTTAAAAAGAAGGAAAATGGACCGAGAGAGAGAAAGAAAGAGGGCCCGGGCCAGCCAGCTTCCCACGGAGGCCATCACTGTCCACGAGGAGCGGGGGAGGAGGGAGGCCCACTGAGGGCCCAGGGAAGCAGGGTATCTCCACACCGCACGGTAAACCAAGGGTCCCATGGCACAACATTTGTAAATGGGATGTGTCCTCTCCTATCCAGCCACTGCTAAGACGGCGGGAGGGGACCCGTCAGTCTCGCTCTACACAGTCACCTGATGCTCCCCCTTTGCCCAATTTTATGGCAACAATAACATCACAGAATGTAAAAGTGTTTTGAAAAAGGCAATGCCCAGGGGCACCTGGGTGGCTCAGTCGGTTAAGCATCCGGCTTTGACTCACATCCATGATCTCACAGTTCAGGAGTTCGAGCCCCACGGCGGATTGTCTCTCTCTGCCCCTCCCCCACTCACGACGTCTCTCTCCAAATAAATAAATAAACTTTAAAAGGAGAGGGAGAAAGAAAAGAAAAAAAAATGCCTAGAACCCTACCCCCTGAACACACAAGCATTTCTTACTCCCTTTCCGAACCAGTTCAGCTCTGTGGTGGTTTTCGCAGAGCAACCCCGGTGTGCCAACTGTGCAGCCCGGGATGGTCCTCTCCCCGGCAGGTGTCCAGCTTATGCATGTGGCTCGTGTCCCACGGACGGATGGTATGTGGGAATGAGCAGCCTGCGTGCAAACGCCTCTGCGGATCCTGCCGCATCGCTGAAGGTTCTGCGCGTGACCTTTCCCTGGGTCTCCACACGCTCGTCATGATTTACCCTGTTGGATTCCCCTCGGCAAATGTGCCACAATTAGTTAGCCTGTGCCAATCTTTGGAAATGCAGGTCATTTCTTTCTTTCTTCTTTTTAAAATTTTTTTATTATAGATGGTACTTCCTTTCCAAGCTGAAAGGAAACCCAGAGTGCCCCCCAGAAGACTAAGAAGGGCCTTGATTCTTTACACACCTAAGAAGCACATTATAAAGACACCATGAATAAAGCTGAGAGATAAGCCAGCAACTCGGAGGAAATATTTGTAAAATACACGATGGCCGATGAGCTGCTATCCTTTGCACACAAGGAGCCGGTTAAAAAAAATCAATAATAAGGGATGCCTGGGTGGCTCAGTCTGACTTCGGCTCAGGTCATGATCTTGCAGTTCATGGGTTCGAGCCCCCCCACCGTCGGGCTCCGTGCTGACAGCTCGGAGCCTGGAGCCTGCTTCGGATTCTGTGCCTCCCTCTCTCTGCCCCTCCCCTGCTCATGCTCTGTCTCTCTCTCTCTCTCTAAAAAAGGAATAACCTTAAAAAGAATGTATTTTAATCAATAATAAAAAGATTTTTTTAATAAAACAAAGGGCAAAGCAAATGGATTTGCCACAGAAACACAAACGGCCCACAGTCCGGAGAGACGTCTCCCCTCGCTCGTAAGCACAGACATGCAAGTCGAAACAAGACGTCTCTTCCCTCTTCAGACTGGAAAACAAACAGGATTAAGTCGATCTTATTTTGCGGAGAGTGTGGCGACACGGCACCCCCGCTTTCTGACGGCGGGCACGTACGTCAGCCGCACCGTCACAGACGGCAATCAAGCAAAATAAAAAATTGAGCTGTGCACACACTCCCACCCAGAAGTCTGACTTCCAAGAATGAGTCGCACAGAATAACAGCACAACTACCCAGGGATACACAGCGGGTTCTTTTTGCACCACGGGCAACCACGATGTGCTGGGAAGATCTCCAGGCCCGTCCCGTGGAAAACCGGCGAACGAGGGAAGAGAAACGAACGTACGTGTGTCAGGGACCCGCGGGGCGCGGGTTCGGAAGAGGGGACGTCCCCACCTCCGGATCCGGATGGGACTTTGCCTCTTCCACTGCACCGTTTGAAGCATTTACAACCGGTCATAATTCTGTAATCGCCAAAGCCATAAAAAGAAACAAGCTGATGTGGGTATAAATCAAACGCCAGGAACGCTGGCACCCGGATGGCTGCTGCCTGCACGTGTCTCCTCCCTTTGCCCCGGAGCTCGGGGCAGGCCGGTTCTCAAACTCTTGGCGCATCCTGCCGAACGGCTCTCCGCGACGGTGAGAGCCGTTTGTGGGGTATTCGGTGCGTTATGTACGTGTGAAGCAGGCGGGTCCCTCCGAGAGGCTGGCGGTGCGGCTGTCAGAGTGTGACGCGCCTGATCTCTGGGCAGTTCATCCGTTTCCCTGCCCCACGGTGCTCCCACAGTCCAGGGTGCTCCAATCCCCCTTCATAAGGCCGCTTATGTGTATGGGGGGCACTAATACACTCCGCTTGTTCAACGTGCTCATTCGGCGCCCCCCCCCCCACCCATGGTTCGGAAAAAGAGTTGGCAGAGGAGGCGGTTGGATCCTTTTCAGAATGGTTATTACCAACACCAGGTAGACCCAAGAAAGAACAGGCAGGCGGTGTCCTCAGGGCACAGCAGCCCGCTGACCCATTTCCCCGCCCCGCCTCCCAGTCCCAGTCCAGGCGCTCCGCCAGGAGCCAGCGCTGGGCGCTGCTGGCCACAGGGGAAGACGCCGTGCCTGGCCCGGCCACTCCGGACACGCGTCTCCCTCTGCGGTTGGATGCATCCTCTAGACTTTTCCCGAGTGCCCGAACCCCCTTCCTCATCTCTGCATCCTTGCTGGAGACTGCCCACCCTGAAGGGACAGGGCAGACCCTCTCTCCTCCCCGTGTGGCTTCGTCTCCTTGAGCCGGAGATGAACAGCTGTGGGACCCAGGGACCGGGGCCCGGCCTCTCCAGCCCCGGTCTCGGCTCCGTCCCTGTCATCTCCATTTTGGCCCTGATGCCTTACTCTGGCGTCTCCCTCGGCACAGTCCTTGTGGCAGATTAAAAGGTAGGTTCCGCGCACAGGAACGAGCTTGAGTGTGGTACCCGAAGAAATGTGGTCGACGTGCGGGCCAGAGACAGAGGCTGGACCCAGCCGTGGCTCTCAGACGCGAGGGGGGACTTTGCGCCTCTGGGGGCTCCTCTTCCCCCTTCCCCGTGAGAGTCGGGCAGGATCTGGCACTCGGACCGCCCAGACAATCATAAGCTTCCTTCCCTGGGACTCCCCCTGGGACTAGGCGAATGCAGCGGCCAAGTTCCTATAATGCTCTTGGGGCTCCTGCCCCCCGCCCCCAGCCCACCTGGCAGAGGCAGGCGGTTTCTTTCGTTTTTGTCTCGATTCTGGGAACTTACGTTGGCTGCATTCCTGGTGGCCAAGCCAGGGTCGGGAACACAGGTCAAGGACACCGGGGCGACGCTTGGGCTGATTTGGTGCACAGGGGGGAGAGCTGGCCCCTCCGAGCCTACCCCAGGGGCCGTCCAGGATGAAGGAGCGTGAATTTAGGCAGGGCCACGTTATATAAAAGGGAAGGAGAGCAAAAAGCAGAAATAATGCCAACCTAAGCAATGAGCAGAAAGGAAAGATCTGAGCAACCTCCCAAGTGGTTACAGGTTCCGGCCACTTCTCACGGCCCTGGTCCAACCACCAGTGTTCTTAGCAAACGCTAAGAACCGTAGGGGTGGGTTCTCGGCTCTCCCTGCCACAGCCCTGCTGGCCAGCAGCGGGATGATCCTGTCCAAACACCAACACTCGAGTAGACCACATCCCGTGGGGCTGGCCAAGGAGAGTGCCACCGGGTCACTTGCACGGTCCACGTGGGGGCCCGCCGCCCCCTCGTCTCTGGGACCTCACTTCCCACTCCAGGCCCCCTCTGTCCACTCCCTCCCGCCCACCGGCCGCACTGGCGTGGAGGCTCTCCACCCTTCGCTAGAAGGTTCTTTCCTTCTGGCTCCCCGATGCCTGTGTGCTGTCTACGTCAGCTCCCCACATGCCCCAGTTTGTATCTCCTTCCCCCGTGACTTCTCTCCTTCTCACTCATCATGACCCCACAGGCCACAGGTCACATTTGTCTGTCCCGTCTCGTCTGTGTCCCAGCGAAACGCCAGCTCCTCCAGGCCCAAGACCGTGTTTCTTCTCTCCTGACCGCCAGCTCCTAGAGACGCAGCGACGCACAGTGAAGACAGTGCTGGCTAGATCCGCCGGCCCGCTCGGGAATAAGGTGACGGCGGGTAATCCTCTTGGGCCCCCAACGGCAGCAGGCTCCCTGAACGAGAATGTGTGTGCAGGGCCGGTCCAGGAAACACTGAGGAGAGTGATTATTATTCTGAATCCAGACCCAGCCAGCCAGTGTGAGGACACCCCCCCCCCCCTCGCCCGGGACGCCGGGAGCAGTCACAGAGCCCCACGTTCCGATCTGGGACCCAGAGCTCCGTGGAGAGCCGCACACGGCCTTTCCGGGGCGCCAGAGGGAGATGATTGGAGAGGGTCAGACCAGATGACTGTAAGACACAGAGAATAAACAAGCACCGGGCTAATGAGCCATCTGCTGGGTGGTGAGATTCCCACACCACACAGCGCACCAGCCCCACGGACCCATCGCTGGCTTAGCCCAAACAGCATCAGAACATTCGACAACAAAACTGAACCATGACAACAGTGCTTGCTCCAATTTTCTGGGGGCACGTGATCACAACTGTGAGTCAGGTGACCGACGACAGCCACCCAAACGAGGCCACCCCCGCACCAAAGTTCCCTTGCTGCCCTCTATCTCCCCCTAGTCACTTCTGAATCGAGTCTCGTGTGCCCAGGCTCTGACGTGGCCCCTTCGCTGGGCTGGAGGCCAAGGCAACGCTACGGGGACATGAAGCCACACGTGCCCGACTGTCCAAAGGCTGAGTGAAGACCACTTTGCCTAAAGACGATGAGCCCCACCTTCCCCGGGGCTCCAGCCTGGCCAGTGCTCCGCGTGGCTGGGGTGGGGGGGCTCTGGAAAGCCTGGGCACCAGGTGAAAACCGGGTGGCCAGAGAAGGCAAAGGAGGTGACCGTTGGCAGTGGTCAGGCTGGCTCGGGCCGGCGTGGAGGGCGGGAGGAGCCTGTGTGCACCGGGCCCTCTCAAAAAGCAACACCCGGTTTTCACCAGCCTTCCCCCCATCGGGTTCCCACTGGGAGATCCCAGAGAACTGGGAGCCACAAAGGAGCCCCCACTGTGGTCTGCAGATCTCTCGCTGCCTGAAATCCCTTCTCTTTCCCTCCTGCCTTTTCCACACTCCCTGTAGCCACGAACCAGGTGTGGGGAGGGTGGGCAGAACAGCGCGGAAACCAGCACAGAGCCGGTGGCTGGGTAATCCTCACTCTGGCTCCAGTAAGGACAGAAATAAAATTGCCATTTCAGCTCTGGGTGCAGCTGGGAGAGGCTGTCAGTCCCGAGGATGTACGGAAAACTTAGGCGAGGGATGTGCATGAATGAGAAGCAACTTTTCTCATTTCCTCGTCAAATTAGGCGAGGATAGCAATCGCAGCAGGGGGAGGCTGAACCCAGGGGAGCTGCCCGATGTGAAATGGGGCCCGGGGTTGGCTAATGACTGCAGGTAGCCTGGGGCGGGGGGGGGGGGATGCCCCCAGTCCCTGATGTGTTTGATTAGCCACCTGGGGCAAAGGAGTCACTATGGGCAACTGTCCGTGTGGGGAGGTGACCAGCCTGCAGCCAGAGGGGGTCGCTATGGGATTTTCTGGCCGGCGGAGGGGTGACCAGCCGGCAGCTAGAGGGGGTTACTGTGGGAATCTGGTCACATGGGGAGATGACCAGCCTGCAGCCAGAGGGGTCACTCGCTATGGGCACCTGTCCAGAGGTCACTTGGAGATAGGCTTCTCTCTTGGCCTGGTCCCCAAGGAGGCTGGAGTCAAGCGGAAGAAGAGGGGGTGTGCCCTAATGTGGGAAGGGAGGGAAGAGGGAGGAGGGAAGAGGTGGGAGGAGGAGGGAGGGAAGGGGAGGAATCGGGAGGGAGGGGGAGGGGGAGGAGGGAGAGAGGAGGTGGGAGGGAAACGGGGGAAGGAGGAGGGGGCGGAGGGAGGAGGGGGGAGGCCGAGGCCGGAGGCGGAGCACGAGCCTAGACGCGCCCGCCAGAGGCGGCGGCAGAGCCCGCACCGGTGCGGCGCGGCGCTCTGGTTGGCTGGTCTCCTCCTCCCTCCCGCCGCCGCCCCCTCCTCCCTCCCACTCCCCGCCCTCCCCGCGGCGGCTGGCGTCGAGAAAGTACAGTAAAAAGTCCAAGTGCAGCCGCTCGGCGCACAAGATGGGGTCCGGCTCCTCCAGCTACCGGCCCAAGGCCATCTACTTGGACATCGATGGGCGCATTCAGAAGGTAGCCTCCTCCCCGCCCTTGCAGCCCCCGCTGGGTGCCCCCACCCCTGTGCTCCGTCCGCGCCCCCCACCCCCCCTCCCCTCGTCAGCACCGTGGCCCCGCGATCCCGGGCAGTGGCCCCTCCCCGGGTGAAGGGCGACGCGCGGGGGGAGGGGGGGTCGCCGCGGCGGGTGGGGGACCGTCTCGTCTGTGCGTCCGCGCGTGGTGGGTCCGGGCTGCAGCCTCTGACAACTTGGGCTGGGGGACGGCGGGGCCCTGCGGAGCTGGCATCCCCACGCCTCGGGCCCCGTGGAAAGGGGACGACCCACGCGGGGGTATTTTTTCCGCCTCATGGGCAGAGCTTTCTCTGTAATAGATCTCATCTGGTTGAGTTTGCATGTTCAGAGGGCTGATACGTTAAGCCTTTCATTTCGCTCGAAACGACCCCCAAGCAGACACCGCGGAGCCAGTGGGCAGCGATGGGCAGCCCTGGGGGATGTGGTCCCCGCGCAGAGATGGTGACCGTGGCACTGAGGGTGACCGAGTATGCCGCCTCCCCCTCCCCCCACCCCCCCCCCCCAGCCAGGAGCAGTGCCTCCTGCCCAGTGGGGAGCAGGTGCGGAGGGGGGATGGGGGTCTTAGAGAGAAGCGACCCTCGTACCTGCCCCCACTCCCTCCGTGTCCCCTCCCAGGCAGGCGGTCAGCTCTGACCGCAAAGGGGGCTCCCTGAGGCTGCTCATCCCCCCCACCCCCCCACAAAGCGACAGGCTCTGTGGTCCCTCTGCCCTTCTCTGGAGACATGAAGCCCTCCAGATGTCCAGTGACCCTAACCAACTTGAGTCTCATAGGAGAGGCTTCTGGGACAGACCCCCCCCCCTTTGTCCCGGGCCCCTCCCTTTCTAAACCCCTGGCCTGAGCCCAGAGAGTCCTGGACCCGTGCCTCTGATTGGCAGAGAGGGACAATAAGAAAGCTGGCTTGGAGGGGGGATTTTCAGCTCTTCCTGAAGGCCCCGGGGGAGGGGGGGAAGCCACCGTGAGGCAATGACTCCCATTCTTCAGCTGCACATTTCACGGAAGCCCCCGTAGCTGCTGTCTCTCCCCTTCTCTTCTCCAGGACCCCCCACCCCCACCCCTGCCAGGAAGCCAGGGGAGGGTGTCCCCGCCAGTCACAGAGTAGGCAGGGGGCAGGAGAGGGTCTCTCCGAGAGATCTGGAGTGCCTCTACCAGCTTGCCAACAAGCCACCCTACCCTCACTGCCACTGTCCCCATGTCCGTCCCGGGGACGTGAGAACCCACCCTTCCCCCACCCCAGCCCGCCCTGGTCGAATCAGAGAGCAGGGAACAGGAAGCATCTGCAAGGGCAGGCTGGCAACCCTCTCGTTTCATGAGTGCTGGGCAGGTGGTCAGGACGGGCCTCCGGCCCCCCGACTTCCAGGACTGGGCGTTTGCCGGACCGCTCAGGAGCCTCAACGGCCTCCTCAGAGGAAGAAACGGCCCCGCGTCAGGTGCACGCACACGCAGCCCCACACACGCACTTACACGCGTGCACGCGTGCTTCCACGCACAATGTGCGCACGAAACCATGCGCGCACACAGCACACACGTGCACAAACACAAACCCGCACACCCGCCTGCACACACACGAGCACACGCTCTCCCGCCCTGCCGGATGAGACTTCTCTGAGGCCGGCCCCCTCGATCTTTCGAAAGAGGTGAGATGAGACCCTGCCGCCGGGTCAGCACTGACAGCTTCTCCCCCAGAGCTTCCCAAAGGTCTCCCCGAGAAGCTGGATCGGAAGCGGGTGAAAGGCGGAAGGCAGGTGTCGGAGGGTGCGAGGGGAGGGCTGAGTCTGGGGGCTCCGCCGGCGGTGCGGGCAGGCTGGCATGTAGGAGCAGACGCACCTGGGGTGCTGGCGACTTCCAGAAGGCAGCCCTTGAAGGCACACCCGCCCTCAGGAGCGGGGAGGCCGCGGCCGGCCTCCGAGGGGCCCGATCTGCTTCCCCGGGGCGGCTCCACCCCTTCCCGTGGTTCTGAGCAAGTCCCCCCGCGGCGGAGCTGGCCTCCGCATCCGAAAAGTGGGACAATCGCATCTGCTTTAGAGACTGGCCTGGGAAGCAGCAAGAGCGGGCGACCAGAGCGCCTGGGGCTGCGGGACCAGGGTGGGCATCGGGCGCCCACCCCCGGCTCCGGCCACGAACGGCCTCTGGCCGCGGCGCGCAGGGGAGGGGAAGTGCGGGCAGGCGTCTGCAGCGCCTGTTACTGTTCCTCGACCTTGCTCGGAGCGCTCTGCCTTTGCCCTTGACGCTGTTGGAGGCTCGGCTGGACTTGCAGCCCTGGGCAGAGCCACGCATTTGGGGTTTCCAGGCACGTGCCAGAAAATGACAATGGGCCACTCACCGCACGCCCAGCAGCACCGTGGGGACGTCAGACGTGTCTGCCGAGAGCGCTTCCAGCGGTGTTTTCTGTGGCTGCGCCCTCCTTCCTTAAGGTCACAGGCGCCCGGTTGATTGTGAAAGGTCCCCGCGTGCTGGCCGTGCTCTGTCTCCCTTTAACCCAGCAGAGCCCTTGTCCCCCACCGAAGGCCGTGGACACAGACCCCACGTTGCTTCCAAGGGGAAAGCGTGATGGGGGGACGGGGGAGGGGTTGAGGCGCGTGTCTTCTGGCGTTTGCGCTGCTTTGCCCCCCTGGTCATCAGTCCCGTGGCTCCGCCTTATTTCTGCCCTGTGCTCCGCGACTCACCCGGCTCTTGGTCACTGCACGCTCCCCCCAGAGAGGGCACAGATGGAGGGGAAGAACGCCCTCAGCAGTGACCCTCGCAGATAGAACCGGGTCCAACAGAGCTTAGGGGGATCGTCCGGAGTTGTCCGAAGGGAGGCCGCCTTCCCCGTCCTGGGGTGATGAGGCCGGGGCGTCTCAGGTGCCCGGTGACACCATTGCAGCCATCGGACAGTTGGTTCAGTGCTTTTTGACATGAAGGCAACTCCAGACGCGCACGTCACATACAGTCCCCGGGGCATACAGTGTGACAGCAGCAGTGGGAACTGGGGGGATCCTCGGACCGCCTCGGGGAATCGATCTTTCGCCTGCGAGCTTCCCGTCAGAGGCTGTGCACAGTGGGCTCGGAGGGCACAGGTGGCTCTGCTTGGGGCCCGCGCCCCTCCGGCCCCCCCCCCACATACACACAAAGACAGCACACGGAGCCAGGCCGACCGTGGGCCACACTCTCAGAGCCTCCCCCCTCCGTCCACATGGCCTGGGCGCGGTCCTTAACCTCTGCGCAAGGTGCGCGAACTGCCAGGGCTGCTTGACGTAGAATCAACGGGACAAGGCGAGTCACTTAGCCCGCTGTCCGGACGAGCTGTTGAACAGCTACCGTGTGCTGAGAGCTGGGTCCGGCGTGACCGTGACACCCACGATGCCGTTCCCCCCCGTGATGGCCTCACAAATAGGCAACCACAGCTGCCACAGGGTGCCCCGGGACGGACAGAAGGACACGGGGGCGGGGCAGGACGTGGGGGGCTTAATGGATACGTTCCCTTCCTTGGTTTAGACTGGCTGGGGTCGGGGGGCGTTTCGCAGACTGGGAAGCCTCAGGATGACCCGGATGGGGAGCCGCTGGTTGGCTAAGGGGACGGCCTCACTCACCTCCACACACCTGTCCCCATCACCTCTCCTCCCCTGCACCAGATGAAGCCGTCCCCTGCTCGTGTCGAAGGGGGAGCGGTGTCCTCAATCCTGGATGGCTGGGAACCCCTGCTCCAGAGGACTCTTCTCTAGAAGCTAATGCTGCTTGTCTTTGCCCAGACGGTTGGCTTTTTTCTCTCCTCTGCGGCCCCGGGCCTCAGTACCTCTGCCTCTGCACTCATCTACCGCGCCCACGGAGAAAGGGTGCGCTCAGCTGGGATGTCCAGGGGATGGCAGGATGATACAGGTGACGTTGGGGAGGTTGAGGGGCCCCTGCCTGGTGGCACATCCAGGCATGGGTTTGATGACCTTACGGAGAAGAGTGAGGCGTTCATGTGACCCTTCAGCCTGGCCTTGGGCTTGGGCTGGTAAGAAGCCTCATGTGGACAAGAGTGGGCCTCCCGGAGCTCCCGAGGATAGAAGGGGCCACCTCTGCTGGTGCATTGCCCTGGGCTGGTGGCTCCCTCAGGGACAGTCCCCTGCCGATGGCACCCTGCCCGGCCCGCCCTCAGCCCCCACTCCGAGCCATTGCATTCTTGTCCCAGCCTCCCCGCAGCTGGGACCCCAGCCTCGCTCTGAACCTGGAGCCCAGGTCCCCAGACGCAAAGGGCCGCTTGACTTGGTGAAGCTGTGTCTACTCTAAAACGAGGGAACAAATGAGAAAGCCCGAAAGCGGAGAGCGGTGTTGGAAAGTTCTTCTAGTATCTGTGAAAGACTGTGCTGGGCTCACCGATTGCTGGTCGCCCCACCCGCTGACTGCGGTCCCTCCGCCCCAGTGCACCCGGCTGTCCTCCCTTCTCACCAGGAGCCGTGGTCCCCGGAGCCTGGGCCTGCAGTGCCTGGGTCCCGTTGAGTCCCTGCGGCTTCCTCTGCGGCCAGGCCTCCAACAGCCCTGCCCGCCGTCCCTCTCCCCGCCGCCTGCCCCCCTGTGCCCGCCACCCGCCCTGCTCCAGCCCTGCACCCTCCAAGGGACTGCAGGCTCCTCTGCCTTCCTTTCTTGCCTTGGGCACAAACAGCTACTGCACTCCTTTAGGGCAACCCCACCTTCTCTTTTGCGAAACGTGGAGCTGCCCCCCCGCCCCCCCCCCCGCATGTGGTCAGCACGGCCAGGCCCGGAGACCCCCTTTGGGGTATCTCCCCCCTTCCTGGAAAATATGTCTGTCTTGCCACCTGGTAGAGCCTGGTGAAATTGTCCTTTGGAATCTGAGATGCGTGCACCTGCCCTGCCCACGTGCAGAGCCGACGACGGAGGGGCCTCCGCTCCGTTTGCGCAGGACCGCGTCCACTGGCCGCGCGACCCGTCGCGAGTTCTCGGGGCCTGGGCACCGCTGTTACCCCTGCACGACCGCCAGGTGACGGCGACTCCCCGTGGCCATCCTCCAGCGCAGTCTGCTTCTCTTCCTTTAAGTGTTTGTAACTTACGATATTTAAGTGGATACTTGAAATGGTAACATAAGCTAATCGCCAAGTTCGGAGACGCCCAGGTTCGGAGAGGGTCTCCAGCTGGAGATGGTCCGGTAGTGAGGGGGGAGGAGGCGTTTTGCCTCCAGCTCTGTCCCCCTGGGCTTGCGATGACCCCTCTGTCTCCAGCTGGGTGGGAGCTGGGAGGGGGGATGTAACAAGAACTGGGGTGTCCGGTCTCTTACTGGACAAGTAGATCGACCAGACACCTCTCGGAGAGGAGGCCTGTCCAATCCTGTCTAGCCTGAGGGCACCGACGAGTCAGGGAACCACTGGTCTCCCTCCCCCTTCCCATTCGCCATGGCCCGAAGGTCTCTTAAACAGAAGGACGCGGAGATCTCTCAGACGGCCTGCAGCTCACCCTGTCTTGGAGGGGTGACCGCACAGAGTGGCGAGGACCACGGGCCCCGCAGACCCGGCTCTGTAGCTTGACCGCCAGGAAGCCCGAGGGAAGTCGCCTTCTCCTTGCTACAGTGGGCACGGCAGAGGCGCCCCCATGGGGTGACCGCGGATGGCACCAAGTGACAGGCAGAGTGCCCAGGGCGGAGCCGGCCCCCCAGGGAGGCTCACGTCCTGTCCTGATAGCAGCCCCCGGCCCGGCACCCCCTCCCCCGCCACCCCCTGCCCCTCCCTCTGCCCTGGGAGACCGCGGCAGGAGCCGAAGCAGCACTCTTGTCACTTGTCCGCATCTCTGTGAGGCCACCGCGAGCCTGAACTCAGCCCCCAGGACCCCGGGTGCCTGCTGGAAACACGACCCCTGGAGCCCCGAACGGCCTGGGCCAGCGGCCTCCCCGTGGCCTGAAACACGTGCGGAGCACAGCTCTGGTCTTCAGGGAAGGAAAGCAAGAGCAGAGGAAGGGCTTGGTGTCCCATCAGACAGCTCACGTGACTTGCAAATGAAAGACGAATCAGGGACGCGGCCGAGCCGCCTATGTCAGTGCCGTTGACGGGGAGCCCAGGGCCCAGCCCGGCGGTGGGACGGCAGGGACCGGGGGGGGGGGGGGGGCACAGGCAGCCGTGGCTCCCTGGAGGCTGGGTCCCCACACCCTGGCTTTGCCTCCTGGGAGTGGTGGGCACGTCCCCAAGGCCCTTCCCCCAGCAAAAGGCACAGGCCGAGCCGCCTACATCCAGCCCCCGCTTCCTCGGCTGCGGATGACCCAGCGGCAGCACTACTGGGAACTGGGCCAGGTCTTTGGCTGGAAGGGATAAGAGAGTCCCCGGAAGATGCGGAGGGCCCCCCAAGTATCCACCTCGACAGCAGCCCGCCAGCTGATCTTGACCCTAGGAAGGATGTCCCCGCGCATCCTAACTCCCCCCTCGGGCACGCGGACTACCAGCTGAGAGGCGGCTGCCTCGAGGCACGTCCAGGCCCAACATTCCCATCCGCCGCGGAGGCACGAGCTCCAGGCTCGAAGCCGGCGCGGTTTGCAAGTTAGCGACCCCGGCCCCGAACTGGAGCTGGACCCACAGCCTCTTACTCGGCTCCCGGGGCCGTCTCCTCCCGCTTGGTGGTCGAGCGTCTGCGTTCCCAGGGTTCCGGATCTTTCTGAGCAAAAAATATCCTAAGCGCGCACGTCAAGAGCCACCTGCGGGAGCGCGAGGAGCACGCGGCGTCTCTCCCCGGGTGTGTTGGGCACGCGGCCACGTGGCGGGAGATGGCCCCAGACGGTTGCAACCTCAAAAAAACAAATGTCTGTAGTTGACGGTGTGGTTCGCTTGCCTTGAGCGCACCCTCCCTGTCCTCCCGTCCCCCCTCGCCCCCACCGCGGTACCACGCCTGCCCCCCGAATCCCCAAGCTGATTGCCCGAGGGGAGCGTTTGCCTGAACAGAAGCAGTACCCCTAAAAACACAGTCTAGAGCATTAAAGTAGAGCCAGAAAGTCTCATCGAGTTAGCTTTAGGTGCCCTGCGTGACTTTTTTTTTTTTAATTATAGCAAAATACATATAAAATTGGGGGCGCCTGGGTGGCTCAGTCGGTTAAGCGTCCGACGCTTGATCTCGGCTCAGGTCACGATCCCAGCGTTTGTGGGATCGAGCCCTGCATCAGGCTCTGCGCTCACAGCACAGAGCCTGCTTGGGACTCTTGCACACATGCGCACCCTCTCAAAATAAATAAGTCAACTTAAGAAAATAATGTATAGGGGCGCCTGGGTGGCTCAGTCGGTTAAGCGGCCGACTCCAGCTCAGGTCACGATCTCGCGGTCCGGGAGTTCGAGCCCCGTGTCGGGCTCTGGGCTGATGGCTCAGAGCCTGGAGCCTGTTTCAGATTCTGTGTCTCCCTCTCTCTCTGCCCCTCCCCCGTTCATGCTCTGTCTCTGTCTCAAAAATAAATAAACGTTAAAGAAAATAATGTATAAAATTCACAATCTTAACCACTCCTGGCTGTGGAGCTCTGGGGCATGAAACAGATTCACAGTCAGGTCACCAGCATCCCCACCGACCATCCTCCCCGACTGAAACTGTGTCCCCAGTGCATGCCGCTTCCCCAGCCCCCGGCGCCCACCCTCTGCTCCGTCTCCGTGGACCTGACTCTCCGGGCCCCTCGGACGAATGGAATCAGTCCTTGTCCCTCTGTGCCTGGCGTGTTTCCCTGAGCACGATGTCCTCGGGGTCCGTCCACGTTGTGGCATGGGTCCGCTTCCTGACTCCTTAAGACTGAATAACATCCCCCTGTGTGTATGGCCCACGTTCTGTCTCTTGGTTCCACTCTCGGTGAACCTGCTCAGCGTGCAAAGCGCGGGCCGTGCTGTGGTGGCACTCTTACTGTCTTTTCTGAGAAGCGTTGTCCTCCCCAAAGCCCTCCGCCGTTTCCTGGCCGCAGTGGCGTTAATCGAGGACGTGGTGTGTGGTGTGGCCGTGACCACACCACACGGGGACGGTAAACAGTTCGGGGAGGGTGGGCGCTTCCCAGATTCAGTGACGCTCTGTCCACGTACCGACAGCATGATGTCACAGTCCAGAGCCCGGATTCTGGGGCACGCAGGCAAGTTCCTTACGTGCCTCGGTGGCTCCATCCGTGAAGGGGGGGTGGAGGGAGCGTCTCCCTCGGGGGTCGTTCGGATGAGACACAGGACCGTGTGTCCAGTGCCGAAGCGGGGCCAGTCCGTGGTGAGTGCCGCGTAGAGCCCTCGCCGCTTGTATTGATCTGTTGAGAGTTTATCTATTCACGCTGCGGACGGAAGGCAGTCAGATGCCCGTGTCTTGTTGGGAGGGCCTCGCCGAGACCCCCGGCTTCCCGCTGCGGGGCGGCAGGTGGCTCCCGGGCAGCTGGCCGTCAGTCCCCGCGCCCGGCCCGTGTCCAGGCGCGCTCTGTGACATGCAGAGATGCTTCTCGCCCAGGGACACCGTGCTTCCCGGGGCAGCCCTACGTCCACCCTCCTGCCCCCCAGCCTTCTCACCGAAGAGAGGACCCACACTTGCCTTTCCTTTCTCTTCTCGCCGGTTCAGAGGTGGGGCCACGGGGACTGTGGAGAGGGGGGAGGGCGGGCGGGGTGGCCGCTGACCCTGCCACGCCCGCTGCGCAGGATGAGCGGGGACAGCCTGCCCCCACCCCCGGCCGCATTAGGGCTCCAGGCTCAAGCTGCATTGGTTTTGCCGGAAGGGGTGTGGGTGCCGCAAACACTCAACAGTAATTGTGCTGTTGAAGCGAGCGGGCCTCGGGCTCACGGTGTGTGGCTGGTCGCTGCCCGGGCTGCCCGCGGGGGGCTGCTGGCCACACCTCCCCCCATGGGCCCTTGGCCCCCCATGTGCAGCCCGGGGGAGCACCTCAGCCCTGGGAGAGATGGGAGGTGCTTCGGGGAAACAAAGTCAGAGCCTACCCGTGCAGTGGCGGGAGTTAGCGGGACCTGGTACGTTCCCCGCTCCGTTTAGCCCAGAACACGGCCGTGAGGAAAACTGCCACCCTGTCCTGCAATCGGCACCACCAAAGGGACGGTCGGGGTAACGGGCATGGTGTCCAGATGGAGTCTGGTCACCCTGGAGGCCAGTCGCCCACTGGGCCGATTTGTTTTGTAAGCAGAACGGTTAACGGAGCCCTGGAGCCCGGTGATTCAGGCTCTTTATCCTCCCAGCTTCTGCCTTCCGGGTGTTTTTTTTTTTTTAAACTTTTATAGTCTTACAAATGCCAGAGAGAGAGGCAGCACCCAGTACCGCTGACATTATCCTCTAGAATCTTCAGTAACGTTGAATTTACATTCGCAAGAGGGGCTAACCCCCGGGTGCTTATGGAAAGGCTGGCTGTCCACCGAAGCCGCTGGGTGCTGGGCGTGGCTGGGGAGCTGAGCCATTTCCAAAGTGTTGGGGGGAGACCCCCAAAATGATGTCTTTGCCCAGAGTTGCGTTATATAAACTTCACACAGAGAACGGTTAAGATGTGAGCAGTGCTTAAAGGTTCATACATCCCCTCAGATCTCTAGAAGCTTCTGAAGCCTGAGACATCACTGCGGAGAACAGAAAATCCGGAGCTCAGAACAGACACCAGAAGGGCTGGGAAACAGGACTCCAGAGATGGCCGTGGCCTGCGGAGCCCTTAGGACTTTAGACTCGGCCCTCGAGCCGCCAGGGTGCAGAGCTGTGGTCCCATCCCAGCGTGAATTTGATCCCATTTCGTGGGTGTTGTTTGGAAGGCTGAGCCCTAAGCAGCAGAGGAGGGAGGTGGCCTCCGTGCCCCCCGACCTGGCAAAGCCAGCCCAGAAAATTCCAAGGAGCCGGGGTCCAGAGAGGAGCTTCCCCTAGCAGAGGAGTGAGTAGGGAAGTGTAGGAGCAGTGAATTCCCCGCCCCCGCAAATATTTCTGGAAGCAGTGTGGGGTGGCCCAGGGCTGAGCAGGTGAAGGAGGTGGGCATCAGCGTCGGGGTGCTGCATGGACACGTGGGCAGGTATTATGAAGGTCGGCGGGAGGTAGGGGGAGGCGCTGAGAAGCGACAGGTGGGTGGGGAGAGGGCTTTCTTGGAGTCAGAATCAGACCTGCCCCCCAGGTGCTGCCTGTGTTAGAGCCCTAATCAGTGTCACCAGTGCTAACGCCGTGGCCCTGAACGAGCCTGGAGGGCTGTGGCTGGGCGCGCCGGCTCCCACGGGCTCCTGTCCTGAAGGTGTAGACGCGTCACAGGCCACCCCACACCCTGCGCCCCACCTCTTGCCCGGAGCACCCTGTTTCTTCCAGCTAGCTTCCTGGCCTGCAGCTTCCCCCCGCCCCAGGGCTTCCCCTGAAGCCCGGGGCCTCCCCAGGGATGGGGACCCTGGGTCTCCTGGGTGTTGGTGCGGGAGCAGCCGAGGCCGCAGGCTGGAGGCAGAGCCCCTGACCCCCCGGTGTGGGTTTCTGATTCGGCCTCAGCCCCTGCAGTGAGCCCTCTGTGCGTCCTCCAGAGGGATCCAGGAGCAGGCAGCTTGAGAGGACGCCCTGGAGCGAGGCGGGTCCAGGCAGCAAACGGACCCCTCCTAAGGGCCAGGCTCTCCTTCTGGAAGAAAGAGTCGGGGAGCTGGCGGCTTTCACGCGGCTGCTGTGAGCCCCAGGCATCAAACTAAACAGTGAGCCACGTGCGGGCCTTCGGAGACACGGCCCCCGGCTGAGGTTCCATCGCGGTGACAGGCCACCCCCAGAGTCCCATGGCGTTGAGCAGAAACCCTGACCTTTGCAGGGACGTGTGGCAACCACCCAGGAGGCACGGGGCGTTTCAGCCTGGCGGGTGGAGGCCAGCCTCTGAAGACAAGAAGCAGGGCCGGGGGGCCACTCCAGCCACCTCGGCGGCAGGCACGCAGCCCACTGGGACCAGCGCGAGGACCCTGGTGCCCACACCCAGAGTCCCTTGTTTTCTGGCAGGAAAACCATCCTCGATTTTTCTAATGAAATCTTAAGGTCATGAAAAGGAAAGGGAAAAGAGGAGACCCCGGACGCAGGAAGGAGGGACTCCTCCCCCGTGCAGATGAGGGCCTCTGGATCCCTCCGCGCCGGGTGGCCACCCAGCTGCCCACTTTCTCCCACGTCTCCGATTTCCATGCCCTTGGCCTCGGCTCACCAGGGTGGCTGGGTGAGGGCGTCTGGCCCCGCCTGCCCGCGCTGTCCCCTCCCTATGCCGCTGCCCGCGTCATCCTCAGCTCGTGACTGATGCCGGATGAGCTGTCCCCATCCTAACCTCCAGTCCTTCTGGGAGTATTACAGTTATTTCAAAGAGGATTTAAAGTTATATTTGGAGGAGCGTCATGAAAAAGAACTTTGAATAAAAACATGCCCCTGCCTCCGTTTGCCTGCCTTCCGCGCTGGCAACAGAGTGGCCTTGTAGAGGGAGTGGTGTGGTGCAGGACGGTCCCCGTGGCGTCACTGGCGGGAGGGAGCGGGGTTTGCCCGAGGCCGGCCCCCCGGAAGGTGGACGGGAGGACGGAAAAATGTGACCCGCTTCTCCGGGTCGTCCTGGGCTGCCTCTGCTCACGGAAGCTGTGGGTTCTAGATTCCATGCGAGTTCGGGCCATCGTGTGTCTCGAGGCGGCCAGAGGTGGTGAGTGATTTCTGGGGTTCCGTGCAAATACTTGGATAAGGAGAGAATGATGGTGCGCGGATTCCTCTCAAGAGAAGTCGCGGTCCCCTGGTGTGATGCCCGGGAAGGAGGCTGGAGCAGGAAGGGGCGTGAGCCTTCCGCCTTGACGGGTTCTCCTCAAAGGGCTGCAGGACCCGGATCCCCAGGGTTTGCGCCCCGCTCCTGACCTCAGAGCCAACACCTGCCATTCGGCCAAGGCCTCTGGGACACCGTGCAGGACCCGCTTCCCGGAACAGCCCCTCCGCCCGTGCACTTCTGCCTCCCCCCCCCCCCCCCCCCCCCCCCGATTTCGTTCCTGCTGGGACAGACGATGGAAGTGATGCCGCTCGCTTTCCAAGGTGCCGGAGCTCCGGGTCTCCCTGGGGAGGGTTTTCCTGACTCCCAGGCTAGGTCTGGTTGCCACAGGGCTTCCCCACGTCTTTTCACCCTGCCCCGCCACCCCCTCGCCCCTCCCGGATGCGGCTGAGGGCTGCAGGCTTGGGGGTCTCCCGTGGGTGGCCCTTCTCGCGGCCCCTCCCCCCGGGCACGAAGGAGCCCGGGGCCCAGGACGGTCTCGCTGGCCGCACTCAGCCTCCTGATACAGCCGAGCCCAACAGAGCCCTGGGGGACAAGGGTGCAGGTCGGGCAGGAGAGCCAGGCAGGGGCCCAGGGAGGGGACACGGGACGGTCGGGCACCCTTGAATGGGACCCAAGAAGTAAAGCAATTGTCCACCGGAGAGACACCTTCAGAAATGTCCCCACACAAAACAGTCCTTGGAAGGGGACTCCACCCCCACACATTTCTTACCCGTTGGGCTGTCTGCTCTTTGCATTTTCCGTCCCCTGTGGTCCATTATTTATCACGGCGGAGACTGGCCTCAGACACCAGAAGTAGAAAACGAAACAGAGCAAGCCGGAGAGTGACACGAGGGGTGAATGGATCGGCCATGACAAATGGGTTCAGCGCGGAGGGGGCCGTGGGCCCTCGCAGACACAGGCGCAGGGAGAGGGGCCCTGAAATCCTGCCGAGCCCAGGCCCGGAGCCCGAGCTGGAGGGCTGTTTAGACGGTCTGGGCGGCCGTGTCCTGCTGATGAACATTGTCAACCAGGACAGGAGTTCCCATGGATCCCCAGGCTGCTCTTGTCCGGCCTCCCCACCCAGGCCCACATCGGCCCCTCCAGGAGGGGAGGGGCGGGGGGACAAGGTGATGGGTCCCCTCTCTGGAATCCGGCCCCCCCGGCCCCTCCTGGGGTGTGCCCCCAGTCATATCCGCACCCCGTGCCTCACACAGCCTCAAGGATTCCTATTCTCTGCAAAGAGAGTCCAGTCTTAGAATGGAGGCCAAGGACACAACGGCTCCTGGGACGACACCAGCGCATTCCCACTGTCAGCGTCACTGAAAACAGCACCAATTTATTCTCTCGCGGTTCTGGAGGCCAAAGTCCAGGATCAGCACCATGGGACCCCCATCAAGATGCTGGCAGAGCTCCCCCCCCCCACCCCCAGAGGCTCTAGGGGGAAGCATTCTTTGCTGCTTCCTACTTCGGGGGGCTGTCAGCACACTTTGGCTCGTGGCCACACACTCCAGCACCTTCCGAACTCTCTGTCTTCACATCACTCCTCCTCCTGTGTCACCTCTCCCTCTCTGCGGCCTCGCGATTCGGGGGTTTCCCGTACGGCCCATCCAGAGAATCCGGCTAATCTCTTCCCAGGATCCTCAATCTTACCGCGTCTGCTGAGGCTTTGCCTCGGAGGGCGGAGAAGGACACCACAGGGCTCTTAGCCGCCCAGTTGTACGTGTTTCCGGCCTCGGATTAAACCACAGGCCCTTGTCTCCAAGGCTCCTCACATAACGGCTGTTCCCCAAAGCTGGCGGGATCATCGGTCTGGAGACCGGACGGGGCGCAGTGGGGCGGTCACACCTTCCCTGCACCTGCGGCCCGGTGCATCGTGCTCCTTGTGGCCTCCCGTCCCTCAAGGCCGGCCCTCCTTCACAGATGGGTCACATCTGCCTTTATTTGTGCGTGTGATGACGTCACTGCCTCCCCTGCCTGCCGGCTGCCCGCACACTCCAAGCAGGGTCCTACATTTCCGTCTACTCTACTCCCACACCAAATTTTGCTGTTCATTTTCACGGAGTTAACTCATGCCGTGCTGAGCAAACGTGCCTCCAGACCCGTTCACTTAACAGACGAGAGGGCCCCCCGTGCGTGCACGGGAGCCGAGAGGAGATGCCTGGTGGGCCGTTGGCCGTGCGCCCGCCCCCCAGCCCCCTCCGCCACCGTGGCCCCGCTTGCTTATCCGGCAGCCCTGGGATCAACAGACTGCAGTTCGCATCTGGCACAGACACGCGTGCAGCTGTAGGATCCTGACCCTCGGATTCCACGCCTGTGCCACGGGGATAGTCCCTGCCCAGCACACATCCGTCTCGCGCCCACAACGTAGCAGGGATTTGCAAGTATCTTACAAGGGCGACCAGTGTCTCGACTTCCCCGTGTTGCAGAGGACGACAGCGTGCCCACCAACCTCAGGGCGCGTCAGAGGCAGAGCTGGGGCCGAACCAGGAAGGCTGGCTTCAGGTTCCGCGCGCCACAGCACAGACCTCAGGGAAAGGTCTACCCATGGGGTGCGAGGGTCACTCCAGCCCTCGGGCTCGGTGCGGCGACCGCCCCGTGGGGGCCTCCCGGCACCTCGAGGCAGGTGGAGCTGTGTTACCCTCACTGTGAGGATGAGAGGACCCTGCAGGGGCAGGGAGGGTGGCATTTGGGGGATTCCCCTTGTGTTTGCTCCCAGCTAGCCCTCCCACGATTCGGGGAGACTTTGTGCCGCGTCCGAGGGCGGTCGTCAGTAGTTCTGGGTGTCCTTCGTCACCCTGAGCCGTCGCGTCCTCACCCCTCCCCGCCGACCATCGCCCCTCTGCCGGACACTCACGCACGCCCTTCCCCTCCATCGCCGCTCCCTCGCTGTGTGACTCTGGAAAAGTTCCTGACGCTCTCTGAGCCTTCCCATCTACAAAACGGGAAGAAGGATACCCACCCTCAAGCGTACTTTAAGGATCAAAGGTCATGAGCGTTCTTCACCAAATCGCGCAGGGAAAGGAAAGGGGACCGTGTCTCACACACTCACACACGTGTTTGTTTTCAATTCGGGATCCAAAGCTGGCCCACACATTGTACTTGTTTGCGGTCTCCCTAAGCCTCTTCCTGTCCGCGTGTTTCGTGCCCTTTACGTTCCTTGCCATTTATTTGGAGATGAACGCTTGCTACTTCTGATCCTTAAAGACACAGACACGGATACAGGCCCGGGTACAGACCCAGATATAGAAATACAGATGCACCTGCAGCTATGACGCCCCGAAGGATGATAAGGCAGATTGTTGTTAGTTTTCCTTCCGTGTGAATATCGCCCCGTGGCTGTCTTGAACCGTAAGAAAGGATCCCGTAGGTTAGGGATCCACACCGACGTGCATACAGATGAAGCCATATGTCTACCCTGGGTTTTCAGTCACCCCGCGGGGGAGATGTCGGGGTGCAGGTGACTCGGGCTGGGCCTGTGCTGGTGGCCGTGGGGGTCGGGGGCCGCGGTGGGGCCCCGCTGTCGTGCACGCTCGAACGTTTCCAGAGCACAAAACTTCTCTTCTGTAGAGGAATGGATGTAATGAGTCTGACACAGACTTATAAATGGTAGTTTCTGCTGTTACTTTATATTCTCTTCAAACGCAGTGACCAGAAAAATACCTCCTAACTTGGAAAGGGAAGCGAGGCCTGATAGAGAGTTTATTTTAGCGGATTGCCTGACAGTTAACTGTAATCCACTCTGTGGCATCATCCTTAAGGGTTCGAAAACAAGGGCCAACACAGTGAATGTTGTGCTCACATTTACATGACTGTAAAATTTGTAATTAGAGGTGAATTGCAGACAGATTGCAGACAGAGATAGACGGAGAGAGAGGTAGACGGCCCACACGCTTCCTCGGCGACACGTGTTTATTTCTTGCGTATTTAAAAACATAAAATGTGGGATTGTGGTCTTGGTCTCTTTTTAGCCTGTTCTCTATATTAAACACTTGTAATTCTTGGGCACTAAAAAGCCGGTGGAAATTCGTCTTTTAATTCCCTCAAAGATAGAAAAGTTGTGAGTCCAGGGATGGGCCGTGATTTGGCCGCTTTGTGGGCTGTGCGGGTTGGGCTCTAACTCCTGGAGCTGGGGCATGAGATCCGGGAGTCAGACTGAAATACCCTGGTTTGCTTTGAAGGCAGACAAAGCCTTATAAAAGCTTCTAGAAGCGGATGTAAACCTGAGTAGGTTCTAGGAACTACAGAAAATAAGTCACAGTTTGATAGACGAAAGATAAGGAATTTGAATTGGTTTCTTTTCCTCTGGGAGAGGAGCCTAAGTCAATATGCCATCAGAAGTACCGATATTTGAAAACAAGGCAAACGGAGGACGTATACGCCATTATGGGCAAGTGACAGTGGCAGAGGCCAAGAGACCACTCCTGCTTCCGTGCAGACCGCCCCTAGAGGTCTCCGTTCAGGAACAGCACGCGGCCCTGGGTTCAGAGCCAGGCGGGCCCAAGTTTGCATTTGGGACCACGCTGGCCAGGCCAGCTTCTTCTCTCTCTGTGGCTCGGAGCCCTCATCTGTGACAGGGGTGATGATGATGTCCCAGGGTCACTGGGCTCAGATTCTGGCTCAAGAAGAGTCGTGATCCTGTCAGGTCGTGGTGACGGTGGTGGTGGTGAAGATGTGATGACAGAGGTCAAGGTGGAGGTGATGGCGGAGGTGACAGTCGAGGTGACGGTGGTGGCTCTGGCATCATCAGGGGTGTGACACAAACCAGCGGAGGCAGATTTCAGCCCCAGCTCATTTGCAGAGGCCAACGCTTGGGCGCCAGTGCTCCCGGACCTGATGGGCAGATCCTGTGCTCCGTGGGAGGCAAAGAACCGCCCACAATTCTGCCCTCGGGGACCTCATCTTCCGAAGACTTTCTTCCCGTTTAACGAAGACAAAACGAACCCGGACCAGAGCCCAGCAAAGTCTTCTCAACTCCTGCTTGGTGATTCGGTGAACTAATCCACACACATCTGCGTCGATCTGACCCCAGGTTTCACTGCACTGTGGGTGTAGTTGCATGTGGTTAATGAGCAGCACAGGGACACCAGAGCGATGGAACCTGCTCTGTGACAGCTTTCCCAAGATAACACGTCCTTTCGCGCCACACTCTGCTGAAACACCCAGGAACGCCGACACGTCGAGGTCGAAGCTGTGTGCCCTTGCTGCCTCTTGCTTGTGAAAATGGCCCTTCACGAGGGGTCAAGGAGGAGCCTCCCCAGCCCCATCCCCAGGGAAGGGTTTCAGAGGGCCCCTCCTGTGATCACAGCGGCCACATAACTTGGCACTTAGTGCACACCAAGCTCTCCGTGTGTCATGATGAACCTTCCTGACATCCCAGAGGCACAGGAAAACTACTTTCCTCACTCTGCGGGAGAGTCAGAGCCTCAGAGCGGTGAAGAAATCTGCCCTGGGTTGAGCCGGTGAGAGGAGAGGCTGGAGGTGAACTCACGTCTGTGGCTCCTCCCTGCTCACCCCTCTGCCCTGCATGGGCCTGGAGCAGTGCACAACACCAGCGTCCAGCCAGGGGTAATCCAAGGGATGTGAGACAGCTAAAATGGCCCACACTCCAGGCAAACCAGGACCTGCCGGTTCAGACCAAGCCAGCTGAGAGCAGCCGCTCACCCAGCTGACTACTCGTGGCCAGACCCACTCACTCTGCCCTGATGGCCAAAGAGTTAGTGCTGTGATTTGCACAGTGCTAACAACCCATCTGGTCCCCCCCCACACACACACAAAATTTTACACACAATCCTAATATGTGAAGCTTATATAAAGTTAAGTGACATGTGTTAGTATCCATTTGTCCTGTAAGTTCACATCTACAGCACGCAGTAAAGAATGAATGGGAACAGAGGGGGTCCCTGCGTGAGCACGGGGGTTAGAATCGGGAGCTCGGGGCGGCATCCACCAGCTAACGGCCTCAGGGTCAGTTAACGTCACTGGCCCCAGATTTACTGGCCCCCAAGACACTCCCTGAGGAGCGCACCCTGGCCCACACTGTCCTGCGGACGTGAGCAGGGCTGTGTGGCCCCGTGACTCGGGGGCCAGGACTCGGCCTTAGGACAGCGGTCACGGGCGGCCTCGTGGGGGCCAACCCAGCGGACCTGACCCCAAAGATAACGTGTCCCCCCCTCAGATCGTTGACACTTAGGTTATTACAGCCGAGGGTTTGCCTTGTAATTACATCTAAAGGAGTTTGAGGCGACCTACTGGAAGGAAGGAAATCTGAATCAGGGGTTGCCAAGACCCCGTCCTGCGCCCCCGTGCCCCAGGGCGGCTCTGGTCAACCAGAATGCGCGCTTCAGAAGTCAGCCGCTTCCCGGCCTGAGCCGGTCTCGGCCCATCTGTTGGTCTGGACTCTGCAGTCCCCTGAGCCTCATTGCAGCTTCCTCAGCAGGAGGCCCCGGGCCTCCACACCCTTCCTGGTCCCTGGTCAGCAGGGCCCTGAAGATGCATGGGTCTGAGGGGCGTTCCAGTAAGGTCTGGAGCCTAGGAATTCTTTAACAGGGAGTCCCAGCCCGTGGGGGAGCACCTGGCTGCGTCTCCAGCACTCAGAGCACCTGCTGGGGACGGGAGCACCACCACCCCCCCCCCCCCGCCTCCCCCTTCCGGTTCCCTGACTCGGGTTTCCTCCGGGTCCCAGTGCCCCGTGGGGTCCCTCCAGGCCCCAGTTTTCTTTCTCACCTCATTCTGCCCCAGGAGGCACGTGGCCTCGTTCTCTGCCCCGGATTCTTGCTCTGCCTTCCCCCCAACGCCTTCTCTGGGTCCCCCCACCCCCCGCCGGCTCTGCACCCTGCCCCCCATGTTCCCCTGGTGCCTCCCTCTCACGCTGGTTCCCACACTCCTTGCTGAGTGCTATTTAAATTCTGGGTTTTGTCCTCTGGTTAATTTCCTCATCTGCTTGGCGTAATGCCAAAGAATATTCTTTCCGAATAAAAAATGGTAAAGGCCGTTATTTGTCTCCTAAGAATTCTATGTAAATGCAGTACAGCACGTGCCCTCGGGGGGGAATGTTCATAAAGCTACTTCTGTTATCAGTTACTAACCTCAGCTTCCAGATCTAGATAACTCTTGCTTGTGAAAGCCCTGCAGAGTCGCTGTAGAATATTTGGAAAACGCAGAGCATATAAAAAGAAAAGAACCCATCGTGCCACCAGACGTTTCGGGACCTCTCCTGAGGCTGTGTTCTCGTGTGTGTGTGTGTGTGCGTGTGTGGCTCTTTTTTGTTTACATAATTCCTTACCCTGATCATTTCACTCAGCATTACGTCAGCTGTACTTTCCGATAGAACGTGAAGTCGTCTTCAGAAACATGATCTTAGTGCCAACATAATGTTCCGTCCTGGAGACTGGCTCAAATGGAGTCATTTCGTCGTTTATGTGATATTTCTCCTAATCCCGTTTCTCTGCAATAAATAACAGGAGAGGAGCCTCCCTGGCCGTGGCTCTTTGCTTGCAAAGCGGCCGCGCAGGTCAGGGCTTTGGCTCGCCGTAGGCGTGAGCTCACTCGTGAAAAGGGCCCGAACGGTGTTAGAAGGGCACTTTATAAATGCTCTTATTATTATGTTCGCTGTTATTGTTTCCCTAAGAGCGGTTCCTGGAAACGGCTTTCTGGGTCGGAGGGCACGCGTTTGCCAAACCCCTTTCCCCCAGGGCCGTGTGGGTGCACATTCCAGACGGGGCGCCCCCTCGCGACCCCCGGCCAGAGCTACCGCACAAAACCTCTTGATAGGTAGACACACAGTTGTAGCAGAGAATACAGAGAGGGGCGCCTGGGTGGCTCAGCCCTTGGAGCATCTGACCCTTGGCTTTGGCTCAGGTCATGATCTCACGGTTCGTGGGTTCGAGTCCCGCACCGGGCTCTGTGCTGACGGTGCGGTGCCTGCTCGAGATTCTCTCTCTCCCTCTCTCTCTCTCTCTGCCCGTCCCCTGCTCCCTCTCTCTCTCTCTTTCTCAAAATAAAGAAATACACTTAAAAAAAACCAGAGGGAAACCCAGTTTCCCTCGTGGCAACTTCTTGCAAAATTATAGGAGTGTCACAACCAGGACGTGGACGCTGAGTTGACCCAACACCTCACTCAGATTTCGCCCGCTTTATCGTGCTTGTTTGCGTGTGCGTATTGAGTTGTATACGTGTTTGTCAAACGTACAGATTCTCATTGCCACGCCCCCTCCCCGATCGCCCCTTTTGAGACCCCACCCCCCACTCATCCTCCCCTCTCCTGCCGCCACCCACCCAGTCCCCAACTCCTGGCTGACGCTAATCTGTCCTCCGTGTCTAAAGTTTTGTCATCTCAGGGGTGTCATCTGAATGGAATCACACAGTATGGAACCTTCGGGGATTGGCTTTTACTCACTTGGCACGAATCCCTCCGGATTCATCCGGTCGTTGTGCGGACCCGTAATTTGTTTCTGTTTCTTGCTAAGCGGTGTTCCGTGGTGTGGACGGACCCCAGCGTGCTGGCGTTCACCCGTTGAAGGGCGCGTTCGTCGCTTCCAGATTTTGGCCGTCTACCACTGTTTCACCATTGTCAATTTGGTTATTTCCTCCTATTTTCTTGGAGGCCGATATGGCTATTTTTAGAAGTCCGTACCGTTGTTTTGGTGGAGTACAGATTTCTCATGTCAGCGGGACATTTATAATTAATGAACATCATCATCAATTACAAGAGTAAATACAAGTTAACACTGAGATTTAAAATGCCCCGGGGGGCTGAGATCAACAGCCAGTGTGAACAGAGCGAGGAGGAGTGCGGGGGGCGGGGGGGGGGGGGGGGGAGGGGTGCCAGAAGCGAGCGTCCCAGAAGCATCCATCCAGTTCTGATTAACCAGAGGAGGCCACACGGAACATTCCCTGTGTGGAGAAGCAGAGCTCACCCGTTGCTCCACGGGAAGGGGGACTTGGTGGAAGAGGAAAGCGTCTTCCCCCCCTATGCTGGGACCCCAGCAATGTGGTGTCCGTGGCTCAGTATCCTCAGCGGAAGCCCGTAAAATCCCTTGGGGGGCAACACTGCAGGAGAATCGTAATGAGGACAATTTTGCCTGCGATTCGTTACC
Source organism: Prionailurus bengalensis (assembly GCF_016509475.1). NCBI lineage: Eukaryota > Metazoa > Chordata > Mammalia > Carnivora > Felidae > Prionailurus > Prionailurus bengalensis. Next base: position 3,418,892 of record NC_057350.1, on the reverse strand, counting down.
CCCAGGTTCTAAGCAGCTCTGTGAAAACTGTTGCTAAGGCAATTGAGTAAAAAATTTCACAGGCGCCATACACGGGAACAGCAAGACAATGAACGTGATTGCATGTTTTACAACAGCCAACCCCGAAAGCACGACATATCTGACACCGAGAGTTTTTTGATGATTTTCAGGGGTTCCGGGGACGTTTTCCGTGCCTTTGAAAGGCGACTAACTGGTTTGCCAGCTTCATGAGACTGCCCGCGCCCCGATCGGGATGGTGGCCGGCCTCGCGGAGGAGATCCCCGGGGACGCTCAGCTCCCTCGGGAGGCCACCCCCGCCACCCCCACCCTGCCCGGTCCCTGGTCCCCTCCCGACACAGATTGAACTTTTCTTCTGCGATAGTGGAGGTCGCCGTCTTTCCCAGGCTGCAAAACTCAGCCCAAACCCACGCAGCCACTTGGTTATTCTACTTGTCCGGACGGGCAGCATTTCGTAATGCAAAACCACAGATACCTGCGCAGGAAACCCAGCTTCTAGTGGTCGCTGACTTCGTGCCAGTCCACCCGAGAATGTGACAAGCCCGGCAAGAGTCGTTCTCAGCAGCTGCGGGGAAGCGCCTCGGCCGGGCCCCCGCCTCCCCGAGCGGGTGCGGGACACCCGGAAGGGCGCGGCGCGGGGCCTGGGGGGCACCCCCAGGCCTGAGCCCTCGGCGGCCCTCCTACCTGCCCGAGCGCCCGACGGCTCCCAAGAGGGGGTCACTTCCTCGGAGACGGTGCCAGCCACAGCTGGCAGAGCAAGGCCCGCGGGCAGGACGCCACAAGTCACGTGTGTGAAGGCCACGAAGACGCCGTCAGCCCGCTTCTGCGCACCTGCCCCCTCCGGAGCACAAGCGCCCACCCGCCCTGCGGCCCTCCCGGGGCAGCCGGGCTGGTTCTGGGCACCGGGACCGCGGGGCCCAGCCCGGGGCTGTGCACCCCCCCACGCTTTGTAAAGGAGAGCGGATGGTGGACATTAAGGCCAGCTTTCCTCAAACATTGCTTTGTCTGGGAATCGCACGTGAATGTGTCATGAGGCATGATACATCCTTCAATGGTCCCCGGTATCTGGCCAACGTGGGATGCAGCACCCCCCCACCCCCCGCCACGGCATTTCCTGAGCGTCCGCCACCCGCTAGACCCACCCCAGGCTCTGGGCACAGCAGAGCGGGACACGGACGGTGTGGCGGCCACGGCCACCTGTGGTCAGGGCTGGGGTGGATGTGGAAGCGGGGGCCGGGCCTGCCTTGACACGGCCAGATGCGGAGCAGGGCTGGGAGCCCGGGGAGGGGTGGGGACGTGCGGGGACCGGGGCGCACACCAGCCACCGCCTCCCTCCGCTGGAGTAGGAGCTTCGTAAAGCCTGTGAGTCACAGCCTGGCCGCTGCCCGCGCCATGCACACTGCTGCCGACTTGAAGAATTGGCCACCAAAAGTGTCTCGCCAGGCCAGTCCCTCCATACTGTTGGGCGTAACACCACACCTCTCAGGTTCACGGAGCCAGGTGTGGTGACGCAGGAGTGGTCCGGGTGAGAGGTGACAGCCGGAAACGGGAGGGGGACACGAAGGAACACTGGCAGCTTGCCACTGGCCGAGGATGAGGAAGCCCAAACTGCCAGGCCCTCTGAGTAGGGGAAAGAACCTTCCGGAAAAGGTCCGGGCTGCCCCCATCTGTGGGTGAACGCCTCATCACCTCTGCTGGTCTCGCCGAAGCCTGGAGCCCCCACCGCACCCCGTCCCCGTGTCACTGCTGGCCCGCGTCCTGTTTCCCAGTCAGTGCACCCGTCGAAATCCTGTTTCTGCTCCAGAGCATCCCAGGCGGCTCGTCACTGTCACTGGGGTCTCCTCTCCTCGCGAGATGCCCGCCCACATCCTCACCTCACGCTTCCTGCCGGATACACAGCTTCATCGCTCCGTGGAAGGTCCTGGTTGAAAGCTCCCGGAGGGGACTTGGGAACAGCGCTGTCCTGCGCGTGGGTTTGCAGGCAGACCACACACAGAGTGCCCTCCGGGAGCCGCGGTTCAGCCACGATCAAATCTTCACCCACCTAGCGTTGTAGTGGGGAACTCGTTTGCCTGGAGCTGGCGCTGTGGCCTGGAGTCCCCTTCCCCCCCCTGCCTTTGGCAGGCAAGCAGCGCAGTGTGTGGCTGGAAGCCGGGACCTCGAGGGGCCCTCCCCGCACTCTCCCTCCACAAGCCTCTGAAAGGGGAGCCCGGGGAGAGCGGGGAAAACACAGACCAGGGCCCTCCGTGAACAGAATCACATTCTGGGAAGAGGCCTCTGGACCCAGAATCAGAGAGAAGCCACACCCCGTCCTCTAGAACCGGCCCATCCTGTGTCTGTAACCCGCAGACCACCCGGACGCGGGTTTGGCGGCCGATGGCCACCCTCTCTGCAGCCACCAGCCCTGCTCCTCTAAGTACATCGGTCAAGGTGCTTTTGATACTTGGAAACAGAAGTGGGGTTATGTCAGTTCAAGAGGCTCAGGGTTCGTGGTGGACGGATGTGAGGAGGTGCATACGGGCGGGTCCCGATCTGGGGCTGCGGGAAATGTGCTGGGCAGCTAGCGGGTGGGGATGCCCTGCGCTCTGACGGGTGTGCATTGGCCACTGCCGTCCCTGTGCCTTGAACCTGAGTCCCCGCCTGTAAGGACAGGCCCGGAGGACACCTGTCAGGAAGGAGCCCCGCTCAGCCAACCTGGCCAGAGCCCCGGGTCTCAGCCCTGGGCGGCCCGATAGGAATGGGTCAAGGCTGGTCCCAACTGTGAGCTGAGCCAGAAAGTCCAGTCAACCTGGGCTCCAGTGACACCTGCCTCTCTTCCTCGTCCTGACCGACTTGATCAGTGCCACAAAGCAGCAGGACCGTCCTGCTGTGAGCTTGGGGATCCCCCTCCCAACCCCTGCTTCCGTCTTTGCCTTTCTGGAGTCAAGCGTTGCTCCCTCCCCAAGAAACAGTGAAGCAGAGAACTGGGTTTGATGTTCCTTCTTCAAGCCCTGGAAATCCCACAGGCTGTAAATTTGAAGTCCTACGAAAACAAAACTGGGTGCCGAACAAAATGGAGCGGGAGGTCATCCGGTGCGTTTGGCAACGCGGAGCCCCCGGGAGACCGGCACCCAGAAGTGCGGGATTCCAGAGCCACCAGGAACCGTGAGGTCCGTGCGCAGTGGAGACGGCTGGCGTTGGGGTTGTGTGGAAACACGGTGTCCGAATGATGCCTTCAGCCACCCGCCCTCCCGTGTCGCTCCTCACGGACCCGAGAGCAGGTGCACCTGATGCGATCGGTGCCATCTGCAGAATGGCAAACCGAGGCTCCAAGGTTACCGTCTTCCCGGTGAGGGGTGGGGAGGGCGAGAGAGGAGCCGGTGGGCAGAGGGAGTAGCCGGTGGGGACAAGCCCTGCCCTGCCCTGCCCTGCCCTGTCGCTGGAAGGGGGCTGGTGTGAATGCAGGCACCGAATGACACCCACGACCTGGGAGTCTGGGTGCTGCGGCCAGGTGTGTGCACGGGGCGGGGCGGCCCTGGACGCGTTCCGACCGCCACTGGCTGGCGGGGCCTGAGGGGGCCTCTTTGGCTTTGATCCCGGCATGGGGCTGGGCTTGTGGCCCCCGTGCCCCTCATCGGTTACGCAGCAGCAGGAAGGTTCTAGACACGGAAGCTCCCGCTGGCATCACGGGCCCCAGCTGAACAAGAAGATTAGCATCCAGCAGGCGAGAGATGGGTCCTCGTGTGTTTCTCGTGTCTCGCTCTAACATCACGGTGCTGCCAGTCAAACCGCGTGAAAGGGTCTACTTACGAGCGTCGGTCGCTGCCTCGAGCCGGACGGAAATACGAAATCTGTGTTTTTCTGCGGGCTTGCTCCCCGTACATCTCCCGTTTACATTTCCTGTTTCCAGCACTCTTTCTTGGCTGCACAAAAGGGCAAAGATTTGCAGAATGATACGGCGCGGGAACCAAAAGCCACGGGGCCCCCTGGCAAGGCTTCCCGGGGCGGGGGGGGGGGGGGCAGTCTCCCGAGCCAAACAAGCGTCTCCCACAGCCAGGAGCACCTGACCTCAGCTGGGGAGCCTCTCCTGCCACCAGCGAAGAACCCCCGTCCCAGCCCTGCCACCATCAGGCACGCCCGTCGCTGTGCCCCAGCCCCTCACCTGCTCGTGGCGTATTCGGTCAGGGGAAAGCCTGGCTATCACACACGTGTAAGACGGCCCCACATCCAAGACGTCATTAGCTGAAGGGGGGGGGGGACTAAGAAGATGTCACAACCAGCACAAAAGGGAAATCCAAGGACCATACGCCTGCGTGTGGTAATCTTTTTTTTTTTAATGTTTATTTATTTTTGAGGGAAGGACAGAGCGTGAGTTGGGGAGGGGCAGAGAGAGGGAGACCCAGAATCGGAAGCAGGCTCCAGGCTCCGAGCTGTCAGCACAGAGCCCGACGCGGGGCTCGAACTCACGAACCGTGAGATCACGGCCTGAGCCGGAGTCGGACGCTTAGCCCACTGAGCCGCCCAGGCGCCCCTTGCGTGCGGTAATCTTGAAGCAGAATCACAAGTGGACGCGGCGTGACCTTCCAGTGGAGACACCCAGCGTCATCTGTTTTCTTTACCCCGGATTTCCTTCCGGCCTCCTGGCCTATTGTCAAAAATCACCTCGACGGGGGGTTATTCTGGGTCTGGAGCAAGGCTGGCCTCGCTCGGTGTGGCCGGGTGGCTTCCACGGGGCAGCAGGCGGGCCGGGGCGCCTCGTGAGCCTGCCTGACCTCGTCTCAGCGGGAGACCCCATACGTGCATTTTTTCAAGCTTCTGTTATTAGCTGTCCCGAGGCTGGGCAGGCGAGCAGGACAGTGTCTCTCTTCCAGCGGCCACAGGCGGCACTTAGATGCCGGTGAAGCCTCTGCAGACAAGCACAGGACACGCCCCCCTGGACCGCGTTCCCGTCCACCGATTGTGGGCTGAGTGAGCCCATGAAGCTGTCTGTGTCCCAGCTAAAAAGAGTCACGGTCTGAACGCTGTCTGAGCGAGGCCGTCAGAAGCCCGTCCCCGGGAGTCTGCCCCTTGGCGTGGAGGTAGTTTTCGTCCCGTTCTCTGGGGCTCCGAGGTGGCCCTTCCGGGCGGAATCGCAGCCTGGCCTCTGGCTGATGCAGAGACACGGCATAGACGTGACTCTGCCCAGTTCTGCCCGTTCCCACAGAAGAGAAATTTGAAGCGCAGAGAAGCTTGCCCAGGGTCGGAGAGGTCAGAGGCAGCGCGTCAGCGTCCCCCAGGCGCCCCGGTTCCCACGCTGTCACCCCAACCGCTGCAACAGGAAATCCCCGCCCGCGGGCCGGCTGTGCTGGGCAGGGTCAGAGGAGCCCTCCCCGTCTCAACGGGCCGCGTTCATGCATCTTCGGGGACACTGCTGTCCACGCCCCTCCTCAGTCCAGCCTCCAGGAGCCCACGGCGGAAGCTGGCTTTCCAGAAGAAGCCGGAGAGAAAGAATCTCGGAGACTGCCCCTGCCTGTGAACGCTGCAGGCTGGCACAGGGCCCCTACCCGCTGTGGGGAGCCGCCGTGCACATGAGCCACGTGGGAGGCGACCTCTATGAAGGAGTCGCGTCTGCCCTGACAACACGGTGCCCTTCTCCTGGTCTGAGGCAGCCCACCCAGCCCACCCAGGTCCCCGGGAGGGACCTTGCTGCGGTCAGGCAGGGAGGGAGGAGCACGGGGCTCACGGCAGCCGGGAGACCCCCGGCTCCTAACCCGCAGTTCCCGGGGCCCAGCCCAGACCCTCTGCCCCAGAATCCTCGTGCCGGGGCCCAGACATCGGCATTCTTCCGCCGAACACACCCTTGGAGGAACATCTCGTCAGCAGGGCCAGGGGGGGAAGTGACTCTCCGTTCCCCTCTGCGAACGCCCTCGCCTGCCTCCTTTGTGCACCCCTGCCCTTCACCGGGGCCTGGAAGAAAGCCCCCAGTCAACCTCACAGAGGTTCAGGACGAGAACGTCAGAAGTGGTGCTGTGCCGGTGGGCGAATCGCCAGGACCCCAGACCCGGCCCTGCCGCCCCTGCCCGCTCACGGCACGGCCAAAAAAGCCGAGGCATAGACTGTGGCGCTCGGGCCTGCGCCGGGGTCACTGGGGATGCGCCGTCGTGAAAATGCGGGCCTGGCACACGTCAGATAAAGGCGAGGCTCCTCTCCCGGGGGCGGGGAGGCTTCGTAATGCAGCCAGCAGTGGGGGGAGGGGCATCCAGAAGGCAGGGGTGGCGCCGATCGGAGGGCCCGGGGAGGGGCGCCACGGCCTGGAGCGAAGCGGGGGTGGCCCCCGGTGAGGCCCCAGGCCGGAACCCCCCCGCAGCCAGCTAGGACGCGGGCACACGGGCAGCCAGAGTCCCTGCTGCACAGGAGAGTGGCACGGCCGTGTCCGAGTCCCAAGGCTGGGAGCTGGGGCAGGACCAGGAGCGGGGACAGTGCGGGGGCCACTGCAGGTCGCCAGGCTGAGCCAGGGCGGCGGCCACCAGCGCGGGGCGGGCCACCAGCGCCGTGACTGCGGGTGCAGATAGGCCGGCGGGGAGAGGGCGCGCTGGCTGGGCCTCAGCGTGGCCAGGCCAGCAGCGCACGGCGAGTGGCGTTGGTCACAGAAAGGCGAGGTGCACGGGGGAGAGTATTCACTGTGTCCTGTAAAGAGAGACCCAGAGGGTCTTAGAAGAGAAAGTGGTGCTCTGGGCACCGGAAGATGCCCACCCATCCCAGGGCTGCTTCTCGCCACGCAGGGATGAGGGGAGGGGCGGTCAGCCAGGGACAATGTGGAAGGAAACGTCCAGTGGGTGGAGACGGGGGCTTTGCCGTGGACTGTCCACACCCCGTCAGCCACGGAGATCGGCCGCTCCCGGGGAGGGATTCAGAGCAGCGACTCACAGTCGGGACCCCTTGGACGGAAGACGCTGATGCAAACGTGTCCCCCCCCCCCCCCGTTCCTGGGGCGGGACCCCCCGGGCGCTGTGCACCTGCCTGCGTGCTACGTGTTTTGCTGTGGAGACCGCTGGTTGGCCGGTTCGCTTTGGCTTTTCCCGTGGTGATGCCCCCTTGGGTTTAGTCCTACAGCCTCAGCCCCCCGAAGTCCACAAGGGCAACCATTTTTTTATCTAAGTTAATCGCCTTTAACAAGCTTTTTTCCATAACAGTCTCCAGGAGTCATCGGAGACTCCCCGCAATGCCGTGTCACGAAACCGAGGGGGTCAGCCTGTGCGTCAGACGTCACCGATGGTGACCGTCACCCGCAGGTGTGCGCCACGGGTGAGAGCTTTACCTCTCGCGACATTTTCCAAGACACAAAGAAAAACTGAAGTTTTCACAGTCCGCGTGGATGGGCTGGATGAAAACACATTCTTACAGCATTCCCGTGCCCACAGTTCTATTGTCTCTTTTTACGGTGAACCTGCTGGCTGGGCGGGAGGCAGGGCTGGAGGCACCTGACGTCGCCATGGAAACCGGCACCCCGCCCCGCCCGCCCGTCACCTCCCTGTTGCTTGTGTCTTACAGGTGGTTTTCAGCAAATACTGCAACTCCAGTGACATCATGGATCTGTTCTGCATTGCCACCGGCCTGCCTCGGTGAGTGATCCGGACGCCCCACTGCCGGCCAGGCCTCGCCAGGCCAGTGCACCTTGAGGGGAAGGCGCCTGGGAAGGAAGGGCGAGCCGCCAAGGCTGAGGACGACAGGTGCACCAGGGCCCGGTGGGCTCGGTTCACACGTGGGAGCCCTTTCGGGTCCGTGAATGAGACCCCGCGGGCCTGGGCCACGGCCTGTGTTCATGGAGGAAACCGCTGGGCAGAATTAGGCAGAAACCACCGTCTTCCAAAGGGTTTTTTTCCTTTTATTTATTTGCTTTCCAAGAAAGGCCAAGGGAGGGTGGTTGTGTTTTGGCTTTAACACAGGTGAGATTCTTCTGTCTCGGGACGGGGTCTGGTGGCCACGGGGCAACGTTTGGGAAGACGGGTTGAGAGTAGTTGAAAAGGCCAGTGACCCCCTCCCAGAATCATCACAATTCCAGAAGCGCTGTTTCCCCCAATCAACAGTCTGAGTGCAGTCTTTCTCCTGACTTTTTTTTTTAATATTTATTTATTTGGGGGGAGAGCGCAGGCAGGAGAAGGGCAGAGAGAGGGGGACACAGGATCCGAGGCGGGCTTTGCTCTGACGGTCTGACAGCAACGAGCCCAACGTGGGGCTCAGGCTCATGAACGGTGAGATCGTGACCTGAGCCGAAGTCGGACGCTCATCCGGCTGAGCCACCCAGGCGCCCCTCTCTCCTAACTTTCCGATTGTAAAGAGTGGTCAGGAGTGGCCGTGGCGTGGCATCTCACTCCAGAGCTGTGGCCCCGGTCACGGGCCGGGACGGAACACCAGGAGCGTCTCACAGACAGGGGAGGAAATTGCGTGCCTGGAATGACAACGAATGGCAGTTTTTAGCTGCAAAACTGGCCCACAGTCCCGGGCATCTTTCCCTGACCATTCTGCTGAACAATACACGTGTATAATTCTTGAGGACAACCCGGGATCTGGGCATCACCCCCCACAACCCCGTGCACGCCACAGAAGGGCAGAGAAGCTTAAATAACATGGCCAAGGCCACACGGCTTAGGCGAGACCCCAGGGACGAGAGGTCGGGAGAAGATTCAGCTCACCCACTCGAAACTGCTTCGTAGGAGAGCGTGCCCCGCTTACACGGGCCCCCACAGGGCGGTCGGGGAGCAAACCGAACTCGTCATTGGCCAACATAAACGCTCCTTGCTGTCTGGCTGCCGTCTCCTGGATCTCCCGACTCCGTAACCTACACTTCCTCCGATTCCCATTTTAAATTACTTAAAAACGGGGGCACCTGGGTGGCTCGGTCGGTGAAGCAGCTGACTCTTGATTTTGGCTCAGGTCACGATCTCACGGTTTGTGCGACGGAGCCCCGTGTTGGGCTCTGCGCAGACAGTGCGGAGCCTGCTTGGGATTCTCTCTGTTCCTCCCCACCTTGTGCTCTCTCTCTCTCTCAAAATAAAATAAACTTTAACAAAAATTATTTTAAGTTACTTAAGAAAGGACAAGGTAAACCCCACTTGGAATTACGCACGGCCGCTTGCGTGTTACAAACGCAAGTGTCGTGTCTGGGAGCCGGGCTGGCCCCGGGACCCCTGTTGCCCTTTTGCGCGTGGGGACGCTGACACGGTGTATCTTCCAGGAACACAACCATCTCTCTGCTGACCGCGGATGACGCCATGGTGTCCATCGACCCCACCATGCCTGCCAATTCAGAACGGTAAGCGGCAGCCGGCCGGCCTCGGCAGCTCGGGGTTCTGGGGGCGTCTCTGACGCTTCTCTACACGCGCGGGAGGGGCTCTAGGTTGTCCTTGCAATTTGCTGCTGTAGGAAAATCCGAATTTAAGCCAAAGATGGGGTAGGGGTGGGGCGGGGGGCGAGGGAAGCTTGTTCCTTTGCAGACCAGTCCCTCCCCAAGACAGTCACATTTGCAACAGTGCTCAGGAGGGCTCGCTCTCAACAAGAGTCCTCTGAGGAGCCACGGATGGGGAAACTGAGGCACGGAAGGCAGGTGAGGAGCAGTGAAGCCAGGTCCTGGGGCCCTGCGCTGACGGCCCCACTGTCTGCCTCCAGAAGGTTCCCTGACCACAGCCCCAGGGGTGTTGTGTTCACACTGGAGCAAGATCTGATGGTGGCCCGGTGCTGCCTGCCCAGACCAATGTGCACAGGAGGTGGGGGGGGGGGGTGGCCTGGGGGCCTGAGGAGCGGTTGCGGGTGACCTGGAAAGTGAAAGGGACATTTGCAAACATGAACATCATAAAATCGTCCAAGCCCGCCATGTGGTGGGAAGAAGGACAAGGCCTCTGGGCAGGGGCCCCTTCCCTCCCTGAGCAGCCCCCTGGCCCAGCCACCTACCGAGTCCCCGGGGCCTCCACTCTGTGTCTGCATCTGGGCAAGGTGGGCGAGCAGGGTCCACGGGGGATGCCCCTCAAGACACCCCCCCCCCCGCCGCCCCTCTCCCGCTCCTGCTTCCCACTGAACATCTGCTCCGAGGGACATTTGTCACTCCGGCCATTGGGCTGTCCCACCTGATGACTGAGCCCTGCCGGCCATTCCCAACCTGAAGGAGAAAGCATGCCCCAGGCGGGCCCCACTTGTGCCCCAGCAGCTGGAGGGCCCACGGTGCTTAGTGACAGTTGGAAACATTTGGGCTCCATGTGATGGGGTGGTCTGAGACCCTCACTGGAGGCCCCCAGAAGGATCCCCCCACCCAAGGTGTGTGCACACCTGAGCACCCAGAGGTGCCCCGGGCTGGGTGCCGGGTCCCCCAGGCCCTGCCCAGGGCGCAGACCCTCCCCCGCACAGCTTAAGGCTTCAGTGCAAGGAGCCACACGAAGCCGCTGGGAGGCACAAAGTCCTCGACCGTCCTCGTAGCCACACCGTCTCTCAGGCTCGGTGAGCCGTGGTGGGCGCTGTCCTTCTCCACGCACCCAGTTGCCTCCGCCAGGCCTCCCCTCCACCGTGCCCATCGGTCTTCCCAAATTCCGCCCGTCGGGAGCTTCTGCCCCACACCCTCGGGCTCTGATTGCCAGCCGCGGGCTCCCCGGAAAGAGCGGCGCCAACCTGCTCCCCAAAGACTCCAGCGTGAGTCCCGTAAATCACGGCACACGCTCGGCCAGATCGCGCTTCAGGAGCTGAGTCTTGAGCGACCTGTCACCCCCGACGTCCACAGACTAGACTGACCTTGGGGTGGGGGGGAGGCGTTCCACTCAAAGCAGCACAAGCTGGTCTCTGAGCGAAACGGCATTTCTCCTCAACAGCGGTTTGTCCGTAGCTTGTCTGTCTGTACTTGGTGGCTTCCGAATGTCTGCTTTGTACTTTATTCTGCACCAGTGGCTCTCGGCAGGGGAGGCGTTGTTCCCCTGGGGACACTGGCCAGTGTCTGGAGACACTGTGGCTGTCACAACTGGGGCGGTGGGCGGAGAGTAGGGCTGCTGCTACCCATCCCACTGTGTGCAGGATGGCCCTACCATGCTCAGGATGGTCCCACTGTGTGCGGGACGGTCCCACTGTGCACGGGACAGTCCCACTGTGTGGATGGTCCCACTGTGCACAGGATGGTCATACTATGCACAGGACAGACCTACTGTGCGCAGGATGGCCCTACTATGCGCAGGGTGGCTTCCATGCAGAGACCCACTGCCTGAAACACCAGAGGAGCCGAACTTAAGAAGCCCGGGTTTCTGTGCTCTCTGGCATTTTCTTTCCAGAGCTACCCGTCCTGCTCACAGGTCACCAGCCCCCCACCAGCTGCACAGGAGACTTCCCGTCCTCCCTCCCCTCCCTGCCCACCCCTCAGGTCCTCACGCTCTGGATCTGGGCTGGGGCCCCAGAATTTGCTGTTCTCTCGGCTCCCAGGTGGAGGTGGCGATGCTGGGTGGATGCCACTTCCCAGGTCCCATCCCAGGGGCCCCCAGACCCCGCCTGCCCCAGGTCTCTCCAGGCCACTTCTCCAGTTGCCTGGGGGTCCAGTGCCGCTAACCCAGTGACTTGCAGCCCTCCCGCTGATCAAAACCACCAGAGAGCATCGCAAAGGCCCTGAGGCCCAGACCCCGCTAGGACCCGCCCAGTAAATGTGAATTTTTGAGGGATTTTTTCAGTGTCACCAGGTGATTCCAGTATACAGCCCTGGGGGAGAGCCACTGGTATAGAGTGTGGAAAACGTAAGAGACCGCCCTCGACCCCAGGTCGGTGCTCACCAGAAAGCCGTGTCCACCAGACACAGGGCTTTCCTCTCTGGGAAAGTGCTGGAATCTTGTTTCTGCCCAGCAAACAGTGGCCAAGTAGGCCGTGCATGTGGTCAGGCTGTCTCTCCAGCGTCTTCCACTTCTGAAGACATTCGCAGCCGCTCGTCGCCTGCTTGCTTCCCCAGCCTCAGACTCAGGAGCCATCTCACGGGACAGGGCTGGTGCTGGTGCTCCTGTGATTGTCAGCTTTCCAGGGTCTCTTCTCCAGATTCCGAGGGCTCGTGACTGGCCACCTGGCTACTGATGAGAAGCGGGGTCCCGGTGGCCCTCAGGCCGATACTTTTGGGCTCATTTCAAAGCAAATATCGTAATCGTCTGAGTCTTCCTTCAAAATACGTTTCCCCTTAATGCCTTCTTTAGATGCTCCCAGCCAGCCTTTGCTTTGGACTGTCCTACCCCTCCTCCGGGCTTTGCGATGCACAGACGCCTGGTCTCTGCCTCCAGGTGCCCCTCAGCCGAGCCCCGTGCACCTTCCAGGAGACTCGGCCCCAAAGACAGCTTCATCGCAGTGCTCCCGGCACGGCCTGCTTCGGGGCCTGTTGGCCACAGGACATTGTCCAGATGCCTCCAGTGCATCCTCAGCCCCCTGTTGACTGGGGCCAGAGAATTTCTAGAGCTTAGCCATTCAAGCAGTGCAGGAACACCTGGCCCTCTAATGCGTATTTGAACGCGGAACGTTACCTCCGTGAGGACAGGAGCATTTTTGTCTTTGTCACCTGTACCTGACCTGTGAGCCCTCCGGGAACAATTTATTGAGTAACGACCTGAACACAGGACACGGGACGATATCCCCACGGGCTAGTAAGGTTTCATGTGGTACGTTTGTTCCTAAATTCTTGCGCTGAGTCAAGGTCATGTGATGGCCTGTGAAGATCAAGGATCACGCGTGGGCCTGTTAACCGGTCTTGCCAGGACTCCTTCCAAGGCTGTGACCGTCCATACTCCCCCAGTGATGCTTTTTCACCTGCTTCCCTGTGTCCTTGCAGCCTGCCTGTCACAAGGTTTTGCAATTTTGCTTAAAAAAACAAAAAACAAAACACAAAACCAAAAACCCAAACAGCCTCTCTCTTGAGGTTCCTCTTTAAAAAACTATTATGAGCTATTGCCTATGCTTTTGAACTATTTTCTGTTGGCTCAGTCGTCTTTCCCTCCCCCCGTCCCTTGCTGTAAGTCCTGGTGTGTCAGGGGCAAACCTTCTGTGTCCATCCCCTCGGGGCCTCGTGATGACCGGGGATGGCGTCACCAAGATGCCCGTGCGTGTTCACCCGGGCGGCTGACACCACCCGCTCTCGTGCACTTGGGAGATGTGGCCGTCGGGAGCTCGGACCGGGCCAGGGGCAGAGCGCCTTCCCTGTGCGAGTCAGGTGCTGGCACGGACGTGGGCACAGGAGCCCTTCCCGGCGGGATCCCGCACCCGAGCGTCAGTGGTCCCGATCGCCAAGTTTGTTGAATTCACCACACGTGAACATCAGAGAGGAAGTTCATCATTTAAATGATATGTTTAAAGTGTTCGGAATTCTTCCGAACGAGGAAGCTCAGAACAGCCAGAGAAACTAATTTCAGAAAAAAACCCTAATCCGCTGGATTCCAATTTCTCCCGAGTGCTTATCTCCCGTACCAGGCGTGCTGGGAGCACCTCGGATGGCATCTCACAGAGAACTGTCTTCTGTCTTGCAGCACCCCGTACAAAGTGAGACCGGTGGCCATCAAGCAGCTGTCTGGTAAGGCCCTGCTATCATTTTTAAAATTAAGAGAAAAAAAAGAAGGCTCCAGGCTGCCCCTGTGATTGAATATATATTAGGTAAGCATTTGAACGTAAACCCTGTGCTGTTACCGAATCTGAAGCCCTGTGTTACGCTCCACCCTTGACGACCCCTCGGGGGCCTCCCTCCCAGGCCGTCCCCACGGAGTTAGCAGACCCTGGGTGACAGTCCGCCCCTGTCTTCCTGGGCGCGGAGTCTGGCCTGCGCGCTCAGACCCATGAGCCGCCAAGTCCGCACGTCAGGCCGTGGGCCGTCCGCGGCCCCCAGCCCCCAGCCCCCGGGACGCCGGGTGCGGTCAGTGGTGTTACGGTGGTAAATTCCCATTTCCTTCTGGATCTTTTCTCTCTCGTATTTACGTATGATTCATGCAGAATACAATGTTCCCATTTAAGTGCATATTTTGATGAGCTTTGAAAAATGCATACCCCCTTGTAACCGTTCCCGAAACCAAGACGCGGAACATTTACGTCACCCGAAAAGGTTCCCTTGTGTCCCTTCCCAGTTAACCGCCCCCCCACCCCTGCCCATGACCCCTGGCCTCTGTCAGCAACCCACCTGCTTTCTGACCCCGTAGATTTAGCTTTTCGAGAGCTTTGTATAAAAGAGATTACATAGGATGCCTCCTGCTTTTTGACTCGGCCTAACGGCTTTGAGACTTGTGTGTGTGTCAGCTGCCCCAGTGGTTCATTCCTTTGTATCGCTGGGTAGTGTTCCCTGGTGTGGCTGGACCCCAGGGTGGTTCCCCACCCATCTGTTGAAGGACAGCGGGTTATTCCCACTCTGGGGGCTTTTAGGGTCAGGCCGCCATGAGCATTCAGGTGGATGCCTTCGTGGGGACGGACGTTTTCATTTCTCTCGGATCGAACGGGACCACTAGGTCGTAGCGTTAAGTAATTCGCCGAAGAGCCTGCCATCGGTTTTTCCAAAGTGGCGGCACCGCCTGACCCTCCCACCCACCAGGGGTGAGCAGTCCCCGGCCGCGCTCGGAGTCGTCAGTTAATCATTCTAATGGGTGTGGTGTGATATTGCGTGTGGTTGGACTTTATGCTTCCCCAGTGACTAATGATGGCGAATGTATTTACTAACCGGTCATAAATCTTCTGTCATGATCCGTCGTGGTAGGTGACTGCTTTCCTTATTATTGAACAGTGCGTGTCCCTGATTTATTGGAGACCCACACCCTTAGGCAGACCCGTATCATAAATATTTTCTCCCAGCCTGGAACTCGCTCCTTCGCTTTCTTAGCCGTATCTTTCAATGAGGAGAAGTGTTCCATTCTGATTCGGCCCGGATTATCAATTTTGATCTTTTTATGGTTTGTGCTTTTCGGTACCCTCCCCGAGAAATCCTCGTTCGTCCCCTCCCTGTGAGGTTTTCTGCCGTTCTCTCTCCCGAAGGTTTTGTATTTTTAGTTTGTCCCTTTAGGGCTGTGATCCCTTGCAAGATGACTTTTGCGTATGGCCTGAGACAGAAGTCGAGGTTTATTTTCCTTTTTAAAGTGTAAAGTTAATTTAATTTTGATTTTTATAAGGTTGATGGCCACAGAATAGAATTTTGAAGCCACCCATCCCATGCAGGCCGGGATGAGGCACTTATGTGTCTGCACCTTGTCTCATCTTTAAGGTGACAGTTGTCAGGGCACCTGGGTGCTGGGCAGCTCAGTTGGTTAAGCATCCGGCTTCAGCTCAGGGCATGATTTCACAGTTTGTGGGTTCGAGCCCTGCATCGGGCTCTGTGCTGACGGCTCGGAGCCTGGAGCCTGCTTTGGATTCTGTGTCTCTCTCTTTGCCCCTCCCTTGCTCGTTCTCTCTCTTTCTCTCTCCTTCTCTCTCAAAAATAAATAAGTATTTAAAAAATAAAAAACAGGAAATCTTCTGGATCTAAGGGGAAGAGTTTTCAGACTTGCCACCAAAAATCACATCCATCAAAGGAAAAATTGATAGAGGTGCCCGGTTGGTTCAGTCAGTTAAGCATCTGACTTCGGCTGAGGTCATGATCTCACGGTTCGTGGGTTCAAGCCCCGCGTCGGGCTCTGTGCTGACAGCTCGGAGCCTGGAGCCTGCTTCGGATTCTGTGTCTCCCTCTCTCTCTCTGCCCCTCCCCGGCTCATGCTCTGTCTCTCAAAAGTAAAAAAATGTTCAAAAAATTTTTTAAGTGACAGCGTTTACATGTGGGCACTGATTGCTTTAAATTTTTTTAATGCTTGGGGCATCTGGGTGGTTCAGTCCGTTAAGCGTCTGACTCTTGGTTTCGGCTCAGGTCATGATCTCTCAGTTCATGAGTTCAAGCCCCACTCGGGGCTCTGTGCCGATAATGCCGAGCCTGCTTGGGATTCTCTGTCTCCCTCGTTCTCTGCCCCTCCCCCACTTGCACTCTTTCTCTCAAAATAAATAAATAAACTGAAAATAAAATAAATGTTTTGAATGCTTCAGTAGCTCTTTGAAAACTCTTAATTCAATTCTCTTGATAGTAGATGTTAGAATAAAATAGGAGTTCTAACTTTTTCTAGAAGGAAACTTCCTTTTTTAAAACAAAAAGCAATCGAGCCCTTGACTTGATAATGAATGTGACTTTTTTTTTATTAACTCAACCCCACCCTTTATTCGGATTTCACCAGTTTTTCTCTGGATGTCCGTCTTCTGTCCAGCATCCAAGCCACGGTGCCGTCTGTGTCACACTGGCCCTTGGGTCTTCTCCATTGGCCCCGTCTGACAGGGCCGTCTGACTCAGACACTTTGGAGAGTCTATAGAATGTCCCCCAGGCTGGGTTTGTCTGAGGTTTTCTTCAAGATCAGCCAAAGGGTATGGATCTGGGGAAAGAATGAGGGGGCCCACGATAGCCCTTTGAATCCCTGGCTTCCCCACTGCCGAGCTGCTGTTGTCCCCTTCCTTACTCTGCTCTTTGGAAGGACGTCGCTCAGTCTAGCCCACCTTCACGCGGGGCGGGAAAGGACTGAGATTCATTCTCTCTGCATGGATATCCATTTGTTCCAGAACGTTTGTGGAAAAGACAGTCCTTTCCCCCCATCGAGCTATCATGACATCTTTTGTTGTTCCGGGTTCCTTGTATTTTCAAATAAATTTTAGTATCAGTCTGTCAGTTGCCATGAAAAAAAAAAATTCTTTCAGTGGGACTTTGAAATTGTACTAAATACACAGAACAAGTTGAAAAGAGTTACTGTCTACATTGCTGAGTCTTCTGATTCATGAATGTGGTATCTCTCGATTTATTTGGGTTTCTTTTAATGTTTCACAATAACATAGTTGTCAACGTAAAGTTCTTAAATCTGTGTTAATAAATTTATCACTAAGTGTTTAATATTTTAATGTTACTGTCAATGGATTTTTATTTCAACTCCCAGCAGTTTTTTGTTTATAAGAAATATAATTGGGAGCGCCTGGGTGGCTCAGTCGGTTGAGCGTCCGACTTCGGCTCAGGTCATGATCTCGCAGTTCGTGAGTTTGAGCCCCGCGTCGGGCTCCACGCTGACAGCTCAGAGCCTGGAGCCTGCTTTGGATTCTGTGTCTCCTTCTCTCTCTGCTCCTCCCCTGCTCACGTGCTGTCCCTCTCTCAAAAATATATAAAGATTAAAAAAAACAATTAAAAAATATATATAATTGGTTTTGTGTATTGATTTAGCTAAGCTCATTCAGTACACCTAGTACCTTTTTGCCGATTTCCTATGATTGTCGACATCTGCAGATAGAGAATTGCTTCTTCCTTTCAGACTGGATGTCTTTTGTCTCTGTTCTCTTTCTTGCCTTGCTGCTCCTGCTGGGATGTCTAATAGGAGAGAAGCACATGGTGTGAGAATGCATATTCTTGCTCTGTTCTCATCTTAGAGACAAAGTGAAGCTTTTCACCATCGGTTATGATGTCAGCTATAGGGTTTTTCTGTAGATGCCCTTTCTCGGGTTGAGGGTTTTGTGGGGTTTTTTTCCCCTTAATTCCTAATTGGTTGAGAGTTTTGATCATAAATTAGTGTTGGATTTTGTCAAATACTTTTTCTGCCTCTATTGAGATGATCACGTTTTTTACTCCTCTGTTCTGTTACTGGTGGACGTACTGATTGATTGTAAAACTTTAACCTTGAATTCCTAGTGTAAACTCCATTTGGCCACGGTCTACTATCTTTTTGCTTTGGATTCAATTTAAATACGTTTTGTGAAAGGTTTTTGTTATCTGTATCAGCAAGGATTCCATAGTTTTACTTTCGTACAGTATGTTCATCTGGTTTTCGCATTAGGGTGATGCCGGCCTCGTGGGAAGTGGGGAGGTGCTCCGCCCTCCTGCTTTCTGGAAGTTTGTACAGAGATGGCACTATTTCTGCCTTAAATGTGTCCTAGAATTCACCAGGGAATCCTCTGTGCTTCGAGTTTCTTTGTTGGAAGGTTTTAAATTATGAATCCGGTGTCTTTAAGAGACAAGTATGCCCAGGTTTTCTGTGTACTTGGAATGAACTTCAGGAAGTGGTACCCATTCGAGCAGAGATTTCATCTAAGAATTCTTAGATGTTGGCAGGATGGAGTCTGGGAAGTGCTGGTCATCCCCTTTATGTCCATGGCATTGGCATGAACTCTGCTTTTCCATCCGAGATACCCAGAAGGTAGACCTTCTCCGTTCTCGAGTCAGTCTGATTTATACATTTTCTTGATTCCTTTTTCCAAGAGCCAGCTTTGAGCTTCATTGGTTTTCTCCATTATTTGGTTCCTCTTTCACTGATTTGTCCTCTCATCCTTTTGATTTCCTTTCCTTCCTACCCACTCCACATCTAGTTTGCTCCTCTTTTTCCAGCTTCTGAAGGCGGAAGCTTAGATCATTAATTTTAGATCTTTCTCTTTTTTCTATAATAATTCGAAGCTAACGATAGCCCTCTAAATATAAGTTAGCGGTATCTCATAGATGTCGATGCGTTTTCGTTTTTATTCAGCTCACAATATTTTCTAATTTACCTTGGGGTTCCTGCTTGGATCTATTTGTTATTTAGAAGCGTGTTGTTTAATTTGCAGATGGTTGTGTATTTTCCAGTTACCTTTCTGTTACTGATGTCTCAGTTCATTCCACCGCGGTTAAAAGTGGACCCTTGGGGCGCCTGGGTGGCTCAGTCGGTGAAGCGTCCGATCTCGGCTCAGGTCATGATCTCACAGCTTGTGAGTTCGAGCCCCGCGTTGGGCTCTGTGCTGACAGCTCAGAGCCTGGAGCCTCTTCAGATTCTGTGTCTTTCTCTCTCTGCCCCTGCCCCGCTCACACTCTGTCTCTGTCTCTCAAAGATAAATAAACATTAAAAAAAAAATTGTTTTTAAGTGGACCCTGGATGGCTTCTGTCTTTTCTAATGTATTGGAATGCATGGTGTGGCTTGGGGATTGTTCCGTATACACCTGAGGAGCATGTGAACCCTGCTGTTACGGAGCGGAATATGCCACCAATATCAGTTAGGTCGAGTGAGTTGATAGGGTAGTTCAAGTTTCCTCCGCCTTCATTTTCTGTCTATTTGTTCCATCAATTGCTGAAAGCAGGGCGTTGAAATATACAAATGCCTTGTAGATGTATCCATTGCTTTTCTCAGTCTGTCAGGTTTGCTGCATGTGTTTCCCTTCCTGTTATTGGGTGCGTACTTGTTTAGGATTGTTCTGTACTCTTGATGGATCGATCCCTTTATCCTTCCAAAAATGTGGCCTTTGTCCTTGGTACTATTCTTTGAATGTCCTCCTTGTCTCATATTAATGCAGCCACCCCAGCTTCCTTAGGCTTTAGTGCTCACATATTATACCCTTTCTATCTTTTTATTTTACTGTGTCTGTGCCTCTGTATTTGAAGCAGGTTTCTTATTGGCAACATTTATCAATCTTGGCAATTTCCGCCTTTCAACTGGAGCCGTGAAACCATTTACATTCAAAGTAATCATAGATACAGCAGGGTTATCCTGCTGCTACCTTGCCACTCCTTTTGGCTTATCTCATTCATTATTTTTTTAATTTTTTTCTCTCTTTTCCTATGTCTTCTGGATACTGACCATCTTTTCTCCACTCTTGGTCTCTAAACTGTACTTCTTTGTCTCTTCTCGGCTGCCCTTGGTTTCACAATCGGTATCACCGACGTATCACAGTCTTCCTTTAAATTGTGTCCTGCCACTTCTTGAAGGAGTGGGGTCTCAGAGCCGTGTGCTTGTGTGTGCCCCCACCCTGTGCTCTATGTCATACATTTTACTTGTGTGCTACATATGTTTTTAGGCCCATAATCCACTGTTACTCATTTTTTGCTTTCAACAGTCAATTATATTTCTTTGTATAAATCCACATTTGCTTTTTTTTTTTTTTTTTGCTATATTGTTGATCATCTGGATTTCGTTTTCTCCCATTAAAGAGTGTGGGTTCTGTCCTGGCAGGCAGTTCAGTTACTTACAATTCAGTTTGATGCCTTTGAGACCTGCCTTTAGGCTTTGCCAGGATGGTTGTAGTGGACCAGGATCCAGGGATAGTTCAGTCCTACTGCTAAGGCGTGATGCCTCCAGGGTGTCCCTTGAACTCCTGGAGATAAGGTTGGGGGTGTCAGGGGCTCATCATGTGGGACTTTGAAGGCCCATCAGGAGGCTGTAATTCCCGTAGGCAGAGAGGAGCATGGAGGCAGCGGGGGTGGTGAGGAGTGGCCAGATTCTGGTATGCTCTCTTTTTTTTACTATTAGTGTTTATTTTTGAGAGAGAGAAAGAGAGTTGTGAGCGAGGGAGGGGCAGAGAGAGAGAGGGAGACACAGAATCCAAAGCAGGCTCCCGGCTGCAAGCCGTCAGCACAGAGCCCGACGGGGGGCTTGAAGTCACGGACCGCGAGACCGTGACCTGAACCGACGTCAGACGCTTAACCGACTGAGCCCCCCAGACGCCCCCAGATTCTGGCGTGTTCTGAGGGAAGAGCCCTGCTTATTTCCTGAGTGGACATGGGACATCAAAGAGGAGTCAGAGGAGCCCACAGAGTCACTGAGGGGATGGAACGGCACCCCCCACGTGGGAACAGGCTGAGGGCATCTGGCACACGGGAAGAGAAGGTGGCTCACGTTGGGACATCTCCGCACGGTGTGGCTGTGGGCACCAGTGTTGAGTAGATGTGACTAGAGCCTGCGGCTCCCCCGTCCCCCAGCCCTCACTGGGGATGTGCCGTGGCCCTGCCAGTGATGGTGCTGGCAGTGTTTGCAGCCCGGGCTCCGTGAGCTCACCAGGGAGGCAGGGAGCTAGCACGAGGGACCCAGGATGGGGCCCCGGGACACCACACTCGGGCACAGGATTCCATCGGAAGAAGGACGCTGGCCGCTTGTCACCATCCCGAGTGGAGGGGCCAGAATAATGAAGCCTTTGAGGAATAACGAAGCAAAAAACAGGCCGAGTGCGCAGCCGCCCGGACAGGAATGAGCTTCGGGAAGGAAGCCTGGGGGGCGTGGCAGGCGTGCCCAGGTGTTTACAAGATTGTCTCTGGAGGAAGAATAAGGAGGGATTTTTGTGTAACTTCGGGGCCCAACTTGGACCCGTGGAAGTGGGTCTGTGCTCCTTAAGGGAAAGAACTTAGCAAAAGCTGGAGTGCACCTGACCGTGTGGGGACTCACTCAGCCTCCCGCGGGAGCTGGCACAAAGGCATGTGTTCTCTGCAGTGACGGCGAGCGGTGTCCTCCAAACGTGCGCATCCCCCAGCACCGTGAACACCCGCGCGGGGCGGTCCGCGCTCGCCGTCTGCACACTGATGGGCAGGCTCACACCCTGGTGCACGAGGACCCCTTGTCTACAAATGCACAGTATCCTGGGTTTTCCTCTGGGAAAAGAGTTGGTATCAGGTAGACCCCCGTGGTCCGAGCCTTCCTGAGACAGGTCAGGGAATGGCGCTGTGTCTTTCCGTCTGGAGCTTTTTCTGCGAATGGGAACTCTCGGCTCTCGGCAGGAAATGCCCCTCCTTCGCCCACGCACCGGCGCCCAGCCCGGCCTTGCTTCCAGAGCCTCTCAGCCTCTCCCAGGGTCAGTCGTCAGCCCCGGCCTTGCCGCCCTGAGTGTGGCGGGAAGGAGCCCCAGCTGCCCGTGAATCAACAGGCCACAGTCACAATGGCAGGAAAAAGGTCAGGAAAGGAAGTAGAAGCCTGGGGTCCAGACTTCCATGCAGCTGCTGAGGCCCCTGGCCTGGCCTTTCCTGGGGGTCGCCGTCCTTCCCGCTGGCCCCACGTTTTGGTCAACGCTCCTACCTGGTCCTGGGGGAGCCCTGGTCTCTCAGGGCGGCGACAGCTACGTGTTGAGAGCCACGCTTCTCCAGGGGAGCGTCTTCAACTTTAGGACTGACAGCAGGTCCCCCCGTTCCCTGCCCATCCCTAGGACCAGGACACATCGCACCGCCCGGCTGCACCTCTGCTGGCCTCTCATCCGGCGGGCCGGTGGGGGCGCCCCGTGGGGGCTGCCCCTGAGGCTGGCTTTCATTTCTGTCCCCCTGGGCAGAGATCAGGGGTGACTCCAGGCCTGGCCTCCAAGAGCTTCCTTGTCCTTGTTCCCAAGGACAGACAGAGAAAGTGAGCTGTAAAGACACATCAGAAGCACCCCCACGGAGCCTGCCTGTGGTTTTGCAAGTCACAGGTGACAGGTCGCTGGGGGGAGTGACAGGTGCTGGTCGTGCCTTGAACGTGGCCCAGAATTCCAGCAGGCCACACGCAGCCCTGTCCACAGGGCGTTCTCCTGCCCTTTTCCCTCCCCAGTTTAGTGCGAGATTCAGGGAGTCCCTGCCAGAAGGGCCCGTCTGGATGTCCCCACGTGTGCTTGTCTGCTCGGGTCTCTCCAAGACACCCAGCGCCCCAGACTTGCTCGCCACCACTTAGGGAACAGGAGGCACAGTGCCTGGGACTCACCCTGGCTGAGTGGTGGCTTGCTGAAATCCCAACACCGCAGAGCACTGCGGTGATGGACCCCGGAGCTGTTCTTCCAGGAGGGGACCAAGTGTATGCAAGGGCACCGCGGTCCAAATGCGGAACTCACACTGGATTCCGAAGACTCCGTACGGATAAAAGAACGTGCAACACCTCGCTACTCGTTCTCCGATTGCACGTTTTCCTTGTGAGATAGAAACACGGAATGCGCCGTTTTCACGTGACAGATTCCATGGTTTCGAGTACATTCATTTTGTTTTGTGCAACCACCACCACTGTCTAGATCCGGAACATTTCCGTCACCCCGCAAAAAACTCCCGTGCCTATCGGCAGTTACGCCCATTGACTTCATCCCACCCCAACCCCCCCAACCCCCCCCCCCCGCCTCCGCCCGGTCCCTGGCAACCACCGTTGCTATGGAGATGCCTGTTCGGGATGCCTCCTGTGACGGAGTGCGCGGCCTTGTGCGTCTGGCTTCTTCCCCTGAGCAGCGTCGTCGGGCTCCTCGGTGTCGTGCTGCGCTCCAGTTCCCGGAGGAGCCACGTTCTCGCGAGACGTTGGGCCGCGTTTTTTCATCAGCTGACGGCATCGGGGTGGGTTCCACTTAGGGCTGTTGCGAGTGACGCTGCAGGGAACGTGGGCGTGCACGTTTTCATGGGATGCACGTTGAGATGAGATATATTGGGTCAAATAAAATACTGGCATTTTTTCAAAGTCCAGCCGGTGCCCAGCAGCGCAGAGCGGAGGCCGCTGGTGCCACGGGCGCCCACGGCGTCCTCCCACCCAAGCTCCCGGCCTGCCTGTGGACCTCCCGTGCACAGGGCCCACCAGAAGTGGGGAGGGCTTGCCGCCCCGGGAGCAGTCCCCGCCTCGAGAGGGGGCCAAGGGACAAATGCACCTCGGCGCCCTTGCCGGTGCTGGGAGACCCTCTGAGGTGGCCGTCACGGTTGCCCAGGGGACCCCGTGACAGGCCTGTGCTGACTTGCCCTCCATGCACTCTCTTCTGTCCCTTGCCTCGGTCCCACATGCCCTCCAGGGCTTGCTGGGGTCCCTGCTGCAGCCATCTCCCCATCTGTGGGTCGACTTCCAGGCGCCAACCTGAGAGCTGTCCCCAGTCCCTTGTCAGTCGGGTGAAATGGCCTCAGGACGGTTTCCTACCACACGGCGCCTCAGTTTCCCTGCAGAACAGGGAACCCACCCCGTGGGTTCTTGGGAGGACAGATGACAGAATTCATGCACAGTGTTT
Organism: Prionailurus bengalensis; assembly: GCF_016509475.1. Lineage (NCBI taxonomy): Eukaryota > Metazoa > Chordata > Mammalia > Carnivora > Felidae > Prionailurus > Prionailurus bengalensis. Next base: position 3,395,181 of record NC_057350.1, on the reverse strand, counting down.
AGCCCGGCGCCTGGCATGTGGTAGGTGCTCAGTTAACGGTAGCTGTCGTCGGTAATGACCCAGGGGCTGCAGTCACGCCTCTCTGGCACTGCTGACGTTTCCTAGGACAGGAACGGCCCTGGGGTCGAAAACGGCACAGGTCGCTGGCTGCTGTCCCCTGCGAGTCTGGTGCATGCCTGGAGATAAGCACAGCGTTGCTGATGAGACAATAATGCTCTTCGTAGTATTTTCCATCCTTAGCTCCGCTTCCGCCTGAAGAGCCTCCCGATCACGGCCTCGGTCACCCTGACGTGCGCCACTCCTGAGACACAAAGGATAACCAGCCCTGCTGCCCTGCCGCCTCCAAGGGGCTTACCCCACTCCCTCGGGGTCCTCACGGGATTGCACGACCCGGTCCCACCAGCAAAGGCAGTGGCACCTAGCACGTCGCTGCCAGACACGCGGGCATCGCACAGTCATTCGGGGCCTTGGGGACCTGTGTCCTGCCCCCAGAATTTGGTGACGCAGAAATGGCGGGGTCCGAACATTACCTTGAGGACCTCAGGGAGGCTGCCGCTCCGAGCGCTGTCTGCCTCTGGGCACGCGTGAGGACCTGGCAAAGCCACATACGCCCGCATCCCGTGTGGCTGAGACACGCGCACGCCCGAAGCGCACAGTTTGATGAGCTCGATGACAGCACCCACGCGTGTAACCCCCATCCCACTGAGATGAAGAGCAGTTCTGTCACTCTGAAAAGTCCTCCGTGCCTGCTTTCAAGTCAGTGCCCGCTCGGGAGACCGCTGTTCCGACTTCCATCAGCACAGACCACGTGGTCCTGGTCCTGGAGTTTCTCGGGAGCGCAGTCATTACATAGATGCTGTTCCGTATGGGGGACTCTGTCGGTGTCATGTTTTTTAGACGCGTGCATGTTTTTAAGACGCATGCGTGTAGTTTATTAACTTCCATGTTGCAGAGTAGTGTTCCACTGTGAGTTCCCCGCCGCTGGCTGTCCTGTTGAGGGACGCTGGGTGATTTCAGCATGCACCGCTGTAAAAATCGTACAGATCTTACCGTAGGCATCCCTGTCCGTTATCTTGGGCCATAACCATGAGCGATGTCGCTGGTTCATATGGTAAATGGATGCTTGGCTTTATAAGAAACTGGCCAACTGTTTGCCCCAGTGGTCGTGCCGCATTACATCCCACCAGCCGTGTGTAGGTGAGCTGGGAGCTCCACGTACAACCCAACACAACGTCTCAGCTTTTAAGTTTTTAGACATCAAGTAGGTATAACATCATATTTCATCATGGTCTTTTTGGTTTTGTTTATTTTTTTAATGTTTATTTATTTTTGAGAGAGAGAGTCAGGAAGGGGCAGAGAGAGAGGAGGACACAGAATCCAAAACAGGCTCCAGGCTCTGAGCGGTCAGCACAGAGCCCGACACGGAGCTCAAACCCACGAACCTCAAGATCTTGATCTGAGCCAAAGTCGGACACTTAACTGACTGAGCCACCCAGGTGCCTTTCATCATGGTCTTAATTCACATTTCTCAGATGACTTAATGACTGTTGAGCATGTTTTTACATGCTTATTGGCTGTTTGAACATCTTACTTTGTGAAGTGTCTGTTCTATGTGTTTTGCTCATTTTGTAAACAAGTGTGTGTCTTTTTGTTTTTGTTGTTTTTATCACTGGTTTGTAGGAAACTCTCCATATTCTGGATATAATTCATCTGTCAGATATATGTATGTCAAATATTTTTTCCCACTTCATGTCTTGCCTTTTTAATTTTCTTAATGAGGGCATTTGATGAGCAGAAATTTTTAACCTGATAAAGTCTAATTTAACAAGTTTTTCTTGTATATATTGTATTTTCTGTGTCTTCCCTACGAAACTTTCTCCTACCCCCAGGTAGAAGAGATAAGATAAATTTTTAGGAGATTTGAGAGTGATAGCTATTATATTTTGGTCTATGATCCATTAAAAATTTTTTTAATGTTTATTTATTTTAGAGACAGAGAGACAGAGCACAAGCAGGGGAGGGGCAGAGAGAGCTGGAGACAGAATCTGAAGCCAGTTGCAGGCTCTGAGCTGTCAGCACAGAGCCTGACGCGGGGCTCCAACCCACGAACCGTGATATCATGACCTGAGCCAAAGTCAAACACTTCACCGACTGAGCCACTCAGGAGCCCCAATCTGTGATCCAATTTAAATTAATTTTGTGTGTGGTGTGAGGTAGGGATCGACCTTTTTTTTTTTTTCCCTGTATGTATATTCAGTCATCATAGCACCACTTGTTAAAAAGACTTCCCTTTTTCCATTGAATCACTTAGACACTTTTCTAGAAAATTATTTGTCTCCATGCATGGGCCTCTTTGTAGTCTTTCTGTTCTGTTTCATCCACCTGTGTGTCTATCTAGACACCAATAACACACTGGTTTAACTGCTAGGGCTTGAAACCAGGGAGCCTTCCACATTTGTGTTTCTTTTACAGTTATTTTGGTTATATGGGCCTTTTTCTTTTCCCTACAAATTTCAGAATTAAGAATCAACATCTCAGTTTCTTTTTTAAAAAGCAATCTATGACTTTGATTGGGATTGCGTTCAATACAGAGGCTAGTTTGGGAAAGCTAACATCTTACCAATACTGAGTCTTCTAACCCATGAACATGGTACACCCTCCACTTACTCAGGTTTTCCTTAACTTGCCTCAGCAAAGTTTTGTAGCTTTCAAGATGAAAGTCCTGCATATCTTTTGTTAAACCTATTCCATGGCATTTTCTGTTTTCCAGTGTAATTGCCCAGGGGACCTGAATTTAGTTTTCCATTTGTTTTCTGCTCATTATTCTAAAAATACAGCAGATTTTCGTATATTGACCTAGTATCTTCTGACGTTGCTTAATTCATTTCTTAGCTCGGGTAGTTATTTTCTAGATTCCTAGGATTTTCCATAAAAACAATCATATCTTCTGATAATAGAGACACTTTGACCTCTGTTTGTTTTCTATCTCTTTCACTTGTCTTGTGGCCCGATACAATTAAGTAAAAATGAGGGCAGGCACCCTTCCTTTATCCCAGCCTTAGGAGAAATGCGTTCACTCTCTCCACCAAGTGTGACATGAGCCACAGGTGTGTTGTAAATGCCTCTTATGCGGTTGAACACGTCTTCTTCCCCTAGGTGCTAATAAACATTTTCCATCAAATGTTCTTTGACAAAATTCTTGGTAAACTGCATCAGGTGTTATATATTTGCATCTGTTGAGATGGGTTGCGGCAATCTTTTTATTCCTGGGTTTCTAATGTTTTTTTTTTTTTTATCATAAACAGGTTTTAGATTTTGTCACATACTCTTTCTTCATCTAGTGGATGATCATATGATTTTTCTCCTTTATTCCGTTCAGATAGCGAATTACGTTGACTGATTTTTAAACGTTAAAACAACTTTGTTTTTCCATGATTGCTGCACTTGTATTCCTTGAAAAATACTTAGGAGTGAGTTTTTTAAAAGTATACAGGATCTCTACCCTGATGTAACATGTATTCTCTTTTACGTATTGCTAAATTTGATTTCCTAATAATATTAATAATTGTTAAGGATTTTTGTGTTAACGTTCAAATGGGATATAGGTCTGTAACTTTTTTCTTGTAATGGCTTTGTTATGTTTATATATGGTTATAAAGGCCTTATAAAACATGTTGAGAAGGGCACCTGGGTGGCTCAGTCAGTTAAGCGTCTGACTTGAGCTCAGGTCATGATCTCACAGCTCATGAGTTCAAGTCCCATGTCAGGCTCTGTACTGACAGCTCAGAGCCTGGAGCCTGCTTCAGATTCTGTGTCTCCCTCTCTCTCTGCCCCTGCCCTGCTTACACTCTGTCTCTCTCTTTCTCTCTGTCTCTCAAAAATAAGTAAACATTAAAAAAAATTGGGGTGGGGGCACCATGTGACTCAATCGGTTAAGTGTCCGACTTCATCTCAGGTCATGATCTCGTGGTTTGTGAGTTTGAGCCCCGCGTCGGGCTCTGTGCTGACAGCTCAGAGCCTGGAGCCTGTTTCGGATTCTGTGTCTCCCTCTCTTTCTGCCCCTCCCCCACTCACACTCTGTCTCTCTTTCAAAAATAAAATAACGTAAAGAATTGCACGCTCTTCTAACTGAGCCAGCCAGTCGCCCCTAAAAGTAATTTTTTATGGTTACCTACATGTATGTCATTTCGGGTGCTTGTATTTACCCCTGTAGATTCCAACTTCTAACTGGTGTTTTAGGCCTTCAGCCTGAAGAATTTCTTTTTTCTTTTAACATTTCTTGCAATGCAGAACTGCTAATGACTGACTCTGTCAGCTTTTACTTATCCAAACATATTTCTGTTTTGCCTTCCTGTTGAAAGATGGTTTCTCAGGGTATAAATTCTGCATACATGGTTTGGTTTTGGTCTTGTATTTTGAGGGAAGTTCAAAGATGTTGGATCCTTTTTTTCTGCCTTCGTCGTTTCTGACGAGAACTCAGCTTTTCCTTTATCATTATTCCCCTGCAAAGAACGTGTCCTTTTTTTTGGCTACTTTCAAGGTGTTTTTCCTTTGTCTTTGGATTGCGGCAGTTTGATTATGATGCACCCGGCCCCGGTATTTTTGTTTGTTTGTTTGTCCTACCTAGTATTTATTGAGTATCCATGGTCTGTAAACTCGGGTTTTCTCCAAATTTGTGAAATGTTCAGTTTTATTTCTTGGAATGCATTCTACGTGGCATTCTATCTCACCTTTCCTTCGGAGATTCTAATTGCACGTATGTTAGGAATTTGCTATTATCCCTCAAGTGGTTGGCTCTGGGTGTTTTTTTAAATGTCTTTTCTTTGCTGCTCTTCAGGTTGCATAATTTCTGTTCATCAGTCCTCAAGTTTCCTGACTCTTCTGTTCACTCAAACTGCTGTAAGCCCATCCATGAATGTTTGGAGATATACTTTTAAGTTCTACAGTTTTCATAGGATTCCTCGTCATAGATTTCTGTCTTGAGAGTCTCTATTCGGTACTATCCACTAACATCCTTTTCTCACAGTCCTTGGACATGACTATAATTTTGCTTCATTAAAAGTTTGGTCTGCTAATTTCAACATACGCATCATCTTGGGCTTCTGGGGGGCGATTTTTCTTCTTGACTGCATATCACATTTTCCTGTCTCTTTGCATGTCTCTTTTTTAGTGTAGACTTACACTACGAATAATACATTGCAGAGACTCTGGATTTTGTTATCTTCCTCTGAAGAGTGTTTGTTTTTGTTCGAGCTGGCAGCTAAATTGTTGAGTGATCACTTTGGTTTGGGGGGAGTTGTTTTGGTTTTTTTAAGTTTATCTATTTTGAGAGAGAGAGAGAGAGAGAGAGAGAGAGAGAAGCCTGGACTCAGACTCCAAGCTTTGTCTCCCATATGGGAGCACTGATATAGACATATCAGTGCTAAGCTCTCTCACCCTACTAGGCACATAAATGTGTAATTCAGAGATGGATTAGGGAAGGAACAGGGAGTTCTTACAGAACTGGTCACTCCCAACCACAGACTTCCTTCTTTGAGAGTTATCCCTTTCATTTCCACTTTCTCTCTGACAATCCTAGGCTCTGCCCTCTGAACCCTCAACCCCGTGAACCTGCAGCTTTCTGCTTACATTCTAGCCACCCCACACTGCAAGCTCACTCCACAAAAGAACTTAGGAACCGTCTTCCTTCCTTCTCTAGCAGCCCAGCCATGGGGATGTACCATAGTTTATCCAGCTAGTCCCCCATCATGGATATTTATGTCGCTTCCCATCTTGGGCTGTTACAAACAGTAAGTTAGCCATTTTCCATTCCTCTTGCTACAGCCCCTACAACCGTGTGCGACGTGTTCGAGTCCATAGATGGAGCGAAACCTTTAGTCTGTCAGTCTTTATAATCTTTAATAGATTTTTGCAAAAGCCTTGTCTTTTCTACTATAACCAATTCATTTATTGGACCAGAGTTTCTCCTGCAGAATTCTCCCCAAAATTAATCTTGTGACATTGTTTTGATATGTGCAGGTTATCATACGGTGGACAGAGTCCCAGCAACATGTACAGTCCACTGCTTGTTGCCAACTTCAAATCCCTCTGGGGCATCCTCACTAGAATATCATACCCACACCCTTCTACCTCAGAAACACAGCGCACCTCATCAACCATGGGGGAGGGTGTTTCTGAGAGAGGAGAAGTGTGTGCGGAGTATATTTCCCGCATGGGTGAGCGCCATCCCGCCCCGTCTTCACAGCCCTAAATGGAAACATGACCCAGGTAGGGCAGGATGAGTTTGGCCACATCATGACTCAAGCTGCTCGCTTTTATCACCCAGCCACATCGGGTTACCCAGAGGATTAAATGACCGATCTGTGCAAACCACGTAGGACAGTGCCTGGGCCACAGGAAGAGCTCAGTACAGATTGTTGTGGTTGCTGCAGTCTATAAAACAATAAAGGAAAATTGCACTGCTGGCTGCCCCAGAGGGAACTCCCCTCACGGGTAAGTTGTCTTGCAAACCAAGCCTAAGGAGGAGAGAGGGGCAGAGAGAGAAATCGTGTCCAGACATCTGGGATCAAATTAAACTATGCAGAACACCAAGTCCCCCTCTCCAAAACCGGAAGGGGAAAAGGTCCACCCTGTTCCTGCCCCTGAGGTGCCATGGGTCCCTAACGACCCTGCACGTAGCCCGGGCAAGACGGTAACAAGATACGCTCCAGAGTTTCAGATGTGGTCATCAGAGTCCTTCGGGCCACCTTGCTTTCTGTTACATCTGACGGCTAACAGGAGACAGAGGAATCACTCAAGGTCACCACCAGTCACAGGGAAGTGTCCCTTTGGCTGCTGATAAACATGAGTGATTTCTCGGTCGGACAGACCCTGGAAAGGGCACCTGTGCCTTTAAGAAGCAAGGTGAGTTCACTGTTAATCATATATCTTTACTGTGCTCCTGGGTTATTAGGGAAACATCCTCATTCTGCATGTCTGTTTTATGATGTCCATAAACACTGAATTGCCGACGGCTGTGCCCTGGGCCAGAATGTCCTCTGCCAGCTAGAAGGGCTGGGGGAGGGACACCAGAGCAGGGGTGAGTTCACCCCTCTGCTTCCCTGGAGAAGGGTGGTGACGCTCCGAGAAGGAGGGACGGGGCAGGGGATGGGCAGGGGCGGGCGGGGACTCCCCTTCCCTGTCCCCCGAGGCAGAGCCCTGGGCAAGAGGGACAGAAATGTGCACCTTCACTTCAGGGCCTCGGGGCGTCTCTTTGGTTTTTCCCCAGCACGAAGTAAGATACCCTTTTCTGAAGGGAGAGCACGAGAGTCTTGTTTTGTAAATGCTCTGGGAGAATGTCTCCAGTCCGTGTTTCTGGAAGGATGCTCAGCGTCTCACCCCACTGCTCCCGGGTGAGACTGACGAGGGGAAACACCGCTCCCGCGTCACAGGAGCCGCTGGAGCACGGCAGTGGCATCGTGCGACACCGGCCCGCTCATCCGAGAGATGGTTCTGGCCCGAACTCGCAAGCACCCCACACGTGCCGGGGGTCAGTGGCGGGGCCGAGGTCCCCGCGCCGCCTGCCCTCGGATTGCGGGTTTGGGGGCCGGCGTCCTAGGGCGCGATTTGCGGTCACTTGCCCAGGGGAGAAAGGCACAGGTGCAGACCGGCTCAGGTGTGTGAGGGAGGACGAAAGCCCGGCCGTCACCGTTATTCTGTTCAGGACAAGATGGAGAAGCGCCCCGGCCAGCTCGCTGCCGATCGGGTTAGCGCATCGTGTAAACCACCCCTTAGAGGAGGAATTATCGGTTGGGCTGTGCTGTCGATCAGTTAAGCCAGATTTCCATGTCGTTCCGTGGGGGGGGGGGGGGGGGGGGGGGGGGGGGGGGGGGGGGGGGGGGGGGGGGAGACTCGGGATTTATCTGAAACAAGTAAACAATTCCTGGAAGGACTGGGAGAGGCAGGGGCGGGTTCCGAGAACCGTGTGCAGCGGCCGAGGCGTCGTCGGGCAGCGGGCGGACTCTGCCCTGGTCACTCGCGGGAGCCGCTGGGTAAACGGCGTGGGGGAGGGTGCCCGGCCTGCCCCCGGGCGTCCCCTTGGCTCTGTCCCGGGGGCCGGGTCCTGGGGCCACTCGAGCGCAGATCGGGGCCTGAGGCTGCGCTGATCTGACAGCGTCCTGGCAGCCGGACCCGGCCTCCGCCAACCTCCGGGGTTGCCCTGGAACCAAACCAGAGTCGGCCGTGGGAGACAGTCTGCCAGCCACGGCACGTCCCCGCCGGCGCCGGCCGCCTGGGAAGCCCCCGGACACGCGCCCACGACGCCCTGAAGGCAGCCCAGACCTGGCGAGGCGACGGGGAGCCTGCCGAAGCCTGTGTCCTGAGCGCTGGCCGTCGGGGCAGCCAGATCCTTTGCCTGTGCTGGAGCCACGGTGAGCTGGGAGCAGCGGTCTCCGCACGGCGAGCAGGCTGCCCGCGACTCTCAGCTGGCTCTCCCCAGCCTCCGTCGCCTGGGGCGGCGGTGGTTCATCCGGGCCTCCCGTCCCCTCGGAGCCTCCTTTCCACACCCCCGTTTTCCAGCCCCGAAGTGCCCGGCCGTCCGCGTCGCTGCTGGTTGCTCTCAAAGCGATTCAGAAATTCTCAAAGCTGGGGCCCCTGGGTGGCTCCGTGGGTCGAGCACCCGGCTCTTGACTTCGGCTCAGGTCATGATCCCGTGGTTCGTGGGATCGCGCCCCGCGTCAGGCTCTGTGCTGACAGCTCGGAACCTGGAGCCTGCTTCCGATTCTGTGTCTCCCTCTCTCTGCCCTCCCCCGCTCATGCTCTGTCTCCCTCTCTCTCTCAAAAATAAACGTTAAGAAAAGTTTTTTTTCAAAAAAAGAATTTCTCAAAGCAAAAGACCTAAATATGCTTTAATTTTTAAAATTCAATATGTGCCATGCCACATTTAGGAGAAAGAGGTAAGTTTCCTATATAGTGTCAGATTTTTCTGAGTCCCAACCGGGAAGGTTGGGAATAACTGACATTTGTGATTGAAACTGCTTGCTGCTCCCCCTGATCCAGGGGTTTAGAGCCATCAGAGGGTTCCAAAGTTGCCAACGGAATGCAGGCAGGATGTGCCCCCCATCCGGAGCTCAGCCTGTCCCCAGGGGCTCACCAGGACAGGCACTGAAAGGAAGAAAGGGTGTCCAGGAGGGCTCGTGGCTGTCAAGGACCCGCAGTGATTTAATGACAACGGCATCCGATGGCTCCCGCAGGCAGCGCTTACCGTGGGCCCGGCGCTGGCCTGAGGACTTCCCACACACGAAATCACAGTTCATTTTCAGTTCTGAAATCCACCGGGAGGAAACGCTGGCCCGCTGTAGGAGTCCCAGCGAGCCTGGTGGAGAGGGGAGGCATCCACTTCCTGATCAGGGCTGTTTGTGGATGTGCGGGTGTGGTTGGCCTTTGCGCACATGCATTTTTGCCTCCTTCCCCTTGCAAAGAATGCAGGCCATGTGAGTATCTAAAGCACGCGGGAGCCACGGTGCCGTGGCGTGATGGTGCCCGGCGGCTGTAATCACCCGGAGCTTGGCCTCCTCTCGGGCCCCCTCTGAGAACAGCAGACGTAGAGGCCTGAGTTGGGCTGACGCATAGCTGTTAACAGAGACCAGAACACCCGTGTCCCCCCTGGGACTGAACGAGAGATGAGAAGGTGCAGGATGAGGGGACAAACATCTTTACTAGTGCTTTTGGGCTGGACATTTGATTTAGGCATTAAAATCCAGAAATGCTCAAAGGATACGATGTCGAGAGTCCAAAGGAAACAGGAAAATTGCTCCTTAACTTTTCTATTCCATTCTATCATATTTTTTTTATCAAGCTTTTTATTTTATTTTTTTTTTTTTTGAGAGAGAGTGTGTGTGGGTGTGTGCATTTGATCAAGGGAGGGACAAAGGGAGAGAGAGAAAGAGAGAGAGAGAGAGAGAGAGAGAGAGAGAGAGAGAGAGAATCTTAAGCAGACTCCACGCTGAGCGCGGGGCTCAGTCTCAAACCTTGAGCTCGTGACCTGAGCCGAAATCGAGAGTCAGATGCTTAACCGACTGAGCCACCCAGGCTCCCCTTAGCTTTTTATTTTATTTTAATTTTCCTTAATGTTTATTTATTTTGAGACAGTGTGAGAGACAGAGCACAAGTGGGGGAGGGGCAGACAGAGGGAGACACAGAATCCGAAGCAGGCTCCAGGCTCTGAGCCATTAGCACAGAGCCCAATGCGGGGCTCGAATTCACAAACCGCGAGAACATGACCTGAGCCAAAGTCAGATGCTTAACTGACTGAGCCACCCAGGCACCCCAGCTTTTTATTTTTAAATAATTATAGAATAGTACACAGTTGTAAGGAAAGGTACAAGAGAGCCCACGTATCTCTTACGCATTTTCCCCTGCGGTAACATTTTTGAAAACACAGTAAGATGTCACAGCCGCGCCCCATCGATACAGTCCAGATGCACAACATTTCATCCCCACCAAGATTCTTCCTCCTTAACCCCTGACAATCACGGTGTTCCCCATGTCCGTGGTGTTGCCATTTCAAGAGCATTCTATAAATGTAGTCATTCGATAGGTACCTCTGGGGATTGGCTTCTTTTACTCAACATAATTCTCTAGAGGTCCATCCGGGTGGTTGTGCGGATCACTAGTGTGTTCAGTTGTTTCTCATAACCCAGTTTGGGGCTGTTACAAGCAAAGCTGCCGGGACCGTCGTGTGCAGGTTTTCGTGTGGCTGTAAATTTTCATTTCTCTGCCCCGGGGAGCAGTTGCTCAATTGTACGGTGCATGCATGTTTAGTTTTTTCAGGAAGCTGCCAAACCATTTCCCAGAGCGGTTGCACCGTTTTGCATTCCCTTCAGCAAGGTGTGAGTAATCCGTTTCTCCCCATCGTTACCAACACTTGGGGTTGTCATCGTTTTTTTTGTTTTTTCTTTTTTAGCCTTTTTGACAAGTACGCCGTGACATTTCACTGTGGTTTTCATTTGCGTTTCCTAATGGCTAACGACGCCTACGCTTGTGCTCCCTCTGTGTTTGCTTCAGGAAAACGTCTGCTGGTGTCTCCTGCCCGTTTCAGATCGGGCTGTTCCGTTTTTGACCGTTAAGGGGTTTTGAGGGGAGGGGGTTGTCTGCAAAGTTTATCTCACAGGGCTTACGTGGAGTTTTGATGGCTCTTTTCACGTTCTGCATTCAAGTCTCTGTCGAGTGGACTTGGCGAGTCTCTGTCGAGTGGACAGACTGTAGCCTGTCCTTTCGTTGTCGGTTTCCCAGTCCCGCTCATGGCCAGAGCTTTACTTCTTTTTTTTACCTCTTTTATTTTATTTTATTTTATTTTATTTTATTTTATTTACTTTTAGTGTGTATTTATTTTTGAGACAGAGAGGCAGAGTGTGTGGGGGGAAGGGGCAGAGAGAGAGGGAGACACAGAATCCAAAGCAGGCTCCAGGCTCTGAGCTGTCAGCCCGACGCGGGGCTTGAACTCATGCACCGCGAGATCGTGACCTGAGCCGAAGTCAGACGCTTAACTGACCGAGCCACCCAGGCGCCCCAAAGAACTTTGCTTCTGATGAGGATCACTTTGTCCATTTTCCCTTTTATGGATCGTATTTGAAGCGTCAAGTCTGAGAACTCTGCCTCCCTCAGGAACCTGGAGATTTTCTCTATTTTTTTTCTAACAGCTTTATAGTTTTGTATGTTCCATCCACGGTCCATTTCACGTTAATTTTTACATCAACTGTGAGGTTTTTAGATCGAGTCTCATTTCTCTGCCTGTGAGCGTTCAACTGCTCCAGCACCATTTGTTGAAAAGACGGTCTTCCCTGCGTCGGATTGCTTTTACAAGCTGGTCAGAATCAGTTGGGCATATTTGTGTGGGTATAACTCTGGGTTCTCTGCTCTGTTGCACCGATATCTGCGTCTGCCCCTCCGCTTGTACCACACGGCCGTGATTAGTGTCACCGTACACGGAGCATACCTCGTTTTCTTGTGCTCCATTTCATTGTGCTTTGCAGATACTCTTTTTTTTTTTTTTTTTTTTTACAAATTGAAGGTTTGCCTCAAGCAAGTCTGGTGGCACCACTTTTCCAACAGCCTTTGCTCACTGCGTGTCTCTGTCACGTTTCAGTCATTCTTGGAATAGCTCGGGCTCTTCCATTTTTATTGTATTTGAACGGCTGCCATCTCATGATAAAATTGTAACGGATGAGGAGTTGCTTGTTAGGGATGAGCAAAGAAAGTGGTTTCCCGAGGTGACATCTACTCTTGGTGAAGATGCTGCGAAGATTGTTGTCAACAAAGGATTCAGAATAGTACCGAAAAGTCATTGAAAAAGTAGCAGCAAGGTATAAGAGGACTAACTCCAGTTTTGAAAGGAGTCCTACTGTGGGCAAAATGCTTTCAGACTGCATTGCCTATCAAGAGAAACCTTCGCGAAAGAAAGACCCACAGCGTGATCAGTCAGCGATCGTCCATATTGAGGCAGGACCCTCCATCAGCAAAAGGATTGGGACTCACCCAAAGCTTAGACGATAGTTAGCCTTTTTTAACAAAAAAGTACTTTTGGAATGAGGTATGTACATGTTTTGGACATAATGTTATTACACACCTAACACACTGCAGTGCAATACAAACATAACTTTTACACACTAGAAAACCAGACAGTTCATTCGGACTCAGTTTATCGTGATGTTCAAGTTCATTGAACCCAAACCTACGATATCTCTGAGGTCTGCCTGTCATAGGTCTTAAACTCAGATAGACTGATTCAGTACACTTTATCTTCTTTTTAAAAACAGTTTTAACTCTTCTAATTCCTTTGCATTTTCACATAAAAGTCAGAATCAGGGCGCCCGGGTGGCTCATTCAGTTAAGCGTCTGACTCTTGATTTCGGCTCAGGTCATGATCTCACAGTTCCTGGGATCAAGCCCCACATCGGCTTCCGCATTGGCATCGAGGAACCTGCTTGGGATTCTCTCTCCCTCTCTCTCTCTGCTCCTCCTCCACTCACACACTCCTTCTCTCCTTCTCTCTCTCTCTCTCTGTCCCTCTCTCTCTCAAAATAAATAAATAAATTTTTAAAAAGAATAATTGTGTCTGTTTCTACAAAAATCTTGCTGGAGTTTTGACAAGAATTATGTTAAACCCATTTATGAGTTTGGGGAAAATTGACATCTTTACTATATGGAACCTTCCGAACCATGAACATGGTATGTCTCTCCCTTTATTTAGATCTTTTTTTATTTCTTTCATCAGTGTTTTGTAGTTTTCATCATACAACTTCTGCATATGTTCTGTTATATTTATACACAAGTTTTGGGTGTTTTTTTCTTTAGTGTTTATACAGTGGTATGGTGATTCTAATTTTGGTGTCTATGTGGTCATTGCTATGCATGTAAATACAATTTTGTATATTTATCTCCTATTCTGTGACCTTGCTGAACTCATTTATTAGTTCTAAGAGAGTTTTTTGTAAATGCCTTGGAATTTCTGGTGTAGACAGTCATGTCATTGGCAAATGGGGACAGCTTCGTTTCTTCATTTCTGATCTGCTTTGCTTTTTCTTGCCTTGTTGCACTGGCTAGAACTTTTAGCACTGTGTTTAATAACAATAGTGAGAGTAATTCCTGCCGTGTCACAGTTTAAGCAAGAAGCAGTCTTTCACCATTAAGTGTAATGTCAGCTGTAGGTTTTTGGTAGCTGTTGTTTACCAACTTAAAGTTCTCCTCTATCCCTGCTTTTCTGAGGTTTTTTGTTTTTTGTTTTTGTTTTTTTTTAATTTTTTTTTTTAATTTTTTTTTCAACATTTATTTATTTTTGGGACAGAGAGAGACAGAGCATGAACGGGGGAGGGGCAGAGAGAGAGAGGGAGACACAGAATCGGAAACAGGCTCCAGGCTCTGAGCCATCAGCCCAGAGCCCGACGCGGGGCTCGAACTCACGGACCGCGAGATCGTGACCTGGCTGAAGTCGGACGCTTAACCGACTGTGCCACCCAGGCGCCCCTTTTTTTTAATGTTTATGTATTTTTGAGAGAGAGAAAGGGAAAGAAGGAGAGGGCCCAAAAGAGAGGGAGACACAGAATCAGAAGCAGGCTCCAGGCTCTGAGCAGTCAGCACAGAGCCCGATGCAGGGCTGGAATCCACAAACTGTCAGATCATGACCTGAGCCAAAGTCGGACGCTTTACCGACTGGGCCACCCAGGTGCCCCTTATGAGAGTTTTATCAAAGGAACAGATGTTAAATAGTTTTTCAAATGTTTTTTTATGAATTGATAGATCATGTGTTTTTTTTTTTTTCTTTAGCTGTTAATAGATTGCTTTCATTGATTTTCAAATATCAAACCAGGCTTGCATCCCTGGAATCAACCCCATTTGTTCTTAATGTATAATCCTTTCTATATTTTGTTGAATTCTAATTGCTAATATTGTGTTAAGGTTTTTTGCATCTATATTCATGAGGAATATTGGTCTGTAGTTTTCTTTTGTTCGGTTGTCTTTTTCTGGATTTGGTATCAGGTTCATACTAGCTTCATAAAATGAATTGGGAAATGTTCCCTCCTCTTCTATTTTCTGGAAGAAATTGTTTAGAAATGTGTTCATTCCGGGGCACCTGGGTGGCTCAGTTGGTTAAGCGTCCAACTTCAGCTCAGGTCATGATCTCATGGTTCATGAGTCTGAGCCCCACATCAGTGCTGGCAGCTCAGAGCCTGGAGCCTGCTTCCGATTCTGTGTCTCCCTCTTTCTCTGCCCCTCCTCTGCTCACTCTCTCTCTCTCTCTCTCTCTCAAAAATAATAAATATTAAAAAAAATTAGAAATGTGTTAATTCTTCTTCAAATGTTTGGTAGAATTCTCCAGTGAAACCATCTGCCCCTGGAAATTTCTTTGGGTAGAGTTTTAAAAGTAGAAATTCACTTTCCTTAATAGTTATAGGCTGTTCAAATTACCTGTTTTATATTGGGTGAGTATAGTCATTCATGCTTGTTAAAGAGTTGCTTCATTTTCCTCTAAGATTTCAAATTTGTGTGTGTCGAGTCCCTTATCCTTCAGGATTTGTAGCCATATCCCCTCCTCTTCCTAATATTGCAAATCCGCGTCTTCTCTGTGTGTTATTTTTGTCAATCTTGCTAGAGATTTGGCAACTTGTTGATACTTTTAAATAACCAGCGCTTGGCTTCATTGATTTTCTGCCTTGTTTTACTAGTTGGTTTTTTCGCCACTGATTTCTTTTATTACTTCCTTTCTTCTGCTGTTGTGGTGGGTTTATTTTGCCCTTCTTTTTCTAGGCCGTTGGATTAGAGTCGAGTCTTTCCTCTCTTCTAATGTAAGCATTTAGTGCTATAAATGTCCCTCTCAGCACTGCATTAGCTATGTCTCACAGCTAAATTTGGATACATATTGCATTTGCATTTTCATTCAGTTCAAGGTCTCTTTTGTTTCCTTTGAGACTTCCTCGTTGACCCCTGAATTACTTAGGAGCATATTGTTTCATTTCCAAGTGTTTGAAGATTCTCCTACGATTTCTGTTACCGACGTCTGGCTGGATTCTCTTATGGTCAGAGACCATACTCTACATGGTTTCAATTCTTTTAAATATTTTGAGGTTTCTGTGTGGTCTGTCTTAGTCTGTGCTTCCTAGGTGTCTGAAAAAAAACACGTGTTCTGCTGTTGTTAGGCGGTGTGGTCTATAAATATCGATTGGTTGATAGACTTCTAAATTTATCTCAAGACCTCGAGATCATTAACCCTCGAAGGCTCTGTGCGACACCATTTTCGCCAAAGATTTTGGAGTAAGTGATTAAAAATCCCGCTGAGTCCACCAAGGAGGCCTGTGAAGCTTTCTCACCGGTGGCTCTTGCTGGTAGAGTCGCTGTGTCTCTCCCCTGGGGTAGGAGTAGGCTCCCTGAAGGACAGGGCCCCGGATCAGCCAGCAGCTCCACCAAGGGCTCTCTTAAAGTTTCCTGGATGACGTTTTCACTCCTCTAACAGTGTCTTTTTTTTTTTTTTTTTTTTTTTTTTGAGACAGAGAGAGACAGAGCATGAGCAGGGGAGGGGCAGAGAGAGAGGGAGACAGAGAATCCAAAGCAGGCTCCAGGCTCTGAGCCATCAGCACAGAGCCCGATGCGGGGCTCAAACTCACAAACCGTGAGATCGTGACCTGAGCTGAAGTCGGACGCTTAACCGACTGAGCCACCCAGGCGCCCCATACAGTTTCAAAAGATTTAACGAAACATCGTTTTTCTTCTTCTCATCGGGTCTCAGAATGCTAATGCCACAGAGAACCTTGGTCCATCACCCTTGCATTTGGCAGGTGGAGGGATGAGAGGTCTCAAGAGGCTAATCTAGATTGTTTTTTAAATGCTTTTCGTGAAATTAACGTGCGTTCATTGTAGAAATATATTAGATCTAGAGAAACAAAAGGAAGAAAAAAGTGCACCTATAATCTCACAACCAACGTGTCTCCTCCCAATGTCTCCAAAAATGAGAGCACACGTTTGCATTACTGGTTTGCAATGTCTCTCTCTCTTTTTCTTTAACCACAGACGCGAACGTTTTCCAAAATATTATTTCTGACAGGAGACTTTATTTCCACAGGACAGATGGGCCATCATTTACTTAATGTCCATTTGATGGGCACTTGGACCTTTAGAGGCCCCGCTAAGTTCAGTAACACTGTGATGAACGCCTTCTGTGTACATGCGTATGTTCCTTCCTAAAAATGGAGACCGCAGATCAGAACGTGGGAACGGGAGCTTTTTTTTTTTTTTTTTTTTTGTGGCTTTCGCGCCCCACTGCCAAACCGGATAATTGAGATCTCGTGTTTGTCTGGGCAGGTTTGGTTTGCTTTTCGTTCGTTTTGGTTTTAGGCATAGAGCCAGCAGAGATTTCGTGGCTCAGGAGTAAGTCCTGTGCGGGTTCTCGGCGTTTTAGGGCGTGGACGAACGGCCACCCGAGGCCAAGGCGGGCGAGCTGTCCCCCTTCCCAGGAGAGAGAGTGCTGGAAAGAACAGTGCCGTGAGCGTCTGTGCCTTCCTATGAGGCATCTGGCGCTGAGCCCAGTCAGGAAACAGGAAAACTGGCAGGTTGTATTCAGCCCGGGACCGGGACCTTGTAAAACCATCACGCGGCCCAGGTTTACGTGCAGGAACAAACTCGCTCACCCTGGCCCACTTCCTCTCGCCAGGACCCGCCATGAGAACGCCGTGTTTTGCGTTTGGAGCCTTGAACTCGCTTCGTCCTAGTAATTGGCACTAAGTGAAAACTTCCCGTATTTAGAGACCCAGTCCTGCCTGCTTTTTATGACTCGTGCTGACTCCGGCAGGACCAGCTCTGCCGAGAGGCCACTTACACGCAGGTTGGCGGGAGCAGGACAGGAGGGAAGAGCCTCTGAAGGTGGACGGGAAGACCCCAGGCCCTGGGGAGGCCCCGCGTGCTGACCGTGGGCCGGAGCGTTCCCCCCGCCCAGGTAGCCCAGGCCGCTCCCTGCCCCGGTGTCACCGTCACCCGCCACGACATCCCAATTCAGGCCACAGCGGTCCACGGACTTCTCCCTTTCTCCATCTGCCTTTCTCTTTTGGTCTGCAGAAAAAGAAGAATTAATCCAGAGCATGCTGACCCAGGTCGTAGAGCAGTTCTCAAGGTACAGAATCTTCTAGACACATAGTCTCTGCGGAGGTACGCTTTTCTGCTCACGGCAACGGTGGGGCCTCGCTTGGAGGCCGCGCTGGCCGGCAAGGCTCCGGCACGTCGCTCACCCGGAGGGGCGGCCTTCCAGGGGGAGTCCTTGCATGACCCCCTGTAGCTGAGCCAGTGCGGGTGGGACCCAGGAAGCGCTCGCCTTATACCGAAGAGCAGGGCCGCTGGGCGCTGGGAGCAGGAGAGCTCACGCTGCCGACAGGTCTCTCCACCGGCTCTCCTGGGCTTCAGAGGTCAACCTACAAGAACTGACACCATTTTTGTTTTATTCGCTTATTTTTAATTTTTTTTAATGTTTATTTTTGAGGGAGAGAGAGATGGAGTGTGAGTGGGGGGTGGGGGGGAGGGGGCAGAGAGAGGGAGACACAGAACCCGAGGCAGGCTCCAGGCTCCGTGCTGTGAGCCCAGAGCCCGACGCGGGGCTCGAACCCACAAACTGCGAGATCACGACCTGAGCCTAAATTGGACACTTAACCGACCGAGCCACCCCGGCGTCCCTTATTTATTTATTTTTAAATGTTTTATTTATTTTGAGAGAGCACAGGGAAGGGGCAGAGAGAGGGGGAGAAAGAGAACCCCAAGAGAGTCCACGCTGCCAGCACAGAGCCTGACGTGGGGCTCGAGCCCACGAACCGTGAGATCATGACCTGAGCTGAAATCCGGCGTCGGGCGCTTGACCAACTGAGCCACTCGGACACCCTGAATTGACACCACTTTGAAAATGGGCCTGAAAACAAGCATTGCCACGGAGACCCTGTGTAGACGTGGGCTTCCTTCCGCTCTGAGTTGTCCTGCCCGTCCCGAAGCGATGCCTTCTGCCCTTGGTTATTTCGAGGTGGCATCTTGCCGTCTGGGGGCATGTGGGTGACACGCCCTCAAAGCCCAGGCATTGCGGGCTGGGCCCGGAAGGGACGCGGCGGGTTTGCGAAGGGGTCTGTGCCCGGCCAAGCAGGGTGCAGGGCGAGGGCCGTCCCCATCCAGGTGTGGGGACGTGAACACATCCCGTGCCTTCCGTCACGGAAGGACGTCAGCCGAGGGCGTCTTCCCCCCTCCGCCCGACCCTCAGACACCTTGAGCTCCTGGAAAGCAGCCCCTCGCCCCCCTGTGCCCCCTACAGGGGTGAGCCTGCCCGCGGGAGGGGTTCGGCAGGTGACCGCCAGGCCCATCGTAATTCTGAAGAGTTTAAGACTTATGTGTTGACTCGTTTTCATTCCTAGAGCGTTTAAGATCAACGAACTCAAAGCCGAAGTCGCGAATCACCTGGCCGTGCTCGAGAAGCGCGTCGAACGTGAGTGAGCTCCCTGCTTCTCTCTCCTTGTCCTTTAACCTCTGCTTAAATTAGCCGCCTAACGGCCGGTGGTGAGCGGCGAGGGGAGCGAGGCGAGGCTGGAGGTGAGCCCCCGTGTCTTTGGTGCCCGGGCGAGAACAGTGAGCACTTCCTGTCGGAACACGTGACACGGTCCGCGTGCGCAGCGGCTCGGGCCACGGTCCGTGTCCAGCAGCGGTGCATGGCAGCGTGTCTGGGTCTGAAAGGGGCAGAACGAAACCGCGGAGTCCCCCAGACCAGCCCCCCGGAGACGAACTTGTGCTGAACATCTTTGTGCCTCTCTTTACGCAAACGAGGCCTGCCGACGCCCTCCCTGACGTCACGATTGGTTCTGGACCACGGGTACCAAATCATCACCTCCTGCTCCCCAGTCACCACCAAGGCAGCGGAAAAACTACCAGGAAGCACAGGAGAGTGGGTTCGGGGCTTGACCCAGGGGCCAGGGTGCCCAGGCCTGCACCAGACCCCGCACACCGGGAGAGCCGGCCCCGTGACACAAGGTTTATTAATGTCAGGTCGCGCCAACGACCCAGAAGGCTCGAAGCTAAAAACCCAGGCTTTTCCCCGTGCCACTCGGGACGTGTGCTTTATGCACATTCCGTACCAAAGCCGTTGGGGGGAAACGTTGAAATGCAGCTCCAGTCATATGTGTCTTTAAGGAACTTTCGTTAGCTCTGGAGCCGAAGGAGGGCCCTGCCTCCCCGGCCTGTGCTGTTGCCTCTGCCCCGTGAGACCCCTTCCCTCCATGCCGGCACCCCTCCCAGAAAATCGTCCCCAGAGGCTCTCCTTCGAGGCGCCCTGTGACTCGCAGAGGCGCCCTGGGGCTCCTGGAGGGGGTGGCCAGGCTTGCAGGAGGTGCTAACCACGAGTCAGGCAGCTGTGACCAGCCGGGGGCCAAAGCCGCTCCTCGTGGGTGGACTCCAGCATCCCTTCATGCTCTAGCTTGGGGTTCCGCTCTGTGCCCACCTATTGAAAGCGTGAGGGCGGACGGGTGAGGCCACACCGTCGAGGCCGGACATCCAGCCTCACTCGAGAGCCGTTGCCGGAGTGAGTACGGGACTTTTAAGGGGTCCTGCACCGGGCCCTCTCCCTCCTGTGCAGTGGGGGCAAAGTGAAGCTGGGACAGGCCAACCGGGTGAGCGGTGGAAGGTTCCAGAGGCAGCCCGGAAAGGACAGGGGCAGCAGACACGGGCGTGCTGATGCTGAGGGCCAGGCCCCCTCCTCCCGTGTCCTGCCTTTAATCCCACGACCTGTTCTCCGCCCATTGATCAATGCACAACTTTGCCGTCTTGTCACTCACTCTCCATTTCCTTGGCAACCAGGCTCTTCATAAACGCAATCACCGTAAATTCTGAACCTCTGGGACTCAGATTAGTGATATTGTACTGTCCCCCCCCCAAAAGGCTTCATTTGAGCATCACTCCCAGTAAATGGCCCGGAAACCTGATCCACGTGAACCAACATCCAATAATCGAACATTACGCCCCCACTGAGAGCTGCTAACGCGGGGCACGCCTTTAACTTACTCACAACGGTAAATAAGCAAGTGAGAAAACAGAACAAGCCGTATGATCCCAATTTTGTCTTTTTAAAACTCCGGATGGACAGATAGCCGTGTCGATGCACGGGGCTGAGAGAGAAACACCTGGAAAGGCGCACGTCAACAGATATTAAGCGGGTTGTTCTCGGGGCCCGTAGGACCACAGATAAATTTTAAAACATTCTTTGAGATGCTCCGTATTTCCCCCATTTTCTACAATAGTCAAATGTAACCGTATCGAGAACATAGTAAGGGGAACCCGGGACTGTAAGTGGCAGGGTGCCACCACCCTGTTTGGACACCCCACTGCATGGCTGTTCACTTGGGGATCAAAGTCTGTGCAACATGCAGGAACTCTTCTCCAGATCTGTTCACTTTCGGGAATTTCCTGCCACACGTCGCTGGGACGTGGCTTCCCCGAGGCTGAGCCTCCTGCGGTGTGGCCCAGGGCCTGGACGCGGTGCTCTGGGAGGTCCGGATGCAAACCGGAAGGGGTGCGCGCTGGCCTGCTTTGCCCAGAGGAGGACCCGCGGCTTCCGTCCACTTCCCAGTAGGGTCCCTGATGCGAGAAAGCGCTAAGAACGCCCCACTCCCAAAGGAGGGTGTGGGCTCTCGGTGAGAGAGTGGACCGTCCTCCAGCTCGGACTCTCTGCATCTCCCCACCTGGCTGCTGCCACCCAGCCCCTTGCACTGACGGCCCCGGGCCTCGGTCCTGCATCTCTGGGCCTCGGTCCCGTGTCCCCAGCCCTTGGTCCTGTGTCTTCAGGCTTCGGTCCTGCATCCCCAGACCTCAGTCCTACATCTCTGGGCCTCGGTCCCGTGTCCTCGGACTTCGGTCCCATGTCCCCCGGCTTCGGTTCCCTGTCGTCTTGGTGGAGCTTCGCACAACATCCCCCAAGTGGCACAAGTCGCCGGAACCAGACCCGAATATCAGATCCTCCAGATTCCCACCACTCTGGGCAGAAAGAAGCCATACTTTCATGTAGCCTTGCCCCTGCGTGGCTCCTGGCCCCGGAAGCGTCTAGAAAACTGCCCGGGGATGCTCAGGGCTCCGGCAGGCTCTCTCCCCACACTTGTTTCAGAACGGCTCCGGAGGCCGTGGGACGGAATTGTCTCCCCCCGTTGTGTGCTTAGGCGCTCAGATCACGTTTGAGGAAGAGGGGAATAGATAGCATCGTGGGTCCCGTCTTTTTGCAGAGAAACCGAGGTGCGATTACAGAGTAACGAGGCTAGTCTTTTCTGTTGCTCGCGAACTGATCTGATCTGAGCGGCTTTCGGAAGGGAAGCCGCCTGCTTCGTGGCAGCCTTTCTGGGCTAAAGGTGCACCTGCCAGAGCAAACGTCTCAAAGGTGAACGCTCCCGGGGAGGCACGAGCTCCAGTTCCTTCCGGATCTTTCTCTGGTGCCCCGTGGTGTCCGGACGTGGCAGGCACTCCCGTGTGGCGGGGCTGCGGGAATGTGAGCCGGCCCGGCTCTGCTAACCCACGACCTGTCCTGTTTGCCTGCCCCAGCCCCCGCCCCCACACGTCCACACCCCTTCCTGGCTAACGGCTCCGGCGGGACCTGAGAACTCGGAGGTTTTCTGCTAATACGAGCTCATCCTTGCCGGGAAGGCTGTGGTTTTCCCTGCTGAGCCTCTTGCTGGGTTTTAATGCGCGGCGGCCACATTTCCTCCCCTTGTCTTTTTAGGACAAGAGATTTCTTTGTCCCCGGTCCTCAGCTGGGGAGGGGAGAGAAAGTGGGGGGGGGTGGGGAATGGGTGCAGGAAAACTCAGGACTTGGGGGAGGGGAGCGGCGGTCGCCGTGGCCGAGCTGCACCGCCGCAGGCCGCAGCGGGGACCAGTGCAGGAGCCCGAGCCAGCCGTCCTCACCGCGCAGGGCCAGCCCCGGTTACAGCCTTGCGAGGTCCTCCACGTGTCTCCATGGTAACCCCTGTGTCTCCTTGTCCCAGTGGAAGGCCTGAAAGTGGTGGAGATCGAGAAATGCAAGAGCGACATCAAGAAGATGCGGGACGAGCTGGCGGCCCGAAGCAGCAGGTGAGGTCAGGCCTGGGAAGGGCTGCCCTGGCCGGGCCCCCCGAGGGGGCTCCGGGCTTCGCTCTCCCGCAGAGCCCGACGGCGGGGCCCCGACCCAGCACGGGCTGCGGCGGGCGCGGTTTGGCTGGGGAGTGCTTGTCGGTTGCGCGGCCTCCTTGTCGTCGAAGAGGGTCCACGTCCAAGGCGGGTGGAGGCGACGACATTTCACGGAAAGGAGGAAGAATCCGCCCGCAGATCAAAGCCTCAGGATTAACTTACCCAGCTCGAGAGAAGCTGGAGAGAGGTTGGCATCGGTTTTTGAAGCAAGGGCCCGGTTAAGAGGAACGGGCGTGAGGCTCACAGGGGAGGGCGTCCTGGTGCCCAGAGGCCGTGCTCCTGGGTGGACGTCCCCCCCCACCCCCCGCCCCGGCACAGAGCAGGGAGAAAGGCCACAAGGCCTCAGGCCGTTCTGGACACAGAAATCACTCTCCCCCGGGGAGCCGAAATTCGTGGGAAAAAACACCCCGGACTTCATGCCGCCCCTTCGAAAGCAGGTTTTTGTCCAGCAGGACCCTCTCCCGAAGCTGTGAGCACAGCAAGTGTTTGAGCTGGCGGCAGAGATGAGGAGGAGGGGGGGCGGGCACGTCGAGCACTTGCTGTGTGGGGACCTCACACCTGCCGGCCCCGCGAGATGGCCCCCAGCCCCCCTGCCCCCCCACGGCCACTCCCGGGAGGGGACTCCCAGGAGGGGGCACAGCCGGGCCTCAGCGGGGCTGAGGGGGAGACAGGGAACCTAAGAATCGCCCCGCACACACACCGGGTCGTCTTACGACGACTCATCTGCCACTTTGAAGATCGTTCCCTGATTTTAAAACACTGAGGGCGACCGGCTCAGCGAGGGAGGCCGGCTATGCAGAAGGGTCTCTGAGGGCAGGAGGTAAAGGGGAAGGAGATGGTCCCGGCAAGGTTCCGTGAGATGCAGAGGGGCCGGCCGGCCTCGGGGGGGCTCGGGGAACAGCCTGATGGGCTCAAAGCCACGTTAGTGTGGTCCTCCAGGGACCAGGCCCTGTCCGTATCACACCCACGTGACGCCTGATTTGGATCTGGGGATGTCTCAGCCCATTTGATTTGGGGACGTCAGGGCGAAGGCGTTTGTGAAAATGCACAGAAAATTGGGAGTCAATGATTCATCTTCGACATCCCCTCAGTGAGAGGCTAGCACCCTCGTGTGACTGGGTGAGGGCCCTGGACTGGGCCGGGGACGGGGCTGGGAAGGATGCTCAGACCCACCCCGGCTGTGGTCACGGAGTCGCCCTCGGGCTCAGGATCCACACGGCCCGGCTCAGCCCCGGGGCCGCCCTCGTGTGCCCCAGCCGCCCTCCGCCTTGGGGCCAGGTGCAGGCGGGCTGATCTGCCGGGGACGGTGGCTCCGGCGCCCCCAGCGTTACCAGCCTCATCCGGCAGCTTCCAGGAAAGGGAACTAAGACTGGAGCTTGGCTTCGGTCTGAAACGAAGGAATCTGAACTGGCCTCCTGGCTTCAGCGGCTCGTCTGTACCGCGGGCCGAGGAACCTCACCACCTGGGCGGGAATGATGCCCCGAGCTCCCTTCCCGCCTCTGTGGGCGCCGCGTCACTCACTAACGTGCCCACGGAGCCCGCGGAACACCCACGGGACACATTTCTGAGGCAGCCTCTTGTCCCTTCTCAAATGACCACATCCTACCACCTGCCCGAAGCAGCCGGGGTGAGTCGCGAGCCCCACCCTTGCTGGTCCCGTCCCTGCCGTGTCCCAGGCACCCCCCGGCCCCCACCTCCCCCCATCCCGTGGAAGCGAGGCGTGTGCCAGCCTGGCGTCCTGCAGGTCAGGCTGCAAGGGGACACTAACGTGGCCCAAGTGGCCTCGCGTGCCTGTGGCGGCCATAACAAAGCACCACAATCGGGGGGCTTTCTCACGCTAGAAATCTGTTCTCTCAAAGTTCTGATGGCAGACGTCAGAGAGGGAGGTGTCGAGGAGGCCATGCTCCCTCTGACGGCTCCAGGGAGGGTCTGTTCCAGGCCCCTCTCGGAAGCTTCTGGAGGTCGTCGGCAGTGCTTGGGGCTCCTCGGCTTGTAGCTGCATCATGCAGTCTGTGGTCTTCACTCGGCCTTCTCCCTGTGTGTCTCTGGGTCCAGATGTCCCTCTTTACAAGGACACCGGCCGCATCTTAACTAATCACACCTGCAGCGACCCTGTTTCCAAAGGAAGTCCCGCTCGCGGGTGCTGGGGCGTTAGGACTTCAAATGATCACTTTGGGGACGTGGTCCAACCGCAACGCGGCACACGGGGACGATACGCCCGATTTCAGAGCCCACGGGAAGAAGCCCACCCGGGAGCCGAGAGGCAAAACGTCACCCACAGGCACCCATCTGGCCAAGTGGGCTAAGCTGAGGCGTGGTGGGTGCCTGGGCTCATCCCCGGAACGGAGCTCTCTTCCTCACCGCCCAAAAAGTCCATTTTTAGAGCTCCCGATGCCATGATCCAAAGAGAAGCCTTCCCGGTGCCCTAACTGCTTCGAGAGGCGATATTCTCAGCAGACGGTTTTCACAGCATCCCACGTAGGTGAGAGACGGGTAAATGTGACTCTTCAGTCACAAACAGAGGGGGGTAAAAATCTCCAACATCGCTGACACGTTTAGAAAAAAGAACCCCGGGGGCCTGGGCTCGGGCCTCACCCGCAGCCACGCCGCCCACCCCGGGCCCTGGTCCGGGAGCCCGGCAGCCCCTTCCGTGCCACACGCTAACGGCCCTCTTGCCCTTGCTTCGCGGAGAAGGGAAGCTGGGAAACAATCAGCCGCTCGCACTCCCCCTTCTGTCTCTGTTGGCTGCAAGGTCCCGTTGTAATGGTGCAAGGACGTCGCGCAGCATTTAGCGTCCCTGGGACCAGGCTCCCCGACACCTAGCTTCGCCTCACTGCGGGGAGAGAAGGGCGCCCCGGACAGCTCTTTCCAGTGATACCCCCCCGCGAGGTGGCGACCGAGCCTCTCCAGAAGGCGGAGGGGACATAGGCGGCGGGCAGGGGTGAGCCCAGCCCCGTACCCGCAGGGATGACTAATGACCCACATTCGCCAGCACGTGAGCCCAGCCCAGCGGGGCCTCGGCACCAGGGGCCCCGCTCTGGGAGCAGGGGTGGGGTAGCGCCGTGGGCAGGCTCCCAGACGCCCCCGGAACAGGCCACACGCCTCCCAGACCCACGCCCTGGGCTTCTCCTGGTCCAGGTTCCTGCTCACATTCAGGGCAGGGCCAGGCCTAGCTGAGCACAGAGAGGAGTGTGCTGCTTCACCCCGGGGCCGGGGAAGGGCTGCGAGGGCCTGGGGTGGCATCCGAGGGCTCCGGGGTCCGCGGCCCCCACTTGCATCAGAAACAAAGGGCCTCGTCCGCCGGATGAGCCACAGGGGAGGGGAGGCCGGGGGCCCCTGGAAATGAAAGCAAAAATAAGCCCCAAATAGAATGAAAGGAAAAGGCAGCGTGCCAGCTGCTCCGTGGCTGGAGGAGGCTGGTTCCCATGGCAACGGGCACAGAGGGGAGGGCCCAGGTGGGGAGGCCCCGGGAGAGTCGCCAGGCGCCCAGCAGACGCCCCCGGCACCGGGAGGGTCACGGAAGCTTGCCTCGTGCGACCACCCTCCTGGGACACACACAAGGCCTACCTAGCTGGTTTAGTTTAAGAGAGAGAGAGAGAGAGAATGAGCAGGGGAGGGGCAGAGACGGAGGGAGGGAGAGAGAATCCAAAGTGGGCTCCACGCTTTCGTGCAGAGCCCGACGCGGGACTCGAAATTCACAAGCTGTGAGACCATGACCTGAGCCGAAATCAGGAGGCAGCAGCTCGACCGACCGAGCCACCCGGGTGCCCCAGTGCCGTCTCCTTTCTCAAGGGCACAGACCACGCTTGCCACTTCTCAGAAACGTGTAGGCTGCAATTTCTCGTTCGCGGGCG
Organism: Prionailurus bengalensis; assembly: GCF_016509475.1. NCBI lineage: Eukaryota > Metazoa > Chordata > Mammalia > Carnivora > Felidae > Prionailurus > Prionailurus bengalensis. The sequence goes on along the minus strand of NC_057350.1, from coordinate 3,368,638 downwards.
ACCGCGGGAATCATCCGGTCGGTGTCTTCTGTGGGTTCGTCGGTGACTCTTTGGCTAAATCTGTGTGAAAACCCCCTCCCCACACGGAGTCGGGTGGGTTTTGTGAGCATCCGGGGGAGGGAAAGAGCACGACACCATTTCATTCTGAAGGCGCCTGTTCCAGAAGGAAAACAGGCTTGTTACTCTGAGCACAGCCCCCAGGTAAAAGCTCCAGACTGAACGGATGAGGGGGCGAATCCCCGGCAATGGCCACGGCTGGCGAGGCCCCCGCCTAAAACCTGGATGCCGGGCCGCCCAGATCCTCTGGGTATAAGTACCTCCTTTCGAAAAGAAATACTGTGTTGTAATCTTTTTTCACTTACAACACCGTGAGCAATAAACAGATCGAATTTTAACCAACGGGCGCCTGGGGGGCTCGGTCGGCTGAGCGTCCGACTTCGGCCCAGGTCACGATCTCACGGTCCGTGAGTTCGAGCCCCGCGTCGGGCTCCGTGGAGCCTGCTTTGGACTCTGTGTCTCCCTCTCTCTCTCTCAAAAATAAATAAACATTAAAAAAAAAATTTTTTTTTTTTAATTTCTTTAACCAACTTCATCCAGCTCATCCGTTTGTCCAGGAGGCCACAGTCCCCTCATTGTCCGTCCACAAACGTGGTCTTTTGCCCTCGAACCTCGGCGGATTCTTTTTGCGTTACCTTTCAGTGCATACCGAATGCAACCTTTCTTTCTCCTCTCTCCCCTAAACTCTCCTTACTTCACATAATGCTCATAATTACCTAAAGAACACGTAATTGTCCGTCGTGGTTTAAGCCCTTTCCCACATTTCAGTGGCTTCCGGTTTGGGGTTGTGTTTTCGTAACGACAGATAACGTTGCAGTGAATACCTTTGCGCACAGGGATGGCTGCTTGCATCCAATTCTTTTCGGAAGATAAATTCCCCAGGGTAGACACACGGGCTTCATGGACATGAATTTCTCTGTGGCTCTTACTATGTGGTACTAAATTGCTCTCCCAGAAGGTGGACTTTATTTACAAAGTTTGCCAAGTCCGAGGATAGAGAGCGTGTTCGCCTTCCGAGAAGGTGGGGAGGGGGCCACGTGCAGCCCCCCCGGGGTACGGCCAGGTCCACACTCTCTGCCCTGACGGTGGGAGGAGGCTTTCCCTGCAGAGCACCCCCCGTTTGGTGTGTTCTGTCCGCGTGGAGAATATACCTCGATACTGAGGGACGAAGGGAGGCAGATAGCAAACGCATCTCCCGACGGTAGGCGCTGGGGGAAACCGGAAACGTCCTGCACGTCCGTGCTGGGAGACTGGCTTGGTAACACAGCCACATCCGGAAGCACTGGGCAAGGATCTGCCTTGTCCCGCAGCCCCGCTCTGTGGGGCGCCATGCAGTGAGTGTGGGATATATGAGGTGAAAAAAAAAACAAGTTGCAAAAGAGGAAGTTCGGTACAATTCCATTTGGGTTTAAAAAAAAAAAAAATACAAGGCGCTATTCCTGTGTGTCCATACCTAGGAAAATTCTGGAAGGATACGCCAAACTTAACTGAATGCATTTCCAGGGTGTGAGGTTTAGGGGAAAGAAATAGGTAAAGGGGGGGGGGGGGCAGGGGACTTGCTTTCTTTTTTTTTACACCTTACCTACTTCCTTGTTTGAATTTTGTAGAATCCAAGGGTCTTACCTGCGTCATTAAAAGATATTTAGGAACCTGTTTAAAATGAAGCTGATGTGTTTTCTGAGAGCCCCAATATCATCTCAGGAGGTCCAGGCAGGGTCCCTGGGGGTTAGCAATGAGATGTCGCCGGATTTAGGATTTACTGTCCCGCAGCAAGTAAGGCCAAGGGGTCTGTGGGGTTGGGGTCGGGGTTGCTCCGAGGAGGTGCCCCAGTGGACACCCCGCTAAGTGGCGATGCCAGAGCTAACCCCGACTTTTCCCCTTTAGGACCAGCTGTCCCTGTAAGTACAATTTTGTGGATGCCAACAAGAAGATGACGCCCCGGCGTGATGTCCCCACTTACCCCAAGGTGAGAGGAGGTGCTGGCTCTGACGAGACCGCGGCTGTGCATCCCTGGCCAGGGCACCGGGCCCCGAGCCCTCAGCCACCCCGACTTGCCGGCCAGGCCCCCTCTGGCTGCGCCTTCGCAAACCCAGCTCCCATGCGGCGCCGGGCTGTGGGACGCCCTTGCTGTCCTCGGGCAGGGTAGTGTTTTGTCTGCTCTGTGTCTGCCACAGGAGCCCCGGGCCCGGCCTCCTGTGCCAGCAGGTGAGGCACAGCCCCCGCCCCGTCCGCCCGTCGCCGACGAGGTGAATGTGTCCGCACTCCCATGTTACTGCAAGGAGCTTTAATGTTTTAATTTTTTTTTAATGTGTATTTATTTTTGAGAGAGGGAGAGACAGAGCACGAGCAGGGGAGGGGCAGAGAAAGAAGGAGGCACAGAATCCAAAGCAAGGTCCGGGCTCCGAGCTGTCAGCACAGAGCCTGACACGGGGCTCGAACCTGGAACCGTGAGATGATGACCCGAGCCGAAGTCGGACGCTCAACCGACTGAGCCGCCCAGGGGCCCCTGGAGCTTTAATTTTTAACTAAATTGCCTCAGATCTGCCTGGTTGGATCTCCCGTCCCCGAATAATACGTAGTGATTACGAGAAGTTTCGCTCTCTAGTCTCAGATCTCTGTTACAGGAACCCAGGCCCTGGTGACAGGAGCAGTGCCCTGGGAGTTGAGGGGGGTCTTCAAACACCACAGAGAAGGGTCCTGTGGCGTCAGGCGCCATCTCAACAGTCCCTTCAGCTGAGTTGGCAAAACCCTGGCCCGACTGACCGCACGCTCTTGCGCTAAGATTCAGGCTTCCGCGTGCTGGCGCTGAGACCGGTGTCCCGGGTCCCCAGGGAGTCATGAGACCCAGCCGGTGCCCAAACTGAAAGGTGTCTCTCCTCTGTAGCAACTCCCTTTAAAAAAAAGAACAAACCAGGGGCGCCCGGGGGGCTCAGTCGGTTGAACGTCCGACTTCCGCTCAGGTCACGTAGTCACACTGCGTGGGTTCGAGCCCCGCGTCGGGCTCTGGGCTGACGGCTCGGAGCCTGGAGCCTTCTTCCGATTCTGTGTCTCCCTCTCTCTCTGCCCCACACCCCCCCCTCCCCCACTCACACTCTTTCTCTCTCTCAAAAATAAACATTAAAAAAAAAAAAAAAAAAGACCTAAGGCAAGGTTATATCTAATCCCGGAACCCTGTCATCATGGGGTTCCTCCCTCTACGATCACAGCCTCAATCTCCTACGACAGTTTGACCCGAGCTCTGGTCTCCCCTCTGCCCACACCCCTCAGCGAGCTGTGCTGCATTAGCGTATGGCCAAAGCAGGGACAGGTTCCCTCAAAAAAGAAACTCCGAATAGCTTCTTAGCCAGGATTTGAATGTGCGCCACGTTCCCTGGACTTCACTTTAGTGTATTTTTTTCAAGTCCGGTGTATTGAGAGGTAATTGACACGTAGTGAAGTTTCCCTCCTGTGGGTGCAGAGTACTGCGAATTTGGAAAACCTCAGGTGACCTCCAGCAGTACCAAGGGGCGGCACATCTCTGTCACCCCACGACCTTCCTCGTGCCCTCCCCCTGCCCTGGCGGCCACTGATGGGGTTTCTGCCCCTGGAGGTTGGCGCTCCCCAGAATTCTGGTAGAATGTGGCCCTGGAGCCTGTGCACAGGCGTCCTTGAAAGGGGACAGGAGGAAGTGGGAGAAACATCCCCCAGCCCGCGTGCGGCCGGTGGCCTTTGTCTCAGCCCAGAGGCTGACGGTCCCCTGTCCTTCCCAGTACCTGCTCTCTCCAGAGACCATCGAAGCGCTCCGGAAGCCCACCTTTGACGTCTGGCTCTGGGAGCCCAACGAGGTGAGTGAGGGGCCCCCGTGCCAGCGTCACGGGCACCCCAGATCTCTTCCTCCTCTCTGGTCTTTGTTTTTTAACTCGATTCTCCAGGTTTTACTCCAAACTGACTCTGGGCAGGCCCAGGAGGGCCCCAGAGACAGGACTCAGCGAGGGGGGTGTCGGAGCAGAGGCGTGGGCGGTCAAGGGCAGGAGGGCTGGGCCGTGGCGCCCCTGGCTCCCCACCCCCCAAGCACCCTCCCGGGCGGCTGCCGTGCCCACCAAGGAGAAGCCCGGGAGGCGTCCCCCACAGCCAGCGGAGTGGGACGCAGGACGCGGAGTCCCTTTGCACAGCGAGAAGGATCTTTACGTTGTCCGTTTTGCTGAGAAAACACTAAGATGGAGACTTCCCGTTTGTTTGTTTAGTCTAATAATATCAGTTGTACCCCTCCCTTTGTGAACCCCAAGAAAACAAAAGCCGTTCATCATGGACACCGGGCCCAGCAGCTCTACGGACAAATTGTCCGGCTTTCTGGCAACACAGACGTGTAGACAAGCTGCCCCCGGCAAGCCCACCGCCTGGACAGCAGGTCCGCTGACGCGGGAACTTTGCAGGGGCTTTGCGCCCTGAGCGGGCGCCGTCTGTGTCTCCAGGGCCTGGGCTCTCGTGCTGTCGTCCTTGCCGACACAGGAGAGGCCTCCGCCCCGCCGCGTGCTGACCCGGGTCCCAGGGGTCGTCCCATAGCCAACACTGAGCCAGACGACACGCGGCCACCGAGGAACATGCGGACCGGAGCGTCCGTTTGGAGGGGCAGGAGGCTGGCCTTGCCCGCGAGGTCGGTGCGTGACCGGCAGTGACCGGGAGGGTGGGAGGTGGCGTGGCCAGCAAACAGCAGTTGGGTCTTGAGGACGAGAGTCGGGACTAAGGTCTGAACGGGGGGCCCAGGCTGGGCCGGGCCCGCCGGGTGGCGAGTGGACTCAGCGGGGTGCCTCCACGTGCACAGATTCCCGCTTCCCGCGGGTGGGCAGGAGCCCTGCCGGAGCACTTCTAGAAGAGCCGACGCTCCCGGAAGTCATTCTGGCCCCGGCCCACCGGGAGCGAGAGCAAAGCCGGGGCCCCCGGTGGCAAAGCGCCCACGTGGACACGGGCACTCGCCGCCCGTCTCTTACGGAATCTCACCGAGCGCAGGGCTCCCTGTGGCCACGGAGGCCACGCCGCCTCGTGGGGAGATTGAAGGATTCACGCATCCACGATGGGAAGGCCGCCCGCCCGCCCTCCCACGGGCAGACCCGTCAGGGGCCCTGGACCCCTGCCGCTCTCCAGTTTCCAAAACCTGACGCCCTGGACGTTATCCTTTCTGCATCCATCCCGTCCCCTCCAGGAAGACCGGTGCGTGGTCAGCTTCCAGGACGTTCCAGGACGTTGCCGGCTCTCCCAGGATCGCGTAGCCGGGAAGATGGCTTATGGGGTGGCACGCCCTGTGTCAGCTCGGGCAGCCACGACTCAAACCACATCCTGGAGGCTGCAGGTCCGAGATCCAGGCGTGGGCAGGGCCGGTGTCTCCCACGTCCCCACGTGGTCGTCCCTCTGTGCGTGTCTGTGTCCTGACCTCTTCTCGTGGGGACACAGGTCCTGGTGGATCAGAGCCACCGCAGTGACCTCATTTAACCTGGATGACCTCTCTGAAGGCCTGCTCTCTGCACAGTCACGTAGGGGGTTAGAGCTTCCGTTGACTGATTTGGGGGCCACGGTTCAGTCCATAACACGCCCGTTTGGGAGGAGGTGGTCACGCCGTGACCACAGACAGCCAGGGAGCGTGGCCGTGCAGGCCCCAGGTGGCTGGCCGATGGCATGGCGGCAGGGCACAATGTCACGCCCCGGGCCGCCAGGCGATGCCGAGAGATCCCTGCCTTGTGCATGGCCAGTCACCCTGGGAGACCTGCCTCCCGGAAATCAGAGCCCGTTTTATCAGACTCCCACTTTGTAAAAATCACTTAATCTTTCTTCCCTGGTTTAATGAGCTCCAGAGCTCTGAGCTGTATTGAAATAGATCGCCACAATGATAGCACATCCTCTTTGGGACTGAAAACAAATCTACTTCAACCTGAGATTTCTACAGAAGACAGCTCAGTGAAGTGAAGTGAATTCGGGGCGGGAAGCTCACCTTCCAGACCCTGTAATTAACGCATTAAAATGTGTGTGGGGTCCCAGCGGGCCCCCGAAGGGCAAAATGGAGCATGTGTGGGATGCAGGCCGTCAAGGCTCAGCCTCTGTGTCCGCACCTGCTCTGGGGTCTGCGTCCGGGGGATCTGTGCCCCGGCCTGTGATGCCCTTCGGGAGACGGTTTCTCGTGTGCCGAAGTTCACCGCGTCGCCGCTGACACGGTCATCTGGGGGCGCTCCCTCTCACCCGATCGCTGTCCTTCTAGGGGTCCTGAGACAACAGCCCCCCACCCGGCCCCAGTCAACACGGCTCCTCCCTCCGGGCCTCCCGGGAGGGGAGAGCTCATCCTGTAGGGACAGGCCCGGAGAGGCTGCCGGCTGGCCCTGCACTTGTCCCCGGGGCTCCGGAGGGGCCGTGCCAGGCTGGCTCGCTTGTGCCGCTGACCGCCTGCTTCCCCTGTGCCTCCAGATGCTGAGCTGCCTGGAGCACATGTACCACGACCTGGGCCTGGTCCGAGACTTCTCCATCCACCCCGTCACGCTCAGGAGATGGCTGGTGAGTGCGGGCCCCTCACGTCCCTCTTGAACAACACAGTGCCTTCCGGTTACTCGGGAACAGACCGGCCAGGCACCTTCCTGGACGGACGGAGGCGACGTTCCCAGGAGTTTTGTGAGAACAGGCGGCCAGTGTCCGTCTGTCTCCTGCCAGAATACTCAGTCCCCCTAAACCCCTGCTCTGGCGGCGAGAGTGAGAACCAGGGAGGGGCCGGTGAAGCAGCCTGTGAGGGTGAGTGTGCAGGTGTGTGTGTGTGAGTGCGTGTGCACAGAGCAGAGTGCGTGTACGTGTATGAGTGTGTGAATGTGTGTTTCACAGTAGATTTTTTTTTTTAATAAAAGATTGCTCGGAACGAAGTAGGAAAACCTTAAACATCAAATATGGCGAAATCGGGGGAAAGGTGTGCAGGGCGGGGAGGGCGGGCAGCTGCGTGCCAGCAGCCGGGGCCTCTGTCTCTCCAGCTCTGCGTGCACGACAACTACAGAAACAACCCTTTCCACAACTTCCGGCATTGCTTCTGCGTGACCCAGATGATGTACAGCATGATCTGGCTCTGCCGGCTCCAGGTGCGTCTCTGGGGGGCTCCTGCTGGGGGCGGGGGCACCTCGCTCACGGACGCCGCCCCCACCGGGGGCACGGGCTCCCCCACCCTCCCAGGGAAGCCACCTCGCCCCTTACTGTCCTCAGGCGAGCCGGTGGCTCTGTGCGGGCGAGCAGGGGCGGGGCACCGGGCAGGTGTGGGCCCGCCCTCCCGGCCCCACCCCAGAGAGCGGGCCGGTCCTCCCCATAGGCCAGCTGCTAGGGGACTTCGTCCTACCCGCGTCCCGCCTCTCCCTCCCCATTCCAGCCCCCTCCTCACCCCCTCCCGCCCTCTCTCTAATCCAGGAGAAATTTTCCCAAATGGATATCTTGATTCTAATGACGGCAGCCATCTGTCACGATTTGGATCACCCAGGGTACAACAACACGTACGTGCACGACTTTTCTGTCTCTCGTTTCTTCCTTCTCAAGGGCTCTCTGGTTGTCAGAGGTGACCTCTTCAGCTTCACGCACCGACCAGTTCTGAGGTGGGGCTGCGGCAAAGGCCTCACCAGCACCCCCGGCTCAGATGCTTAGGACACGGCTCCCACGTTGGGACTTTGTCCAGGGCCTCGGGCCCCCCCGGGGCAGACCCTTCCAGGTCGCCAAACCCCGAGGGGCCGCCGCCCTCCTTTGCGGTCCTGCCCCAGACCCTGCACGTCCCTCTGCACAGGCAGAGCCGTGGTGGTGCCCAAACTCCCCTCCGCCCGAAGCCGGGGGCAGTACCCGCACAGGATGCCCATTCTCCGGATCTCACTCCGCAGCCCGTGTCCAGCAGCAACGGGGCAGAGACTAGGACTGAGGGAGAGGAGTGCAGGCCAGCAGGGGGCGGGGAGGCGCCTGCCACAGGCCGTGGGGGGCCAGGAGGACAGGCCAAGCTTGGCCGAATCGGTGATCCGCTCCCACCCCTGGGGTGGTGGGGGGCAGAGGCACAGAGTCCACCCCGTGTAGCCATCAGGCCCGGGCCGCGTGGCGCCCGTTCGCATCCCTAGTGAGGCACCTGTCCTTTCGGTCAGATGCGTCTGTGCGGTGACATCACATATGGCCGGGAACTCGCCGGCGGCTTTCATGGCAGGCCTCCGTCAGGACGGGAGTGGGCTCCACGGTGCGGACGTCCGTGTTCCTCAGAGGAGGCCGGCACCATGAGCGCCCGTCCCCCCATTTCACACTCAAGACGATGTGCACAGCACAGGCCTTAACCGCAGCCTCTGACCTCAGAACACATCTTGGTTCTTCTCCCAAACGTCTGCCTTTTGCATACGCCGATGTTTGCAAGGGGCCCGAACAGATTCCCTTCGGGGCGGCATGACTGGGAGAAGTCGAGGTGTGTTGGTGGTGTCTACTCGGCGGGATTCTAAGACCTCGAGGGTGTCTCGTTAAAGGGGCGGCAGAGTCAGAGAGCCCAGGGGAGCAGGTCCCCGGCACCTGCAGGGCACGCCCGGCTTGCCTTCCAGCCTCTGCGGGCACCGCCGCGTCCGAGCGCAGGTGCCCGAGGCTCCGTGTGCTCTCTCCCGCGATGCCAGGTACCAGATCAACGCCCGCACGGAGCTGGCCGTCCGTTACAATGACATCTCGCCCCTGGAGAACCACCACTGTGCCGTGGCCTTTCAGATCCTCGCCCAGCCCGAGTGCAACATCTTCACCAACGTGCAGCCGGACGGGTTCAAGCAGATCAGACAGGTGTGCAGGGGCCCTCTGACCGCAGAGTGGGAGGCAGTGAGCACAACCACGGAGTAGAGCCCCTCCTGCCAGCGGCCGAGGCCCCAGAAGCCCCTGGTCCCACCAGGGATCCTGGAGAACCCATCCCCCACTCCTCACCCACCAAGGCCAGTGGCATTCCGGGAAGAGGTGCGCCCTCAGCATAAACACACGGGACCCCACTGACCTGCATTTCACATCCAGTGTTTCACCCGAAGCCTTTAAGACCCGTCCTTTCTCCAGCTTGCAGCCCGGGAGAGTGGGGGTTACAGAGGTGAGGGGCACCGTGGGAACGTGCGGGCCCTGGACAGATGCACCTGCTGAGTCCAACCTAGCCGACTGTTTCCCCTGCCCCCCAGCTGCCTCCCCCTGCCCCACCCTCACCCGGTCGGCCCCACCGCCCACTTCACATAAAGACCCTGGGGAGGCCTCTGTCGCCCTCCTGTCCTGAGACAGACGTCCACCTCGCTGGAGGTAATGCCCCCTCCCACGCAGGAGGTCCCACGCTGAGCACAGCTCTGTGCGCCACCCTCTGATGTTTTCAGGGGAGGGAAGATACCAGAATGATTTCTTGGAAGAGTGTATGGGTTGAATGGTAGCCAAAAAAAAAAATTGTATGTTCACTTCCTAACCCCCAGAACCTTTTGTATGTGACTTTATTTGGAAGAGTCTTTGCAGTGGTGATTAAGTTAAGATCTCTGCGTGAGATTAGCTGGTGCTACCCAGGTGGGCCTAAAGCCAGTGACAGGTGTCCTTAGAAGAGACAGAGGAAGAGACAGATACATGGAAGGGAAATTGGCCTAAAGACGGAGGCACAGGCCGGAGTGACCCGGGGCCACAGGAGCAGGAAAAGTCAGGAAGGACGTTTTCCCGGTGCCTTCAGACTTCTGGCCTCCAGACTGGGAGAGAATGCCCCGCTGTGGTTCCCCATCACCTGGCACGCGGCACTCATGTGGCAGCCCCAGGACATGCGCACAGGGAGCCACCCTCGCGGTGAGGCACCCTACTCTGCTGTCCCACGGATGACAGCCTCACCCACCGGGTGCCCAGGGGCCTCGCTTCAAGGTGCACCTGCTAAAGACGCTGGGACCCGGGCTGTCCCTCCTGGAGGTCTGACGGGCTGCACTTCATCAGAGAACACCGTCCCTCCATCTGCCGTGGAAGCTCAGAGCCGAGGCCAGTGCCGAAGGACAGTCCCCATCGAGTCGCCAATTTCCGGCCCAACCATGTCCCCTTTATCTATGGGCTTTCTGGCCTCTCTTCCATGTTCTGGAGCCGCCGGCCGGGGACACCGCGAGCTGTTGGGATGAGCCCTGACGCGTCTTCCTCTCCAGCGTGGGAAGGGGCGAGTCGTAGAGAGTCCCCGAGGGCTGCCGGTGAGGAGCTCCTGTTGGGAGCGACCTGGAGAAGCGAAGCAGCCGGGTCCCCTTGATGTGTGCCCTGCCCTCCTACCCCGGGAGCAGTCAGAGCAGCGTCCCCGAGCAGGGGACCCGCCTCCCTCACGCTGCCCGCCATGGGGACGCACGAGGCTTGTCAAACGTCAGACATGAGACTTTCCTGACCGTGAAATCATTCAGCCCGATTTTTAATAATATTTTGTCATCGAGTACCTTGCTTACCAAGGTAGGAAGGTATTTGTAGTTAGAGAATCATCGCATTCTCGCTTATGAATGCGTTAGCAGAATGACGCTGTCAAATGCAAGCGGGCTTTGACCACCCCTGCGCAGTGTGCGCCCAGAGTCACGTACAGATGAGACGCGACAGGGGCAAGAGACTTCTGGAAGGTCGGCCATTGACCTCTGGCAACGGGACGTGAAAGGAACGGCCGTGGATCTGGATTCCTGAATTGAGGGGAAGTATCCGTCCTCAGTCGAAACCGACTGTCATCACCGGGAAGCCCAGCGCCGAGCCGGCCACCTGCAAGCCGACGGGCCTGCCCCGTCCTGGACTCGGCCCTCGGGGCCCATTTGCAGCGCACGGGTGGGCTCGAACCCCCAGCCTCCACTCGCCAGCTGCGGCCCGGGAGGCTCCCCGGCCTCTCGTCTTACAAATGAGGACGGTGTTGTGCAGACGCACACGTAGAGTCGGCCCCGGGACCCCGGGGAAGGGCCGTGTGCCCAGCCGGCGCTCGCTGGGTCCTTGCCGGGATTCCGCCCGGGGCTAACGCTTTGCTCTCACTTTCCAGGGGATGATCACTCTGATTCTAGCCACTGACATGGCAAGACACGCAGAAATTATGGATTCTTTCAAAGAAAAAATGGAGAATTTTGACTACAGCAACGAACAGCATGTGACCCTCGTAAGTAGATCGCTACACCCGTTTTGGGGGCCCTGGTGCACGCGTCCTACGCTCCGGCCCAGACTGGACACCGAGACCCCAAAACCCTGAACCTTGCCCTGCAGCGTCCAGCTCTCCCCGGGCAGCCCCCAGCGGGCCTGTCTTCCGGTCGAAGGCAGCTTTTGTGCTTCCTGTGCCGCCTTCTGATTTGAAGGTGGTACGTGGGGGAAAGCAATCCGTCCTGCTCAGTCCCGAGAATAAAGTTGGCTCTCCCACGAAGGCGGTGCCCCAGAAAACACTCCAATTACCAGCTTCCGGGCGGGCACCCCAATTACCAGCTTCTGGGCGCAGCACCCCTCCCGGCCCGGCCCGGCCCTCCACAAGCAGGGCCAGCTGTGCAGAGAAGGGCAGGGAGCCTCACCGTGAGGAGGGCCCGCCTGGGTCTGCACCCCACCTGCCCTTCATAAGAGAAACACGTGGAAACACCCTTCCCCATCTTCGGAGAAAAGGGTTCTGCTGAGCCTTGTCTGGGCGTTAGGCCTGCTTTCCGGCCTTCTCTCTCTCTCTCTCTGGCTCTCTTTTTTAAAACCGATGGTCACTTTCTGTCCCTGGAAGCTGATGAACAAGGAAGTCCTCTGAGATCTGGCCGCCCGTCTGACGTCACGTCCCCAAAACTGATTCGTAGCTAATACACAAGGTGTGCAGGGAAGGACCTCACGTTCTGCAGAAGTTACACGGCAGGAGAAAATGTCCCCTGGGGCCAGGGCCTCCCGAGGCATCGCTTCTTGGGGACGGGGCGCAGGGAGATGCAGTCATGTGGGAGCCGGGCCCCTGCTCCCGAAAACCAGCGGGTGTGGGAGGGGCCGCCTGGCCCTATGGCAGGGTGAGGGCGGTGCGTCTGGAGACAGAGGGATGAGTAGACGTGCCCCCTTTGCCTCCGTTTTCCCTCGGAAACGTAAGGAAAGACCCTGGAGGGCAGAGGCCACAGGTTGCTGCCAGTGTCGAGACCGTGAGCACACAGAGTCACAGAGTGACCATCACCCCTTTACTCCCTTCCTTCAACCGTCCAAGCACGGGGGGGTGGGGAAGAGGCCCCGGGTCCCCGGGGTTCCATCCACCCCCACACCGGGCGAGGGGTGGCGGCCCGCAGCACAGACCAGGGGGTCTTGCCCTGGCCGGGGAGCCCCCAGATCTCCACTTGTTCGTGCACAAGGGCTGGGGGAGGTAGAGGGGAGGAGGCCCCCAGGAGGAGGCCCGAATGCTGACGAGCTCCGCGCGGTCGGGCCTGGGGGCCTGGAAGCTTCCTGCCGCCCGGCAGCACCCAGCCTGTGCCCCGGGCCCGGCGTCGGGCCGCTGCCCTGAGAGGCCTGCCGGGCAGAGCCCTGTGATGGCCTGTGTTCTGGAGTCACCTGAGCGGAGACAAGGAAGGCCGGGATCGACTCCCGGGGACTGACAAGGGGACAGGGACAGGGGCAGCCGAGTCAGCCCAGGTTCAGCTGAGGCTGTGCCAGGGTTTGAGCCGAGCAGAGCCTTGCCGAGTCGCCTTGCCCACCTGCGCCTGCCGGGAGGCCGGGGCGCGCCCGGGGCCCGCAGCCCCGAGCTGATGTGCCCGGGAGCACCGCCTGCTGAGTCAGCGTCACACCCTGAGCGCCGGCCCACACATCGGTGACTCCCGGGGCCCAGGACATCAGTGACTCCCGGGGACGGTCGTGTGCCGGCCCCGAAGGCACCCGCCTTCGGGCGCAGGGGCAAACGCCCTGGCCCGACCGGTCTCCTGAAGTGCCCACTGGGCGCGCAAACCTCACCAGACTCAGAGGGCTGGTCTCCGGGGAGGACGAAGTCCAGACCCAAACGGCAGCAGGGGGACGTACTCCGGGCCCCGCTGCCTGATCCCCCCCTCTGTCTTCCAGCTGAAGATGATTCTGATAAAATGCTGTGATATCTCCAACGAGGTGCGTCCGATGGCAGTTGCAGAACCTTGGGTGGACCGCTTGTTGGAAGAGTATTTCATGCAGGTGAGAGCGTCCCGGTGCCACCAAACCCCCTGCAGGGGCCCCGTGTTGGAAAGGGGGATGGGCGTGCCCGGGGGACAAGTGCACGGGAGCGGACGGTCTCCGGCCCCCAGAGAGCCTCACGGCAGGTGCACATCCGAGAGGAAAGACGGCCACAGCCTGCAAAGTAGCGTCGACAGCTGCCACCGGGGACCACGAAAGAGCAGTGAATGGGGGCGGCAGCGTCGGGCAAGTGGCCTGAAAGGGAAGAGGCAGAGGCAGGAGGGGAGGCTCCCCCGGGACGGGCGACACCAAGCAGGTCGGCCTACGCTTTGAGGCCCGGGGAGGCCCTCAGACAGAAGACCAACCAGCCCACGCGGGAGGTGCCGGAAGGGCCAGTAGGGCGCTCGCAACGGCAGCGCGGTGGACCCCGGGTTCAGAGCCGAGAGCCGAGAGCTGCCCGGCGACTCACCCCCCACCCTCCACCCTGTCCCTCCGCCCTGTCGTCACGGCGCGGCCCTGCCTGCCCAGCTCCCGCCACCCGTCCTGGTGGCTGTGAACGTCCCCACGATGGAGCGTGCTGGCTGGCGGTGGCACGTTAACCTGCCTTCCGGCCTCTGAGGCCGGTGACCCTCGGGGCCCCCCAGATTCCGCGCTTTCCAACGTTTTGGGCTGTTGCCTCCCTGTAGAGCGACCGCGAGAAGTCGGAAGGCCTTCCCGTGGCCCCTTTCATGGACCGGGACAAAGTGACCAAAGCCACGGCCCAAATTGGGTTCATCAAGTTTGTCCTGATCCCCATGTTCGAAACGGTGACCAAGGTGAGTGACCATCACCGCATGCTGAATGACGTCACGCTGAGAAGCACACACGTGCACACACGCACCAGCGTGCTGTAGCTGCCTGCTCAGTGCCCCCCTCCAGCACGCCCAGAACACCCTCTCGGCCCCCGCGTCGTGTCCCTCCCGGTCTTCCGGCCTCCCTGCCCCCTGGGGCCCCCCTCTGCCCTCCACTGCCAGGGCACCTCTGCTGACCTGCCCCATCCACGGGCACACGGCCATCCCCAGGCAGATTTCAGCAAGGAGACTATCTCTGCCTCTCTCCCGAACCTTCCATGGCTCCCCACTGCCCACAACGCAGGGAAAACTGCCCGCCTCGTTACACACAGTCCCCCACCCTCCCTAGCACTCCGGTCGTGCAGGACGGCCCCCAGTTCCTGGTCCTCCCCTTTCTTCAGACCACCTCTGACTGTGTCCCTTCAGCTGGCCTTGGCCCCGTCCCACCCGCCAGCCTTCCAGAACCACCTCAGCGCACCCTTCCCTAAACCCCATTCACTCCCGCTTCTCTGGGGCCTCGGCCTTCCCGCACATTCCTTCACGGACTTCTGGGCCTTCGCCACGGCCAGCGGGGACAGGGGCACAGCGCTGCCACATCGGGCCTGCCCCCCTCCGGCAGCAGGATCGGGATGTGACTGGGGAGGCACGGAAGGCATCCCGGGGCCCAGAGCTACGTGCGCAGGGTTCCGTGGGGCCGGGATGGCAGGATGGCCCGAGTGAAGGCGGACGGCCAAGGCCCTGCCGTGGGAATGGCCTGTCTCCTCCAGCCACCGCGGCTGGGCAGAGACCAGAGGCGAGGCTGGCGTGTGGAACATGGACGCTGGGGGACGGGCAGGTGGAGGGCGGGTCCGTGCGAAGGGACAGGGCAGAAACAGAGCAGGACCCGGAGGTGGGTGGGCAGGGGCAGGTGGGAGGGTCTCCAGGAGGGTCTGCAGGAGCCACTGACCGGACGGCCTCAGAACCCGGGTCGGCGTGGATCCTGCTGCGGGCGGGACCCCAGAGCTCCACGGGGTGCGGGGGACTGACTCACTGCCTGAGCCGCTGAGCCACGCAGGACCCGACACCTGGCCTCCCGGACGCCGCGGCCGCGTGGAAAGACAGCCTGAACGCATCTGCTTGTCCCTCCCAGCTCTTCCCTGTGGTCGAGGAGCTCATGCTGCGGCCCCTCTGGGAATCCAGAGACCGTTACGAGGAACTGAAACAAAGAGATGACTCCGTGAAAGAGGTAAAGCGAGCCGGGCAGGAAACGCGGTCCTCCCCGGGGACGGGCCGAGCCGGGCACCCCTGCAGGGGCCGCTGCGGACCCATTTCCACCACCACCCCCCGAAGTCCAGACCCGGGCAAACCGGGGAGCGTCTGCTCTCAGCAAAACCAAACGGCCCCCGATGGCCCGCGCCCCTCGGAGGGGCCACGTCGTCCCCAAAACCTGTGCTGCAATCGGGTGGGCCAGGGCGTCGCGGCATCTCAGACCCCCTCGGAGCCGCGCCCTGGCCCCTTGCGGGTCCCCGTCCTCCAGCCCTGGGGCTGGCCTTGCTGAGCGAGAGTGTGGTGGAAGGAGGCGCTCCCCGCGGCACAGGAAAAGCATCCTGGAGCTCTCACACACGGCGGGGTCGGGGAGACGGGGCATGGCCCCAGGTCGCTGTCAGGACGGGACCGTTCGCAGGGAAGGTCCAGCTCACGTGGGCAGAACCGGCACAGACGCTTTCTGCAAGGCGTGCGAGTGGGCTGACCGCCCCAGGGTCTCCGCGTGCGCACGTCTCTGCTTCGGGGACCCCCGCGGGCCTCCCTGCGTGACGTCCAGCCACCAGGGTGTGCCTCCCCTCAGCCCCCCGCCGCCTCCTCTCCGGTGTCCCTGCTGCCTCTCGCTTTGTCCTGGTCTGGCCTCCACCAGCGTCACGCACCCCGTCCCGTGCCGTCCCCCGCTCACTTCAGTCGGGGCTCCCTGGTCATGGCGTCCCCCCACCTTGCCCCCGGGAACCCCCGAGCCCCACTGAGCGCTGAGCGGTTTCCCAGGCGCCCCGTGTTGCCCTCGCCACCCCCCGAAACTGCTCTGTGTGTGACGCTGGGCACGTGTCAGTGCCTACTGGTCGATGGGTGTCCCACGACTGGCCTCGCTAGAGGGATCCCTCCACTACAAGGTCCCCGAGAGGTCCTGAGACTCCAGAGGCTAAGAGCAAATGGTACAGAGAGCGATGTCAGAGCAGGTGTGCCCGGCGGGGCCCCGGCAGGATCGCTAAAGCATACTCCAGCCGTCGCTATGAAGGTCCCAGGCCCCGCCGCCCAGTGGGGGCCCCCGGGACCTCCAGGATGCTTCCCTACCCCCAGAAAGGACAGACCCCACCCCCCAGAAGAGAAAGGGTGGACGGGCTCCGTGCTCCCTTCCGCCAGGCCACCGGGCTCGGCAGACACCGTGAGTGCATTGTCCAAGCTCTGGACGCTGGCCGAGAAGGGGAGGCCTCCCACAGCTAGGGAGGTGGCTCGCTCGCACAGCCGTGTCTGCGACGTGCAGCTGCGTGTGTTTCGGCACACCGCGGCCGAGGACCTCTGCCTCAGTTACACACCTTAGCGTCTCAGTCAACAGGAAGCACTTTAGCAGACAGTCAGGTCCTCACGGTCTCCTGGGACCTGATCGTTGCCTTCTGTATACCTGTCCCGGTTACAGAGGGAGACGGAGAGCTTGACGGCGGGGGGCACCGACATGTCGTCGTCGAGAGAGAACAGAGATGTGAGAAACAGAGAAGAGGGTGCTATTCTGAACTGACGTCTCGATGCACATGGTAACTCAGAGCCTAAAACGGGGTGGCACTGAAAATCTCTGGGAGGGGGGAAGGAAAGAAGGTGGGGGCAGAAATCTGAAAGACAGATGGGTTTTTTCAAGTTTTTGGAACATTTTTTATTTATTTGGAAAGTGAGAGAGGGCATGCACACAAGCAGGGGCGGGGCAGAGAGAGAGGGAGACAGAGACTCCCAAGCAGGCTCAACGCTGCCAGCACGGAGCCCGATGCAGGGCTCGAACTCACGAACCGTGAGATCACGACCTGAGCCGAAATCAAGAGTCGGACGCTCAACTGACTGAGCCACCCGGGCGCCCCTGAAAGACGGATGGTTTTTCAGTAAAGTGAGACTTTTATTCCTGGCCTATAATTCTTAGAATTAGGCTCTGAAAGAAGGGGGCTCACGCTTGGGTTGATAGCCAAAGATCAGTAATTAGCCTATGTGCCGCTTATAAGGAAAAGCACGTTTTAAAATCTTTCCAAACATAAAGCATTTGCGTCTGTCGCCGTGAGCGTTTCCTGTGCCCCTGACGCAAGCTGTCCATGTCAAAGGGAAACCAAGCTCATTCGGCCTCCGCGTGGTAAGGTCGTGGCACACGCACGTCTGAAGGACCCCTGGAGAGATTCTCGGGACAAAGCTTTCCAGGGCACGGGGTGTGGGAACCTGTGTCTTGTTTGGTGCAGAGGGGCAGTGGCCAGCTCTGGCATCCGAGAAACTGAGCGCAGCCAAGTACAAGCTGAGAGACCCACACAGGCGTCTCAGCCTCTCTGAGCCTCAGAGCCCTCATCTCCGGCCTCGAGATAATCACACCATCATTACCCCTTCCATGAGCAACATGCCGGTCCATCAGAAGCGCTCGGGAAACACTGGCTTGGCGTGTTTCGGTCACACCCTATTTTTTAGTGGGTCAGGAGAAGGATCAAAATCGTTTCATTTGGCCTAAATGTGCTCAGCCGTGTGTCCAGTCCTTAAACATCCCGTGCGTCCTCCCGTGACGATGTTGATCGTGTTGATTGTGGGGGGTTTCAGCCCCCACGAAAACAAACCAGTAGGTCTTTTCCCTCTTCCGAGCAGACGGAGCCTGGAGGAGGCAGGACGATGCGGGCCGTGGTTCTGGAACAGGCTGGCCGAGCCTCGCGAGCCGTCCGCGCGGGGGAGAAGTTCATTCCGAGCGCCTGACTCCACGAGACCACGTTTTCTAAGAACTGTTTTGTTCACCGATACAAAAAAAAAAAAAAAAGGAAAACGGAATTCATGATGCTGTACAGAATTTTTATTTTTAAACTGTCTTTTAAATAATATATTCTTATACAGAAACGGGTACTGTACTTTTTCTTTGTAGTGTTGTGTATCCGGGGGCTGCGTGTGGCAGTCCCCAGAGCCCCCGAGCTCTCACGGGGGGACAGGAACTGTGCTTTGCTCGCAGATGTGTCTGCGCGGTGTGATGTGACGCTCCCTCCCGTGTAAATTCAGAATTAAATGCCAGGCGGTGCCCGGAGCACAAGGACGTGCACGTGTCCTGTTTGTGAGCAGCGAGGGGGCGTTGGTGGCTGTGTGTGGGGAGGTGGGAACGTGCCACTTCAGTCAGCAGACTGTGCACACCACGTCTCAGGGGAGGACAGCTGTCCTTTCTTCCTGCCTTTGCTTTTGGGACCAGCACTGGGAACAATCTGGGGGGCCCCGTGCCCATAAAGGGAGACCCGACCCCGGCTGGCGGGCGGTCACGCTCTCCCTCGGCCCCGCTGCGTGCGTTTAGACCCCATGACGCTTCCCAGGGCCACTGGCTCCTTCCCTGCACCCCCTCGGGACAGAAGAGGCTCCTCTCGGATGAACTGACCTGTCAGGCCGCCCGCCTAATCTGAGCTCTGCGGACATTTCACCCGCTGCCGCGGAGTCTCCTCGGAGCACGCCTTGGTGAATTCCAGAATATTGCTTTCCACCTCTGAATAATTCATCTGTGGGCTGTGACATTTTCCGTCACTTCTTGAATCCAGTTCCGTATGAACGGCGACCCCGGTTCTATTGCTCTTCGCGGTTCTGTTTTTCATGTTAATCCCACTAAAGCCCGTGCACATGGCCACGACACGCGCAAACCCAGCAGGTGTCCCCGATGCAGGTCTCCCCCATGCCTGCGTGGCGCCCTGCACTGAAGTCCGTGACCCGCTCCTCCCAGCGAGCCAGCCTCTGACAAGTGCCCCCCACCTGCCCGCCCGTGAGCCCGCCTTCTGGCCAGTTCCCTCCACGCTCCCACCCCCGTGAGCCAGCCTCTACCCAGTTCCTTCACCTGCTCCCCCAGCGGGGCAGCCTTCTGGCCACCTGCTAACTTGTGCTCCACACCCACTTGCCACACTCTGCCCCCTTGTCAAAGTTCACACAGCGACCTCTGAGTTCAACACTTGGGCACACACACACACAGGTCCACACGCGTCTGCGTGAGCATACCCATGCCGACATACAGAGAAGCATGTCCACACACGCTCACACTTGCATGAACAGGTGCACAGGGCTGCACACGTGTGCTTGCCCACCGGGTTGTACGTAGACACGTGCCGATGCACGCCCACACACACAAATACACAACACGCTCGCGTGCACGTATCCACATAATCACACGGACGGCTGCAGACACACACACGCATACACACTCCCGCACACTTTGTCTGCATCATGGGGTTGCGGTCCCACCAAGTCCTGGAACGAGGAAATCCACAACTAGGAGGGGCCTGTAAGGAGAGGACGTCGGTGACAGTCCCCCTCCTTGTGGGACAGCCTGGGTTCCCAGCGGAAAGCTTAGACACGGGGACAAAAGCATCAGCATCAGCATGAAGGAGAAAATGCTCAGAGCCACGCTGCCCATCAAAGACACGCGGTGCCCGGCACAGTCCAAACGTGACACGGGCGGCCGCCCCCACGGCCCCACACACGGCACACGGCAGCAAGACACCGGCACCTTCCTGCAAACCCCCTACGCCCCCATCACCCTGTGTTCACACGAGGGGACAAGAACACGCTGTTTTCCGTGGTCTTCCTCTCCCAACTTTGTAGCGATTCAGGGAATGATGCGTGGGGTCAAACCCCGGCTCCGACGGAACCCCCCCAAACCCCGCTCCCAAATGTCCTGCCCGAGCCGGGCCCTGACGAGGCGCTGGGCAGGAGGCTCCCGCCACACCCCTTCTCCCCCTGCTGAGGACACAGCAGCCTCTTGTGGCCCCAGCGCTGAGCCCCGGGAGAAGGAGACAGGAAGGGAGGAGCATCCATCACTCCCACCCGGGATGGTGCCCCCGGGCCCGACGCCCCCACACCGCCTGTCTCTCTGCCTGTCGCGTGTCGGACCACGGGTACCATCTGCGGCTTCCTCTGCTTGTACTGTCCGAGGCCAGCGGGATAGTCCTCGCGTGCTGGCATCTTTAGCCAAATCACATCGTGAAACCAGTTCCACTGAACGGATGGACATTAAACGAATGAACATGAAACACGCAAAATACCTCATCTCGGCCGAACAGCCGTGGGCGGGAACCGCTGGCTTCCGGTTGCCTCTGCCCCACGTGGCCAGCCGGATGCCACGAGGCCACCCGCCACGTCCCCCGCAGGAGACGCCCTATCCGGCTCGGGCTCCAAGGGCAGCCGCGGCGCCAGGCCCCGCCACCCCCACCCCGGGAAGGGCCGAAGAGGGACAGTGAGTCGGGTGCGTGTTCCAGACGAGAGGCTTTGCTCTGGCTCCCTGCTCTCCCAGTATCACCGCTGGGGAGTTTGTAAAGTTCAAATCAAAAGAATTCAACTGTGGTTTCTCTAAGGGGCGGATAAAAGTGTTCCTCTCGGGGTGCCTGGGTGGCACAGTCGGTTAAGCGTCCGACTTCAGCCAGGTCACGATCTCGCGGTCCGTGAGTTTGAGCCCCGCGTCGGGCTCTGGGCTGATGGCTCAGAGCCTGGAGCCTGTTTCCGATTCTGTGTCTCCCTCTCTCTCTGCCCCTCCCCCATTCATGCTCTGTCTCTCTCTGTCCCAAAAATAAATAAACGTTGAAAAAAAAAATTTTTTTAAAAAAGTGTTGCTCTGGATTTTGGGGGGCCATTCTCTGTCAGGAGCCCAGAGGAGCTGTATGAGGCTGCTGGGACTCACAGTGAATCCACGCAGGGTCCCCACGTTCCCCCAGGCTCGCCGTCAGCCTGTGTCCAGCCGGGCGATCGACGGAGTGAGCCCGGCAAAGATCGGACAGTGTGCCTGAGGCCCTGCAGCAAGGACGGGAGGCAGGCTTGTGAGCTTGGGGTGTGCGGCGAGTGTGTGGACGGCGAGCCTGGGGCAAGGCGGGGCCTCCTGGAGTGTGGCTGTGCAGAAGGGCCACACAGGGAGGCCGGAGGCCGGTGAGGGAGATACCCCGCGCCATCCAGGAAGAGAGGGAGGTGGGGTCCGAGGGGCCGCGCAGGCCCTCCCTAGGCCCAGCTGGACATGGTGAGAACAAGGGGGGCGATGCCCACCCGGGGTCCCCACCGAGCGGGCTTGACCAGCCGGTGACTGGGCCCATCTGGGCCCCAGCCCTTCCCTGGCTCGGATGCCCGGCTCCCGGTTCAGGTGACTGGAATGGTTTAGAAAGGCAGACGCCGACACAAAATGATCTCCCAGGACCCCACCCACGTTGGGGGCAGCCCTGGTGACGTACACGTTATGAACTCAGACATCTGCCAACTGATGAGCGAGTCTGCGTTCGTTTGTGGTCGCTGACCGAGAAATCGTGTAAGGGGAAAAAACAGACAGCAAAATGTGTGTGTGTGTGTGTGTGTGTGTGTGTGCACATGTGGTGGGGTCAAGGATACTCAGGCAGGTGCCAGGGGTATAGGCACATACCCCTCCTGGCACATAGGCCCCGCTCCCGGCTGGAGAGGGAAGCTGGAAAGATGGGAAGATGGGGGCACCGAGTCCAGGCCTGACAAACGAGGAATGTGTGCGCTTTGTTCAGGGGGAAAAGGACAGGTGTGGCTGCATCACCCCAATCTCTGCTGCCACGTGGCCCTCCTCCCTGTGTGTCTGTGTCCAGATGTGCTTCTGCTATGGGGACATCAGTCACTGCATCAGGGCCCCGCCCACCTCAGGGCGACCTCATCCTAACTTATTATTCTGCAAAGACCCTATTTCCAGAGAAATTCACGTTCACAGGTGCAAGGGGTTCCGCTCTTTCCCGGGGGGCTGGGGGGCACAGTTCAACCCCCTACGCGCTCAGTCTTAGCTTTCCCGTCCGTCCATCTCTGCCCCTCCAGCGGCCGTGCGTGCCGAGCCGTCAGCATGAGGTCTGGCTCTCAGCTCTCCCTCGACAGCAGGCCCCTCGGGAGCCCGCCTCTCTCTCTGAGGGTTGAGGCGTCACTGCTGAGGCCCCGGGCAGGGCGGGGGCTCAGCTCTTTGGGGATCCGAGGAAGGCAGAGGGCAGGTACCCGTGAGGCGAGAGAACGGCAGACTCAGAGTCCAGTGCAGACACAGGAAGGGACAGCAGGGTCTCTGCGGGAGGACCAGGGCACCGGGCGCAGGGGGACTCACAGGGGACGGCTGACAGCAAGGGGTTAGGAGAGGTTGACAGGAAGGTACAGACCCAGGAGGACAAAGTGTGACCATCTGCCCGGGGAAAGCTCAAACGTCTGGCTACAAATGGGAAGTGTATCAGTCAGCTCTTGCTGCATAACAAACCGCCCTGAAACTTAGGGACTAGAAACCACATCGCTTTTCACTCCTTGTGGCTCTGGGGGTTGAGGGGCAAGATTTGTGGTCTGGCCTTGCTCAGCTGGAGCCGGTGGGTCTAAAGGGCCTTGGCCACATGTCTGTGGAGCTGTTTGGTACCAGCCAGAGTTCCAGTCCCAGGCTGTGTCGCTGTGCAGCAGGCCACGTGGTTCATCCTCAGGGTGGCAAAGTGATCCCAGTGGCAAGAGCGCCTAAGCCCCAGTGCCCGGGCACTTTTCACGCCTTGCCACACACACGGCTGTTACGTTACGTCCGTCGGGCCACAGCAAGTCACGTGGTCAAGCTCGGGTGTAAGGGGGGCAGGGACAGACTCCACTTCACGACAGAGGGACACACGGTTTGCCATCTACCAGAGTGAGGAGGCCCGTGGTCTAAGCACACAACTGGCACCCACGCCCCAGTTTTAGCCTCTTCTGCCCGCTCCGTTTCGGGAGTGACGGCTCCCCGCGGACCCCGTGTCACTGAAAAGTACCTCGGCATCCCGATGCTGCGATCGTTGGACTCCCACTGAAAGGGTGTGGCTTGGAAGCTCTTGAACGCTTCCGTGTGGTCCTTGGAGGGCTTCCCAGACGTGCCGTGCGGTCTCCACTCGGTTTTCCCACCAGCTCTGGCCGCCGTCTGTTCTGACCGCGAAGTCGGGGACAGCATCACGCCCCACTTTCAGGGCCACGTGCCGCAGCCCAAAGGGGGTTTTCCTGCCCCTGGCGTTGTTTCGTTTCACCAGATTCTCTGCACGGGACTCACTGCACCAAGCCATCAGAGGTACCTAATAAAACCTAAAGAATTTTTAACCGTTAACCTTGCAGCAAAAGCATCTAATGAAGGGACTCTAACAACAAGTGCAACCTTTTACTCTGAGCCCCCAAGAGCTCACGGAAGGTGCCACATTTGGCCTTTCAAGTGACGGGAGAGCAGGAACGCTCAATTTTCTGAGACATTCAGAGGAGGCTGGGGTTTCCAGGCAACTCTGAGGAAGGTGGGACCAGCGTCTCACGAGTGGAGGAGACTGCAGATAGGCCAGGGCACGCCCACAGGGCGCCACCAGCCGAGGCCGGAGCCAACGACTGCGTGCTTCGAGGACACTTCACGTCGTTGTAAAATGCTCATTAGGCGATGCCAAACTGGGCAAAGTGGATGCAAAATGGTTTGTACGGTCTGATCCCGATTTTGCTGAAGAAAAGTGTTAACAACGGCTATATTACGGTGGGTTGTTTCCGCGTAAAATGAAAACCGATGTTTTTCCAGCTTATTTTCCTCATCTTTTACAAAGAAAACGTATCACTTTTCAATCAGAAGATACAACCGCGAGCAATACTATCTTTGGATGGGGTAGCTTGGCCAGTGGCCTGAGGCTCAGAGGTCGGACCAGGTCGCAGCCCAGAGGATGTAAATGCTGGAGCCCAGCGCCTGTGCGCAGAGCCCGGTCCAGGCGAAGAGGACGCGTCTCCGCGCCGCCAATCAGGTGGTAAGATTTTTCTTTCTGCTAATTGTCCGAGAAACGCCACCCCCGGAACGGTAAAGGCAGCCCCGGCCAGGGGCGCTCAGCCCAGCCCCACCCCGGGACCCCAGGCCCTCTGAAGTCCTAACGTTCCACGCTGGGGCCGAGGACACCCGGGAACAAGAAGCCAGGCATGGGGGCACCTGGGGGGCTCACTCAGTCGGTTAAGCATCCGACTCTTGATTTCAGCTCAGGTCATGATCCCAGGGTCGTTCAGCTCTGCGCTGACAGCACGGAGCCTGCTTGGGATTCTCTGCCTCTCTCTCTGCCCCTCCCCTGCTCGTTCTCTCTCTGTCTCTCTCTCTCAAAATAAATAAATAAACATTAAAAAAAAAAGAAAGAAAGAAAGAAAAAGCATCAGCCAAGGCATGCCACGGCCCCCACACACTAGACCAGCCGCCTCTGGTAGGATTTCGCAAAACCCCTCGGGGAAAAGCACGCCGTGTTTTCTCGATCCGCTGTGAGGGGACACTGTCCACCATTTCCACTAAGTAGGTGCTGAATGTATCTGTCTTTAGGAAAATAACGCCTGTTCGTGTTCAGAAATGAAAGAGGATAAGGAGGGAGGCCACGGGAGGATGTCAGCACCACTGCAGAAGGGAAAGGGGGTTCTTTTCTCCTGGTCATTAAGGGTCATTTAAGGGGCAAAAGGAGGCAGTTCTGTTAGCAGTGGAGAAACCGAGTCAGGGATGATGGCAGGGGACAGAGGCTTGCCTGGGTCAGCACCAGGCGGGGCCTCCTACCTCCCCCTCCCCCGGCCTGATGAGCGAGGGGCTGGTGGGGCCACGCAGCACCCTGGGGCAGGTGCGCGGTGACACAAGCCCACGAGGTCCCTGAATCTTCGACGATTGGCGGTGGCCTCCTTGCTGAGAAGCCTGGTCTCCTGGTCGGTGAGTCACCATTACCGCCCGCTGTGCTCACAAGGACAGCAATGAGGGACCCCGGCCCCCAGGGCAACTCATTGCTTCTAGCAGGCTTCTTGGGAGCTAGAGAGAGCCCCCCCACTCCAGGTGGGTCTGTCCCTCCCGGGCCATTTCTCGCTGTGACTCTGGGCACGGCACTGTAGCCTCTAGGGGCATCCATGGCGGTAGGCCAGGCCTCCACGATCCCCTCCAGTGGGATCCTCCGTGGTTCTTGTAAATTCCCCACAGGAAGGTCCATGCAGGAGACCCTCCTCAGCAAGGCTGGGGGCTGGGCGACCAATATGGCTGCAGACTGCGTCCCTCACACCCTGTATCCCCTCAGCTCACAGGCTGCCCCCCCAGGACACCCCCACCCCACAGGCGGCCCCTGCCCCAGACCCCCTACCCCACTCACAGGCTGCCCTCCCGGGACACCCCCAGCTCACAAACTGCCCTTCCCAGGACACCCCACTCCCCAGCTCACAGGCTGCCCCCACCATCCCCAAATCTTGGGAAGCACCAAAGTCAACAAGTGAACTGTTTTCTCTGCAGTGACCCTGTCAGACTCCCATTCCCACGGCCAAGTCTGACTCCAGCCTGAATTGCTGAGGGCAGGACTGGGTCAGCGGGTGCCCAGAAAGGCAAAAGGGATTCAGGAGTGGTTTGTGAGAGTCCTCCCCGCACGGGGATGTCCGGGAAACGTGGGAAAGTCTAATAGTCTAATACATTCACTTCTCTTCAACATGCTTTACGTTATAACCAAGAAAGTGACCATTTTGACGTGAAACTCTTAATTTTGAGACAACTGTAGATTCCTGCGCAGTCGCAAGAAAGATTGGAGAGCGAGCCCGCATGCCCTTTACCCAGATCCCCAGTGGTGACACCTTGCAGAACTCCAGTGCGCGGTCACGTCCGGGATGGTGATGCTGGGGTCACAGTGTGGGTACCGGGCGTTCCATCACGCGGGGGTCCCCCTGCCGCCCCCTTCCAGCCCACCCACTGTCCTTCCACCGGCCCCCGCAGTCCCTAACCTCTTCTCCATCTCTGTAATTTTGTGATTTGCTGAATGTGACATGAATGCGGTCACGCAGTGCCATTCTGTGGAGGTTCATCCAGGTTGTTGTATCAGGAATGCATTCCTTTTTCCTGCCGAGTAGTGTTCCGCAGTGTGGACGGATCGCCGTTTGCTGAATCATTTACCGGCTGAAGGATGCAGGCTGATGCCAGCTCGGTGCCGTGACGAATAAAGCTGTGCACACTCGCCCACCGGCTGTGTGTAACTGTGACTCTTCCCATCTCTCTGGGCTGGGTGCCAGGAAGGTGATACTGGGTCACAGGGCAGTTGGGTGTTTCTTCTTTCAAGAAACGGCCAAGCCATTTCCCAGAACGGCCCTACCACTTTCCGGTCCCACCAGCAATGCACGAGTGATCCAATTCTTCCCCGTTTTCGTTAGCATGTGGCACTGTCACTACCTCATTTTAGCCACTCTGACAGGTGCATGCCAAAACCCAGCAGGGCTTTGATTTGTGTTTCCTCCATGGCTAAGATGCTGAACCTCCGGGAAGACGAACTCTAGTATCCTCGGTAAGATGTGTGTTCCTGTCTTTCACCCACTTTCAAATCTGGGGGGTGTTGGGAGGGTTGTTTTTTTTTTTTTTTTTTTTTTTTTTACTCTTTTCACCGTTGACTTTGAGAGCGCTTTGTATATTCCAGACACCGCTCCTCTGTCAGACGTGCGGCTTGTGACGCTTTTCTCCCAGGCTGTGACTTGTGTTTTTTATCTTCTTCACAGCGGTTTTCACAGAGCAAATATGTTTTGCAAATCGGACGGAGTCTGATTCTTGAATGTTGCCTCTTACCCATCTGCCTTTTGGTGTCAAGTCTAAGAACTCTGTGCCTAGTCCTGGACCCTGAAGATCTTGTGGGTTTTTTTTCTTCCAAAAGTCTCATAGTTTTACGTTTTAATCCACGATCCAACTTTTTGCGTGAAGAGGTCTGTGTTTTCGCCTCGGGATGTCCGGGGCTCCGGCACCCTCTGTGGACAGGACTGTCCCTGGTCCGCTGACCTGTGTTTGCACCATTGTCCACAAACTGCTGGCCGTGTTTGTGTGGGCTTCTGTCTGGGTTCTCCGTTCCGTCCCGCGGATCTCTGTGTCTGTCCCTCCGCCAACACCACGCCGTCTTAATTGCTGTAACTGCATAATAACTTGAAATCAGACACGCTGATTCCTGTCGTTTATCTTCAGGTTCAGAGGTGTTTAGCTACTCCAGTCTCTTTGCCTTTCCATAAGTGTCACAATCATTTTATCCGCACCCTGGGATTCGGACAGGCACGCATTAAACATGTTATTGCACATAGGGAAGAACCAACATCCCTACTATGCAGATTCTTCCCGTCCATCACCGTGGCGTGCCCTTCCTTTTTTTAGATCTTCGTGTACTCCCTTCAGCCGTGCTTTGTGATTTTGAGGATACACATTCGGTTTGGTGAGATTACGCCTGCGTATTTCTTTTTTGTTTTGGGTGACTATGAATGTTACTGTATTTTTAACTTCAGTGTCCAAGTGTTGTTAATCTATAAAAATGCAATTGCTTTTAATATCATTTCTTGTCAAATTGGCTAACATACAGCGTGTACAACGCGCTCTTGGTTTTGGGGGTAGATTCCTGTGGTTCAACACCCAGTGCTCATCCCAACAGGTGCCCTCCTCGATGCCCATCTCCCATTTTCCCCTCTCCCCCACCCCACCCCCCAACAACCCTCAGTCTGTCCTCTGTATTTAAGAGTCTCTTATGGTTTGCCTCCCTCTCTATATCTATTTTTTTCCCCTTCTGGTCTTTCCCCTCATGGTCTTCTGTTAAGTTTCTCAACTTCCACATATGAGTGAAAACATATGATATCAGTCTTTCTCTGACTTATCTCACTTAGCGTAATATCCTCCAGTTCCATCCATGTTGCTGCAAATGGCCAGATCTCACTCTTTCTCATGGCCAACAGACACATGAAAAGATGCTCAATGTCACTCATCATCAGAGAAATACAAATCAAAAATCACACTCAGATACCACCTCATGCCAGTCAGAGTGGCTAAAACTACAGTTGCTTTTTAGGGGCATCTGGGTGGCTCAGTCGGCTGAACATCTGACTCTTGATTTGGGCTCAGGTCATGATCTCTTGGTTCGTGGGATTGCACCCCGAGTCGAGCTCTGTGCTGACAGTGTGGACCTGGCTTGGGATTCTTTCTCTCTCTCTGCCCCTCCCCACCACTCACTCTCTCTCTCTCTCTCTCTCTCTCTCTCTCTCTCTCTCTCTCTCAAAATAAAGGAACTAAAAAAACTGCTTTTTATGTATTAATCTTGTATCCTGTGACCTTGACTCATTCGTGTACTAGTTCTAGGAGGTTTTTGTAGATGTCTGAGGACTTTCCACGTAGACCATCAAAGTCATCAGCGAACAGGAACATTTGAACAGTTTTTGCTTCCTTTCTGAACGGAATGCCTTTTATTTGCTTTTTATTTTGAGAAACATAGCCTTTGTTGAACATGGTGCTGGGTCTCTTTTCACAGGAGAAGGTATTAACACACAAGCACCTACGCACTGAAGCAATTCTGGCTTTCTTGGATCAGTAAAATCAGGGAAATCGCATGCGGTGACCCTGGGCTGGGATTCTGGTCTTTGTCGGAAGCACAAAGGTAAGTGTGATGCTGAGTAGGAGGGGAGACAGCAGAGTTTCTGGGCTTCTGTCTCAAGGTGGGAGAAGCGTGTCGATGCAGCTCGTGGCCGGGCTCCTGCCTCTCCGTGTGTCTCTCTCTCCACACATGCTTTGCGGGGTGGGGGTCTGACTTGTACCGTCAAGTTCTTGGTGTCCCGGCTTCACGCAGAAGAAGAAAATAGTTTCGTTTGTACAAGTGTTCTGTGTACAAGTACTCGTGATGTGGGGGCGTATCATTGTTAGCTGGCTTTTGTGTGTCGGCTTTGTATCAATAATGCAGAAGAAGAGCCAGTCTGGTGTGGGAGGGCTGGAGGAGCAAACAGTTCCAAGAGGAGACCTCTGCCCCCACCCAACATGCTCATCTTGGGAAATGAGTCCCCAGAGCTCCCCATGGTGGAGGCTCGGTGCTGGGGACAGAGGGGCAGCACTGCGGGTGGCAGGGAGTTCAGGGGTGGGGCCAGGGACTGGGGGGCTAGCATGGCCAGAGTCCTCTGAGGCAAGGCGGCTGTGGAGGGGACAGTAGGGCTCTGGATGCAGGAGGCCCAAGGGCTTGCTGGCCAGGCCCAGGGTCAGGTTCTGGAGGGAGGCTCTCCAGGGTGAGACCACAGGACAGGGCCCATGCCCATCTGACTCGTGGAAGAAGGCCTCTCTGACTTGGCCCATGAGGGATGGGCACAGCCCCACTCCTGCCCCAGTCAGCATCCTAGGGCTTCAGTGTGAAGCAGTGAGGTAGCAGATGCCGGGCTTTGAGGGTGTGCTCACGAGCCCCATGCTGTCAGCACTCCCACTGTTGGCCATGGTCATCTGGCCAGAGGACCTGTCAGATGAAGCACTCGGTGACCAGGCCAGCTCTGCAGGAGGCACCCAGGGGACCCCACACTGTTCTGTCCTTTGTTGTGTCCCAGAAGAGGCTGGCACAGTGGCTGCCACAGGGGCGCATGGTGTGCCACTTGGAAGCGAGACTCTCTCTTTCCTTTTCTTGCCTTATTGCATTGTCAGAATGCCCAAAACCACGTTGAGTAACAGTGGTGAGAAGAGACATCCATGCCTTGTTCCCAATATTAGGGAAAAAGCATTCAGTCTTTCAGTGTTAAGCATAACTTCTGTAGACACTCTTGATCAGCTTCAAGAAGCTCCTCTCCATTCCTGTTTCTCTGACAGCTTTTATCAAGAACGGCTGTTCTATTTTGTCAAACGTTTCTTCTACATCAATTCATATGACCTTATGGGTTTTTTCTTCTTTAGTCTGTTAAAGTGGTGGATTATGTTGATCACTTTTTGAATATTAAACCAGCCTTGCATCCCTGGAATAAACTCCACTTGGCCATGGTGGTTAATTCTTTTTATATATTGCTGAATTTTATTTGCTAATATTTTAAGAACTTTTGTAATATCCTAAGGGATATTGGTCTAGTTTTCCTTTTTTTGTACTGTCTGGTTTTTGTCATAAAGGTGATACTAACTTCATAAGATGTATTGGGAAGAGCTGCCTTCTCTTCTATTTTCTGCTGGTGACTGTGCAGAATTGGTGTTAATTCTCCTATAAAAGCCTGGAAGAATTCTTCATTGAAAACATCTGGGTCTGGGAATTTCTTTGGGGGGGAAATATTTTAAGTACTGATTCAACTTCCTTAATGGTTACAGAGCTATGCAAAGTATATATTTCATAATGGGTGAGTTTGCTAGTTTGTGCTTTTCAGACAACTGATCTGTTTCATGGAAGTTGTAAACTTTGCGTGTGTAGAGTTGAAGTGTTCTCTTATGATCCTTTTGATGTCTGCAGGGTCTCTAGTGATATCTCCCCTTCTGTTCCTGGTTTGGGTAATCTGTGTCTTTTCTCTGTGTCTTCAGCCTTGCTAGAGGTTTTGTTTCGTTGACCTTCTCTGTTGTCTCTGTTTTCAATTTCATTGATGCCTTCTCTTTCTTGTGTCCCTCCTTCTGCTTGTTTTGGGTTTATTTTGCCCTTCTTTTTGAGGGGGGAGCCCGAACTATTGATTTGGGATTTTCCTTCTCTTCTAATGTAAGCATTTAGTGCGATAAATTTCTCTCTTGACCTTGCTTTGATGTGTTATCTTTTCGTTTTCATTCAATCTGATGTATTTTTTATTTCCCTTGAGAGCTTCCTCCGTGATCCATGGATCATGTGCGCCAATCCCAATTGTTTGTGGAGGTGGTCCTGTTGGCTTTCTGTTACTGATCCCTAGTTCGATTGTGCTGTGGTCAAAAAAACACACTCTGTGTGATTTCATCTGTTATTTGTTAAGGTGTGTTTTATGCTTCATGATGCCATCTATCTTGGGATACATTCCATGAACACTTGAGAAGCGTGTGTTCTGTGCTGTTGTTGGGGGAAGTGGTCTATGAATGCTGAGTAGACCCTCTTGGTTGGTGGTAGCATCGAGTTCTTCTTGTGGTTTCTGTTGGTGGTAGTGGTGGGTTTCTTAGAGAGAGAGAGTGTGTGTGTGAGCTGGGGAGGAGAGGGGCAGAGGCAGAGAGAGAGAGAATCCCAAGCAGGCTCCAAACATGGGGCTCAATCCCACAACCCCGGGATCATAACCTGAGGGCAACCAAGAGTTGGAGGGCAACCAAGTCATGGCATCCCTTGTTTTATGTCTAGCCACAAACTGGCTGAGCTCTTTCACTGAAGGCCACAGCTGCTGCCAGCCTTCTGCCATGTGGCCACGCTCTCTGGACCCTAGAAACAGTTTCCTCCCTCACCCTTGCAGACCAGATCCTTTCCAGATGCCGAGCACTGTTCTCGTGAGCCCTAGGATACTGGGTTCTCTAACTCTGCCCCACCCCACCGCACTGTCACTTTCCTCGGTGACCCAGTTTTCTGTGCCATCTGTTTCCTGCTGTGGCCTCATCACATGAGACATATCTCAGAGGGCTACTGCTATTACCCCAGACTCCTACGGTGGATAATCCCACCAAAAAATGAGCTCATGGAGTGAAATAGTTAGGTTTGGGCTGCAATAAAATGCATAAGAGACTTGCATTTCCACTCAGAATGCCAAAAGCTGCAAAGAACATCCTTCCCACGCTACAACGGTGAAAGTCAGATGATGAGTCACAAAGGAACAAAGTAAACTGAATTCCAAAAAGGAATGAGCCCCTTCAAGGAGAGAGAGAGAGAGACGGAGAAAGGGCACCAACTGTTTCATCTTTGATGGGACGCGGAGGACGTGACCACCGCACAAAATGGACAAGAAAAACTCAGTTAATTTGAAGAAGTTCTTAAAGGCTAGTAAGAATGGCAGCTGGTTAAGAGATGGGGTCCTGTACAGAGAGCTCTCTGGGTGACACAGGTGTACACGGAGGGACCAGCAGCTCCTTAGGCTCCCCATTCTTCCCAGACTCACACCAGCAAAAGTCTTCAGCTGAGGGAAAGGCATCAAACAATCACACCCCTGAGGCAGAAGCAGAGACCCAGTGGTCTCGGGAGGCTCCGTGGGGCCATCCTGCAGGGACAGCTGAAAGCTGAGGGGGCCAGGAAGCCTGAGAAGGACCCTCCCCTCCAGCACTGCACCCCAGTGTAACTGCAGGGCCACTGCAACCCACAGCCTGAGGGGCTTGAAGTCTGCACCGAGGTAACCATGGCAACAACAAACCCCAACTGGCCGGGCCCCTGACCAGATAGAGGCCCGCGGGAGACGACGGGCGCAGCTCTCTGGGCCCCGGGGACTTCCGGCCACTTGTTCTATCCATTACTGAGAAGGCAGCACGCAAGTCTCCAGCCGTGACTGTGGATTTGTTTACTTCAAGACTCAGTCCCTTCAGGACTGTCTTCATGTATCTTGAAGCTCTGATATAAGGACACACACATTTAGGATCGTGATGCCTTCCTGATCGCTTGACCCCTTCACCTCTACCCCTGGCAACAGCCAGGTCATGATGTCCCGGTTCTTGAGCTCAAGCCCCTCATCGGGCTCTTTGCCATCAGTGCAGAGCCCGCTTTGGATCCTGTGTCTCCCTCTCTCCTGCCCCTCCCCCATCTGCACTCTCTCAAAACTAAATAAAATATTTTTTTTTATTAGAAAAAGAAGAAGGGCAAAGTGCATGCCTCCCAGGTGAGTCCCTTTACAGGACTTTTAAATGAGGATCCATCCAGAAACATTGCTTACATCTCTCCAACCCTCCCTGCCTTCAGAGAGGCAGGGAGATGTGTTTTGTCTGCTGGGCACAGTGATGCCTCCGCAAAAGAGAGGCCTTCTGTAAAAGGGAAAGGGGAGAGTAGACACTGGCCAGGCAGCCAGCAACCTCTTTCTCAGATTGAAAAATTCTTCAGTGGAAAAGGGGCTACATAAGAATGCAGTCCTGAATCTCCTCTTCAATGTGAAATCGTTGCTCGTTTACGACAGTTATTTTAATAAAGTACTGGCTGATTTGAACTCTTTGTAGTCAAGATTAGAGGCATAAAATGTGCTCCCAGTGCCTTCCCAACCCCCTCTCCGTGTCCCTGCGTCTCCAGGGCGCTGAGGCAGAGACAAAAGAGAGCAGTCTGAATACACGGATATGAACACAAATTGAAAACTGCTCAGCTAAAGCGAATTAGTTCAAAGAAACAATAAATTCAGGGAGCTGGTCACTTGGCAAATTGGCTCTTCAGAGAGCTGGCTTTTAGTGACTGCCCACGCGGAAAGAGGGATTCAGGCAGAAGCCCACCCCGATGGGGTGGGGGCGTCCCTTAGGGACTCCTGGGGGGTTTCTTGTGGGGCTGGTAGGTTCCCCACCAAACTCGGGGAGGTCCCACGGGCTGGAGCACTGTTCCCACTGCGTAATAGTCACGCCCCTTGAAGTGTACCGTTGACGTCCTCTGGAAAGGAAGAAATGAAACCCGAGCGGAAAGACTGCTGACTTCAGGAGAGACGGTGTCCTGGAGAAAGGCATGGAAATGGGTCCTCTGCGCATTGGAGACCGAACCTGCTTTCAGGACAGGGTACCTTGGCAGCTGGGGCTGCAGCAGGAGTCTCGCTGGAGAGACACCCAGGTGGCAGGAAGGGGCACACCCAGGGGCTTCCCAGTCTCCCCCGCAGCTCTCTGGGGCTTTCCATCAACCCATCCAAAGTCCTCAGGAACTGAGAGCTACCACTGTGTGCACCTGCTTCCCGGCAAAGCATGCACGCGCATGGTCATGCCACAGGCCTTTCCTGCCGGGGGGCTCTCAACCTTCTCGGCCGCCAGCACTGGCTGAAGGTGCTTTCTACTCTGCGCTGTCTTGCAGCCGCGTCCGGGCAGCTCGCTGACCACAGACGAAGGGCCACTCCCCACGTGACCCGGGGAACACACATAGGGTCGGCCGGCCACCAAGCCCCGCCACGGAAACTCTTCGTTTTCATTCCTCCATCAGAAACTCATTTAAGGAAGTGTCCGTTACTAAAGGGTAACATGACAGGAAGAGGTTTCCAGTGGTGACTTCCAATCTACAGAGAGGAAAACAAAAGCACCTCGAGTCCTGGGAGATGGAAATTGAAAACCCCAGATGAGGGGGAAAAAAGTGTTGCCTGCTCCTATTTGATTGCACAGTTTGAAGCAGGAATAGTTAGAAGGAAGAACAGGAAATTATTGGATTGGAAACTTTCTAATGGTTAAAGAGAAGTGACGAGCTGATGCATCATTGGCAATTTAATGGGAACCGGTCCTCCGATCACGTCTGACTGTAACTGACAAGGAAGAGCTTCTCAGGAGACAGAGACCCAATCATCCTGCTGCGGGCGGGAAGGGATGGGAAACGCATTGCTTCACATGCCCTTGAGGTGACTTTCTTGGGAAACTGCTGGCTCTGAGCGGGAAGGGGCCTCGAGGGAGGTGAGGGGGGCGCTGGGACCTGGACGGGCTCCCAGGCGCGGCCACGGGGCAGAAACCTTCCCTGGACCAGCAGGGACTCTGGGCTTTGCCTCTGAAGCCGAATGGCCGGGTTCAAATTCAGGACCTATTCTTTGCTAACCTCCTGGGCTTCAGCTGCCCCACTTAGAGAGGAGTAAGAATCACATCTAGCCATCACGAGAACTAAACAAGAGTCAATCACCAACAGCCAATGATTTGATCAACTGTGCCTCTGTAATGATGCTTCCATAAAAACCCTAGCTGAAGTTCAGAGAGCTTCCAAGTTGGTGAACACACCCACCTGCCAGAGGAGGACAAACCCCAACACCCTGGGGACGCACCTGCCGGAGGAGGACACGCCCCAACACCCTGGGGACCCACCTGCCGGGGGAGGACACGCCCCAACACCCTGGGGATGCATCTGCCGGAGGAAGAGAAACCCCAACACCCTGGGGACCCACCTGCCGGAGGAGGACACGCCCCAACACCCTGGGGACGCACCTGCCAGGGGAGGACACGCCCCAACACCCTGGGGACGCACCTGCCATAGGAGGACACGCCCCAACACCCTGGGGAACCCCCTGCCGGGGGAGGACACACCCCAACACCCTGGGGACGCACCTGCCATAGGAGGACACGCCCCAACACCCTGGGGACCCACCTGCCGGAGGAGGACACGCCCCAACACCCTGGGGACGCACCTGCCGGAGGAGGACACGCCCCAACACCCTGGGGACCCACCTGCCGGGGGAGGACACGCCCCAACACCCTGGGGACCCACCTGCCGGGGGAGGACACGCCCCAACACCCTGGGGACCCACCTGCCGGGGGAGGACACGCCCCAACACCCTGGGGACCCACCTGCCGGGGGAGGACACGCCCCAACACCCTGGGGATCCACCTGCCGGAGGATGACGTGAGCCAAAGTCGGATGCTTAACCAACTGAGCCACCCAGGCGCCCAAACACATTTTTTTAAAACAGTCTCTGCTTTTAAGACTCAATCTCGTTGTTGGGGCACCTGGGTGGCTCAGTGGGTTCTGCACCCAACTCTTGATTTCTTTGGCTCATGTCGCGATCTCAGGCTCGTGAGTTCGAGCCCCACATCAGGCTCTGTGCTGACAGTGGGAGCCTGCTTGGGATTCTCTTGGGATTTTCTCTCTCCCTCATTCTCTCCCACTCCCCAACTTGCACACTGTGTGTGTGTGTGTGTGTGTGTGTGTGTATCTCAGAAGTAAATTAATTAATTAAATTAAAAAGGAAATCTAGTAGAGGAAAAAAAACACACAGACTCCTAACACAGCTGATATTCTGGCCGGAGGCAGAGGGGATGCTAATCCGCCCGTCTCCACCTGTAGCCATGGGGCCTCCCACTCGGACTGGAGGGGAGCGGAGCATGGGCTGGGCTCTGGCACCCGGGGACCCTCGGCCACGCCCCTCCCCCTCCCCACCCTCTTCCCACCACCTGCTGGCAGGGGGCGTCCTCTAGGTATCTTTTCCTCACTCTGTGGATTAAAATCTTCCTATCCCATTTCTCTCGCTACTAACGAGAGCCACACGCTTACTCTATCTTTATTTTCTAGCGGTGCCGTGTACAATTTTCCCTGTCTGCTTAGACCAGGCAAGGCTGAAGTCACTTGCGCGGCCCTCCTGCAAGACACCCATCCCTCGGGGGTCCCACGCCGACTGGCCCCTGTTGTTCGCGTTACTGTGGCCCAGGGCTCGGGGGTGTGCCCCTGCTGTTTTAACGGCTCACACAAGACTCTCTCACCATCGTTTCGATCCTCCGCAGTCAACACGTTCACGCTCACCCCCATCTCCTGCTCTTGTTCACCGTTCCCCTTGCATCCGAGCTGTCTTGCTCTGGCCTTCACTTCCCCATCTCGGTGAGCCCCCCGCGGGTGTGCTTGTTGGGAAACGTCTTCGGGTCATCCGAGTTTAGGAACAACAACTTAGACGGGCTTAGCCATCCTCGGTGTGCACGCTGACCATCCCACCACGTTTCCAGCCGTCTTCACTGCTCCTGAGAGGTCAGCGGTTAGCCCACAACCGCCATACCCAGCGTTCAGCTTCTCGCTCCGCGTGCCGTTAAGATTTTATTTTTGTCTCCCAACTGGCAGATGGAGCAGCGGGCCGGTTTCAGGCAGAGATCAGGCAGGAGAAGAAGCGTGGGATGGACCGAGTACAAGATGAACTTGAACTTCGCACCTTTAGATGAGCCGCGGCAGCAAAGACGAAGACAGGAGGCGGTAGGGGGACAGAGATAGTGTGACGGGGGGGGGCAGTACAGCTCCCACCTGCCTGTGCCTCGTCTCTGCGGCTTGGCGAGCGAGCGTGGGGCTGGGAGGGAGTGGGCCTGACAACAGCAGACCCCACAGTAAGATCTCATACGTATTTAGTGAATTTTTTTAATGTTAATTTTTATTTTTGATAGAGTGTGAGCAGGGGAGAGGCACAGAGAGGGAGACACAGAATCCGAGGCAGGCTCCAGGCTCGGAACGGTCAGCACAGTCCGACACGGGGCTCGAACTCACAAACCGCAAGATCACGATCTGAGCTGAAGTTCGACGTTTAACTGACTGAGCCACTCAGGTGCCCCTCATATGTATTTATTAAATAAGCATCTTCCTGCTCTGCCGTCCTTGGTGCAGTGCCTCATGGGCCAAGGTGGCTGCCGAGCACCAGTCATCATGACTACATGCCAGGAAGGAAAAGAGGACCCAATATTTTCCCTCACGTTTGGAAAATGCACTCCCCTGACTGGGCAGCAATGTGCCTGGCGAAAAGCCAGAGTCCACCACCGAGAAGAAACACATTTTACTACGAGCTGTGCGTGCACCTCACTAAATGATGCTGTTTCTCTTTACCAACCAATTCTTTTGAGATAAATTCCTTTAAAAGAAAATTTTCATTTCATCAGGACCTTGCCACCTGAGCTCTCCATTCCTTATCCCCCAGGGAGATCATGCCAGAGAAATAATCAAGTGTGTTTGCCCACATCCCACGCACTCCCACCGGCTTCCCAGACAGGCTGATCCCCATCCCCAACCGCATCTCAGCTTCCGGGGCTGACTCCTGGAGGCAGAAGGAACACTCCCACATCCTTGCTGTGTGGAGGCGGCGTGCCTGGCGGGAGAGGCTTGTTGAGGCTGAGCCTGGCCACAGGTGTCCATCCGTCTTCCCAGCTTGTGGGGACACTGTTGTCCTTATCAAGTACAAAGCCAGGTCCGGAATGACTGATCACTCACTGCCAGGAAGAGGTCGTTATTCCGCTATGATTTCCTTCTATAATAAACGTCCTTTGTTTTAGCAGATTGTGGCACTGAAAGAGAAATCGAACGTATAGCCTGCAAAACAGCGGCGCAGGGAACAGGGGAGATGGGAACAGAATCGATCGAAGGAAAAGGGGTGGGAGGTGGCACAGGAGGTAATAGAAGACGCAGACGAGACGGGTCAGCGTGGGCCTAACGTACCAGTAATCACACTTCAGAGAACCACATTGGGCTGGTCAATGACAAGAGATTTCTTAGAGAAGGAAGGCATTCGGCCACCTGTTGTTTACAAGAGATGCACCTAAAACACGAGGAAGCAGGAGGCGTAAGGAAGGCTGGGGAAAACACACGAGAGGGTATTAGCCAAGGAAGGGGATCCCGCAGTCTGGATGCCACGTCAAACTGCCTTTGAGGAAAGAGCATCCTGGGGGAAGAGGACGCCCTGCGTCCTAGGAGTTGAGTGTCTGAACCGCGAAATAGCGTTTTCAGAAAGTGGGTAAAGCCAAGTTGCAAGAAGGAATTAACGTGCTCAGCTTCCTCCCTTCACGTCCTTACTCGTTAGGCAGGGCCGTGGCAGAGCCCAGGGCTGCAAGAGGGCAGGGCTCGGTGCACGGGGGGGTGGGGGGTGCAAAGGCAGCAGAGTTTCATGGGACGCATGGGCGGGACCCAGAGAGAGTGGCGGTCTGTGCCCGAGAGCCCACGCTGTCCGAGCCTGGCATGGCACACGATGAGGAGGCAGCCCCAGGTTCTGGGCCCAGCAGCGGCCCGGCGCAGGGTTCCAGAGCCCGGAGGGGGTGAGGAGGGCTTACTCGTGGGGAAAGGGAGCAGTGAGGGCAGTGGCCCACCAGGTGTCACAGCCGGACTGGGTGAGCAGGGTGTCCCCATTAGGCGTGGTGCCGTCCGGGGGAATGGCCAGGGCCAGGGGACGCATCCAGTAGTAAACACACTGAGGACATCGGGAGCCAGGTCCTTGCAATTCGAAAGGGGAGTTGCAAATATGGAAAAGGAGAAAACAAAATGAACTCTGTGGTGTTGCTCTGCAGGGGCCCATGGCAGCTCTGGGGCCTCAGTACCTCCAGACGAATGTAGAAAGGCATCCACGCAGAAGCACGTGTACTTATGTCCTCACCGTGCTCTGGGAGGGGCTCAGGCCATGACAGCCACGAGGACAGCACTTGGACCCTGGTTTCCAAGTGCCGCTCCGCAGTCTACAGAACCAGGCTCGCTGGAGAAGCACGGACCCCAGGGCTTGGGCAGGGAAGTCACAAGAAGAGCCTGAAACCTCTTTGCACGGAGAGTAAGACAGAGCTCACAGCGATGGGACGTGTCCAAACAAAGAGCCAGGATGACCACACCCTCTTTAGCCCACACTCATTTTTAAGTAGCCATCCTAATGGGTGTGAGGTGGCATCTTCTTGTGGTTGTGATTTGCACTTCCCTGAGGACCAGTGAT
Organism: Prionailurus bengalensis; assembly: GCF_016509475.1. Classification (NCBI taxonomy): domain Eukaryota; kingdom Metazoa; phylum Chordata; class Mammalia; order Carnivora; family Felidae; genus Prionailurus; species Prionailurus bengalensis. The sequence continues at coordinate 3,329,525 of NC_057350.1, read as the reverse complement.
GTGGAGCGTCTTCTCACGTGCTTGCGGCCACGCACATGCCCTCCTCGGAGAATGCCTATTCAAGTCCTTTGCCCATTTTTGTAACTGGGTTGCTTTGTATGAACCCCTTATCAGATATACTATTTGCAAATATTTTCTTCCATTCTAGGACTTGCCTTTTTACTGTTGATGGTGTCTTCTGATACGCAATTTTTAAAAATTTTCATGAACTCGAGTTTGCCTGTTTTTTCTGTTGTTGCCTTTGGTGTCATATCCAAGAAATCACCGCCAGATGCAAGGTTGTAAAATCTTACTCCTATGTTTCTTTTAAGAATTTTATCGTTTTAGGTCTTACACCCTGGTGCATGTTGATCTTTGATTCATATTGAGTTAATTTTTTTTTTATTTTTAACATTTATTTATTTTTTGAGAGACAGAGAGTGAGCAGGGGAGGGGCAGAGAGAGAGGGAGACGCAGAATCTGAAACAGGCTCCAGGCTCTGAGCTGTCAGCACAGAGCCCCATGCAGGGCTCGAACTCATAAATCGTCAGATCATGACCTGAGCCGAAGTCGGTCACTCAACCGACTGAACCACCCAGGCTTCCCATATTGAGTTAATTTTCGAATATGGTGTGAGGTAGGCATCCAACTCATTCTTTTGCACGTGGATATCCAGTTTTCCCAACCATTTGTTGAAGAGACTGTCTCTCCCCATTGAATGATCTTGGCATCCTTGTCGGAAGTCATTTGACCATAAATCCAAGGGATTATTTCTGGGCTCTTTATTCTATTCCATTGGTCTATGTGCCCGTCTTAACACTAACACCGTAGTGTTTTGATTATTGTAGCTTATAGTAAGTTTTGAAGTCAGGGAGTGTGAGTCGTCTGGCTCTGTTATTTTTCAGGATTGTTTTCAATATGAAGGGTCCCTGAGATCCCATATCTCTAAGTTTACAATTAGTTTTTCTATTACTGCAAAAAACACCCTTGGGACTTTGATGATTATTGCACTAACTCTGTAGATTATTTTGGGCGGTATTGACATCTTAACAATGTGGTGTGTTCCGATCCATGACCCTAGAAAGGGTTTCCATTTATTTACGTCTTCTTTAGTGTCTTTCCAAAATGTTCAAATGTTGAAAAACTTTTCAAAATTGTTTCACTGGACAAGTCTCTCCCTTTCTGCGTTAACTCTAAGTATTTTATTCCTTTGATGCTCTTGTAAATGGAATTGCTTTTGTAATTTCCTTTTCAGATTGCTCAAAGTTAAGTGTATAAAATGCAACTGATTTTTGTGTGTTGACTTCGTAGCCTGCTACTTTGCTGAATTCATTTTTTTTAGTTCCAACAGTTTTGTTTTGTTTTGTTTTAACGGAAACCTTAGGTTGCCTACATATAAGGCCATACATCTGTGAATTGGGATCATTTCACTTCTTTCCCAATTTTTACTCCGATGTTTTTTTATTTCTTTTTCTTGCCCAACTGCTCTAGCTAAAACTTCTAGTACTGCTGGGTCCTGGTCTTAGAAGAAAAGCTCTCAGTCTCTCCCCATTGAGTATGATGTTCACTGTGGACTCCCATAGACAGTCTTTATTTTGTTGAGGGAGTTCCCTTCTATACCTAGTTTGTCGAGTCCTTTATTATAGAAGGGGTGTTGAATTTTGTCACATGCTTTCTCCACACTGAGATAATCATGTGTGCTTTCTTCCCTCATTCAATGGTTTATCACATTGATTAGTTTTCATGTTACACCATCTTGCATGCCAGGAATAAATCACACTTGGTCGTGGTGTCTAATCCACGACCTGAATGCGGCTGAGTCTGGTCTGCTAGTGTTTCACTGAGGACTTCTGCATCAATGTTCACAAGGGATATTGGTCTGTACGTTTCTTTTCCTTGTAACATCTGGCTTTGGTACCACAGGAATACTGACCTCACAGAACACAATAGGACGTGTTCTCTCCTCCTCAGTTTTTTGAAGAAGTCTCAAAAGTCCTGACTGCTCCTTCTTTAAATGTTTGTTAGAATTCGCCAGTGAAGACTTCAGGTCGAGGGCTTTCTGTGTCGGGAGCTTTTTTTTTTTAAGTACTGCCTCAATCTCCTTAGGAGTTATAGGTCTGTTCAGATTTTGTATTTATGATTTCGTCTTAGGAGGTGTTGTGTTTCTAGGAATGTGTCCATTCCATCTAAGTCACCCAATTCGTTGCTGTACCACTGTTCATGGTACTTCCTTACAATCCCTTTTAATTCTGTAGAATCAGTAGAGAAGCCCCCACTTTCATTTCTGATTTTGCCATTGTGTCTCCTTTTTCTTAGTCCATCCGACTAAAGGGTTGTCCATTTTGTTGATCTTTTTAAAGACCCAACTCTTGGTGTCCATTTTCTCTATTTTTGTTTAATTCCCTGTTTCACTTATGACTGCTCTAATCTTTATTATTTCCTTCCCTCTGCTAGCTTTGGGATTAGCTTGTTCCTTTTCTAGAAACTTACATTCTTGGCTTCAGATCTTTGGTTTTTAATGTAAGCACGTAGAGCCATAAATTGCCCCCCTCAGCACTGCCTCTGCTGCACCTTGTGAACTCTGGTATGTTCTTGTTTTCCTTCGTCCCTGAGTATTTTCTAATCTCCCTGGTCATTTCTTCTACGACCCACTGATTGTGGCCAATCACAGTCAGTGAGATTGTGGAAGGGTGTGTTCTTCAGTTTCCACAATTTTGGGAATCCTCCAGTCTCCCTTCCGTTATTAACTTCTAACTTCATCCCACTGTAGTCAGAGAAGATTCCTTGCGTCATGCCTATCTTTTTACGTCTACTGAGACTTACGTCCTAACACGTGGTTCACCCTAGAGAATGTCGCACGTGCACCAGACGAGAACGTGTGCCCGGCAGCTGGGTGGAGCCCGCTTTGCTGGGTTTATCGCGCTGTGAGTCCTGCCTGGTGCCGTGTCCATTACTGCGAGTGTGGTGCTAAAGTGCCCTGTTACTGAACAACGGTCTGCTTCTCCCTTCAATTCTGTCTGTTTTTGGTTTATATGTTTTGATGTTCTGTCATTGGTGGGTAAATGTTTACAATTATTGTACCTTCTTGCTGCCCTAAACTTCTCCCTAATACATACTATGTCCTTTTTCATCTCTTGTAAATTTTTAAAATTATTTTAATGTTTATCTATTTTTTTTTAATTTTTTTTTTATTTTTGGGACAGAGAGAGACAGAACATGAACAGGCAAGGGGCAGAGAGAGAGGGAGACACAGAAACGGAAACAGGCTCCAGGCTCTGAGCCATCATCCCAGAGCCCGACGCGGGGCTCGAACTCCCGGACCGTGAGATCGTGACCTGGCTGAAGTCGGACGCTTAACCGACTGCGCCACCCAGGCGCCCCAATGTTTATCTATTTTTGAGACAGACAGAGAGACTGAGCGTGAGTGGGAGAGAGGTGGAGACACAGAATCCCAAGCAGGCTCCAGGCTCCAAACTGTCAGCACAGAGCCCGACGTGGGGCTCGAACTCACGAACCGTGAGATCATGACCTGAACTGAAATCAGACACTCAACCGACTGAGCCACCCAGGTGCCCCCCTATTTATGCAGTTTTTGAATATCCTAGTCTGTAATTTCTGGCTCCTCAAAGGAAAAAAAAAAAAAAAGTGAAAAATGAAGGGGAGAAAAAAAGGACAAGGGCCCTTTAAATGCCCTGGAAGCTGTGTGGGCTGCAGAGAGAGGGGCTTGCAACAGCAGCGGGGCAGGGGTGACAGCGCTGGCTGCCCTCTTCTCCGCACCTCTGTGATCGGAAGCAGCAATCGGCAGTCAGAGCCCAGAGCCCGTGTTTGGGGGACAGAGTCCTTCTTACCCACCCCACCCCCCACCCACTGTGCAAGCCGCTCCGGGAACAGGTGTATCGCTGCCTGCCACGTGGCTGGGGGTAGGTGCTACCGTGCTAGGAGCTAAAAGTGACCAAAATTAACCACCCAAGCCCTCCCCTGGAAGTTGCAAGCCTTCAGTAGACTCCACGGTTCCAAAATGGTGACGTCAGATGGCGCCAGGGCGACAGCCATCCAGGTGGGGAGACAGGTTCCTGGTGCTTCCCACTCACCGTCTTCCAGAACCCTCCCACATAATCCTGAGCGCCTCTCTTGTGGGAGTGGGGGAGCGCACAAGGGCTCAGACACATAGAAACAAAGAAAACAAAACTGCGTCTTATCTCAAGGAGACGACGACCCGGCACACGGGCAAGGATGGACTCTGGAGGTGGTCACATCACTTCCGCCCCCCCCCCCGGCACCTGCACCTGTGTGTGTGTCACCCTTCCCCCGCCCCTCCACGGGGACAAGTCACTGAGCCTCGGGCTCCTGATCTGGAAAGTGGGATGAGGACAATGGTCGTAGAAATCCAGCAAGATGGCCAACAAAAACACCTCCCACGGCGGTTAGCCAGTCAGCGGTCAGCAGCACTCAGGAAATACTTTCCCTCCCATCTCCATGGAAACAGCAGTCAAAGTCTTCAGAACCACTCTCCCCCAGATCCAAAGATCTCAGAGGGGAAACCGCTTTTAAAATCAGAGGAGTGGGGCGCCTGGGTGGCACAGTCAGTTAAGCGTCCGACTTCAGCCAGGTCACGATCTCGCGGTCCGGGAGTTCGAGCCCCGCGTCGGGCTCTGGGCTGATGGCTCAGAGCCTGGAGCCTGTTTCCGATTCTGTGTCTCCCTCTCTCTCTGCCCCTCCCCCGTTCATGCTCTGTCTCTCTCTGTCCCAAAAATAAATAAACGTTGAAAAAAAAAATTTTAAATCAGAGGAGTTACGGGGCGCCTGGGGGGCTCAGTCGGTCAAGCATCCGACTTCGGCTCAGGTCATGATCTCAAAGCTCGTGGGTTCGAGCCCCACGTCGGGCTCTGTGCTGATGGCTCGGGGCCTGGAGCTTCTTCAGATTCTGTCTCTGTCTCTCTCTGCCCCTCCCCTGCTCACGCTCTGTCTCTCTCTAAAAAATAAACATTTTTTTTAAGTTGTTAATAAAGTAAATAAGTAACACAAAATCGGAAGAGTAACCCCTCACAGCTGGGCACTCCATCCTGTCATGGTCCCCCGATGGCAACCACCGAGCCGAAGGACGGACCGGTGTGTGCTGTGCCCATCAGAGGGACAAACCCAATCCACGAACGTGCAGTAGAATGTACGAGCTAATAAGCAGGGGTTCCAACGCATGCACACTTGAAACTCATTTTCCAGACCAGCCGGTCATTGACTCCCTCACTCATCCGTGCTGTGACTGAACCCCCACACCTGGAGAGACGTGCGCTGGCCACCCACACACACGACACGTCAAGCGTGAACGGTCGTGGCGGCACGTGGGGACAACGTAAAACTGTAAGGCAAGGCCCCCCCGCCGCACCGCAGATGACCCTCACCCCTTCACGTGAGACAGAGAAGCAGACGCAGAAGGGAACATACGGGGCGATTCCACACACGCCGAACGCAAAACCAAGCAAAACCAACACGTGGAGTTAGCATCAGGGTGTGGCTCCCAGGGAGCGGGGGGCAGTGAGCCCAAGAAGGTTCCAGGGAAGGGGCTGCCACGAGGTGCTGCGGCCCCGTCTCCTGATGCAGGAGCAGAGCACGCAGTCAGGACGGCAAGGAAGCCACGGCGTCCCCACAGGAAGCCACGGGCCGCGCACTCACAGTCTGCGCACGCTGGCTGATGGGCTCCCCACCGGGCCGGTAAGCGAACGTGTTCGGGTTAGAAGACAAAACCAGAAGATGCCGCTGAGCGGGGTTCGAGCGGTCCAAGCTGTTCTGAACTAGAAGCCGAGAGCGCTCTGCCCGCACGCTGGGCCTGAACCTCAGCACGGCCCATCCTGCTGACGGCCCACGGAGGTGCCAAGAGCGAGCCTCACTGCCCACAGCCTCAGTGCGTCCAGGAGGGGTGTCCTTGGGTGCTGGCTGCCTCTGCAATTAGAGGGCGGCAGGCAGATGGCGCACGGGGTGCAGGAAGCACCAGCGGCTCAGGCCACTGATGGGGACACCGATGGTACCCGCGTGATCGGCCTCAGACCAGATGCAGAGCCACCGGGCCTTGGGCGAGCGTTCTCATCCATTCTGCCGCCCGCTCCACAAAAACAAAACCACATTCCGAGCTCTGGATCACCGGCCTCGCCCAGCTGTCTGCAGGCTACCTGTGGTCGCCTGGGCCTCCTTCCGCCCAGCTGCACAGCCCGCAAGTTCTGTAAAGAAGGTCAGAGGAAATAACAGGGCAAGGACGGAAGAGGGTCTGTCCACACGGGGCCCGCATGCTGCCCGTCCGTGGCACCTCTCGACCGTCCGTCATAATCTAACTGCGCTTCCCTCGATGCGCGCAGATTGAGAGCTGGCTTAAAATAACTGCAGTAACAATGTTTAAAAGCTCGGATTCCTGATCAGCTCTGTACCCTCGGAGCCTGGCACACATAGTCAGAGCTCAGTAATTATTTCTTCAACGACTTCATACAGTGTTCTACAGTTTACAATCCTAAAAACAGCAACATACACGACATACGTACTTCTTACTCGGGATCTAACAGGCTAACGTTTACTAAGGGCTTATTATGTGCCAAGCACGGCTCTCAGCAAGACACGGGGATACGTGTCGATCCTTCCGCACGTAACTGTCACAACCCTAGGGGGCGGGCGTTCTCAATACCCCCGCTGTGCCGAAGGGACGATAGCAAAATGAGCTCCCTCACTGCCCACAAGCACGGTAAACTATCTCGTCTGAGCATTCTGTTACAGACTGAATGCTTGCATGCCCCCAAAATTCACGTGCCGAAACCTGACCCCCGAGATGTCGGCGTTAGGAGGTGGGGCCTTTCGAGGGGATTAGGTCATGAGAGGTGCCGTGATGAAGGGGGGCCCATGAGCGCCCTCACCCCTTCCCCCACGTGAGGACCCAGCGAGGAGACGCAGCCTTCCTGTGAAGCAGGAGAGGCCTCCCCAGACACTACACCTGCCACCTGATCGTGGACTTCCAGCCCCCACAAGTGGGAGCCACAAATGCGCGCTGCTCAGGAGCCCGGTCTGGGTTTGTGGCATTCTGTTAGAGCGGCCTTGAACGGACAGAAACCTCCCAACATCTCTGGATTTTCTCATCTTCCTGCTACGGACATGCATTTCTAAACAAACCCGGCTTCAGAATAGTGGTTTAAAAAGCACAAACAAAACAATACTGTGTCGGCAAGGAGGCAGAGTGAATGGAACCGTCACACATCACCCGCGGGGTTGTAAAATGATATTACCGTTTCGGAAAAGGGGCAGTTTTCTACATTTCTTTTAATGTTTATTTATTTTTGATGGAGAGACAGAACGCGAGACAGGGAGCGGCAGAGCAAGAGGGAGACCCAGAATCCGAAGCAGGCTCCAGGCTCCGAGCGGTCAGCACAGAGCCTGACGCGGGGCTCGAACCCACGAACCGTGAGATCTTGACCTGAGCCGAAGTCGGATGCTTAACTGACTGAGCCACCCAGGCGCCCCTGGAAGTTTTTAAATAGTTACAAATACACTGATGACCCAGCAATCCTATCCCTAGACACTTACCCAAATCACAGGAAAGCATGTGTCCACAAAAAACCTTGTACAGAAGTGTTCGTGGCAGCATTGTTCACAATAGCCACAAACTGAAAACAAACCAAATGCCCAGGAAAAATCAAATAGCAGGATATTCATCCAAAGGGAGAAACACGATTAAACAAGGTGCTAATATACACAGTAACACGGGTGAGTCTCGGAAACATGCAGAGCCAAAGAAGCCAGACATGAGAGACCACGTATCGCCTGACTCCATCTGCATGAAGTTCTGGGAGCAGCAAACCAACCCGTGGGGATGGGAATCAGCCGAGGGTGTGCAAGGCACCAGGCACGGGTACGTGTGTTATTGTGTAAGATACGAACGTATATACAGGTAAATTTATAAATACATTCTCTCCTTTTTTTTTTTTTTTTTTTTTTTTTTTTGCAGAGGTCCCCTGGCTACATAAAGAATTTGGTTTAAAACTATACTATTGGGGGGCGCCTGGGTGGCGCAGTCGGTTAAGCATCCGACTTCAGCCAGGTCACGATCTCGCGGTCCGTGAGTTCGAGCCCCGCGTCGGGCTCTGGGCTGATGGCTCAGAGCCTGGAGCCTGTTTCCGATTCTGTGTCTCCCTCTCTCTCTGCCCCTCCCCCGTTCATGCTCTGTCTCTCTCTGTCCCAAAAATAAATAAAAAAGTTGAAAAAAAAAAAATTTTTAAAAAAAAAAAATTGTTTAAAACTATACTATTGGGGCGCCTGGGTGGTTCAGTCGGTTAAGTGTCCAACTTGGGCTCACGTCATGATCTCACACTCTGTGAGTTCGAGCCCCACATCGGGCTCTGTGCTGACAGCTCGGAGCCTGGAGCTGCTTCGGATTCGGTGTCTCCCTCTCTCACTGCCCAGCCCCTGCTTGTGCTCTCTCTCAAAAACAAATATACATTAAAAAATTAAAAATATACAATTTATATATATATAGTATATATTTTATATATACACATATTATATATATACATACAAATATATATTTATGAATTACACATATATATACTATAAAACTTATGGCCCATGAGAGGCACCGTGGCTCCCATCAGGAAAAACCTAGAACAGAGCAGATGGGTTTACTGACCCATGACAGCAGCATCTGTCCCTGCCCTTTACCCGTGCATGTGCCGTCTCTAATTTCCCGTCTCGCACTGCAAGGCCAGGGTGACAGTGCAGCTGTCACTCACGGTGCACGGCCCCTGGGAGCCTGTCTGCACGGACCCAAGCCAGGTCCTCCTGCCTCTGAGCGCCCCAAGGCCGCCTCCTTCATGCTGGCACACGGGGACTCGGACACTGGCTCCCAGGGGCTCGCACGTGCCTAGCGGACAGGGGCCACAGGTGCAGATGTGAACGATACGTCATTCCCTGATTGTGTTGGACTGAGGATTTTCTGTGGGACAGCATCCCCCAGCCACGTCCACTCCTGGACTCCGCAGCTGACCACCGCCATCCCAGGACCCTCAGGGTTGCCCTCGCCCGTGTCCTCCACGCTGCCAGTCAGGGGACGGGACGGGGGGACGGGAGAGGGGGCCGGAGAGGGCCGGGGGTGGAATGAGAAGGGACGTCCCTTTCCCCACAGGGTGAGTGTGACAGCAGCACCCCGATCAGAGGCCAGCGAGGACAAAGGTCACTGGTGTGAGAGCAAGGGTGTCACAGCCCTCGGTAGAGATGGGTGCCGCCACCCCCACGAATGCCTGACAAGCGGCGTGGAGTCTGCGGAGGAGACGGGGTAACGGTCCTGGAGGCGGCCAGGGGGGCAAAGGGCAGCCGCCACTCCACCACGTTTAGGTGCTTTCCGCAAGAGGCGGGATGGGTTAGCACACGGAAGTGCAGGCAGAGGCCAGGCACGCGCACACTCACACACACCACGGAAGCCACGGGTGAGGGGTGGACTGGCTGATCCGGGAGGAGCGGCTACAGGGGGCCAGCGTGCCCTGGAAGGGAAGGAGGGAGATCAGCCATTCCCAAGCAACGGAAGGGCTTGGGAAATTCCGAGGAAGGGACCCCGGCGTGTGGGCCCGGTCCAGGTGTGTACTGGGGAGGCACCGGCAGGAGCCCAGGAACGTCTGGGGGGACGGAAGCGCTGTGCACCTTCGCCAGACGGCGTCAGTCTGTCAGCGCTCGGCCGCGGCGTCTTAGATCTCTCCATCCCACTGCATACAAACCAACCTCCACCCCACAACGCAGCCAACCCCGCGGAGGCAGGAACGGCCTCTCACCCTCGCAGACCCCCCTCCGCCGACCCCCCCACAACCATATCGATCGCTCCCTCTCTGCCTGTTCACTCCCAGAACCAGACCAAGCATGTCCCACGTTTAGAGAAGCGTTCCACTCAGGTGTGTGGCTGGCCCGGTGGGCGCAGCGTGCGTCTCTTGATCTCAGCGTCGCGAGTTCAAGCGCCACGCTGGGTGTAGGGATCACTTAAATAAAGTCCTAAAAAATGATTAGAAAAATAAAGAAGCGTTCCCAGTATTGCCATCTCCGTTTCAGGATCCAAGCCAGGCTCCCACCCTGCGTGGTCCTTTGACGGTGGCCGCGACCCTGGAGGGGGAGTTCCGTGGAGCGTCTCCCGTGGTCTGCTGGACACGGTGCCACGGGGTTACGCGAGCAGGCAGGAGCTCCCCGGCAGTGACACGGGGTCCTTCTCGGCGCACCGTGTCTGCGTCTGAAACCGGGGAGGCGGATCTTGCTCAGCAGGCCGGGGGGTGTCTGCCGGGGTTTCCGCCGCGGTTTTCCCCGTCCTTCACGAACACCTCGCGGGAGGACATCCTGTCGTTCGTCACACGTCTGCCCTCGGTGCCGGTCAGCCACCAGCGATCCTTGCCGCGGTGGCTCGTGGTGATCTGGGGTCTCTGCGGTCCTTCTGCAGTTCACTGGCACTCTCCCGTTGGGAACAACTGTCCCCTCTGCACCATCGGTTCCTGTGTTGGGTGACTGGATGACCTCTTTACATCAGCAGGGATCCGTGGATGTTTACGTGATGCTTGGCCTACAGTCCGACTCTGCCATGATTTCCCATCGTCAAAGCGTCCCGGCTCCTTCAGGCCGGCCGCTGGGTGCTTCCAACAAGCGCCCGTCTCTTCCGAGCACCCTCACCTTCTGGTCCCACGGGATGCTCCGGGCTCGTGTTCCTCCCCGCCCCAGTCCCGGCCGCCGGCCGCCTCTCCAAGGATCCCCGTGCAAAACAAACTTCCCTTCTACGGGACAGTGTTTCCAGCTGGTCCTTTCTGGCCTCCAAAGACAGCATCCAGTCAAAGTACCGTGTTCCACATGGACCTACGCTGGTTCCTTCCTTCCCCACCCCCTGCAGAGTGAGCGCCCCGTTGGCACCCCCCCAACCCGCTTCCCAGCTGCTTTTCATCGTCTGCCTCCCTCCCCGCTCCTCCGCTTCCACCCCCCCTTCCTCCCACCCCCGTCGTGCCCACCGCCTCCTTCAGTCTCCAACCCACCCCTCCTGTATTTCTTTTGCACAGATGCGCTGATGCGTCCACTTTCTTCCACCACCATCCTGCTTACACAGACACGCGTCCCGTACACCTAACACGCAGGGTAACCCGGCAGTCCCTCCGTGGGTCCACGGAGACCACCCCCACCCCCCGTCAGAGCCGCGCCTGCCCACGGTGTCCACGCACCACGGTCCACTTCACTCTCCCGTGGACGGGCATCTGCACCGCCCCCGGCACCCTGATGGCAAATCACGCTCGCGCTTCAGAAGCAGGAGTGTGCGCGCAGCTTCTCGGGCACCGCCAGCCCCCCTCCAGGGTCGTGTGGATCTGCGTCCCCAGCAGCGACGCGAGAGGGCCGGTGCACACGTGCGCGGTGGTGATCCGATGACACACACTGTGTCACTGCCGTCTCCAGCTGCCATCTCTCTCCGTACGAGGGAGCCCGGATCTTTCTCCATGTTTGAAAGTCATCCCTGTATCGTTGCTGCAAACTGTTTCTCCGTACCCTCTTCCCACTTCACCCGGCTTGGGGTCCCGTCTCTCGTTTCTTCTGACGGCTCTTTAGAAGTCGGGGATGTTGTGAAGGGACGGTTCTTGGTGGCAGGTGCTGCGGTATTTTTCCCACTTTGCCACTATCTGTTTCTAGTCTCTTCGGCCATGGGGGGAAAAGAATCATTTGTGTGCAAATTCCTCAATCCTCTTACTGCCTCTGAATTCTGAGTCATCATTAGACTTTCCCTACACGGGTTAACAAGATCCATTGTGTGGTTTCACTTCTTCGCCTCCTAACAATGCGGATTTCGTTCTTGTGTGGGGAGTGAGATCGAGTCTAATTTTACCTTCTTCCAAAGGACCATCTAGTCGCCCTGGCACCACTTAAAAAAAAAAAAAAGACATTCCTCCTTACCCAGGGATCTGAGACACCCCCTCGTCAAGCACTCCGCATCCACACGCGCCGGGGGCCACCTGCACCCTCTGCCTGCTCCACCCGGCTGTCTACACGCGGGCCTGAGCCACCCTGCAGCCACAGACCCCCGGCCTGGCGTGCCAATGCAAAGAGGGCCAGTCCCCCTCGCGGTCTCTCTGGTTTCCCTGGTTATTTCTGCATGTTTGATTTTCCATATGAATTTCACTACCAACTTGCCAGCTCCATAAAATAGCTAGCATTTTTATGGGGGTTACTTTAAATTTACAAAGTTAGGGCAACTGGACTTATCTGTAAAGTGTAGCCATCCTGTCCAAGCGCAGACGTCTTCCCATTTGTTCGAGGCTACTTTTGGATCTTTCAAGACTGTTCTAAAATTTTCACGATTGAGGCCGACACACTTCTTGGTTTTACTTCTAAGCAACCTCTTCTTGGTTGCTATTATAAACAGAACCCTACTCTGTCTTCTGTTTACTGTTCGTGTCTATAAAGGCTGTTTTTTATGTTCGTTTTGTATCCAGCTACTTAGTGAATTCTGAGGAGCCTGACCACTGGTTCTCTGGGGTTCTCCAGATAGGTCACCGGGTCACCTGCAAACAGAGACGGTCTTACTTCTCCGCCGACTGTGATGCCCGTTTGCAGCCGCGCTGGCTAACACTCCCAGGGCGAGGCTGGACAGAAGGGGGACGGTGCTCTGATCCCTCACCTCGGTGGAAATGCCTCTGGTCTCTTCGCCAGGAAGACGCCGACTTCAGGACGAAGGTATATACATCTTATCAGGCCAAGGATGGACCCTCCGCAAGGCTGCACTACGATGCGAACGTACTCAGTGCCACGGAACTGCACACTGAAACGTGGCCACGGTGCCGGATTACATAGGTATCTCACCACGATCTGTTTCTGAAGCATCACTCGTCCCCATCTTCCCAAGTAATTTTATGGAGGATATTGGATTTTGTAAAAGACCGGTATCTGTGGAGATATTTATCTTATTCGAACACCCTGTGAATTTTTTTCCTCAGATGGAACAAACGTACGTTCTTAAGATGAATCCCATTCGGTCACGGTGTGTTATTTTTATGTGGTGCTGGCCTCTGGCTGCTGATATTTACTGTGTTTGCACTGACATCCTTCACTGGTATCAGTGATACGGGTACACAGTCACTTCTTTCCTTTACACTGTCTTCACCTGGTTTAAGTATCCAAATACACTTGCTTCATAAAAAGAATTAGGAAGTTCCCTTCCTTTTCAACCCTGCAATATCTGATGACACACTAGGGTCTTTGAAGTTTGACAGAATTCCCTTGTGACCATCCGGGCCTGTGGTTCTCTGGGGTAGTTCCTTACTAACTCCATCAGTACGCAGACTCATCTTTAACATCGTGCTATTCACACGTGACCGTGCGCTGCTCCGTGTTCCCACAAGCAGCTACTTACGTCTGTGGTGCTGACTTCACGGACCTCTGGATCGATCACTCTGTTAGGTTCAAAGGAAGCTTCATACCAGGAAATCAACTGCTGACATACGGGGACCCTGGGAACGCAGCACCGCGGGGACCGTCAGCCGGCTGGGCCGCAGGGACGGTGAGCACGCTGTGCCGTAAGCCAGACTCGACCTGGCAAGTTTAGCTGGGCACAGGGCCGGCACGTGGGGGACCTGCTGTTTCTGCCCTTGGGGTGAGATTAAGAAAAGCTGCAGAACTGAGGCTAATAATCACAGGGTCTTAAGTCAAGGGCAGGGTCCACCTTATTCGCTTTGCAAAACAAGCCGCTTGCGCCCAGAGTGTGAAGCAGCACTTCGCGCTGGTCCCCAAAACTTCATTGTCTTTCACGAGAGTATCTCGCGGAAAAAGCGGAGGCCCCAGGCTCCGCTCGTTTCCCGGGCCGGCCAGGGGCCCGTGCGCCAGCCCCCCAGAGAACACACGTCTGAGATGACGGGCGCTGACTGTAGGCTCGCAGGAGCTCGTCCTCCCTGTCGCCATCACCCCTGCTCACGCTGACCTACACGAGCCACCCGACAGGACACGTGGGGGCAGGTCCCTGCCCCTCCAGACAAGCCGGGACCTCTGGCAGGCTCTCCACCGCCCCCCGCCCCCATCTTCCCTCTCCTGGCAAGCCAACAAAAATACAAAACCCAGAGGAGCCACGAAAATAGCTTTGTTATGCTAGTTTTTTTCATTTCTTTGTCACGAAATTGGAATCAGCAAAGCCTAACAACCAAATGTAGGCCTTGCAATTTTCTGCTTCGAAAACTGGCAAACCCCACCGAGAATCCTAGAAAGTGCCACTTTGCTCCCATTTCACAGTAAAAAGCCAGGCTTGGGGGGAAAAACCGAACAGGTTCTGACGCGGAGGTCAGTCTTTGTACACGTGTGCCTCCCGCCAGCCTCCCGTGCCCACACGGCGGCGGGGCGTTGGTTCCCTGCAGTCTCCCCTTCCTGCAGACCTTCCAAGGTGCACAGAGTGCAAGAGATCCCCCCAGAAACCATAAACAAAAAGATGGACAAATGTGGCTACAAAAAAATAATCTGCACTTAAAAGCAAACACTCAAAAAGCCAAAAAGAAGAACTTTGCGATTCCTGTAACAGACGAAGGGCTAGAACGGTCACCGTCAGTCCTCCACTCTCCCCCCAAAATACACTGAAGAGTGGCGGGCAAAGATTATCCACACCTCACCCACCACAGGACACACCAAAATGAAAACTGCAGTAAGGACCCCTGCCTCCAACCACAGGGAGCACGGTGGCCCCGACTCGCCCTCCCGTCATAACCAACTAGAAGAGCATGGGGTCAGCGGTCCCCTAAAAGGCCGCGCGCTCGAGGATCCGCACCCGAAAGTCAGTCCCCGGAAGTAAGCACCCACCGCCCAACGACCCCCCAAACCGAGGTGGAGGCCGGACCTGGAACCCAGCGACTGAGAAAGGGACGCTCACGTGTGGCTGCAGCCCCGCAAGGCCAGCGGGAGTGAGTTTTGATGAGGAACCACCCCCAGACCCAGAAATCACACACGTCCCCAGGCCAGCACGGGGACCTCACTCAACTCGCGGCGTGTCCAACAAAGACACCAGGAGGACGACGCCTCAGAGGGGGGACCCTCCAGGCCCACCCTAAGGAGCCCGCCTGCCTGCCGGAACGAGTGAGCCATCCTCTAAAGGAATGTCCTAGAGCTCAGCACCCAGCGCGGACATGCCACGCATCAGGCGGCCAATGAGACGCTTTGTAGACGTTCTCAGTCACTGCAGAATGCGTGCCTGGAGCGGAAGACAAAACACTCAACAGAAGCAGACCCGAACTGACAAAAAGATGGTGTGGGCAGAAAAGGAAAACAATTATCCCACATGGGCTGCACGTGTGCAAGGATTTTTTTTTTTAACGAGAAGGATTAGAAGCCAAATGGAAATTTTAGGGGTGCCCAAGTGGCTCAGTCAGTTAAGCGTCTGGCTCTTAACTTCAGCTCAGGTCATGATCTCCTGGTTCGTGGTTTAATCCCCATGTCGGGCTCTGCGCTGACGATGCAGAACCTGCTTGGGATTCTCTCTCTGCCCCTCCCTTGCTCACGCGCGCTCTCTCTCTTTCTCAAAAAACTAAATAAAAATTAAAAAATAAATAAATAAATAAAACGCAGCTGAGACGCCACAGAAGAAGAGATCAGGCATAGAAACAGAACGCGCCTGAGACGGGGCACAAACAGGAGACGGCCCGACGTGCAGGAGCAGAGGCTCACGCCCGGGACGTCCACACCAAACAGCCCAGAACACGAGAATCAGACCTGCGGAAGGCACGAGGTGGGGAAAGGAAGATACTGGAAAAAGAATAGCCAGAAAAATTTCAGGAAACCTCAAATCCACAGGTCGGATAAAGTCAACAAGCTGCAAACAGGACATGTAAACACACACACACACACACACACACACACACACCCCAAAGGTAAGCATAATCAAATCACAGAAAAGCAATGATGAAGATGAAAATCTTAATAGTAGCCAGGGGAAAAAATGCATTTTCATTTATGTAGGAAAAAAAAAAATGTGTATTAGGGAAGAGATGGAAACCATGCAAATAACCTGGAAAAGAGAAAATCCGAAGACTTCTTGAACAGTAACAGTTGTCCACTGGAGTGAAAACAGACTCCAAAGAGAGGGACGTGAGGTCCGGAAGCAGACACCACCTCCGGGATCGTGATGGAGGCTCCACAAGGAACAAAGCTGGAGGCCGTGGACATGCGGACCCCGGAGTCGTAGCACCCCACCAACGCTGCGACCCGAAGCTCATCTGAACGCGTGGCCGGGATGCACTGGCTCGTGGTTTCCTGAGGTCCGGAGGCCAGTGCCGGAGAGCAGGAGGCTTCCCCGCCAGGGGACCCCAGGACTCGCTGGGATGCCGTCCGCTGGGATGCCGTCCGCCAGGGCACCGGGAGACAGACTCCCGGGGGCTGGAGGGCGCCAGGACCCGTGCCGGGGAGCCTCCCACCAGGGTGCCATGCAGACCCCCTGGGAAGCCGCCCGCTGGCAGGTGTCAGGGAGCACCCCCGGGCTCCGGCAGGCAGGCACCACGGGAGCCCGGAAAGACCCGCCCTCCCGCAGAGAACCCCCAGCTCTGTACTGACAAGGATGCCACCGTGCCAAGCCACAAGAGAGGAGCAGAGAGTCAAGTCACAGGGTCACGAAGCCGGGTGAGGGCGGACGCGTGGGCCTGGAGAGGCGACGCGTCGGTAACTGGCACAGAGGGAACAGACCGCCACCGCGCTCGGCGGGCCAGGAGACAGGCAGGAAAACACTGCCAACGAAATGACATTTTTTAAGACCGTCCACCTGGAACCACACCCGGGAAAACGTATCTGTCCGGAACGAAGGCCGCGAGAGTGGTTCGACGGAGAAGCCTTCCTGATACACGGCACCGGGCAGGTGGATGTCCCGAACTCGTAACAGGTCAGGGACTTACGTGTAAAACGTGCAACCGTGAGGCTTCTGGGAGACTCACGGGAGAAAACTTTGAGGCTCGGAGGCTCGGCAGAGTTCGGAGACTCGAGGCCAGAAGCACCATCCACCACAGGAACAACCGACACACTGGATCCCGCCAAACGGAACGATGTTTGCTCTGAAGACCAGGCATGAAGAGGCCGAGAGACAAATCAGACGCCGGGAGGAGAGGTCTGCAGACCCCACCTCTGGCACAGAACCGCGCTGACGGACTCTCAACCCTCAACAGCAAAACCCGATCCCGTTCCGACAGGCCATCAGACACGAACGGGCATCGCTGAGGACACACAGAGGCCACACAAGCTGGTCCAGACACGGCGGCCATCGGCGCCATCAGGGAAATGCGTTTTCCAACAACGAGGGAGCACACGCGCCTACCTATCCACCAGCCACAATCACGGGGCCCCTGGGCGGCTCCGTCGGGCGAGCATCCCACTTCAGCTCTCGTCACGATCTCGCAGTTCGTGGGTTTGAGCCCTGCATCGGGCTCTGTGCCGAGAGCACAGAGCCTGCTTGGGATTCTCTCCCTGCCCCTCCCTCTCTCTCCCTAACATTAAAAAAAATAGTAAGTGACATCACCAAATGCTGGTGAAGCCACAGAAAATCTGGGTCAGCCACACACTGGTAGTAGGGACATAAAATGGGGCGGCCACTCGGGGAACTGGTGTGGCACTTTCTCACAAAACTACACGTGTGCTTTCTACAACCCCTCAGTTGCACTCTCGGGCTTTATCCCAGTGAAAGGAAAACATGTTCTCACACACACACACACACACACACACACACACACACTCCTATACACAAATATTACAGCAGCTTTAAGGACTATAGTCAAAACAGGAAGCAGCCCATACCCGCGGGCCACGGTCAGGCACGCAGCCCAGGAGCCAGAACAACAAAAGGGTCCATCCATCCACACAGCGCAGTGTTAGTCTGTCAGTAAGAAAGAGTACGCTACCGGGGCGCTGAGGGCGGGGGGTGCGTAGCGGGCTGTCAGCTGAGCATCCGACTTCAGCTCAGGTCATCGTATGTCCTGGCTCCTGAGTTCGAGCCCTGTGTCAGGCTCTGTGCTGACAGCTCAGAGCCTGCTGCAGATTCTGTCTCCCTCTCTCTCTGCTCCTCCCCGAACACTCTGTCTCTCTTTCACTCAAAAACAAACATTTAAGAAAAGAGAGAGTAAACTATTGATAAGATCGACAACCTGCATGGATCTTCAGTGGACTGACAGAAAAAGCCAATCTCAAAAGCTTACACGCTGTGTGGTCTCATCTATATCGTTTTTTTTTTTTAATATTTATTTTTGAGAGACAGAGACAGAGCGTGAGCAGGGGAGGGGCAGACAGAGAGGGAGTCGCAGCATCCGAAGCAGGCTCCAGGCTCCGAGCTGTCAGCACAGACCCTGACACGGGGCTCAAACTCATGAACCGCGAGATCGTGACCTGAGCCAAAGTCGGACACTTAACCAACTGGGCCACCTGGGCACCCCCATCTGTAACAAATGCTTGAAACGAGCCGACTACAGACACGGAGGACAGGTCTGTGGAGGCCAGCAGGCCGGGAGGGTGGTGAGCACGAGGGATCCATGAGATAGAAGCGTCTGTACCTGGAGCACAGTGTTCACACGAATCCTTACGTGTGAAAACATCACACAGAACTCGTACCACACACAAACAAGCGTGTGTAAAACCCAGGACGCGTGAGTAAGAATGAGAGACTGTATGCACGTCAACTTCCTGGTTGATACTCTGCTGTAATTTCCCAGTAAGTCACCCCTGCGGAAAGCAGGAGAAGAATATGGGACTTGCTGGTAGTAATCTAACAAGCGCATGTTAATGCACCACTATCTCAAAATAAAAAGGTGTTTCAAATCGAGGTGAGACACAGATTCTTTTTTTTAGAAGAAGGACTCTTCACCAGGTGACCTACGGTAAGGTGAAATGTCGCAAGAAGCTCCCAAGAAAAATTCTACTCCACGGAAATCTGGAGCTACACAAAGGAAATGGCCAACGTGTAGGAAAAACCAAATTTTCTCATTTTCAGTCTCTTGAGAAGGCAGGGGATTCTAAACACTGCTGTCCTACAGAACTTCCTGCCACGGCAGAAACATTCTCGCCCTGTGCTGCCCAACATGGGGGACCCTGAGCGCCAGGGACATGACCAGTGTGGCTGACAAACTGAATTCTAATTCTTAATTTTAATGATTTCAACCTAAGAAGCCCCATGCCAGAGCGCCTGCTGTATGGGGACAGGACAGGTATGTAGCATAAATAATCACAAGGTACTGCAGGTTTCAAACATAAATGAACTAGATAAATGTGTGACTACTGGCCCAGCGCTCTCACTGGGCAACCCCCCCCTCCCCCGCCACGGGCTCGCATGACAGCGCCCCCCCCCCCCCCACCATGCCCGGAGCACAGCAGGGACGCTGCACCCTGCACCTGCACAGGCCCAAACCACCTGAGGCACAGTCTGTGCTCATAGTCTGTGCTGGCTCGGGCAGGGGAGGCCCCTGCCTGCCACCTGTCTAGGCAGCACCCCCCTCCCCCAACCAGCAAGTCCCTGGACGCAGGCGCTCGGCTAGGCTGGGCCACAGCCACACTGGCTTTCAGCAGGCCTGAGGTCACCTCCTGGGGGAGCCCAGCAGGCCGAGCAGAGTGCATCCAAAGGCAGGCAGCGTGACACGGGGAACTGCATATGCAAACACTCATCACTAAACAAGAGAAAAGATCTGCAGTTAACTAACAAACCCAAGAGCAAAACAAAACGGGATGTTAAACAACTGTTCAATTCATCCCACAGAAAGCTGGGAAAGAGACAACAGGGAACAAGACACGTGGGACAGGCAGAAAAGGAGCCACAAGATGACGCGGCCCCAAGCAGCCCCACGGCACTGAAGGTAAACTGACAGAAACGACCTATGTCCCCCCCCGGGCACCACACGAGCTAGAGAGTGAACTGTACCCCGATTTCTCAAGTTAGGATTAAAGCAGGATTAGAGCAGAAAGTAACACGGTTCAGGAGCAATTATACAGACCACACGGTGAAATTTTTGCTGAATTGGGTGAAACAAACTACATTCTCAAAATTAATTTCACGTGCTTTTTAGAAACCTTTCAAAGTGACTTACCGGAAATTTCTAAATTACTTATGTGGATCAAATTGTATTTCCACTGACATCCGGTATTTTGGACATAAAAACATGTCTGCAACAAACCCACTTTTTTTTTTTTTTTTAAGATCTTGATTTTTAAGTAATTTCTACACCCAACGCAAGGCCCGAAGTCACAACCCCGAGATCAGGAGTCACACGCTTTACCAACTGAGCCAGCCAGATGCGCCAACAAACCCCCTTTAAATATAAATCCACGCGTCTGCGAAAAGCAAAGGGGTGTGCAAGAGGTCCCGCTAACACTTGTGAAAAAACACGCGTCTGTGTCAGTAGCGATCAACCACACCTGAGAACAAAGACAGACCTAGGGATGAAAAGGGACATCTCGTGATCAGGAACAGGGACATCTCGTGATCAGGAACAGGTCACTGATTCACCAAGACGACACATGTCACATCACATCCTCAGTGTAGATGCACCTAATGTCACAGTTTTTAAAAATGTGAGGCAATCGGGGCGCCTGGGTGGCGCAGTCGGTTAAGCGTCCGACTTCAGCCAGGTCGCGATCTCGCGGTCGGTGAGTTCGAGCCCCGCGTCGGGCTCTGGGCTGATGGCTCGGAGCCTGGAGCCTGTTTCCGATTCTGTGTCTCCCTCTCTCTCTGCCCCTCCCCCGTTCATGCTCTGTCTCTCTCTGTCCCAAAAAAAATAAATTAAAAAAAAAAAAAAAGTTGAAAAAAAAAATTTAAAAAAAAAATGTGAGGCAAAAACCAGGACAACAGAAAATCAGGCAAGCCCACACTTATATTTAAAATATCGGGGCGCCTGGGTGGCTCAGTCAGTTAAGCGTCCGACTTCGGCTCAGGTCATGATCTTGCGGTTCGTGAGCTCGAGCCCCACGTCGGGCTCTGGGCTGACAGCTGGGAGCCTGGAACCTGCTTCCGATTCTGTGTCTCCCTCTCTCTCTGCCCCTAACCTACTCACATTCTGTCTCTGTCTCAAAAATAAACACACGTTTAAAAGTAATAATAATAAAGTAAAATAAAACAAAATACTGATTTCAGGGGCACCTTGGTGGCTCAGTCGGTTAAGCATGTGACTTGGGTTCAGGTCATAAGTTTGACGGTCTGTGAGTTTGAGCCTCGTGTCAGGCTCTGTTCCTGTCAGCTTGTTGCCTGGAGCCTGCTTCGGATTCTGTCTCCCTCCCTCTCCTGCTCACGAGCGCCCTCTCTCTCTCTCAAAAATAAACATTAAAAAAAAATTATAAATTCATTTAAATAAATGCTGATTTCAGGGGCGCGGTGGTGGCTGTTGGTTGAGTGTCTGACTCTTGATTTTGGCTCAGATCACGATCTCACGGTCCGCTGGGTGAGCCCCGCTTCGGGCTCTGCATTGACTTCAGAGCCTGCTTGAGACCCTCTTTCTCCCTCTCTCTCTGCCCCTCCCCGGCTCATGTGCGTGTTTTCTCTCTCTCTCAAAAATAAACATTCAAAAAGAATAAAAAATTAGGAAGACAATACTGACTTCAGAATCAATACAAGTACACAGTGTTCTTCCCGCTGAGGACGACCAGAACCGTCGCCAGCTGGGTCTGAGCACCACTAACAGAGTGGCCCCCAGCTGCCACCAAGGACTCCAAGAACACACGTTCCGGTCAAGTGCGGCGACATACCAGCCTCGAGGCATCTAAAAGGAAGGAAGTCAAAGTATACTCTGAGACCACAGGGAATTAAAACAAGAAACCCGTAACAACAACGAAAAAAAATCTAGGGGAAAAAAAGCAAACGTTTGCAAATTACACCACACTTCCAAATAACCAGGATCGAAACAAAAATCACAAGGGAAATTAGCAAAACTGCGTGTCAACACGTAAGGCTTCAGGCACTGGTGCTGTAGGAAAACTCGACAGTGCCCTACATCAGTGTCAGGGGGGAGCCCTTCCGGAACGGCCAGCCGGTGCTGTTTATCGGCAAGAGGCCTCAGCTCCTCGGCAGGTCGCCCTCTTCACAGGCTGCTCGGCTGCCCTCACCCCGCGGCGGCTGGCCGCCCCCACAGTGGCTGATCCAGCTGTTCCTTTAAGATGACCTTGCCGAGAACAAGATCAAATGTTAAGTCTGGACACTGGGTGGGCAGCTTTCTCAGCTGCCGCACACCAGCCCGTAACTTGCCTTTGTGAAAGTAAACGTCATCACAACCGAAACGCGGAGTCTGGAGGATGCACCGAATGTTCCGGTCTGCAGCGGGAGGGTTGCATGAACAACGCCAGGCCGACGGCACCATCTAAACGGAACACAGGGGAGACCACGGGCCAGCCGTCCTGAGTACACATCTAACAGAAACGTTGGCACGTTCCCAGAGACAAGGACCACAACGTTCATCGTGGCCGGTACGCGAACTAGTCAAAAGGCCCCTGACGGAACGGACGTGCCGTGGTATCTTCACACGTGGGCACAGCACGTAGCAAGAGAACGAACCACCTACGATCCCGTGTCACGATGCGGATGAATCTCAGCGGGAGAGGGGGGCCCAAGGGGCCTGAAGCCACTAAGGGCAAAGTGTCGGTGGGCCTGGCCTCAGGGGGCGGGGATGCCTCCCCATTGTTTCTGTGGACACGTCACACACGTGCACTCAGCTGGTGACTCTCTAGTGGGCCCACCGGACGTGCCCCTTCCAGCCGTACTCAAAATGCAGACAGACCAAGAAAGCAGTAAGGATTAAGAAATACGTCAACTGAGCATCTAATTCTTGATTTCAGCTCAGGTCATGATCCCAGGGTCATGAGATCAAGCTCCCCCAGCAGCCTCCTTGCATGGAGCCTGCCTGGGTTTCTGTCTCTCCCTCTCTCTCTGCCCCTCCCCCACACTTGCACGCTCTCGCTCTCAAAATACAACAACAAAAAAAGACCACCGATCTTTTTAAGTCAATAAATGACCTGGGGGCGCCTGGTGGTCTCCATCGGTGGAGCACGTGACTCTTGACCTCAGGGTTGTGAGTTCAAGAAGCGCCAACACTGGGTGTAGAGATCACTTAAAAATAAAACAAGTTGGAGCAAAGCCCAAGAACCCTTCTCCCCCCAGAAGGTTAAAGGTACAAACAGGAAGAAAAAATGGAAAGTAGAAAACAAAACCAACGGGGTGTGTAAGGACCTAATCCTCAGCTCCCACGGCAGGCCAAGAGGCGGAAACACAAAGAGGCCGGCTTTGTGAGCCAGCTGGCGGCGGACCCGGCTTCCCAGCAAGGCCGTCGTGGGAGAAAGTGAGCACGAGACAGAAAACCCTTCCAACACAGCACGTGGCCATCATGGGTGTGCGTTCCGACCAACCAACCGAGAAAGGCAGGCCTGGGGCAGCCGGGGGCCTGCGGGTCAGGGTCCCCACGGGAACGCGGCTCACACCCAACCTCTGGGAAGGCCTGGATGGAGGGCCTCACTTAGGAGACAGGGACAGGGTTTCAGGACCAGGAGGCCACTTCGGTCCCAAAGGGGTGCAGCCCCACAGGAGGCAGCTGCGGCAGAGGAGAAGGGTGCTGGGTCTCCTCTCCCACCCCCAACCCCGCCCGCCACCAGAGCCCGAGTCCGCGTGTGCTGGGGCAGGAGGGGCACGAAAGCACCCATGTGGACGGAGCATGACCCGCCGACTGCGTTATTACTGTCGGCAGCGTGGTGGTTCTCGGAGGATGCGGACGTACGAAGGGAAATACAAGTAGCGAGCACAACGCAGCCGCTGGGAGAAGGAATGAGGAACGGGGCTGAAGGGCGCAGGGCGGGTCACTGTCACTGTCGGCTGGTCAGCAGTTTGGTCTTGGCCGTGTGCACCTGGGACTGTGAGAATAACGAGAGAGATTTGAAAGCGAGCACCGGAGAGGCAGTGATGGCAGCGGCCGCCCTGCGTCCGTTCTGATCCTGACGGGCGGCTCGGCACCACCTCCCAGGCAGGTGCCAGAGGGCCCCGCGCACACTGCCCTCAGCTCCGCCCCTGCCGCCCTGTTTCAGGCACCTGCCCACGAACACAGCGAACGTTCCGCGAGAAAGAAAGCCCACATGAACACAGAAGAACAGGGTTTGGCTTTGTTTTCAAAGACAGTAACCAGTTAGTTTTAAAACTATACAGGTTTAAAAGGCATTTTAAAGAGAGATCGACAAACTTCCCCCTAAGAGCCAGATGATAAATACCTCAGACTGCACTGGCCATCCAGCCTGTGAAACTGCCCCCGCTCTGCTGTCGTGGCCCAAAACAGACGGAGGCCACACCTACACCAACGGGCGCAGCTGGGTCCCAGTACGGTTTTACTTCAGGACGCTGGGATTGGAATCGCATGGGATTTTCACATGCCACGAAGTATTGTTTTTCTTTTGCTTGGTTTTCGATCACTGAAAAATGTGAAAGCCGTTCCCGGCTCACAGGCCACACAAAGCCAGGCAGCAGCAGGACTTGGCCCGCAGGCCCCCCGTCAACACGTCACCACCACCAGACCCAAATTTCTCCTAAAACCAAGAACTTCAAAGCAGATTAACGAGAACACTGTCTGTGCGCAGTGCAGTGCAGGGCTGACGAGGTCTGGCTCCTCAGGCACGACCCCGGGGCACCCCCGGGCACGCCCCCGCTGCTCCTTCAACGACTTCTGCCCAACCCAACACCCCACTGTGCCCCTTGTGGGAAGGGTGAGCGGCTCACCCACGGCTCTGTCTTCAGATCAACGTTTAAAGCAAAACAAGGCACTTAGGGATTTCGCTTCTGCGACACAGAACAACTGGTCTCTAAGTACCCCAAGAAACCCCGCACCAAAGGCGTCACGGACACACACGGGCTTTCCCACCTCTGAGACGCATCACTGGGAAGTGGGTAAAAGCACAAATAAACACATCAGCGGACACATCTGTAAAGACTACCCACCAAAAAAACGCTTTTTCACATTAACAAGTCAGCATCTCAGTCACAGACAGTACACTCATCAAAGACGGTTTTGCTCAATATATTTTGAAATTAGTTCCAAATGTTGCTCCTAAACATTTCCAGAAGCTGCAAAAAGCTCATCTCTATTCATCGGTGATTAGAATCCAGCGGATGCCCCGGGTCTTTGCATCCCGTGCAGCGTTGACACAGAAATCACAGACCTACGTAACACCCTCCACCGTTTCCCTGGAGAGCTGGGTTCCGGTCGGGGCTCCCGGGTCCTCACGCTCCGAAGAAGTCCAGTCTGCGCCCCGCGCCCCGACCAGCTCACGTCACGGCGGCGGGGACTGAGCAGACGGCGGTGGCGGCCACCGGAGGAATGGAGCCACCCCGCCTGGGTTTCGGGCCCCGGCCGGCGGCGGCCCCCACGCCGGACAGCACGCCCCACCATCTAGAGGGAGACACAGGGACGAAACGTGCCGCCCACGCTGCCGTAGAGCTCGCGGACTCCCCTGGAGAAGCGTCCAGCGCCACGGGAACAGTGGAAGCTCCACAGCCGCCACGCCCACCACAGGTTCCGGTCCCCTCCGATACGAAGAAAAGGCGCTTCAAGGCACCGGCACCACCCGTTGCGTCTCTGGCCGAGTACCAGGCCGTCTGGTTTCCCTTCAACCAGAAGAGTGCCCAGGACGCCAGGCAGAAGAGCCTGCTCGGCGGCGGAAAGTTCTAGAGCCAGGATACCGACCAGTTCTCTGGGACGGCCCACGTGCGTGTGGAGCTGGTGCGGACCTAACTGCCACCAAGCGTGGGTCGGGAACGATGTCCCCATTTCTTACGGGGAGCCGCGGGCAGAGGGGACAGCAGAGCCGGCTTTGGCTCGAGGCCACGAGAGTGCGGGGGCGGCTAGGACGGGCACCTCAGGGACGCCTCCCCCGGCTTCATCTTCTTGGCCTGCCCGTTAGGCCCAGCAGCCGGGTTCTGCCGCCGCTTCTGCAGCCTCTCCTCCTTCTTCCTCAGGTAGGCAGTCACGTTGTCAAAGGTGGCCTTGTAGAGACCACTGAAACCGACGTCCACGCCAGCCACGCCTGTGCAGGAGGAACGGAAACAGAAGCCAGGTGGGATGGGGACCGAGGCCCTGCCGCAGGGGGATCAACTCGCCACGGCCCAGACCTCCCAGCAGACCCGCGGCACCTGCTCCGAGGCGCCCCCACGACGCCCGTCTCCGGGTGGCCATGCCAGCCGGACCCAGGACTTGCTTCCAACAGCACGCCAGAGCCAGGTCATCGCCGGGAGACGAGGCACAAGGGCTGTGGCTCACACGCTCGTATGAGCCGCCCCACGGGGGCGCCTGTGCTGGGGACTGCAGGCGGCCTGCAGCCAATAGCCAGCGAGGAAGCGAGGCCCTCTGCCCAGCGGCCTGCGGGGACCAGGACCCTGCCAGCAACCACTGTGCGCACCTGGAATCAGATCCCACCCCAGGGGCAGCGGAGCTCTTCTCAGAACCACACCAACAGCCCAGTAAGAAGTACTGTCGCCTTCACCCACTGAGCACGGGACACTCATTACGCAGCAAGGTAACGGACGCGGACTGAGCTCAGTGTCAAGGGTTGAGAGGCCTGATGGCCACAGACCAGCCCCACGGGGTCCACTTCACCCCGGTCAGAAACCCCACAGGGCCCGCTGCTCTGGGTCCCCTACCTCTTCTGGGACTTCCATGCTCAGCTGGCCTTCCTTCCCTGTGTCTCCGCCCCGGTCCCTTCCCCCACCCCCGGCACCTTCCCCAAACCTGCGCTGTGAGCAAACTGGTTTACCTGCAGAACTTCAGGAAAACTAAGCCCACCTTGGACCTGGCCCTCCCAGGGGATCCACAACAAGACAAGCTGGCCCCAGGCCCCGGCAGGGACGATGGCCAAGCGTCAGGCAGGGAGTAGGCTCGCCAGTGTCCCCAACACAGTCCTGCTACAGGCCCATTTGACAGTGTTGCTAAAGCAAATCCACACAGTGCTGGGAGGACGGAGCCCGGTCACTGCCCTAGTCCTTCCACCCCGGAAGGAAAGCTGGAAGTTAACCCTGGGACACAGAGCCAACAAATCCCCATGAGAACGCCTTCCACGAGACTTTAGGTCGTTGCCAGGGTCAACACAGACAGAATTCACGTGTGACTCTCTTGAGTTCCAAGAACTCGGACTTCTGCCTGGGGAAGGCTTTGACAGGTGTCTTCTGCTCAACCACGTCTTTACTCAAATGAAGGCAGCTGACTCCCAAAGCTGGCCATGAGTCATCCCTGTGACATGGTCGCCTCAAGTCTCTGCCCAAGAACAGCATCGTGGAAGTCGCTAGAAGCCGTGCAGCTAAGGGCTTGCCTTCCTCTATCAATAAAAACGGAGCGAGGTCTTGTCCTCGTAACGTTCTCAGACAGGACTAAGTGAAGGCAGCACTCAATGCTTCCCACGGGCCCTTCAACTGACGGGGACCCGTGGCTCTGACAGCCAGGCCACTCTCCTCACACTGCAGCGCCACTCGGGGGGGGTGGGGGATCGGCCTTCTCACCACGGTCTCTCCCCTTCTCTCGGCCTGGGGTTCACATTGGGTCCCACACTGGGCCAAGAAGACCCTCGGGGGTTCCAGTGATTGTCCCCACGCCTGACCTCATGGCCAGGAACCGCTCAGGGCCAACATTCGAGGCTCACAAGTCGCCCCACGCTCCAAGTGAAGGCGCACCCGTTACCGGCCCCGCCCTGGGGATCAGCACCGGCAGCCCTGAAGGCAAAGGGGTGGACCCCGCCCCGACTGTGACCCCGGTTCCCATGTAGCTCATGGTCCTGGAGCAGGCTCACACTGGGCGTTCCCAGTGTGGGTGTGGGTCAGCCCCCCGGTGCCCCAACCAGCCACTGGCCTTCTGGAGGGGATACGGACGCATGCCATGCTTCCTGTATCCTTGCTCAGAAAAGCGGCTTCCTACTGTGTATCGCAGCCTGGGATCTGCCCCTGGCCGATTCTGGATGTCACCCCGAAAACAGGCTGTGCCCACATTCTTACCTTCCAGCATGGCCCAGTTCCCCCGGAGATGGGCGGAGACTTTCTCTACCGCGGCGTCTTCAGGAGCAGCCTGAGAAGACAACGGAGGGAGGCAGGACTCAGGCCGCGGTGCTGCCGGCGCTGGAAAGGGCAGACCCGCCAGGCGTGGTCCCGGCAGCCGGGGCCCGGGAGACACCCGCTCGGGCCGCCCGACACCAGGCAAAGCCAGCCGGCAGTCCCAGCGCGAGAGACGCAGCTGTCCTCGCGTCTCGTCGGATAAAGACCCATGACGTGAGGGCCACCGGCATTCCCTCCACATTGGCTTGTCGAGCGCAACCTTTTCTGAGGAGCCCGGCAGACCCCACACATCCCAGCTGGGGGCATTCTGTCCGCCACCACTTTCTAGATGAAAATACCCGGAGAGGCTCCGGGCGTCTCCAAAGCCCTCGGTCAAGTGAGCGCTTGTAAAGGATGGTCCAGCCAGCACGGGGCTCGGGCGGGCTTTATCTCATTCTCCCCCGCCATCGCCACGTCCTAGGAGATTCGGGACGGGCGGGAGACAACGCCGCTTTACAGACGGGGGAGCCGACTCAGAGAATGTGCGAGGTTCGCACGTCGCCCGGCCCACAGCCCACACCCCTTTCTCCACACATGGGCGCGCGTGAGTCCAGTGCGCCACGTGCAAGGCCACGTGCAGCCTGCCGATGTCGAGGCCACACACCCAAGCCACCCCAACTGTCGGTTCCTCTGCTAAAAAGACACGTGACCAGAAAAGTCAGAAGGAACGTATGCCAATGATGGCAACTACCCCCCCCCCCCCAAAAAAAACCACTACAGGCATCGTGACATGAACAGAGCTGGCTGAGGGGGGCGCCTGGGTGGCTCAGTCGGTTGGGCGTCCAACTTCGGCTCAGGTGATGTTCTCACGGTTCGTGGTTCGAGCCCCGCGTCGGGGTCTGTGCTGGCAGCTCGGGGCCTGGAGCCTGCTTCGGATTCTGTGTCTCCCTCTCTCTCTGACCCTCCCCCACTCACACTCTGCCTCACTCACTCTCTCTCTTCTTCAAAAATAAACAGACATTAAGAAAAAAAAAACAAAAGAAGAGCTGGCTGGGCATCCCTGCTCCCTGAATCCACGTCACAAATCCTCCGGCCACACCCCCCCGAGCACCGAGCCACGATCGAGCTGTAAGGGGGCACAGCCGTCGCCCCCTCCACCCCCACCAGAGGCACACGGCCAGCAACCTCACCTGCCACTGGCCGCCCACAGGCCTGCAGAGCACGAGGGGGGCTTCCCGGTGGTCCTGCAGGACCCACAGTCCCCGGCCCTCCTCGAAAGCGATGTCCCACACTCTGTGCCGAAACGTCAGCCGCTGTCTGTAAACCAGCTGCTGTCTGGCGGCATCGAGCTGGAAAACGTAGACCGCGGGAATACTTTCCGCAAAGAGAGAGAGAAGTTGTATTACGGCTACGACCAGGCCCACGTGGTATCATCCGACGCGTACAGCTTAGTGCCGTGCCCGGGTCGCCCCCAACAGGGACCCGGCCATCGCCAACCTCTCGGCTGCAGGCTCACGAGCAGCCCAGCCGCACGCACCTAGCCGAGCCGCCTCCGGGCCGGAGAGCCATAGGACCTAGGGTCGCAGCGAGTGCAGGTCGCCCAGTTCTGGCCCAGCCTGCCCTGCGGCACTAGGGAACCAGTGCAGCACAAAACAGGTGGAGAAGGTGACCGTCCCGGCTGCGCCTCGGACGGCACGGGACGCACCGGCACTCCCACCCGCTCTAAACCCGCGTCCTTGCTGTAAAAGAAGCAAAGACGCCCGCGGCAGGCTTGTCCTGAGGACACACGAGATGTGCGGACACACCACACGCCCACGCGGCGCATAAACATGCTGATGCGCCCGCGGATGGCACGTGCCCCCGAAATCCTCCTCCTCAGCGCCCCTCGGCACCGGAGCCCTCGGGAGGGCCAGCGGGTCGTGCCGTGACCTGCCCGGCCCTCAGGAGGCACCGACTGAGGTGCGTTCCACAACTCTTGGGTGGCCCTCGGGCACAGACTTTCTCAGGCACAGCTGGAGGCCATGAACCGAGCAGCGCGTACAGGAGGGCCAGCCCACAGCAAGGGGCCCATGGACGCCCCGCAGCAGCACGAGCTCACCAGTCACACAGCAGCGCCACGCAGCCGTCCTGGCTCCGGTAAGTGATCCTGGAGGCGGCAAACCTCTGCAAGGGAGCACAGCAACGTAAATGCACGCTAGCTGCCAGGGACCCGGCCCCAGACTACTCTGTTCAAAGCGAGATCGGACGCGGCAAGACTTTGACGTTGCCACCACGGTCGAGGAAGGAAAAAGAGACGACGGCCCTAGAATTTTCTGGAGATCGGTGAGAGAAAAGGAAGACACAGCAGACCCCCATGACACAGTTCTGACGTGCCACGAGAGACAGAGAAGCCTCTCCGTGGCTCTGGCCCTCCCTCCAGAGCCTATGCGGTGTCTTTGGAGCCAACAGAACTGGTCAAAAAGCAAGACCAGGGGACAGCAGAGAACACAAGGAATTATTAACAAGACACAACGGTGTTGAGGTCCCCTGGTCCTGGAGAGGGAACCACCAGACGCCCGCCAGTCGGGAGAAGTGGAGGGAAAGGTCTGGTGCTCACCAAGCCTGGCCTGAGGGGCTGGGCCATGCGGGAGGGGGACTCCAGGGAGGGAGGGAGGCGAGGAGCCCGAGGGACAGGGATGCTCCACAGACCCTGCAGGCCTTGAGGGCCAGGCCCAAGGTCAGACAGCTGCTGGTTCAGGGTCCTCTCTCAACCTCACTGTCCAGAGCATCAGAAGGTTCAGAGAGCACAAATATGAAAAAGTTGCTGGAACAAATTCTATTCGCCACAGCCTCCAAGGGGGGACACCAGCATGGCAGCCACCCAAGCAGAAGGCACCACGAGCAGGTGGCCAGAGCAGCAGAGTCGGCTGAGCTGGAGGCCCAGGCAGCCACTCGGCTGGGTGGCCACGGCCCCAGGGGTCCTTGAGGCTCTGGCCCGTGGTCAGGCCTGGCCTGCCCACTTCTGAGAGGGAGTAAGGGCAGCGGCTACAGAGCAGTCTCAGGGGGACAAGAGCGAGCAGGCAGTCCCAGGATGAGGCAGAAGAAGCCCTCAGTTCTCATACGGACCTCCTGCAGGTTGGCGGGGGGCCATGTGGGGGCTCCGGGGGGAACTGCAAAGCTCCCAGTGACAGGCAGGACATCCTGGTCATCAAGAAACCACACCGAGGGCCAGATCTGCAGGCGTGAACAGCCACGAGAGCGAACTGCTCCCTCCCTGCCAGGCCCAGCCAGGCCTCCAGGAAAACCGGTGGGGCTGTCCTCAGGTGACCAACCTGGACCTCAGCCGTGCAGGGCACCAGCTGGGAAGCATCACAGAGCTGAGTGCCCATGAGCACGGAATCCGGAACACCCCAAAGGGCCGCCCACACGTTCTCCCCTGAAAATCTTTCACAACCAGAGGCCCAGGTGACCTGACCTGAGAATACACTGGCCAGTGTGTCATCCCAGGGGTACGGGGAGGGTCATGAGACTAATTAAGTGCTCTGCTCAAGCATCACTGTCTTTTCTGTTTCCAAGCAGGATCGGGAGAGGCACTTCTGTAAAGCGGGTGTTGCAACGCACGTACAGCGAAATACAAATTATCTCCTACTTACGCGACCGGGCGCCCTCAAGGAGAACACGCGTTCTCCCAAGCTGGAACAAGTCTGTGCTGACGGCAGAGAGCCGTTTCTCACACAACAGTGGCTCTGGCCCACGGCATCCCCGGGACTGGAGAGGCGCCCTGCAAAGTCCAATAAACCCACACCCAGACGCTACCTCGTCACCCCAGGGCTCCGCTGGCTCCTGCAGGCTGGTCAGGTGACAGCAGTGCAGCTCTCGGCCACTTCTGTACTCCCAGAGCCTCAGGGTGCGGTCCTGCACACAGCAAGGACAGGTCAGTGTGCACTCGCGGGGAGACCCAGGCCTGCCTCAGGCGGGGGGGGGGGGGAGGACTGACTCAGCGGAGCCAGCACGAAGGCTCTCTGTGCTCAGTCACGCAACCACTAAGAAAACACGTGACCCCATGGCAAAGCAGGCAAAGGACACGAGACGACCCGTCACATACAGACATCACGGACCACGGCGGCTGGGTTGGAGCCTAAGCACGCACACACGGGCACGCACACGCACACACACCACAACAATCA
The DNA here is from genome assembly GCF_016509475.1 of Prionailurus bengalensis. Lineage (NCBI taxonomy): Eukaryota > Metazoa > Chordata > Mammalia > Carnivora > Felidae > Prionailurus > Prionailurus bengalensis. Next base: position 3,297,383 of record NC_057350.1, on the reverse strand, counting down.
TGTGCTCGCACAGGAGAAACACGGGTCGGGCCAAGCACAAGGACGGTCCCACGTCCCTGTTTAGGAACAGTGAAAAGGGGGCGTCCATTTGTTCCCCGTGAGACCGTCAACTGTGTGGCCGGTAAGGAAACTGGTGTGCATCCCAAAGGCCTCAGCGCCCCGCAGACACACACGACAGAGGAAGAACTCGTGTTAACAAATGCAGGTCACGGCGCTTGCTGAAGGGACGGGACACGCGAAGAACCGCACGTCTAAGGAGAATGAGCAGGGAGTGAAGCGCGGGTGGGCCGTCGGGTCTACCCAGGAAATCCGTGCGCTAGATCCCGTCGCTGGGAACGCGTGCACAGGCCCACGCGCACCTGAAAACCTAACGCTGACTCATCCAATGAGACGCCACCAACACAGCCGCCACCAACACAGCGCACACGGCAGGTTTTAAACCACCAGGAAAAAAGGACGGACGACAAACTGCCCGAGTGTTAACGGCAGGGGTGTGTGGGCGCTGGGCAAGAGGACGTAGCCGCCGTGAACATACACGCCCACCCCTACGTCCCTCCCCAGTGACCAGAAAGGGAGGTTTCAGAAGCATGAACCCTCGAGGATGAAGACGACAGTCATGTGAGGCCACCCGGGAGGAGGTGAAGGGAGGGACAGGCCATAGGGGGCTGAGATGTGACGCACCAGGCCGGGCCCAGCAGCACAACCAGGGGGTCCGTCAGAGCAGCCGGACTCCCCACCCTGCTGCCCGCAGAGCCGCGGGGTCCCCGTCCGGATCCAGAGTGAGGGACCATACCACTGGCCCTCCCTGGTCACCTCCCGGGGCACGCGGACAGGCCTGACGCCCAGGAGGGCAAAGACTGGGCAACGTGACCACCAGGAGAAGAGAGGTGACCCACGGCTATAGGTGCCCGACTCCGACACCCTGGACTCGAGGGACACTGGCCACTGCCCTGTCCCCACCGCACACGGACACCCCCCTGCAAAAGGCAGACACCACACACGGTGAAGGAAACGCAAACGTGTGATCTCAGGGGTCAAAGGCCCTGCGCACGGCGTGGCGCTGTGAGGAGAGAACGTTCTGGGCACCAGAAAGGCTGCCGAGAACTAATGGTAACAGCAGAACTTCACAGCCCACAGGACACTGGGAAATTAAGTTGCGGAGACGTCCCCACAGCAGAAGCAGGAACATGAGGGAAATGTCAAGGGAAAGACAACGAGCCATGCGAGAAGCACACCTGAGAGTGAGGACGCTTCCCCAGGAGAGAGGAGGGTCTCGAATCGGGCGGGGAAGGGGGTGGGGCTAGGGGGGCGCTAACCACATAGCTGGTCAGAGCCCTGACCCCCATCTCCAGAGCACGGGGCATGGAGGCCCCCAAAACGTCCAGAGAAGGGGGAACGGGTCCCACAGAGAGGACGCAAACCCTCACGTGAGATGTGGGGGGCGGCGGGGGGCGGGGGGTAGCTTTAACCTGGAGTTCGGATACCCACCTACCCACCAGGCGGGGGCGGAGGATTCAGGGCGTTTCCAGAAAGGCGGCTTCCTAACACCACCCTCCCTCCACCCTCAGAGGCACCCCTGGGAGAAAGGAGGCACAGAGAACGTGAACTAACATGAGGGGCGTCCGGAGGCGGCAGGAAACAAGGGGTCAAGAGCAAGACCGTGTCACCACCCATCACCACCCTCCGCCACCCTCCGCAGGGCAGGGAAACGGGGGGGGGGGGGGTTCTCCTGTTTCTCAATGACTCTTGTTCTCTGGACACTCAGAGCGGAAGTTAGAAGGGCAAAGAGGCCAGGGACGCACCTCACAGGGGCAGTGGGAGCGAGTGCCAGTTTTCACTGGGGGCCTCACAGCGGAATGTCACTTTGTAAGCGTGTGTTTCTAATGACAATCAACACTAGGAGCGCCAGCCTGACTCGGTCGGTAGAGCGTGCACCTCTTAACCTCAGGGTTGTGAGTTCAAGACCTACGCTGGGTGCAGAGATTCCTCAAAAAGTAAAATCTCTAGAGGCGCCTGGGTGGCTCAGTCAGTCAAACGTCTGACTTTGGCTCAGGTCACGATCTCACAGTTCATGAGTTTGAGCCCCGCCTCGGGCTCCGTGCTGACGGCTCGGAGCCTGGAGCCTGCTTTGGATCCTGTGTCTGTCTCCCCCTCTCTCTCTGCCCTTCCCCTGCTTGCACTCTGTCTCTCTGCATCTCTCAGAAACGAAGAAACGTTAAAAACAAACAAAAAAAACTTTTAAAAAATTTTTTCAAAAACAATGAAAAGAACTGCACCTTGCACAGGGCAGGGCACAGGGTGGGCAGAGCTCCCCCGCATCTTTCAACACGCTCCTAAGCAAAACACGGAAGTTGACAAAGCCAGTGCCAAAGTCAAAAGTGTTCGTTCTGCTTTTCTATGTGCTCGGATGCTTGTTTTATTGTGAGAAACACTGGGAGGCGTAGGTACAGCAGAATTCACAAAAACCGGCCACCTCTGAGAACTCTGGCCACACCTACTTTCTCCCGTCTGCTATCACAGGACCAAGCACGGCTGGGAGGAAGAGAGAGTCAGAAAGGAGAACACAAACATGGTGAAGCAACAAAGAACAGACGTGTAGACAGCGGCCAGAATTCTGCAGGACGGCAGGGAGGCCGCGCGGTTCCCACCCGGAAGCCCGAACTCAGGAGGGCCAGGAGCCTTCCGGGCAGCCCACCCCAGGCACCCGAGTCCCCTAGAATGCTAAGGAGCAGGAAAGACAGAGGAGGAGGGACAGGACAGGACTTCTGGGGAAGAAAGAAAGAATCAGACGCCATCAGTAATTCAAAACCTTCTCTGGGCAAAAATCTTCCTCAGAGCAAAGAGGTCTCTGGCGACGAAACTATCCAGGCTTCGAGTCCCACCTTCCGGACACCGAAGTTTTCACTACTAACCAAACCGCCCCCACACACACAGGGCCAGGTGCCGGCCCGAAGGACAGGGTGGGGGACAGGGTGAAGCACAGCAGTAACTCGGGGGAACCCAGGTCCCCCTGGGACTTAGGTACTGTTGTACCGGAGGTCACAATGCTATTCCAGTAAGACCACAACCCTGAGACCCGATTCCTCACACTCCATTCCAGGGCGACACACACCCACCTACCCCCCACCCCGTGTAAGGCCCTAAGCAAGGAGGCAGCCTGGGACGGACACACACACGGACACACACACGGACACGCACAGGCAGCCTGGGACAGACACCCCCCCACTCCCCCCCCAATGTAAGGCCCTAAGCAAGGAGGCAGCCTGGGTCAGCTCCAAACTTGGGAAAACAAGCACCATCTAGTGGAGAACAGCCAAGACCCAGCACCAGGACGGGCCCCCAGCCCCACGCGGGTCCCTCACTGGAAGGCGCCCACAGGTGCTCACCACGGAGCCGAGCACTTACCCCGGACGCGGACAAAAGCAGCTCGGGGTGGTCAGGCACCACGAAGATGCGGCTCACAAACCTACAGCGTGAGAGAAGCAGAGGGTGAGCTGAGCTCTGGCATGCTGCTCTGACACCCGCCCGGCCCGCCTGCCCTCGCCAAAGCCCTGTCCCACATACCCCCGAGCCCCAGGGAAAACTAAGGGAGGGTCCACGGGGAGCTGGACAGCGCCGAGCAAGCCGGGGAGCACACCGCGTCATTCTCAGGGCCCAACAACACGACAACCCGCAGGAGGGACCGGCCCAGCCCGGCCGCGCTCCCCACCCTGGCCGCGCTCCCCACCCTGGCCGCGCTCCCCAGACGCGCTGCGGAAAGGTCCAGGAGCTTCTGTGCTGCTGCTCAAGCCGCCCCGCTCACAGCCCGAGACCTCCCCTGCAGGTCCGTGATGATGGAGGCCTCAGGGTGGGATCCGTGGGACGGAGCAACAGTGGTCGGCAGGCAGACACAGACCCACTGTCCTTCAGCCCGCGGTCGTCCCCAGAAGCCCACCTTGGAGCCAGCCTCGCCCTGCGAGGGAGATGGCCTCCCCGACTTTCCCGCCAGCTGTATGGTGGTCACCAGCCCATGGTCCCCAGGGACTCCAGGCGGCTGGCCCCAGCACTCCCCCGGCACAGAACGTCCGTTACAGACGCCGTAGGTCACCTCCACGAGTCAAGATGAAGCGGGTGGAAACCCGTTTCTACAGATTTTACACAGAAGTCTTAAAAATCTATTTTTATTTGGGGCACCTGGCTGGCTCAGCAGGCAGAACGTGCGACTTAATCTCAAGGGTGTGACTTCCGGCCCTGTGCTGGCTGCAGAGATTGCTTAAAAATACTGTTTTTAATCTATTTTTACCACTTATTCGCTCACTGAAATACCTGAGCACCTACGACCTGCCGCTGTGCGGAGGGCTGGAGACAGCAGTAAGCACAGCCCACGAAGGCTGTAGGAGCCAAAGGAGATGGGCGGGCGGAGAGCCCAACAGAAACAGGGCTCCAGCCATGTGACTGGAATTTGCCAGGGACCCCATCCAAGAATTAGACACCGATGTGGGGCGCCTGGGTGGCTCCGTCAGTCAAATGTCTGACTTCGGCTCAGGTCACGATCTCACGGTTCATGGGTTCGAGCCCCGCGACGGGCTCTGGACTGACAGCTCGGAGCCTGGAGCCTGCTTCAGATTCTGTGTCTCCCTCTCTCTCTGCCCCTCCCCTGCTCACACTCTGTCTCTCTCTCTGAAGAATAAATAAACATTGAAAAAAATTTTTTTCCTTAAAATAAAAGACTGCAGCAAATGAAACTAAGGACTTCTCCTGAGCACACACTGTAATTAGCCTTGACCCCGAGAAGACCGGCATTCTTTGAAAATGCCTCCCTTGCAAAATGTCAAAATTCAACTAGAAAAGAGCTCACTTGCCCTAGAAAAGAGGTCACAAAGGAAAGACCACTGCCCAGGTTCAGATTTAAGTCCTGGACTGTTCAAACTACGAAAGTATGTCCCCCCCACACACGCCTACTGGCCACCGACCGCTGCCCGGCCCTGGCGGGTGTCGGTGCAGAGAAAGTAGTGTTCCAGAAACAAGCCCTCGCCTGGAGGCCAACGTGGGGACCACTGGTGAGCGGTCACAGGCGGGAGGCGGCGGGCGAAAACCGGTCCCCGAAACACACAGGAAGGGAGGGGAAGGGGGAGGTGAAGGTTCTGAAGGGCCCCGGACAGAAGCAAGCACCGGATGGGGCCTCGCCAGGGAGCCGCCCAGGGGAGCGCTGCACACGCGCGGCGGTCCCGCTCCTGCAGGCCTGGCCACAGAGCGGGTGCCCCCGCTTCTCGAGCAGCCCGCCTGTGCGTCCCAGACGTCCTCCGGTGGGGCAGGAAGGGGACTCACTCCGTGTGCCCGAGGCAGAAGGACTCGATGCTGTGCGGTGCCGCGGCCCAGCTCACCCGGATTTTCTCGTCCCGGTCGGCGGTGAGGACGTAGCAGTCATCGGGACTCACGGCCTGCACACGAGGGTGACAAAGGACAGGTGAGGGTGGCCGAAGCCGGGACTCCCGCCCCCGGGACTCGTTCCCGGTGCTCCCCAGGTGTCCTCGCACACACACCGCCTGCACCACCCCTCGACCTCCAGCACCCGCTCCCCGCCCCCTCTCTCCCTCCTCCTCCTCGTGTCCCCATAGCCACCCAGTCACCAACTCCTGGCGGTCTTTCCGTCAAGAAACCCTCCCTCGTTGTTCCTGCCGACGTCCTCGGGTCCCACCCAGTCCCACCTCCTACTGGCCGCCCCCAGCCCTCACCAGGCCCCTCGGTGGGGTAGGTCGTGGCTGAGGGGCCGCAAGGACACGGAGGTGAGGCCCGTAAAGCACGGAGAACAAGCCCAGGCCTGGAGACGGTGCCTGCTCTTCCCACCGCCCTCCTCCGCCTCGGCACGTGACCCGGGCTGTCCCTCACTTCCGGGACCACCCCAACGCCTCCTCGCTGGCCCGTCCGCATTCACCAGCCGCTTCACCTTCCTAAGTCCCACTCGTGAGGCCGCCTGCTCACCGGTCTGCAGAGCTTCTACAGAACCCACACGCCCCCAACGGCCAAGCTTGCAGACCCGGCCTCACCCTCGTCAGACCCTCTGCTCTGCCCCACCTGACTAGCACACCACCCACGTACCACATCCAACAACATCGACAGGTGCCCAAGTTCAAGCTTGCCGCATCCCTGTGGCTCCAACACCGAAAAGGAATAAACGTCTCCAGACTTGTCGGCCACCAGAAGTTTCTCCTCGGAGGCTGTGAAGGTCAGGGCCGTGCACCTCCTCACCACGGTCCTGGAAGGCCAGAGACGCCCACAGTTGGCTCGCACAGTCAGCACAGGAAGGGCCGACGGGCCTGCCGGCCGTGCGTCCTTCGCACACGCGTCAGCTCCTCGCCGAGCGTCTCCCCCTCCGGGTACCACAGCAGCACCAAAAAAGCAAGGCAGTTAAGAAATGGAAACAAAGCCAACGTCCTAGATAAATCTCACTTTGAGATGATATTTTTGCTTTCATGGTGGCAGAATCTGGGCGGTGGATACCTAGCTGTCTGGCACGAAATCCTCTCCAATTTGCTGTGCTTGCAGATTATCCTAATAAAACGTCAGAAGACCTGCTCCTCGACCCAGCAGCTCCACCGCACATGTCGAGGAAGAAGACGGTCAGCTTCAGAAAACACCCAACGTGCTCTGGGCGAAACCGCGAGCACACGCACGACGCGGGCCCCCCGCGCCGGGAGACTCCACATGCAGCCCGGGGCCCTGCCGGGCTGGACCCACCCGCACTGCTGCCTGCTTGCACAACAGTCCCGAAGACGGGGTGCGCACGCGCCATCCGTCCCCACGGGGGCGGCACCGGCACGCGGCTGGGGAGGTCTGAGTTCCGGCTCAGGCCCCATGAAAGTTCACACGCCGACCCGATTCACCAGGTCGGTCACACCCGCGAGTTGGAAACTGGTTCAACGCTGCGCCAGCCCGAGAAACATTACCGCGTGCGCGCGCACGCACGCACGCACGCACGCCTCATCCGGGGTCCTGGCCACCCAGCGTCTCGCCCACTCTCGGGGGCGGGCTTATGCAGCTTCCTCCCGCCCTCCTCCTACACTTCCTTCGCTGCCTTTCTACTCGCTGTCCACAAGGCAAGTCCCTGCACTTCCGGCTCTGAGAGACCCCACCTGTGCCACAGCCTTACGCAGACATCACGTTTATCTGCCTTGCCTGCACTTACGGCCCTGCCCTCCCTTGTCCCCAGAGGGGATGCGAGTGCACCCCACGGCGCCCTGCAGCTGGCGCTCCAGACGTCAGCCCGAAATGGAAACCTAAGCTCAAGCAAGCTACGTCTCCGACACGAGGACCGAACGAGGACGTCACAGCTTCTCGGGAGCAGAGGGACTAAAGGACAGAAAACGCAGGGGAGAGGGCCGCCAGCCGCAGTCGAACCTCCCCCTCCGCCCGCCAGGGGAGCTAAGAAAGGACGAGTAATGACATAAATGTGGAGAAAACAGAGAAAGACGGTGAGGCTCCGGGCAAGATTAAGCACAACTCTCCCGGCGCGCCTTCACGTACACGCCGCCGCGGCTCCTAACGGGCGATTACGCAGCTGCCTCGAGGCCACCCTTCCAGAGCATCGGCCTGGGCCGGTCCTGCAGGACTCACACGGGCACCCCCCACTGCCCCTCTTCCTGATCAGCCCAGAAACGGCCCGGCTCCACAATCTTGTCACTTCGTCTTTTGCCAGTGGGGTGGGGGGCTTCTATCTTCTCAGGCTAAATTAGTCCTTGCAAGGACTCCAGGATGCACAGAGCAGGTGGGGGTGAGGGTCTGCAGGGGCAGATCCCGAGACAGGACACTCGATGGGTTGGCCACTCAGCCCCCCCCCCGGAAGGAGGGGTGACAGGGCCCCACCTGTCCTCGGGGTCTCTCCCTTCCCTCCAGAGTCATGAGGTGCACAGCCCAGTGTTCCTGTCTTCACGACCCCCAAGGCCGGCCTGGCCTCTCCCCTGGCCACTATCCTGGTCCAGCAGCTGAGCCCGAGAGGCCCCCGCTGGGCTGGGACCCACCCAAGCCCCCCTCCAGAAAGCCATGCTTGTTCAACAAAACTGAGCCTGCCGGGCCCCACAGGGCCCTGAGGATACCAAGCTCCCCAACACCACACACCTCCAGCAGCAAACCATCTCATTTCCCAGGGCTCTGCCTTTCCACATACTCGTATGATTTTAATGCATCTATTTCCCGAAACGGTGTGACTTCCTACGTAAGATCTCTCACCAAGAAAACAGAAAACATGTCACGCCAAGTGTCCTCATTTTTGGTTCAGAAAACCCGGCCTCAGGTCCAGGCCTTTGTCATCCTGAACTGAAACCTCGAAAACAATCACTGCTACCCACGACTTCCATCTGGGCTTTTCCTCGACACCCTCCACGGCTAGGTTTTAAGGCCACTGGAGAGCTCCGAGCTGTGACGAGTCTTGGTCAAACACGCGAGTCCAGGACGCTCCCAAGACTGAAGTGAAGGTCAAGGATGGCTGTTTTTCTGAGGAAGAGTCCATCTGTCGGGGCCGCCCCCCCCCCGACCCCCACCAAGCACAACAGGTGCTGCATCGGGCAGCATCGCATCTTACGCTGCGTTCAGGGTAAAGGTGTAGGACGAGGCAACGTGGGAAACGCAGCCTCTAGAACCGCAACGTGATCTGGCCCGCGCCCTTCGCTCGGTGGCTGACACAGATGGGACGGGAGTCCCGTGGGGTCCCGCCTAACTGCCAGCAAGCACCGGTCTGCAGGGCACGCTGTACCCCACCCGCGACACGAGAGGCCCTGCACACCTAATGCACGTTTGCAACACAGCCCTTTGTTGGCATCAACATAAAAACCAACAGCCCAAATACGATTAGAGGGGGAAAAAAACGAGACCCCAACCACCGTTTGCCAGCGTACTGTTGCCGACCCTGAGTGTTCCTAGATCTTTACGGGAAGGTAATCACCAACACGGCACCTTCAAGACACAAAACCAAGTCGCAGCACCCGGGAGCCCTTGGGGAACGGCCAGAGCCCCGCCAGGAGCCCCGGGCGCTCACCCTTCGGTCGAGGCGCAAGCTCCACCACAGGATGCAGGGGCGTGGTGGCAGGCTGTGCGGACGTCCCCTCGTCCCAAGTTCAGGGCGAAGGGCTCCCCTGAGCACAGCGCACACCCCGATGCAGAGGCCACCTGGAATTTGCCTTTTCATTCTTCTCTTTGAAAGTAAGATCAATCAGGACTCAAAAAGCGTAGCTGCTGGGGCGCCTGGGGAGCTCAGTTCGTCAAGCGTCACGATCTCCAGGTTCATGGGTTCGAGCCCCTCATCGGGCTTTCTGCCCTCAGCGCAGAACCCGCTTTGGATCCTCTGTCTCCCTCTTTCTCTGATCCTCTCACGTGTGCATGCGTGTGCACTTTCCCTCAAAAATTAAATAAACATTTAAAAATAAAATTAAACTAAGTTAAGTTTAATTTAAATTTTTAAAAAGGGGGGAGTCGTCTGGGTGGCTAAGTCAGTTGAGTGTCCAACTTCGACTCAGGTCACGATCTCACAGCTCGGGAGTTCTAGCCCCACGTCTGAGCTGACAGCTCAGAGCCTGGAGCCTGCTTCCGATTCTGTTTCCCTCTCTCTCTGCCCCTAACCCACTCACATTCTGTCTCTGTCTCTCTCAAAAATAAATAAACGTTTAAAAAATAATAAATAAATAAATAAATAAATAAATATGGGGCACCTGGGTGGCGCAGTCGGTTAAGTGTCCGACTTCAGCCAGGTCCCGATCTCGCGGTCCGTGAGTTCGAGCCCCACGTCAGGCTCTGGGCTGATGGCTCGGAGCCTGGAGCCTGTTTCCGATTCTGTGTCTCCCTCTCTCTCTGCCCCTCCCCCGTTCATGCTCTGTCTCTCTCTGTCCCAAAAAAAAAAAAAAAAAAAAAGGTTGAAAAAATAATAAATAAATAAATAGAATAAAAAGCACAGCTGTCCCCGATACAGATGTGAACCAGCTACCAGGCGGAGTCCCTTAACCCTGGTTGCTGGGTAGCTCAACAGGTACGTAACTTGCAGGTGTTTCTCTCTTACTGTCAAGGGACAGTTAAGCGGAGCAGCCTGCGCGGGGGTTGGGGGGGCGGGGGCAAAGATGAGGGAACAGAGAGGCCGACCCTGGTCCGGGTGGGTGTTTCCGTCCCTGCCACAGACATCAAAGAATCCCAGCCTTCTCCCACCGGAGGAAGCAGAGAACTCACCACCGCCCTGTCAGAGCAACAGAAAATCACGTGTGCCCAGGGCCTGCGTCAGCATCCCCCACCTCTCTAAGCCCTCGAGGTCCCAAAACAAGGAAGCTCTCGGGAACTCACTGACAGAGACCTCCAGAGGGACAACTAAGGCCAAAGGACACCAGGCCGCTGACACCCTCCCCCATCAACACTGAGCTCGCGCACATTCTTCACGTACTTGGGAATCAGGACGCTAACTTTACATCCCGCCAAGTTCAACTGCAGCACAGGTGCCTGAACGTACACAAAACCCCTCACACTCTCGGGGCGCCCGCTGTTAGTCTCCATTTCTGCCACTACGGGGCTGGAGGAGTGCTGGAAAGCAGGATGCCACGGTGGCCAGGGGCCCGCACTTTGGAGCCAGAGCGACCAGGTTCAGGGCCCGGCTCTGCCCTGGGTGCTGATGAGGATCAGCTTCTGGACTCCGGCCAGGGATGTGGGTAAGGGCAAGACCCCCGCCCGCCCCCCCCCCCCCCTTACACACACAGGGCTGTTTCGGGGATTAAATCAGTTAACACACGTAAGACCCTGAAAACAGTGCCTGGCACAGAGCTGAGACTATGTGTTAGTTGCTTATTACTAGGTCGCTGTCGCTACGGTTACGGGCATGCAAGTGTAAGCTGCGCGTTCAACATCAAATTATTCAACGTTAGCATCTCATACCTGACACTCAGACATTGCCACGGTTTTGTACGGAAAAGAATCAGACGCTTACTGTCATCAGTTAAGGCAAAATAGGAGCCAGACTTGGAGAAGGTTGACGCCAGAACCGTGTCACTCCCCTTATCCGCGGGCTGCCCGTCCTCCCTGAGAAAGAGAGGACAGGGTTAGGGCCTACCTGAGTAAACAAGGCGGCATCCCTGCAGGCTAGCCTCACTCATTTATAACACGAACAGGGGCAGAAAACGGTGTGAGGTTCACGTAACCAGAATACAAAGACCTATCAAGGGGACAGAGGGAGGTTCAACACAGCTGGAATTTTTAACGAATAAATCTCATTAAACAGGCACACACACCGGAACCCAAAGAGCGGAGCTGGAAAGACCCTCGGAGATCACATGACCCACTCCCTCAAGGACATGAACGGATCTAAGACTAGAGCCAAGGATTATTTTCAGTTTTTTTTTTTCCTAATGAGCCACAAGACCAATTCTACTAAAAAAAGAACACCATACAAAATTATCACATTCTGCTTTCCTGATCTTTCAATTAACTAAAGCTAACTTCATACACCTGCCTTCAAAGCATTTAAAATCCCATTCTATTTTGGGGTGCCTGGGTGGCTCAGTTGGTTAAGCATCTGACTCCTGATTTCAGCTCAGGTCACGATCTTGAACTCAGGTAATGATCTCAGGAGCAGAGCCTGCTTGGGATTCTCTCTCTCCCTCTCCCTCTCTCTCTCAAAATACATAAAAATAAAACATGAATATCCCATTGTATTTCAAGATGACCATAAAAAAAGTTAATCACGGATAGAAACTAATTAAAAATACTTAGAAAAATCCTAATATCCTTAATGCCAAATTTAAAAGTGAGTTCCACGTTTCTTTCCAGAGGTGGTACCTGGTTTATCCACACAGCAGGGTAAAGAGAAATGAAGAATTCAGGGGCACCTGGGTGGCTCAGTCGGTTAATCTTCCGACTTCTGCCCAGGTCATGATCCCATAGTTCATGAGCTCGAGCCCCACGTGGGGCTTGCTGCTCTCAGCGTGTATCCCACTTTGGATCGTCTGTCCCCCTCTCTCTCTCTCTCTCTCTCTCTCTCTCTGTCCCTCTCCTGTTCGCACTTTCTCTCTCAAAAATAAACATTAAAAAAAGAACAGAGAAAGAAAAAAGAAATGAAGACTTCAGTGAGGAAGAAGATCATTTACTTCTTAGGCTACCCTGTCTCAATAATTCCATGATCAGGCCCGATGAGGCTCCCCCATTACCTCACCCTTTACTTTCTTGTGACTTCTCTGCTGCCGTGCTGCAATCATATGCGAAGAGGACGTCATCATCACTGAGGAAGAACAAAGATTTTAAAAAGAGCACTTTATTAATAAAAACACGGGGTTTTTCCTAGAACATAAGTAATCTTATAATCATTAAATTAAGGGTCTTATCAGGGAGCCTGAGCCGCTCAGTCAGTTAAGCCTCAGACTCTTCATTTCAGCTCTGGTCATAATCTTACTGTTTCTGAGTTCGAGCCCCGCGTCAGCCTCTGCGCTGACGGCATGGAGCCTGCTTGGGATTCTCTCTCCCTGCCTCTCCCTACTCGCATTCTCTCTCTCTCAAAATAAATAAATAAACTTTAAAAAAAAAAAATCAATGCAAGATGCTTATGTCAGAAGAAATTACATTGATGTTTCTGGGGGTTTCTTCCATGCAAATTTAAAACTGCCACCTTTAAGGGGTACCTGGGTGGCTCAGTCAGTTAAGCGTCCGACTTCAGCTCAGGTCATGACCTCACGGTTCATGGGGGGTTCCAGCCCCTCGACGAGCTCTGTGCTGACAGTTCAGAGCCTGGAGCCTGCTTCGGATTCTGTGTCTCCTTCCCTCTCTGCCCCTCCCCTACTCAAGTTCTATCTCTGTCTCAAAAATAAACATTTAAAAAAGTTTTTGTAATAAAACAAAACTGCCACCTTTTAAGAACGTCTCAACTACCCAAGAGAGCTCCCATGGCCACCAAACACCTACTAGTACAGGAGTCACCACCCATCTTCCCTCAAGACCCTAAGCTCTCTTCAGTTTATGCCCATCTCCCCCGTTCCAGTGCCCGGGCATAGACAGGGCACAGCCTTTAAAGTGACTGCGCTCAGACCTTTTCCCACCAAACACTGTGACGTAGAAACACTTCTCCGAGGCAAAAACTGTGCCACCGGCACATTTCCTCAAAAGGCGTAGACCAAAGCAAGCATATCAAGTGTAATAAACCCATGTCTCCCAGTGGCACGTGTTAGGATACCAGGAGTCTCCAAAACAAAACAATCTGGAACATACAAGTTTATGAGCAAGTTTTTTGTGAAAACTGAACTGAACGTTGAAAGGGGAGTTCCGATACCAGGCTTTGAACAAAAAGCTCAGAGAGGCTATATTTGCATTTGACGGACATATGTATGAATCCAAACTACCCTAGGAAAGGAGCACGGGCCGAAACGGACCATTAATATCCATGCGGCTCCTGGGGCAAGACTATCTGATTAACACTTATTGCTAAGAATTTCGGGTGCCGTGTAAGCGGGTGCAGAGCCTTGTGAAGAGGCGCTGGGGAGGTGCGCGCGACACCTAGAGCCCCAAAGAAAGAACAAGAGCGGGGTCTTGGGTTGCGGGCGAGGGAGCAGGAACCGACAAGGAGAGGGAGGCGAGAGGAGTGCGCCCGGGACCCCCTCCCAGCGCGTTCCCCGAGAGTAGGGCACCCCTCGCCAAGAGGGCAGAGGCCGCCTTCTTCACAGGGCCCCCCAAAGCGGGTGTGGCCACGACCTCGAAACCGCGGGGCCTGGCCCGCGTCACCTCACGTGACCCGGCCCGGGCAGCGACCAGAAGCGTCCGGCGCCGACCCGGCCAGGCGCACGGGGCCCCGGGCCGGGGGCGGCGGGACGCACCGGGGGCGGCTCTTGAGAGGAAGCGCGGGCCGAGGAGGCGGCGGGGCTCGCCGGGGGTGCCCGCCAGGGCGGGCACAGACCCGGCGGCTCCCGGGACTCGGGCCCTCCAGGCCCCGACGCGCGCCCGCAGCCGGGGCTCCCCGCTCCAGGCCCAGCCCCCTCACCTGCTCGCAGTGGAGGTGGCCAGGAAGCGGCTGCCGCCCCTCACCACCAGCGTCTGCCCGCACAGCGCCAGCCCCGCGGAACTCGCCATGCGCCCTCCCGCCGCGCCACCCCCCACGTGCGCCGCCCAGAGCCACTTCCTGCCGGCGCCGTGCAATGACGTCACGAAAGGCGCCGCGGGGTGACGCGCTCGGCCCGCCCCCGCGGCGCCGGAGGCCCCGGGCATGCGCACAAGGTGCCCTCTCCTCCCCGCCCCCCCCCCCCTCAACCCTCCCGCCCAGGCCAGGATCCGTTGCCGATCGGTTTCGCGCGCTCCCGTGAGCACGCTTGCTGAGCATTGCTCTTTGCCTCCTGGGCAGGGCCGGTTCCGGATGTTTCTCCGCTGCAGCCGGGGGACTTGGTCCTTCTGGTACCTGCTGGGCTCTTCGTAGCCGCTCTTTCCAGAGGTGGGTGGGTGTGAGCTCCCCCGCCTGTCCCGCGTTGGCGTCGGCGGGCCCGCGGAGGGGCGCTCAGGCGCTGGCCGGGAGCCTACCCACCTCCCTGGGAGGTACGCCGCGGGCGCCCCGGGGAGAGCGCTTTCTTTGCCCGTGGCCTTTTGCTCGTGGCCTGGCGTCACCGTTCACCAGCCGGACGCGGTGGCTTCTCAGGACGCGCCGCCCCACACCCACCCTGTTCGTCTAGTCGCTCAAATCCCCCTGCTCCCCCAGGCCCGCGGCTTGCCGGGCCCCGCAGCTGCCGGTGTCCCCACAGATCGGCTTTCCACGCGGAAGCCAGAGAGGTCTTGGCAGATCACAGATCTCATCTTAAAACCAACAGGTGGCAGGGCGCCTGGGTGGCTCAGTCGGTTAATCATCCAACTTCAGCTCAGGTCATGATCTTCCTGTTCTTGAGTTCGAGCCCCACGTCAGGCTCTCTGCTGACAGCGCAGTCCTCCGTCCCCCTCTATCCCTCTCTCTCAAAAATAAACATCAAAAAAACAACAACACAACAGCAACAGGTGGGTTCTCACTGCTCTTGTGGCAAAGACCAAAGTCCAAGTCCTAATCATGCACTATCAGAGTGCCTGTGGTCTGGCCCCCACCTACTCTGCAGCCTCTCTCCCTACCAGGCCCTTTCATTCCCGGTGCTCTAGCCATCACTGCCCTTCCTTCCATTGGCACAAGGCACTCACTAACCACAGGGCCTTAGCACGTGCCATTCTTTCTGCCTGAAATGTTCTCCCCAGCGCTCCATCTGTTTACTGTAACCGGTAAATTTCAGTCACCCGATTTCATTTCAGGGGCAACATCACTTAATCAGGGAAACCTTCCCTGCCTTTCCATCCTTTGCATTCCTGACTATTTGTTTACTGTCTCTCCAGACTACAGATGCCTAATTTTGCACATCACTGGTTTTCCCAACTTGCAACACAATGCCTGGCGAGAAGTCAGTGCTCAACCAATATTTGCTCCTCAGGAGTGGAGTAACTTGTCTTAAAAGAGCAGCTACTGTTACAAAAGAGTGACGGACCTATGACAGGAAGGAGGTATGGGAAACTAGAAGAATGCTGGCCCTAACCGACCTCCTGTATGAAACAAGGATGAATTTGTACCCAAATCAAAGGTGGCTGCTGTTGGCCAAGCAGAAAGCTTGAGAGCAGCCAGGCTGCCTTGAAAGCAATGAGGTAAAAGGGATTTTCATGGAAGCACAAAATGGAAGAGAGTTTGTGTATCATGGGACAAAGGACACAGGGCTGGAGAGAAGGGGAAGAAGAGGCAAAAACATTACAAGGGAGGATTACTAGAGGGGTTGCCACTGGGCAGTGACCACAGTGGAAGCAGGACACCTCAATGTTTCTGAAAAGGAATCTGCCATAAACACCATTTCTATTGGGAAGCCTGGGGGCTCAGTCGGCTCAGATCATGATCTCAGGGATCCTGGGTTCCAGCCACACATTGGGCTCTGTGCTGACAGCTAAGAGCCTGGAGCCTTCTTCAGATTCTGTGTCTCCCTCTCTCTTTGCCCCTCTCCCACTCACACTCTGTCTCTCTCAAAAATAAATAAACATTAAAAAAAAATCCTTGCTATTTGACTACTCGAGCTGGCACAGTGAAAGCCCGTACTCATGGTCTGGGATATTTTTCAGGCATACAAATGAATTTACAATTTCCATTCTGGGCAGGACAGCAATAAGACCACAGAGATCCTAGACGGGCCAGGCATCACTAGGCTCACGATCAGATTCAACTGGTTTTACAATTATGGTTTACATCTTACATAATGTTCCGTAATACACATTCTAGCAGATACAATTGGCTATAACGTACCTATTTGAAGTGCCCAGAGAAGTGTGACTGCCTTCGTGTTTTAAGTTACAACCTTGAGAAATGAGTACAATTTTTTTCTTTAAATTTTTTTTTAACGTTTATTTATTTTTGAGACAGAGAGAGACAAAGCATGAACGGGGGAGGGTCAGAGAGAGGGAGACACAGAATCTGAAACAGGCTCCAGGCTCCAAGCTGTCAGCACAGAGCCCGACACGGGGCTCAACTCACCAACCGCGAGATCATGACCTGAGCCGAAGTCGGCCACCCAACCGACTGAGCCACCCAGGCGCCCCAGTACAATTTTTTTCAACTGTAGAAACTAAAAAACAAAAACAAAAACTGTAGAGACTGAATAACAAAGATTTAAGAGAAATCGTGCATTACCTCACAAGATACAGAGCATGTGTCAATGAGGTCTTAAAGAACTGTACCTGACCATCCGATGTAAACACAACCTGTTCATCTCGATCTTTGTGAGGTGATGAACCGTGTGCCTCATACTTTGAATTCGTACAGTACTTGTGCCAACACGATTTATTTGCTTAAAGATCTTTTTCCTCATCAAATTCCATGATAATCCAAACCTTTTCTTTGTAATTTTAATCAAGTCTGAATTGAAATGGTTTTAAAGCTTATTTTTACTTTCACAGTTTTTTGTGTCTCTTCTGCTGCCACACAAATCTATTTTGTTGCGTGCTAGCCGACGTTAACGTAGGTCTGTGAAAGAATTAAGTGGTTTTTACCATCATTGCTGGGGTTTTTTTTTTTCTTATGTTTATTTATTTTTGAGAGCTAGCCCACGCATGCGCGTGGGGGAGGGGCAAAGAGAGAGGAGGACAGAGGATCCGAGGTTGGCTCCAGGCTCTGTGCTGACGTCAGTGAGCCCCATCTGGGGCTCAAACCCACGAACCGTGAGATCACGACGTGAGCCGAAGTCAGATGCTCAAGCGACTGAGCCACCCAGGCGCCCCTAGCGTCATGACTGTTATCTATACGTGTAAACTATTTCGGCATTAATATGATGTGTTGATATTTTACTACCTAATGTCTTTAGCATTTTATCCCAAACCCCCAACTCAAATTTCAGTTCGGTATAATTTGGCTGTTTTCTTTTATAATTTGTTAACGTAGCTACTAAAGTTATAACCAAGGTTTAACCTCCCTGAAATTTACAAATCAATGAGGGCATACTAATCACTTACAGCTTGGATGAAAATGGAGAGCCATTTGGTTTTGTACTATTTCCTTGGTAATTTTCTCAAAGGAGCCTGCTGTGTTAACAGTAACCGTAGCTAGTAACTGTTTTGGTAGCTTATTAGCAACTGTATCTGTTCTCCGTGGTCATAATAATACATAGTAAATATCTAACAAGTAACATACAGCAACAGATTTTGTGGCTTAAAGCAGTAATCAATCTTTGATTCAGCTCACAACTGCGTGGGTTGGCCATTTGGTCTGGACTGAGCTGGGTGGTTCTTCTGGGCTGGCTGGTCTTTGCTCCTGTGCCCGTGACCTGCCACCTGGTTGGAAGAGAACTAGCTGGTCTAGGATGCGCTGGGACACAGCTCGTCTCTCTGTCATCCCTCGGAGGGGCACTGGGGCTTATTTACATGGCGGGCACACTCAAGAAAAAGCCCGCAGGCCTTGTGAGGTCCGTGTGTGGGACTGGTGTGCAGTTGTTTCTGACACAACCTATTGGCCAAAGCAAGACACAAGGGCAAAAAGATCCGAAGAAGGGGAAATGAACTTCCCCTGCTGGTGATAGGAGCTGCAGAGTCACATTACAAAGGGCCTGGACACGGGGCGCCTGGGTGGCGCAGTCGGCTAAGTGTCCCCACTCTTGATTTCCTCTCAGGCTGTGATCCCGAGGTTCATGAGTTCGAGTCCCTCATGGCGCTCTGCACTGATGGTGAGAAGCCTGCGTGGGATTCTCTCTCTCTCTCTCTTTCTCTGCCCCTCTCCCAGGTGTGCATGCTCTCACTCTCTCCCTCAAAATAAATAAGAACAAAAAAGGGCCTAGATAAGGGAGGGGTGGAGAATTGATGCCATTTGTGCAGTCAGTTCTACAGTCCGCCCTTTGGCCCCAATTATTGACACGTCTCCACCGGAAAAACACTCCCCTCCTCCCAAGATCCCCAAAAGTCTCATGCAGTACCAGTACCCGGCTCAAAGGGCAAGGTCTCGTGGCCTACAGTAGGTCGGATGTGGCCCAGGCCCATAAACTAAACATATCAGTTATCCGGCCCCCACACGGCGTACAATGGCCACCGGGGAAAGGACAGCCACGGCGAACGCTGGCATTTGGAAAGGGGGAGAGGGAGTGCACAGAGCGATCACCAGTCCGCAGCAATCCCTAAATCCACTGGGGCAACGTGTTCAAGACCAAAGGAGTGGGGAGTGTCCTCCGATCAGGGTGAGTTCGGCCTGCTGGGAGCGCTTCCCTAGGCCCTACCCCAACATGCCTCTGGCCTCTGCCCTCTTGGAGATCGCTCCTTGTCCGGCACCCTGTTGCTCGCTTTGAAAAATGTGCCCTTCAGGGACACACGCACCCCCATGTTTAGAGCAGCGCTATCGACGATAGCCAAAGTACGGAAAGAGCCCAAATGTCCATCGATGGATGAATGGATAAAGAAGATGTGGGATATATAGACAATGGAGTATTACTCGGCAATCAAAAAGAATGAAATCTTGCCATTGGCGACTACGTGGATGGAACAGGAGGGGATTGTCTAAGCGAAATTAGTCAGAGAAAGACAAATATCACATGACTTCACTCATATGAGGACTTTAAGGGACAAAACAGGTGAACATAGGGAAGGAAAACAAAAATAATATAAAAACAGGGAGGGGGACAAAACAGAAGAGACTCTTAAATATGGAGAACAAACAGAGGGTTGCTGGAGGGGTTGTGGGGGGGGATGGGCTAGATGGGGAAGGGGCTTAAGGAATCTACTCCTGAAATCATCGTTGAACCATATGCTAACTAACTTGGATGTAAATTTAAAAAATAAATTAAAATTTTTTTTTAATTTTTTTTTTAACGTTTATTTATTTTTGAGACAGAGAGAGAGACAGAACATGAACAGGGGAGGGGCAGAGAGAGAGGGAGACACAGAATCCGAAACAGGCTCCAGGCTCTGAGCCGTCAGCCCAGAGCCCAACGCGGGGCTCGAACTCACGGACCGTGAGATCCTGACCTGAACCGAAGTCGGATGCCCAACCGACCGAGCCGCCCAGGCGCCCCTAAAAATTTTTTTTTAAAAAGAAAAGAAAAATGTGCACTTTAAGCAGCTCTTTCACTGCTCTTAGCAAATTGGAGGCCCACTGGCCTTTTTTCACTTCAACTGTCCAGTTCCCCGAAGCCAGCGGGTGGTGCTTTGTTCAACACGATGCCCGTGAGAACTTTGGGGGGGGGTGTCAGCATCGTGGCTGAACAAGATGCCCTTCGTCGTGCCCCCCACTCAGCAACAAGTTAGCATCCGTCCCTGCACAGAGAGCCTTTGTGGGAACTGTGGGGCCCAGCCCCGTATGCCAAGGAACCCCAGCAGAGTCTCTCCCACCCCCGGATCGGGTCGTAGGCACGCACGCCTTGGTCCCAGCCGTGGAGCTGGCCCTGGCCGTGAAGTGGCCCCACCCTCTCTTGGCCGTGGCCTGGGAGCCCCTGGAAAACGCCATGTTAGCTCCCCCCAAAGGAAAGAGCTTTTGTGGGAGTCCAGGTAGATACTGCGAAAGACACCCGTGTCTCTCTTGCCCCTTCCAGAGTACTGAGTCAGGAGTACTGGGGCAGCAAGGGCTGGGAGAGCAGCAGATAGGACTCTCAGGGGCAAGAACGGGCCCCAACACCGCCAACTGCACTGCCCACGAGCCACGAGGGACACCTTGCCCGCAGACCCCCCACCGGCCCACTGGCACCCCCCGGGCTCTGTGCTCCTCACCCGCACACACCCCCAGAGTGCACTCCCAATGGCAACGACAGCGAGCTTTGGCAAACGGTGGGCACGCACGCATAATGGGCCCCAGTCCGAGAGCTGAGGAGAGACAAGCAACTTGACCTTCAACAACACCTTTGGGAAACAAGAGGAAGGCTGTCGGCACTCAACCTGGTTACTTGCGGGGTGAAGAGAAGGCATTCGATTGTGCTTAGGAATCAGCCACAAGGGGGAGCCAGAAATGTGGGGGAGGCAGGTCCACGGAAGGTCTGAGACAGCCCCGGAATCCCTAGCAGGACTGACAGAAACCATACCAAAGGCAGTTAGCAGAGTTCAGAGGAAGGGACGGCTACCTCATTTTTTTTTAACCTTTATTTATTTTTGAGAGAGAGTGTGTGTGTGAGAGTGGGGAGGGACAGAATCCGAAGCAGGCTCCAGGCTCCGAGCTGCCGGCACAGAGCCCGACGCGGGGCTCGAACCCATGAACCGTGTGAGATCATGACCCGTGAGATCACGACCCGTGAGATCACGACCTGAGCCAAAGTCAGACGCTTAACCGACTGAGCCACCCAGCCAGGCACCCGGTCCTGTCTCCTCTTGACATCAATTAAACCAACACATTAGCATACAGAGATCAGCAAATGCTCCCAGGGCCATGTGGCTGGTTGTGGTTTCTTGCTCATTTTTAGGTCCCTGGGGACACACACTTCCTGTGTTCCCAGACATTCCAAACTGTGAAAAAAATGATCACACTTGGGGTGCCCGGGTGGCTCTGTCGGTTAAGCATCCGACTTAGGCTCAGGTCATGATCTCGTGGTCCGTGAGTTCGAGCCCCACGTCGGGCTCTGTGCTGACAGCTCAGAGCCTGGAGCCTGCTTCGATTCTGTGTCTCCCTCTCTCTCTCTACCCCTCCCCCGCACGCACTCTCTCTCTCTCTCTCTCTCTCTCTCTCTCTCTCTCAAAAATAAAGATTAAAAAAAATGTTTTTTAAATGATCACACTAGACCCAGCTAGGCAGTCCTCACAAGCGCCTGGCGGACACACAAACCACATCAACCCAGGAGGGGGCACTCAGCCCAGGGCTTGGGAGTTCCCACAGACAGGAGCCCAGAAGTACACGGGCAGCAAGGGCATCAGTGCCCAGCAAGCGTGGACAAGTGACAACAGAACTCATCATTTGCCATGATGCCTGTGATGTTTTACCCAGCATCGTGAAATGTTCTGTGGCCCAACGGTTTTTTCATAATATCTAGTGGCCAGACGCTCCCAGATGATGAGGGAGCATAAGCCAAGCTGAGGGACAAAATACAGGCTGGCAACCCCCCCCCCCCACACACACACACATGCACCCCAGTGAAGTCCGTGTGACATTCCTCAGGCAGTCCTGTCGGGCCCAAGAACAAAGGAAAGGGGTTGAAGTGTGTGCCATGGCGATGTGGGGAAACTAAGGCAAATGAAAAATTAAGTTCCCTACTGCCTGCAGCCCATTGACAAGTCCCTGAGATAGCAGAGTGACCCCCCCCCTCCAGGAGCTCAGCTGCCTCAAGGATGACACTTTGCTGGGGACAAAAGGGAATCTTGCCTTAACATTGTCCCAACCTCGAGGACCCTGTAAGTCTGCTTCCTTTATCTCAACTCCCCCAAGACATACGCTGGTGACCCTACTCCAAGCTTCTGGCCCCTGATATAGATCTGAAGGGGCTCGTGAGGGAGGTTTTATTAAACGGTAATAAATGGCATTTCCCTAGAAACAGCTAGTCCCTCAAGGCCCTGGAAACCTTGCTTCCAGAAGTCCTTAGAGGCTTACTCTATCCTTGACCGCCCCCCACCCAACCTGAGGGTATGTAATGAGTTACCAGTGCAGTTCTTCCTGCCCACAGGTCCTTGTCCCCGTGCTCTAATAAAATCACCTTTTGGCAACAAAGAATTCTTTTTTTTTTTTTTTTTTTAATTTTTTTTTTTCAACGTTTATTTATTTTTGGGACAGAGAGAGACAGAGCATGAACGGGGGAGGGGCAGAGAGAGAGGGAGACACAGAATCGGAAACAGGCTCCAGGCTCCGAGCCATCAGCCCAGAGCCCGACGCGGGGCTTGAACTCACGGACCGCGAGATCGTGACCTGGCTGAAGTCAGACGCTTAACCGACTGCGCCACCCAGGCGCCCCAACAAAGAATTCTTTAGGAATTCTTTCTTGGCCATCAGCGCCAGACCCCACAAACCCCCCATCACCCCAAAACTTCATCACAGAGACAGAAGTCAGTGCATGTGTTTTATTTATTTATTTAAATTTTATTTTAGAGAGAGAGAGAGAAAATTAGCAAGTAGGGAAGAGGGGCAGAGGGAGAGGGAGAATTGTTGTTTAATGTTTATTTACTTTGGGGAGAGAGAGAGGGAGGAGAGGAGAATCCCAAGCAGGCTCTGCAATGTCAGCACAGAGCCCGACTCAGGGCTCAGACTCTCGAACGGAACCGTGAGATCGTGGCCTGAGCCGAAGTCAGATGCTTAACCGACTGAACCACCCAGTCACTCTGGAGAGAGAGAGAATATTAAGCAGACTCCACACTCAGGGCAGAGCCCTACTCGGACTCAGTCCTACCACCCTGGGATCATGGCCTGAGCCAAAATCAAGAATTGAACATTTAACGGACTGAGCCACAGAGGTCCCCCAGCACGTGTGTTTTAAAGCACAATTAGGGCTTATAGCACAATTTCACTTATAACTTTCCCTATTTCCTTATTTTCTCTTGACCAAAAAAGCTTTTAAATTTACTTTTCCTGTTTGCATAACTACCTGTTTTTATCCCTTTTATTTTTTTTGACTTTTTAATTAAAATTTTTTTTTCAACATTTATTTATTTTTTGGTACAGAGAGAGACAGAGCATGAACGGGGGAGGGGCAGAGAGAGAGGGAGACACAGAATCGGAAGCAGGTTCCAGGCTCTGAGCCATCAGCCCAGAGCCCGACGCGGGGCTCGAACTCACGGACCGCGAGATCGTGACCTGGCTGAAGTCCGACGCTTAACCGACTGCGCCACCCAGGCGCCCCGTTAACTTTTTAATTTAAAGCAAAATTTTTTTGAGTTTATTTATGAGAGAGAGAGAGAGAGAGAGGGAGGGAGACAGCATGAGTGGGGCAGAGAGAGAGGGAGACAGAATCCGAAGGAGGCTCCAGGCTCTGAATTGTCAGCACAGAGCCCAACACGGGGCATGAACTCACGAACCATGAGACCAGGACTTAAGCCGAGGTCGAACGCTTAACTGACTGAGCCACCCAGGAGCCCCTATCTCTTTTATTAAAAAGAATTTACCTTAATAAGAATAAGGCATACTATATATGGCCATCCTAAAAGATATTTAAAAAAATTTTTTTAATGTTTATTTATTTTTGAAGGAAAGAAAGAGTGTGAACGGGGGAGGAGCAGAGAGAGGGGGAGACACCGAATCCGAAGCAGGCTCCAGGATCTGAGCCGTCAGCACAGAGCCCGACGCGGGGCTCGAACTCATGTACCGCGAGATTATGACCTGAGCCAAAGTCGGATGCTTATCCGACTCAGCCATCCAGGCGCCCCCTAAACAATATTTAAAACCACAGTGTTATTGAAAACTTTGTAAAAATTTTTTTTCAATTTACAACACATAATTAAGTTGTATTGACCCAGAAAAATGACATAATACATTTTCTTTGTGGCTTAAAAAGAATGTATGTAGGGGCGCCTGGGTGGCGCAGTCGGTTAAGCGTCCGACTTCAGCCAGGTCACGATCTCGCGGTCCGTGAGTTTGAGCCCCGCGTCGGGCTCTGGGCTGATGGCTCAGAGCCTGGAGCCTGTTTCCGATTCTGTGTCTCCCTCTCTCTCTGCCCCTCCCCCGTTCAAGCTCTGTCTCTCTCTGTCCCAAAAATAAATAAACGTTGAAAAAAAAAAAATTAAAAAAAAAAAAAAGAATGTATGTGTCAGGCAAGAATGCACAGCTGAGGCATGGGTAAGGACGGTATGATACCTGAGTATTTTTATTTTCCTTTTTGGCCTAAACACCTTTGAGTTCAGGGTTTGGGCCCAACGAATGTTCCATTTCCTAGTTATCTTAAAAAGAAGCTCTAGGATTGCCTGGGTGCCTTGGGTGGCTGTCACTTAAGTGTCCAATTTTTTTTTTCTTGAGAGAGAGAGAGAAAACATGAGGGGGGGGTGGGGGGGGCGCAGAGAGAGAAGAAGACAGAGAATCCCAAGCAGGCCCCGTGCTGTCAGTGCAAAGTCCGATTTGGGGATCGAGCTCACAAACTATGAGATCATGACCTGAGCCAAAGTCAACAGTAGGACACTTAACTGACTGAGCCCCCCAGGCGCCCCGTGTCCAACTCTTGATTGAACTGACAGCACCAGGCCTGCTTGGGATTCTCTCTCTGTCCCTCTCTCTCTGTCCCTCCCCCCAAAAAATAAATTTAAAAAAAATTGAAAGTTTAACTTGCCCTTAGGAGAGCTAAGGGAGATCTATAGTAATTTAGATAGAACTTTATGTGATTTAAAAAAAAAATTTTTTTAATGTTTATTTATTTTTGAGACAGAGAGAGACAGAGCATGAACGAGGGAGGGTCAGAGAGAGAGACACAGAATCTGAAGCAGGCTCCAGGCTCTGGGCTGTCAGCACAGAGCCTGACACGGGGCTCAAACTCACGGAGATCATGACCCGAGCTGAAGTCGGTCGCTTAACCGACTGAGCCACCCAGGCGCCCCGAACTTTAGGTGATTAATAAAGAAATCTAGACAAACATAAGCTTTTGAGGTTTTTGTCTAAAAATGCTGAGTCAGTACTTGCCCGAGTTCCGGGCAGAGGTGATGGGTACAGCAAGACTGGGCAGATTATTAAGGATTGGGGAAACAGAATCTAGTATACAGTTTTCCAGATGATTTGAAAAGATGATGTAATCCCTCCTCACAAATACTCCTGAAAGCACCGACCCTTCTCTGGCCTCTGTTTCTTTGATTTTTTTGCAACACCTTATAGGTATTTGCCTCTTGCCTAGTCCTTTTGATGTGGAAAACAAAGGCAGAAGGAAACAGCAGATAAAATTAAATTTCCTTCTAACCTGCAGCCCATTGACAACTACTTGAGGCCCAGAGTACAAGGTCTCTCCAGGAACTCTCTAGTGTCTTGCTGCTAATGCTTTGCTAGAGGGCAAACAACCCCAGTTTGAAAATAGCTAGGCCTCCTGTATCCGGAAGTCTTCTTTAGCATATGAACATCCTCCTGGAAACTTCCTCTGGACTTTACCTCCCCCAGCCCCATAGTACCTAACCAGTCTCTCCTCAGGGTCCTGTCCTCCTGTTTTAATAAAACCACCGTTGTGAACCAAGGGCGTCTTCAAGAATTCTTTCTTGGCCATCGGCTCCGGACCCCACCGTCACCCCAAAAACCTCATCACTTTCTCTTCCCTTTGGCCAAATGTCGTGTAGGCCCACCTCAACTGCCCTACCCTTTAGCTTCCTAGTAGGCCCTGCCCCCTCCAGGCTTAGGCACTGGGCCTCCACATTGTTGCCATAGTTACCTTCACACACACTCGAGTTGCCTCTCTGAAAACCATCAACATGGCCCCTCCCCACTTTTGTGTCTCTTCTTCCCCAGGCCTCCCCTCAACTATAAGTGCCCTCTCCTCAAGCCACTCTGGCTGGTAACCACACTGATCCCAATGAGGGAGGCCTTTCATTTTATTCTTCAGTCTTAACAACTTCAGCTACCTTTGGAGGGTTGTGCTTGCTGCCGATGGGAGGAAATTGAGGGCTCCAGATCTCTTGAAGGAGGGCGATAGGATTTCCCCATTCCAGATAAGCTTCCCCAAGTGGCAGCTGTGACTCCTCATGTTCAGTATTCTTTTTTTTTTTTTTCCTTCATGTTTATTTGAGAAAGCGAGAGAGAGAGGCCGAGAGAGGGGGAGACAGAATCCGAAGCTGGCTCCAGGCTCTGAGCTGTCAGCACAGAGCCCGATGCGGGGCTCAAACTCCCAAACCACAAGATCATGACCTGAGCCAACGTTGCAGGCTTAGCCAATTGAGCCACCCAGGTGCCCCATCACCCTCAATATTCTTGATCACCTTTAAAGAAAGCACACTTTGATGAGGTTTGGGAGTGATGGTGGCGTCTAAAAAAGAATTCTTGACTCGTCTTTGGTGCAAACAGGTGATTTTATGAAATCACAGGGACAGGACCTGTGGACAGAAAGAGCTGCACTGGGGTTGTGAAGAGTGACTGATTATATACAAGGGAATTGAAGAGGGGGGAGGGTAAGGAAAAAAGGCCTCCAAAAGGACTTTGACATGTGAAAGAGGACTCTTAAGATATTGGAGGCCTAGCTATTGTCAAGTTATGGTTGTTTTTCCCTTTAGCAAAGCATTAACATTAAGACCGTAGGGGGTTCCTGGAAAAACTTTTTACTCTGCCTGCCTCAAGTATTTGCCAAGGGGCTGCAGGTTATAAAGGAATTTAATTTTATCTGCCATTTCCTTCTGCCCTATTCCCCACATCACTAGGGAGGGGAGGGTGATGTTAGCGGTCCTGGAAACTGAGTGTATACATTTCTGGAGGCTAGGCTATTAATTAGATTGCTTTATCTTGTAATTTACTAAGATGTTGGCAAACTGATGGACACACATGTCCTGCAGGACTGGGATCTCCATCAGTTAACCATTTGTTTTCTTTCCTTTGTTCTTAGGCAGCCAGGAGTGCCTGAGGAATGTCACACACATCCCATCTGGGGGAGGGGGTGGGCAGGGTTTAGCTTGTGCTTTGCCCTCCACTAGCCTTATGCCCCCTCATCAACTTCACAAACACAAGCGTGAACTTTCCGCTGGAGACAGCAGGTTAATTTGCTTTGAGTAAAGAATAATTCTTCTCTCACCAAGGTTTTTCTCCCTATGGAAACAAAGGAATTCTTTCTCATTATTACCCTAATACCTAAGGTCTTGTCTGCCTCCCTGGGTGACAGATGGCTGGTTGCGTTGCACTCGCTGGATTCAAGTCCCCTTTGATAAGTGTCTGAGGGGACCTGTTTCTGCCCATTTATCTGGCCATCTGAATGAATGTCCAGTTAGTCCAGGTGGGGTCGGAGGTGTGGGCAGGTTCACCTTCCAAGGGGTGCTGGACAGGGCAAGGCAGGGAGTCATGATCAATAGCGGAAGAAGGGGGCCAACGACTGACTACACCTGCTCCACAATCATGCCCTACTTCGGGGGAAGTCTTTGCACCGCAAGCCATAAACATTCGCGTAAAATGCAGCTTGCATTCCTGATCTGCATATAGCTCTGGTACAGGTGCCCTCATGGCCCCAAAGCGTGCCCTCGGCCGCCTGCAGGATGAGCAAGGAACGGTGGAGACCATGGGTGGCCACGCCCATCGGAGGATGGGGTGCGACCCGACGCCACAAGGTGGGCACGCTGAGGCCGCGGACCTCACGTGCCGAAGGGCTTCCAGCCCATCAAACACAGACGACTCTGGGTCAGGGCCAGGGACGTCCAGGGTACGGTCTGAGGCCGGTGCACCTGGGAAAGAGACGCGAGCAGAAGCCGCGCCCGCCCTCCGCAGACAAGGACACGACAACACCCTCTTCGGCGGCCACGCGCGCGTCCAGCCCCCGGCGGCACCCGCGCGAACAGCTCCGTCTGTGATTGGCAGCTGCACGGGGGCGTGGCCTCGGCGCGCGCAGCCCGGCGGCCTCTGACCCGCTCCGCCCGCCCCCGTCCCTGCCTGTGATTGGTGCCTTCGGCCCAGGGGGCGGGCCGTCAGCCGGTGGTGCGCGCGCATCTGTGGAGTCAGTCCTGGAGCGACCTCTGCCTGGCCAGGCCCGCCCCCGCGTGTCACAGTCATGGCGGCCTCTCTTCTGCTGCGGCAAGGACGGTCGGGGGCAATGAAGGTAAAGGGAGCCGGGCCGGCGGCCGGGAGCCCGCGTAGGGCCGGGGCGAGGGGCACCTCCAGCCGTACGGGTGGGCCCATGACGCGGTTCCAGGGTGGAAGAGAGGGCGCTGGGCCGGAGCAGGTGGCCGCGGGCCGTGGGGGGGGCGCGGCGAACGGACACTGACCCCGATCTCCTGGGGAGCCCCCGGCGTGCGGTGCCAAGGTCGCGGGCAGGTGCGAGGGCTCCCAGGTGTCCTGCGCCGCCGCGCTCGCTCCGAGACGTTGAGGACCGCGTCTTGACCTCTTACGTAGCCTGGAGGGGAGAGGAGGGGACTCTCGGGTACCTGGGTGACCCGGTAACTGTCTTGGCAGCCACTAAGATGCCCGCTTACATGATCCTGTCTGGGAAAAGAGAGGAAGACAGAGGGCTTTCTTTTTACGTGTAGAAAAAATGTGAGATCATTGCCCTGCGTTTAAATTTGCAAAAGTCTCTTACAAAAGCACTTCCTATTCATTGCGAGATAGAGCGTACAGATGGGGGGAGATCTGTTTCCGAGAGTCCACCGTTTAGTCCTTGAAACACCTGGTTCCAAATAATTTTTTCAGCTTTCACACGTACTTATAGTCATAAACATAAAAAGATATGTTTTTACCTTCGTGTATGTAGGAGAGGCACCTTTGTTCTGTATGCAGCTTCTAGAAAGGCGCCTAGCACATAGCAGCTGTCAGTAAATACATGTTGAGTGAATTATCAGTTTAGGTTTGCCATTTATGATACATTGTATGTGGTTTTAGTATATGTGCTGCCGAAGCGAGCACTCATTGTATGTGGTTTTGAAGCAGTTATCCACCTGCATCATTACTAACAGCCAGATAGTATTTCTTCTTTTTATTTTTTAATTTTTTTTAATGCTTGTGTATTTCTGAGAGATAGAGAGAGAGAGAGAGAGAGAGAGCAAGCAGGGGAGTGGCAGATAGAGAGGGAGACACAGAATCCGAAGCAGGCTCCAGGCTCTGAACCGTCAGCACAGAGCCCAACAGGGCTTGAACTCACAAACCGCGAGATCGTGACCTGAGCCGAAGTCAGATGCTTAACTGACTGAGCCACCCAGGCTCCCAGGTAGTATTTCTTCTCGTTGGTGTTCTAAGTGTAGGAAAACACTTTATTATTTGGTAGGTTAAATAGTAGTTGGGGGCTACAAACAGTATGCACAGGAGAAACTGTTTTTGACTTTTCTTGGAGTTACATAGTTCATAGTGACTGTCATGTGTTTTCTTTCTTGCAACTTTTTTTGTATTTTCCAAAATTTCCATATGTTATGAAAATTGTAATAACCGTTAGAAATATGACATGAATGCTATGTTATAACACGTTATATAGCACATGTAATGCATGTAATGATATATAACGTCTATAGGTCGTAATAGCTTCCAAATGGCATGACTCTAAAATGTCCATATTTGTTCATCCTCTGTCAGACTATGCTCCTAGACGCACGAGTGTTTCGAGGACTTGCTCCCTCAGTGTCTCTCTCTGCGGAATCAGGGAAGAGCGAAAAGGGACTGCCACCAAATCCCAAGAAGCAAAGTCCACCAAAAAGTAAGATTTTAATGATAGTCCCAAGGGGAGAATAATGCAAAGTAAACAAATCAGTCCGCTTTCCAGGCGTGAAGAGTTTTACGAACCACATAATTCGATTCTTCATCTCCAGCCGTGTCCAGATTATAATCCGACATCGGATCTGTGGCAGATTTTAGACCAAACACATCACTAATGCAACAGCCCTTGACTCAGCATTTAGCCCTGAACCAGTTCTGTCTGTGTTTTCTAAGTGCTGTGCTCTGATGTGTGGCCAGGGGACCTTTGGATGGCCCTGATACAGATGCTGTGCTCCCGTGGCAGCCCTGAGCCCCACCTTGCTTTTCTCTCCCCCCCAGCTGCGACGCTTCTCAGTGTCTCAGAAACACAGATTGGCTTCCCAGGCTTCGTGGGCCACCGTCCAGGACTGCGGGCCTCCTTTCATGACCGTGGGGAGGGAGTTAAGAGCAGGAACAGTTTTCCATTACCGCTCACTTTGATGAAGCACGATGTCTGATCTCTGTCCGGCTTTGTCCAGAGTCATTTTGACTTTTATTGCTGGATTTTACTTTTTTTTTTTTTTTTTCTCTCCTTCCTGAATACCAACGTAGCATATCCTCATGGAAGGAAAATACAATGTGCGACACTGTTTTAAATACTTGTGGGAATGCTCGTTATTAATGACTGACCATAGGGGGCGCCTGGCTGGCTCAGTCAGTGGAACCTGGGACTCTGTCTCAAGATTGTGAGTTCAAGTCCCGCGTTGGGTGTAGAGTTGATTTAAAAATAAAATCTTAGGGTGCCTGGGTGGCTCAGTTGGTTAAGCGTCTGGCTTTGGCTCAGGTCGTGATCTCACGGTTCATGAATTCTGGCCCCATGTCGGGCTCTGTGCTGACAGCTCGGAGCCTGGAGCCCGCTTCAGATTCCGTGTCTTCCTCTCTCTCTCTCTCTCTCTCACTCTCTCTCTCACTTTCTCAAAAATAAACACGAAAAATTTTTTTCTGGGGCAGCTGGGTGGCTTAGTTGGTCAAGTATCTCACTCTTGGTTTCAGCTCAGGTCGTGATCTCGCAATTCGTGAGTTTGAGCCCCACGTTGGGCTCTGCTCTGATGAAATGGAGCCTGCTTGGGATTCCTGTCTCCTGGGATTCCTCTCTCCTGGGGTTCCTCTCTCCCTTTCTCTTTACCCTCCCCAGCGCACACTCTCTCTCGCACATGCTTTCTCAAAAAATAAATATAATTTAAAAAACTAATGCGAACAGCCAGAATGTCAGTTAAATTCTGCATTACACATAGCACATTTTTGACATTCTTTCAATGTTTACTGATGATTAGTGAATCTCATTGCTAATGTTATTGATGCCTTTGGTGATTCTTAGTCTTGTTTCTGCAATCCTACATCATAGGTTTTTGAAGCTGACTTAATGGATTTTAAAATATTGTGGCAGAGTCAAAGATTCCTCCCCTTTTTTTAATGTTTATATATATATATTTTTAATTTTTTTAATCTTTATTTTTGACAGAGAGAGAGAGAGAGAGAGAGAGACAGTGTGAGTGGGGGAGGAACAGAGAGAGGGAGACACAGAATCCAAAGCAGGCTGCAGGCTCCGAGCTGTCAGCACAGAGCCTGATGCGGGGCTTGAACCCATGAACTGTGAGATCATGACCTGAGCTGAAGTCGGACGCTTAACCGACTGAGCCACCCAGGCACCCCAGTGTTTATATATTTTTGAGAGAGACAGAGCTTGAGCAGGGGAGGCGGGGGGCACAGAGAGAGGGAAACACAGAATCGGAAGCAGCCTCCAGGCTCTGAGCTGTCAGCACAGAGCCCGATGTAGGGCTTGAAGCCACGGACCGTGAGATCATGACCTGAGCTGAAGTCGGACGCTTTACCGACTGAGCCACCCAGGCGTCCCCAAAGATCCTTTTTTAAACATGCTTCTATGTGTGAGTAGAATAGGGTGCTTGTTTATGTAACAGTTTTAGGCGCAGTTATGAGCAGGGAACATTGACCTAGGAGTTGGCCCTGGGCCTGTGTAGTTTGGTCATCAGTCTGGATGAGGTTTTTCCCCGCCTGAGTGGGGTCAGCGCGCAGGCCGTGCTAGGCCCCTGTGAGGGGGATATATGTGTGCGGTGTCGACTGAGTGTAGAGTGCTTTCAGGTGGGAAGACAGTATTGCGAACTACGCTGTCTTTAATTCGTGTGAGATCTGTGTATAATCTAAAAGTACTTATAATCCCTGTATGAAGGAATTTCTAAACCGACATGTACAGGCCTCAGTGTTTGCCCGAGATGTCAGCGCTCGTAAGACTGGTCAAGCGAAAAACGCGGAAATGCTTTCTGCCCGCTGGTGGCCCATTAACGCCCCAGGGTGAAGCCCTGTCTGCTCTCACTGGCTTTGGGAGCTTTAACGGCAGTTTCCCGCATGCAGATCTGGCCCTGTGCGCTCACCCTTGGGGTCCCATCTCTAGGCAAAGTGCCTGCCTCAGAGGCAGGACCCCGGGGTTCCAGACGACGTTCTGCCCTATTCCTTCTGGGACTCCAGCTTCTCGTAGTGCTTGCTTCCTTCCTGAGGAGAGCCACCAACGTAGATGTCAGGGACCAGGGTCTCCTCGCAGGTGCCCCTCCAGACGGTCCTCTCAGTCCAGTCACTATGGCAACAATCAGTACTGAGTCATCGGCTAAAGACTCCTGTGCCGCCTTTTCAAGGGTCTGTCCAGAGGCCACAGTTAATTATTCCTTTCAAGTCCTCATTTCAGTCTGAAGGGTGAGGAATCTCTGGAAATAGGGATTTGTTGTGTTTACTTCTAACCAGCAGAGCCCGGCATACGTTGTCCCGTCTGGTCCTCACAACCCGTGAGCAGGCGGTAGTCATCTCCCTGCCTTAGATGAGAGAGCGGAGGAGGGAAGAGGCCTGTGAGCTGCCCAAGGCCACACGTGTGTTAGGAGTGGAGCCGGATGTAAACCCGGGCAGGAAGGCCCCAGCATCTTCTCCGTGCTGTCTTGCCTCTGAGAAAATCTCAGTCCTCAGACAAGCAAGCAGACAAGCAACTCTATAGTCCTATACATGGAAAAGAGTTTTAGTTCACATAAAATTTGAGTAACTGTGCTCCTTCCTGTTGTGTCGAAATGTGCTTTGTTTCCGAGATTGGTTTTGTGACCCAGTGACGAGATCTGGAAGAATTTTTTTTTAACTTTTTTTTTTTTTTTAACGTTTATTTATTATTGAGAGACAAAGCGTGAACAGAGAAGGGGCAGAGAGAGAGGGAGACACAGAATCGGAAGCAGGCTCTGAGCTGTCAGCACAGAGCCTGACGCGGGGCTCGAACTCACGGACCGCGAGATCCGTTCATGACCTGAGCCGAAGCCAGATGCTTAGCCAACTGAGCCACCCAGGCGCCCCAGAATTTTTTTTTTTAATTTTTTTAAATGTTTATTTTTGAGAGAGAGAGAGAGAGAGAGACGGAGTGTGAGCAGGGGAGGGGTAGAAAGAGAGGGAGACACAGAATCTGAAGCAGGATCTCGGCTCAGCTGTCAGCACAGAGCCTGACATGGGGCTCGAACCCACAAACCATGAGATCATGACCTGAGCCACAGTCAGATGCCCAGCCGACTGAGCCACCCAGGTGCCCCAAGATCTGGAAGAATACTAAGGTGGCTAATCCATTTCAAACACCATCGTCATTTGTGCCTGCGTTAGGGAGACCACCAGAAACGTGTAGGTCATGGCCTCACTTTTCGCCCCAGCAGGAAAGAGACCTGGGAAATACAACTAAGTTCAGTTGGAGAAGAGGTGGAGACGCAGTACAGCTTCTCCATCTGCACGGTTACCAGTGTTTGTGCGCCTTTACCGTGCACAGGCCGTGGTCATTTATCCGTTCTCCGGCAGAGTAGACACAGCCCCGGAGGTCACCGTCTTGTGCTGTGAGATGTGCCTGCGTGGCCAGCCTTACCTAGGTGGTTTCGTGTTTTCATAGATTTGTTTCTCGAGGGAGGTCAGTATCAAACTAAAACAGTATGTGGGCGTCCTGCTCTGGCCAAAAGTGTGCGACTTTGTGAAAACCAGCAGGCGAAGTCAACGTGCGAGCCCTCGTTCCTCTAGGTGATGGTGCTGTTTCCCAAATGACGTCATTCTGCACCTCACGGCGGGGCCACACTTGGTCCGCTCCCTGCGCCCTGCATCAGCGGCTACCTACCGGTGGGGGTTCCCAGCCATTGTGGCAGTTTCCTTCGGGGGTCGCAGGGGTGGGGGGGGGGGGGGGGCGGTTGCTGGGCCCGTGCTGCACTGGGCCAGAAATTGACTCTCAATTAAAGGAAAATGCATTTCTGTTTTGGTCCGGTGGACTTTCCCTGCAATTCTCCCAGTAACTTAGCATGAATAATGAAAATGCTCTTATGTCGTATAATAGGAATTTCCTCTTCAAAGAGAATTTTTAAATGTTAGTCCCATATGGAGTTTTCTTTCCATTGTCAGTGGGTGATAACTCAGCCTGTAACGTAGTTCCGATCACTTATTTGCAGTTTTTAAATCTCCACCACATACTTTGGAAGATTCGGGAATTGTAATTTTTCTATTCAAAACAGCCCATGTAAGATACACCTTGTTTTTAGTTAATTTTTCATACTTGGAGCATTCATGCCCAACGTAAACGTGGGTGCATGGTACAGGTGAGCGGGCACACGACGTGCGGGGCCTGCTAGGAACCGCTGAGCTGATTCAGGTATGGTTTACAGAGACAGAGAGAACAGAGCGTTCAAGTGTGTATACATTCCTTTGCCTCATTTTCAGGTTTCTCGTGACCCTGGAGCTCTGTGAGAGTCCTGAAGTTAGGTCAGCACCCGCCTAGCATGCGGAGTGCAGATTCTGGGCTGGCACGTAGCCACAGCTTCCGACGTGGCATGGAGGAGGTAGGGGTGAAGGTGCTGACGGAGGGGGTGGAGGGGGTGGAGGTGACGGATGTAAACAGTCCCCTCTGCTCTGGCTGCCCGGTCAAGCCCTTTCGCACCGCCCGGTTTCCTCTCCGGCCCATTTCTGATTCTTGGTGTTTTCTCGGGTTTCTTGGGTCGTTTTCTGTCCATCTATCATGGGTAGGTCCCTGAGCTCAGAAACCAATTAGAACCCTTTTTGGACACTGGTAAGATGGTGATCTTAGGAATACGTTTTTTTCCCCACTTGAGAGAAGCAGGATTCAGATCTTTTCAGTATAAAGTAGACAGACCCCCTAGACTTGAAAGTGAAGTCTCTGCATT
Organism: Prionailurus bengalensis; assembly: GCF_016509475.1. NCBI lineage: Eukaryota > Metazoa > Chordata > Mammalia > Carnivora > Felidae > Prionailurus > Prionailurus bengalensis. The sequence goes on along the minus strand of NC_057350.1, from coordinate 3,262,478 downwards.
TAAAATTTGCTCGTCTGTAATGTGTGTAATTGCGGCTTTAGATTTGGAAAGTAATTTTAATTTATAAAAACTTGTCTTATATTTTTCTTTAAATCTGCAGGGTTAGAAAGGGTTTACCACCTGAGAAAACTGAATGAAGTTAGTTCTGATCAACTTACTGTGCGGTGTTATTTTTTTTAATAATTGATGCTATGAAATATAAAGGTTTTATATTAGCCCTTTTCCTTTTTTTACAGCTTAAAACCTGTTGTTCATGTATATATATCTCGTTATCAGTTTATTTTAGATTCTTTTGGTCGTGTAATGCTTTCCTTTGGCCAAGGAGATCCCCGAATGACTTCTGATTTTGAAGGGCTCGTCTCCTCCTTAGGGCACCTTGATGTGAACGACATTATCCTCTTCCCGGTACCCTGCAGCACTTAAACACGTGTGTGTGCGGACCCAAACCCAAACCAGGTTCTTGTCTCTAGTTGTGCTTTCTGGGTTTTCAGAAAGTTCAGGTTCGTCCAGCGTGGATAACTTTTTTAATATTCGAGAGGCATCAGTTTTCTTAAAGATTTAAGAAAGTACACATTTCTAAAGCTTGCAGTAGTCATTGGAAAATATCTTTGTGGTTTAACGAATTGAGCTTTGGATGAAGTAGTCGTTTAAAAATGAGCATCAAAGAATTTGGCATTGTGAGAAGTGGAGACAAGTTTGTTACTCCTGTTGGTAAAAACAGCTGCTTGTTAGTTTTTCAGCTGCAAAGGAATGACCTACATTTCTTACTGTTCTCTCTCAGGCGGCTTGACTTTGACCTAAGAGTGAGTTCCCATGGAACATTCCTTAGGATGATTACACTGAAGATATTACAATAGCAAGTTGTTATTTAACGAGCCATCTGTGACTTATGAATTTGGATTGTTGTACAAAATATTGAGAATAACGTTCCTCTTTATGCCATTTCCTAGATGTAGTGGAACCAAAGGAGAGGGGCCAACCCGTAGCCACCCCAACAGCAGCTGAATTGTCTAAAAACTTGTCTTCGCCCCGTGCTCACCCGTCAGTTGTGAGTCCGGGCGGGCTGGTAGCTGGCCCCGGCCCCGGCCCCGAAGGCAGCATGCTATTCACAGCCGAAGGGGCTCCAGAGTTCCGGTCGCGAAAGACTGTCGTAGAGACGCCTCAGAAAGTTCTGTCTCCACTCAGGAAGCAGGGCACGGATGCAAAAGCTCTTAGGGAGAGCAGGGGAGATGATTCATCTTCATCGTCCTCTTCGTCCAGCTCCTCCGATTCCGACTCCGAGGGGGAGGGGGAGAGCTCCACAGCTGACCCCCAGGGGACGAGCAGGGGCAGAGGAGGGCCTCCCAGACCGCAGGCGTCCCGCCCCCTCGAAGATGGAGCCCCCAGAATTGCAGTAGTCGCCAAAGAGAAGCCCCGCTCGCAGCCAGACGTCCCCCCTCCCGAGAGGCCCCGTCCGGCCAAGAAGAAAGGGGGCACCATCAAGCCGCCAGAGGACAGAAAAGACACAAAACGCAAAAGCACAACACCCAAGCCACAAGCAGATAAAGAGTTTATGAAACAAAACGTCAAGGAAAAGCAATTCCAGAAAATTGTTAGATCAAGTGAAACCGATAAAGAAGGCCAAAAGCTGCCCAAAGTTGACGAAGTCCTGCCTGCTCATACAGAGTCAGGATTGTCTACACAGCCGGCTGGCGGCCCAGCGCCCATTCAGTGGAGGGAAAGAACCGGAACAGCAAGACCGCTGCCAGCAGCTCCTGAGGCCAGCGAGAGACACCGGGGCCAACATGCAGCGGAGCGTGGTGGGGAGGTGGCTTTCCCCCTGTTCAGCAAAGTAAATTTGGGGGCGCAGGTGACGGAGGGAACCCTGAAGGCCGCGGGAGAGACTCTGGAAGGTCAGGCACCAGTCCGAAGTTTGAAGCCGGTTCCTGCTCCTAGCGAAGGCGATTTCCAGGACAAGGCCGCGGGCCCAGAGCCTGAGGGTGGGGCCGGGATGGCAGAAGACCCTGCCCCTCCAGGAGGGCCGGACGGCACCCAGGGTATACCTTCACTTGCGCCCTTGAGATCCCTGCTTTCCCGGGCGGGTGGTGGGCCTTCGGAGGCCTGTGCGCCCCGAGGAGGGGTCCAGGTAGTCAGGCACCTGCAGCACGGCCTCCGGCGGGCAGAGGACTGTGCCGGGCTCCGGAGGGACCCACGCCTTGTGCGCGGCATCCCTGGGGCATTTCCTGTTTATTTTGTGGTGAAACAGCGTGCGCTTGGCCCTCCTGGCTGTCCCACGGCCAGGGTGATGTTTCAACTCTAGTGGTTTCACGGCCCCCTTCGCTTTGGAAGGTGTCCATGAACTTTCAGGGCCTCTGGTCAGCGGGAAGGGGGTCCTGATTCACTCCCACAGCGAAGAGCCGTGCTTATCCCTGACGTGGGGTTTGGGGGGATACGAGGGGTGTTGCTTTTAGGTTTCTTAGACCGGAGGGGAAGTCCCCATTTTGGGAAGTCCCGCAGTAAGTGACACTGGGGCAGCCTGGGGCGGCTTTAGTCTTCTTTCCGCTGGGTGACGTTTCCTTCTCTGATTTACCCCAAAACACAATGGGCTGCTTTGTTTTTCCATATTGAATTTTTTTTTTTTTTTAAAGTTCTTTTCTTTTTTTAATTTTTTTTCAACGTTTATTTTTGGGACAGAGAGAGACAGAGCATGAATGGGGGAGGGGCAGAGAGAGAGGGAGACACAGAATCGGAAACAGGCTCCAGGCTCCGAGCCATCAGCCCAGAGCCTGACGCGGGGCTCGAACTCCCGGACCGCGAGATCGTGACCTGGCTGAAGTCGGACGCTTAACCGACTGCGCCACCCAGGCGCCCCTGAATTTTTATGAAGGGCTATTTGCCATCACAGATTTTTAGGGTTTTATTCCTATTATGCTCCTGACTTGTGCATCGAATTTTATGAAGGCACATGCTGTAGCCGGGTCGTGGCGAAGCCGGCAGGGCCGTCCCCGGGTTCAGAGCTGGGCCCCGCAGAGTGTCTGTAAAATGCTGCGTTGCTAACAAACCTGGCCCCTTATTTGCTCCTTAGTCTTCCTAAAGCCTCCGCCTTTGCCTGATGTCCATTATGTGCTAATCGTTATTGGTTGCGTTCCGTTGACAGAATTTGTGTGTTTTCTCCCTTCCGTTTTCTCCCTCTTTCATTAATACACAAAGTGCCAGCCTTGTCCAGACTTGGAGAGTGCAGTTCCTGATGCTACAAATTGGAGACGAAAACCAAAACTTAGGATGATGACAGCAAACCATTGTTGTTTTTCTCGTACTCCGTTTGCCCTTTGGGGGGTAAGGAGGCCGCCCAGGAGCACAGCCCCCGTGTGGTGTCGCTGAGCAGTCCTCTGCTCGGGTTCCTGCCCCACGCTTCCCTCCAGCTAACACCTTCCCTGTATCCGCCAATGTGCCTGCACCACACGGGGAGTCTCTGCTCGAGATCGGGAAGGTGTCAGCTCTGCATAAGTCCTCGCTTTTGTGTAACACAGCCGAAGACGTGACAAACAGAGCTTTGGGTGTGAATTCCGATGGTGGAAAGTGTGCTTAGGTGATTTCCTGTGCAGCCTGGGTAGCCGTGCAGGGGCCTCCCGGCAGGCTCCGCCGTGTGCCCTCGTGCGGACGTCCCAGGGCAGGAGAGCTGCGTTCTTTTGCTTCAGCTGTGCACTTTGAGTTTTAGATCACCGAATGTCCTTTTTCCACGTGAAGAAATACAACTCAGCTTGTACGTTTTAGCCTGAATCGAAAGTATTCCAGCAGCTTTTTCAAAAAAAGTTGAAAACTTTGCATCTCACTTCCAGTTCCCCTTAACTTTGTTACGTTGTTCAGACAGAGTCTAGTTTCGCGTATCCAGAGACTTAGAGGGCTCACCCGGCTTCTGCTTTTGAACGTTTTTTTCTGCAAATAGTTCATTCCTACTCCTGTAGATCTACTTGTCTCTCTTGCTCCCTCAAGTCCTGAAAGTCCCTGCATCCTTGTCGTAGGCGTTTTCACAGCTCTGCACAGCACGGGCCGGGGAGCGGACAGAGTAGGCTGTTCAGACGCCTCGTAAGAACCAGCGGCTCCCACCGCGGCGGCTGCGAGGTTTAGAGTACGTCTTCCGCTAATTCCTTTATTTCGCGTCTGAGGATCCTGTAGCTTTCACCGGCTTCCCTAGTTAGACAGTTTATCTCAGGATGCGGGGCGCGCGGTGTCTGAGAGCTGAGCCCCGCGGGAACGCCGCCTGTCCCACGTTCTCACGGGCCTTGCGTTTCCCCCCACAGAGTCCGCTCACGCCGCCAGCGCCTCCGAGCCACTGGACAACGCCACCTACAAGAACCTGCAGCACCACGACTATACCCCGTACACCTTCTTAGACCTCAACCTGGACCTGTCCAAGTTCAGGATGCCCCAGCCCTCGTCAGGACGGGAGTCCCCTCGCCACTGAGCGCCCCCTTCAGAGAGTAACTTCCCCGTTGTCTGGGCTACAGAAATAAAATCCGCCCCGGTCGTGAGGCCTCGTGTGTGATCGGTGTCCCTCGTACGGTGAACGCTGAGCTAGCAACCCTGCTCTCTGACCATTGGTTCGACGGGCATCAGAAACGTCTGTGCACAAGGGGTTTTCCTCTCATTGTAAAGCTGGGGTCCGCCGCACAGATCGTAGCATTAGAGAGCCGTAGGGGCTTTCCATCAGCGTGTGTCCGCTGTGCCGAGTCCCTGGTCAGTCTAACGTCCGTCTGCTTGCCAGCCAGGTGCCCATACGTGTGCTGAGGACATCTGATTTGGTAGACCTAGCTTCTGATCATCGAAGATAGGGTTTCACTGATTTTATCTCCTGTACTGCAGAGACTAAAACATTAGGTTCTAGCACTTTATCGTTAGAGAAGGAATGGAATCCTTTTTGTTCGCCAGAATCCGGTGTTTGATGTAAACTCAGGCGGGATGGGGGGTTGAAGTTTTGTGGGGCCCATCAGCAGCTCCGTCCCCGATGGCCGCGGCGGGCTCCGGATAGCGTTGCTTACGCCCCCGGGGCGTAAGCGGGGTGTGTCGGGCTGTGTGTTTGCACTCGCACCCTGCAGGGACCAGTGGAGGTGAGGTTACGCCCGACCACGAGAGCGGAGGTGGGAGATGCGTCCGTTTGTCAGGGCAGAAGTCTGTCTACCCGCTGGTGTCACAGCCGTGGTTTGCTCTGTTCTCACATGGCCCTTGTTCCTGTGCCCGGACCCCAGGGCATCACCTCCCTTCATTTGCATTCTGGTCCCCGGCCTCGAGTCTGCAGCACACAGTGTGGTGCATGGAATTCTGTTCCACGTGTCTGTCACCCTAGTATTGTCATCATCCGCCTCCGAGTTTATTACCGCCGAGGGAGACGCTTGGCGACTCCGCGAGCTTCTCCTGATCGCATTGTTTTATCAGAAAAGTACCAAAGCCACATTACCCAAAAGGGAGAAAATGGAAAACCCCTAGGGCCACGGTGCCAGCCCCGCAGTCACTGATGTGTCACACACCTCCCGGTGGTGGTGGCTTCAGAGAGGTCGTCCCACGACATGCAGACGGTTCTCTCTCCTGCTAGCTGTGCCCATGTGATACCTGGCTTTGCAAACCGTGGCCCGCAGAACCTGTGCGGTGGGGGGGGGGGGGGGGGGGGGGTGCACAACCACAGTGCGTTTCCTGGACCGCACGTGCTGCAGGGCCTGGGGATTCTCCCGACGGAACGATCTGGATGAAGAAATTTTCGTCTGCATGAAGTTTTTCCCTGGGAACCAGCCCTGTTAAATTATCCTCTCTGACCCCCAAAGCCCTCGCGAGCCGATGGGGGCGGTTCCCCACCGAGTGTGGCTTGGGACCCGAGCTCGTCCCCGTGCTCTCTCCTAGCGCTGCCAGAAACATCTGGGCGGCTGTAACTCCTGCCGTGTGTTGTATTGATTCCTTAAGATGGATTTCCAGAAACCCGTCTGATGAATCGCACATGATTCACAAACATTGGTATTGCTTCCGCTTCCACAAGGTTTTTAAACCAGTTTAATAGGTTCAAGTTAAAGCAATTATCCCATTTCCTTTTGTATTTTCCCTGTCACCTGAACCCTGGCATCTTTCTAGACATTTGTTCTCTTACACCTGTTAACAAATAAACACCCTCAGACTGGAGGGCATTATACACAAAGCAGAAGTCCAGTCCTTGTTGTGAATTCTTGTCCTAATGTTTACTGGCAGCTGGTTAATAACTGAAACCCAGCGAATTACGGTGTGGCCTTTCTGATTCTTCCTCCAAGTATGTGCTTTGAGTTTTAACAGTCGGAGTCCTCCCACCCATCTCAACTGGCATCCGAGACCCAAGAAAGTGCCCCTCGGCTCAGGACTCGCACCCAGTGCCTTCTGGGAGCGTCCCATACCTTGCACGTAGGAAGCAATGGAAGGTTTATAAAAAGAGTTTACCAGCACCACAGAACTTCCTGTGCCCCAGGGGATGAAGTGTGACACATAAACAGTACAAAGCCATTTCTTCCATTAAAGCAGCATTAACACACTCCCTGCGAAGGGCCAGATAGGAAATATTTCAGGGTTTGCCACATGCAGCGTTGAACAGTCTTTTTCTGTCTTTTACATCCCTTTAAAAAATGTTAAACCTGGGGGTCGCTGGGTGGCTCAGTCAGTTAAGCGTGTGATTTCGGCTCAGGTCACGATCCCGTGGTTTGTGGGTTCAAGTCCCACGTCGGGTTCTGTGCTGACAGCTCGGAGCCGGGAGCCTGCTTTTGGAGTCTGGGTCTCCCTCTCTCTCTGCCCCTCCCCCACTCATGCTCTGTCTCTCAAAAATGAATAGACATTAAGAAAAAATGTTTAGGGGCGCCTGGGTGGCGCAGTCGGTTAAGCGTCCGACTTCAGCCAGGTCACGATCTCGCGGTCCGTGAGTTCGAGCCCCGCATCAGGCTCTGGGCTGATGGCTCGGAGCCTGGAGACTGTTTCCCATTCTGTGTCTCCCTCTCTCTCTGCCCCTCCCCCGTTCATGCTGTGTCTCTCTCTGTCCCAAAAATAAATAAACGTTGAAAAAAAAAATTAAAAAAAAAAAAAGAAAGAAAAAATGTTTAACCTGTTCTTGGCTGTGGGCCTTATGCAATGGCAGAGAGCAGGGTTCCCTGAGGGGCCCCAGATTGAAGGGGTTGCCATAGATCATTTAATAAAAAGGCTGATGGGGCGCCTGGGTGGCTCGGTTAAGCGTCCGACTTCGGCTCAGGTCCGTGGGTTTGAGCCCCGCATCAGGCTCTGTGCTGACCGCTCAGCCTGGAGCCTGTTTCCGATTCTGTGTCTCCCTCTCTCTCTGACCCTCCCCCGTTCATGCTCTGTCTCCATCTCAAAAATAAATAAACGTTAAAAAAAATTGAAAAAAAAAAGTAAAAAGGCTGACTAGGGGCACCTGGGTGGCTCAGTGAGTTGAGTGTCCAACTCTTTGATTTTGGCTCGGATCATGATCCGTGGTCATGGGATCGGGCCCTGTGTCCAGATCTGCACTGAGTGTGGAATTTGCTGAAGATTCCCTCTCTCTCTCTCTCTGTCCCTCTCCCTGCTGCTCGCACACTCTCTGTCTCTCAAATAACAAAAGTAACAAGGGCTGTTTCAGGTGCTCACCACCCTGGGTTCTACGTCCTCCCGCCCTCCTCTCCTACCTTTATTCCAGCAAGGAGTTGAAACAAAGACTAGGGTATAAAAGTTAACAGTTAAAATGGCGTTCCTTTCAGAGCAATGTCACTCTCGCGAGCCTAGAGTCAACACGGGTCTAGATGCCCACCGTATGCCAGGCCTGCATCTGGGCCGTGGGGTCAGAGACGGTGGGGACGGACGACCTCTCCCAAGTTTCCAGCCTTGGGAACGAGGCACGTGGAAGGCCTGGCAAGGTGATGAGCCACGTCTGGTAGCAGAGGGGCTGTTTGGGGCTGGGTGTTGACCCAAGAGAGCTCCGTGGGGCAAGATGTTTAGCCCAGATATTGCCAGGTGACCAGGAAGCCCCCAGGTGCACAGGGCAATGGTGGGGAGACCCTCGGCGTGGTCTTCGAGGTGTCAGGGTGGGTGCGTCCATGCAAAGGCCCGGACAAGGACATCGCTGGAGGTCACGTTTTGGGAGGGGACGCGTAGCGAGGATGGGGCTTTGGGCTCTGTGTTAGGCGGCTCAGCCACCATAACAAAACACCACAGCTGGAGGGGCTTAAACAACAGAGGTGTCCATCTCTCCGTTCTGGAGGCGGACGTCCAAGATCAAGGTACTGGCTGATGCAGCGGGTAAGGTTCTTCCTGGCTCGCCGATGACCACCTTCTCGCTGTGTCCTCACACTGCAGAGAGGGGGCAAGCGAGTTCTCTGGAGTCTCTTAATAGGACCCTAACCCCAGCTTGAGGGTCCCTCCCCCGCTCATGCTCTGTCTCTCTGTCAAAAATAAACATCAAAAAAAAAGAATCAAAAAGTTTTAAAGTTTATTTAGAGAGAGAGCATGAGTACAAGAAGGGCGGAGAGAGGGAGAGCAAGAATCCGAAGAAGGTTCCGCGCTGTGAGCATAGAGCCCAATTTGGGGCTTGATCTCACAAACCTGTGAGATCACGCCCTCAGCCAAAATCAGGAGTCCCACACTTAACCATCTGAGGCATCTAGGCACCCCTTAATGAACGCTTCTAAACTTAAAAAGTAAATGTTATTGGACATGCATTTCTAAGTTTTTTTTAATGCTTATTTCTGAGAGACAGAGTGTGAGCAGGGAAGGGGCACACAGAGAGAGGGAGACACAGAATGCAAAGTAGGCTCCAGGCTCTGAGTTGTCAGCACAGAGCCCGACGCGGGGCTTGAACTCACAAACCAAGAGATCATGACCCGAGCTGAAGTCAGACACTTTGAGCCACCCAGGGGCCCCTGGACATGAATTTCTTAGTGAAGTGTAGTGAAACTATTTTTTTTTTTCAGTTCCTAAATCCATGAACGAATATTATTTAAGTCTAGAAGGGGTTCAATGAAAATTAACAGAAAAAAAAAAAGGAAAGAAAGTATAAACCAATTTTTGAGGACGGATTCAGGTTTCGTGGGGCCTGAAGCTATGAAATTTGGCAAGCTCTTTTCATAAAAATAATGTAGACTTAACTCAAAATCAAGGGGCACCTGGGTGGGTCAGTTAAAGCGTTTGACTTTGGCTCGGGTCGTGATCTCACAGTTCATGAGTTTGAGCCCTGTGTCAGGCTCTGTGCTGACAGCTCAGAGCCTGGAGCCTGCTTCGGATTCTGTGTCCCCCTCTTTCTGCCCCTTCCCCACTCTCTCTCTCTCTCACACACACACACACACACACACACACACTCTCTCTCTCTCTCTCTCTCTCTCTCTCTCTCTCAAACATTAAAAAAACTTTTTTTTAAAAGAATTCAAAATCAAATGTGAAAGTGGATATTATAGAGAATGAAAAAAATTGCTTACAAATTTTAAAAGTTGGTGGATACTATAAACCTCACAAAATCCAGAAAGATAACAGATTTTAATTAACCACTTGACACGCCTCTATGTGTCAGGCAGCTAATAGAAAAAATAACATTGGGCTGCTACGTTTGGTTGCTTCTTATGAGAATTTCATAGCACTATTTTGCTGGCTATGAAGATAATGCCATCTTTCCTCCTGCGCGGTTGGTTGAAATTTGGTTTTTTGGCGGTTTGGATGCATAGACGTGTGACCACACACAGATGTCTCTGCTGTTTGCAGTGAATGCTGATAAACTTTATTTCACGTGCTCCCATCAAAAAGGGGAAAGTAAGGCCCATGTTTCGCTGCTTCTGCTATGCGAGGAGGACGCTCTCGACAGAATTCCATCTGTCCCGTTACGGACGGAAACTGAATCCTCTGATGGGAGTTTTCCTGATTGAAAGGATTTTCTAGGGCACCAGGTGGCTCAGTTGGTTAAGCGTCCGACTCCGGTCTCAGCACAGGTCACGATCTCCCAGCTCGTGGGATCGAGCCGCGCATCGGGATCTGCACTGACAGCAGAGAATCCCAAGTGGATTCTCTCTCTCTCTCTCTTTTCTCTCTCTCTCTCTGCCTCTTCCCAGCTCGCTCTCTCTGTCGCTGTCTCAAAATTAATAAAAGAAAGAAAGGATTTCCCCCCGAGTAGCTTCTGTTCCATGCACTTCAAAACCCGCCCTCACCCACAGCGACTCAGTGCCAAACCCCTCCGGACCTGGCCGCGTCACGTGTTTGTGGCCACACCGCACGTTCACAGCTAGGCCACGCGTTCCTGGCCACGTGACATCAGCACAGCAATGTCCGCAATCTCATGGTGTCCATACCACGGGATCCCCTCTGTCGCCACCTGCACATCAGAGTGCCTGGCGATTCCGCTCAGTGGAAAGCAGGAGTGTGCCCGGAAGCCGGTCCACACCAGACAGCACCGACCAGGGAAGTCACTGTGAACCCCCAACCACATCCCACCAAACCCAAACTGAGCGTACCCCTGGGGCGGGTCCCGACGTGCTCCCAGCCACTCCAGCGCCTGTGAGAGACGAGCTGGGGTGGAAAGAGGCTGTGGTCTGAAGCTATTGTATTCAAATGTCTCACTTTTGCAAATTTGACACCTTGTGACCACAAGTGGGGATCCCTAGCTGGATCCCCACCTGGCCCTGGATCCCCAGGGAGGGGCCTGAAGCTTGTCCCTGTGGCCCCATAGGAGCTCCCCCCCACTGGGCAGGAGTTAAGTGTCCCCGCTTAGTGATTGGCCTTCGCGGTGGCCAAGTACGTCGACACACTAAAAGCCACCGCACTTCCCCACGACGTCGACCTAAGTCTAACCGGGACCTGCAGGCGGGAGCGAGCGACACCACTGACGAGTGACAGCAGGCAAGATCGCCCACCCAAAAAGCGAGTGTGGGTTGATGGCATCCAGTCCTCGGTTGGCAAAAACCGCTGCCCGTGTTTTCCCCACAAGTCCAGAGAACCCACAAAACGGTCAGTCGTCTCCAGCATGTTTCTTTACTTGAGGATGTTCCCTCGACCCGTCAGAAGTCAGCGTGGACTTCAGCCCGTCTCCCCGAAACCCCAGAGAACGTGCAGCTGAGACCCGGCCGGCGCGTGCGCTCGTCACGTGCTTCCTCGTGGTGAAACTTGCAGGAGAGGCCGGCGTTCCCAGCGCACTTGCTGCAAATGTCGAGTACCGGTCGAGTTCTGTGATAGCCGGACAGCGCCGCGAGGGCACCGCGGCCTCGGGGGTTCTTCCTTGTCTGCTCTGCTGTCTGAGGACCCCCTCCTTCTCCCTAACGCGAGGTGCCAGAGCCCCGGCCGCCTCTGACGGCTCCTCTCACTGCCCCGGCCCCAGATGCGCGGCACCCCGACGCAGGGGTGTGACACCACATCCTAGTCTTAACAGAAATGCGTACCTAAGACCAGGGAAGACAGAGCTCCCCCCGCGGGGTCACGGTGCCTTCATGACAGACGCTTCCTCCAACATCGTGAGCTGCTTCTTTGCATGGTGCCCTGGAAATTCGTGCGTCTCTGGGCCAACACAGCCAGGTAGGCTTCCGGGTGGGTGAGAAGTCAAGGCCGCCTCCCGCGACGGGAGTAGGCTGCTGGGGAGAGAGCGGCGGGCCCTCGGGAACATCACTGTGCAGGAGGGGCACAGACTCGTCCCCTGCGAACCACCTGTACTGTGTGCCTCGTGCAGCCTCTCAAATCGCTTACACGGGATTTGGCACTTACAAATCAAGTATTCACCGAAGTCAGGCCGGGAACGAAACCGGAATGTTGGGGATGAACCGCCGTCCTTGGCCACTGTGGGTGGAATGGGCAGCCCAGAACTGGGCTCTTGGGCTCCACAAAGAAGCCGCTCTTCCTACCCAAAGAGGCTGAAATGTCTCTTCTGTTGTCCCCACCCGCTAGATCCCCAGTCCAGCGGGGACGTAGCCGATGGGACAAATTGGGGGGGAGACCGGGGACAGAACATAACCAGAGACAGCCATGCCAGTCTTATGTCTAAAACAGGCAACCAGCTGGGACTCCTGGGTGGCTCAGTCGGCTAAGCGTCTGACTCCTGATCTCAGCTCAGGTCTTGATCTTGGGGTCTTGAGTTCGAGCCCCGACTGGGCTCTGTGCTGGACCTGGAGCTTACTTTAAAAAAAAAAAAAAAAAAAAAGTTTAAAACAAGCAACCAGCAGCTTGCAAATGCATCGAAGGGGCAAGCTTCTCTGCACTGTCCTCGGCAGTCGAGGCCCGACGGCACCTGGATCCCCTTGGCAAGGGCACCAAGTGGCTGAGGGCCACGCTCTGTCCCGGGACACCAGCCCTGCCCCCCAGGAGCAGGACCAATCCCTCCACACTGGCACCCGCTAGCCTTTCGTTCTTTCTTCTAAGCACTGGTTTTGAAATCTTATGAAATCTAAACTAATCAGGGCCCAAGTTACAAGTATATCTTGATGTTTTTAGTTCATCAGAAGCCTTGCCAAGCCTTTTATTTTTAAGTGTGGGCCTTAAAATACATCCTCCTCAGCTCTGGGCCAGCCAGGGGAAGCCAAAATAAAACACCATCTTCTTTGGAACATATGGCAAGTCACTGCCGCCGGAATGAGGGAGAAAGCAGAAAAGAAGGGATGTTCTGGTATAGAATAAAAATGTAGGTTTAATGCATGGAAATAGGCAACGCTTTGTACCACCAAAAGCTGTTTTCCGAGGGAGAAAATGTTAACTACAGAGTTTATGAGAAAAAGAAATGGGGGGAAAGGCATTCCTGAAAACTGACCCAGACACAGGGGTGAGGGGGGTGGAGACCCGCACACCGGAAGGGCCCGCAAGCAGGTCCCATGGCTGAGGGATCTCTCCGCGAGATCCCCCCACCGCCCCACACACAATGAGCCCCTGCCTGCCCTGAATGGTACTTAAAGGGGCTCCTTTTCTTTCCCGCGGCTTCCGGTTCCCACCCTCCGTCCTTTCACTGGGCTGCTGGGTCCTCTAAAGCACCCCGACATATCGCCAGACACACAGTCACAAACGAAGGTCACCTACACTCAGGGGGCAGCTTACGGGGCTCCCGGCGGTTCAACTATCTTTAAGGCTTATTTTTCAGCATCTTTCGATGTTCTCTGGGGTTTTTTTATTTTTTATTTTTTTAATTTTTCAGCCTCCTGGTTATTTAACCTAAAACCATAATTCTCTTTCTATGCTCGTAGGATTCTGGGGGGTTTCCATGTCTCCCTTCTCTGTTCAGTGACTGCCGTATTTATTCTTATTATTGTTCTTGGAGTGTTGACGATGCAGAGTGGGAAATTTTATGTCGTGTTACTGGAGAGCAACGTTCTAGGTATTTGAATTTATTATTGGAGCTAGAGTGTCGTTAGAAAACAACATGCGTGCCGGAGGAGACCGCTGATAGGGCAATCGTGGAGGTATCGGGTTAATATATAATGTGTAAGTCTGTGTAATGGATAGTTTTTATTATTCATAAAATTTTCAAATGACTCACAGATGTGCGGCCCGCAGCTGTCCCTTTCTCACTAATGGCCTCGGGCTCTGACTCACAGAGGAATTTTGTGACAAAGGGTTCTGGCAGCCACTACAGTTGTTGTGATATTCCCTGGGAGGGAATCATTCACTGTCAGCAGGGGCGACGATGACCAACCAAGAAAACGCGGAGCCGGGAGTTGCTGGTTAAGAAAGGACACTGGACCCCGGCCTGTGAGCTGCTTTCAGAAACCAACTATTGACTTCAAGATTCTTCCCATCGACTTAACTTTGGTCTCTTTCCATTTACAAAGTCCGCTCTTCCCCCCCCCCTCCCCCCACACCGGGGCAAATCAAAGTGGCCCCTGGATGCAGGCTGGAGAACCGCCAGCGGTGTGGACAGCTGATTCCCTCGGGGTGGTGCCCGCGGCACCCTCACCTGCCGATGCAGAGAGTGTGGGCCTGGCCACACCGCCCTCACGGTGCTCCCTGGGTGCCCAGGGCTCCAGAGCCCAGCTGCTCAAGCGTGATGCTGTAGGAAGCACCCAAAGGCGCATGTGGAAATGCTGATTCCTGGGCCCGGGGAGCGCACTGCCAGCACGAAACATACAAGGAAGCAGGCTGACGTTCTGCGGCCGCCGCCACAAGGAGGGGGCCCGGTGCAGGAACGGAGAGTCTGGGCAGGGTGGTCTCACTAGTTGTGTGGGACTCACAGGTGTGGGACTCATGGGTCTGAGGTCCAGGGCCCACGCAGTGCGCGGGGTGGAAATGTGTCCCTGTCCAGCTGTAACTGGTCGGGGCGGGTCGGGTCTAATCTCAGCCAACCACTGACGAGACACAGGACAGGAAGTAGCAGAGTCTGTGTATAAACGGGCATCTTCGTGGGTCACGTGGGAGGGAGGGAACGGCCCGACGGGGAGTCTTACCTGAGGCAGAGGCAGGGGAAGCGGGGGTTCTCAAGGTCGCGGCTTTCTGGGGGATCAGCTGAAGCTCACTGTCGTCAGCATCGATAATCTGCATTTCGGGGGCGCCTGGGTGGCTCAGTCGGTTAAGCGTCAGACTCGATCTCAGCCCAGGTCTCGATACCTGGGTGCTGAGTTCAAGCCCCACGCTGGGCTCTGCACGGAGCATGAAGCCTCCTTGGGGGAAAAAAAAAAAAATGTGCATTGTGACAAATGCCCAGACTTTGAGAAGGTCTGGGATCTGGGATCTTTGAGAAACTCTGCTCTGGGTGTTGGAGGGACGCAGGCGCCATGTTACCCCGCACCTTCGCCTGTCGTGAGGTGACCGAGATGCTGAGATGTGGCCAGCCACCCAAGCCCTCTGCAGCATTTGCTAGTATGTCTGTTCATGGATGCTGATTTTCCACGTCTCAAACTTCAGAGGCCTGAGGCCCATACGTTCCCCACGACGAATGAGGGGCACCCATCGCACGGAGAGTCTGTCCAAGGATGGCCCGGCCTGCCCAGCCGAGGGTCTGGTCCCTGCCTTCTCTCCTCAGTGGCCTTCGCCAACCTGTCCTCTCACCTGGCCTGTCGTCTGACCAGAACCACCCCGGGCCTCTCTGTGACAGCCCTGAGTGCTGGGCAGGTGGCCGCTGCTCCCGAAGGGCCCCAGCCGCCTCTCCCCGCTCTCCCCTGGTGGCTTTCTGCCACCCCCTCCCCATTCCCTGTGCTGGCTGGGCCCGCGGGACACAGAGGCCACTCGAGGTGAGGGATCTGAAGACACTTCATCCAGGCGCTGGCTCCGAGCTGCGGGCACAGGGTGCCGCGGTGTTCGACCCTAGCACCCTAACGTGGGGTTGTCGAGAGCTGGGAGCCCATGGAGAGAGGGCAGAGGGAGGGAGCGGTTCCCAGAGGTGGAGGAGGCAGGTGAATACTGCAAGTGTGGCAGTGAAGCAGGGGACCCTCCCCCCAGCACCGGGACCTAGCCTGAGCCCTGCCCCCCTCTCCTCCTCCTACTCTCTCATTGGCCAACCCACTGGGAAGCCAGAGGAGGGAGCCCAGGAGGAGGCGGCGTGCAGGTGGCCCCCAGGGCACAGAGCAGGAGGGAGAAGGGGGAACAGAGGGCCAGTGCCTTCCCCCTTCAAACCGCTGGAGAGCTGCGAAGGGTCTGGAAGGGAACCTCTTCCAGGGCGTAGTGGGCGTCTGCAGGGACACGGAGTGTCTTCGCGTCTCGGCTTCTATATTTTTATTTATCTGCGTCTGTATTTGATCTTCTAACAATGTGTGTGCTATTCGAGAATAAAATCTAACACAGCTGTTTGAAAGCAGAAAGCAGTAGCACAGGGAGAAAGGCTATCACAGGTGGCCCATCCCCAATCCACCCTGCAGCCCTGGCCGGGCCCCTCAGGCTCTGAGGTCAGGGGCTCAGGTGCTGAGGTCCGGGGCTGGGTGCCGGCCTGGTCGCTGACCAGCCCGAGGTGCACACTCGGGGTGATCGCACTGGGACAGGCGGTACGAGGCTGCCACCAGCTCCCGGGGCTAGTGCTGACCCCGCAGGCCCCACAAGACTGCCCTCACTCCAGCTGCCAGCAGCACTTTGGGGGTTCCAGGCCACTCGTGCTTGTTTTTTATATATATATTTTTTAACGTTTATTTATTTTTGGGAGACAGAGAAAGACAGAGCATGAGCGGGGGAGGGGCAGAGAGAGACGGAGACACAGAATCGGAAACAGGCTCCAGGCTCCGAGCCATCAGCCCACAGCCCGACGCGGGGCTCGAACTCACGGACCGCGAGATCGTGACCTGGCTGAAGTCGGACGCTTCACCGACTGCGCCACCCAGGCGCCCCTAAATTTTTTTTTTAATGTTTATTTATTTTTGAAAGCTAGAGGGACAGAACATAAGCAGGGGAGGTGTAGAGACAGAGACGGAGACACAGAATCCGAAACAGGCTCCAGGCTCTGAGCAGTCAGCAGAGAGCCCGACACGGGGCTCGAACCCACGAACAGCAAGATCATGACCTCAGCCAAAGTTGACTGCTTAACTGACTGAGCCACCCGGGGGCCCATAGGCCGCTCCTGCTTCTGACCAACTGTTTGCAAACTCGGGAACTCCTAGCACCTGCTCTGGTTCAATCATGTGCTAGGACGACTCACAGAGCTCAGGAAAGCACTAGAATAATGGTTCTAGGTTTCCCATAAAGGGTACAGATCAGGCTCTGCCTCAAGAGACCTCAAGGTGAAGTCCGGGCGGGACTCGCACCGTTGGGTGCGCTGTCTTCTCAGCACATCCCTGTGTCCCCAGCCAGGAGGCTCACCTGAGCGTCTGGGTCTGGAGTTCCTGTGACGGGCTAGGACACAGGCACGCCGAGCCCCTGCACAGGAGCTCCGTCTCCAGCCCCCTGCCCTCCCTGGAGATCCAAAGTTCAGCCTGATATCACTTGACCCAAAGTCCCAACCCTCTAACCCATGTTGGTCTTTGTGGCATGAAGGGCGCCCGTCCGGAAGCTGTGTAGGGGCCATCAGCCACCCCACTGGCCTACACCTGGATGCGGTCTGACGGTTTAGAGGCCCCCCTCCCAGGAACCAGCCACAAAAATCTGCCAAATTCTTCAGGCTTCCCAGTAGCACAGCAGGGGACCCACGGAGCCACCTGGAAGCCGCTCTCCTGTGGGGGAAACCAGAGGATGCTGAAGCATCTGGCAAGGCTCCCCTGATGGCCCCAGGTGCCCAGGAGAGAAGCCAGACATCTAAGATGTCCTCACGGGAGATGGCGTTTGCCGTGAACTCTCCTGGCGGGCACGTCGGCCTCGCCAACGCAACAGCACGAGACACGTGCAATATGTTCCGAGCTGCGAGTGACCAAGAGGTCACACGTTTATTCCTTATGACTCCATATGTCCGGGTTTTCAAATGGCTCTCTAAGTGTATGAACTTGGGGGGATTTAGCTTGTCGTTAATTCTTTACAGGGACTCTGATAGTTTCAGGAAGTAAACTCTTCTAACGTATTTAAATATTTATAGACTGAGATAAATCCGTCTGTGTTCTTAATCTGTTCGAACATCTTTGCCACAGCTGACACCGTGTAGTAGATGCTTCGTATGTAACCAAGCACATCATTGTGAGGGACAACCTGCTTCTGTTCTGAGGAGCGCGGTGTCGGGATGCAGGGAGACGTACTTCTGTTGTTAGTTTGTTCGTTTAATTAAAAAAAACTTCTGTGTTAACGTGTGTTTATTTTTGAGAGAGACAGAGTGCAAGCTGGGGAGGGGCAGAGAGGGAGACACAGAATCCGAAGCAGCTCCGCGGGGCTCGAACCCTGAACCGCGAGATCATGACCTGAGCCGAAGTCGGACACTTAACCGACTAAGCGGCCCAGGTGCCCCTGTTAAATATTTTGAATACACAATCTGATATACTGACTTTTTTTTTTTAATGTTTAATGTTTATTTATTTTGAGGGAGACAGTGGAGGAGGGGCAGAGAGAGAGGGAGACACAGAATCCGAAGCAGGCTCCAGGCTCCGAACTGTCAGCACAGAGCCCGATGCGGGGCTCAAACCCACAAACCGCGAGATCGTGACCTGAGCCGAATCTAGAGTCAGACGCGTAACCCACTGAGCCCCCCAGGCACCCCGAGACCTACTTCTGGTGCCTGTCTTCCCCGTAGGCTCGGCGTAAGGTTTCCGGTGAGATCCTTAAGTTCACGGTGCCCCTGCTTCGCCATAAAATGGGATTGATGACACTTTCTCCTGCACCAGTGGCACGGCATATCTGGGATTTGTTTTAAGCTACTCAAGGGGGAAAAGAGAACGAGACGGAGAGGAAGTGAGATGTGGGAAACGTTAATGATTTGACAGCTGAACGATGGGCACACAGAGGTTTGTTACACTTTTCTCCCCGCTTTTGTGCATGTGAAAATCTCCAAAATAATAAGTTAGAAAACCCCACAACAATAACACCTGCCCCTGTCTGCCACGCAGGAATGCCTTAACGTGCAGCACTGTCCTCGGAGTACCTTTGCCTCTCGGAGAAGGATGCCACATAAACACATTGAGTTATTACTCTGTGGCCCTCAAATTGTTGTATCACCCCTGGAGGTATCGTTGACAGGGAGCCAGAAAGTAGATTGGGGCCCCTGGGAAGACCGGCTATGAAACACAAAGATAAAACTTTCAAAGTGTCGGAGGCTGCACGGAGGATTTCATCTGAGTATGACAAACCGAAAGCCCATCTGGGCAGATCGGTGATGTAGGAAATAAATTCGCAATATATCAAAAATATGTTGCCCAGTAGCTGACAATTTATTTCCGGAGCTCCATATGTGTCACATTTCCAGGCTCATAAATGATAAATAATAAATTTTTATTTATAAATCACCGGTTCCCAGAGGCAGATGCACACACCGAATGGAAAGAAGCCGCCGGAGAAGCTGGTTAATTTCCAGCAACGCGACTCCCGTCGCCAGGTGGTGGTTTACCCGGTTTGGGGAATTAGCAAGCCGATGAGAAAGGCCGTGGCCCCCGTAACGCGAGGTGGAGACTGGGAGGAGAGCATCTGGGGCGCAGGGTGGCAGACAGAGCCACGTAAAGCGGGCTGCTGAGGTTTGCACGTTAGTAGAGATGAACACACGCGTCCCTCCGTGGAAGGAGGGTGCTTGCAAAGACATGGCTGTTGGCCTCTGACAACCCCCTGAGCTTTCTAGAATAGCGTAAAGAGAGTTATCTGGTGTGAAACCCCCTGGAAGGAAGAGAAGGCTTCCTCAAAGACCTGCGGGGGGGGGGGGGGCAGCACACATGTGCTCAGCAGGGGTCTAGAACTGCTTCCAGAAAGGACAGCCACCAAGAAAGGCCATATGGGTCTTGCTAAAACCAGCGGGCAAATGTATGCAAAACTATTCTGCAGCTCAAGACCTCAACTTAAAAAAAACTTTTCATTAAAAAAATGTCTTAAGTTTATTTATTTTGAGAAAGAGAGCGTGTGGGGGAGGGGCGGAGAGAGAAAGAATCCCGAGCAGGGTCCACACTGTCAGCACGGAGACTGAGATCATGACCTGAGCTGAAACCAAGAGTCGGACGCTTAGCCAATGTGAGCCACCCAGGCGCCCCCTTAATTTTTTTTTTTTAACGTTTATTTATTTTTGAGAGACAGAGTGTGAGCGGGGGAGGGGCAGCGAGAGAGAAAAAGACACAGAATGTGAAGCAGGCTCCAGGCTCCGAGCCGTCAGCACAGAGCCGTCAGCACAGAGCCCGACGCGGGGCTCGAACTCATGAGCCGCGAGATCATGACCCGAGCCAAAGTCAGCCGCTCAACCGACTGAGCCACCGAGGCGCCCCTCCATCCCGTTGTTAAACAACCTTCCAAAGACCCATATTAGGCACATTCCGTTTTCCAGAAACAAGTCTGTTGTCTAATCTCTCCGTGCATCGCGGCTAGGATTTGCGCAGAACCCAAGTACATTTGTTTCTGCAAACAAATGTAATGTCGTGGAGGCCACGGAAGAAGAGTGTGTGTCTCGTGTGACCGGTGGCAAGCAAGACAGACACACAGCCGCCACGGAAGGCATGCTGTTGACCCGGCCCACAGGGTCCGGCCCAGGCTTTGTTCTCTCTTTTTCCCCTCATTGAGAGGATGTTGCAGAAACAGCAGCTCTGCTCCCTGATGTCTCGAGAGATGGTAATCATTTTGGCAAGATTAGGAAAACAGCCAGGAAGGAGGGGCAAGAAGAAAAAGAAACATTTTTTGGCATGATGTGTGTTTTTGTGCTAACTCTGTGCCGCCCCAAGCACAGGAGGGCGGTGGGCCAGCTCCACCCCCCGGACACCCATCTGTAGCCGCCCCCACCCAGACGAGCGAGAGCAGATCTGGGTCCCTGCAGGGGCCAGTGGGCCAGCTGGTGGGCAGGGAGGCAGGAGACGGCTGCAGCCACCCCCTCTGCCCCGCACTCCCCTCCAGACAGGAGCGTCGAAGTCCTGGGGACTTCCACGAGCGGGAGGGCAACCTTCCCGCTGTGGGGAGACAGGAAGGAGGAGGTAGGATTTGAAGACACATTTCCTTTCCTTCTTTCTCTCTTTGTTTCTTTCCTTCAGGATTTTATTTGTAAGTAATCTCTACACCCTACGTGGGGCTTGAACTCACAACCCTGAGATCAAGAGTCACACGCTCTACTGACTCGAGCCAGCCAGGGGCCCCTGAAGGCACATTTTCTGAAGCTGAGTCTCAACCACATAATCCCTCCAGGAAGAACCAGGGGTGAATGGGTAACAGGCCTTCCAGGCCCATCTCCCAGCAGCTTTGGCGGCCACGGGGCAATAAATAAATGCAGGTCTCTCCCGATGGCCTCAATGTGCCATTGTTAAGACCTAAATAGAAATGAAAAGGGGCACTGTTAGTTAGGGCTTTCCAGAGAAACAGAGCTGATAAGACGGAGATTTTAGATGATAGAGAGGTAGATAGATAGATAGATAGATAGATAGATAGATAGATAGATAGACAGACAGGTTTTAAGCAGTTGGCTCATGCCATTGCAAGGGCTGGCAAGTCTGAAACTCGCAGGGCAGGCCAGCAGGCTAGAAACTCTGGTAAGAGTTGGTGCAGCTTGAGTCCGAGACCAATGTCCGTCTGCTGGTAGAATTCCTTCCTCCTGGGGGACCTGTCTTTGCTCTCAAGACCTTCACCTGATGAGACGAGGCCCACCCACACCTTGCAGGGTAATCTACTCCACTCAAAGTCTACTGCCTTAAATGTTAATCCCATCTAAAAGATACCTTCACAGCCACCTCCGGACTGGTGTTTGGCCACACATCCGGACACCACGGCCCAGCCGAGCTGACATATAAAACCGACCATCACGGGTTCCAAAGCTCAGGACTCATCAGCGTGCCTGGGTTTAGAGCCCACGCCCAGAGCCAGCTGCACACACTGGGGACATTTCACGGTTCCTGCTCGTTGTGCTTCCTTCAACCTGTCGGTGCATGCTAGCAGGCTCCCTTAAGGCGGGGGCACACGCACCTGGCCCCCGCGCGGTCTGCTGTGCGTCTGTGACCCCAGCCTGCTTCTGTTCTGTTCTGTAGTGTGGCCTCATCCACTGCTGGCCCGCTTTTGCCTGCTGCTGGTGATTACGTTTTGACGGGTCATTGACCCGGTCAAGAAATTCTCTTTCTCCCCACTTCTCTCTTTCTAAACATACAGTAGAATATGATTCAGCCTTAAAGGGGAAGGAAGTTCTGAGCTGTGCCACAACACGGATGAACCCAGAGGACACCGCAGCGACTGAAATAAGCCGGTCACACCAGCACAAAGACTGTGATTCCTCTCGTGGGAGGAGCCTGGAAGGCGTCAGAGACAACAAGGAGAGAGCTGTGGGCGCCAGGGGCCCGGGGCCCAGGGGCTGCTGCTCAGGGGTCACAGGGCCCCTGCTTCCCCAGACGGAAGCACCTTGCGGACAGCGGTGGGACAGCGGGGGGACCGGAGCTCGGCAGTGAGCGCCCGAGGTCGCGGCTCACTTACAAGTCGTCAAAACGGCAAACTTTCTGTTACGCGTGTTTTATCACAAGCGTGTTACATAGTTCCCCCAAACGTGGGGATTTTTAGTCATGTTTCTATCACTGACTGGTCCTTTAGTTCCATTGCAGGGCGAGGACACGCTTCGAAGGACTTCAGATCCTCTTGAATCCCTCGAGACCTGAGCGCACGCGCCGGCCTCGTCTGTCCTCACGTCGATCGCGTTTCGACTGTTCACTGATTCCATCAAGAAATGCTCTCCTGGAAGAACCGGCCTCTATCAGATTATAGAATCGAAATCGAGTCATTTGGAGAGTTGCTGCAGCATACACGGTGTTGCGGTATTTGAGCAGTGCCTGGATGTGGTGTGTGTGACCCTGGAGGAGAGGATCAAAACTGAGCTCCAATTAGAATAAAAAGCAGGCAAGATTGCCCCGAGCATGCAACACCCAGCTCAGGACCCTGCAGCTCCCTGCAGCTCGGAGGCTTTCAATCACAGACCAACAGGCAAGTTGAGAGATGTCCTTGAGGAAGAGAAAACTCTACAAAGAGCTCCTGCTGAATAACCGATGGGAAATCAATTCAAAGAGCGTGACTCTCCTGTGCGACATTAGAGTCCAACCAGGAGCCCCCAGGAGCCGTTTGGGGGAGTCAGTGTGGTCAGAACTGTGATCAGACCAGCTCAGGCAGCACCAGATCAGGCAGCACCGAGTTGCCACCTGCCTTTCCCCCGTCACATGCGCCTCGTCAGCGCGGAGCATCCAGGCATGGCACCAAAACCCACTGCTGGTCACCGCGCTCTGTACCCGGGCCCACTCGCTGTCAAAACAGGACAGGTGTCCTTGATGGGGCAGAATGTATTGATTAATTTTATTAAGTCTTGACCACTGAATAAGCAGCTTTTAATATCCGTGTGAGAGGGGCGCCTGGGTGGCTCGGTCGGTTAAGCGTCCGACTTTGGCTCAGGTCGCGATCTCCCGGTCCGTGAGTTCGAGCCCCGTGTCGGGCTCTGTGCTGACAGCTTGGAGCCTGGAGCCTGCTTCCGATTCTGTGTCTCCCTCTCTCTCTGACCCTCCCCCGTTCATGCTCTGTCTCTGTCTCAAAAATAAATAAACGTTAAAAAAAATCTTTAATATCCATGTGAGGAAGGGGGGGTGCCCTCCAAGTCCCTTTGGGGGCAGGGTCCCCCGCCCCAATGCAGTGATCACCTGGGGGAAAACTTTGATGGTTTGAGCTGACTTCCCCGCCGTGATCACCTGTGAGTCCTTGGGGACTTTTCCGTGAGGCGGGTGGGGACGTTCACAGCTGTGGGTTTCTTACGCTGCCTTATGAGGTGTATATCAACACTTGTATGTGTATGTCGAAGGATGACCCAGTGGCCGCGTGACAAGATCATGTGTGGGCAACACATCCATTGGAAGTGCCAGAGAGAGCAATGGATTTCAGGCCAATGGCACAAAACGTTCATCGATGTGGCGTCAGGCTCCCCTTGGTCACAGACCTCTCAGAAATGTCTACCTGTGGTTTTAGTGGGTTTTAGTGGAGTATCTATGTAAATACTCCTCCCGAGTCCAACTTCAGGCCCCCGCCTCCGAGGCCAAAGTCTCTTGGGTGGGGTCAACTGAAACAATGTATCACGACCAACTGAGCACAGAAACAGACATGACAGTCCAGCCCGCTTCTCTTAAGCGACACATGAAGGGGATTTGCAAAAGTGTGAAACAATTTCATTCTTCTGACTAATTTTGAGAATTATTTTTCATAAAATACACTATTCGTGTGATCGTAGAATAATATGCAATAGGTTTCTTTTTTTTTTTTTAACCTTTATTTATTTTGGGGAGACAAAGACAGAGCATGAGTCGGGGAGCAGCAGAGACACAGAATGTGAAGCAGGCTCCAGGCTCCCAGCTGTCAGCACGGAGCCCCCCGCGGGGGTCGAACCCATAAACCACCAGATCATGGCCTGAGCCGAAATCAGATGCTTAACCAACTGAGCCACCCAGGGCCCCTGGAATAGGTTTCCTAATGCAAATTTTATGACGTTCTTTTTACTTTATTTTTTATTTTAGTTTCTGTTTTCGAGAGAAAGAGTGTGAGTGGGGGAGCGGGGCGGAGGAAGAGAGAATCTTAAGCAGGCTCCACCCGCAGCACTGAGCTGAATGTGGGGCTCGATCCCACAACTCTGGGATCGTGACCTGAGCTGAAATCAAGAGTCAGATGCTCAACTGACTGAGCCACCCAGGCGCCCCTCTTAATGCAATTTTATTTTGTTCTATTTATTTAGTTAGTTAATTTCTTTTGAGAGAGAAAGTGTGCGCACAAGTGAGTCAGGGAGCGGCAGAGAGAGAGAGAGAGAGAGAGAGAGAGAGAGAGAGAAGGAATCCCAAGCAGACTCCACACTGTCAGTGCAGAGCCAAGTCGGGGCTCAGACGCATGAACTGTGAGATCACAACCTGAGCCAAAACCCAGAGCCGGATGCTTGACTGACTGAGCCACCCAGGTGTCCCTGCAATTTTAAATAAATAACCTTTTAAAAGCAAATCTTTGGTTTTACTCTCTAATACCATACGCTTTCACGAACTGAAAACCAGCTGGGAAGCGTGACAGGGCAGCCTGGCACAGGGCGGGACTCGTGCCAGTCTTGGGGAAACGCAAGTCTAAATTTCCCAATTCCTCATATTTAGGACATTTCTTACATTATAAACTTAACCTCCTGGTGTGCCTGGGTGGCTCAGTCGGCTGGGCACCAGACTCTTGGTTTCGGTTCAGGTCATGATCTCACAGTTTGTGAGATCCAGCCCTGCGTCGGGCTCTGTGCTGACAGCACGGAGCCTGCTTGGGATTCTTTCTCTCTCCCTCCCTCTCTGCCCCTCCCCTGCTCTCGAGTGCATGCACTCTCTCTCTGTTTCAAAATAAAATAAATAAAACTTAAAATTAAAAGCAAATTTTTTTTGTACACCCGTGTTCGTGGCAACATTATGCACAATAGTCAGGGGTGAAGATAACCCGAGTGTCCATGGAATAAGCAAAATATAGAATATCCAGACGATGGAATACTATTCAGCCGAAGAAAGGAAGGAAATCCATACTGAAAACTATAGGTCAGGGATGAGAGAAATTGTAGAAGCCACAAAGATATAGAAAGACACACTGTGCTCGTGGATTGGAAGTTAGTATTGTTAAAGTGCCCACACTACCCAGAGCAATCTACGCATTCGTGCCCCATCAGGTGCAAGCCCCTCCATATCCCAATAATATTTTTCATGGAAGAGAACAATCTTTTTTTTTTTAACAAATTATTGTATTTTATGTTTTTAATTTTTATCCATTTTTTTTTGAGAGAGAGAGACAGAGACAGAGCACGAGCAGGGGAGGGGCAGAGAGAGAGAGAAAGAGAGAGAGGGGGAGACACAGAATCAAAGCAGGTTCCAGGCTCTGAGCTGTCAGCACAGAGCCCGACCTGGGACTTGAACCCACGAACCGCGAGATCATGACCTGAGCCAAAGTCGTACCCTTAGCCGACTGAGCCACCCAGGCGCCTAGAGAACAAACAATCTTAAAATGTGTATGGAACCACAGGTGGTCTTGAATAGCCAAAGAAATCTTGAGAAAGCGCAAACTGAAAGATATTATCCTGTCTGATTTCAAACTATTGCAACGTTATACTCATCAAAATAGAATGGTAGTGGCATAAAAACAGACACACAGATCAGTAGAACAGAACAGAGAACGTAGAAATAAGATCGTGCCTAGGAGATCAATTAATGTATGGCAAAGGAGACAAGAATACACAGTGGGGAAAAGACAGTGTCTTCAATAAATGGTGCTGGGAAAGCTGGATGGCCACATGCAAGAAAGAAAGAAAGAAAGAAAGAAAGAAAGAAAGAAAGAAAGATGAAGGAAGGAAGGAAGGAAGGAAGGAAGGAAGGAAGGAAGGAAGGAAAGAAAGGAAAAAGAAAGAAAAGGACACGAAACCAGACCACTATCTTACACCCTGCACAAAAATTCACTAAAAACGAACTAAAGACTTGAATACAATCCCTGAAGCCATGAAACTCCTAGAAGAAAACATAGGTGGTGAGCTACTTGCCATCAGTCTTGGCAATAAATATTTGGATCTCACACCAAAAGCAAAAGCAAGGATAAACGGGTCGGGCGATATCAAACTACAAAAGCTTCTGCACAGCAAAGGAAACCATTAACGAAATAAGAAGACAACCCACTGAATGGGAGAAGATATTTGCAAGTCATATATCTGATAAGGGGTTAACACCCCAAAATGTAGAAAGAACTCATAAGACACAATAACAAACAAACAAAAAACCCACACAATCTAGTTAAAAAATGGACAGATGATCTGAACATTTTTCTAAAGAAGATATACAAACACATGAAAAGTTGCTCGACATCATTAATAATCAGCGAAATGCAGGGGCGCCTGGGGGGCTCAGCCGCTTAAACGTCCAACTTCGGCTCAGGTCGTGATCTCGCGGTCTGTGAGTTCGGGCCCCGCGTCGGGCTCTGTGCTGACGGCTCGGAGCCTGGAGCCTGTTTCCGATTCTGTGTCTCCCTCTCTCTCTGCCCCTCCCCTGCTCATGCTCTGTCTCAAAAATAAACATTGAAAGAAAAAAATAGTAAGAAAAGAATTTTTTTAAAGAAGGCTGTCCTGTCCCGTGCTAGAACTCGGAGGAAACTTGGGTGAAGAAGCCAGAGGCCTTCGAGAAATGTCTACGTTGGATCAGTCTTCATAACAAACAACAACAAAGAGAAGCTCCTTTCTGCTTTTTGGTTCCATTTTGCAGGCCCCGCGAAGGCTTTTGTGTTATTTGTTTTGTAATTTCAACGAGAAGCAGATTTTTGCAAAAATGACATCAGACGATGCCCCTTGACTATGAACCTAATTTAGAAAGCGGCCCTGGGGCGTCTGGGTGGCTCAGTCTGTTAAGTGTCCGACTACAGCTCAGGTCATGATCTCACAGGGTTCAAGCCCCGCGTCGGGCTCTTTGCTGACGGCTCGGAGCCTGGAGCCTGCTTCGGATTCTGGGTCTCCCTCTCTCTCTGCCTCTCCCCTGCTCTCGCTCTGTCTGTCTGTTTCTCAAAAATGAATAAACATAAAAAAAAGAAAAGAAAAGAAAAAGCGGCCCAAGCGTAGGGGGCATTGAAGCCGTCTCAGGGAGGCACTGGTTGCAAGAAAGCATCAGGGTCGCTCTGGATGAGCAGGCCAGCTCTAGTCTGGCTCCGAGGAGAAAAGCCCAGCCCTCCCGGGAGCGAGCTCCAGGCCATCAGCTTTCTGAGGTTTGGGCAGCCGCCGCGACGTGACCCCGAGGCCACCAGGAAGATACAACTGTTGTGAAATAGGAGACACAGGGGAGGGGCGTCTGGACGTGGACGGGGTGGCTGCGGGGCAGGTGGCAGGGACGGACACAGGCTCTTCGCTGGCTGGGGCCCGGGGTTGGTGTGCGGGAGGACTGGCCTGGCTGGCACCACGGGCGAGCAGGCCTTGCCAGACGTGAGCCCTGGAGGCCAGGGCCCAGTACCGCTCTGCTCCTCTCTGGAGCGCGTCCTCCACAGACATTTTCCCAGGGAGCAGATTGGAAGTTCCTGACCTGACACCTTGATCTTGGGCGGCTGGCCTGCAGAACGACCAGAGAGGATGCATTTCTGTTGTTTCAGCGGCCATGTTTGTGGCACTCCGTCACGGCTGCCCTCCCAAGGCCCTGTGCCAGGCATCGGGAGACTTGGGTGTCTCCAGTAGGAGGTTGCATCCTGTGAAGCTCAGCCTCTGGCTTATCTGCTTCTAGCTTTTTTTTTTCTTTTCTTTTTAATAATTTTTTTTTAAAGTTTATTTACTTATTCTTAAGAGAGAGAGAGTGTGAATGGGGCAGGGGCAGAGAGAGGACAGAAAACCTGATGCAGGGTCTGTGCTGACAGCACAGAGCCCGATGTGGGGCTCGAACTCACAAACTGAAAGATCATGACCTGAGCTGAAGGCAGATGCTTAACCGACTGAGCCACCCAGATGCGCCCCCACCCTCTTTCTAGCTTTTAGTTTTTTAATTGTTTTTTAAAAATATATTTATGTATTTTGAGAGAGACAGAGGGAGTGAGCAGGGGAGGGGCAGAGAGAGGGGGGAGAGAATCCCACGTGGGCTCCGTGCTGTGGGCAGAGCCCACGTGGGGCTTGAAGTCACGAAACCGTGACATCATGACCCGAGCTGAAATCAAGAGTCAGATGCTTAACCGACTGAGCCACCCAGACGTCCCCTCGTCCTCACTTTTCGTTGCCTCTGTGCTGTTCTGCAGTCCCAGTTGCCGAGGGTAGACGACGACGGACATGGCTTTTGCCCGTGGACACGAAAGCGATGGAGTGGTGGGGGCGACCGTCACCCCGTGCTCCCCTCCGGAGGCAGTTCTGTGCAATTTGCAGATCCACTCCGATATTCCTGACCCATCAATGTGTCACGCCTTCCTGTGAGCTGGTTGTCCTGTCTTACCAGTTCCCTCGTTCACTAAAGTGTTTGGCACATGCTGATGGTGTGTGTGCGTGAGACTCACGATTCCTTCTTCGGCCAACATCACTTTTTTATTTTTTAAAACACCGATCGGCCCCAAATCTGGCTGTGGCTGCCACTTCCCTGGGACGTTTTGCTGGGATCCTTGAGGGGGACGTGCTGGTGGTGAGGACAGTGACGCCTAACCTTTTAGGACCTCATCGTTGGAATTGTTCTCTTGAGAAAAACCAAAGCTTAGGAACAAACGTCTGTGGGTCCCCCCCCCCCCCACCGCATCCTGGCCTGAGCTCTTCACGGGCTCCTCTCAGCTTGGGCACCCCACTTTCCGGAGGCAGCCTTGACTCCTCCTCTGTGTGATCCTCTGAGAGGCACTGCTGTCCCCACTGAAGACGGAGGTAAGTGATCTCGGGGAATGAAATGGCCTCCTTGGAATCCACGTGGTAAGTGGCAAAGCCAGGCTATCCACCCTGGACTTGGGGCTGTGAGCCCTGGGCTCTTTTGAGCAGCCTCTCACACGCCCCAGGGATCCTCTCCTCTGTTCATCTCTGGTGTGATCTCCTCCCCCTGAGCATGGGCAGGGCCTGCCACTTGTTTCGAACCAATAACCTACAGCACAGGTGATGGGATGTCACCTCTGGGATCACTGTCTCCAAGAATGCAAATTCTGTCTTCCTAGCAGATTCTATTCCTTGCTGGCTTTGATGACCCAAGCTGCCAGGTCCTGATTTCCTTCATGAAGACGTCCAAGTGGCAAGAAACCAAAGGTGGCCTCCAGCCAAAAGCCAGCAAGGAGCCGAGACCCTCAGTCCATCTGCCCACCAGGAACTGAATCCCGACAACAACCATGTGAGCCAGGAAACAGATCCGTCCCCAGTCGAGCCGTCAAATGAGACCGCAGTCCTAGCGGGCCCAGTCAAGTCATGTCTGGATTCCTGACCCGCAGAGATTGTGAGATGATAAATGTGTGCTGTTTGTAGCCACTGAGTTTTGTGACGATCTGTTACAAAGCAACAGATTTCCAATACATCTTGTCCCAGAAACATTCCTTCAAGCATCCCATCAATATCGATTTGCCAAGCACCAGTCTAGGTGCTCAGCACGCATCGGTGACCAAAACAGAGCAAAATTCTTGCTCTTCTGAAGTATACCTTCTAGAGTTTGTATATACGTGTGGGGTGGAGTGTGTGTTGAACCGTAGACACAGTGAATGAGTTGCATAGTTAATACAGTCACACAGTACGTTGCATGTAGCTACACAAGTGAGCTGGAGAAGGAAGCCGGGCGGGGTGGGTAGGGAGTGAGCTGGGCGTTTGCACTTTTAAACTTCTCATGAGAAAGGGATTTTGAGAAATGCTTCAGGGAGGTGAGGGAGAAAGCCAAGCAGATATCTTTGGAAAGAGCTTAGGGCGGAGGCAACAGCCCAAATGCCCGGAGGCTGAATTAGGCCAGGGGAGTGAGAGGAACAGCTGGGGTGAAGGGGAGGGTGAAGGGAGCTGAGGTCAGAGGTGCAGGGAGAGAGGACTGTGTCAACCCCCTTGGGCTCCTGTAAGGACTCGCTTTTACTCTGGATCTGATGGAGCTCTTGGAGGGGTGGAGCGGAGCAGTGATGTGATCTGACTTATTTATTTTGAGACAGAGAGAGAGAGAGAGAGAGAGAGAGAGAGGGAATCCCAAGCAGGCTCCAAACCGTCAGCACAGAGCCCGACGCAGGGCTCAATCCCACGTACTGTGAGATCACGACCTGAGCCAAAACCAAGAGGCGGACGCTTAACCGACTGGGCCCCCCAGGCGCCCACCCCTGATTTATAAAGGCTCGTCCCCATGGCCGCATCCCATCATCGCTGGTGACCTCCCGCCCCTGCCCGCCCATGCGAACCTAGGCAGCTCAGACAGCTCACACTGGCCGCCTTAACAAGCCAAGAGACTTGCCCGTGTTTCTGAGTGGCTTTGGAGCTCGTGTGTCCTACCGGTGTCTCCAGATCCCGGCCCTTCCGTAAGGACAGCTCAAGCCCTGCCCCTCGCCCCCCTCCTCCAGCCTGAACCTCAAACCCTTCCCCACGCGACGCAGTGGGTACCTCTGTGCCCTACTAGCGTTGCTGTTTGCTTTCCACACTGGACCACGGGTTCTGCCCGGCAGGGCCCGAGTCTTGCCTCTCTCCTACGTGTCCCCACCGAGCCTGGACACCGCTTCGGCAGGCTGGCCGGCACCTTGGCACTGTTCTTTCTGCCTCTCCATGTGGCTTTTCTCAAAGCACTGCTCCACCCCCCCCCCGACCACTCCCACCTACCGCGTCCTGCTCCCCACCGCAGGGAGCTCCGTCACCTGCAGGTTTCGCTCTTTTTTTTTTTTTTTAATTTTTTTCCCAACGTTTTTTATTTATTTTTGGGACAGAGAGAGACAGAGCATGAACGGGGTGGGGGGGGGCGGCAGAGAGAGAGGGAGACACAGAATCGGAAACAGGCTCCAGGCTCCGAGCCATCAGCCCAGAGGCCGACGCGGGGCTCGAACTCATGGACCGCAAGATTGTGACCTGGCTGAAGTCGAACGCTTAACCGACTGCGCCACCCAGGCGCCCCTTCGCTCTTTCTTTGAGAGCAGGGAGAGGGAGGCGCCGAGGGAGAGGGAGGGAATCGTAAGCAGTCTCCACATCCAGCGGCGAGCTCGAAGCGGGGCTCGATCTCGAGGCTGCGAGGTCGTGATCTGAGCTAAAATCGAGTCGGACGCTCTACCGACTGAGCCACCCAGGCGCCCCAGTCACGTGACTACTTCCGCGAGCAATTACAGGTGGCTTTTCATTTCACACGCTTAAACATGGTCCTTGGTAATAGTAACAAATGTTAGTATTTGTTACTAATATCTGTTACTGTTACTGAATAATAGTAACAAACCTGTAGAAAAAAATGGAGGGGCACCTGGGTGGCTCAGTTCCTGAAGATTCCAACTCTTCATGTTTGCTCAGGTCATGATCGCAAGGTCTGTGAGTCCGAGCCCCGCGTCGGGCTCTGTGCTGACAGCTTGGAACCTGGAGCCTCCTTCAGATTCTGTGTCTCCCTCTCTCTCTCTACCCCTCCCCTACTTGCACTCTGTCTCTCTCTCTCTCTCAAAAATAAATAAAAAACATTAAGAAAAAAAAAAAAGAAAAAAGTTGAGGGGCTCCTGGGTGGCTCAGTCGGTTAAGCATTCAACTCTTGTTTTTGGCTCAGGTCATGATCTCGTGGTTTCTCGAGTTCGAGCCCCACATTGGGCTCTGTGCTGACAACGTGGAACCTGCTTGAGATTCTCCCTCTCTCTCTGCCCCTCTCCTGCTCGCACTGTCTTTCTCAAAAATAAATAATAAATTAAAAACTTAAAAAGAGGAAAAAAAAATGGAAAAATAGCCGGAATGGCCGCTTACCTGCGAACGTTCTTGTTTGGAAACCACCTGGCCCTCAACATTACGGTGGAAGCTGTGGGTGGAGGCGAAGGGAAGGAAGTTTTGTCCCCCAAAGCCCCAGGCCTGATTTTATTCTGCCTGAAGACCCCTCTCCCACTCCCAAATGTGTGAGCCACAAGGCCACAGAAACTGGAGGTGATCACTGATGGCGCTCCCAGCTCTTGCCGTATTTTCCCTGGAGATAGCGCCGGTGAGACGAGGAAAGGCCAGCAGATCAAGGGGGCACAGGTGAAAAGGCCGGGGCACAGAGGCCAGGTGGTGGGTGGGCCTGGCCTGGGCCTCGTGGACGTTGTGACTGGTATGGGCTCTCACGTGACCCCACACACCCAGCTCCTCCCTTCAGGTCCCGGGACCCCGGCTGAACTTGTCCGCCAGGGGGTGGGGACAGGTGGGGAGAAAGGCCGGCCCCTCCCTGGCCCCGGGCGCCCACCAGTTGCACCCGGCTCCTCCGCTGGATCAAGGTGACTCTCACCTTCACCAACCAGGGGAAGCGTGTCTCTCCAAGTTCCCCCCGCCCTAGTCAATTGGAGGATCTGACAGCAAACGGATTTATAGACATTATGTAACACTGTATTCTTTCTGTGTAGATTCTTCAGAAAGCGAACTTGGCATTTTAGATCTTATTCAAATATTTGTGGAAACATTAGACAAGTTTTGAAAATGGGAGCTGGATTTCATTTTCCACGTAGACGAGGCTGACGGTATTCTTTTCATTATTTACTTTGAGAGCGCTCATGGGAGAGGCAGAGACCGAGGGAGGGAGAATCCCAGGCAGGCCTTGTGCCATCGCCGTGTGGAGCCCAATGTGGGCCTCAAACCCCAGAACCGGGAGATCATGACCTGGGCTGAAATGAAGAGTCGGTCGCTTAACCCACGTGCCCCAAGCCACCCAGGTGCCACAAAGTCCACAATATCGTTGCAGAAATGGTGGCTGGGGGAATGGGATTGGAGACCAATGTCTGGGACTTAGAGGGAAGCACACAGCACTCTGGCCATGGCCAGCGGGCGCTCCAACCCGTGCTGTATCAGCCGCACAGAACAGGAGTCTTCCCCAGACCCCAAGAAAGACTAACATTGGTGACATCAGGATAAAAGTGTCAAACCTGCCTAAATTTTTTTTTTTTTTGAGAGAGAGAGAGACAGAGGCCTGAGTGGGGGAGGGGCAGAGAGCGAGAAAGACAGAATCCAAAGAGGCTTCAGGCTGAGCCGGCAGCACAACTCTGAACCAGGCACCCCAAACTTGCCTGCTTTTAAATTAAAAAGGTCACTCCCACGTAAAATGGGGGGTGGGGGTGGGGGGAGTCATCTAACTTTACCGTGCTCTTGGATTGAAGCCAAGATACTGTACAGAAGTTGTGTCAGATCAGTAGGGGAGTTCAATGTCGTTTTTCTTGCTCAGTGACTTTGAAGAAATTGAGTAGCTCCAGTGTGGTATTTCTCTTTTTTAGGCCCGCCTAAGGCATGCCTCTAGGTATTGGCTACAGCATTTCAAACAGTGTTTGAGGCGTTTCCTTACATTACATACAATCCAAAATGTTGCTGTTTTGTAGGGACCACAAGCGCAGCCTTCCATAATTCCTTCTTTGTCACGATTGTTATTTAAAGAACCAAATGTGCATTGCATGAAAACACTATGACCTTTCCTCCTTCTTAGTTTAAATAAACTCCAGGGTAACTAACAACAAACCCACGAGGAGAACACAAAGTTTCGGACCGGGACCGGGACCGGGACCGGGACCGGGACCGGGACCGGGACGAGGGGGAGGGGGAAGGGAGAGGCCAGGGCTAGTCTGGCGGCTGGTGGGACCCGCACAGCCGCACAGGCCTGCGCCCAGCCGGGCCCACGTGGTGTGAAGTTCTTCCTGCCCCTGTCCTCAAGTCCTCGGTGACTGCTGGGCGAGGGACCCTGCGTTTCCGCTCTGCATTGGGCCCCGCACACTGCCTAGCTGGCCCGGGGTCCCCTCGCTGGCCGCCCTGCGGCGCGGGCCCGGCCACAACCCTCTCTCTGTAAAACGCGGTCCCACCGAGCCACACGGCATTTGGCCCGGGGCCGCGCGCCGTTAGCGGTGCCCGGGCCCAGGCGCCCTCCAGCCACACGTTCGCAGCCCGGGGCTGGCGTGCTCCCCGGGCAGCGCGGGCGCCGGTGCGCGGCCCTGCTCCGAGCCGGGTCTGGGTGGGCACGGCGCTCCCCGCTCGCCGGGACTGTTTCCGCAACAATGAACCCCCCCGCCTGCACGCGGGCAGGCGCTGCCCTTCCGCCCGCGGGGTCTGCGGGCGCCCCGCACCCGACCCCGAAAGCCCACCCCCAACACACACAACTTTCGTGTCCCCCTAAGGGAGGCCACTTCACCCGCACTCCGGCCTGCGCGGGTCGCCCGGGGCGGCGGGGGAGGGGAGGCGGGACAGGTGGACCCAAGGCGGAACGCGGGAGCAGAAGGGGGCCCCGTCCCCGGGGCAGCGCCCGCGCCCGCGTCCACCCGGGCACCGCACACAAAGGGGCGCGCGCAGGGTGCCCGGCGGCGGGGGCCCACCTGCCGCGGGTCGCGCCCGGAGCGGCCCGCGCCTCCTCCCGCGATGGTTCGGCCCGCCCTCCCCGCGGCACTGCGGCGGATGGTTCCGCCCACCCCAGCCCGCTCCACACACCTCGCCCCTCCCGACGGCCGGCGGAGGGGGCGTGGCGCGCGCGCGCGCCGGGCCACGCCCCTCGATGCATAGTCATGAGGCGGCGCCCTGGGCCCGCGCGGCGGGGCGGGCCGCTCCTCCTCGCTCGCCGGCGCGCCCTGCTGGGGGGCGGGGCCCGGCGCGGGCGCGAGGCGGGGGCGGCGCCGGCCGCCGCCCGCCCCCGCCTCGCTCCCCGCCCCCGGTGCGCGGGCCCCGCCCCGCGCCGCCGCCGCGCAGGGGCGGGGCGGGGCCCGGGTGCGGCAGGCCCCGCCCCCTCCCTGAATATTGATGCGGCGCGCGTCGGCGTCGCCCTCCTCCCATTGAGCGAGGCTGTGTCGCGTGGCCCAGCGTCGGCGTGACGGTTGGACGCGGGCGCGGCACTGCGGGTCCCGATTGCTGCAGCCGCTTGTCAGTGTGATGAAGATTGGCACCCAGGTAAGCTGTCACTCAACCGCTCCGCCGCCGCCGCCGCTCCGCCGCCCCGTCCCTATCAATCACGCCGGCCCGCAGGCGCCGCGGCCGCCGCCCCGCCGCCGCCGCCCGGGTCTCCGCGGGCCGCCGCCGCCCGGGAGGGCCGCGCCGGACCCGCCGCCCGGGGCAGGGGGCGGGGAGGGGGCGCGGGTGGGGGAGGGGAGCCGAGGCCGCGGGGAGGGGCGCTGCCCGCCGGGCCGGCGCGGGGGCGCGCCCCGCTTGTTTTTCGGTGTGGGTTGAGGGACGCGGAAATTTCTGGAAGGCGCCGCCGGTGCCGCGCGGGGCCCGCTGCGAGGCGCGCGCTCCTAACCGTCCCTCTCGGAGCGCGGCGCGCGCCCCTGCGCGGGCGGGGGCGCGGGGGCGCGCGGGGGCGGGGCCGGCGGCGGGGGGGGCGCGGGGGCGCGCGCGGGGCGGGGTGGGGGGGGGAGGGCGGCCGGGGGGCGCGCTCGCGGGGCCGGGATGGGGGCGCGCGCCCCGCGCTCGGTGCCGCGGCCACCGGGGGTGCTGGGCGGGGCTGGCGGCGGGGGCAGGCGGGGGGGGGGCGCCCGCAGGGAGCGGCGCCGGGGTGCGAGGGGCGGGGGCGCCGAGCCCCCTGGAGCCCCCTGGAGCCCCCTGGAGGCGGACGTCGGGGGCAGCCGGGGCGGGCGCCCTCCTGCCCCAGGGCAGGGTGCTCCAGATGTGTGGCTGGTAGTGGTCGGACGGGGGGAAGTGGATGCCAGGAGGTGCGGGGCTCGGTGAGGCCGCTCGCTGGCGCTCACATTCCTTCAGCCAGAGATCGTGAGTCACTCGAGAGGAATTAGGAAAAGTTGAGTCTGCCTTATTTCATCGCCGTGGCTGTTGGAGTGCCCCGTTCTGTCGGTGGTCCCCAGACCCCACCAGTGCGGCCCGCGTGCGTGCTGTCGCGTCTGGAGCCGGCTCCGCGTGGCTGGGGGGCGGGGGGTGGGGGAACCTGTGCACCAGCACACGTGCATCTGTGGCTTGGATCGCAGACTCGAAAGCACCGGGATGTGGTCGGCGTGGATAAGGGGAAAGTAGTTACTTGCACCGTAAGAGTTCGCTTTTTGTAACAGCAACTGGGTTTTGGTTTTTTTTTCCCCTTAGGAAGGGAGTACGTTCCACTTCGGGGTGAATAAAATCCTGAGTTTTAGTTGGGCGTGAGTTTATGATTTTTTTCTGGAGTATTCTGAAAAAGGAAATATTTAATACATTTATGTAACACATCCTTTTTGGCAAATTATATAATGCTTTGTATGGTACATTCTAAATATTCTCAGGGAGAATTGAAGCGAAAGGGAACCGTTTGCCAGTGCAGTGATCGGTGATGCACTCAAAGGTAGTTGTGGGCATATTATTTGGAGGGTGGCCGCCGGCCTCAAATCTGCCTTTCATGTCTTTAGCTTATTGAGGTGGAGAGCGATCTGGGGGTCATCTAGAATATTTGATTGAGTCCACAGTGCACCATTGCAGGACGTCACTTAACCGGGTGCATTCTTAGGCAGAGGTAGGATGCTTCCCGCTTCAGAGATTTAAAAGTGGAAATTGGAATTGATGAGATGTGTGGGTGAAAACGGACTTGAGAGATTAACATTCAGCGCTTAAGATTTCAGTGTCAGCGGGTTGCGTGGTTAAGGATAGGAATACTGACACATTTTGTTGGATCTTGACCACTGGTTTCCACACATTTGCATTTGTGTGTAGCACATTGTAACTTTCCCCGAAAGTAACAACATAAGAACTCTGCATTTGAATAGTAACATTGTAGCTGTGACTTTCACTTTTGTTGCAAATTGTTGAAGCATTTGAAACTGTTGAGAAGAAACCCTGAAGCCACTGGAGGGGGGCAGGGGGGAGAATGTGCCCTGGGGCCTTTTCCGGGCTTCCCCCCCCCGGGCTCCTCCTAGAGAAAAGAGGACCCAGAACGGAGCCCATATATCATATCGAAATAGTTACCAAGATACTGAGCCAAATTGATGCTTGACTTGCTGATGTGCCCTTGGTTGCCTCACTTAGTACCAGGCGGGGCCCCGGCGTTAGTGACTTTCGGAGTAGTCTGGCATTTCTGTAGCAATTCTGGTGCTTTGTGAGCATGTCTGTAGTTTCTGTTGGTGGAAAAGACAGGTGGTGCTAAAACCCCAGGATTTCTTGTCTCTCTTCGTAATTGAGTGGGGGCTAAACTTCAGCCGGAGGGTACTGCAAACGAAGATGTGATGCACTTTCTCACTCAGGTTCACAGTGTCCTTGTTTTCCTTCCTGAAGTGGCTGCACTGTTGGCAAAGGGGATGAGGAAGTAAGGGTGCGGGAAGGGGACGCCAGGCTTAGCCGTCTGGGGGCGGGGGGGGGCATCCTACGGGCCAGGAGCTGCAGCAGCCACGTGGGGAGTGCCGTCTACACGGGTTGTGAGGGCTCGCAACTGTGATAAGTTACCATTTTGTCTCGGACGGTGGAAGCACCGGGTAGGGAGAGTTCAGCCTGGAAATTGTTAGAATCAACGCTGAAGGGCCGGGGAGCCTGGCCGTTTGCTGGAAAGGCCTGGCTGCAAAGCCGGGAACATGAGGCCGCCCCTGCCATAGCAACAGCCGCCCCTTGTGGCGTGTCAGCCCCACCGCTGTTTCTGGAAAGTTCGTGCACAGAAGGCTGTGTGGTGTCACAGCAAACGTGCTGTCTGACGAGGTAGTTGGAAACCAGTGGCTCCAAAGCTCGGTGGTTCTGTGGGAGGCGGGGGCAGGCATTGAGGGGACACAACAGCTTCTTCGTTCTGTGCTGGATTCTGTAGGGAGAAGGTTCTGCGGTGTTTTCAAAAATCTTGAAAGCAACTGAGCTCCCAGGTTGCACGCCTGAGAGTCTGGGAGTAAAATTTTGCACTCATCTTAGGGTCGCGAGTCTTCCCTTTAAATGATAGGACCCAGCCGTCCGCCAGGTCAGCCGCCACGGCCTGCCCTGCCTTCTCTGCCTGCACGGTCAGCTGCTCAGCACGGGGCGCTGGTGCGTCTGGGGGGAGGGTGTGATTCCCCGTCACCCGGCAGGCATGTGCCCTCTGTGCCCTCTGTGGCCGAACGAGCACCCCTGTGCAGGTGAGAGGCCGCAGGGCACGCTCACTGCAGGTGCTGTAATTGTTTGCCAGCTGTGACTGACCCAGAATGAGTAGCTGTTTTGGTCGGGTCCCCAGGTGGCAGGGACCGGGCTGCTCCCGAGCCCGGGGGGCTTAGGGGGTTACACAGGAATAAGGAAAAGAGGAATCTGGCGGGACCCCAGGAAGCTCTAGTGCTGGGCTTTGGGGCTCACAGAAGTACAGCTTGAACTCTGGGCGCGAGTCTGGGCCTTTCTCGGTTCAGCTAGACTGTCGCTCCCCACTGTCTGCCGGCCCTGCACACTGTTGATTGCAAGTTCTCTCCCCACAGCCTACCCGCCTTGTGCTCTTCCTGTTCCCCAGGGTACACGGGGAGAGTGACTGAGCTCTTTCCCTCCGCCACCTTGCAGACGCTGCCCCACGGGCTGGGTGCTGCCCACCCCCCCCCCCCCCACCTCCGGTCCTTGGGAGGGCTGGGCTCTTGCCTTCCCACAACTGCAGTGGGGCCAGGTCCCTCTAAAGGGACCATGAGCTGGTAGGTACTGTGATGCAGATTCCACCTAGAACAGTCTGGCCAGACTTTTGCAAAAATAATTGCCTTAATGAGAGCTTGGTAAGTTCTCAATATACCTTGTTTTATGTTGTTTGAGATAGTTGATCGAGGTTTTGTTTTTTTGTTTTTGGGGTTTTTTTTTTTGCATTAAAAAATTTACAAATTTAGCTTTGCATGTTTAAAAATTTTTTTAAATATTTATTTTTGAGAAAAAGGGAGAGACAGAGTACGAGTGGAGAGGGAGATCCAAAATCTGAAGCAGGTTCCAGGCTCTGAGCTGTCAGCACAGAGCCCCATGTGGGGCTTGAACCCACAAACCCGGGAGATCATGACCTGAGCCGAAGTCGGACGCTTAACAGACTGATCCCCACCCCCAGGCGCCCAGCTTTGTGTTCTTCTAAAGTGTGTGTTTATGGATACCTCCCCCCAACCCCCCAGGATGTACTTCGGCAGAAT
The DNA here is from genome assembly GCF_016509475.1 of Prionailurus bengalensis. Classification (NCBI taxonomy): domain Eukaryota; kingdom Metazoa; phylum Chordata; class Mammalia; order Carnivora; family Felidae; genus Prionailurus; species Prionailurus bengalensis. The sequence continues at coordinate 3,223,439 of NC_057350.1, read as the reverse complement.
TTCTTGCAGCACAAGCACAGACACTTCTGTGACACTGCGGGACTTGACCCTCGGGGCCGGACACTTCTGTATCGTGGAGGCTGTCCTGTGCACTGTAGGCTGTCAGCAGCATTCCTGGTCTCTACACACTGGATGCCACTGGGACCCCCACTCCCAGCTGTGACGACCAAAAATGTCTGCAGATATTGCCAATGTCACAAAAGTCACAAATATGGACAGAAGTCACCCCTGGGTGAGAACTGATCTAAAACGGCATTCCCCAAAATGTATACTGTGGAACTTGAGTTTAATGGGCTGTGTGTCCATTTTCATGTTATTAGTTATTTTGTGGTTGAGTTTTCGTCGGTATTATTATGTATGTTTCTACCTATATAACTCACATATTTTTCACTTAAAATATTTAGCTAACATCTTCACACAGTTTTGTGATTCTGGTTTTTTTCTTTAAAGTTTATTTATTTTGATAGAGAGCAGGGGAGGGGCAAAGAGAGAGGGAGAGAGAGAGAATCCCAAGCAGGCTCCAGGCTGCCGGCATAGAACCCGACTTGGGGCTCGGACTCATGACCCGTGAGATCATGACCTGATTTAAAATCCCGGGTGGGACGCTTAACCCACTGAGCCACCCAGGAGCCCCCAATTCTCGTTTTTTTTTTTTGTCCCCCCCCCCCCCGTGTATTGCTTTATGGCTGTGGCTGGTGTTGTGGAGCCTTTGAGCATTTAGGTTTTGATACTTCCTCTGTGTTTCTTCCATCATCCTCTGGCCTACCAAGCTCAGTGCTAGCCAGATGGCAGGGCACTGAGTAGGCGGGGTAACGCCCCCGGGTCCCTTTCTGCGGTGCCCTGTCCTGGAGCATACGGTGCCCCGGGCAAAGGCTTGTCCACGTGAAAGGGTCCTGGCCTTGAACAGTTGGGGTTCTTGTTTTTCATAAAACATTAACTCTTTAAAAAAAAAATTCTTTTTTAACATTCATTTTTGAGAGAGGGAGCGGGGGAGGGACAGAGAGGGAGACGCAGGATCCGAAGCAGGCTCCAGGCTCCGAGCTGTCAGCCCAGAGCCTGACACGGGGCTCGAACCCACAAACCCTAAGATCATGACCTGAGCCGAAGTCGGACGCTTGACCGACTGAGCCCCCCAGGCGCCCTCATTAATTCTTGATAACAAGTCCATCATGAAAGTTTTGAGTGTGGGGTTTTAGTGATGCCACTGATGGTCACGGTCTGAAAAGCAAAGCCCACTAAGACATCGCAGTTCAGAATTTGCTAAAACAGATTCTGATTCCATTAAAACACCTTCATTGTTAGAATTTTGCTGTGACTTTAATGGACTTGTGTGGATCTTTGGCTTAGAAATGTCTTGTTTTCGGACAGTTTGTTTTAACAGGATTTACTCTCTGATTAAAAAAAATTTTTTTTTCAAATGTTTTTGTTTATTTTTGAGACAGAGAGAGACAGAACAGGAGCAGGGGAGGGGCAGAGAATGAGGGAGACACAGAGTCTGAAGCAGGCTCCAGGCTCTGAGCTGTCAGTGCAGAGCCCGGCGCGGGGCTCGAACTCACGGACTGTGTGTGAGATCATGACCTGAGCTCAAGTCGGACGCTCAACCGACTGAGCCCCCCAGGCGCCCCTGATTTTATTTGAATGTTAAAGAGGTATCTCCCCAAAACTTGTGTGAAAAATAAAGTGATCTCTTGACAGATGTTTTCTTCAGAATGAGTTATTGACTGAATACCTCCCGGGGGTGGGGGTCGGGGGGGATGTGAGCCAGTGTGGAAGACCGTGGACATGGACAGGTGGCCGAGCCGCGGTCCCTGAACCCCTCCCCGCCCCCCCCCCCCCCCCCCCCCCGTCCACACACAATTAAGATGCCTTGAACTGGAGCGACATACAGTTAGTTTCCTGAAAGAGATCTGGGAAAAGATCTGACAGTTGTCTCGGATTCCTTGAGAACTTTCTGAGCTTTCCGAACAAATAGGTCTGGTTTGAAAGGGGATCCTCAGTGACACTCAGTTTCTGGAAAATAGTAGTAAGCAGAAAAACGAGCAAAAGGGACCCGCAGTTCGCGAGTGTCTCTGGCTTTGAGACCGTCGCTCCCGGAGACAACAAAGCTAAGGTCCCCCTAGAACGTCTGGTCTCTGTCGGTGGACTCGATCGTGTTCCTCGTGGTCATTAGTTGCAGCAGGCGCACCTGTCCTGCCGGGAGAGTGGACCCTGTAGGACGCGTGGGAGCCGGGGTGGGGGGTGGCGGCGGCGGCCCCTGCCACAGGCCTGTTTGCGGATTAACCGGAAAACGCAAAACACTGGATGTCCCCCAGGCTGCTCTCGCCGCTTTTAGACGGGTCACAAAGAGGACGGCTCGATTTCTGAAGCGTCACGTGTGTCTCTTCGGACAGCTGGGCCTTAGGCCAGGGCTGGCAAACGACAGGCCGCTGGCCAAGTGGCCCTGGGGCCGCGCGCTCTGCATTTTGAGGGTCACACGAGAAGAAAGGAGACTGTGTGACAGAGAAGGTGGGTCGCCCGCAAAGCCAAGAGAGCACCACGTGGCCCCCGCGGAACACGTTTGCTGACCTCCCTCAGTTCACGGCCGGACCACGTGGAGGCCGATCTGGGTGCAGGCGATCGGGTTGCATAACCGTCGGGGAAAGACGAGCGAGGAAAGGGAGGGGGCGGGCTAGCTCCCCGCGGGGGACTGGGCCCTGCTGGGGCCGGTCTGCGACGACGTCACCCTGTGAAAACCCGGCCTGTGTAAATAGCTCCCCGGCCAGAATTAGAATCGCGAAGGCCTCCACGTGACCACGCGCTGGAAGCTAAATCTAGAAGCCTGCTTTCAGGACGAGTTCCTGGCGCTTCCGGGCTCCCCTGTTTTTCTCTCCTTGGCATCTGAGCCCTGGGGAACCTCGCGTCGCTGATGAAGTCAGGAGACGGTGTCGGATTCTCTGTCCTGCCGGCCGCCGCCGCCTGGCCCAGGAGCGCTTGTTCCGAGACTCCCGATGCCCCTGGGGGAGCAAGGAAGGTTCCCTGGTGGGGCGGCGCTCCCTGCGACGGCCCGCAGGGCTCAGGAGCACCAGGCGAGGGGGCCGAGGGCAGGGGGCCGGGGCCGGGGCCGGGCGCCCTCGCTTCGGTCTGTAGGGGCTGCTGTTTTCCTCCTAGAATCTCCGCCTGCTTTTTTGTCTTCACATCTCTTTCAGGGTTTCTTCTTTCGTAAAAGGAATAAGAAAAGGGACCGAATGATCCTCACCTCTTTTTTTTTTTTTTTTTTATTAAAAAAAATTTTTTTTTCAACGTTTATTTATTTTTGGGACAGAGAGAGACAGAGCATGAACGGGGGAGGGGCAGAGAGAGAGGGAGACACAGAAACAGGCTCCAGGCTCCGAGCCATCAGCCCAGAGCCTGACGCGGGCCTCGAACTCACAGACCGCGAGATCGTGACCTGGCTGAAGTCGGACGCTTAACCGACTGCGCCACCCAGGCGCCCCAATCCTCACCTCTTTTAACACGGTTGTTTTTCTCCTGGACCCTTTGACCCTCTGGATACCCTGAGGTCAGCCTGCCTGAGGGTACACCCGCCCTGTTGTTATTTCGAGTTTGGGTTTCTGTTTCAGTTGTCGCGTCAGCCCAGGACGTCCTTACGTTCCCCGTAACTGTCTTGAACTTTAAAAATCTCTCTCGTTGTGTCTGTTATTTTCCCTGTTTTAAAAAGTTACTCTTCTTTTTTTTTTAAAGATTTTTTTAATGTTTATTTTTGAGAGAGAGGAAGAGTGCGAGCAAGGGAGGGGCAGAGAGAGAGGGAGGCACAGAAACCGAAGCAGGCTCCAGGCTCCGAGCTGTCAGCACAGGGCCCGCCATGGGGCTCGAACCCACGGACCATGAGATCATGACCACGAGAGCCAAAGTTGGATGCTTAACCAACTGAGCCACCCTGGAGCCCCTAGACCTATGTGAGGCACTTTTTTTTTTTAATGTTTATTTATTTTTTACAGAGAGACAGTACGTGCAGGGGAGGGGTAGACAGAGAGAGAGACACAGAATCCAAAGCAGGCTCCAGCCTCCTAACTGTCAGCACAGAGCCCGACGCGGGGCTCAAACCCACGAACCGTGAGATCATGACCTCAGCTAATTTTTCCTCTGACAATTTTCACCTCTAACAATTTTTCCTTTGATGGGTGTGATTTTTGGTGGCAAGTCTGAAAACTCTTCCCCTTAGACCCAGAAGATTTCCTGTTTTTTATTTTATTTTTTTTATTTTTTAAATGTTTATTTTTGAGAGAGAGGGAGGGAGGGAGGGAGGGAGGGAGGGAGAGAGAGAGAGAGAGAGAGAGAGAGAGAGAGAGAGAACATGAGCAGGGGAGGGGCAGAGAGAGAGAGAGAGAGACACACACACACAGAATCCAAAGCAGGCTCCAGGCTCTGAGCCATCATCACAGAGCCTGACGCGGGGCTCGAACCCACGAACTGTGAGATCATGACCTGAGCCGAAGTCGGACACTCAGCCTACTGAGCCACCAGGCGCCCCTAAAAAATTATTCTATGTGAACTGTTCTCCTAGTGGATAATTCAGTTCATAGAATTTGCATGGAGTGGAATGCACATAGCGGAACGTTCCCGGTATCTCTGTCTTCCAAGCTTAAGAGAATGTTTTCCTAATGTGATTTTTTTCCGTGTAGGGAATAATACCAAAAGCGATGATTACGGTACAAATAAAACATTTAAATATTTTCCCTTTGTGTACTCTTGGCAGGGTGTCATTAAAACGATCTGAAATCTGTCTAGACTAGTCAGGATAATCAGGTGTTGAAAAGTAGGTATGAACTGTGCTCTGCGATGTGTGATGTGGCTGCTCATTCGAAGGGGGCATCGAGGTACTGGTGAGTGTGCAGAGTACTAACTGTCAGTGTAAACGTGCTGTAATTCAGGTTCTGTGGCGTTAACTGGGAATGAAGCATTTATGGCTAAGAGGAACACAGCCGCGATAAAGTTTAACCGCTAGCGCCCTGGAATTCATTTTAAGGGGCTAAACCCTGGAAGATGATCCTGGGTGTGTTTGCCTTCCCAGACTGTTGTGTGTGCGCAGCCAGCCCTGAGCCTCGAAGGACAAACAGCCACAGTCCCTGCGGTACCGAGGGCAGATTGCGGTGTGGGAGTCCGGGGAGCGGGCGCTTCCGTCCTCGGTGGAGTGAGGGCTGTTGGCGAAGCGGGGCCTGTGGGTGAGTGCGGATCGGAGGAAGGGGGAGGGGAAGCGGAGGACTGAGGTAGGGACGTAATTCCCAAAGCGCCAGAGGGAGAGCTTCGCTCAACGGAGAGGAAAGAGGGGCGCCTGGCCGGCTCAGTTGCCGGAACGTGTGATGTTTGACCTCAGGGTCGTGAGTTGGAGCCCCACGTTGGGTGTACTTAGACAGGAGCATGGGAAGAAGAAGATGACGACAAGGAAGCTTACTTGGTTGAGAAACAACCGACCCGAGCTGGCGTGGGGAAGTCCGCAACGTGTCAGTAACTGCAGGTCATGTCAGTGGGTTTAGACCTCCCACGTGATGATGACTCCAGATTTAGGAGAAATGTGGAAATCTAGCTACATGCTGCGAATGAGTGAAGACTCCTGGGGGGCTCAGTCGATTAAGCGTCTGACTTCGGCTCCGGTCGTGATCTCGCGGTCCGTGAGTTCGAGCCCCGCGTCGGGCTCTGTGCTGACGTCTCGGAGCCTGGAGCCTGCCTCCGATTCTGGGTCTCCCTCTCTCTGTGCCCCTCCCCTGCTCACCCTCTTTCTTAACTTCAAAAATAAATAAACATTGAACATTTTTTAGAAATATTTTTTAGGGGCGCCTGGGTGGCTCAGTCAGTTGAGCGTCCGACTTTGGCTCAGGTCGTGACCTTGTGGTCCATGAGTTTGAGCCCCCCGTCGGGCTCTGTGCTGACAGCTCGGAGCCTGGAGCCTGCTTCCGATTCTGGGTCTCCCTCTCTCTCTGCCCCTCCCCCGCTCATGCTCTGTCTCTCTCTGTCAAAAATAAATAAACAGGGGCGCCTGGGTGGCGCAGTCGATTAAGCGTCCGACTTCAGCCAGGTCACGATCTCGCGGTCCGTGAGTTCAAGCCCCGCGTCAGGCTCTGGGCAGATGGCTCGGAGCCTGGAGCCTGTTTCTGATTCTGTGTCTCCCTCTCTCTCTGCCCCTCCCCCGTTCATGCTGTGTCTCTCTCTGTCCCAAAAATAAATTTAAAAAAAAGTTGAAAAAAAAATTTAAAAATAAATAAACATAAAACAAAACTTTTTAAATAGTTTTTAGGATGACCATATATAGTATGCCTTATTCTTATTAAGGTAAATTCTTTTTAATAAAAGAAATAGGGGCATCTGGGTGGCTTAGTCGGTTAAGCATGTGACTTTGGCTCAGGGCATGATCTCGTGGTCTGTGAGTTCGAGCCCCGCGTCGGGCTCTGTGCTGACGGCTCGGAGCCTGGAGCCTGCTTCCGATTCTGTGTCTCCCCCTCTCTGCCTCTCCCCTGCTCTGTCTCTCTCAAAAACAAACATGAAAAAAATACTGTGTGCAAGTGATACACCCAGAACACAAGAAGGTAGGAAACAGGGATGGGAATGTATATGAGTCCTAACAGAAAGAAAGCAGGTTTAGTAACTTTGAACCAGACATACTTAGGCTCAAGTGGCAGAGCTCTGAGCACGTCTTGTCACTCAAAGGCACGGTTAATGATCGCACACTTAATGTGACAGTGAAACAGAGTCCTACTCTCCAAAACCGGAGAAGCGGACCTTCTACGTGTACAGGGGAAGGCTGTAAAGGGACTGTGAGTTGCAAGCCAAGGACCCAGGAAGAAGAAGGGGTGTGGAGGGGGCTCTTAGCCTGGTCCCGGTGACGTTTGGGGCCAGATCATTCTTTGCACCTGTGCACGGTAGGGTGTTTCACAGAAGCCCTGGCCTGCACTCACTAGACGCCAGTGGCCACCCATCCCCCTCCTTGTGATAGCCAGAGTTCTGGACTTTGACAATCTTTAAAAACAAAATGTTGGGGCGCCTGGAGGGCTCAGTCGGTTAAGCATCCGGCTTCAGCTCAGGTCATGATCTCGCGGTTCATGAGTTTGAGCCCCGCATCAGGCTGCGTGCTGACAGCTCGGAGCCCGGAGCCTGCTTCCGATTCTGTGTCTCCCTTTCTCTCTCTGCCCCTTCCCTGCTCATGCTCTGTCTCTCTCTGTCTCAAAAATAAATAAAAATTAAAAAAAAAAAATGTTGAGGGGAGCCTGGGTGGCTCAGTTGGTTAAACAACGAACGGACTTTGGCTCAGGTCGTGATCTCGTGGTTTGTGAGTTCGAGCCCCACGTCGGGCTGTCTGCTGTCAGCACAGAGCCCACTTTGGATCCTCTGTCCCTCTCTCTCTCTGCCCCCTCCTCCGCTCTTTCTCAAAAATAAATAAAAGTTTAAAAAATAAAGTTTATTTTTGAGAGTGAGAGAGCGAGAGCACGAGCGGTGATAGAGCAGAGAGAGAGGGAGAGAGAATCCCAAGCAGGCTCCACACCAGCAGCACAGAGCCCGACACGGGGCTCCAACCCACGAACCGTGAGATCGTGACCTGAGCCGAAATAAAGAGTCAGACAACTAACTGAGCCACCCAGGCGCCCCAAGAGAGAATCTTAAGCAGGCTGCACACTCATGGTAGAGCCCAACACGGGGCTCAGTCCCACGACCCCGGAGTCAGGACCTGAGCCGAAATTAAGAGGCAGACACTCAACCCACTGAGCCACCCAGGTGCCCCCAAATAGAGATTTTCTTCCTTTATGTGGAACATTTAACAAAACTGGCTACATACAGGCCACAAAGAAAAATCCCAAGTGTTCAGAAAGTAAATCCTGTAGGCCAGATTCTCAGACCATAATGCAACCCAGTTAGAGCTTGACAGTGAAAGGGCAGCTAAGAACGTCTCCCCGACAATGTTAAGAGCCCCCTCGTTGTATCCCTTGGGTTAAAGAGGAGATCAGAAACTCCTTTCAGACTCTGTGTAAGGGAATGGCAGAGGGCTGCATGCCAAAATCCTAGGATGAGGAAAAACAGTTCTCAGGAGAAAGAAAATGCATGACCTAAATGTGTTAGAGAACAAGAGAAGTAAATGAATTCAGCTTTCAACTCAAGAAACCAGGAGAATAAGATAAGTCAAAGACAATAGAGGCAAATCTATTTTTGCGTTTTGCAAATCTGATTAAAAAGAAATGAGAGCGCAGTACTTTCAAAAGGGATATAACGGCACGTGTGAAGATCTCTAAACAAGAATACACCGCGCACGATCTGATGGCAATAAGTTTGAAGAACTGTGGATGGCTTATGAAGAAGGTATAAGAGACCAGAATTGACCTTGGAGGTACAAAACCTGTACAGACCAGCAACTTTAGATGAAGTTGAGAAAGTAGCCAAAGATGTATCTGTTTAAAAGGCACTAGGAACCATTGTGTGAGTTAGATCAAAGTTTGTGTTTAAATTGTAGCAACCATCAGGCGAAACAAAAATTTGTATGTTATTATGTCACATGGTCAAGGTTTTCAGGGCAAATAAAAGATACACAAATGTGAAATTAAAGCTGTTAGGCAAATACCCTGTAATCCTAAATTTGAATTGTAGATATCAGTGTTAACTTGTTTTGAAAAAAAAAAATTTTAAGATTTTCTTTTTTTTTTTTTTAATGTTTATTTTTGAGAGAGAGGGAGGGAGAGTGTGTGCACATATGTGCAAGCAGGGGAGAGGCAGAGAGAGAGCGAGTTGAGAGAAGCTGAAGCAGGCTCCAGGCTCCGAGCTGTCAGTGTGGAGCCTGACGCGGGGCTTGAACCCACGAACCGTGAGATCACGACCTGAGACAAAATTGGATGCTTAAACAACTGAGCCCCCCAGGCGCCCCTGAAAAATTTTTAATGGGAAAACATCTCCTGTGTCTCCTGCAGAGGCCTGGACACAGTGAGCACCCAGAGCACCTGGATTGTGGTCTCTACGTATCATTTCTCACCGAAAGGAATCAGAGCCCCTCGAACGAACGGCAAAGTCAGAGTCTGGTGCCGAAAATGGACACGATGAGCCTGGAGTAGCTTGTCTTACCCGAAAGCAGAAGAGCTGTCGGGAATTCGTAGGGTGTGTTAAGGGCTCTAGGAGGTTACTAAGGGGGCTTGCATTGGCCAAAGACGGGGCCATTTGTAACATCAAAACATAGATACGTTTATGTAAGGTTGTACTTACTCTCCCTGTTCAAACCACCGAGGTCCTCATGTGCTGCAAACAGCCTCACCGGTCACCGGTGGAAACCACCGGGGAAGCACACGTTATTCTGAAAATTGGCAACCAGAGGGAAAGAAGCAAGCCTTAAGCAAGCCCATCACTGGGGCTGCGGTGAGGAGAATGGGCTTTGGCGTGGGGCTTGGGAAGAGTGGCCCTGGGAGGAAGATCTGGAGGCGTGGCTGGAGGTCAGGAAGTGGAGACTCGAGGGGGGTCCTTCGCCCCCTCTTCCGTGAGGTGATCGTTTCTGTCAACTTGGTGAATACACGCTAGATGATTCTTCTCCAAAGTGAAATTCTGGAGAATAACCTTCATGGCTGCAGCTGGAGTCTGTGACACCCCACAGTTTAACCCTCACGTGCTCGTGAGTAGTACCCAGAATCCTTCCCATGCTATCCACGTGCATTTGCTACGTTGTGCATTTCTTCCACGTGTTGATGAAACATGAGGTAGGAGTTCTGTCCTCTGTAGCCATTGGCGTTGTGGTATTTTGGAGCTGGCGGACTCTCAAGCCTGGGCTGTGGGAGACGTGGCCTCTGCACCCGAGCTCTCCTCTCCTTTGGACTCTGGTTCGTGTTCACGGAGCAGCTACATGGGTGGGCGGCATCCCGCGTGACATCCTTGCTTGTCACTGAAAGGCACCCCTGTTTGCCCACGGACCGCCGCCTTCATCCGCTCTCGGCGTTTCCCATTTTGACGGACACCATAATTCATAGGTTGAATTCACGGCATTAATGAATTAACATTCACATTGTTGCATCCAAGTTGTAAGATTGCCCGCTCCTGTACCGATTTCCCTGCGGGTTCTACATCTGTGTTAGACACAGGGTCACTGTGTTCTCAGAGATGACATGTCAACGACACAGCGGGGCTTCAGAGCCACAGAGACCGACCTCAGGGAAGTAGGCAACCTCTGAGGACCCTGCTACGAATGATCTGCGAGAGCGTTGTGGTTAACGACTAGCGTGAAGCCGATCGCCCTGTCGGTGGGGGCAAAACAACCATTTGGTTATGCCCGCGGCTGCGTGGGTCGGGAATTTGGAAAGGGTCCAGTGGAAACGGCCTGTCTCCGTCCCACAGTGTTGGGGTCCTCAGCTAGGACGACCCAGGCCCGTGGCGGCCTGATGGCTGAGGGCTGGAGTCTTGGGGAGTTTCCTCAAAGCATTTCTACTGCCTTCTCGGGGTTCCAAGTGAGTCACTAAGGTCAGCCCAGATTCAAGAGCAGGGGACAGAACCCCACACTCATCGGGAGGAATCAGTGAATTTGGGGATGTGTTTTAAAAGGGCCCCACATAGGGGCACCTGGGTGGCTGGGTCGGTGAAGCATCAGACTTCGGCTCAGGTCACGATCTCACGGCTCATGGGTTTGAGCCCCGTGTCGGGCTCTGTGCTGACAGTTAGGAGGCTGGAGCCTGCTTTGGATTCTGCGTCTCCCTCTCTGTCTACCCCTCCCCTGCGCGTACTGTCTCTCTGTAAAAAATAAATAAACATTAAAAAAAAAAAGTGCCTCACGTCGGTCTAGGGGCTCCAGTGGCTCAGTCGGTTAAGCGTCCAACTTTGGCTCTCGTGGTCACGATCTCACGGTCCGTGGGTTCGAGCCCCGCGTCGGGCTCTGTGCCGACAGCTCCGAGCCTGGAGCCTGCTCGGGATTCTGCGTCTCCCTCTCTCTCTGCCCCTCCCCCGCTCACATTCTGTCTCTCCCTCAAAGATAAACAAACGTTAAAAAATAAGACAGTGCCTCACGTTGGCCGCAACGCAGAGCACACTCGAGATGACGTTTCTCCTCTCCGTTTCCCTGTCGTCTTGGCACAAAACGAGTGGCGAGCTTCTGAGAACGAGTTGTCCGCGCGCGTGTGCGCTGGCACGGGCTGCACGAGTAGGACCGTCGCGCGGAGGCTCGAGCCCCGTTCTTGCAGCCGTGCGCAGAGTGGCTCTTTCGGTGCTTCTGCGGCAACCGGCTCGGTCGTCAAGGGGCCACGTGCCGGGGCCGGACGGGAGAGCGTGCCGCTGGCGTGCGCCCTGTGCGTGTGCACGGGCACCTGGACGGCGGCCCCTTTCACCAGCGCCTTGCGGGACTGAGCGAGTTCCGGGATTTTTGTAAGAGCGTCAAAGCCGCAAGGCTCTGTGCCTTCTGGGGGGTGCTTTTTCTTCAGGCCCCGGCAAGTCTGATGTCTTACTGCTTCTGTTCCGCTGGCCTGTGTGTTTGCACGTTCTGCTCTTGCTGTGGCCGAGTAGGGTATTCCGACAGTTGGTGTTTCTCAGACCTCTTAAGGGTGGTACAGCTCCTCGCGGACTTTCATTCTGCACGCATGTGAGAACAGGTCCCTTGAGTTTCTGAAAGGCACCGCGAATCTTGGCTGGGACACCGACGTGTTCCAAGAACAGGGAGCAGACTCTCCGCGAGCTACTGGAGGGAAAGCCGCTGGCCAAGTGGGCGGCTGCAAGGTTAGCCTGCGCACTCCGGGCGTGCTTCCTTCCCGTCCAGCGGCCCGCCAGGAGGCACAAGGACAATGAGGTACTTTGGGCAGCGCGAGGAAAACGTGAGCTACTTAGGAGTCAGCCTCCCCAAGAGTCCAGAAGACCTCCACAGAGACCGTCAAATATCATAAGAGATGTGCTCCTGGATGGGGTGACCTGGTGCTTGAGAGACGTCTCTTCTCCCCGCGTTGACCCGTAGATACCCGCTTGACACAGTTATCAGGTGGTTTCTTGACAGCCAGGACCTTCCACCCCCAGCACTCAGAGCAGAGCCTGGCACCGAGAAGAGCTCCGGGAAATATTTGCGGACGGAAGGAAGGGCACGGTCAAGCGCACAGCAAACGTGTGCCCTGCCTTCCCGTCGGACGGGTTGCTGGGAGCCCTTTCCAGGCTGCTCTGGGATGTAACCATCCTGTTGATGATCGATGACGGGTGACTGTAGTTGATTTCACCATCCCTTGGGAGGACATGAAGGTCCTGTTTCCATCTTTTGTTTTTAATTTTATTTTTAACTTTTTAAAATTTACATCCAAGTTAGTCAGCATCTAGTGCGACAGTGATTTCAGGAGTAGATTCCAGTGATTCATCCCCTACGTATATAACACCCAGTGCTCATCCCAAGTGTCCTCCTTGATGTCCCTTGCCCATTTAGCCCGTCCCCCTCCCACAGCCCTTCCAGCCACCCTCAGTTTGTTCCCTGTATTTAAGAGTCTCTTCTGTTTTGTCCCCCTCCCTATTTTTAAATTACTTTTGTATCCCTTCCCTTATGTTCACCTGTTTTGTCCCTTAAAGTCCTCATATGAGTGAAGTCATACGATATTTGTCTTTCTCTGACTAATTTCGCTTAGCAAAATACCCTCCAGTTCCATCCACGTAGTTGCAAATGGCAAGATTTCACTCGTTTTGATTGCCGAGTAATACTCCATTGAATATATATACCACATCTTCTTTATCCATTCATCCCTCGATGGACATTTGGGCTCTTTCCATACCCTGGCTATTGTTGATAGTGCTGCTATAAACATGGGGGTGCATGTGTCCCTTTGAAATAGCACACCTGTATCCCGGGGATAAATGCATAGTAGTGCATGCAATTGCTGAGTCGTAGGGTAGATCTATTTTTAGTTTTTTGAGGCACTTCTGTACTGTTTCCCAGAGTGGCTGCACCAGCTTGCATTCCCAGTGTTTCCATTTTTTATTAAGGTGGCTTAAAAACATTGTCAGCATCTAGCATTTCTTTTTTTTTTTTTTTTTAATTTTTTTTCAATGTTTTTTTATTTATTTTTGGGACAGAGAGAGACAGAGCATGAACGGGGGAGGGGCAGAGAGAGAGGGAGACACAGAATCGGAAACAGGCTCCAGGCTCCGAGCCGTCAGCCCAGAGCCCGACGCGGGGCTCGAACTCCCGGACCGCGAGATCGTGACCTGGCTGAAGTCGGACGCTTAACCGACTGCGCCACCCAGGCGCCCCAGCATCTAGCATTTCTTGCTCTAAGTTTTGAATGCCCTTTGAAATGAGGCTTTTCAGCATAGAAAAGATTATTTGAGGTTAATTTTTTTAAGTTTTTATTTATTTATTTTGAAAGTGAAAAAGCATGAGCAGGGGAGGGGCAGAGAGAGAGGAGAATCCCAAGCAGGCCCTGCACTGTCGGCACAGAGGCTCGAACTCACGAACCACGAGATCATGACCTGAGCCAAGGTTGGATGCTTAACCTGACCGAGCCTTTAACTTCCCTTGTACGTTCGGAGCCATTGTTTTCATTCCTGGTTTTTTTTTTTTTTAAGCTTATTTATTTGAGAGAGAGAGAGAAAGAAAGCAGGGGAGGGGCAGAGGGAGGGGGGGAGAGAGAGAGAGATACAGAGAGAGAGAGAGAGAGAGAGAGAGAGAGAGAGAGAGAGATTCTTAAGCAGTCTCCACACCCAATGCGGAGCCCAACACAAGGCTCAGTCCCACAAACCCTGAGATCATGATCGGAGCTGAAGTCGAGGGGTGCTCAACCGACCGAGCCTCCCAGGCGCCCCTGTGGTGTTAAGTGTACTGGATTTAATTGTCATTTTAGGCACAGGGAATATCTGACCAAACAAGTAAAACTTTCTCAAGTAGGTCTAATAATTTAAAGTTACCTATGTAGTGAATGTCAAGTTCTTTCCACACCTGGCTGTCCGGAAGTGAGCTTTGTGGGGTGAGGAACTTGGCTTTGCTCCCTGCTGTATTCCCAGTGGCTACAAGAGTGCCCAGCAATCCATGTGCTTGCGTACATCAAGAATGTTCTCGGGGCGCCTGGGTGGCTCAGTCATATGAGCGTCCGACTTCGGCTCAGGTCATGATCTCGCAGGTCGTGAGTTAGAGCCCCACGTCGGGGTCTGTGCTGACAGCTCGGAGCCTGGAGCCTGCTTCGGATTCTGTGTCTCCCTTTCTCTCTGCCCCTCCCCTGTTCAGTCTCTCCTTCAAAAATAAATGGTAAAAAATATTAAAGAATGTTGATAATCCCTATAAATGTCTCTTTTATACCTTTTCAATAAAGTAAAAAAGAAAAATTGTGTCTAAAATTAGAAGCTTAATTATACATTTGTATTGGAGTCCCGGCTAATATATAACATTAATTTGCCAAATTTTCTTAAATACTACAAACACCCTAAAGGTCAAATACATAGTTTATTATGAGACTTAACATAAAAATATTCAAATCTAAATCTTCCACAGGCCTCACGGCCACCTCCCTGGCAGTAACTGAGTCTCCCAGCCTGGCAGGGGCTCCCCTGTGGGACCCACATCGGCGGGGGGGGGGGGGGGGGGGGGAAGGGGGAGTTGTGGCTTGGATGCCAGGGGACAGGCTACAGCCCTGTTAGGGCCTGCCCTCTGCCCCCCACCCCCCGTCTTCGCTTCTGGCCTCTGCAGACCTCCCAGCCCGCAGGACCCTTCCCAGATCCATCCACCGAGGACTTCAACACTCGGTGGGATTCAACGAATCTGTTTATACCTGTTCTTTTCTGAAAGACTAAACCCCTTCATCCCGTCAGCCTGGATGGGAATGTATGCAAACACGAAAATGCCTCCCTGTGGATTTGGGCCACGTTGCGTGTTGTGCAGCATTTACACCGCGTTGAGAAGAGTGTACCGTGTTCTGTGGCCAACTGTGCACGTGGTCGGGTTTCTCTGCACACCAGTCACACGGCTCGGGAGGCTCAGGACCCCTTTGGGCCCCGGGTTTCATTCGTCTTTGCCAACATAGTGTAGCACTCTTGTTTTAAATTTAAATCGCTAGATGAAAAAGGATTATTCGTTGAGAGATTGTATCTCTTTCGTGACTAGTGAGTTGTAGTATTTCTGTACGTGAGAATCAGAAGGCTGTGTTTTCCTCGTTTGTCTTAGTCCGGCCAGATCTCTTGAGCGGGCACCAAAGTGACAGCTTCAGTACGTGACGTGTCCTTTTTTTATGGGATGAAATTTCCAGAAATAAACCAGGCAAAGCTATTCCAACGGCTCAGCGCCACGATATCATACGTACGTTGGGCTGGCCATTCTTCAACTTGGATTTTGGAGCTCTGTGCGTTAAGGAGTTAAGGCAGTGTTGAGTGTGAACCTAATAGGAACTTCCCTTTCTGTGTAATGGAGGGAAGAAATAGGGATTCGTCGATTGTTTCTAAATCTCCGGCTAGCCTTGGTTTCTGCAAAATGCCTAGCAAAACCAGCTTTTGATAAAAAGGAGCCTTGCTGACTGTCCGTCCTGGGGTTGGATGCTTTAGTTATTTCGCGGGTAATGACAGCTTTCACTTGGGCGCTCAGACTCCGTCCTGGGCCTGGTGCGGCCGGCCACAGAGCCGGCTTGCAGCCAGCAGACTGCCTCCTCCTGAACCACCGAGGCCTGAAGTCTGCTGGGGGCTGTTGGCCTGCCCGCGTGCAGGTGCCAGTCGGCCCCGCTGCCCGGGGGTGGTGGGGCATTTTGCTGGGGAGTGGAATTTGGAAGGGGGCTCCGAAAATTATGAGCAACACGTTGGCACGAGGCTCCCGCCCCGCGTCCGAGGCCACTTTCAACCTCTTGGGCAAATGGCGCCACCTGCTGGCACCTTCCTGCCACCCTGTGGTGTCCTGTCCCGTGGGTGACCTGTGGGTGACCTCGCTACTCTGCCCCGCCCCTGGTTTCACCCAGCAGTGTGTCAGTCGGAGAGAGTGACCCTTTGTGAACAATTCCTTGCGTAGGGGCGCCTGGGGGGCTCGTCGGTGAAGCGTCCCATCATGATCTCGGCCCGGGTCGGGATCTCACGATTCGTGGGTTCGGGCCCTGCATCAGGCTCCTCGAGCACAGTACGCAGCCTGCTTGGGATTCTCTCTCCCCCTCCCTCGCTGCCCCCTCCCTCGCTTGTTCCTGCTCTCTCTCTCCTTCCCTCTCTCTCTCTCTCTCAAAATGAAGACATTAAAAAAAGTTCCTCGCA
This sequence comes from Prionailurus bengalensis, assembly GCF_016509475.1. Classification (NCBI taxonomy): domain Eukaryota; kingdom Metazoa; phylum Chordata; class Mammalia; order Carnivora; family Felidae; genus Prionailurus; species Prionailurus bengalensis. The sequence continues at coordinate 3,207,278 of NC_057350.1, read as the reverse complement.
TAGTATTCTATTGTAGGGCACGTATTTTCAAGCTTTTGGCACAGATTCCCAATTTTCCCTTCAGACTGGCTGCACTACTTACATCGGACATTGTAGTCTTAACAAGGTCTGATAGAAGAACCGTAAATCTAGACGGTTTTGAAATAAAATCCTGACTTTCCCCCAGTATTTGTTATGGACGTTTTTTCATTTTCTTAACCGACTAGGCTCCAGACCCAGCGCAGAGCCTGACACGGGGCTCGAACACGATGACCCGGAGATCAAGAGCTGAGCCGAGCTCAAGACTCCCAACGCTTAACCGACTGAGCCGCCCCGGTGCCCCTGTTGTGAAACCAAAGGGCTGAACGAGTGGCAGGGGGATCCCTCGCCACCGGGACTCATCAGTTGTTGACTCTGGCCACAGCGTGTTTGGCCGCATGGGAGCGCCTGGTGACCATGCAAAGGTGTGGGTCTCGTGACCACACCCCTAAACATCGCAGCCCTTGCTGACAGGTGCTTCCTGGGAAGGAGCAGCACTGCCATGTGGGCAGCAGCCCTGTCTCCGGGGTCGGCTCCTGTCCGCTCCGTGTGGCCCCCCAGAGCCCCTCCGTCGCCTCTCACAGCTTTCGTCATGTGTTCAGTTGGTTGTCGCTCCTTCAGTCTCTTTGAACCCGGAACAGTCCCTCATCCTTTTTATAACCCTACAAGTGTTAAACTGAAAGACGAAATTTTTTTTAATGTTTATTTATTTTCGAGACAGAGACACAGCAAGAGCGGGGGAGGGGCAGAGAGAGGGAGACACGGAATCCGAAGCAGGCTCCAGGCTCCGAGCTGTCAGCACAGAGCCCGACGCGGGGCCCAAACCCACAAACTGTGAGATCATGACCTGAGTTGAAGTTGGACGCTTAACTCACTGAGCCACCCGGGCGCCCCTATGAGTGTTAAACTTAAAAACTTCTTACTTTGGGGCGCCTGGGTGGCGCAGTCGGTTAAGTGTCCGACTTCAGCCAGGTCACGATCTCGCGGTCCGTGAGTTCGAGCCCCGCGTCGGGCTCTGGGCTGATGGCTCAGAGCCTGGAGCCTGTTTCCGATTCTGTGTCTCCCTCTCTCTCTGCCCCTCCCCCATTCATGCTCTCTCTCTGTCCAAAAAATAAATAAACGTTGAAAAAATAAATAAATAAATAAATAAATAAATAAATAAATTTAAAAAAACTTCTTACTTTGAATCTCAGTCTTGCAGAGACGTTGCAAAAACTGTACCGACTTGCCACGTGCCTTCCCCAGTGTTCACATTTTACCAAACGTATGCCCACTCTCTCCATCTCTCTATCACTGTGTTTGCGTGCACATGTGTGCATATACACATATACACGTATGTGTGTGCGTACATTTGAGAGAGTAAGTTGTAGATGTGATGCCCCCCAGTATTTCCATATGCATCCCAAAGCAAGGATGCTGTCTTCATTAACCACAGCACAGTTACCAAAATCAGGAAAGTGACTGGTAAAATACTCTTACCTACTCTGACTGTGTAAACTTTGCCGGTCGTCTCACGAATGAGCGACTGTCTCGCTACCGGCAAAAAGGAAAGAGCATTTGGGGGGCCCAGGCCCCCGTTGAGGACCACACACACCTGTCGCTTCACTTACTGGAGAAGTCTATCGGCCTCTTGCACGTTCCCGCTTTGGAAGCTTACGGGCCAGTCACTTCGTAGATTGCCCCTCAGTTTCGGATGGTGAGCGCAGCCTCGGATCGGTCAGGACTCCTCCCAAGTCTTAGGTGTCCTTCTCGGGAGGGCTGTGAGGTTCCTTTGTCTCCTTACTGATCATCGGAATGTTCACCATCTGGTTACATGTTGTCTGCCGGGTGTCTTCACTGCAAAGCTGCTGTTTTCCCGTGTAATCAGTGGTACGTTAGGGCAGGTGTGCTGACATCAGGTGCGTTTCCTCTTCCGGGCCTCGTACGGGTCTCCCCGAGGAGTCCCGCCTGAGGCTTGGGTTACTGTGCGTGTTGCCAGCGCGATGGCATTGCATCCGCCCCTACCTACTGGATGGACCGCGCTATAATTCAGAGCTGTGCCTTCCCCCACTTTGTCCTTCATTTACGTGCGCGTATCAACACGGACGGCTCTGGGCAGCGTCGACGTTTTCACAGTGCTTGTTCTTGGAGCGCGTGAGCGCGGAAGGTCTTCCTGCTTCTTTGAGTCACCTCCGATTTCCTGTGAAAGCTTCCTCTGGTTTTCAGAGTCAGGCCTTTCGCCTCTTTGGTTGGCTTTATTCCTGGGCACCTCATTGGACTCACCGATGGTTGTTTTTACTCCGAGTACTGTCATACCCCGTCGCCCGTTGTCCCACGTTTGGCCCGTGAGAGCTTCTGCAAGCTGCTTTGACTCCTTCTGGCTTGTCCCCATAATTTTTGAGCACAGGCTCCGGGTCACCTTGTGCCCACCCTGCCCCAGCCCTGGGATCACGTCAGCCACTGCTCTCCGGAGCCCCGATTCTTTGTTCTGGGGAGTGACATTTATCACCCAGGGTCTGGGTGGTACCGGGTGTCGCTGCTTCTCCACCGTCTCGGGGGACAGGGCTGAAGCAGGTGCACACGTGTGTGTGTGTGTGTGTGTGTTGAACGCACGGGAACTCACACCGACAGCTCCACTTCCGTTCCAGCAGGGCGGGGTCCCCACGAGCCGTTCTCTGTCTGTGTTTGGGGCCCCTTCTCTGTCACCGACCGTCCTGTGCTTATTCCCCGTGTATTCGTGTGTCTTCCCAGTCTCACGAAGCATCTGCCTGTTTATCAAACCCAAGGAAGTGTACCTTTTAAGTCAGGAAGTCAGTGGGGTGTTGCAGGAAGAGGCTCGTCCATCCGCTGTGTCGTGGCTCCGTGCCCGAGGGGGGGCGGCCTCCTCCAGGCCCAGTGAGGGAGGGCGCTTCCAGAGCTGAGGGCAGGGCGCCACCGGCCTGTGCGGGGAGTGCCGCGGGTGGAAGCAGGGCTGCCCCGCGTCCTCGCCGCTGAACGAGAGGAGCGGGCGGCGCAGGGACGCAGGGCCTCGGATCGGCGCCACTTCCTGTGCCTGAGTCCCCGTGGGCGGCGCACCGAGGGCCCCGTGTTCACCTGCATGCGCGGCGGGGCTCGCCCAGGGGAGGACCCTCCGACGGAGCTGGGAGCCCAGGCGGGGCCCTGCACCCTCTTTCGGGAGTACGGTGTCCCTGCATAAAAGCCAGGGGCCGTTCTGACGCCGTCCCGTGGACGCGTATGTGCAGGCCTCCCGACACGGCTGGCCCCGGACTCTGATGGAGGGCTGCGCGCTGTCGGCCAAGCTCGGCGCCGGACCGCGTCCTGGCGGACGTGCCTCGGTGACGTTTGACGGAGGCCGCTCCCGGCTCGGCCCGGCCTGGAGAGGAGGGCGGTGTCGCTTTCAGGTTAGCTATTCTTTAGACGGACGTTTGCGGACCACCTCCTTCTCCGCCGTGAATAGCGCCCGACGTCCAGATGGCTGGGGGGTGGGGGGGCTGCCTCCCTCCCCGCTGTGGCTGCGCAGCTCCGAGAAGACGGGCCCCCGGGGACCCGGGCCGGGCCCGTGCTGGCCCCGACACCCCCCGGCCGAGTCTCCTGGTCTCGGTCGGCTCGTCTGTGAGGCGACGCCTGCGCCCCCTCGCCGCGTGCGTGTGGGGTTGCGTGAAACCACAGGCGTGGAGGAGGCCCCGACACGGACGCACGTTTCCGCTCGGCCTCACCCGATGTCTCCGTGGCCGGGAGGGTGAAGCCGTGTGACCAGGGGGTTACTCGCCACGTCTGCCCCGTCCTGCAGGTGTTCCCTAGGGAGGGTGGCTCTGGCGTCGACTGTCTGTCTCGCGGAAAGTGCGCTGAGGACGTGGACCCCCCCAGAGCTGTTCTTTGAGCCTCCGTCGGAGCAGTGCCGCGAGCTGCTCTCGTTCCGGCGGCCACGGAAGTAACGGTGACAGGAGAAAGGGCTCAAAAGCGCAGCGAGGACACGTGGGTGTCGGGGCCCGCGGAGCTGGGGTGACTCGCGTGTCCAACGCGCGCCCCGTCAACGGTGAGCGCTTTGGGGCGGGACCAGACGCCGTGCCGGTCGTGGGGGACGCGGCAGGACGGCCCTTACCGTGTAGCGGGAGAAACCACGAGGCACCGCGGGCCGAGCCCGGGGTGGACGGCGGGGCCCCAGAGGGCTGTGCACGGCAGGCGAGGGCGAGGCACTGGCAGGGCCACCTGGGGACGGTGACGTGGTGACGGGGTGCGTGCGGGCACCGGCCAGGTCCCCAGGAGGCCGGAGCGCGGGGCAGAAGTGCGCGGGGGGAGCACTGTACTGCCTGAGGACGAGGCGGGTGCTCCCTGACATGGACACAGCTCCGAGTAGGGGAGGGCTGGCCAGGGACTTGCCCTGCAGGGGGGTTTTCACCAGGACTGCGTTTCTGAAAGGTGGACTCTGGAGGGGAGGAGGGGGAAGGCCAGAGGTTCACCTGAGCCCTGCCGGTGATCAAGGTTGGGGCCAGCGGCCTGGGGTGGAGGGGGAGGCGAGAGTCCAGGGGGAGGGCCAGCCTTTGGTCAAGGCACAGACGGTTGGGAGGTGCTCAGTGACAGGTGTGCCCGTGTCTCAGCATCGGGGGTGCCAGGGGCACAGAGGGCAACTTCAGCGGCGGCTCCACAGGAGTTCCTGGTCTAGCCGTGGGCTTGCCACATCCCGCCCTTCTCTCCTGCCCTCCCCGGCCCACGGACACACCCCTGCAGGTCCACTCTGCAGGTGGCCGTGCTCAGGTGCTCAGCTGCGATGACAGATGACATGGCCGACGCCCCTTACCCCACCCACCTCCTCCACGGCGTCAGCGGCGCCACTTGGTTCTGCTCTTGTCCCGCTGGCCGCGGCTCCCATTCTGGGCTGGTGCCCCACATTCCCACCCCGTCCCCCCTGGGCGGACTCACCCAATCTGGGGGGCTCTCCAGACTGCCTCGGTGTCCTGCCGAAACAAAGTCCCACCACCCGGGTAGATGAAAGCCACAGAAACGTATTTTTTTGCAGCTCTGAAATCAACCTGCAACCTGAAGGCTCTAGGGGAGGGTCCCTCCTGCCTCTTTCAGCTCCTGGTGGCCCCAGGCGTTCTTGGCTTGTGGCCGTGTCCCTCCAGTGTCACCCTGTCTTCACGTGGCATCCCCCCTGTATGCCTCGGGTCTTGTTCTCCCCACTCCCACCCTTAAAGGGCACCAGTCACTGGATTTAGGGCTCCCCTAAATCCGGGATGATCTCCTCGTAAGATCCTTCACATAATTCCATACATAAGGACCCTATTTCCTAGAGAAGGTCCCATTCGCAGGGCCCAGGGGCTGGGATTTGGCCATCTCCTGGAGGACGCTGTTCAGCCCCTGCACGCACCAGCCATGCTTGATGGTCACTAAGTCTGCATTTCTTTTTTTTTTTTTCTTTTTTTTTTAATGTTTATTTCTGAGAGAGAGAGACAGAGCATGAGCAGGGGAGGGGCAGAGAGAGAGGGAAACACAGAATCCGAAGCAGGCTCCAGGCTCCGAGCCGTTAGCACGGAGCCCGACGCGGGGCTTGAACTCATAGATGGTGAGATCATGACCTGAGCCGAAGTCGGAGGCTCAACCGACTGAGCCACCCAGGCGCCCCACCAAGTCTGCGTTTCTGGCACAGACTCATTTATTGAGAACCTGTAGGAGCAGCATCTCAAACCTAAAATGTCCCGACTCTTGCTCTCTCCTCCCAGGCCACACAACCTGCTCTGATCCAACTGCTGAGTCCGGGACATGTGGCTCTGCTCGGCCAGTTGCTCAGGTGGGAATCCCCATGGCCCCCAGCCTGTCTGTGGCTGCACACCTGTCCTTGTGCCCCTGTGTCGTCACCCTGCTGCTCACACCTTCCCGTGGGTCCCTGTCCCCCTGACACGGGGGACTGTGACCCATGAGGGTGTGTGGGACCTGGTCCTGTGCCTCCCGCTCCCTTGCCTTCTTCCCCTTCTCCTTTGTCATGCCGCCCAGCCACGCTAGCTGTCCTCCAGACACACTGCACCCGGCTCCTTCCCGTCCCCCTGCCTCTGGGTGTCTCCCACGGGCACTTGTAGCGGTCCTCCCCCAAGTATTCCGTGTCCCTGCCTGGTCGCCCTCACCTCATCACCTCCTGATGCCTGTGTGCACGGTGACCGGTTTGTGCCTGTCTGCCCCGGCCCCACGCTCTGCCAGTGCACAGGACAGGGCTTGAGACAGGAGCCTTTGCTGAAGGAAGGAGGGTAACCTCGTTTGCCCCTTGGCTTTTCGTGAGGTCACGTCGTGAGCCCCCACCTCATGCCGGCTCCCTGGGCAGGGGGGAGGCCCTGTTACTCGGGCTCCTCGGGGTAGCACGGCCCCCCGGGAGAGCCTCCCCCGGGGCGGGCCGTGGGCTGGACACCCTGCTCCTTCTGGCTGGGCCTCGGGACGTGCTTCTCACCCCGCCCCCGGCTTGCTGGTCTTCGACTGGATTTTTTCTAGTGAGCACAGTCTCCCAGAGCGTTGCTTCCCCCGGTGACCTTCAGTGGCCGAGCTAGGGCAGAGCAAGCGGAATAACTGCCCTTGACCTCGTGACCTTGTCGGCACAGCCTGGGCTGTCGGAGCCTCTCTGGCCGCCCCAGGACATTATCGGTTCCCATGCCACAGTGCAGGTGCTCCTAGCCCCCCGCCCCCACCCCTGCTGCTGTAATGAGTTACTTTACGTTGTCCTCAAGTTAAATGAACCGTCTTTCCGCCTGTGTATCACACCTGTGTTAGGGGAGAGCCCTTCACCGCTCCCGTCTGAGGTCCGGTCTCCGGACCCCCGGTCGCTGGGCTCTGTGTCCGGGGCGCGTGGCCAGAAGGGCGCCCTGTCACCCGGCTGGGAGAGCTGGCCCTGCATCCTGCCCCCCGCTGCACGTGTGGTCCCTGACATTCCCTGTATTTGTGGCCCCGCCCCCCCCCCCCCCCATCCCTGCGGCCTTGGCTGCCCCAGGGAAGCTGAGCCTCACCGACTCGCTGTGGTGCCCCAGGACCCACAGCGCTGTCCTGCGTGTGTAGACGGTTACTTGATGCTTGTTGGCTGAGTGGATGAATGAACCCAGGTGGCTAAAACCTGAAAGCCAGTCAGGGCCCGGGGCAGGGACAAACACGTGACCGCTAAGTGAGTGGGGTGGTGCTGAGGGGGGTCGGCTCACGACAACGCCGGGGTGGCGTTTCCCTCTCTGCGCAAGCACGTGTTCTTGAGAAGTACCCGGGTGCCGTGGAGGGGGGGCCCAGAGTGCCCTGCAGTTACTAACTGACGCTCTTCTGCTTTTGTTTCCCCAGACGCCATTTGCTTTTGACGCAAGATGATTTGATGCTTTCCTATGAGACCCATGAACCATGATGGCTACACAGACGCTAAGCATAGACAGCTACCAAGACGGGCAACAAGTGAGAGCTGGGGCTTTATTCTGCATTCTCAGTGCCGCCAGGGGACCGGCGCCTTGTGTGGTTTCGTTCAGTTTCATCGGGCTGCAGGTCCAGTTTCAAGTGCGCCCTGCGGCTCGTACGTGTTGCTGCCCGGAGAGGCCGGCCATGGAGCTGTTGGCGTCGCTTCCCCCGGGGACAGCAGGCCGCCAGCGCTTTTGACTCCCCGAGTCACGGTTTCTCGGGGGTTTGCCCTGTTAGTGTCTGTGTTGGCGAGGCCTGTTGCCTTCAAAGAAAAGTGGGGTGCTGTTGCTAAAAGCCGGGCCCCCGGTGGCTGAGCCCAGCGGGCGGCGTGGTGCGGGCGGCAGAGGGCACCGTCCCGATGGACGGCGCGGCACGGATGCCGTGCCGTCTGCTCACGTCGCACGGCTGTGCCCGGACGGCTGGCTCTGGCACCGCGTGGGTGGTGTCCTGACCGCCCTCCCACTGTCCGTGGCCTTGGCTTGCCTTCGCAGCTGCAGCTGCGGGAAGGCCGGGTTTTGGGTTGTGTGCCCCGAAGCGCTCGGGAGGAGGGGGTGGGGGCCACCCCCGTCTCCCTCGAGCCCTGGAGCTCCGTGCAGCGAAGGCCTCCCAGCCTGCCTTTGCCCCTGCTTCCTGCGCTCAGGAGGCGGTGCGGGGATGCCCAGAGGCTCTCTTTTCTCCCTACTTGAAGATCCTGGTTAGTGGGCCCGACCAACTGATCAGGCTCGGTGGCCTCTCCCAGATGAGGTCACAGCCCTGCCTCAGTGAGGCTCCAGGTGGGCGCCCAGGACCTGAGGCGGCCTCCCTCGCGTCTCTCCTTGGTGGCCGGTCTCGTGCCCTTCCTGGCTTGGTTCCTGTGGCACAGACTTGGTTTTTGTGGGCTTTTGAAAAACGTCTCGGGGTCTGAGCTTCTTACAGGAATTGAGTTGGGGGGTCCCTTTCAGCCTGCTCTCTGCATCTTGAAGCCCCGCAATATTTCCAAGTGATTTTGTTTCTAAAACGCCAAGCTGGGGTTGTCCCTTCCTCTCCCTCTGCTGAACCCTGCGGGGGGGGGGGGGGGACCCTGCATCACCCTCGCACCCCCGCATCGCCCTCGCACCCACCTCTGCCCCTCTTTCCCACGCATCCCTGCCCCGTGGCCCTGGGCCTGGCCCTGGCTCTTCCTCAAGCAGCAGGGGGGCCAGTGCCTCCCTGTCTGGCAGGTCTTTGCACAAATCCTTCCTGGGAAGACTCCCCTGCCCGCCCCGGCACCCCCCCCCCCCCAAGCCTGCCCCCTGCTCCCTCCCTGCTTGCACCTGGTTCTCCTTTGTGGCACTGATCACCTGCTGGCAGATCCTGTTCGGAGTCCCCTCCCCCCGCAGGGCAGGCGGGCGTCCTGGTGCCCTGATGGGGTCGTGTCCTGTGCAGTGCCAGGCACGGGGAGGGACAGAGCCTCGCTTTTAACAGCCAAGCTCTTTCCCACGACACGCAAAACTCGTGAACGTTATGTTACGCGTTGACTGTCCCACGGTGTGGCTCTGCCTCCCCTCCACACTTGGACAGCGAGCTTTCCCTTCCTCCGCGACCATTAAAGAAAGAAAGAAACAAACCCAAAGACCTGAAATACATCTTTTGACGCTTGTTTATAATACTGTCGGATCTCCCTCCAGAAAGGTTGTGTTCGATTGGGCTTGTTAGTTGCTTTACTGCTTCGTGTTTTCAAGAGAGAAACAATTTCCCAGGCGCGCTGCGCCATCTGAAGGCAGTGGGACGGAGGTCTCCCTGCACATCTGGGCTGACAGACTAGAGCCTGCACCGCAGGACAGGGGCTCCCTCGCCGCCGGGCGGGCGACTACCCCCGGCTGTCAGGGGGGGTCGCATGGCAGGGAGCAGGCTCTCTCCCTGCCTGGGGACAAGCCCCTTCCCCGAGTGCCCCCACCAGCTGCTTCCCCGGGGCGGGGAGTCATGGCAGCTGGCGGCAGGGCAGGTGGGTTCCGGTCCTGAAGCAGCTGAGGGCACTGGTAATCTGCTCCTGGACAATTACAAGTTTGCTGCAGCAATTTAGGGTTTTTTTTTAATGTTTATTTTGAGAGCAAGTGAGTGCATGGTGCGGGGTGGCGGGGGTGGGGGTGGGGAGACGGGGAGGAGCAGAGAGGGAGAGAGACGCAGAGAATCCTAAGCAGGCTCCGTGCTGTCAGCACAGAGCCGGGCTTGGGACTCCATCTAACAACTGAGATCATGACCTGAGCCGAAAGCAGGAGTCGGTTGCTTAACTGACCGAGCCCCTCAGAGCCCCCCAGCAAGTTGGAATTTTTTTCTGTAAACTGAATTCTTTATGTTTAAGGATTTAAAGACTTTTCACCTAAGTTACAAACCAAAATAGCTAGTTTAAAGCAATTTACATTTATTTATTTACTTTTGAGAGACAGAAAGAGACAGTGCAAGCGGGGAGGGGCAGAGAGAGAAGGAGACACAGAATCCAAAGCAGGCTCCAGGCTCTGAGCCATCAGCACAGAGCCCGACGCGGGGCTGGAACTCACAAACCGTGGGATCGTGACCTGAGCCGAAGTTGGAGGCTCAAACAATTGACCCACCCAGGCGCCCCTTAGTTTAAAGCAATTTAAATGATAATATCTAGACGCTATTTCTTTAAACACCGCCAGTCTTTACTTTCTAAATACAGTGCTTTTTTTTTCAAAATGTTTATAGATGATGTATTCCTGAAATTTAAGAATAGATAGGGGAGAGTTTCAGCCCTGCCATGACTACGTTCGTTTTCGTGACAAGATAGGAAGAGTTTGGACTGTTTGTTTCTACCTCTCAAGCTGTGATGTTGCTCAGTGTGAGGGTTTAGGGCAGGAAGAGACACACACAGTAAGGTGACTTAATCCCCTCGGCACTCTGGAGGTGGCATATTTTTTGAAAATCACACGCAGTTCACAGATATCGGCCCTCAGTTTTCAAGATGATTTGGAAACTCAACCTTTGTTTTAGCCATTTGCAAAACGTGTCAGACTCAAAGGAGTTTTGTTGGTGGTAATTTTGATGGATTCTCGCCAGCCATCCAACTGTCTCCCACTTTACCAGTCCTCTTGTTTCTGCTTGAGGAGAGAATACTTAGTAGCAGTTTACTTTGTGTTTAGTAACAAAAACTCTCCTCCTCCTCCTTTCACAGATGCAAGTAGTAACAGAGTTAAAAACGGAGCAAGATCCCAACTGCTCTGAACCGGATGTGGAAGGAGTGAGCCCTCCCCCGGCGGGCTCCCAGACGCCAATGGACGCAGACAAGCAGGCCATTTATAGGTAGCGATGAGATGCGATGCGCGTGGGTTTTAGTAGGGGTAAGAGGAGCAGAGAAACTTGTTAAATGGAATATGCTGGAGCTGGCAGCTAGGCAGAGCATTAGGTATGGTGTGATAACCACTAGGGTGAGCAGTTTCTCGAATTAAGATGTTATTCCTACTACCTTAAAAAAAAGTTTTGGAATCTAAATCTATATTTTAGTCAACCCTGCAAGAAGAAACCTTCAAGCCCAGACAATTCTACTGGGGAATCCTACCAAAAATAAAGAAGAAAAAAACAGCAAGTCTACACAGTCTCTTCCAGAAAAAGGAAGAGGGGAGGCTTTCCAACTCAGCTTATGAATTGAGCATCACCGTGATACGCCACAGACAATACAGAAAGGAAAAGTACACACCAGCGCGCCTCACGAACTTGCACGTAAAAATAGTTAATCCAGTATTAACGAATGAAATTCAGTGACGTATGAAAAGAATCACCTGCAGTGACCAAGTAGAGTTTATCCCAGGAACTCAAGACTGATTCACTAGTCAAAGTTCAACCAGTGAGACCCACAACACGCTCGTATCGGTTGACACAGAAAAGTCAACAGCTAATTATGGTTGAAAGCTGTCAGCGAGGTGGTAATAGAGGGAAACTTTCCTAACCTGATGAAGGGCAACCTCCAAAAATCTACAGTTCTCATTATGTTTAGTGGCCAGTGACTGTTTTCTGTAAGATTGGGAATAAGGCAGAGATGTCCACTCGGCCTCCCCCTGTTCAGTACTGTAATGGAAGTCATAGCCAGTGCAGTAAGGCAAGAAAAAGAAAGAAAAGGCATACCAGCTGAGAAAGGAAGAGAGAAAACTGGCTTTGTGCACCAACAACACGATCGTCTACATCAAAAATCCCAAAGACTCCACCAAAAAATGTCCAGGACTGAGTTTAATAAGGTCACAGGTTACAAGGGCAACACACAGAAACAAATCCTCTTTCTATACCAGTAATATACACTTGGAAACGGAAATTAGAAAGACAATACCGTTTACAAGAGCACCAAATCAGGTGTAAACCTAACAAAACACAGACCCTTGATGCTGGAAACTGTAAATGCTGACGCAAGCAATCAGAGAGAACCTAGGTGGTGGGGCATACCATACTCATGGATTGCAAGAGTCGGCACAGCACAGATGTCATTTCCCCCGAAATCCATTTGCAGGGTTAGCACAATTGCGATTAAGGTCTCAGCGGGATATTTTTGTACATATAGGTAAGCCAGTTCTAAATTTTACATGGCAGATGAAGGAACTAGACCAGCTAAGACAGTGTTGAAGAGGAAGACTACAGTCGGGCTTCGAGGCTGACTCGGGTGTTACGGTAATGACGATGTCGTGATGCTGGTGAAGGGCTGGGATCAGCGTCACTGATAGTCCAGAAGTAGGTGTACAAAAACATGATTTATGTGACCTTTGCAAAGGTGCCAACACAGCTCGGTGGAGTGGAGGTAGCCCCTCCCACAAACGGTGTTGGAACAGTTAGACGTTCACCTGCTGGAAGAAGACCCTTGACCTCATCTCACGTTTTATACAGAAGTTGCCTCAAGATGGAGCATAGATCTCAGTGTAAGACTTGCAACTGGAGAACTGGTCTCTCCACACAGCGGAGCATCATGCAGCCATAAAAAGGAATGACGTACCAATACGCGGTACAGCACTGATGGTCCTTGAAAACGGTGTCACTAAGTGAAGGAGGCTAGAGGCCAAAGGGCACGTATCCTGTGATTCCTTTTACCTATCTATCTATCTGTTTATTTAATTTTTTATTTTTTAAAGTTTACACCCAAATTAGCTAGCATATAGTGCAGCAATGATTTCAGGAGTAGAGTCCTTCGTGCCCCTCCCCCATTTAGCCCATCCCCCCTCCCACAACCCCTCCATCAACCCTCAGTTTGTTCTCCATGTTTATGAGTCTCTTCTGTTTTGTCCCCCTCCCTGTTTTTGTATTATTTTTGCTTCCCTTCCCTTATGTTCATCTGTTTTGTCTCTTAAAAGTCCTCATAGGAGTGAAGTCATATGATTTTTGTCTTTCTCTGACTAATTTCACTTAGCATAATACCCTCCAGTTCCATCCACGTAGTTGCAAATGACAAGATTTCATTCTTTTTTGATTGCCGAGTAATACTCCATTGAATATATATACCACATCTCCTTTATCCATTCATCCCTCGATGGACATGTGGGCTCTCTCCATACTTTGGCTATTGTTGAAAGTGCTGCTATAAACATGGGGGTGCCTGTGTCCCTTCGAAACAGCACACCTGTATCCCGGGGATAAATGCCTAGTAGTGCCATTGCTGGGTCGTAGGGTGGTTCTATTTTTAGTTTTTTGAGGAACCTCCACACTGTTTTCCAGAGTGGCTGCACCAGTTTGCATTCCCATCCGTGATTCTTTTTATACGAAATGTCCAGAACTGGCGAATCCATAGAGACAGACAGTAGATTAGCAGTGGCTTGGGACTGGGGTTTGGGGGAAAATGGAGAGTGGCTGCTAATGACGATAGGGTTTCTTTGGGGGACGATGAGAATGTTATAAAATTGCCTTGGTGGTGAGTATAGTAAACACCACTGAATTGTCCGCTTTAGAGTGGATGTTGTTTCATACAGGAACTGTCTCTCGGCCGCGCTGTTATATAAGCCAGTGCATACGTACATACTAAAATGTTCTCCTGAAAATGTGGAACGTACACTTAAAATTTTTCTCCCCCCAGGCATCCACTATTTCCACTACTAGCTTTGTTGTTCGAAAAATGCGAACAGTCTACCCAGGGCTCAGAAGGCACGACCTCTGCCAGTTTTGATGTAGATATTGAAAATTTTGTAAGAAAGCAAGAGAAAGAAGGAAAACCCTTCTTTTGCGAAGACCCGGAAACCGACAATTTAGTAAGTAAAAGAAACGTTTTATTCTTACGTCTTATTGCTTCCCAGTTTCAAATGTGACCAATAAATTTTAAGCTTCCACTTAGAACTTTAGGATGTAGTTCTGCTAAAGGGGAGCATCATACAGTTCGCGAAATAGCTTCCCGTACCTGTGACCTCACTGTCCCCACGTCGTCCAGCTTCTCCAGTGACCTCACGTAAGAACCCGAGGAGAGGACCTGAGCCTGCATCGCAAGGGGCCGGGGACCCACTTCTCTCCTCAGCATTTGTAACGTCCCCCGGAGTCGGCGTGCTCACGCGCTGGGCTGCTCGGGCAGTGTGTCTGGGCCCCGCTTCAGTTCTTGGCCTCTCCCTGGTCACGGACACACGACCTTCTTCTCCAAGACAGACGGACCTCATGCTCAGTCTTGAGGCTGGTATTTGTGGCGGGAGGCAGGGCTGTCCGTGCGCTCAGGGAGGCCCGTGAACGGAGCGAGGCAGGCTTACCAGAGGGCTCCCAGGCTCCCCGCTGCTTCCCTCGGCCTTTCTGCTCGAAGCCAGTTGGTCTCACCTTGGCGCCCTCCCTCCAGCTCCGGCCCCGAGGTTCAGGGTTGTGTGTGCTTTCTCAAGGGAGCGGACACTTTGTTGGAGTGAACGTCGGTGCCGGACCCGGAGGGAGCGGGGCCCATCCGTGCTGGTGGAGAACTGTTTGCCTGTGGCCGGGGGCCTGCCCCTTCACCGGGTTTCCTTAGAGCACGTTAACTCCCAGCCCCGAGCCCTAGTCAGGGCCCTTAGCAGCAGAAAAGCATCCTTAGAAAAGTTTTCCCTGAATAAATTGCCTGCAGCTTTGTTGCTCTTCAAGTTTCTCATTATACATCCAGCCCTCACTGCCTAATGGATTTTGTGATGAGTTGTCCGACCTCGAGTAAGTCTCCTCATCTTTGAAATGGGACTAGCAGCGCCCGCCCTCTGGGGTGAGACTCAGAAGCTCTCTCCACCTCTGAATCTCTGTCATGCAGCCATCAGTGCGTGGGCCGCGGGTACAGCCAGAGTGGCCCCGGGCTCTCCTGACCGGTGTTCGAGCACAGGGCCTGGCAGGGTTTGGTTCGTGGTCACTCTCGGTCCACAAATGCCTGTGAATTACTGCCACCCAGGTCACAGGGGGAGGGGCTGGGCTCCGGGTTGTGGATTCCCGGCAAGTGGTGCTTTCCATCCGAGGCCGCTGTCTACCGCTGTGGGGCAGGTGACTCCGGAACTTAGTGACTTGACACAGTCACTGTAAAACTTTTGGGAAAACCGTAAAAGCCCGCATCTGGCACTGGGCGGGGAGTTCTCGGGCTCGACACCGAAAGCACAATCCGTAAAGGGCAGAGTCGGTTAACTGGGGTTTTGTCCAAATGAAGAGCTGCCCATGCGGTGGGCACGCACTCCTCCCCGTTTGCAGACGAAGAAGCGGGAGGTAAGCACCTCCCCGGCTGTGATGCGGGTCGGCCGTGGGGCCGGGCCGAGGCCCTGCCGTCTCCCGCTGCAGCGACTCCCCGAGGGCGGCCCTGGGACCATCTGGGTCCCCACACACCGGATGCAGCTGAAGTACGGAAGGTCGGCGGCGCCGGGGTGACTTACTGTTTGGCCTGATTTCTGACGTCGCTCCCCTTGTGTCCCCGGCGGTGCAGACGGTCGTGGCGACGCGGCTCGGGCCGGTCACGGAGCGGTCCTGTGCTGGTGACACCAACGGGCCGCTGTGCTCCTGCCTGTTCGTCTGAGAGCCTTCGTTGTCTCTGCTTCTAGATGGTGAAAGCAATCCAGGTTTTGCGCATTCATCTTCTTGAGCTGGAAAAGGTTAACGAGCTCTGCAAAGACTTCTGCAGTCGCTATATCGCTTGTCTGAAGACGAAAATGAACAGCGAGACCCTCCTGAGCGGGGAGCCTGGAAGCCCGTACTCCCCCGTCCAGTCCCAGGTATTTACGTACGTTTGGGCCCCGCTCTGCTCCTCGGTTACCGTCCTGTCCACAAGGGGACGGACGGCTGCTCGTCACCGTCAGTCCGGAGACCGACAGCCCTTTCAGAACGTCTGGGCTGTCTACGGCCGTCCTGCCCAGAGAGGTTTCTAGATCTCTGAGCCTGGCCTGGGCTGGCAGTGAATTCCCTCAAGCCCGAAAGACAGTCCCTCCGGGCATCACGCAGCCACTGAAGTGAGGCCTCGGTCTGTGTACCGTGCCCCGGATCCCGTCCTTCCGGGGGATAGAGTACCGTTCACTTCTTTCCTTCTTTTTTAAAATATGTTTTTTGTTGATTATTTCCTAAAATTGTGGTAAGGTACACGTGTCATGAATGTGCCATCTTAACCATTTAAAAATTTGTTTTGACGTTTTAATTTATTTTTGAGACAGAGACAGAGTATGAGTGGGGGAGGGGCAGAGAGAGAGAGGGAGACCCAGAATCCCAAGCGGGCTCCAGGCCCCGAGCTGTCAGCACAGAGCCCGACGCGGGGCTCGAACTCGTGAACCGTAAGCTCACGACCTGAGCCGAAGTCGGCCCTCAACCGGCCGAGCCCCCCAGGTGCCGCTCATCGTAACCGTTTTTACGCGCACAGGTCCGTGTCTGAAGCACGTCCACACTGTCGCGCCACCGTCCCCGCCCTCCGTCTCCAGAACTTCCCACGTTCTCAAACTGGAAGCCTGTCCCTGTTAACGACTGACTCCCCCTTCTCCCCTCCGCAGTCCCTGGCTCCCACCATTCGACTTTCTGTGTGTATGGGTTTGATTCGTCTGGGCACCTGATGTAAGGGAAATCCTACAGTATTTGTCTTTCTGTGTTTGGCGTATTTTGCGGAGCGCAGTGGCCTCAAGGTCCACCCACAGGAAGCCCTGGTGCCCTTGAGCCGTTCTGGTGGCAGGCGGTGGTCCGTGTGGCTGTAATCTGCACTTCCCTGATGGCTGACGGCGCCGACATCTTTCCGTGGGCTTAGTTGCCATCTGGAGATCCTCTCTGGTAGAACGTCTGCTCGTGTCTTTTGCCCGTTTTCTAGGTTTTTTTTAACTGTTGTTTTGAGAGTATTCTAGATCCGAGTCTCTTACTGGCTATGTGGTTTGTAAATATTTTCTCCCAAGTCCGTGGCTGATCTTTTCATCCTCTTCACAGGGTCTTTTGCAGAACAAACATTTTAAATTTTGATCAAGTCCCACGTATCAGCTCTTCCTTTGGTGAGTCTGAGAACTCTGCCGAGCCCTGGAGCCCCAAGATTTCCTCCAGTCCTTTCTCTGCAAGCTGGGTGTTTTGCACTCAGGTCCATGACCCATCTTGAGTTAACTCTTGTACGCAGTGTGAGGGTTTAGGTGGAGGCTGCTTCCGGAAGTTCCTCCGTTGAGTTGCTTTTGTGACACTGTCACAATGCCGGTCTGTTTGTGTCTGTTTCTGTCCCCTCTGTTGTCACACTGCTGGATGTATTCCCACCGTGTAGCTGTGGTTACTGGAGCTATTTGGTAAGTCTCAGATCGGGGTGGACTGTATCGTCCCCCTTTATTCTTCTTTCTCAAAATGGTTTTAGTTATTCTAGTTCCTCTCTGTGTAAATTTTGAAGTGATCTTGCCTGTATCTACAAAACAACGTTACTGAGATTTTGACAGGAATGGCATTAAGTCCGTGTATCGTTTCGGGGCGAATCGGCATCTTTCCTGTGTTGGCTCTTCTGGTCCACAGACATGATATGTCTCTCCGTTTATTTAGTCTTTTTCATCAGTGTTTTGTAAGTTTGTCTTATAAGTCCTACACGTGTGTTTTTAGAATTACACCTGAGTATTTTTTTGAGCAATCATAAATGGTATTCTAGCTTTGACTTCAGTGTCCCGGCTACTATTTAGAAATATAGTTGATTTTTGTGTGTCTGTCTCGTATCCTGCCACCTTGCGGAACTCACTTGTTAGTTCTAGGAGGTCCTTCTCATAGATTCCTTAGGATTTCCTACTGGTTAAGTTGTATCATCTGCAGATAGGAATAGTCCGTTCCTTCCTTCTTGATCTATATGCTTTTTATTTCCTTGTCTTACCTTGCTGCATTGTCTAGAACATCCAGTGCTATCTTGAATAGTTGGTGGGAGTGGATGTCCTGCCCTGTTCCCAGTCTTAGGGGGAAAGCATTCTGCCTTCCAATGTTGTTTTTTGTTTGTTTGTTTGTTTTTAAAATTTTTTCTTAACATTTATTCATTTTTGAGAGACAGAGTGCGGGTGAGGGAGGGGCAGAGAGAGAGGGAGACACAGACTCTGAAGCAGGCTCCAGGCTCTGGCTCCGAGCTATCAGCAGAGAGCCTGATGTGGGCCTTGAACCCACGAACCATGAGATCATGACCTGAGCTGAAGTCCGACACTCAACCGACTGAGCCACTCAGGTGCCCCCGCCTTTCACTGTTAATTATAATTTTACTGGAAGATTTTTTCTCGATGCTTTTCATCAAGTTGAGGAAGTTCCTCTCTATTCCTGGTTTTTTTTTTTTTTCCGGAGAGTTTTTTTTTTTATTATGTTGAATTTTTTCAAATGCTTTCCCTGCATGAATTGATGTGATTATGTGATTTTTCTCCTTTCTTCTGTTAACATGGAGGTAGATCACGTTACTTGATTTTTCGAATATTGAACAAGCCTCACATTCCTGGAATAAATACCCCTTGGTCGCAGCACATTAATTCTTTTTATATAGGTTCCCGAATTCTGTTTGCTGTATGTTGTGAGACGTTTGTGTGTCCATACTGATTGTGGTTTCCTTTTTGTTACAGTCTTTGCCAAGGTTTCGTATCAGAATAATACGACTTTACAAAATGAGATGAAGAGTATTCCCTCCTTTTCTGTTCTCTGGAAGTGATTATGTAGAATTGGTGTGAATTCTTCGTCACGTGTTTGATAGAATTCTCCAGTGACGGTACTTGGAGCTGGAGGTTTCTTTTCTGAGTTTTCGAGCCACAAATTCCGCGTCCGCAACAGTTACCGGGCTGTTGGGATGGTGTGTTTCGTGTTGGCTTCTGTCCAGACGTCACATGTGTTTGTGCCCAGTTGTCGCCAGAGCCCCTCCCGCCGTCGGCGTCTGCCGGCCCTGTGGCGCCCCCCCCCCCCCCCCCCCGTCCCCTTCCTGGTGCTGGTAACTTGTCACCTCCCTTTTTTCCTGTCTTAGCAGGTTTGTCAGTATATTGATCTTTTCGGGGAACCAGCTCTTTTTTTCATTGGCTGTTCTCTGTTGTTTTTCTGTTTTCAGTTTCATCGATTTCTGCTTTGATCTTTATTATTCCCTTCTTTCTGCTTGCTTTGGTTTCATTTTGTCCCTCTTCTTCTAGGTCCTTCATGTGGGAGCTTGGATATTTGATTTGGATGAATTAATTTTTATTCTGACCAAGTTCATGTGGCAGATGCTGTGTGTCCCTACCAAAGCTCGGACACGCACTCGGATCGGTGCGGCAGCCTGCAGAGTAATCGTCTTCGGGTTTTCGCACCGATGCCATCTAATTGCTCAAATACCTGCGTGCCGGTGGTGTGCCAGACCCTGTGCCTCGACGCCCGGCACAGAGCCCCCTTCCCGGCCACCTGCCCCAGCCGTCACAGCCCATCTGTACCTGACTTGGGATGGCTGGGATCTTGATGTGGTCTTAGGCTCTTTCTGTGCAACTGGCTGCAGGCCAGGCCCAGACCTAGCACTCTACGGACCTGAACACCCGGGGCGGGGGCGGGGGGCGGGGGGACGCCGATGTGCTCCGTGCTCTGGTGAGGGGACAGAGCTGGCCGCGGCCGCAGGTGACTCTCTGGCACCACGTGGAGCCTCCTGAGCCTGTGGCGTCCTCTGTAGGGGGACTCTGGTTCTTGGAAAGCTCTAGAGTGAGCCAACGGAGTGGGAAGGCTGTGCGATGACCTTAGGTCCTCCCGGCCTTCCTCGTCACGCCTCCAGGGCTTCGAGGCGAGTCTGATATGATGAGGCGAAAGATGACCGTTTGGGAGCCAGGTCGAAGCTGGAATCTCGGTGCTGACGGTCGTATTTAACAGCGGGTCAGTCTGGGGTCTCTTGGTTTGCAGATAAGGAAGGCGCGCCTTCCGGAAGGCTTGTCCTCTGCGTCTGTGTCTCGAGCACCTGGCCTTCACTGGTGGTGGCACCATGCCACTTGGTTTAAAGTTTTAAACGTGGCTTTTGTGTTTCCGCTCACTGCTCACCATGTGTTTTTGACTCACAGCAGATTCAGAGTGCCATCTCAGGCACCCTCAGCCCCCAAGGAATCGTGGTGCCCGCATCCGCGCTGCAGCAGGGGAACGTCACCATGGCAACAGTGGCAGGTATGCCGACGGAGAAAAGGACACTCTTTCCTTGAGCTTTTGTGCAAAAGTCCTTTATATGAGAACGGAGGAGCCCGTCAGTGCAATTGCTGATTAACGCCAGTTCCTGAGACGGGTGGCAAGACTAGACCTCTTAGAATTGAAGGCCCGTCTCTTGTTTTCATTCTCAGTAACAGATATTTTATGCAGGTTGTGCGTCCCTACCAAAAACTTTGGGGAAGAAGGGTTTTATGTGGGAGCTGAAAATATATAGCAAAAACTGAGTTGTAATTTGCAGGTAACGTAGTTTTTAATTGTACTCTTGGCAGCATCGGGGAAACCTTAAGTCGTGCCCTTAATGTTCGACAAACAAACAAAACTCCCTCTTAGCCTTGGTGTTACTTGCACGGCAGAAATCATCGCGGGAAGGGGACAGAGTCTGCAGGCCCCTGGTGCGTCTCCCGCATCGCAGATACAAAGCCATCGTGAGGACGGAATCGGGGCGCGCAGGGCGGGGAGAAACCCTCACACGATAGTGCGAAGGGAAGCTTCCAAAGGAGGATGGAAGCACGTTCGAGCAACAAAATACTGCGATGAAAACTACTTAGCCCCCTTGGCCAAGTCCTTTAACATGTGCTGATTGTGGGGGAAATGGAGCAACAGAAAGGGAATTGCAGCATCCACCCCGGCTGACGGCGCCCTGGCGATGGGACGCCTCGCTGCCCCTTGCCCGGTGCCCTGCCCCCCGCCCCCCTCCCGGGGCGCGGCTCATCCGGGAGGGTCGTTTTAATAGTTTATAGTGACAAGTCCGCCAGCGGGGTACTGATCATTCGGCGTGGCTTAAAAACCTCGTCAGACCAGAGATTTGTTTTCCTTTCATGATGTACGTTGAGCGTATTGAGAATGTGGTTTTCTATCACCGAGACTCAAGAGTGTTTTGATCTCTTCCTTCCTGAGGTGGCACGGTGTATCAGCCTGTCACGGTTGTCACTCCTCAAGGCCAGGTGGTGACACAAGCCCTGTCGCCCGGCACCATCAGGATCCAGAACTCCCAGGTGCGTGTGCCATTCCTGGGGGAGGGCTTGGGGGCGAGCGGGGCCGTGCGGGCACGGGAGAGCCAGGCGTGGGTGCCCCTCTGCCTGAAGCCCGTGCCAGTCCCCAGTTCAGCTCGGTGTCAGCCCCGTTTCTTGTTTCACTCCCCGTTTCCTTTACCGTAAGAAAGTTGCAAAGTCCAGAAAGTCCGAAGGAGCGGCAGAAGGGTCCTCCGTAACCCCTTCCCCGGAGCAACCCCGTTGTCCAGTTTAGCGTCGGGTGGTGTAGTTGTCTCTGGGTCCAGAGACTTGAGGCAGTGTAGACGCCCTCTTCCCGCCCCCGTGGAGGTTCACAGCGGACCCAGCAGGCAGGTCTTTCAGACCCCGCAGAGGCCTTCCTGCGGAGCACCTGATGGGCCAGAGCACCGCTTCAGGCTCGCCCTTGGGTGGCCGGTGGGGTGGCCGGGGTACCTGCTTCACATCCGCCCACCCACCGGAGGGGAGAGCTGAGCCGGGGCTGCCCCTCCCCCGCTCCAAGGCGCCCAGTGAGGCACCACCCCCCACTTGCCCCCCCCCCCGGGGAACACCAGCTTCCAGAGCACAGGAGGCCGCCTCAGGGGCAGAAGCAGCAGGTGGAAATGCTGTTACGCGCTGTGACCTTGCAGTCAACCTACGCCCTCCGTGCCTTTGTGGTAGGGGAGGCTGAACTTGGTGGACTGCCTGCCCCCTTTAAGTTGTGGAGACACGCACACACACGCACACACACACACGTACACATACAGTCTTGTTATTTACACGCAGCTCGGTTTAAATCAGAAAGACCACGTTTCTGTTAGCAGCTCACACTAAGAACGTAGATTCGTTGTTTCCTGGAAGCACGGATGTTTCCTGCAGCCTTACTGACAACTGGCAGCCCAGCCTTGGGGACGTTCGTGTTTCCCTTACTCAGGTAGCAGATGCGAGAGGGCCTGGGCCTGGCCCATCCGGGACTTACCGCCTCTCACTTCACGGGCAGAGCTGGGCTGGGCTTGGGGGCCTTGTCATCTGGGCCCGTGAGGGGTAGAGGAGGAGCTAGACCCCAGCAGCATTGTCCCTGGGCTCCCCATCCAGCCCACTGTCCCTGGAGCTCCCCATGTGCCATAGCCGTGAATGCGGGCGGAGCCTGGTCGGCAGAGCGTGTCCCAGTGCCAGCGTGAACCGCTCTTAGAGAAAGACACCTTAGAGTCGCTGCCTCCCTTCTGGAGAAGAGGTTTATTTGTCCTGATGCTTAAGGAGGAAGTTGCTGCTTAACTGAATTTTCTTAGACACACTGAGGACTAGTTTAACTAGCAAATGTGTGTTTCAGCGCAACCCCTTCTCACACAGACTCTCGCCTGTGATGCCCCCCAGCCCCATGAGGCGGGCTGGCGAACGCAGCCCCCTTTCTTGCTGCCTGTGAGCTGTTTCTGCTCCGGTCCTCGTGGCCCTGCAGCCCACCGTGCGCCTGTCCCCTCCCCGTCACCCTCCTCCATGTATGGCTTCTAGGTCAGCAGGGCTGGGAGGCCAGAGACACGGGCTGCCCGGGTTTCTGACGGAAGAGTGACCAGATTGACCGAGGGCTTGGGTGCAGGTGCTTTGGATGAGGTGGTGCATACGATTTTCTTTTTGTAGCTATTTGGGCTGCTCTGGGCTGTCTTCTTTCTTTTTCCTTTTTTGGGGGGTGGGGCTGGTTCTTTCTGGGCTGCAGATAATCAGGGTGACAACTTACCGATGACGGGGTCTGTTCTTGTGTCGGAAACTGTCACGGTCCGTTCGGTCACTGTCACGGCTCACGTGGTTGCTCTGTGACCCCCAGGTGAATGAATCTCAGCGGCAGTGCGGTGGCCGTCACGGCTGAGCCCTCGTAACGCTCGCCCCCGTGCTGCCCCCTACGCCCCATCCTGCCCAGTGTCTGGCTGGGTCTCGGGTGCACACACGGGGGATTTTAACACGGCCACACTCGCCCAGGAGAGAGTCCGCCACCATGGGCTGCGTTCTGACTTAATGCCCGTCAGGAGGTGGGATTTGCCCTCTTCGTAGGGCGTCTCTATGGAAAGGTGTTTATGCTTCTAAAAGTGGGTTTTTTTTTTTAATTTTTTAACATTTATTTGTTTTTGAGAGACAGAGAGAGACAGAGTATGAACAGGGGAGGGGCAGGGAGAGAGGGAGACACAGAATCCGAAACGGGCTGTCAGCACAGAGCCCGACGCGGGGCTCGACCCACGAACCGCGAGATCATGACCTGAGCCGAAGTCGGATGCTTAACCGACTGAGCCGCCCAGGGGCCCCTAAAAACATTTTTTTGAGAAAAGAGAAGTAACCAGGGGGTTTCATTGATCTCCTCTCCTTTCCTGGGAGAGTCTATTTGTACGATCGTTATTTGTGTATTTTAGGGTTTTGCTGGTGGTTGGCCTGTGACCAGGTTTTTTGCCTCCATTCTCTCTAACTCACTTTGCTTTGATATAAATCAAGTTTATACCGAGCTGCGTGCCCAGCTCAGCGTCAGGGGTGCTGAGAGGCTTGGAGCAAACCGCCACCTTTCCCGCCCGCTGTTCCCGCCTCTCGTGTCGGGCACCTGCTTCCTGATCTTAACAGTTGTTCCTTCTGCTGTCTTCCTCCCCGTTGCTAAGCACTAAGTCACCCCTTACACACCTGCTTCGGGCTCGCTGTCGTGGCAGGAGCCCCTGCTCGCTCTGCCTTTGCCCCATCTTCCCTGTGTGTTTGGCCTTGTGGCCACACCCCTGCTCGGTGTTCATGTTACCCTGACTGTGTAAACACGGGTCTGTGCCGAGCTGAGTGTGTAACTGTGATCACAGCACTTTTCTGGGTCACGTGTTTGCTTCTGCCCGAGTGAACCGCTGCCTTGCTGAGTCCCCTGGCCGAGTGCTCGTGGGGCCGTGGCTGACACCCTCGTGCTGATCCCCCTACGCCCTGCCTTCCAGAAGGCACGTCGGAGCTGTGTGCCCCCAGAAGCTCTCCGTCTCCTGCTCGCGGGGGCTCGTCTCTCTCTGGGCCAGGCACAGGGCATGTTCTTGAACTTTCCTTTGACTTCACCTTCAGGAGTCCCCTCTCTTGCAGCGTATACCCTCTGCTTTCTTACCTTTACTCCCCACTTTGAAAACGTCCAGAGGAGATATGCCGGGAGGTACATTTTGTTGAGACTTTGCAAACCTGAGAATGACGTCGTTTCGGTCTCGTGATGCAATCTGTGTCCAAGTGCCGCTCCGGGACGCAGGTGACTGTCACCGGGGCTGGAGGCCACGGTGTCTCTGTGCCCTCGTGGCCACATCGCCTGGCGAGGAGGCCAGCGTCTTCTGTCTCCTGTCGGATGCTTCTCTCCTCCGTGCTGCT
The DNA here is from genome assembly GCF_016509475.1 of Prionailurus bengalensis. NCBI lineage: Eukaryota > Metazoa > Chordata > Mammalia > Carnivora > Felidae > Prionailurus > Prionailurus bengalensis. The sequence continues at coordinate 3,183,018 of NC_057350.1, read as the reverse complement.
GCAGCGCAGTCCCACAACCTCGTGTCCTTGAGTCGGGGACGTGTGCTCGGAGTCTCCCGAGACGGCCCTGCCCCCTCCCCGGCCCGCACAGTCTCTTTCTAGAGCCTTTGCTAACTGAGCATCGGACCCTCCGAACAGAGTCTCTGGACTTCCGTGTGTTTGTGCTCCCATTGTCTCGTTCTCAGAGACTTACTTTTCTCTCCGCGCCCCCTCCCCCCACCGCCTTCTGCCCCGTCCTCGAAGTTCAAAGTGTTCAGCAGAGCGGGGATTTTCCAGACCCTTCCTCGGCCTCTGTGCTTTGCGTCGAAGCTCCCGTTTTTGGCCCAAGGGTGGCTGCAGTTGTCTTTAGCTTCTGTGTTCTCGCTCTTCCCTCTGTGCCTCAACGTTCGTTCCCGCCGGCGTCTGCTTTCTGTGATGGAGACTCTCATTTATTTTTAAAATTATTATCAATATTATTTTATGTTTAATTTACGTCCAAGTTAGCGTGTGGTGCAGCGGTGATTTCAGGAGGACACTCCCTAATGGCCCCTCCCCATTTAGCCCATCGCCCCTCCCACAGCCCCTGCGGCAGCCCTCTGTTTGTCCTCTGTACTTAAGAGTCTCTTCTGTTTTGTCCCCCTTCCTATTTTTGTGTCATTCTGGCTTCCCTTCGGTTCACCTGTTTTGTCTCTTAAAGTCCTCATACGGGTGAGGTCATCCGATGTCTGTCTTTCTCTGCCCGACTAATTTCGTCAGCCCAGCCCTGTCCAGTTCCGTGAGATGGAGGATTTCAGATATTTGGGGACAGTTGCCTGTCCTCGGAACCTGAGCCGCTAGGAAGCCACTGGGTGCGCGTCGGGCGCGGGCCGCGGCAGGCGGGCCTCTCCGTTGGCCGGCCTCGGAGCGTCCTCTTCACTCGGTGACTCCAGAGAAGGACTCTCAGATTTCTCGCTCGGGGCACAGGCCTGGCGGCAGGGGCGGGGACCGGCTGGGGTCTCCCGTGTCGTGTGGAGGCTTTCCTTGCCCCTCACTCTCACCGTCCAGCTGCGCTCAACATGTCCTCCGTCTCCTGCGGGCCGGGGGACAGATGGGTCATCTGCGGAGAATGACGGGGAGGGTCCGGGGCTCTCTCTGCTTCTTGAGCAAACTTCCGGCCAGTTTCCTAGGCTTTTCACCCCCTCCTGTCCAGTCCCTGGCCTTGCTGGAGCCCCGCAGGGCCAGCGGCTGCTCTGTTCCGAGGCCCTCGGTCTGCTTCCTCACGCAGCCTCGCCGGCCCTCTCAGACCCCGTTGACGCCATCCGGGGGGTCCAGTCACACGGCCAGCCGTCACTTGGCCTATTTTTGAGCCCACAGTTGCTTCAGCCCTGCACAAGAAAAGCGACACTGAGCCCATGTCAAGCTTCGTGAGGAACATTACACGTTAATTGAGACAAATAAGGCAGACAAGCTAAAGTTTGGCCCCTGGTGCCTGGGAACTCCTACTGGAAGTTCATTTCCCACTCTTCCCCGTGCACACGTAGGAGCACGGAGAGGGCGCTCGACACCACCCGCTTTCAGCCCCCGACAAGGAAACCGGTTTCCGAAAACTCTTGTGGCCTGGATAATAATCTTTGGGTTTATTTATTTTTTTTAATTTTTTTTTTGTTTTTTAATTTTTTTTTTCAACGTTTATTTATTTTTGGGACAGAGAGAGACAGAGCATGAACAGGGGAGGGGCAGAGAGAGAGGGAGACACAGAATCGGAACCAGGCTCCAGGCTCTGAGCCATCAGCCCAGAGCCTGACGCGGGGCTTGAACTCACGGACCGCGAGATCGTGACCTGGCTGAAGTCGGACGCTTAACCGACTGCGCCACCCAGGCGCCCCCAAAATTTAAAAAAAAATTTTTTTTTTAATTTATTTTTGAGACAGAGGGAGACAGAGCATGAATGGGGGAGGGTCAGAGAGAGGGAGACACAGAATCCGAAACAGGCTCCAGGCTCTGAGCTGTCAGCACAGAGCCCGACACGGGGCTTGAACTCACAGACCGTAAGATCATGACTTGAGCCGAAGTCGGCCGCTCAACCGACTGAGCCACCCAGGCGCCCCATAATCTTTGGTTTTAAAATATTTTAGGTAGTCAGTATCTTAACGTCTCCTTTAATTCTGTTTAGATGATATTGTTGAGGCTTTTAAAGAATGTATCCAAAATGATATAAATTCAGAGGAAGCACAGATAATACGGTGACCTCTCCAAAATAAAGTTCCAGATCCTTTCTTTTTTTTCAAAAATTTTTAATGTTTATTTATTTTTGAGAGAGAGAGAGAGCATGAGCAGAGCAGAAGCAGAGAGAGAAAGGGAGACATAGAATGCAAAGCAGGCTCCCGGCTCTGAGCTGTCAGCACAGAGCCCAACGCGGGGCTTGAACTCATGAACAGTGAGATCAGGATTTGAGCCGAAGTTGGACACTTAACCGACTGAGCCACCCAGGCGCCCCGAGTTCCAAATCCTTTAAACTGTGTCTGTGGGGGCGCCTGGGTGCCCCAGTCAGTTAAGCATCTAACTTCGGCTCAGGTCATGGTACATCGACTGTGTCTATGAATGCATCATATTGAAGTTGATGTTCGTTTTCTTGTGGAGTCTGTTTCATACATAAGTTCTCAATTCGAGTGTAACAGTAGAGAGGTCTCTGCTGTGTGCGTGTGAGGCCCTGGTGAGTGGTGATCGCTTTTGTCCCCTGCCCATGTCGTGAACACTGATGACACCGTCCCCACGGGCGTGCCGGGCATCGGGTGCGACGCCTGGGACCCGCCGGGGCCTGAGGCCTGTCCTTACAGACATCAGATCTCTCTTCCGTTTGTGTGCAGGACATTCGCGGTGCCCTGCCCGTCCTTCCTTTTGAAAGGCAACGGACAGAGCGTGTTCCCTGCTCTCCGCGGGGGGTGGGGGCATCTGTCGTGGCTGCGGAGGCGTCTGGGCCACCGGCGGTCCCTCGTCCCTTGCTCTGTGATGCTTCTGTCTGCTCCTGTGTGTGCCTTTGCCCCCTGCTCAGCCCACGGGCGGTCTCCAGCCCTCAAGCCTTCCTGCCCGTTCTTGTTGATTGCCTGACAGCTCTCTCGGCTGGGAGAGCGGTGTTTTATCACGTCCCTCGCCAGAGGACGCAAGGTGAAAACGGGCAGTGGATGAGAGGGCCGTGGGGTTGGCATGTCGACAGGGGAGTGACCCCGGGGACCTGTCGGTGCCCGTGTCACCTGCCTCGCCAGATGAGGGGCCACTGACAGCGAGACAGCCGTGCCCGTGGCGACGATGCCCCGGGATCCTCCTCCCGCCCCGAATAGCCTGCACCCGCTCCAGTGCACGTGCCCCTGCTGTCGACAAGTCATTTATCCGTAGATCTTTGGGTATCGTCTCCATCTGAAGTCCTGAGCCGCTTGGATGTGTCATAATTTTCTGTGCTTTCTAACATTTTCTTTTCAATTGTTTCAAAGCTCCAGTTACAGTTAAACCAAGATCTCAGCATCTTGCATCAAGATGACGGCTCAGCTAAGAACAAAAGGGGCGTTTTGCCGAAGCATGCCACCAACGTGATGAGATCTTGGCTCTTTCAGCACATAGGGGTAAGAACGCAAGTGACCGCGCCGCTAGCCGCACCCCGAGCTGCTTGCTTTCTGGCGCGCTTCCCGCGAAAGATGTGCTGGTCTGCGCGAGCAGGCCCGGCGTGAAGTATCGGTCTTTTGTCGACCGTCTAAACGTCGGGGTGGAGTACGGGGCGGGAGGAGGGTTACCAAAACCCGGAGGCCACCCCCTCAAGTGACTTAAACAGGAGGGCACCCCTGGTGAAAAGGGCATACTTCTAGCTCACGTCAATCCCGTGCGTGCGTGAGAGCCAGCTCCCCGTGAGCGATGACGGGGTGAGGTGGGGTGAGGTCAGTTAGGGAGGCGGGCAGGCAGAGGCTGGGTCGGGGCAAAGCCTGGGCAGACAGCGCGATGTCGCACGTATTGGACTTGAAGGGAAGAGGTGGGAAGGTCGAAGATGGCGATGTGGACGGAGGGGGGAGCACGTGACACAGAGTGGGGCCCACAGGCAGCACCAGCCCATCCACGTTGTGTGTGTGCGCCTGTTTCCTCCCCTGGGTCACGGCCACGTCGTCTCCGCAAGGTGTCCCCTCCCGGGAAGCATATACTTGCTGCTCCGTTCAGCGGGGGACACCCTCAGTCCGCGTGCCCCTGAACCTGCGGGAGGCGTGTGGCCCGGAGCAGCTTCCAGGAGTGACCGCCCAGCCTGCTGGCCGGGACCAGGAGTGACCAGGTTGGCTTTCGGGGGAGCGTGTGGCGAGACCGAGGTGGGAGAGTGGACACCACGTGCTGCGTTACAGCCACGTCCGGCGGAAGGAGGGGCCTTTGTGTAGTGAGGAGGGACAGGCGGTCGGGAGGCACCGCGGGGAGCTGCCCGGAAGCCTCGGGAACCGGCTTCCTTGCCGGGTGCCTTCATCCCAGCTTGTTTTCTCTGGTGCACGCGCCCCCCGCCCCCGCGGCCCTGGCCTCCACGCGACCACACGGAGCGCCCGCGCCCCCTGTCGCCGTGGCCCTGGTCTGGCTCTGCCCCTCTCCGTCACTGCCATGGGCGCCTGCTCGTGCCTTTGGCTGCCGCGGCCTCTTCCTCCCTGCCCCGCGCTCCCCGTCCGCATCCCAGTGCGCCGTGCTTGTCCGCGAGGTGCCTGTCGGACCCAGGGCTGCTCGCGCCCTTTCCCCGCACCCACCGTTCGGGAAGCCCGCTGCCTGGGCCCGCGGCCTGCGTTTGTTCCCGGGACCGGTCTCCGTCCTCGCCCCGGCTGTGAGCCACGAGGCCAGCGTGCATCTCGGTCATCCCGCGTCTTCCGGGGTCTGGCCCTTGCCGCGGCCGGGTGGCACCCCCTTTTCTCTGACTGGCGTCAGGCTCCCTGCCCGGGAGGTGACGGTCCAAAGTAGCAGCCGGCTGGAGGCTTTGAACCGGCATGTGATGTCGCTGAGCAGTCGGGGCGGGGAGGGGGGCAGGACCCCTCTCCCTTTCCTGGAGGGAAGGCCCTGAGGGAGCCGGGCCCCCGCTTCCCTCCTGCTCTGCTGTCCTGTTCCCCGCAAGCCACCCCCGCCTGCGGGACACGGCAACACGTGTCAGAGAGGACGGTGCTGTCTCCGAGCGGCGTGGCCACACCTGGAAACGTGTCCCGAAAGGTTTCACGTCAAGAGGAGAGGTTTTATGGATGACGGGCACAGCGATGTTGGGTGTCCCGACGCCAAGACTGGGCGTGGGGTTTAGGACACACCCGTCTGCCGGACCGTCACACAGCTGGTCAACTCGGCAGCGAGGGCTGGGGCGCCAGGAAGGTTCGGGCAGGTGGCAGGGACTGAGGGTGGGACGTACCCGCGTCTGAGCCCCTGTGATCTCACAGCCGGTGCGTGGTCGTCACGCTACAGACAGGTGGTAGGATCGGCATTTTTCTTTTAAGTTTCCTTTAACGTCGTGATGATTTGTGAAGCAGTAAACCCTGTGACGAGGTCGAAGTAAAATGTTCCTTTATTCCCCCCATGAAGCATTTTCTGTCTCTCTTGCCCTCGTGTCTCGGAAATCGCATCCTCTCCGGTGGTGGTCCCGATACGCTAGGATAGCGTTTTCTGCTGTATGATGGCTTTCTTTGTTTTTTGTTTTGTTTTTGGTGAAAGCACTTAGGTTTCCTGCCCCCTTTGATTTTATGAGCTTATATTTACTATTTTTTTAAGTTTATTTATTTTGAGAGAGAGAGAGAGAGAGAGAGTCAGTCCCAAGCAGGCTCTGCTCTTTCAGCTCAGAGCCCAACGCGGGACTCGAACCCACGAACCCTGAGATCATGACCCGAGCCGAAATCAAGAGTCGGGCCTTTAACTCACCGAACCCCCCAGGCGCCCCGCAAGCACGGTATTTGCATTTGGGGGCCTCTACCTCCGGCCGTGTGCTGTGGGCAGACCGATGGAACCGCCGTCGTCTGAGGGAGCAGGCACGCTGTGGGGGTGAGCGTGGCGCCCCACCGGCGTGACTCCCGCCCACCGAGTGATACTCACGGGAGCCTCTGCCCCCGTGTGCTCTCCGGGGCCCCGGGGCGTCCACAAGGGACGTGGGTGCGCGTAGGTCTGAGAGTAAACGTCTTCACGGTTTCTGCGTGCGGACGGTAATCAGTCTTGGAGAAACCGTTTATGCCGTAGGTGAGAATTACCTTCCTTTGGGACTCCTGTGACTTTTGATACGTACTTCTGGTTTAATGCTGTTTTTTTTTAAGTGAAAGGTACTAATCACAAGGGAAGGAGTGACGTAGCAGACACGCGCATCCCCAGCGGTGGCTCGGTCCGCTGACCGCGCACGCTGACCTAGCGGGGCGGCTCCCGAAAAGCCGTCCGCGCGGCCCCTTGTCGGTGTCTCCTCACGATACCCGTGACAGAAACGTGTCACCCCGTGGGACGGGCCTGGAACAGCCTGCCCTGCCCCTTCCCCGCGCCCTCCCATTTACCCAGCTGTCGGATGGGGAGCGCGTGTGCCCTCCTGCCTCAGTTTCCTCATCTGTAGGATGGGGATGACCGCCGTGTCTCAGAAGTGACCGAGGAAAGCGGTTCACCGTAGGACGTGCGGCCTGATGTCTGGCCGGGTCAGAGCTCAAGCCTCTGTCCACAGCGTGTGCTCCTAACGTACCCTCGGCGGGGCGGTCCCTAAATTACCGGCTGTATCACGTGGTTGGGACAGTGACCCCCGCGGTGGCAGCAGCTCCTGGCGGTGGTGGCACCACTTGTGCCGTCTGTGAGCCTCCGGCCGTCGCAGCCCCGCCTTTGTCTGGGCCCCAACTGCCGCGTTGGCGCTGAGCGGCTCGGGGAGACGCTACATTCTGTGCGGGACGTTTCTAAAACAAGTTTGTGAGGCTGAAGGCGTTTTAGCAGAACACTATCGCTGCTCACCAGTCTTTTTGTTAATGTTTATTTATTTTCAGAGAGAGAGAGAGAGAGAGAGCATGCACGCAGGGGGAGGGGCAGAGAGGGAGGGACAGAGAGAGAATTGCATGCGGGCTCCACAGCGTCAGCCTGACTCGGGGCTCAGGCTCACAAACCGTGAGATCACGACCTGAGCCAAAATCGGGAGTTGGACGCTGAACCCATTGACCCGCCCGCCCAGGCGCCCCACTACTTAGCGGTTCTTACTAAGGACTGTTCACGCGTTTCTCGTCTACCCAGAGAAGCCGGAGTTCCTGTGTAAACACCGAGGTTCACGGTAACTTTTCTTCTTGTTTGTAGCATCCCTACCCGACAGAGGATGAGAAAAAACAGATCGCTGCTCAGACAAATTTGACACTACTCCAAGTTAACAACTGGTAAGATGCGCCCGCTCCCCGAGGTCGTGCCAGTCAGCGCGATAGAACCCTTGAAAGCACGGATGCTAATCAATAGCAGAATTTGGCTGAAGATTCCTGAGTTCTTTTAACCAGCAGCACTGTCGTCAGGACGGGGATCGGTGGCGGGAGGCTTGAGAAGAGATCAGCACACGCTTTCAGCTTTCGGGGATCAGTGGCCCTCGCGGTGGACTCTCTGCCCACACGCTGCCTGTGCAGTTAGACTTGCGTGTCTCCGCCGTGTTTCTAGCCCCGAGCCCCCACGCTCAGTGCCGATGGCCTGTTTTCGTGGGTAACCTTCTCCGGGTGGTGACGGCCGCCATGAGGCATCCTGACCTCGGGGGCACCCCCCGTGGCTCTCCCACCTTTGGGAACCTTGTGCCACTTTGTTCAGCTCTGAGTGGGGGTCCAGGTGGTGGTCCCACCCACGGCGGGGTCCTATGGGGACCTCGGGGCCCTACGAGGGACACGCCTGGGACAGGGTTGACTTCGTGGATGAAACGTCCTCCTGTTCTAACTCCGGTGTCACGTACTGTCGTGGACACCTGAACCCTGACCGCGTGCCCCGGAAATCAGGGCTGCGCCCGTCAGTAATGGCGCTGGGGTCCAGGGGCGCACTTGCATTTTGTGCGGCTGTCACTTGTGTCCTTTGTGTTCACGTGCGCCCGTGTGGACGCGAGTCCAGCTTACAGAACGGGCCCGTGTAGAAGAGAAGAGAGCACACGTCCCATCAGTCGGAAATACCGTTAGAGCTTACACCTGAAGGTCAGGTGGGCTCCAGGGTACGTGACGGGGTCTCCCGGCACACGCAGTCGTCTGTGCGGGACGGGTGCTCAGGTACCGCACCAAACATCTCCGGTATCCTGCTGTGGGCCATTGTTTTGGTTTTGGGAACCGGTGATAGACCATACTCCTTGAACTGTCTCCTGTGGAATCTTGAAATGTCGTTAGCAGAAACGGAGGTTTCACATGTGTTGTCGCTGTGACGTTCGTGACGGCCTAGGACACGCTCCGTTTTCTCCTGTCCCCTCGTGTGACACGTCCTGTCTCAGTTCGGTCCTACCAGTGGTTGATTCGTTGGGGGTGAATGTTAGAGACACTTGTTTGCACATTGTGATGCTTTTGCTGCTGCCCGGCCTTCCCACTTTTCTTCAGGGTTGACTTCCTTGAGCTCTGTTAGCAGAATTGTCTTGTCTAGAAGGTTTGACCTCAACTTTTTTTTTTTTTTTTTTTTTTTTTAAATTTTGGTTAATGTTTGTTTTTGAGAGAGAAACAGAGCACGAGCAGGGGAGGGGCAGAGAGAGAGAGAAAGACAGACAGACAGAATCCGAAGCAGGCTCCAGGCCCTGAGCCGTCGGCACAGAGCCCGACGCGGGGCTCGAACCCACGAACCGTGGGATCCTGACCGGAGCCGAAGTCGGACGCTCAAGCGACTGAGCCCCCCAGGCGCTCCTGCTTGTTTCTGGTTTTAGAACGAATCTTCCTGCAATTGTAGATGGTTTTGAATGCGAGGGTTATATTTTTTAAACGGTATTTGACTAATCTCTACCCCCAACGTGGGGTTCGAATTCACGACCTGAGATCACGAGCGGGCCAGCCAGGCACCCGGGACCGTTAGGACTTTAACGCGAAGTGACCTTGTCACTGGTCCGGGCCCAGCTCTGCTCTGTGTCGGGGGCACCGAGAGCAGCGTGTGGTGGCGCAGCACCGGGACTTAGAAGTAGAGCCCGCGTGTCCGCTGGTGCTCGTCTTTCTCTTGCTGTCAGGGTCCCGCTGCGGCGAGAGCTGAGCCCCTGTCGCTGTCCTCCTGGAGGAGGCCGGGCCGGTGCAGCTGTGGCCCGGTCGGAGCGTGCGGTCCGAGCTCGCCAGCGGCCGTGGGCGTCCCGCAGGCTGCGGTCACAGCAGGTGGGGGGCGCGGGGAGACAGAGCCCCTCCCAGGTGCCGGCAGGGGTGCAGGCTTTCCATCCACACATTTACGGGCCGCCTGCCCTGCCGACCTCAGGCTCCCGCAGCAGCAGTGGTTGTGCGCGTGCGGGGTCAGGGGTCGGGTCCCCGCGGGGGTGGTGAGTCGCTTCTGAGCTGCCTCGTGGTGGGGGCGGTTAGCGACCTAGGAACTTAGTTCCTCTGGGACTAGCCCGTCGTGAGCGGCGTGCAGGGTCGCAGGTCTGGCCCCAGAGCCGTGCTTGGAGGTGACCACGAGGTCAGGGCGGGACAGGACCCCCGGGTGTGCAGTGTGGCCGCTCCCCGGCCCCCTCCCCGGGGACGCCGGCGCCCCACCTGCCATCCACGTGCGCTGGGCCGGGGGAGAGGTGCGCGGGCCACCTGAGGTCCAGGCTGGCTCTGACGCCTCCCCTGTAGGGACGTCTGCTGTCCCAGTGACCGCTTCTGGTGTCGCCCTCCACACCCAGGTTCATCAACGCCAGAAGACGGATTCTTCAGCCCATGTTGGATTCTAGTTGCTCAGAAACTCCAAAAACCAAGAAGAAGACAGCTCAGAACAGACCGGTCCAGAGGTTTTGGCCCGACTCCATCGCCTCGGGAGCTGCACAGCCGCCGCCCAGCGAGCTGGCCATGTCGGAAGGTGGGCCTCGCGGGGGCTGGGGGGGCGGTGGGGACAGAGAGGGGGAGGGAGGGCGTGGGGGGGGGGCCCAGAGGCTAGGGGAGGGCCTGGCTGCTTGGGGGCAGCAGGGGTATGGGCAGGGACGGCCTTGACCGCGGTGGCGGCCGTGAACTTTGGGTCGCGGCGGCTGCAGTGTTTCGCACGTGACGCGGGAGGGAGGCATCGTGTACGGAGCGCGGTGCGTCTGGGAGGCCCGGTGTCCTGTGCGTTCTGTGCCTTTCCCCCTTTCCGCATTTCTTTTCCCTGGGAGCTCGGCGCTCAGGATGGGGCTCTGCCAGCCCCCCCACCTGGTGTCTCACCCCTTTTCCCTGTGGGCCCCCGCGGCTGGTCCCCTCGGACGGCGTCCCTCTCCCTCATCACAGGCCCCCGTCCCCGCATGCGCCATAAGCACCTTTCCGTGGGCACGCCTTGCCCAGCTGTGGACTGTCTGGGTGTGTGTGGTTCTCGGCGTGTAGGTGGTGTTCCCAGCCCGTCCCCACTGTCTCGGTCTTCCTGTTTTCGCAGCAGTTTGCTGTTCCCGAGGAGAGTTCGCGGCCCTTACGTCTTCAAACACTTTCTGACGCCCCCCCCCCCCCCACCCTGCCCCCTCCAGGCCCCCAGGTCCCCATCTGTCCTGCTGTTCTTTCTAGGGTTTGGGATTCTGTCTCTCGTTTCCGTTTTGATAGTTTCCACGTCTGTGTTGGGGCTTCGCTAACCTTTTCTCCCGTGGTTAAGCTGCCACCGGTCCCACCACGGGCGTGTCTCAGGGTGGACATCATAGTGCGCGTTTCCGGAAGTTCGGGACAGTCTTTGGCGGCTCTCGTGACTCTCCTTCGTAGCATACAGTCACAACAGCCGCTTTGATGGCCTCCTCTGCTGGTTCTAACATCTGTCAGCCCCAGGCTGGTTTCCGGTGACCCGGTTTTCTGTTCACCGTGGGTGGTTTTCCTGCCCGGTGATCCTGGACTGGATGGCAGGCCTTGGGAATGCCACCTTGCTGGGGGCGGGTGCTTTTGCACGGGGGCAAGGCTCCCGAGCTCTGTTCCAGCCCTGAAGGGACCCTCTCGTGCCCTGCTCGGTGATCGGCCCTTGTTTGGTGACCAGCGGTGCTCAGTCCTGGGCAGACAACCCGCAACCAAGGCCGGACCTCGGATGGCACCCCACCCCCACGCCCCTCCACCCGCCTGGCCTGGGCATCGTCTTCCGATCTTTCCAGCTGGTTCTTTCCCAAGGCTTGACTGTCTCCTGCCGCCCGTGCGGACCTCCCTCCACCGAACGGACGAGCCGGGCTGTCCACAGATGTGCCGGCCTCGCGGTTGGGACAGGCCCCTCGCAGCGGGCTGTGCGTCACGCTTCGTTCTGTTTCTTGAGGGCTGGTGTGTGCATTTGAAGCTTCATCGTTTGGGTTTTGATATGCGGTGGCCTTAGGTTTAAATAATTTATATTTTCAGTTCTCGTTTGGTCTTTTAGTCCAAATTACTTAGGATTAGTATTAGGTCTCTCTCCCTCCTTCCGGCCTTGGAAAAGGCAGTGCCCGTGTATTGGGGGAGAAGTTCAAACAAGACTTGCCAGTGACCAGTAAGTTTCTGCCCCGTCTTGGCTTCTGATCTTCTCCAGAAACTGTCCTTATCACCAGTCTCCCGTACATGCTCCCAGCGCATCTGTGACATGACGTGCCGTACCGTGTGGGGGGCAAGGACAGATGAGTGAATCTCTTTAAAGGCGTTTCCCACATTCTACCGGCCGACACTGTCTCCCGCTGCCGTCGTCACTTGTCGCTGCTCCTGGAGACCTTCAGGGACGAGCGTGTGAGCCCCCCGGGCTGCTGGGGACCAGCGCGTCCCAGGGTCCTCCTTGTTCCCCTTGTCACACGGTCTCCCCGACTGCCACCCTGGCCCCTTGCCTTTGTCTCTTGCTCCTCATCTTGTCCTGCGTCCTGCGTCCCGGTCTCCTGTTCCCTTGCGGCTCCTGCTTCTGCCCTGCACGCCCGCGTCTGTATGGCCCCTTACGGACCGCCTGCAGACCAGGAACTTGCGCCGCGTATTAGCGGAGGAGGGTCTGACGTCTCCTAACCCCTGGCGATCGTCCCAGAGACTCGCGTGGGGCTCCCAACACGAGGTCGGAGGAGCGAACGGCACCCGGCTGGGTCACGAAGTGTCTCCCCGGGTGGGCGCTAATCTGAACGTTCTGCCGCAGGAGCCGTCGTGACGATCACCACGCCCGTGAGCATGAACGTGGACAGCCTGCAGTCTCTGTCCTCGGACGGCGCCACCCTGGCGGTACAGCAGGTCATGATGGCGGAGCAGAGCGAGGACGAGTCTGTGGACAGCACGGGGGACAGCGGGGCCGCGCTCGCCCCCACCCACATCAGCGGGCTGGTCCTGGAGAACAGTGACTCCCTGCAGTAGGGCCGGCACAGCCCAGAACCGCGGGGCGGGCCTGACTTTTTACGGTTTGCACAGCAAACATTTTACACACTTTTATTTCTGACATGTTTTATACGTAGATGGAGAAGAATGCACTTTTGTATTTCATAGTGAGCTTCGAGAGCGCCCTCGCGGGCGCGGCGACTTTCCGGTGTGCGTGTGTGTGCGTGTGTGCGTGCGCGGGTTTTTAAGGAGATTCTTTAAAGGTTTCACGCTAAAAATGTGATGAATGACAGACACCCCCGTGAGCCCCTAATTAGTTAAGGAATAGTGCTGCCGTTTTCTAGAAAATTATGCAGTTTTAATTTCGTTCTGTGGCTGAAGCAGGTCCCAGTGGGCTGGTTTATTTGTGTCGCCCACGGATTGGAGAGAAGCTTCTGCACCTTAAAACTGCCAGTGCGAGGTAGACGCCCACGGCAGCAAAGTGCGTGTGGCCCGTGGTGAGCGTGCTCTGGTGGACATACGCCGAGGTCCCCACGGACTTGGTGAGCCTGTTTCATTTGCTATATATGAAAAGAAACTCCTATTTTTACCTTGCTGGAATTATTGGATAAAAAGCTATTTTTATAAATTCGCTATGAATTGGATTATGACTATATTGAGGATAAAATTTCTAGAGAAGAAACACACGTGCTTACTATTTCAATTTGGAATGTTCTGAACTGACCAAATTTACTGAACCTGCCCAAAGGTAGCTAGCATTCCACGGTTCTCCACCGTCCCGGGGGAGCGATTGACATGTAGTACCGTAGAAGAAACAAGCGTCTAATGCAGTTTTGACACCTTCGGACTTCAGTTTATATGTAAAAGCTCAGATTGCATCTCACACTTGATCTGAACCTGTCTCTAAAGGTGTTTGCTAAATAGGACTTAGGTGAGTTAAGTGAGGTGGTAACCAGTAGTCAGAAGCTGTGACCACACACGTCAGTCTAATTTAAATTCGACTACAGTTAAATGGTTACTGCGCCAGTTAGCTGTGTATTGTTTTAGAAGTTTTTAGTCGGCCCTATGTTATGCATAGAATGTTTATTATAAACTAATATAAGATGTGCTCTGTGCCACCGGCTCAGAGTGAGGCCCAGTAACCAGCACCCGCGCTGTTACGCAATTAACACGTCCCCAAAGCGACACAGCTCCCCGGGCGGGCTCTCCGGCCTCAGCTCACACGCGTCTGCCGTCGGTCCCGGGGTCAGTATTTTCTCCCCGTACGTCGTCGCTTTGGGATTCCCGGCTCCCCTCCCCCCCACCCCCGACTTGATCACATGAGGTTTGGAGTAATTTTAGGACTTCCGTTTCCCGGTGACGAGGCAGACCAAAAGAGTAGACTGGGTTTTGTTGCCTTTGTTTTCATTTATTTGCAAGTGGGGCTTTTGCTCAGAAAACAAGCCACCTTGTCTCATCAAGCCTTTGTGTCGTCTTGAAGGGGACGCCCAGTGTTCGTGTTTCTAAAAGGTGGTTTGGTGTTGGGGAAGGTCGCCAGTTCTGGAGATTCAGCAGCCGTCATCAGTTACGGACCAAGGTTACATTGCAGGACATCTGGAGCTGGGGCAGATTTTTTCTGGAACTGATTCCCCTCCCCCCCCAAAATTGGTTAATTACAGTTAATCACAGAAGACTTATTTCCTAGGTAACTTAGGAGGCAGTAAGAAATACATAGAATTTTCTTTGAAAAATACTTCAGGAGCTTTAAAAGAAAAAGTGGACTAAACTCTTTTGGAGCGAGAACAACATTTTTAAGCAACAGTTGCGTTCCTTATTTATAAACAATTTGTAATATTTTCAGTTTCGTAGATCATTTTAACTTGACCTAAATCCTAACTTGGTTGGACTTCTTGAAACTAGGAGCTGTGGACACCAGCCAGCCACCTCCCTCCCTCCCCAGTCCCTCCAGTCGCCCCGCTCTTTGGGTGCGTGTGGACGCACAGGCAGGTCACTGCCCCCCCCCCCCCCCCCCCGCCCCAGGGGTCACGTTCACTGAGCTGCGGTAGCCTGTTAGTCGAGGGCTGCACAGACTGCCCGTTCGGAGACAGATGGGGGCCGTGCGGGGTCCCGCTGCCCTCGCTGGCCTGAGATCGGCCTTCCGTGCCCGGTGACGCACCGCGCCCCCTGCGGCCGAAGCCGGTTTCCTTAGGCTCGAAGTTCTTACCGGGTTCGGAGGACTAGGATAAGCCGTCCAGAGACAGGGCGCTCGTGGACAGGCCTGAGCTTCCCCCCCACTCTCCCCGCGAATAACCGAGGTGCTCGGAGACAACCTTGGCGTGGCAAGCCGTTTCGGTTCATAAAACCGCTGCCCGGCGTGCCTGTCGTCGGTTTGCATTTTATAAACCCCCATCTTCCAGCCCTCGGACCTTCAAGAGAACCTTTGAAAATGGGACTCCCTCGAGCGTTCATTTTCACGGAGCAGATTCGATCCTGACTTTCCGCCAGAAGGACGCTCCGGATGTGTCCCCAGACCCAGAGTAAGAATGTCGTTACCCATCCCGCGGCTTCGCCGTCCCCCGACGAGCCGCCGCCGCCGCCGGCCCCGGCTTGCCGTTTTCTGGCTGCAGGTAGTGACGTCCGTTTCAGTCTCTGTCCGGGACGCACGGTGGGGCGGCAGGTGGTACCAGGGCGCACCCGCGGGTCGCAGCGGCCTTTTCTGTGCGGCCCTCACCTGTGTGAGCCGGCTCGGGGCCCTTGCCTTTCAGACAAACCCAACCCTACCTGGACGGTGGGCGAGGCCCACCTCTGGCGGTCAGGGACGGAAGTGACCCAGCAATCTGCCTTTGTTTTAGTTGTGTTCGGTCTACGAACTGACAATCTTTAAAATGTGAATACTGTAACAATATGTTTTCTTGGATTGTTGTCTCGAAAGGGGATTTTTGTGAAGCAATTGATTTATCAAAGCAAAAAAATTAAAAATAGAAACATGCTTCGTGGATGTGTTATTTTGTAAAGCTGGTGGCACCGTGAGCTGTTTTTCCATTTTAAGGAAAACACTCAAATTGTTGACGGGTTTCGCTGGTGACGCGGGGCTCGTAGTGACCCCTGCACGCTGTCGGAAAAGGAGGATTGCACTGGAGCACTCAGGTCCATTTGCATTTTCTGGAATCTTCTTCAGCTGCTCACTTCCATTAGCTGTTGGCATTCCGGGAAAGAATCGGAAAGCTTTTGTTTCTTTTTTGTTGTGGTTTATCATAAATGTAATTATTTTGACAGTAATGGGAAAATGCTTCGTCGGTGACATATTGCCTATCATGGTGCGTGTTGTGGAATGACCCACGGCCGCTCCCGGACACGTCGGAGCGCCACGTGAAAGCCTTTTCAGCGAGGTTTCTTCTTCGTAGGCCAGTGTGTTGGAACTTCCCCCCACGCTGTTTATGCTCAGAGGCTAAGGTCAGGAGACTCGAGTATTTTTAAAAAGGGCATCTGAAATTGCAAGCCTTGCGGGTGACTCGACGAGCCGGCTCTGAAGTCTGTTGTTTTAGGAAACGTTCTGAGCAATTTGATGGCAAATGGAGCCCCTGTGTGCCGTCTCCAGCTCCACTAGGTCAGAGGTGAGAGGCGGACACGAATTGTTAACCAGGTGAGACCTTGGCCCGGTCCTTGACGCCTTGAGGGTTCAAGGGCTTTGTTGGTAAAAGGAAGAAATTGGTTTATAAGGTTTATTCTAGCTCAAAAATGAACATTTATTTTCTTCCGAGGTTTTAGTGAAATCCAAGTTAGTTAACGTTCTCCGCAGTCTTGGCTTCAGGAAGAGAACCCAGTGGTTCATCGCTTCCATACGAAACCCGGTGCTCGTGCCAACAGGTGCCTCCTTAACGCCCGTCACCCATCAGCCCCTCCCCCCACCCACCTCCCCTCCTGTCGAAAATGTTATAACTAATAAAATCCTGTCCGTCTGTCTGGAGAGATGAGTAAACGAGTGATGACGTGGCGAACCCTGAAAATCAGAAACCCGTTGGGATCAATGTTTGCATTCGGTTATTCTCTGCGGAGGTCATCACGTTCTGCGTTTGGTGTTTGGCCCGAGTGCTGTGCTCTAGACATTCTGAGAAGCAGTTCTCAGTGGCACTTAGTTTTGCCCTTTCACAACAGGCCCTGCCGTCTTCACTAAGATCTAAGATCTCCGAACCGTTTTTACGCTCGAGTTTGCACAGCTGCAGGGCAGAGCGTCGAGGCACGTGGGACCAGGAGACAGAGGACCCCGGGCAGGCGGCGGGCCCGGGGCTGCCTTCCGGGGCGCCCACCGGCCCGGTCCCGTCCCCTGTCCCCAGGCCCAGCCGCCCAAGGAGGCGGCCCACCTGCTCTCAGCTAAGGCCTGCCTGGGGTGGCGCACTGGACTAACCGGTATTTTCCACGCAGACGGCATTTAGGAGGCGGATCTCACACAGGTGGTTCCGTGTCCCGCATCGTCATGTAAATGAACCCAGGACGTCAGCCTGCAAAAGCCGGTGGTGACTTTAATATGAACGAGGAATTCTTGAGTTGCAGTGTGGTTGAAAAGGCACGTTTTAAAGATGTCGATGGCTTTAGTCTCTTAGGCGTTTTTAGAGAATGGCGCGTAGAAAGAAATCAGGTACGTTTTAAAATATTTTGCTTTACGTCACCTCAGTTTCCTCTGATACTAACACAGCGGTCGTGTCAGAAAGAAGCGGTGAGGCCTGTAACCGTTTACGCTCGCTGCCAGTGTAGACCCGAGCTCTCGAAACCAGAGTTCTGTTAGACACGGCTGGAGCTGGAGGCAGAGCAGCCACGGAAGGAGTGTTTCTAGAAGGGGAAGTTGAGCGTGTGGAGGACGAGGGGCTGGGCCCCCAGGAGGTCGCTGATCAGGGCAGGTGGAGAGAAGTCGGGGGAGGGCCGACGCCAGCGGTCCGGGGGCCGCGGGGGGACGGCGCTGGGTCAGTGGGACATGATGAGGGGCGTCTTTCTCACCTCGTGGGAAGCCTTTTAAGACCCCAGACACGTAGACGGCCCAGTGGGTTTGGCCGGATCCAGAGAAAGCATTTGTGTCAGGGAAGGACGCTGTGCACCGAGCAGGTGGGAATCTGAGAGAAGTGTTTTTCTTTTCTAACATCGACAACCAGCGGGGAGTCCGCGTTTACGTTTGAGGGGAGAGTCCTGCAAGTCAAAACGAAGAGGCCTGGCAACCCAGAGCAGGGCAGGGGACGTTGTGGGCAGGTCTCCGAAGGGCCAGTGTGAACACTGCCCGGCCCGCCGGTGGCTCACCACAGTCAGGGATCTAGGGCTTGAAGCTCCTTTGTCTCGGAAATGGGGGCCTGTGGCCTGGGGGTAGGACCCTCCTCACCGGGACCGCCGTCGCGGGGTCCTCCCGGTGTGCGCCGTCCCACAGGCCCAGCCGGGGGGCCGCGACAGGGTCCCCTGGGGGCCTCTGCGGAGACATCCTGGGCGTCCGGGCCGGGGAGAGGTGAGAGGTGGTGGGTGCAGGGCTGTAGGCGGATGAGCCAGGTGCGCGTGGCAAGCAGGTGTTCTCGGGTCTGGCTCGGCTGACAGGGGGATCGGGCCTCCTGACTCGGACGGAAGGCCGCGTGGCGGTGGAGGGGCAGGGGGACCAGGGCCGGTGGTCCTCGGGGCCCGGGAACGGGCCTCCCCCTCTGTCGGGTCGTCCGTGCAGGGCAGGGGGAGTCCAGTTCTGCGGCAGCCGTTTACCCCCACGTCCCTCCAGCCGGCGAGGCCCTGCCCCTGCCCCCAGCACCAGCCCGGGCGAGGCCGGAGGTGGAGGCCCGGGCCCTCCGGGTTCAGCCTGTGCTGCGGGCGCGTCCCGGGGCGCAGGGCCCCCCTTCTCAGCCCTGCCCGCTCGCGCCTCTGCGGCAGGTTGCCTTCCGTCGGGGAACAGTCTTGGGAGGCAGGGGGCCTCGGGCCAGAAGTGGGGCCGTCGGGGGCGGCGGCAGCTCCTCCCCTCGTGGATTAGGGCCTTTGCTCCCTGTCAGGGAAGGGTCGGGCTGGCAGGTGGGGGTCTCCCCGGGCCCCGCCCTGCCCCCAGCACCCCTGTGAGCGAACACGGCCTCTTGGTGGGGGGCGGGCCCCTAATGTCCGGGCCGTCGTCTTTCCCCTCCCGGTGCTCTGCTGAAGGGGGGCCGCCCGGAGGGGTTTGTCCCTCTCTGGATCCAGTCACCAGGTAGCCCCGCAGCCGCAGCTCTGAGCACGAGGAGACGTAGGATGCAGTGGGCTACCCGCTGCCCGTGTTGTCAGGCCGACGTTCTCGGGGCCTCTCCGCCTGGAGTAGGAGCAGGGTGGCAACAGGACAGACAGTGAGGTTGGAAGACCGGTCGGAGGGGAGGGGAGGGGAGGGGAGGGAGGCAGAGGCAGGCCTGTGCATCCCGCCGCTGTGTCAGGCTGTCAGGACACGCACGTCCCAAGCCGGGCGCCCGGGGTGGAGGGACGCAGGGGCGCGGGGCCTTGTCCAAACCTTGTCCAAACCCCGCGTGTGCGGTCCGTCACCAGCTCTCGGGAGGCCCAGCAGTTAACGCCGGGATCCGGAAGGGGAAAACGCGGCTGGCAGACCATCCTTACTTGGGATTGGAGAGGTTGTCTCACGGTTCATTGCCCGTCGAGTGGACGTCCTGTAACCGTTTGGATCCTGACTCTTTGCCCGGGAGTGTTTGTTTTCTGCAGTGTTGGGGCCTGGTGGCCGCTTAGTTTTCCCCAGTGGCCTCAGCGGTATTTCCAGCCCCGCGTGCTCTCCTGGGCCGTTGGCCATTGAGTGAGACCCTTCTGAGCCTGGGCCACGTTTTGTTCCCGCCGTGACGTCAGAACTGGGTCACCCAGAGTGTCTGACCACGGCCTCCGCGGTTTCCAGCAGCCTCCCGTCCCTGTGCCCCCCAGTCCTCCCGTCTTGTCAGTGGCCTTGGACTGTCTCTCAGGGTCATCACACGTGGTTCATCTGCCTTTGCCTTTCCTTAAAGGTATAAGCTTTTAGTGGAGTAAATACCTGTTTCAAAATGCAACTTTTGGGTCACCTCGGTGGCTCAGTAAGGTGTCCGACTTCGGCTCAGGTCACGGTCTCGCGGTTCATGAGTTCGAGCCCCGCGTCGGGCTCTACGCTGACAGCTCGGAGCCTGGAGCCTGCTTCGGATTCTGTGTCTCCCTCTCTCTCTGCCCCTCCCCCACTCATGCTGTCTCTTTCTCAAAAATGAATAAATGTTAAAAAAATTTTTTTTAATGCAACTTTCGATTTTATTCATTAAATTAGAAATACCTGGCACGTATTTGTTACTGTACATTAAATTCTCACTTAATTTTAAATTTAAAAAATCTAGACGGCTCAAACGGTCCTGAGGCCATCAGCTTGCACACACACTGCCCGCCGAGCTCGCCCACCAGGCGGCACGCAGGGTCCCTGCTCACCGGTGAGCGTGTGCCCTGGTGGAGCGCCCACGAGCACCCTGCCCGGGTAGCCGGGGGACACGCCGCGCAGCCAGAGCGGGCCTCCCGCCGTAAGGCCAGCTTTCGGGGACCCCGGCGGGCGCCAGGGTGGGTGGTGCCCTGATGGGGCATCGCCTGCTGGCGTCTGCCTCACCCTGCCCGGTCAGCGGGCCAGGCCTCCCTCCTCTCCCCGCTCTCCCGGTGGTTCCGGTAAAGGGTTAAGAGGGATCGGCAGGCCACCCTGGCCGTGCCCGCTGGCTTGTAAAGCTCCTCTGTTCTCCTGACCCCGTGGCCTCTGCTGTAAGAGCCAACAGCCCGGACACGGTCGCCGGGACCTTGGAAGCCGGGGACTCACCCAGTGCAGAGCACTAGCGCACACCTGTCTGTGGGTGGGACTTGTCACGCGTGACCTCCAGACCAGCGAGCTGACCCGAATAACCACCAAAGCTGGCCTCTGGTGAGGGCGCTGCTCTGGGGAGGCGGTCTGTCCGTGACCAGGCAAAAGTGCTCCTGCATCAGGCACCAAGCCCAAAATGAGGGGCAGCTCCTTGGCTCGGCTCTGGAACGTTCTCCCCTGCTCATTCTGGTCCCTTGGGCCTGTCGTGACTTTGTCGGCACATTTCTGCCCCGGGGCCTTTGCGCTGGCCGTGCCTGAAGCCTAAATAGGATTCTTAGCTGCCATCTGCCGCTAGGCAGCCTCATACAACTTTCTAGTCTCAAATGTCCCCTTTCAAAGGTGGGCGTCAGCTCAACCTGCTTCTCCGCTCTCCGCAACCCTTTTCCTGCTTTTTCTTTTCTGTCATTGTAGTAAAACACACATAACATAAATACACCACCTTACCTAAACTTTTAAGCATACAGTTCTGTGGCATTAGGTACGTTCACACTGTTGTGCAACCCATCCCCACCGTCCGTCTCCAGAACTTTCCGTTTTCCCAAACTGAACCTCAGTCCCCATTAAACGCGCCACTCGCCATCCGTCCCCCTTGGGCCCTGTTCTACTTTCCGTGTGGATGGGTCTGACCCTTGCAGGTGCCTCTGTGAGTGTGACTTCCGCGACTGGCTTACGCCACGGAGCGCAACGTCCTCAAGGCTCGTCCCCGTATCGTGTGTCAGAAGGTCCTTCCCTCTTAAGGCTGGGCAACGTTCCGCCGCGTGGCCAGACCACGCTTGTTTCACCTGCCCATTTCTCGGCAGGAGTCGGTCCTTGACCCCACCCACCGGGGGTCCGGTGTGGAGGCCTTTGTGATTCCAGGGCCTGGAGCCGTGTCTGGTGGGAAGGGGTGCTTGGTAACGTCTGCTGGGCGCAGAACGAGCCGTTAGTGTCTCTGTGCTGTCAGGCCCCCCCCCCCCAAGGCTGCTCCGATGTCCCCCTGCCGGGAGTGGCAGAGGCCCATGCCCGGGACAGGGGGAGATACCTGCCCACTTAGGGGTCAGCGGTGGCCAGCACTCCCCACCGTGGGCCTTTTCTCCCCCTGATCGTCACTAATCCAGTAGATCAGGAAGAAGCTTGCTTTTGGCCTATGTCCCTGAGAACACGAGAAGGCAAGCTGTCAGGCCAGCCTCCCGGGGAGTGAAGTGTCACTGAAGGTATCTTAAGCCAAGGCGACAAAACCCCGGAAGAGGCTACTTCCAGCACCCGCCGGGCCATCGTGGAGGACAGCCGGCCCCTCCTCCCACAGGCTGGGCTCCGGGAATCCGGCGTGCACCCAGCTGTGACAGAAGGGCCGAGAATACGGCCACCCCCAGGCGGCCGTGGGGGAAACGTCCCCTCTCCGGGCTTCTTGCTGGAAGAGACGCAGTCGTGGCTCATTCAGCAAGAAGGAAACTGCCACGAAGGCCAGACTCCGGCGGTGCCGAAGCCGGAGGACCCGGCTCAGGCTGGCTGCCAGTCCACAGCTGGTCGCACCAGGAATGGGGCGGAAGGCACTCGGCCGCCCCCACCCGTGGATGTGGCTGTGCTGCCCCCACGCACCGGCCCAGGTCCTGCAGGGGCTCTGGGTGGTGCGTCCGACGCCAAACTCGTCGGGTGCCCACACTGTAGCTGCAAAGCGGCTACAGGAGAGCGGTCGGCGCTTCCTGGTCTGCAGCTCGGAAGGCGGCCTCTGTCTCCCACCGGGAGAGACACCAGAGACCAGGCGAACCACGCCTGCTGGGCACGGCCCGGAGTGACCGTGGGAGGAAGGGGCCTGCCGGCCGTGCGGGGCGGATTCTGGGTTTGGACCCGAGGAGCTCCATCGGCTCGCTCGCCGGGACACTAGTGTCCGAGGCACGTGTCACTTCGGGGGTTCCAGCAGAAAGCGAGCCCTCGGGGAGGGGGGGGTGGTCTGCATTCACGTTTGATTTTTCTTTCTCCTTAGGACTAGCCGCCCCCACTGCCATTTTAAGCTGGGCCCGCGGCCGACTACAGACCCCATACGCCAGCTTCCCTGCAGCCAGGCGTGGCCGTGCCCGAGTCTGGTCCAGTCGGCACGGCAGCCACCTGTGCTGACCCCTGCCGGCCGTGCCCGGCGCGAGGGGCTTCCTGCCACAGCCCCGCTGAGCGTGGCCCCTCCCTGCCCAGGCCCAGGGTTGCAGGTAGGAGCCTTCCTCTTAGAGACGAGGTGTGGACGACAAGGCGACTGTGCCCAGCGGCACCCGGGCTGCTCTGTGCCGGAGGATGTGGAGATGGGGGCGGGGGGGGGGGGGGGGAAGTGTGCCAGCCAACAGGAGGCTTGTGGTGGAAGGCCCGCTGCTCCACGGGGGATGGCGCCAGAGGAGCAGCGTCTGAAGGGGACGGCGGGGACGGCCGGGGACACGCAGGCGGGAGCTCCTGAGCCCATCCCTGCTGCTTACGCCACGGCCCCGCCCAGCCGGGAAGCTCATAAAGTTGCCCCAAGACCACCGCCTGCGGCCACGGGCCCTGCCCCCCGGGTCTGCTCCTGGGGCTGGGAAGGGGGGCGGGAGCGGGCCCCTTGGGGCCACAGTCTTTTGCCACCAAGTAGGCAGCAGGGGTGGGCGGGTGCCTGACAAGGTGGAGGAGCCCCCAGGGACGTTTATTCCCACCAGCCTTCCGGTGCAGACCCCAAGTCGGGCCCGGGCTGGGGCGGACGGCGGAGGGGAGGCTCCGGGCTCCACGCCGAGCATCGGCATGCGGTCCACTCCGTGGTGTAGGGGACCAGGCTACGGAAGGGTCGTGTTAAAAACCGTTCAATACCAGCACTGTTGGGGGGAAAGTAAACTGGCCCGTCCGGGAATCTTGTGATCCTTCAGAACGGGCCACCAGACAGGGCTGTCTTCTCCTCCCGCCCATTGGCCCACAGAGGCCTAATACGGCCACTGCTGAGTTTCAGAAACACGCCCAAGATATTTTCCCTTTGGTCCAGAGACTGGATTTACCAGCTTTGTGTAAAAAGATTATTTTTTTTAACCAGTTATGCACAGATACGAGTCAAACAGTTCTAGGTGATGACTTAGAACGAAAAGAGCGGGTCCCAGAGCCTGCCTGGCCATCCAGAGGTTCGGCGCCTCCAGCGGCCGCTCATGGCATCTGCCCACGGATTTCCAAAGCCTTCATGGTGGTGCTCCTTTAACTGGTGACGTCGGAAGGTGAAGCTTACGTGCCCTGCCCCCCAGTACAACTGTCCTTCCTACGTAGTTTATAACTTCTGGACAGATTGATGTTCAGGCTTTCAGGACCTTAATTAAGCCGCCTTCCCTCCCAGCTTAGTTGCATCCTGCACTGTGATTGAATTTCTTCCACAGCCGACCCGTGGACACAGGTTTAAACTGCGCAGAGCCACTCACGCGTGGATGTTTCTCCACAGCCTAGTACTGTAAACACCGTAAAGGTATCTTCTCTTCCTGCTGTTCCAGCGTCTTCTTCCCTCTAGCTTAGTCTGCTGTAAGAACACAGTATTTATGGTATTTGTGTGCCCAACAGAATACGCGTAAGAATACAGCGTATTTAACGCATCACCAGCAAGTGTTGCAGGAGGAGGGCACCAACTGGGCAGTAGGAGGCCGCCCACAGTTAAGTTTCTGAGGAACAAAAGCGGCAGAATTTCTACTGCAGGGGGAGGAGGGCTGGCATCCCTGACCTCTGTGCTGCTCAAGGGTCAGCTGTCCAGCCTTCATTCACACAGTCTTTTTGTGGTGTTTGCTAGGTACTAATGTAACCCCACTTCCTACCTACCAGGCCTGGGACTCGAGTGTTTATGGGCCTGTGACGTCCCCTCCCCCTCTGAGCATCGCCGGGAGCCCTCTGTCCTGCTGCATCCCATGGCTGCCCAGCCCTTTGCCAGGGACCTGCCTTCCCACCGTTCTGGGGGTGCCCTTCAGGATCCTGTCGGGCGGAGCACATCTTCTAGTGCTTTCTGGGGCCAGGGGGCCAGTTTGCTGTTACAGGAGAGCGTGGCCTGCCTGCCTTCCCGTTCCAGATGTTTTCAGGCTCTGCCCCCTTGCCTCCCAGCCTCCACCTGCTAGAGATCAAGTCAGACGCTTTTCTCATTCCCGAGGCTCTGGGTAACCTGGGTTTCCCCACCCACCTCCGGAAGCTGCTTTTGGATCCTGTCCTTGGTGATCTAGCATTGCACAGCGATGTCCCCTGTGTGGGTCTTTCCCTGTCCCTTGCGGGTGGACCCTCTCAACCTTTTGTTCTGGGACAGCTTTGTGAATTGTTTCACTGGCGATTTCCTTCCCTGTTCCCTGGAACTATTTCTAATCAAATACTGGAATCCAAGAAGCTCAACAAATTCCAAGCACAAGAACCATGAAGAAAACTGTATCAAGATATATCATGATTTCCAAAATACTGAAAAAGAACAAAGCTGGAGGGCTCCACAGTTACTTCCTGATTTCAAAACTTACTATAAAGCCATAATCATCAAAATAGTGTGGTACTGGCACAAGGAGAGATATAGAGACCAGTAATACGGAGTCCAGAAATGAATACTTATATCTACGGACAACTGATCTTCAACAAGAGCGCCAAGACCATTCAATGGGAGACCATGTCTCTTCAACAAACGGGGTATCCACATTTAAAAACAGGACGCCGGATCCCTACCTCACACCATGTATGAAAACTCCAAATGGATCATTGAACGTCATTTACCAGAATAACAGCTAAAACCAATAGAAGTCTCAGGAGAAAAGATAGGGGTAAAACTTCATGATCTTGGATTTGGTAAGGGGGGTCTTATTATGTGCCACCAAAGGTACAACAAAAGAAAAAAAAAGATAAACTTCATCAAAACTTAAAATATGCACTAAAAGTCATTAGCAAGAAAGGGAAAAGATACTCCACAGAATGGGAAAAAATCACGTATCTGATAAGGATCTAGAAAATATGAAGAACTCCTACAACCGGACAACGGAAGACAACCCAATTTAAAAATGGGCGAAGAACTTGGATCGGCGTTTCTCCAAACAAGACACACAAATGACCAAAAAGCACATAAAAAGATGCTCAACATCACTGTCATCAGGGAAATGCAAATCAAAACCACTTCCTCCCACCATGATCATGAAGCAAAACAGAACCCCCCCCCCCCACCCTAGAGAACAACAGTGTGGACAAGGACCTGGAGAAACCAGAGTCTCTGTGCACAGGTGGTGGGAATGTGAAATGGCACAACCACTGTGGAACAGTTTAGGGGCTCCTCAAAGAATGAAACAGAATGACCACGTGACCCAGCAATTTCACTCGTGTGCATATAACCCAAAGAATTAAAAACGGGCCTTTAAACAAAATACTTGGACACACATGTTCATGCCAGCACAATTCCTAACAGCTAAGAAGTGGAAACAACCCAAACGTCCATCAGCTGTCAAAAGGACACACAAAACGTGATCCGTGCACACGACGGGGTGTTATTTGGTCATAAATAGGGATGACGTACTGACAGCTGCTACAGCGTGGGTGAACTTCAGATGCTGAGCGAAACAAGCCACAGACGGACGAGAGGCCAGATTGTAGGATTCTGTTTATATGGCGCATCCCAACAGACAAACCCAGGGGGTGGATGTGGGGGGTGTGAAGTGCATGGGACTTGGCTACACGAGGAGGTGGCTGCACGACACTGAGAACATACACTTTTTAAGTTTTTTTTTTTAATGTTATTTTTGAGAGAGAGAGAGCACAAGCAGGGGAGGGGCAGAGAGAGAGAGAGGGAGACGCAGAATCCAAAGCAGGCTCCAGGCTCCGAGCCGTCAGCACAGAGCCCGACGCGGGGCTCGAACCCACAAACCGTGAGATCGTGACCTGAGCCGAAGTTGGACGCTCAACCGACTGAGCCACCCAGGCGCCCCAAAAACTTACACTTTTAAATCGTTCATTTAAGGTTATGCGAATTTCACCTCAATGAAGAAACCCCCAAACACTGAAGTCACTGTAACCAGCCCCGGTACCCAGGAGACAGCACCTCCGTGTGAGGGCTCCAAACAGGCCCATCCTTCCCTAGCCGCCTTTCTGCTGCTCCGCATCATAGGCTCTTCTCCAGAAGAGCACTTTCCTCCACTTTTATCCACCCTGCTCTGGTCATTTGCCACGAGGGCTCACCCGCCTGGCTGTATCCTGTTTGATAAGATTTTCTTGCTGAGCTGTTTTAGAAGAAAGGTAAAGAAACACACATCTACTCCGATAAACCGTAAGCGGATTCACCGAGGCGGCCAGGTGTTAGTAAAAGGGAAGCTAGCGTCCACGCTGGCCCCGGGCTAAGCATCCTACACCCGCTGCTTGCTACCCGCTCCTGACGACAACGCCCAGCGTCAGGCAGTTACAAATCACGCGTGTGGGTTCTGTGTTTACAAAAGGTAGAGCACGGACCCCGGCGAGGCAAGGTGAGGCGTGGGCGCGGTCAGAGCTGTACCGTGGCCCCCGCAGGTCTGGGCTCCGAGGTGCTTCCTGACTCGGTCTTCCGGTCGCGCTCCCGAGCGGCCACGAAGTTCAGCAAGTCGATGGCAGTGACGACCCCGAACACCGTCTGCCTCTGACTGGACTTGCCGTTGCTGTGGTCTGCGGAGGAACAAGACAGCAGGTGTAAAGGGGTCTCCGCGCAGAGTCCGTGAGAGGCGGCCGCGCCCCGGAGGCCCTGCCCTGGAGCCGCCCATGGTCCACGCGGGCCCAACACCACGTGCGGTCTTCTGACACGAGACGCCTGGGCGAAGCTGGCTTCTCCGCCCCGTGTCTGCCCGGCCGGACGCCCCAGGTTTCACTAAGCAAGCAATCCGAGCGTCCCCCTGGGCGCCCGATGCTTGAGTTTGGCGAGAAGTTCCTACATCTCCCACACCCGTGAACTACACCCCCGGCCTGTCTTCAAACCCCTGCCTTTCTCTCAGGCCTAAATGAACACCAGCCCCTTCCCACCGCGCCGTGCAAAGCGCAGAGAGGGTTTTTGAGACGGGTAATTTTATGTGTCCGCTTGATGAAGTCACGGGGTGCCCAGATATTTAGTCAGACGTTACTCTGGGAGTCTGTGAGTGAGACGTGATATTTGAGCACAGGGAGGAGAGAGAGGATCCTCCCTAATGTGGTGGGCCTCACCTAATCAGCCAAAGGCCCGAAGAGAACAAAAAGGCTGACTCTCCGAGCGAGAGGACATCGTTCCTGTCTTTGGACTCAGACTGAAACACTGGCTCTTGGGTCCTGAGCCTGCCCCCTCACCCTGCAGGGGACCCACCGGCCTGGTCACCCGGTTGGTCAGCCAACTCCTTATACCACAGCTCTTTCCCCACGTCCACATATCCTGGTGACACTTTCCCCCGAGGACCGTGACGGACGTACCATGGCCAGGCCCCCCCTTTCCCAGCACCACACCTATGGCTGGCTGTCCCTCGTGCCTTTGAGGGCAGAGGTCCCGGCGAGTGGGGGGGGGGGGGGGGGCGGGGACCCAGCTGGCATGCTCGGAGAACCTCGGGAGAGGAAGAGGTACCGGACGGACAGACGGCCGCACGCCTCCGCAGGGGACGGCGGCCTCTAGCGGCCTCTCCAGTCTGCCCTGCAGACCCTCCAGGAGAAACCCGTCCAGAGCCCGGCATGCAGGCTTTCTGGAAAAAGGGCCACGGGGTCTCTGCCACGACCGCTCGCCTCTGCCAGCACCGCAGGAGGCGGCCGGGGGAAATGCTGCCAGGCGGACTGTGAACTTGGGACTCTGGCCTTTTTCTGGTACAAGTTCAAATGTGAGTCAACAGCCTAGGAGGAAGAACCCTCCCACTCGAGCCTGGGGCCTGGGGGTCCAGGACCCCAGACGCCCTCCTCCGCCCTCAGAGGCTCCGACTGTGACCACAGAGCCATTTCCGGCGGGGGGGGGGGGGGCAGGGCGTACATACCTGAGGGCCCCCCCACCACGCCCGTCAAGGCCAGGTCCCGCGCTGTGGAGCCAAGGACGGGACGGGCGTTAGAGTCGGGGCAGACCGGGCCCCAAGACCAGCCCCCGCCGGGAGGGTGGGCACTCTGGGCTCCTCCCGGTCCTCCTCGCTTCTCCAGCCCTCATCCCCGCCCAGGACCGGACGCATCCCCCGGCCTGTGGGGACCCGCCAAAGAGGCCCAGAAGGGGCTTTGTGCGCGGCAGTTCAAAAGCCCTGTGGCCTCTCTGGCAGGGACCACAGAAGGCTCCCTCCGAGATCCACAGTCACAGGCTGGTGGGAGCTGGAGGTCAGCACCCCCTTCCCCCACCCCCCACCCCCCGACACCCTCTGAGGGATGAGGGCCTCATCGCCCCGCGGAGCTCCCGGCCCAGCCCGGCCCACAGCAGGCCCACTCACACTGGATCTGCTCGTGGACCACCAGGGCGAAGTGGTCCGTTTCCAGGATGTGCGACAGCTTGCCCAGCGGGTCCGTCAGCCGGATCTGGAAGAGAACGTGCGGTCGGTCAGCGCTCCCAGGACAGTCCCGCCAGGCCTCAAGCTGGCGGAGCCTGAGGGCCACTGCCTGCCAGGCCTGACAGTGAAAGGAGCAAAGCAAAGGCTGGGCATCGCTCCAGAACATTCTCCTCTAGTCTTTTGCCGATTCAGAAACCGAATGCAGGATGCAGAGGGCGACACAGTGCACATAAGACGCTTAGATGAACCATGAGTCCTTGGAGAGACACAGGACAGAGCCATTTAGAAAGGCTTCCCACACTCTGACCCCAACTCTGACATTCTGGAAGAGGCAAAACTAATGAGAAGCTCAGGGAGGGGTGCCGGGGTGGCTGAGTCCGTTAAGCCTCCAACTTTGGCTTTCGGCTCAGGTCATGATCTCGCAGTTCATGAGTTCGAGCCCCGCGTCGGGCTCTGTGCTGACAGCTCGGAGCCTGGAGCCTGCTTCGGATTCTGTCTCCCTCTCTCTCTGCCCCTCGCCCGCTCACACTATGTCTCTCTCAAAGGTAAACATTAAAAAAAAAAAGAAAACTCAGGGAGATACAGGGGGAGAGGGGTTTACACACAGTACCGGTCTATGGGATACTGGAACAGCTACATTTGCCACAACCCCGGGGCCCGTGGAAGGCACAGACAGACCCCCTATGAAAACTAGCGCTTATCGGTCACCTGCCCCAACAAACACCAGTGCAAGACGTAGTAACAATGGCGAGCTGTGTGGAGAAGGCAGACGTGGGTGCTCGCCCCGCACCACCTGCTCAAGACAAACTGTGAGAACTTACAGTAAAAACAGGGTCCACCTTCTGAGGATCGACACCCGTGCCTCACGAGAAGTGTGCTCCCACCAGGTGGGAAAGGGAGTGTGGGGGACACAAAATGGACAGAAGACCCAGGAGGGAAAGTCAGGATGGGGGCGCTGGAGGAGCGGTCATGATCGGAGACCCTGGCCCTCGTGCGGGAGCAAGGCTGGCCCCCGGTGGCCCACCCAGCGCCCAGGTGTTCCCTCGCCCCCAACATCGCCAACGCCCGGCTCGGACCTCAGCCAAGACCGGAGATGGGCTTCGGGCTGACCGCCTGGAACCCAGAAGTCACGGTGACCACACGTCCAGAGGGAAGAGGTCTGCTGTCAGCAAGAGGCCTAAAGGGCTCCTGTCTTTGGAAAATCAGCGGAGGATGCTGTTCAATGAGTTCAGCCTCCCCGGCCCTCGGGGGGCTGTCACCCTCATGCCTAGCACTCCCCAAGAACGGACCCCGTCCCCGCACTGGGAACGCAAGTGTGCGGTAAACGCAGGTGACGTCTCTACAAGTTGAACTCACCCGAGGCCATACTTCCATTTGAAAGATCTTCCTGGTTTTAAATGACCCGCAGGGAGAGGCGAACGCGGTGAGGTGGGGCATTCGGAGAATGGAGTGAGCCTAGCCCCCGGCCCCCGCCGGCATCTACACGGGCTGGGGCTCTACCGCGGGACCTCCTTCCCTCCTGCTCACACCGCAAGGTTCTCAGCTTAGTTACGGATGGGGCGTCAGCAGCCCAGCCGCGGGGGTCACCTGGTGTAAGCCACGGCACTCGGCCATCTCTTTACGCTCCCGGGGAAGTCTGACCCGGAGAGCCCTCTGTCCCCCACGGCCTCCACTGCCATCAGCGCCCCGGGAGGGGTCACAGGGGCTGGCTGACCCTCTCTGGGGACACAGTGAGGGGAGTGTTCATCAGACGTGAGCCGGACAAGCCCTGGTCAGCCACACCGGAACCTAGCCCGGCGCCCTTCCTATTTGGACTCTGGTACTGGGGGGGGGGGGGGGGGGGGTTCCGTGGGAAAAGACCAGCGCTCACGGCTCAGGAGACCAGGGGAAGAGCCTCTGGGGGTGGGTCTGGGGGTGTCCAGCACGTCCACACCGGGCACCAGTGCACGCTGAAGTGTTCACAGCAGCGCCGGTCCACGGAAGCCAGCTTCCGCCAAACGCTTTCTGTAGGCCACGCGCTGGATGTGGTCAAAAGACCACGGGGGGTCACGAAGAACCAGGTGGTAAGGGAGCCACAGCGCACCCAGGTGGCCAGGCCCCCACGGGGCAGCAGGAAGGGCCAGCACCCGGCAGGGCGGCGGTGCCCAGATGTCGGGTCCCACCCAGGCTGTCTACTGCGGCCCCTGCACTCCCAAGACAGGATCTGGAACGCGGAGGCTTGGAGCCCCTGCTGAAGGAAGACACCTGCCTCCCCCCACACCCGCCCCTGGGAGCGCAGGGCAGAGGGGAGCAGGTGCACGGCGGCCCCCGACGCGGTCGGCTCCTCCGGCCCCGCCCGGCAGCTCAGCGGCGGGAACTGAAGTCCCTGCGCCGAGACCCAGAGGGGTCCGGCCGAGGGCCTGGCCGCGCTCTGGGGGCGGAGGCGTGGCTGAAGGTGTGACGTGGCCTCTCAGGGAGGGAACAAGATACAGACTTGGGCGCCGGGCGGCAGCCAGCGGCTCTGCCAGCTTGAAGACAGACCCATGGAGCGGAGCCCCCACCGGAGAGAAGGCTCCCCCGACCAGGCCAGCTCGTGGAAGGCCCCGGCACGGGCCAGCGGCACTCGGGGCGGGAAGGGACCAGCATGCACGGCCCCGGGGGATGGGTCTCACCACACTACGCTGTGGGAAAGGCACACGAGTAGCACATGCTGCGTGCACGGGTCTGCAGAGCACATACCGCCTGCAGCGACGAGAGGGGCGTCGGCGGGGGCGGAAGGGGGGGCGGGCGGGGGAAGCCTTCGGGGTAAGGGATACGTGCGCTCGTGACCGTGGGGACAGCTTCGTGGGTGCGTATTCACGTCAGAACCATCGAATGGGCTAGGTGGGACACGACCCCGTGTGGCAGTTACGCCTCGGCGGAGGGAACAGCTGAGAAGCCGGCGGGAAGGGCGCCCACGCTCGGCCTGGCTGGCCAGCCCCTCGCCCGTGACACCGGGCTCAGTGACGCCTCACAGAGCTTCCCCACAAGAAAACACGCTCGCGCGCTCGGTGCTCCAGGGGGTGACAGGCCCTGGGGCACAGAGGGTGAGCGCATCGCGCGGGGGCGGCGGGGGCACCAGCTGCGGGAAGCGTCGAGGTTGGAGGAAGGACAGGGGACGAGGAGGAGGGGGTGACAGTCCAGGCCGGGCAGCGGCTCCCAGAGGGCCTAGCGGAAGGGGCCCTGCAGGGCCCGTGAGACAGGTGATGGCCGAAAGTGGAAGGAACACGGATTCTGGGGCCATGTCAGCTGCGTGGTGGGAAATTCCTCCCTGGCTCTGGACTCAGCCCCTC
Source organism: Prionailurus bengalensis (assembly GCF_016509475.1). NCBI lineage: Eukaryota > Metazoa > Chordata > Mammalia > Carnivora > Felidae > Prionailurus > Prionailurus bengalensis. The sequence goes on along the minus strand of NC_057350.1, from coordinate 3,151,172 downwards.
AAATCCAACACGGCCAGCGGCCGCCTTCCCTCACCAAGTGCAGGACAAGCTGGTGGGGAGTCGGCGCCAGGGACCAGGGAGAGGGGACGCCCGACCGCACCACCTTGGGGCCTCTGCCCGGCCCATCGAGGGGCCGTGATCATGTAAGGACATCCACGGGCCCCAACCAGCCCCGGCAACTCCCCAGAATGTTCTCGGCCTGCCGGGCATTAACGAACGTGCACAGAGAAGGCACAGGCCCAGCGTTGCAGAACGACCGTGCTGGCGGGCGCCCGGCTTGGCCGAGACGGCCTCGGGATGCTGACCCCCAGGTGAGCCCCCACCAGCGAGGGCCGCCTGCAGAGCAGGGGCAACACCTTGGGTTTATGGGCTTGGGCGCAGCAGGGGCCCCGGCACCCTCTCACGGGGAGCACTGAGCCCCGCCTTCGAGGGCAGGCCCGGGTCTCGAGCGAAACAGAGCTCGTACCTGTTTGAACTGCTTATAGAGGACTTTTCGAACTTGGTCTGACGGCTGAACCTTCCCAGCGAGCAGGGACGACAGCATGTTCCCCAGGGTCACCATCCCCAGGATCACCCTGGGAAACAGGGGTCAGGGGTCAGTGCGGGCACCCCTCTTCCCTCCCAAGGACAGAACACGCCCACAGCCACCCTCTGCTCAGGCTGTGCTCCGTGGCCAGACGTGGAATCTCTCTGAGAATTCAACCAGGAAGTGGGGTGCCTACGCGTGGGTATAGAGTGACCGACGCCCGGCCCTGGGGGCTGCCTGTCCAGTGCGGGGACACCACAAACCAGCGAGTCTCGGGCGCCTCCATTCTGACCAGCATCGCGGGGAAACAGCTGGCAGCGTCCCAGGTGGTGGGCTCGGTTCTAGAATTGGGACGGTCTCGGGAGACTGCTGGCTGGCCACGGCCTTCCAGTGCTGGCCACGAGCCACGGCACGGCCGGTCCTCTCCCGCCGCCCCCCCCCGCACGTGCCCAGAGTGCAGGGACGCCGCAGGAGGGGCCCTTGGGCCGTAAGAGCTAGCGTGGCGGGTGCGCATGGGCAAGTCGTCCGACGGGCCAACCGCGACCCCGCCCCGTCCGGGAGCTTGGGACCCTGGCCCTGCGGCTCCGGGCAGAGCCCCGGGTTGGGGTGGCTGACACTGACCCTGATTCGTCGACCACGGGCACCTGGTCGAAGCCCTTCTCGCGGAGGATCTCGATGGTGTGCTCGCAGGTGACCGTGGGCAGCACCGTCAGCGGGGCCGACAGGCTCAGCTCCTGAACTCGCAGGTGCCACCACCTGGGGCCGCGAACCGGGAGGCGGGAGGGAAGGACAAGTACACTCACTGCAAGGCTCAGCGCAGAGGGATGACGGCCGGCCGGGTGCAGGACGGAGCACAGGGGCCTGGACTTGGGAGCACGGTCTCCGCTCAGACACACCCTTACCACGGCTTTGTCACGGTGAAGTCCTCCTCCTTCAGGAAGCCCTTCTGCATCATCCATTTGTCACTCAGGAATTTGGACCTACGGGCATCAAGAAGCCGCTGGGGCCCGGGCGGTCCTGAGAGAGCCCAGCACCACTCGCGGGACACCGTGGCTCCAGACGAGACCCCGAGCGGCCAGCGGGGTCTGCAGGGTGAGGCCGGGGAGCCGGGCCTCGGAGACCCCAGCAGGGAGTGCCGTGGGGGCACCCGGTCGACCCGCGAGCCTGGCCTGCGTCTGCGGGGGGCGCAGAGAACGGCGTCTGTCCCGGAGCCCAAGCCGGCAAGCCCGCTCCCGGCTCCGGGGCGGCCTCCCGGCCGAGGAACAGAGGGAGCGCCTCCCTCCCAGGGGCTGAGGACACTGGCCCCGGCTCGGGGCTGCCTGGCTGGGACCCGCCCCAACCTGCCACCCGGTGACCAAGACACGCGGGAGGACACGCTCGGTCCTTCGCATGACCGGTTCCGTCTACCGCTCACGGCTACCCCATCTCTCTGCCCCAACACCCGCCCCGTCTCCCTCCCGTTCACCCCACCTCCCGCATACCCCCACCCTGTCCCCCACCCCCCACTGGCCCTGTCTTTCTCCCCTCCCCCACCCCATCTCTCCCCCCACCACACCACCCTCTCTGCCCCCTGCGGACCTGCCCTCTCACCTGCACCCCTGCTCCGTGTCTCCCTCACCCACCCGCCACGTCTCCCACAGACCTGCCCTGCTTCTCACACCCTCCAGCGTGCACATGCTCACACGTCCACACAGCAGGCCTGTCGAGCTCACGGGGAGACGGGCATCCTGACTGACTGGGGCACGCACGCAGCCCAGCTCAGGGCAACTTGGCGGTGGGAACCCTTGTGAACCCCCGCGCCCCCTGGGAAGCCAACTCGGGGCACCCCCAGCACGCAGGCAATGGAGGGAATCGTGAGGGTTTGGCGGGTGGGCGCCAGGGGGGTCCTCAGCTCCCCGTCCCCCAGAAGCCTGCTACAGAGCAGCCTGGCGCACAGGCAGAGCCGTAGGCCCAGGGGCCACCGGCTGGACCTATGGCCCTCAGAGCTGGGACACAACACACACGAACGCCCAGTACCATCGGGCCGGAAGGGGCCGTGGGGGCCACCGGCCAGACACTTCCCAGCAGGTCCTGAAGGGCGGCCTGAGCCCACCCAGGGATCTCCTCAGTCAGAGGGTGGAGGCCGCAAGGGGGCGAGTGGGGGAGGGCAGCTCACAGGAGACCCGTGGGAGGGGCGACGGGGGCAGGAGGGGCTGAAGTGGGCAAGGAACCCCCTCCAGGGGGCGCTCTGCCAGACGCACCGGCCGCCCTGAAGGTGCGCGGACTCATAAGCGTGTCTAGAGGACCCCAAGACGGGGACCAGACAGGCTGAGACACAATGGGGAGCCCGATGGGGAGCCCGGGGCCAGGCGCAGGCAGAGCTCACAGGGGTCCCGCAGACCCCCACCCTCCCTCCTCCTTGCTGTCTGATCTCCGGGGCGGCCCGTCAGCGAGAGCCCCCGGGGCGTGCGGGGCTCAGGAGGACAGAGAGACGCGGGCGGGGGAGGGCGCGTCTTACATGTAGTTGCGCACCGAGTCCGGCAGAATCACCACGCAGCGCTGGCCCTCCTGCAGCTCCTGGGCAGCCTTCACGGCCACCGACATGGCGCTGCCGGCACTGCCACCTGTGGGGGGACGGGGGGGGGTGGCGTGAGCACCTGCGTGCGAGCCGGGGAGCCACCCGCAGGGCCTGGCTCTGGGGGGAGGACCCCGCTTCTCACTGCACCCGCACCGCTCTGGCAGCACGGAGCTCCACGTCCGCCCAGGCTTCGTCACTAAACCCTCCCCGAGGAAGCACAGACACCCCACAGCGAGCCGCGTGTCCTCTCGGCCGTCAGTCCCTGGGGGTCTAAATCCAGCGCTTCCCTCGGGGGCCTTGGGGCTCCGAGCGGAGACAGCCGGTGGGGAGCATGGTCCCATCTCCTTCTGACCCTGGAGGCCCGCGTCACACATGCCCCCCAGCCTCTCCAGGGCATTCCCGGCACCCTGTGCCAGCCCCAGACCCCAGGTGAGGGCTGGACTTGGCTGGAAACAAGTGTCCACAGGGCGCCTGGGTGGCTCAGTCGGTTAAGCGTGTCTGACTTCGGCTCAGGTCACGATCTCGCGGTCCGTGGGTTCGAGCCCCGCGTCGGGCTCCGTGCTGACAGCTCGGGGCCTGGAGCCTGCTTCGGATTCTGTGTCTCCCTCTCTCTCTGCCCCTCCCCTGCTCATGCTCTGTCTGTCTAGCACTCAAAAATAAATGAACATTTTGGGCGCCTGGGTGGCTCAGTCGGTTAAGCGTCCAACTTCACCTCAGGTCACGATCTCGCGGTCCATGAGTTCGAGCCCTGCGTCGGGCTCTGGGCTGACGGCTCAGAGCCTGGAGCCTGCTTCGGATTCTGTGTCTCCCTCTCTCTCTGACCCTCCCCCATTCATGCTCTGTCTCTCTCTGTCCCAAAAATAAATAAACGTTAAAAAAAAATTAAAAAAAAATAAATGAATATTAAAGAAGAAAAAAACCAAAAAAAAAACAAGCGCCCTAAAAGCTTTGGCCTCACCCCCAAACCACTGACGGCATCGCCAGGACGCCTCTCAAGGTGGGGCCGGCAGGAGGCAGACGCCCACTCGTACCCGGACCCCGCTGCCCACTTCGCCGGGAGCGCAGAGATGGCGGCTGTTTTCTTCTTCTGTTGAGCTACTGGGGGGTTGCTACGTCCCCAGGCCCCTCACAGCTCACACTCCATCCCCTCTCGGATCTGCGGGCCACGCCTGTCCTCAGCGAGACAAAGCCTGAGGACCCCAGGGGCCCAGGAACACAGACCCAGAGCTCCAGCCATGTTCTGGAAGGGCACCTCTGCTGGGAGCATGACGGCCCTGCCGAGGGACAGACGGGCGGACGGCACCTGACAGGCGCGGCCCGCGGCTTCAGAACGAGGGTGTCTTTTACACGTGGCCCGGAGGTGGGCGGGGGGCAAGTGCACCCCAGAGCCCGCCCGGCACTCACCGCACAGCAGCCCCTCCTGTGCAATCAGCATCCGGGCGAAGGCAAAAGCCTCCTCATCGTTGCTCTTGAACCACTTGTCCACCACCTGCAGACAGGACCCAGATGGAAAGCTCTGGAGGGGCCCGGGCCCTTCCGTGGTGGGGGTGTGGCCACAGCCGTGCCTGCAACCTCACAGGTGCGCCAAGGCCAAGACCCTCATCGGAACGTGGCCCGGCCCCACATCTGCGACCGGATTCTCAGGGCTAGAACCCTAGAACTTTCTATCTCTCCTGGTCCAACACATTCTGCCCCTGGCATCGAAACTGTCCGCCAGCCCCCGCCGCACAGCTCTGTCCCCACAGGTCCACCCTAGACAACTCCCCCCCCCCCCCCGACAGAATTACGCTTTAGGGTCCCGAAAGAGAGCCCTGTCTGGCTAGGGTCCTTATCGTTCACTTTGCTTCCCTGCCCTCACCACCCACGCCCTCTCCCTCTGCGGGGGCCGGGCCCGTGCCCACGGCCGTCTCAGCGTCTCCGCCCACCAGGGCCCTGGCACACACTCGATACGGTGCCACCTGTTACCCACCCTTGACGGCGAGGCCACGCTTCGCCCGCCTGCTCATGCAGCCCCCACCATTCCGCGGCCCCTCTGTTGGAAAACAGGTCAAGGGCGTTCGTACCCAGAGGGCTGGACCCGTGCCTGGGAGTGCCTACCGTCCGGTCCAGCACCGTGGGGATGAAGTCGTAGCCGATCCCTTCCACCTCGTAGACCGTCTGCTCTGACTGGTTCAGCTCCTCGGGCTCTGCGAGGATGGAACCCTCGGGATCCACCCCGATGATCTAGAGGGGGCGGCATGAGGGCCCGAGTTGGGCAACAGTCTCATCTGGCCGTGCCTGGCTTTTTATGGGGGTGGCCAATCCCACCCCTAGCAAGCATCCGGAGAAGACCTGCCCTGGGGTGTGGCCGTGTCCCCAGGCCTCAGGCCCCAAGTGCTGGGGACATTACAAGGTACACATTCACCTGGGGTACTCCGAGAGGACACAATGTGGTCGGTGGGGGTAAGGTAGCTTCCCAGGGGAGAACCAGGTGAGCAGGGTGCCCCAGGAAAGCCCTGACTGCCCCTGTGGGGGCAGCCGGAGCCTTTGGGGATGGATGGCAGAGAAATGGCCGGAAGGAGAAAAGTGCTCAGGACCCCCAGCTGGAAGTTTCTACAAGCCCCTCCCCGGGTCCACGCTTAACTCCAAATCCAGATGTTTCCCCCCCCCACCGCCCCTCCCGCCAAGCACAGCACATGTGGGACGTGACCCTAAGAGCTTAGAGCTTCTGGAACGATCCTTGGAGACCATCCAAATCGACCGTCCCACCCCCAGAGCATCGGGGCGCCTAGGTCATGGGTCACTCCCAAGAAGAGGCAGACACACAAGGTGCAAGACAAGCTGTAAGCAGAAATGTCAGGACAGGGAACTTGCAGCTCTAAAGCAGAGGCCACCCTGGGGACCCAGGGCCCAGAAGCTCGACGGTCCCGCCTCCAACCGCAGATGGGGCCACAGGTGACAGAGGTGCACACGTCCGGGCCCACCCGCCTCCGACGCCCGTCTGCAGCCCCTGGCTCACTCACTTTGCACCCTGGGCATTTCTCCTTCAGCTTCCTGGCGACGCCCGTGATGGTGCCACCCGTGCCCGCCGAAGCCACCAGCATGTCCAACTTCCCTGATGGGAGAAGCTGTGTCAGGGGGCCACCCTCCGGCCACAGCTCAGCCGGCTCGCCACGCTCAGCAGTAAGTAAAGATGCAACCAAAACGCAGGCCGGTTCTCAAGAAGTTCAGAGAGAAGCTGTTGTCACATTTCGACAGCGTCTCATGACAGTTCTAGAGCTTGAAAGAAGCATCCGCAGCCACAGCGAGCCAGTGGGCTCTGTTTAGTCTTTGCTGGATAACACGTGGCCACCGCAGCCCCCATCTGGTGCGAAGCCGTGAAGGGCGTCTGGACGCGCTGCCAGGACCCGCCGCGCGGTGGCTGCCGCGGGGACGGGGCCCGGGGAGGCCCTTTGCCGGGCCCCTCTTACGCTTCAGGTAGGACTAAGTGAACTGAATTATAAAGGAAATAAATAAATCCCTCAGGCTCGGCCCGAAAGTCACTGGGCTCTCCGCCTGCTGCGTGGCCGGCCCAGGCATCCTGCAGACAAGTCGGTGCGGACACCCGTGCCGAGGCAGAGGGCTGTTTTTGCCAAAGGAGAGAATTCTCACACGTAAAACCCGGGTGAGCACACCCTTGGAACCTTGCCGCCTGGCTCCTAGGCCTGGAACGAGGTCGCGTGTGGGCCGGTGCCAGCGCCAGGTTCCAAGCGGCGAGGCCCATCGCCTGGCACCTTCTCCCTGAAACCTCTTAGGGAAACACGCCCCCACCCCCTCCCGCTCCCCCCCCCCCCCCCCCGCCGGACTTGGCTCTCAACGTGTACAAAGGCTCCAGGGACACTCATGTCCGTACAGGAAGTAAACCAACCCCCGGCACCACCATCCGGCTCAGGAGACGAGAAAACCCAAGTGTTGGATTCAGCGCTCGGATCGGGGCCTGATGCCAAGGGCTTTCGACGGCATGGAGCCCAGGGAGGGCTCCAGCACCAACCAGCCTGGCACGCTTTCGTTCCCCGCACGCAGGAGCTCCCACGGGTCTGGAAGGACCTACTGCTGGGCGCACGAGCAGAACCACGTGATACGTTTGGTGTTCCAGGCGACGCACAGGCAAAGCCCGAGAAAGGACACCCCTCTGGAGAAATGCGCTGGAAAGCACTTCACGGAGAGGGGACGCTTGGGCTGGGTTTTGAAGGACGGACAGGAGTTTACCGAGGAGGGGTAAGTGACCCGTGCGCTCCCAGGCCAGCAGGGACAGATGCAGCGAAGGCGGACGGAGGGGCGGGACGCAAGGACTCACCGTCACACTGCTGCAGGATCTCCTCGGCGGTGGTGTCGTAGTGAGCGAGGGGGTTGCTGGCGTTGCGGTACTGTGTGGAGAGACGGCGGAGGGGCTGAGTGGGGTCAGGAACGCCGAACGGGCAACAGCCCCGGGGCGTCAGGCCGACGGCTCAGGGCGAGCCGGAGCGGATCCCGGCAGATCAAGCCAGTGGCCGGCGGCGCGGGCGGTTTTAGGAAGCTCGACCAGCACAAGACGTTGACTCGAGCCCTCCGGGAGGTGCGGTTTCTGAACTCACCCAGAGGGGAGACGGGGGAGGCCGAGAGCCCCGGTGAAAAGGTTTTCGTGTGTCTTACACCTGTACAACAGCTTCCGGGTGCACCGCCAAAACCGTTCCGGCCCAGGCGCTGAGCGCAGCCCTCCAGAGGCGGCCCGGGAGGCGGGGGCGCCAAAGGCTCGGCGGACCTGGCCGCCACCTGCCGGAGCGCCGGGCAGGCCGGGAGAGGCCGGCGACCGCGCGCCAGCCGCCTCTGCAGCCCCCGACCCCGACGGACGCCCCCCAGGGCGCCCCCGATGTGGGTCCACACCCCCGAGCGCACGCTCGCCCCCAGACCCCGGCCTCACCTGGTCCAGGATGTGAGAATTGGGGATCTCGTTCCGTAGCCTCCAGGCCACCCCCACGTGGGACTCCGGGGAGTCAAATCTGGCCGTGGTGGGCGTCCTCACAATCTCGGCCCCCAGGGCCCGCAACACATCCACCTATGGAGGAACACGGAGGCCCGCGTCTACCCCCGGGCCCGGTGCACGGGCCCGGGCCCCTCGGGACAACCCCTGCCCCCACCTTCTCCGTGCTCATCTTCTCTGGCATCACGATGACGCAGCGGTAACCCTTCACGGCGGCAGCCAGGGCCAGCCCGATCCCTGGGGACAGTGCACGGGGTGAGAGGGGGCCATGGCGCCCCACAGACCCCGCTCTGGGTGCCCACGGCCAGGAAGGCCCAGGGAGAGGGCACTCAGATACCAAAAAGGCCTGAGGTCACCCCCTTCTGTCTCGAATGAGGGAGTCGGGGCAGAGAACGCCCGAGGTAGAAACGCAAAGGGGATGTGCCCCCTGAGAAGCAACGCAGGCGGGAAAACGTGGAACCCGGCGCCTCCGGCTTCCCCTGGGGACCGCCCTCCAAATGCACGCATTACGTGCTGCCCAAGCGAGTCGGGGGAGGAGGCCGGCCGGACAGGCCAGGGGACCCTCCCGGCCCGTCCCGGGACCCACCTGTGTTCCCGGACGTAGGCTCAATGATGGTGTCCCCGGGCTTCAGGGTCCCGGCCCGCTCGGCGTCCTCAATCATGCGCAGGCTGATACGGTCCTTCACGCTCCCGCCCGCGTTGAAGAACTCACACTTGGCCACTGGGAGCCAAGGGCGAATCAGGACAGGAGGAGGCTCCCCCCCGCCCCCTGGCTGATCCCCACGACCTCCTATTATGCGACACGCCCAGCACGTGGGGACCGTAAACCACCCCCCTCCGTTCTCGCCCCCACCTGCGCCCGGAGCAGCGTGCTCGCCCACCGGGAAACTGCCCCCTGCCCAGCCACCCACTGTCCAGCCCGAGTGGCAACTCCGAGCGACGAAGAGAAGTGAGGAGCCCCCTGCTGGGTGGGTGGGCCAGGAAAAGCCCCCCTTGGGGCAGCACGGGCCCAAGAGCCGGACACACAGCAGGGGGCCGGTGTGAGGCAGGGCGGCTCGCCCCGTCCAACTGGGGCCTGCCCAGCGCTCCACGCCTGCCTCCCATCAGCCTGCTCACCGGGAGAGGCCCTCGCCCAGCGACATGGGGCTCTGCGTGCGGGTGGCCCCCCTGCTCACCGAGGACAAGGCCGGACGTGGCTCCCCCGATTCCCACCGCCTCATAACGGACGGTCTATCCCCACAGAACCAGCTGAACACAGAGACAACCGCTTCCTGCCCAGCCCACGCCCGAGACCCTGCATCACAAAGATGGACCCCGTTGTGACGTCTCCTCCTCCTCAGGTCTGGGGAAGGTCAAGCTCCTTCCTGGTTGGGTCCTGCCTTCCACGTTGGCCCAGAACACGCTCCCCGGGTCTCCACACTCTGTCTCCTCATTCGGGCCCCGACCAGAGCGGCCGGCTGTGCCCCGCCACCCCGGCACGTCCCCCTACCGTGCTTTCTTTCTGCTATTACCCGATGGGGTCCCGGACATTCATTAGCCGGCTCACTCCCTGGCCCCTCTTGCCCCCCAGAGGGCCCCAGGGGTGTATGGCCACAACCCTAGGCCCACCGAGCTGCTGCTGGGGCAGGCGCAGGACAGAGGGAGGCGGCCAGGTACTCACAGAGCTCGCACTTGAGGCCAAATTTCTTTCCAATCTTATTGATTCTCACCATGGGGGTGTCCCCGATTTTCTTCAGGATGTCTGGCAAGATTTGGGGGGATTTGGTCCTGAAACAGGGAAGTCCACGATCACTCAGACTTGGCAGACCAGCACGCTGTTTTACATAAACCAAGAAACAAATCCAAGAACTGGCTTGGGTGAGGGATCCGAGTGGTTAATTACACAAACCTACTCGCAGGGTAAAAGGCCACAGGCACATTCCTGCTCACGTGTGCACACATGACACGTGAGGACACCGGTGGGTGAGCCGATGGCAGAAACCCCGTCTGTGGTGTAGCTAACGGTGAGCCGCATCAAGGTCGTTTCCTGGGCAACAGGGGCCGGGGTCAGAGGGCAGCTTGGGGAAGGGACGTGAGACCCCTCTGTATTATTTTGCAACTTTTTATGTTAAATTATTTCCAAGTACAGGGGCGCCTGGGTGGCTCAGTCAGTTAAGCGTCCGACTTGGGCTCAGGTCATGATCTCACGGTTCATGGGTTCGAGCCCCACGTCGGGCTCTGTGCTGACAGCTCGGAGCCTGGAGCCTGGAGCCTGCTTGGGATTCTGTGTCTCCCTCTCTCTCTGCCCTACCCTCCTTGCTCTCTCTCTCAAAAACGAGTCAATGTTAAAAAAAATTACTTCCGGGGCGCCTGGGTGGCACAGTCGGTTAAGCGTCCGACTTCAGCCAGGTCACGATCTCGTGGTCCGTGAGTTCGAGCCCCGCGTCAGGCTCTGGGCTGATGGCTCGGAGCCTGGAGACTGTTTCCCATTCTGTGTCTCCCTCTCTCTCTGCCCCTCCCCCGTTCATGCTCTGTCTCTCTCTGTCCCAAAAATAAATAAACGTTGAAAAAAAAATTAAAAAAAAATTACTTCCAAGTATGGAAGCTGGAGTAGACAACGTGACTTCAACAACAGCTCCTGCCTGGTGCATCCGTTCAGAAAATCTTTTCTGCGGACCTTCACTTCCTTCCATCTCTCGGCACCCGACCCCTGGGATTCCTTGTCCTTTTCTTTTCCTTGATGAGAAAAGGAAGAAAGCTTTTCCCTGATGAAAAAAGCTCCTCCAGAGCTGAGCCCCCTCAGGCTACCTGGCTGTCCACCAGGGATGGACAGCGGCCACAAGGGGTGCACCGGCCACCGGGCATCACTCAGAAAATGTCAGGCACGGGTGACTGAAGCACCCTACTCGAAACAAAACAAAGACCTTGGGGAGTCACCGGTGCCCCTGGGGTCAAGGTCACCATGAACTCCCAGGTGGACGTCCAGGCTCAGTGTGGGATTCCTCATCACCGACCGGCTGTCTCCCTTCGCATTCTAGCGACTGGCTTCCTCTCCCCGTTCTCCCACCTGGTGACAGGCGACAGTCGGGTGCGGACAGCCCGATGGTGTGTCAGTCACGACACAGGCAGTTCCCTCCTCACCCTCAGGGCCCGATGCCAACTGCATACCTTCTTCCTGTCCGTGCCAAGTATGTGCTCACCAAACACCCGCCCGGGGGTGTGCAGCACAGACCTGGGTTTAGCTTCCTACGCCCTCGGATTTCTAATTTACATTCCGTGGTTCCCAAACTTGAGTAAGCCCTCTGCTCCAGGAACCCGGCAAGACCAGATTCCTGGCCTCAGGCCCAGCGCGCCCAGCTCCCCAGGGGGGCCGGAGGCTGCAGTCCACCCTGGGGGCCCAAACAGGCCTCCGCTGGAACAAGCTGGAATCCAGCCTCCAACAGCAGCCTCCCAAGGAGTGGAAGGGACGCCCCCGGCCAGGCCAGGGGCAGCTCACAGCAGGCAGGGCGAAGGGAGAGCTTGGCGGGGGGGGGGGGGGGGGGGGGGGTGGGGGGGGTGTAAAAGCCCCAGGCCTTCCACGTGACGGGCTCAGGGTCACACAGGCCTTTTTTCGCCCACTGCTCGGCTGGGTTCTGGCAGCGAGGGCTCATCGCCTCCTGAGCTCTCGGTGCTCAGACACATTTAATGCTTGGGAATTCTGGAGTTGTAAGTTTTTCATTTCTGCCAGCCCCAGTGAGGCCTGCACCTCCCTACCACCCCTGAGTTCTGATTTTAAAACCCATAATCAGGGGTGTCTGGGTGGCTCAGCTGGTTAAGTGTCCGACTCTTGATTGTGGCTCAGGTCATGATCTCGCGGTTTGTGGGATCGAGCCCCGCATCGGACTCCAGGCTGACAGCAAGAAGCCTGCTTGGGATTCTCTCCGTCCCTCTCTCTCTCTCCCCCTTTCTCCCTCTCCCCAGCTTGTGCACATGCTCTCTCTCCTAAAATAATAATAATAATAATAATAATAATAATGATAATAATAATCATAAATCATAAACCGGCACTCACAAGACAGTGTGATGATGAGGGGAGTCAGTGACCGGCCTGCCCAGCTGCCAGGAACACCTGCTTGGGGCATCGGGACGGATCCACAGGCGCTCCTTGGCTTCCTTGTCCCCTGGAGGTCCCTTCTCCAGGCTCCCTTTCCCTAGGTGTGCCCCTGAGAGGTGGGGGCACCCTGCGGACCCCGTTTCTGCTTGGGGTGTCTCGGACGGCATGCTGGGATCTGGCAAAGGGAGGGGGAGAGACTTGGTTCAGGCCATCTCTAAACACCTGCCGAGGAGTCTGCTTTGCTGCCGGGGACCTGGGCAATCCCGCTCACAGGGTCCCTCTGCAGGGGCAGGGCAGGGCAGGGGGCGTCCACACATTCAAACAGCACAAGGACAAGCACAAAAATGTCGGGCCCAGCTGCTGTGGCCACGGTGTGGCGGTTCCTCAAAAGGTTAAACAGGTTAAACCACCACGGGAGCCAGCATGGCGCTCCTAGGCACACATCCAAAGAGCTGGAGACATCTGTGCACCACGTTCACAGCGACACGACTCACGAGAGGCAGAACGTGGAAACACACCAGACACCTGTCACAGATGCGGGATACACAAAACGCGGCACAGCCATACGACGGAATATTACTTGGCCGTAAAACAGTAATGAAGTTTTCAAATTTATCTGACAGTGGGGAATCTTTGCACAACGTAGACGTGAAATGAAAACAGCAAGTTGTAAAAAGGGCTTCTGTTGTGAGTATCACACGTAAGGACAACTCCATGAAAAACAAAAACAAAAACGGGGCCCCTGGGTGGCGCAGTCGGTTAAGCGTCCGACTTGGGCTCAGGTCATGATGTCACGGTCTGTGAGTCTGAGCCCCGCGTCGGGCTCTGGGCTGACAGCTCGGAGCCTGGAGCCTGCTTCCGATTCTGTCTCCCTCTCTCTCTGCCCCTCCCCTGCTCATGCTCTGTCTCTATTCCTCAATAATAAATAAACGTTAAAAATTTTTTTTATACGAAAATTTTTCTGACAAATACAACACAGTATCGTAAATGGATTTTCTCTCCCTTACGATTTTCCTAACACACTTTTCTCCAGCTTATTGTGAAAGCACAGCATAAATACATGCTATATACAAAACAAGTGTTAACTGACCATTTATTTACGTTATCAGTAAGGCTTCCGGGCAATAGTGAGCTATTAAATTTGGGGGGAGTCAAAAGTGACATGGATTTTTGACTGCGTGGGGTCGGCACCCCTAACCCCCACACTGCTCGAGGGCCGACTATATATATGGCTTTTGTTACCTCAAAGTTGTTTTGAAAAACTACGTTTATATGACGGGTATCAGAAATGGAGATAATGATGTATTTACCCTAAAAAAAAAGGAATGATGTTTTGATACATGCTGAGAGGTGAGGGGGCCTCGGACACATTGCGCTTTGTGAACAAACCACACGAAGGGAAAACCCCCGTAGGGCTGCACCTGCGGGAAAGAGGAGCCTACGATCCGCAGATTCACAGAGGAAACTCACCAGGTAGGACAGAGGTTATGAGGCGTCGCTGGTGAATGGGGAGGAGTTTTGGTTTGACCTGATGAACGTTTTGCATACAGATCCTGGTGATGGCTGCACAACCTGTGAATGTACTTAATGCTGCGGAACTGTGCCCTTGTGAGTGTGTAGAACCATAAAGAGGATGTCACAAAAACTATATCATGAATTTAAGCACCTCGGTGGCTCAGTGGGTTACGTATCCGACTTGGGCTCAGGCCATGATCACGCAGTTTGTGAGTTCGAGCCTCGGGCTCTGTGCTGACAATGTGGAGCCTGCTTGGGATTCTCTCTCTCTCTCTCTCTCTCTCTCTCTGCCCCTCCCCTGCTTGTGCTCACTCTCACTCTCAAAATAAATAAATGAACTTAAAAATTAAAAAGTTTAAAAAAATAAATAAAAATCACACATAACCTTAAGACAGATTAAGACAAGTTGACGGAAGAAAGGACAGACGGACGGACGGGGACCGGCTCAATCAGAGGCGAGGCCTCACTGGGCTGTACACCCGCCTCGCCCCTTTGGGGTGACAACCAACAGGGACCACCCTCATCTTCGGAAAGACTGGGGCTGAACTCAGCCTGTCTTCTGCCCCCTTCTCCCGTCTCCACAGCGACCGGGACGACAGAGCCCGGCTCCAACACGGCCACCCCTCCACAGACTGACGACCGACAAGTGCCCACAAGAGACAGTACAACAGCACAAGCGAGGCATATCCTCCAAGGAATCCCGGAAGAGCTCAAGGGGGTTAGGGGAAACTGAGGGAACCTGAGTTCAGCAGGGACTTCAGTTAACAGCTGCGTTCACTAACGGTAACAAAGACCTACTAATGCAACAGGCTCGGCTACTCAGGGAAAGTGTTAGGAAGCAGGCATATGGAACTCGTCTTCCCAATTTTTCCTAAAACTAAAACAGTTCTTAAAAAATAAAAGGGGGGGGGGTGCTCTGGGGCACCTGGGTGGCTCAGTCAGTTGAGCGTCTGACTGATTTCGGTCTAGGTCATAATCCCAGGGTCGTGGGATTGAGCCCACAGATATCTGTGCTCCCCAAGACCTTCGTGAGGCAGTTTTGCTGTGAAAAGGTGAGTGGCCGAGCAGACTGGGCCGGAGGTGTAAAGGGCTCCTCACACGGAGGTGTCAATCCAGAGTTTTGGGGCATTCCCTTGCTGACCTTCTCCTCCAGGGCACGCAGAACCAGGCTGGTTATCAGCAAAGGCAGAGGCAGCCCCAGCTGGGTCCATTTCCCCCAGTGCAGGTGGCCCGATGCAGCCCAGGGCCCAGCGGCTGGCCACATTCGCCCAGGCCGCAGCCTGCGAACAGGGAGTTAGAAACCTGGGGACACTCTGCAAGTCACATCCTTTGGAAATTCACCAGGCCGGTGGGGCTGGCCCCTTTCCAGAGAAGCCAGCCTCCCAGCTGTCCTGCCCAACGGCCTTAGAGCGGTGGTTCTTTCAAGCCTTGGGATCACCGGCTTCTTTTGGAAGCTTCAGGTCTTCCCTGAGGCCACTCCAGGATGCCCCCCACCCCTTCTCTAACTTTAGGAACACCCCCTCCCCCCGCCCTAAGGAGACCAGCACCTTTTCTCGCTCAGGCGGTAATTCTTCCACCGTGCAAGAACCGCCCCCCCCTGCCCGGGTCACAGACCCTCCTCCGCCGCAGGACCGGCCAGAATCGCTGACCGTTCGCGGAAGCGGCCTCTAAGGACGCGGGCAACCCCGCGCCTCCTTCTCTGCGACTTGCCTAGCCTGGCATAGCCTCCGGCGAGGTAAGGAGCCGCTGGGTACAAAGATCAAAGCCGACCGAGTCTCCGCGGACCCCCAGAGCACTGGGCCAGGCGCTCGCTTGGCACCCGGTCCGGACCCGCGGGTTCCCACTCGCGAGACTCAGCTCGCGCCCCGCGGGCCAAGCACGTGCGTCCCGGGCAGACGGGCTCACCTGGCGCCGCCCTGCCGGTTCCCGCTCCACCTGAACCCCCATCTTAAAGCGCAAGACCCTCCTGGGGTCACGACGCCCCCAAGGGCATCGTGCACCCTGCAGACACACGCCCCAGTTGGCCCCGGTGTGGGGAGCGGGGATGGTCAGGGTCAAGGGTGCGAATGGTAGTAAACTCCTGTTTTAAAGTGTGAGTTTTCAGGTGGCATATCGAGATTCTACAGTAGATTTGGAGGCCGGCCGGGAGGCGTAGTTCGGGACAAACACCCCCAAGTAATCCTGGCGAAGCTAAAACTTTTGCGTTCCCGCCCCTCCACCCCCCCCCGCCCCACCCCTCAGCTCAACCATCCGCTTCCCCTAGGGTCCGGGGAAGTGGGGGTCGCCGGGCATCCGAGTATGTGCCCAGGGCACGACCCCCGTGTGCTCTGCGCCCCTCCCCCCGCGGGCACCCATCTCACGTGCCGTCCGCGCAACTACATATTTACTCCCACCTCATATAGTTGACGGAAAAAAGCAATTTGCGAAACAGCCGTTTCCCCTCCAAAATACATCGAAAAATCAACGATCGCACCCCGGCTCCCGCCCCCCCACCCCCTCCGCTCCACAGCCGCGGGGGTTGCGGGGGGAGGCCCGGGGCCACGTGGGCGCTGAATCCCCGGCCTCAAAACCTTCTGGACGCGCGGGGGGCGCGAGACGCCGGCCCTGCTCCGCCGCGCGCAGGTGCAGATGATGCAACTCCGGCGGAGGGGTGGCGGCGACCCGGGGCCCGCCGGAGGCGGTCGACCACAGCCCGACCCCGCCGCCCAGGGGTGGGGCGGTTCCCGGCCTGGCGGGCGCTCACCTGGACGGAGACGCGGGAAAGAACGGCGGGCTGCGCGCGTCCGGGCGCCGCGACCTGCGACCCCGACAGCTGCTACTCCGAGCCGCAACCCCGGAGCTGCGGGGCCTGCGGGACCCGGCAGCCGACAGTGCGCGCAGGCGATTGGCCGAGAGGCGGGGGCGGGGGGCCGGCGCCCGGCCAATCCCGAGTGCCGCCCGCCGCCGCGCTTGTCCCCGCCCCCATCCCACCCGTCCCCACCTCCGTGCTCGCTGCCCCGGCGCAGCCTGGGGACGCCCTCCTCCCGCGCTGCCCCTCCCCCACCCTCCACCCTCCACCCTCCACCCTCCACCCCCCACCCCCCACCCCCCACCCTCCACCCTCCACCCCCCACCCCCCACCCCCGCGCTAGCTGTCTTGGCTTGGGCTGGGGACTCCGGACCTCCCGCGCTGCCCCTCCCCCACCCCCCACCCTCCACCCTCCACCCTCCACCCCCGCGCTAGCTGCCCGGGCGCGCGCGGGCTGGGGACCCCGGACCTGCCGCGCTGCCCCTCCCCCATCCCACCCAACTCCACCCCCCACCCCCACCCGGCGTGCGCGGGCTGGGGACCCCGCACCTCCCGTGCTGCCCGCCCCCCATCCTCCCCACCCCCACCTCCACTCATCGCCCAACTCCTCGCTCACTGCCTGGCTTCAGGTCAGGGCCTCCCCCCTCCCCCCCTTCCCCCCCCCCTTACCCCGCACTGCCCCGCCCGGATCCCTCCCACCCGAACTCCCCCACCCCCACTCCCCACCCAACTCCATCCAACTCCCCAGCCTCAGGTCTGGGTTCCCGTGTCCCCCAACTCCTGGCCCCCACTGCCCTACCGCGCGGGCCCGGGACCAGCTCCCACTCCCCTTTGATGCATCCGCTGGCCCTCTGCCCTCCTCTCCCCCTGCCCCCCAAGGTCCCCCCACCAGGATCGCGGACTCCAGGGGTGCGGAAGCTCTGTGCTTGATGTCCCGATTCTGTTTTACTTGGTTAACTGCTAGCCCTGCGGGAGTGTAGTGAATATTTGTTGATGACTTGTACAGTGTGCCCTCTGGAGCGGGGAAGGGCTTGTAGGACCGTGAGGATGACCCTCCACAAATATCCCACCTCCCAGCCTTCCCCCGTCCCCACCGCCTCAGGTCAGGGGACCTAGCATGCACCCAGTACCCTGGCTCTGGGTTCCCCACGGCGGGGTTTCCCGGGATTTACTTCCTGCCCCCCATTGTGCAGGTGCCCCCTAGACACAGTGCTCACCTTCCCAGACCCCCTCCGCGGAGCCTGGCCCCGGCTCCCACAAGACTGGGAAAGAACCACAGCTCGCCTGAGACCTGACACTCGGCCAGAAGTCACAAAAGCCGCTTAGAGACACAGGTGTTGCACAGACCACTCCCCCCACTCCCCAAATCCAGGAGCTGGAGGCTGCTGGCCAGCAGGGCACCCTGGGGCCACCGGGAGGGCCACAGTCATCAGTATTTCAAACTTGCGTGCTCCTGGCTTTTAAAGAGCCTAGAGGACCCTGGGGCAAACCCTTGTGCTTCTCCCCGCCTGTAGTGACTGTGACTGACAGGTCGCGACCGTGTTACCAGGTGTGGACAGATGTGGAAC
This sequence comes from Prionailurus bengalensis, assembly GCF_016509475.1. Lineage (NCBI taxonomy): Eukaryota > Metazoa > Chordata > Mammalia > Carnivora > Felidae > Prionailurus > Prionailurus bengalensis. The sequence goes on along the minus strand of NC_057350.1, from coordinate 3,133,168 downwards.
CATCAGTGGCTCTGCCCAGCACCTTGCGGGTTCGCTTCATCCAGCAATGATTTGGCCGTCCCCGGCCACAGGCGGGCCTTTGTGCCAGGCTCTGGAAAAAACCGGAAACTCCAATAGGGCCTCTGTCCCTGGAGGGTTTCTATTCTAGGGGAGGGGGCTCAACGAGACATCATTTTGTAATAGGATTTCCACTAGTGAGAACAAAAGTGAAGACGGATAAAGACGGGAACAGGAGCTAGCATTAGGTCAGGGGGTCGAGTCTCTCTGGACAGGTGACATTTGACCCGAGGAGCCACATCTTATTCTCAAGGAGGAATGTTCTGGGCTGAAAACAACCACTGCAAATGCCTGGGGCAGGAACAAGTCAGGGGTGAGAAAAACTGGAGGAAAGGGCAGTGGCCAGAGCGAGGGACAGGAGTGGCCAGAGGGTGGAAGGGGAGGCGGAGTCCCAGGGCTTGCAGGCCGGCCAGGACGGAACTTTCTGCTGGAACTTACTGCCTCGTGCTGCAGGGCCCTCGGAAGGTTTCAAACTAGGGAGTTTTTGATCATGCTCTGAATTATTTTATCTTGGCATAATTTCTGACTGTCATAAAAGTGCCAAGAATAGAAGAATTCCCAGATACTCGCCCAGATTCCCAAACATTCAACTTTTACTAACGCCTGCAATCTGTAACTATGATCTTATTTGGAAATAGGCTCTCTGAGTATATAACCAACTTAAGAGGTCGTACTGGATAAGGAGAAGGGGCCGTGCTAAATCCAATATGACCCGTGTCCTTGTAAGAAGAGAGAAATTTGGGCACATTCACAGACAGAAGGCTCTGTGAAGACAGAGGCAGAGATTAAAGTCATTCTGGCACAAGATGAGGGACCATGCAGCCCCCAGGAGCTGAAGGCTGCAGGAAGGACCCTCCCCCAGAGCCTGCAGAGAGAGCGTGGGCTTTCGGGCCCCTTGATTTCAGACTTCTAGCCTCCAGGAGTGAGAGACAAGAAATTTGTGTTGTGGGGCGCCTGGGTGGCGCAGCCCGTGGGGCGTCCGACTTCAGCCAGGTCACGATCTCACGGTCCGGGGGTTCGAGCCCCGCGTCGGGCTCTGGGCTGATGGCTCAGAGCCTGGAGCCTGCTTCCGATTCTGTGTCTCCCTCTCTCTCTGCCCCTCCCCCGTTCATGCTCTGTCTCTCTCTGTCCCAAAAATAAATAAACGTTGAAAAAAAAAATTAAAAAAAAAAAAGAAATTTGTGTTGTTTTAAGCCATCTGAGTTTGTGGTCATTTGCTATGAGGTCCAAGTACTAAAAATTTGGGGGGGTGGGCACCTGGGTGGCTCAGTCGGTTGAGCGTCCGACTTCAGCTCAGGTCATGATCTTGCATTTCGTGGGTTCGAGCCCCGCGACGGGCTCTGTGCTGACAGATTGGAGCCTGGAGCCTGGTTTGGATACTGTGTCTCCCTCTCTCTGCCCCTTCCCTGCTCATTCTCTCTCTTTCTCTCTCTCAAAGAATAAACATTAAAAAGAGTTAATTAAAAAAAAATTTTTTTAATTTTGACATAATTTTAGACTGTCAGAAAAGTGGCAAGAATATTCCCAGATGCCCTTCATTCAGATTTCAAAATTTTAACTTTTTAAAAAAAAATTTGTTTTTAAATAATCTCTACACCCAACATGGGGCTTGAACTCACGACCCCAAGATTAAGAGTTGGTTAAGAGTCTGGCTTGATTTTGGCTCAGGTCATGATCTCATGGTTCGTGAGGTGGAGCCCTACATCAGGCTCTGCACTGATGGCAGGGAGTCTGCTTGGGATTCTCTCTCTTCCTCTCTCTCTGCCCCTCCCCTGCCAACAAATAAACTTAAAAAAAAAAAAAAAAGAGTTGCCCGCTCTACCGACTGAGCCAGTCGGGTGCCCCCAAATATTAAACTTTTATTGTATTTTCTTCATACTTCTGTCTCTGTCCCTGTCTCTCTCTAATATGAATCTAAGTCTGTGCCACTTATCTATCATCTAACTGTCTGGTTTTTCTGAATGGTTAAGATTAAGCTGCAGACAGTTTCCCGTGACCCCTGGCGACTTGTGTCTATTTATGAAAAACAAAGAACTGTTTTCCATAACCATAGTACAACTGCCAAAATCAAGACGTTAAGCTAAAACTGCTTTAAAAAAATTGTCTTTTTAGAATGTTGAGTGTTTTTTTAAAATGTTTATTTTTGAGAGAGAGAGAGTGCAGGCAGGGGAGGGGCTGGGGCGGGGGGGGGGGGGGAGACAGAGGATCGGAAGCAGGAAGCAGGCTCTGTGCTGATAGCAGTAAGCCTGAGGTGGGGCCTGAACTCACGAACCGCAAGATCATGACCTGAGCCGAAGTTGGATGCTCAACCGACGACTGAACCACCCAGGCACCCCTAAAAAAATTAAGTCTTTAAAAAACAACCAAACCAACCAACCAACCAACCAAACAAAAACCACACAACAAAAACCAAAAAAAACTTACCATTGATACAAATCCATGACCTAATCAACAGACCTCACTCAGTTTGCCTGTCACAGCAAAATCCCGGACCTCGCCGCACCCAGTGGCCGTGCCCTAGAGCCATTTGTTGGACTGAGACGTGGGTGTCTTTGAAGTGTGCAGGCCAGACGTTTTATAGAATGTCCCTGGTTCGTGAGACGTTGTTTCCTCAGGATTGGCCCCAGTGGGGGTTGGGGGGGGTGCCTCCTGCTGGAAGGCGCTGGAATGACAAGAGCGAGTGATGTGAGTGACATGACTGCCGGAGTGGGTGCCTGCGTGTCCCATCTGGCCACGTGCACTTTGCATTCTCCACTCTAAACAAATGGTTTTTCCCCTTCACAACTAGTAAGAATCCCTACGGAGATACTTTGGAAACACCCGGTAAACTTCTCAAACTCGCACTCTCCGATTTAAGCTTCCCTGCATAGTCTGCCTGAATCGGTTTCTATGAAAATGGTTGCCAAGGGGCAATTCTAACCCCTGACTCTTCCTGCATCTGTCGTGTGGCATTCCACTACGGCATATCACGTGCCTGTTCATGTATTTGTTCCAGTTTGGATTCACGGACCCTTTTTTTTTTTTTTTTTAAGCGTCCATTCTACCACGGAAAGTGCACAGCCAATCGTTTTTAGTACCCAAGCACTAATATTTGGTGTTCAGAGCCGTACAGCCGCCCCCACAATTCAGTTTTCACATTTGTGTCACTCCAGAGAGACCCTGTGCCCCTCCCTGGCTGCCGCTCCCCTGGCACCCGCCTGGCAGCCCCAGGTTGAGCCACCGACTGGGTGGCTACTGTGGTGGGAAATGGTGGTGGACTCGGGAAGCCTCGCCTTGTCACACGGGCTATTCGTCTTTCGCTATCATTGCTTTGATGCTGAAATGGCCCCAGATCAGGAATCAAGCTGGACCCTGTGTCCTTTCGTCATTTCCCCGTTGTGCCTTTCACCGCCTCTATTTTCTGTCCCACGAGGCGTTTCGGGCCCATGATGAGTCTTCGCCCCAGCCCTGGGATGGGACATTTCTCCAGGGGCTCCTTTTGCAGGCTGAACAGTACCCTCCCCAAATTCTTCTGCTGGGGTCCCAACCCCCGTACCTAAGAACGGAACTGTGTTTGCAGGTAGTCTTTAACAAGGTGACGAAGCAAAAATGAGGCCATTAGGGGGACCAACCTTTGGTCAGGCTCCTCTGGGCCTCCTCTCCACTAGCCCCCCGCCCCCTGGCTTGGGCCTGCCTAGGCAGGTTTTAGCAGGAATCTGCTAAGTCAGTTTATAGACAGACACCTCCCCTCCCCGCAGGTAATCACTCTCAGCACTTGATCCGGTGCCTCAGCCACCCCCACCCCGACCTCTGTGTGCAAGTCCTTGGTCTGCCTCCAGCAAGCATCTCCCCAGCCCTGATGCCCCAGCACGGACACCCCCTGTTCCCTGGCTGTCAGCCCCCAGCCGTCCTTGTATTTGCAACCGGGCCCAACTCTCTCCTTACTGAAATATGCCCACGGCAAGAGTCTGGAAGGAACAGTCCTCCTTACCAGGGCGTCTGGCTGGCTCAGTCGGTAGAGTGACTCTTGATCTTGGGGTCTGGCGAGTGGGAGTTCAAGCCCCATGTTCGGCATAGAGATTACTGAATATTAAAAACAAGAAACCTTTCTTCCCATTTGATCCAGTGTCAGAAAAATCGTTTCCTTTAAGAAGGGGGCCCTGGCTCAAACCACACGCATGTGCGTCTCATAGTTCTGGAGGCCGGAGGCCCAAGATAAGGCCCAGGCCTGGTGGGAGCTCTTTTTCTGCCTCCTGCACATGGTGGGGGGCGGGTAGGGAACACACTGTTTTGTGTCTCTTCTTCCGAGGGCACGCGTCCCGTCACCTCCTAATACCCTCGCGGTGGGGCTCAGGTCTTCAACATACACGGTTTTGGGGGGACAGGGGTGGGGGGGAGACACGAGCATTCAGTCTATGGCACAATCCGACTGGTGTCCTTCTAAGAAGTGGGAGAGACAAAGGGCTGCGCTCACACAGGGAGAAGGCGGCGTCTGCACGCCCAGGAGACAGGCTCCGGAGGAACCAGCCCTGCCCACACCCTTGACCTCAGACTTCCAGAATGGGAGAGAATAGGTGTCCACGGAGGGGGCGTTTGCCGCGGAAGCTCCCGGGTCCCGCAGGGCCACAAGACATCAGAAGGGTTCGCAGCTCAGGAAGAGGCAGGTGACGGCCCGCCAGGGAAGGTGTGAGCACTTCCGGGAGATTCAGGACGGAAGGGGCGGGGCCTTCCAGGCACCTGCCGGGCGGCGGGGAGAAAATGTCCCGCCAGGGTGACAAAGCAAAGGGCAGCGGCAGAAGCGGCGTCTCCCTCTCCCCACCCCCAGTTCCAGGTCTCAGGGCCAAATTTGAGTTTGTTTATGGTGTGCATCTCCACAATGTGGATAATACCCTGCACTTCTTTGCCTTGAGTCATGAACTTCAGACGATACCTGTTTAATTTCATTTTTGACAGTACTTTCTTTTTTCAAATTTTGTAATCATTTTGTAATTCAGCGCTGATTGTACAAGACGGTCCAAAAGGCTTAAATTTACAGCTCGATTTGGTCATGTGAACTGCCTTCGACACACGTGAGCTAACATGTGCACCGGGGCTGACATGCATTTTGGAAGAGCTCACACAGAAGCAGCTGCTTTTTCAATAAACTTGGCCAGGGGCGCCTGGGTGGCTCAGTCGGTTGAGCGTCCGACTTCGGCTCAGGTCATGATCTCACACTCCGTGAGTTCGAGCCCCGCATCAGGCTCTGTGCTGACAGCTCGGAGCCTGGAGCCTGCTTCAGATTCTGTGTCTCCCTCTCTTTCTCTGCCTCTCCCCTGTCTCAAAAATAAATAAAAATATTTTTAAAAATTAAAAAAAAATAAACTTGGCCAGGTTCACGTCTTGGGCAGTCCGCCTCCGCCATAGCCACGTGAGGTTAGGGTATGGTATCTAAACGATTAAAATAAATGCTATGTGTTGTTCCAGTAACTTTTTATTTGTAAGTTTTATTGATAACAATTCAAATACTGTGTCATCACCCATTGAAACTGTACGGTTTGGTGACTTTTGGTACATTCACAGAGCTGTGCGACTGTCACCGGTCAATTCTAGATCATTCATATCACCACAGGCAGAAGCCCTTATTGGCCACTTGTGCATCTTCCTTGGAGAAATGTCTATTGGCATCCTTTGCCCCCGTTTTTTTATTAATTAAAAAATTGTTAACGTTTATTTATTATTAGACAGAGCACGAGTAGGGGAGGGGCAGAGAGAGGGGAGACAGAATCTGAAGCAGGCTCCAGGCTCTGAGCTGCCAGCACAGAGCCCGACGCGGGGCTTGAACTTACGAACCATGAGATCCTGACCTAAGCTGAAGTCGGACACTTAACTGACTGAGCCACCCAGGCACCTCATCCTTTGCCCCCTTTTAAACTGGGTTGTCTTTTGTTGTTAAGAGTTCTTTACATATTCTGGGGCCCTTGTCAGGGTTTGCAAATATTTCCTCCCATTAAGTGGGGTGTCTTTTCACTTTCTTGATAGTGTGTTTTGATGCACAAAAGTGCATCGATTCATCTGTTTTGATAAACTGCAATTTATACACACGTGTTTTTTCTTTTGTTGCTCGTGCTTTTGGTGTCATATGTGAGACACCATGGTCAGATTCAAGTCATTAAGATCTTCCCTAAGTTGTCTTTGGGGTTTCATGATTTTTTTTTGTTTTTTTACAAATCAGCCATTTATTCATTTATTTACTTATTCTAAAGTTTATTTATTTAGAGAGAGAGTGCGTGCGTGCCCAAGCAGGGTAGGGGCAGAGCGAGAAGGAAGAGAGAAAATCTGAAGCAGGCTCTGTGCTGTGAGCACAGAGCCTGATGTGGGGCTCGAATTCATGAACCGTGAAATCATGACCTGAGCCAAAGTCAGACGTTCAACTGATGAGCCACCCAGGCACTCCAGAAATCAGCCATTTTTTTAAAAGTTTATTTATTTTGAGAGAGAGAGAGAAGGGGAGGGGCAGAGAGAGACGGAGAAAGAGATCCTAAGCAGGCCTCCACGCTGCCTGACGTGGGGCTTGAACTCACCAACCGTGAGATCCTGACCTGAGCTGAAACCAAGAGTTGGACACTCAACCGACTGAGCCACCCAGGGGCCCCCATGATTTGAATTCTTATATGTAGGTTTCTGATCCATTTTGAGTTAATATCTTGTAGACGGCGTGGGCTAAGAATCCAACTTCTTTCTCCTTTTGCATGTAGATAACCAGTGGTCCCAACACCATTTGTTGAAAAGACTGTTCTTTTCCCGTTGACTAGTCTCAGTGCCCTCATCAAAATCAACTGACCAAAGAAGTAAGGGTTTCCTTCTGGGCCCTCAATTCTGTTCCATCGATCTTCAATGTCTCCCCTTGTGCCAGCACCACACCATTTTTACTACTGTAACTAAGTTTTGAAATCAAGAAGTACAAGTCTTCCAGCTTCGTTCTTTGAGATTTTCTTGGCTGATATTTAGAGGCCGTTAAAATTCCCTTTGAGTTTTAGGCTCAGCTTTTCTATTTCTGCAAAAAGGCTGTTGGGACTGTGATAGGGATTACGGGGGATCTGCAGCTGCCATGGGGGCGTATTGCCATCTTAACAACGTTAAATATTCCAATCTGTGAACACAGGATGAGACCGTTGGGGTCTTGTTTAGTTCCTTTCGGCAAAGTTTTGTCATTTTCGCTACACGGGTCTTGTAGTCCCTTGATTAAATTTATCCTTTCATTCCTTTTGATGTGGGGAGTAAGTCTTCTGGTCCATGAACATGGGATGCCGATTTAGGTCTACCTTACTTCTTGCCACAAGGTTCTGTCACGTTCAGCGTCTCAGTTTTACACTTGCTGTTTTTCACACCACCTGTCAGCTCTTCACTTTGTCACGCAGACCCGGTTGGGTTCCTAGTGGCCCACGTACTTGTCCTCTCCACTCACCCGCGTTCCACCTTCGGTAACTGGCAGCATTGCAACCAACGACGACTAACTGTTACGGAGCACCTACAGAGCACGTGCCGGGCACTGTTTGAGAACTTTGCCTGAATCAACAAACGGAATCCTCACAATGTAATCGTCACCTCACAGAGGAGAAAAGTGAGGCACAGAGAGGCCGAGTGACCTACCCAACATCTAGCTCCAGTGGTGAGCAGAGCCAGGATTTGGACTTGCATCTCTGCTGCTTTTCCCCAATGAACTTGTTCCCTGCACCCCCCCCCGCCCCCCCCGGCCATGTGACGGCAATCAACCTGACCTTGGGATGTGTCAGGCTGGACCACGTGAAAATGCTGATGTTTGATCTTATTTGACCTATAAACAATGGCAATTTCATGTGATTTGGAAAAAAAAAAAAAAAGACGTGGGATTTGAAACAGGTGCCTGAATATTTGTCCCCCAGGTGTGGGTGGGGCTGTTCCGAGCCTCATGTGCTCCCCAAGGAAGGTCCAGCTGTGAGGGAGCCAAGTATACCCGGACGTGCCTGGAATCTTCTGAGCAAAAGAATGCAGTCCGTCCTGGGACGGGGCCCGGTTCTGGGGACGAGAGCTCTATGTGCTGTAACGTTAACTCCCAAGGGGACGAACGGTGGGTCCCCTCCCTGAGAGCCACCTTGCACTGCCCAGGAGGCGTCCGGCCTGTCGGAACCCACCACGAGGGACGGGCAACTGGGCTGCCGGATCCCGGGCCAGGAAGAGACTTTGAGCTCCAGTGTCTGAACTTTGAGGGGAAAGGTGATTCGGCTCCGGATGATTCCTCTCTGGGGGATCTGACGTGGGAGGAGAGTTGTATTTTCCTGGTTCCAGAAGTTTTAGATCCTGGCTTTGTTCTCACTTGGTCTCTGGCACTTCCTCCAGGAAGAGAAGACCCCTGGACAGGGGTCTGGGTGTCATGTGACACTGTGTGTGTGTGTGTGTGTGTGTGTGTGTGGCCTCAGCCTTGCCTGCAGGGTGGCCCTGGAGGCCAGTACTGCACGGGGCTCGCCTGTTCAAAACCCTCTTGGGGCAGAAGCCACCTGTCTGTGGAACCAAGAGGAGCCCCGGGAGCAGTGGATGAGACAAGGGCAGCCGGGATGAGGGCTGGTCCCTCCCCAGACCACTTTGGGCCACCAACGGCTCCTCCTCAGTGGGCTGAGAGGGAACACAGAGGAATACCGGGAGGAGGAGTGACATTCCTTAAAATCCAGTATCTCGTCTCCCCGGGGAAGTAACACCCCCCCCCCGGGGATGCCGCCGCACCTGCCCCTGTGCTCACTGTGCCCTCCCTCTGCTGGGAGAAGCGTGGCGGTGTCTGATCGGTGGGTGACGGGCTGACCCTGACCTGTTGGTGCTTGCCCCGCACACAACACGGATCCGTCTCAAAGGTGCAAACTTGGGGACCTCTTTTCCCTCCTCGCCAGCCTGGCAGAAGGCGGCCATCCTGGAGACTGGGTGTCCTGGGACTGTGCCGAGGTCACACCATGGCGGGAGGTGGTGGTACAGGTTCTCTGGGCCTGAAAACCCAAACCCGTGTCCTCTAGGCAGCTTTATCAGATAGACTTGACGGTGAGTGGAGGGCGAGTCGAGAGGTCAGGGTCGTGTTTCAGCAGCACAGCCTACAGCCTACGGGACCCTGGAGCATCCACGGGGGCATCCGCCCCCACCGTTCCCTCTGCGTGGAGGCGCTGTTCCCACCGCCCTCCTTCCTCCTCCTGCTCTCCCAGCCAGTAAAGTGGGCGGAGGTACCCCCACTTTATCCCTTTCTCGCCGCGGTGACACCTGAAGCTGCAAATTGCAAGTCGGCTGTGTCCCAAACACACGGAACGCTGCACACGAGCCGAGCAGGGGCAGGACAAGTTACACAGAAAGATTCCGTCCATGGGGCACCTGGGGGCTCAGTCAGCTAAGAGTCCGACTTGGGCTCAGGTCATGATCTCGCGGTCCGTGAGTTCGGGCCCCGCGTCGGGCTCTGCGCTGACAGCTCGGGGCCTGGAGCCTGCTTCGGATTCTGGGTCCCCCCCCTCTCTCTGCCCCTCCCCTGCTCATGCTCTGTCTCTGTCTCTCTCTCAAAAATAAACATTAAAAAAAAAATAAAGATTCCATTTGCGAAAAATTTAAAAACTGGCAAAATAGCAATGTTTGATGAAGCTTACGGAGATCGTAACGACAGAACAACCGAGAGCGGGTTTCCTCTAGGAAGAGAAGAGCTTTGTGCGCGAGGGCCCATGGGGGACAGGGGGCTGGCGGGGAGCTCACTTGGGTGGCACCTGCTCCTTGTTTTTGGCGCTTTGCCGTACACACCCTGCGGCCCATCCACGAGAACCATGACAAGAAAAAAAAAGAAAAAGAAGTCGCACCAGATCCGGTCACCGGGGCATCAGACGCTTGGGCGTTCTGGGGGCAGCGGTGTCCTTCACGGCCAACTCAAGGCCGCCGCCTCGCTCTCTGCCCGATGCGAACCCACGCGGGGCGGAGGCCAGAGGAGCCTGGTCACACCTGACTCCACAGCCCATCCGTCGTTCCCAGTTGTGAACAGCACCCACCGCTCCCACTGGGCCAGCCTGGCCCATTTACCTCCCGCCCAGAGCGGTCTCCCCAGTGCCAGGCACCCATCCCGGTTTGCTCACCTTGGCCCGCACACCCAGGTGGTGCTGGCCAAGCCCGTGGCCGCCAAACCCCAGGCCCGAGCAAACACGAGAAACAAGGCCCCGCGGGACTTGTCCAGAGGTGAGCTTATCCAAGGGCCGTCCTTTCCGGAGACTGGAGTGTGGCCAAGTCCACACGTCAGGGACGCAGACTTTAAGGCATATGCGGTTAAAGTACCTGGGGCCTCACGACAGTGTCGGCTTCTCTGCGTGTTTAAAATTTTCCATAATAAAAAATGAAAATGCTCTCTCGTGAGATGACGGTACAAGCCCCGCCTGGCAGATCAGCAGTGGAGACCGCAGATCGGGCTTGTTTCTTGGGGGGGAGCCACGCGTGCGGGGGGCCCCGGACCCGAGGAAGCCTCACCAGGGTCAGCCGCGCGCCAAGCGGCAGCCTGGCACCACCCAGGCGAGAGGCTGTCCGCTGCAAAGGCTCTAGAAACCAACTTGAATACCATTGTTGTGTGCTGTAAATCGAGACTTTTCCCAATTTTTAGAACTCACTCCGGAGTTTTAGCCCCTTTTTGTAAGGAATCCCGAACTGAAAGGTGAGAAAGGGACAATTAATCACTTGGTTTGGACGCTGCCTCAGTTACCACGTTACCCATCATTTCTCCAAGAAGAGCTCGTTCAAAAGAAGTGAACTCTCGGGGCGCCCGGGGGGCTCAGTCGATCAAGCGTCCGACTTTGGCTCAAGTCACGGTCTCACAGTTGGTGAGTTCGAGGCCTGCGTCGGGCTGTGCCGTGCCGAGCCTGCTTGAGATTCTCTGCCCCTCCCCTACTCTCTCTCTCTCAAATAAACTTAAAACAAAAAAAACAAAGAATTGTGTGAAAACGAAAAGTGAACCATCACCAGTTAACCAGGCACGGCTGCCCCCAGCCGCCAATGTCAGAAATGTTTACAGTGACTTTTATCTACTGTAACATGGGTGCACAGTCACCTCGTCTGTTAGGCCCACTGTGTCAAAACGGCAAGCAGACCCCTGGACCATCAGTTGCCGAGTTAGGGGTGTGGACACCTTTCGTGAGACCTTATCTCCCCTACATTCTTGCTTCCCGTCTGGCTTCAGTCTGAAGATCCGGCATCGAGACCGTCGAGGACAAGAAACATCTCGGTGATGCTGTGCTGGGCCCGGGCTCATCACAAATCACAAGGGATCAATGACTCTTCCCAGGTAAACCTCCACGGACCTGCGGTCTGCCACGGGGAGACTGCTCAGGCCTCCGTGCCGGGCTGCCCTCGGCCCACCGCGGCCCCAGCACACCCGAACCGGCGGGTTCGGGACCAGAAGCCCCCCATGTCCCTCCACTGCAGACCAGTCTCAGGCACGGAGGACGGACAGGTACAGGCTTCCCGGTCACCGTCAGTTCAGCTTTCTCACGTCAGTGGCAACGCTGAAAGGCTCCTTTGGTGGGATTTTCCTGTGTTTTTAACAGACACTTTCACAGGAAAAGGGAATTCTAATCTCAGTTAAGAACTATAAAGTAGGGGCACCTTGGTGGCTCGGTTAACCGTCAGACTCTTGATGTCGGCTCAGGACCTGAAATCACACGTCATGAGATCAAGCCCCGCGTCAGGCTCCGTGCTGACAGCCAGGAGCCTGCTTGGGATTTTCTCGCTCCCTCTCTCTGTCCCTCCCCACTCATGCGGTGTCTGACATTTAAGAAATACAAAGTAAAACATTTTCACATTCAGATACAGCGGAAATTACTCCACCATCTTCACAAATTGACCAAATTTAGACAGAATAACTATAGTGCTGGTACTGATGCCTGGAAGTATGAAGAATGAGAGAACTTACACAAAACTTCCCGGATTGCCAACTCAAAACCGCCATGAATTCATCCCAAATCATCTGCTCGCTACCACGCAAAAAATAGGAAAACTCACACCAAACCTAAACAAGACTAGGGTTTAATCACTAAAATCACTATTAAAAATTTGATCACAAAAAAAGTGGCTTTCGTGAAAAAGGAAAACAAAACAAAAAAGCCCACGCTCGTCAACTATTTCCTTCCGATACTCGTGCGCCGTCACGGTGGCAAGATGTCTCCTCCTAGGCCAAGGGCAGGGCTGAGACGGTCCCTCGCTCCCCGAACTGCCACTCCCAGCAACTGGAGACCAAGCAGGCGGACGGACCAGCATGCGGACCATCCCGCACTCCCTGCCGGGTTCCCAGCCCAGCGCGCGGGCGCCCAGAGGTGGCGACAGTCACTGAGAAGCAAGCTGCGGTGAGCCAGAGAGGCAACCTCCTCGGAGAACACAGCGTGGGTGGACCCAGACCAAGCGGATGGCGCTCAATGTTAAATGCAGCATGCGGGCGGCTGGCTGGCATCGTGACTACAGTTCGGGGACAGTGACATGGGCGCAGGCCTGCACCAGAGGGCGTCTGTGCCCAAGCCACTCTGGCAGGCTGGTGACAAGCCGGTGGCTGGGGTGGAACACGGGAACGGGGCCGGCGGCTCTTGTGCAGCTCCGGGCACATCCATGTGTAGGCCCCATCTCGGGACAGGCCCTGTGCTTCAGGACAGCACGGAGGCTCTTTGAACGAGACTAGAAGATTCCTGGGTGAGAGAAACGGGACACGGACGGGGCCACTGGCGGCACCAGATTAAAAGCCCTCTCTCCTACGGACGCCGGCACGGCCACCGTCCCGTCCAAGTGTCACTCACTGACCCTGCAGGAAGTCCAGGGCGCGGACCCCGGGTTCCCTGCAGCAGGGTCTCCGGCAGCCTCGGCGGAGAAACGCCACGTTACTCGCTCACACGTCGGGCACTGGGAACGGGCACGACCGTTGCGCGCGTGAATTTTCTTTCCCTTAATGGACGGGGCGCTTCATCTCACACCCTACGAGTTTAACACTGCGGTTCTATTACCCAAGACCCTCCCCCCCAGGACGGACGGCGTGTGCTGCAAAGGAGGAGACCGAGGCGGCCCGCGAGAAATGACTACACCGAGTACTGTATCACTACAAATTTTATTCAGAAACCCATCTTTGTGTTTTTTTGTTGTTTTTTAAAAAAAATTCCCGTTATGAACTGGTTTGGTCAATCAACTACAACACTGCCTAGCAGACATACGGTAAAAACGGCGTGGCTCAGAATCGCCCCGATCTTTCACGGTCTCTCGACCGCCTCCTGTCACGCTCCCGTCCCCCACCGCCGCCGCCGCCGCCACCGCCGCCGCCGCGACCGCGGTCTCTAGACCGAGAGCGACGCTCCCGAGACCGGGACCTCGATCTATGCCTGCAACCAAGGAAAAGAAACAAAGCTGTGGCATCCAAAGCAAAGCACACAACAAAGCCCCCACGCGGGCGGACGCTTCTGGGCGGACCCCGCGGAACGGATGGCACGATCAAGGAGGACCGTCGCGCCCGCCACACCGCACGCCCCGTGTAGACACGCCCCGTGTAGACACGCCCCGTGTCAGGGAAACGGGCACAACGTCCTCCGTGTCCCGTGCTTCCAGAGCGCCGGCTCAGGGGCTTGGGGACGGTCTCCTGCCGCGGCGGCCCGGACACGCACCGCCCTCCTCCTGTGCCCGATGCTTCTTGTTGACAATGAGACGGAATCGCTAACGTCTGCACCTCGGGGCACGTGTTTACCAGGGGACGGGTGAGAACCCCCCGGGTCAGAACTCCATCCGAGCAGGGAAAGGGACGGTCTCCCGACGCCTTGGGTTTCTCTCTGTGCTGGGACAGCACGGTCTGCACTCAAAACACCAGGAGCGGGCCGGACCGTGCTCCCCCTTCTGCCCGTGGCCGCAAGCAAACCAAAGAAACCTGCCCAAACCCACGGACACCCGCAGTACGTGAAGGAAGTCACTCCACCTGCGGGCAAAAGACGCTGCGCACACGAACCCAATTTCGAGGGTTCCCCACTCACCCGTTCCCTCACTTCGGGACTGTGCGGGCGGGACATCCTTTTAAGGGCACGTTCTCAGACCTTAAGATACACACTACGTCCTCAACGGTGACCTTCACACCCGGGCCGAGCTCTCCTCGGGAAACGCTTCGCGAGAACGGACGGCGCCGCCAGCGGCAGCCAGCCCGCCGCAGTACTCACTTCTTGCGCCGGCGCCCGTACAGCTCCCGCCGCAGCTCTCTGGAGATGGGCTTCAGGTGCATGAAGTTGCAGAAGCCGCCCCGCGTGCACTCCCTGCGGGGGAGACAGAGGCCGCCATGCCGCGGGCCGCCCCTCACCCCCGCCCCCGCCCCCCCGGCCCCCACGGGCCCCCCGTCACCTACCCCATCTCGTACTGGCGGCAGCACGCCTCTCTGAAGTCGGTCACCGGGGACAGCTCGGCGTGGATCGGCTGCCCGTTAAACCAACGGTTGTTCAAGTCGATCACGGCCTTCTCCGCGTCTTCTTCACGGCGAAACTGGAAAGACAGATCAAGAGGGCTTGCTGCCCCCACCTGACGGGAAGGTCTCCGGCTACCGAGCCACGGATACGCGTTCACGTGGCTCAAATGAGGTGGAAGGATGTCTTAGATCACGTTAAACACAGATCGTCCTTTACTTGCAACTGGATCACTTAATTTCGCGATGAGCCAAGATCGTACCGACACTGCCTTGGTTTTCAAACTCGGTTGGTTAACAAGGGCAAACGCAAGGATTTGTTTAGACCGGGAAGTTAAAAAAAAAAGGGGGGGGGGGGAGGGAACCACAGGTATAAATCGACTGACTTCTCGGGCGTCTAGACAGCCCGGCAGCAGCACCCTCCGAAGATCCCAACCCCGAAGGGCGGTGGCCGCGGCGCCCACAGGCGGCCGCCACGCCTGGGCAAGCCGGCCGGCGCACTCCAGTTCCAGTTCCCGCTAAGATCCCAGGCACCAGCCTCCTCCTCCCGCCAGTCGCCAGTCGGGAGGGAGCACTCCCACGGGGCACGCCCTTCCTACCTTGACGTACACGTTCCCGACGAGGTGGTCTCCCAGGTTGTCACAGACGTTCATCTCCTCCACCTCGCCGTACTTCTCCTCCATTTCTGTAAAAACCTCCTGCGGGGAGAGGAGGACGGCGGCTTGAGGGTCCCGACCCACGGGAGACGCACCCCCCCCCCCAAGTGCCAGTCGCTCACCTCAAAAAACTCGTCGTAGTGCTCCTGCATCTCCACGTCGCTCACCGCGCCTGCGGACGACAGACACCTTGCTGGTTAGAGCGGGACCCCCGCCCGCAGGGCTCTGCGTTCACCCCAACTGCCACCGTGACGCGTTAGTTATCTAGAGGAGCCACGACAGCTGCGCTCTCCCGGAGCGCGGAGGTGCGGCGTGACAGCCAGTGGTTACAATTTTAAAGTGTGCTGAGGTCTTTAAGTGCCCCCTTATGACCATCTCCATTCTGGCTATGAAAATGACAAGTTTTAATCAGCATCAAAGGGCCACACTTTCAGAAAATGTAAGGAAATCATTTACTCTCAACAAATTTCTAAATGAAAGTCTTCTTTTTACGGTTTAAAATAGCGGCCAAAGAATCACACTGGTATGTTCTTCCTCTTCATTACGTTAAAGTAACAGTAGAAATCAGGATTAAGTGATTAAGGGCTAATGTTCCTGACTAATTTCTTTTACAGAGTATCAGCCACACACTATTACCGAATTCTTTCTGATGCGATTAAAACCCAAATGACCATAAAAACTCAGTAGGATAATTACCAAGTTCAATCACAGTACCTCGAATGCCTCTGGATAGAGGGATGGTTACAATGCTTTGTTGAAGAAAGCATTCTTGTTTTATATTCCAGGACTATTTTCAAGTTTATTCCTCATAATTCACATGCACTAAGCGAAATCATGTCCATTGTGTGGGTAGATTTTTCGAATTTACATTCTATCCCCCAAATCGTTCTCTCTACAAAATTTTACCATTCAGATTCTAGAATTCTCTTGCCCTAAATCTGAGAAATCACAAAGCGGGGACGTCAATTAAACCAATGTTGCACACAGCTAGATGGGGGCAGCCTACAGAGGCGAGTGGCTTCAAAGCTGGGCCAGTTCAACCTTCAGTGGTCACCTTCCAAGGCCACGCTCCTTGGACTGGCGGCCTCACCTGCCACACCCACTGAAGGCCTGGGGGCCGAGGCTACGCCTTGGAGCAGTCTCCTAGGGCCCAGGAAAACCTTATCTTTAAGGACAAGCACTTGAGTCTTTGGATTCTGAGAATGGCTTAAATTTTTCTCATTCACGGGGGAGGGGCGAATTCCTGCATTTTAGTTATTTTTGAATTTCAGGAACCCAGCTTGCTTTAGAAGCCCAAAGTGAGCAAACGCACCGGGCAACAACGCAACAACTACTCCTCTAGGTGGCTATCATGAATTTAACCTCCTTCCCTGAGGTGAAATCAGGTTGTGAACAACAGAAAAACTAGTCAGGAGAAAAGAAGGCCATTCCAAAGGGCAGATTTTAATGTTTACATTCCCTTCTCCACGTTGGAAAAAAATGAGAAAAGGTATTTGCACGCTCTACGTGCCAGCAGTGTTGAGACTCAGTGCTGGTTAAATTACTGTTAGTCTCTTACTATAGAACAGCATTTATTTTAGTAACTCCCGGAAAGTCCGACTGGACAATGCTTGATAATGGGCATACTTTATCTTCTATACTCCGCTTAAAATTTGCCAGTCAACCAAATGACTAGAAGAACAGAGATGACCAATTAAGAAATTGGTCACCTGAAGAGTCATCCCCACGACTCAATATATTTTAACTAACGTGTCCCCCAAATACCAGTTTTCTTATGGAAGCACTCCTAAACTGGGATTTGTACTTCTACACACGGAAGGGTATGCTAACAAGGGTTGTGAATCTAGGACCCGGATGAACCTGGCTGGATGAAATTTACTCGGAGGCTCTGCTGCAGGTTCATCAGCTTAAACTGATTTTCTTCCTAAATCGAAGAATCAGAATTTCACTTAATTTGTAGAATGTGGGCCCCATAATGGGAATATCTGGTACAGCTAAACCTTGGGTAGCATACGCAAAACAAGAGTACTGTGGATCGCAGATAAAGACACGAAGAATACTATGACACTGTTTGGTCAGCGAAGCCCCCCGCCCCCCTCTCCCCCACCCGCAGTCCCCAAGTACAGAATCAGGGCAAAGAGTGATTAACTGCTGTTACTCAACCGTCAGCTTCCCATCCCTTTTAGCCCAGGGCAGGGTTCTTACAAAAACTAGTAAGTCCATATGTAAGCATTTCCCTCCGCCTGCTCATCTGAGTTCTTTAAAAAACAAAGCAAAACCAAGTATTTTGAAACAAGGGCTACCAAGCAAATCCCGCCACCGTCAGATTCAGGGAAACACACGATCTGCTACCGGGTCAGCACAGCACCGGGAAGCACAGCGTGTGGGCAGGAGAGCCTCAAGAGCCCCCTCCCCGGGCGTGTGCACTGTGCACCCACAGGCGCGCAGAGGCGAGGCCTCCCCGTCTGGGGCCGGCCCGAGGGGGAGGGGGTGCTGCGGGGCCCGCTCTGCTCTGTGGACCGCCCTGTACACTGAGGGGCCCCGGGCCAGAGGGGGATTTGCCTGATGCCTGTGGCTATGCAGGGGTTACATGTACACAGCGCCCCCTACTGACCTGTAGCTCTAAAACCACCTGGTGAATGAATGGCAAGGCGTCGGGGTCGGACCCCTTGATTTTAACAGGAGTCTAGGATACGTTTCAATTTACCTACGGATGACTGAATTGATTCCACAGCCCAATGGCCAGAAAATATACGCTTTAGCTTTCTGAAATTCCCAGGGGTACTGCTATGTATCATGTTCTTGAAAAACTACCCCTCAGTAAATACACTGTTCGTGAACTTAACTTTGATGTTTCCCAGTACAGGAAGAAATCGTAATGTCTACAAAATGCCCCGTTCAGACCTATTTCCCCACCAAGCACACCTTTCATCTTCCAAATGTGGTACACTAACTCCTGAGGTTGGAGACAGCTACGTAAAGTATCTGATTAACGACTGAGTTGGCATGGGGTTGGGGCTGGGGCTGGGGCTGGGGCTGGGGCTAGGGCTGGGGCTAGGGAGGACTCCGGAGTCCGTGCGACTCGGAGGGACCCCACTCGGGAAATACTCTCCGAACCATGCTCTCCACCAAAGCATGATCTCCCGACTGAGAGTATAAGAAGTCTAGTAAGAAATGAAACCTGAAAAGTAATCTCCAAACAATTTGGGTTCTTTTAGGCGAGAGAAACTCTGATGCTGCTGCTCTCGAGAGGGGAAGGACATAACTGCACGCTTAACTGCGAGTGTGTCCCCCCGAGGACGACGGTCTAGGTAAAGGGAGAGCAGCAGTCCCCAGCTATGGTGCCGGGAGGGCGTCCTTTCCGGTCACTGCTTCTCTTGCGAGGCAGCGGGCAGGAGTTCACGTCTCAGAGGTATCCGTGGGGCCGGGGGGGGGGGGGGGGGTGGGGGGACAAAAGCTCTCGACACGTCTAGCGAAAGGCCGTCCTTGACCCTACACGGCAGACCAGGTGGAGTGGACACTGAGCTCTGACACGCAAGCCCAGGGAACCAGGGAAGGAACTTGTATGAACTTACAGCGCAAACCGTCAGCAGACTGGGAAGAGTTTTGAGGGTTACGGTAAATGTTCAAGAGGGCAATGGTCTGAAATACAAAACGCAACAACTTTATATTATGGAAAATTAAATGTAAACACTTCACCGGTTTCCTGTGGCGATCGCTTCGGTCAAGACTCAGTGCTGCAAAAAAGCAAGTTATTTCCTTTCGAAGCGGAGACGCGTTCTTAGCTGGTGGCTGTCTCGGAGCACCCTAACACTGCGACGTGACGGAGATCCCGTGATATGCTGATATTGTATTTCTGCTCGCGGAACGTGAAGATTCTCCGTCCCAAAGTTCCAGCCAAGAGTGCGGGCAACCTGGCAGGTTTCTGCCAAAGGGGGCTCAGACGTTCCGGAAGAACGTAACGAACCGAGGAAGCGCGTGCGTGAGCCGACGACAAAAGCCACAGCGGTAGAGAAATACAATAATTACATATCATGAGATCTCCACTTCCTAGAGGAAAAATCGTCATGGTGAAATAAAACCCACACTTATTGGGCAACTTACCTTATTGATTCCTAAATACGCCTAAGCTTTTTAATTTTACAGAAAGAACTTAATAAATGCCGGGGGTTCAGTCACTGTAAAGACCAGTGATTGGCTGGTTAACTTTCAAACGTCACATAGGCAGACCCCCTCCCTCTCGTTAACAAACGTCAACTGAGGGAGGAGGCCTCCCCAGCGGCCTCGCCTAGGCCAGCCTCCTGAACGTGGCTAAGTACCAGGTTCTTGCCGTGGGCGCCAAGGACCTCCATCACCTTGTCCTGTTTGCAACAGCCCTATGTCAGCAGCTCAGAAGCCAACATTATTTGTCTCAATTAAGAGTGGGCTCTTTAACACCATTGTTTTAAAAAAATTTCTCCAACTGTGGGACTTACAGTGTGAGCCGTCAGCCGTCTGTGCACTGTTTTGGGGATTACGATAGATGTTTTGAATCAAGATGGTCTGCGGGGAAAAAAAAATAAAAAGGGGAATTCTACTGGCTGCTGTGCATGTATCAGACAATTGCAAAGAGACAACCTGTTTGCAAATGGCTCAACCTTGTTTGCTTCCCACAAGCCAGACGCCTGTCCTCGGAAGAGCACACCCAAACCATCATATTATGGAAACAGAGTTTGAGCGGTGACGTGGGTCACGCCAGCCAGCAACCGACAAGGAACGATACCGGTTACTTTCAGTAGCCCCACGTTATTAAAGTGCTGGGATGCAAAACACGTAACAGAACGTGAACATCTTCTCATACTTTAAGCCAGCAGACACCAAGGTGTGGAAAAATTCACAGGATCACATTCCCCACACAAAGTTATTATCGTTTTTAAACCAAACGCGTAAGTCAACTGTATGCAGTCCATCAAGCTGTCTGGTCTCCCGGGAAACAGGCGCACCACAGGGGTTTCCTGACTGTCACGGTCACCTAGCACACGTTTAGGTTTGCTCGGTGGGACCTCTGTTTACATAATACAATAGCTTAAACATTTGTTCTTTTCCGATCCTTCCTTTAAGGGAAAAAAATCCTTTTAGCCCTTGTGCTTTAAACTGGATCAGGCAGACTTGAAACCTTACATTGTACCGTTCTTCTTAAAATCAAGTTGTCTGAAAAAACAAACCATGTTTAAGTTAGTAGGCTAATATATTACATGAATCTTAACGTCCACATCACTGCAAGAAGCTTAAAAAGAAACCCACACTGAGCTTTACAAGCTGAACCAATACACTGCAGGATTTAGAAAAATAAACGTTCAGTCTCAAAACAACATAGGTCCAAAGCAGTTTTGTGAGTGGTTTTACAAACCCGCCAGTTCATGTCTACCTACACTGAAAGGAAGCAGCTGTGTGGGTGCTTCCAAAGGGCCTGCTGGGGGGAACCCATATGGGAGAAACACCCGATAGCCAGACCACACGTACGAACACACGCAGACCCTCCTCTCAGGGCCTGGTATCTTCCCCAAGCCAGCAGGTCTTGGCCTTGGATAGTTCCCAAAGCTGTCCCGACTCAGTTTCCAACTCTGATAGAAAGCTACACTGAGCCCAAATACTCAACAAGAAATTCATTTTCGGTCTCACTCAGGTCATCTGGCTGGCAGTGGCTGTTTAGTGAAAGAGAATTCAAAGGGGGCAATGCAGTTCCATTAAAATCAGGGGAGGTCAGGATCACCTAAGACCGACCAACCAACCAAGCAAATCGAAACAAGATGCTCGAGTTAATACACACGACCGACCCCACTGAATGTTAACGGAATCGTTGCCTCTTTCTGACGTACGGTGCTCAAATTCGCTTCATGTTAACATTCTGAGGTCATCAATGCTTCGGAAAGAAAATAAGCCAAGTGTCCCTGGATAACTTAGAGTAAACTCTGTAGCGGGGTAACGTCTCTCAGCCCCACACTTGGTACATCTATAAGTAACCCTCTAAAATAAAAAAACTCAGTGGACACTTAAGACGTTTGGTTATTGCCCAATCTATGACCACTGGCTTAGTTGAGGAGATTTAGTTCATCTAAATGCAGTAGGGGGCCTTCACTTTCGAGTGTCCCCTTCTCTGTAAAGACAGTTTGCCTACTATTCTTCTTTTCTGATCTAATAAACTTCTGCCTGCTGGTCAAAAAGCAAAACAAAAAAACCCAAACCAACCAACCCCCCCCCCCCCCCACCAAACTGCAGTAAACAGAATATTTAAAACAAGTTCTCCAATATTCTGAAATTCGAAAAAGAGACATGTTTGTAAGTTATTAAGACAGATTCTTGTTAAACTGACCATGCTGTATCAGTGGAATAATGGGTGAGAGGAAGCCATCACCTCCCTTCTAAAAACACATTCAATTATGGGGTTTTCTACAGGCTCAAATTAGAAAATACTACCGACTCTTACAGCCATTGGCTGATTTTCCTAAATACTTAGAGGAAGCTTACTCAGACTTTGTGGTCAGTTCGAAGGACCTCAAAAGCCCTCGGTCCGGAAAGACTACAGTTTTTCAAATTCCACATGTTCAGCTAAACACGGTGGAAGTGTTCTGTTCCTACTACAGGTGCTTTCTCCCTTTAATTCATCACTGATCACTTGTAGGGTGCAAACCCTTGCCTGTTCCTCAGTGAAAACAAAACAACTCCAAAAATCATAATTTCTGACTGATCTGAACTCATGGTGGACCTAAGCCCAAGGTAACAGGTGCCCCTTAACTAACTGAACAGACTGGCTACAAATAGCTGAAGGTAAACACCCATCTTCTAACGTAAGTTTCATTTTTAATGTGTCTATGACATAGTGTCATGGCTAACCCCGGGGCCAGGGGTCTAACAGAGGGGGCACACTCAGGACTCCTGGAGAACCCTGAGCATATGCGGCAAGACGGGCCTGCTGAGAATTGTGCCAGTGCATCCTGTAGGTGGCTCTGGCCATCTCCGCTGCCTGGAGGGAGCAAAGAGCAGAAAACCCACTTTGCATCTACTGGTGCCGGGAAACAAGCTGACTCCAAGCTGGCACGGCCGCCCCCTCTGGACCCGTGTCTATGAGAGGGGCAGAGAGGGGGGTGAGGCAGCAAACATCACTCACTTCTTTGTACAAAGCTTCTCTAACGGTAAGAGGAGGGACCTGTGCTCGGAGACCTCCCACTGGGGGTGGTTCACCTGCCTCACTCTCATTGAAACAAAAGAACACACTCAGTTATGAACACAGGGAATGAAACTACTGGAGAAAAAAAAACTCTACGTGATACACGGAGATTATTAACTGCCTCTGTAAAGCATATAAAGTTCTGATAATTTACATGAAAACAGAAAAAAGAAAGAAGAAACAAACAAACCTGGCTAAAGGTCGGTTTATTGTGCAACCGAGAGCATCTGTCTCCATGACGACATGCTCCAATTTTGAAATAAAATGAGCAGTTGACTCTGTAAGGGAAAACAAAAGCGGATTATTTTGCTGGGCAGATCAGACAAATGGAACTACATCAACACCGCGACATATGCTACCAAACTACTTTTCTTCTGCATCACAAGAACACAGCTGTGTGGTTTTCTTTGGTAGCAGGTACCCTCCCCTTCCTGGTAGTACTTCAGGACTACTAAGCTTCAACTTGCCGCCTGACAAACATGCCCCTCTTTCAAGGAAGAGGGCTTCAGTTCCACCCAGGGTCCCCCGCATCCAAATCCACTCCACTTTCCATTATGTTCTCTGCTCTCCTGTTTTTTCTTACATGGAGTATCTAGTTTAAAACTAAATTTAACTAGGGGCGCCTGGGTGGCTCAGTCGGTGAAGCGTCCGACTTCAGCTCAGGTCACGATCTCGCGGTCCGGGAGTTCGAGCCCCACGTTGGGCTCTGGGCTGATGGCTCGGAGCCTGGAGCCTGTTTCCGATTCTGTGTCTCCCCCTCTCTCTGCCCCTCCCCCGTTCATGCTCTGTCTCTCTCTGTCCCAAAAATAAATAAACGTTGAAAAAAAAAATTAAAAAACAAAAACAAAAAACTAAATTTAACTTAAAACATATCTGTTTCTTAGTGTTCCGCGATGAAATTCTCTCCTGAGGACACCGATATAGCACAGTGAGAGTTAAGATCTGACTCTGCCACTAGCTACCTGGGCCTGGGCAAGTTACCCCACCTCTCCTGGTCCCAGGAGCCACCTGTAAAATGAGGAAAATGCCAAGCTGGCATGGTTCCAAGAGTCAGATACCGTGCGTGCGTGCTTCATGCACAGTGCTCCTTAAGCACAATCGCTGTCTGAGGAAAACAGAAAACAAAGTCCGTGCTCTTTTGTCCATGACACCAGACCACCATGAAATTTCCAAACACAGGTCTGAAGTAAGGAAGTCTCCTGGTTTCAATGCACCGAAAACAAGCTCTTGGGGAACTCACCTGTCTGTTCCCACATAAGGCCACCTTCTGTCCCTATGGCAAAGTCCTCCCTTAACTACTGTTCAAATAGTTGGTGATCCAGTTTGATCCAGATCAAATCAAACTAGCAATCCAGCCATCGTGACAGCAATGTCAGGTGGCTTAGATTTGTGATGAAGTATGAAATCTTACTTGATGGGCCCCATTCAGATTTAGACCTGCAGAGGTGGGAGGGTTACCCCGTAGATTCAATTTTTTTTAGCAAGTTCAGACAGCCAACCCAGAGTTAGAATCAAAGGGCTTCAACAAAATCTGATAGTTCGCAAAGATCGATTGGCCGCTGGCAGTTCAGGTAGCAATACAAATGGTAAAGTCTGAATTTATCGGGGGAGGAAAATGATCACTACACATTATTTGCAAATTTATCTCAGAGGCCTCACTTTACATGATCTAACTTGAATATACGACTTCCATCTTCAGAAAGTCACCCAAATGAAGAGCTCGTTTCAAGAATGCCTCAGAATGGGTAAAACCCCTGCCCAAACAATACCCAACTATTCTATATAACGAAAATAATCTTTGTTCTCGTACCTTCAGAGATGGCTTTCATTTCATACCACTCAATTAGAGTTTAGTACTAATCAGTCAAAACTTTCCTAGTGATCAACTTTTAGTGATCTACTTAAACTACTGAAATAATAAGACAGAAGACAAAAAGTGTGATTTACTATCACAGAAAAGATATTAGAAGACTAACCTTTGCTTGGATTTAGAAAACATCCAAAACTTCAAATGTACAACTAGCTAAAGTTTTTTAATTGGCACACACCTACATTTCACTTCTAGCTTGAGGGAAAAAAAAAAAAGTTAGCACGAATCGTCGTCTTCATTTTTTAGGAGTTGATATGGTCTCCTGGAAACTAAAACCCCACCAGTCTGCCTGAAATGAGCATATGAGTAACCTAGATCAAATAATCAAGTTTCCTGAATTAAAGCCATGCACACCTTTTATGATGCAGCTCTCAAAGGCTGAAATGTGGCTATTTATAGCAGGAATATAAAAACTCATTGGAATAAACCTCTAAACTGAAAGTTTTGTAGAGTACAATGGAAACCCCACCCAATACAGCTTTATACAAGAATAAGGAATAAAAACTTCGTGGAACAGAAGTCATGGCCCACATTTCTAAGCTTGAGAATGAAACTAATGATGCGTTTTCCTGGCCTACACTCGGAGAAGGCTCTGTTTCCAGCGAAGCTGGCCCATTCATTTGGGATCGTGTTTACAGGAAAAGTTCCCCAAGGTGCCTCCTCTGTGAGCCCAAAGCATTCAGGCAGCCTGCCTCTTCCACAGCACTTAAGAAATTTCAGAGCCTTTACTGTAATTTTACCCTTTACATGACAAGCAACCCCTTCCCCTCAATTTCCTTGGCAACAAGATCCAAATTTTATTCATCTTTAAGTCAACAGATACAGATTTTAGGGTTGACACTGAAAGAAATGTTTCCGGAGCGACAATGACTGATGATTGTCTTACAGTTTTGCTATTAAAAAATAGAACCCCCTCTTCTAAACAACACATTTCACAAGATGGACCTCATCCTGGAAAACAGAAACGATTTAAACAGTGTTTGAGGGGCGCCTGGCTGGCTGAGTCAGTGGAGCGTTGGACTCTGGATCTTGGGGTTGTGAGTCTGAGCCCCACGTTGGGTGTAGAGATTACTTAAAAACAAAACCTTTAAAAAAAAAAATAAATACAGTGTTTGAAAAAGTGGTATTATCTATGCCAAACTCGGATTTATCGTTAAGAATGCATACTAACATAAGCCTCGTACAGGCCAAAAGAATCCTAACATGGTAACTACTTATCCAAAAAGTAGATTAAGCCAGAGCTCAATCTTTAGGTTCTTAAAGTAAAAATTATCCTCCTAAATGAAAGGCATTTCCCTTTAGTCTCACCTTCAGTCAATGCACTGGGAATGAAAACGTCCCAAGGTGGCAATCGAAATCAAAATTAAATTTTTTTGCTTTTCACGTAACAACTGGGTAGGGAAGGCATGCAACTGTGAAAAGGGGGGTGGGGGACCCCACGTCTTTTATATTGGAATTACATCTCCGAGTACGTTAAAATCAGGTTACGCTGTCGTTTCTGATAACCCAGTTCGTCGTAACAGTTCTTCGAACCCAACGTCCTCACGACCCGCCCGATCGGTCGCTTAAACACGCCGAGAGGCTTTTTAAGTGGGTACAACCCCAACACTCGGGAGCCGAAGTTATCTAACGATTTAATACGGGCGGGCTTTATGCTATTTGCCCGACACCACATTAAAGGCTGAAGTAGAGGAAATAGGCTAAAACGTTGACAACTTCAGCACAACTCAAGACGGCTCCAAGAGGCGGGGGGGGCGCGGGGTCCGGGTCGCCAACAGACGGGACGGCCCGCGGGCCGCCCAGCAGCCCCAGGCGAGGGAGGCCGCGCCACCCGAGCGGAAACCCGCCGCCCGCCGGGGCGCCCATCGCCCGCCCCAGCGCCCACGAGGCGGCGGCGCGCGGCTCCGGAGGCCGGAAGGGCCGCCGCGCCCCTCCCCCCGCCTGCCCGCCCGGGCCTCCAGCCGCCGCCTGAGCCCCGCCGCCGCGCCCGCGCGCGCCCCGCCGGCCTTCCCGGCCCGGAGCCCCGGCGGGCGCCTCTCACTCACTTGTCTTTCTCGGTGCCGAAGATGGAGGCCAAGTACTCCGCCATTTCCCACCCGCCGCCGCCGCCGCCACTGCTGCCGACGCCGCCGACCCTGCCCGACGCCCGCGGGAGACGTCACCCGGACGCGACGACGCTCGCCCCGCCCCTACGGCGTGGCGGCGCTGCCCAATCGGGCGAGCCGTTGCCTGCGCGCGGGCGGGGCTTGGCGCGAGGGAGGCACCGCCCCCTCGGCCCCGGGAGCCCGCGCGCCGCCCGCCGGCGCCCCCTGCTGGTGCCCGCGCTCCTCGCGCGGTGGGCCCCGCGTCCCCTTTGCCGGGGAGCCCGCGCTCTTCGCTGTCGCCCCCTTCCCCGTCCGAGGCCCGTCGCCCCTACCCCTCGCTCTCCTCGCGCTCGGCCCCTCGGCCCCCCGGCCCCGGGAAGCCGAGCGCGCTGGCGGCGGCCGGAGAGAAGGCCGCGGGGCCGGGGCCGGGGCGTGCCTGACCGCGTGGGCGGGTTCCGCTGAGCCCGGGAAGTGCAGGCGCGCTCCCTGCCCGCACTTTGCCCTCGGTGACGACCCCTCCTCTCCCGCCCTCGCTGGCGGGGATGGAGCTGGAGGGGCGCCGCGCTGGGGCCTGGCCCGGGGAGAGCCGGGAGGGTGCGCAGAGGACCGGGCGCCCGTGGGAGTGCGGTGGGGTGGGGGACGAGAGCTCGCGGAAGTCCTGGAGACCGCGGAGGGATGCGGCACCAGGCAACGCGGGGACGGGGGCCCAGCCTCACTGTCCCCGAGCGCCAGGCCTCGGACCTAGGGACGCTGGGTCCCTCCCGCGGAGCCAGACGTTTCCAGTTTTGTTAGTTCATTCTTTTCTAATACAAGAAGATGCGTATGTGTATTTGTGGTCCCTCCTTCCATATCCATGCTTTTCTCCACCTTGCCTCATTTCACTAACCAACCGTCCTGGGAGATCGCTCAGTAGGAACACGTGGGCATAGTCCTCACTGCTTTTGCAGCTGTTGGGAGCTCCACTGTGTGGATGGTGACTCGCTCTATCAACCTGTTGACAATGGACTTGTGGGTTGTTTGCAGGCTCTGTCTTTTGCTAGCGCAGGCCTGCCACAAAGAGCCTTTTGTATCTGGGGCAAATGCACTGTTTGGCAATCTCCGAGCTTTCATATATTTTTTTCTTTTTTAGCGCTTATTTATTTTATTTTATTTTTTAAACTTGGTCTTTTTTTTTTAACATTTATTTATTTTTGAGACAGAGAGAGACACAGCATGAATGGGGGAGGGTCAGAGAGAGAGACACAGAATCCGAAACAGGCTCCAGGCCCTGAGCTGTCAGCACAGAGCTGGATACGGGGCTTGAATCCAGGAACCTGAGCGGGAGGTGGATGGTTAACTGACTGAGCCACCCGGGCGCCCCAGAGCTTACATAATTGAACAGATGAAGTAATACAAATTTTATTCCCAGATGGGGACTGTGCCAAAGTGAGTTAACTGTGGCAGAAATGGTTAACGTTTTGGGGGTCTCCCGCGTGTTCAAATTTGATAAGAACACATTTGAGAGTGGGGTGCATGTGAAGATACGAGAATCAGATGCTTGTGTACCCCAAATGCAGTTGCACGGAGCCCTGGGTTTCCTTTGCGTACAATTTGAGAACTGTGGTTTAGGTGGTCCGTTGAGGATTATTTATTTATTTATTTATTTATTATTTTCAAGTATTTATTTTTGAGAGAGAGACAGCCCGAGGGGCAGAGAGAGAGGGAGACAGAAGATCTGAAGCGGGCTCCTCGCTGACAGCAGAGAGCCTGATGCAAGGTTCAAGTTTACAAATGGTGAGACTATGACCTGAGCCGAAGTCACATGCTTAACCCACCGAGCCACCCAGGTGCCCCCATTGAGGATTTTAAACAGGAGAGCTATGAACATATTTGTACTTTAGAAAGGTCACTCTGCCGTACAGATCACGGTGTTTCCTATCATTGCTGCAACAAACCATTGCAAAGTAAATGGTTTCACACGCCAGCTTACTGTCTCACAGTTCTGTAGTTCAAAAGTCTGGTGGCCCCGGCAAGGCTGAAATCCAGGGGTCCGCCAGGTGGGCTTTATGGAGACTCCAGGAAAGAGTGGTTTGCAGGCTCATTCAGGGTGTTGGTAGGATTCAGGTCCAAGCGGTCTTAGGGTGAGTTTCCTCTTTCCTAGCTTGCTGTCTGTCAGATTCCAGACACTGCCTGTGTTCCTTGCCTCCTGGCGCCCTTCAGGGACAGCCGTTTGAGTCTCTCTCATGCTTTGATCTCTCCTCCTCTGCCTCTAGCCAGAGAAATCTCTGCTTTTAAGGGCTCCAGGTACTAGGCCGGGCCCAGCTGGATGATCCAGGATACTTCCCCTAGTTTCGGGTCGGCGGCCTTAATTACATCAGCAGTTTCTCAACTTACTCTTTAGGGGATGAGACTCTTGGAGTGACATTAGAATCCTGCCTGGATTTGAGAGTAATATGACCAGAGCTGAAGTTAGAGGGGCCGTTGTGTTGGTGAGAAAGGAGGAGCCTGAACTGGGGCTAGAGTGGCAGGTCTAGTGGTCAGCGTCCCGGGCTGCAAGATACGGTCGCGGCTGTAATGGACTGAGCTGCGTCCCTCTGAAACTCATATATTGAAGGCTTGACCCCCAGCCGCTCAGACTGTGACTGTATTCGGTGATGGGGCCTTTACAGAGGTGATTCAGGCAAAATGAGGCCATTAGGGTGGGCCCTGATCCATTTTGGCTGGTGTCCTTCGAAGCATTTGGGACAGGGATGCCTGGGTGGCTCAGTCGGTTAAGCATCTGACTTCGGCTCAGGTCATGATCTCTTGGTTCGTGAGTTTGAGCCCAGATCGGGCTCTCTGCTGTCAGCACAGAGCCTGCTTCAGAGCCTCCGTCTCTCTCTCTCTCTCTCTGCCCCTCCCCTGCTTGCTCTCTCTCTCTCAAAAAAAAAAAAAAGTTGGGACAGAGAGGCACACACAGGGATGACCTTTTGAGGACACAGGGGAAGACCCCATCCACAGTCCCAGGAGAGAGGCCTCAGGAGCAACAATCCCTGCCTTTACCTTGACCTTGACTCCGGCACTGAGAAAGAATAAATGTGTGTCGTTCAAGCCATATGTTTATGTGTTCAAAAGGGATTTTAAGAGGAAATTGGATCATTCGTCACACTGCTGGGAGTTCTGGGGAGTCCTGCTCTGAGAGCAGACCGCTGCACTGGTCTGGGGAGGAGCCCACTGGCCCTGCTGTGGCTACACTATGGTCCCCCCTCCTCCTATCCCCCTGTGACACCAGAGCTCCATGTGGCGGCACACGGCTGCTTGCTTGAGCGGGGTCTCAACACCTGTGCCTCTGTGTGTTCCTGGCCAGGTGGTCTGCGGGTCAACACACTCATGGCTGGCTCCTTGACTGGCCAAAGGGAGGGTCGGTGCCTATTAAGGCACAAAATGGCTGAGGAGAAACAGGTCTGGGGGTAGTTCTGGGCTCCGGGAGATTGCGTTATTTCATTACAGCTTTTCCCTCCTTGCCTGCCTGCCCGTGGTGCCCCACAGGCAGTACGTGTTACGACCCGTCCACTGCTTTGGGGCTTGGTCCCGTACCTCGCTGTGGCCCACAGAATGCGAGCAGCTGAAAAAAGTCCCTTCTAGAAGAGCAGGCCCCATCGCTCCTCGGCCTTTTGGCTAAGATCGAGTGTAGAAAAGCAGGTCCCAGGCGTCTGCTCCCCTGTGGTCCTGGGCCTGAGTGAAAAGCACAGGGAGTCAGGCCAACCAGACCTGCAGCTGAATCAGCCGCCCCAGCTGCCCTGCCGACAAGGAGCCAAAGAAGAAGAGACTCGTTTCTGCAAGTCACTGAGGTTATTTAACATCACCGTAGTGCTGCTGACTAATCCAGCAGGAGGGTGAAGGGCCAGGCAGACGTTCAGGTAGAAATGATCAGCAACCACCTGTATACATCAGTAACCTGTTCTGCAAGACAGAACGTTCTGTGATGAAGGAAATGCTTGACATTGGTGCTGTCCAGTGTTGTGACTGCCACTGGCCACATGTGAGCACTTGACATGCATCTGGGAGGATTGAGGTGCTGAATTTTAAATCTTATTAAAAAAAATTTTTTTTTAATGTTTCATTACTTTTGAGAGACAGAGAGAGACAGAGCATGAGTGGGGAAGGAGCAGAGAGAGAGGGAGACACAGAATCGGAAGCAGGCTCCCGGCTGTCAGCACAGAGCCCGACGCGGGGCTCGAACTCATGAACCGTGAGATCGTGACCTGAGCTGAAGTTGGCGCTTAACGGACTAAGCCACCCAGGTGCCCCAAAATTTTATTTAATTTTAATTAATTAAGTTTAAACGTAAGTACCCATATACGGCTAATGGCTGCTATATTGGAGAGTATAGGTATATACACATCTAAAGTTCAGGAGAGAGGCCCAGGTAGAGTAGCATAATTTGGGATTCATTTATATGTATAGAGTTAACATATACAAATATATGTGGAACCCTGGAACATATATACAGAATTTTAGTGTATGTGTGTTTTCCTGGGGGCAAATAACCCATGATTTTGTCAGATTCCCAAAGGGGTCTCTAGCCTCCAAAGTTAAGAGAAACTCTAGCCGGGGGCTCCCGGGTAGCTCAGTCAGTTGGGCATCTGACTCTTGATTTTGGCTCAGGTCATGGTCTTGGGGTTCGTGGATTTGAGTTCCACATTGGGCTCTGCACTGACGACACAGAGCCTGCTTGGGATTCTCGGTCTCCTCCTAGCTCTCTGCCCCTCCCCCGCTTGTGTTCATGCTCGTGCTCTCCCTCTCTCAAAAATAAACTTTTTTGAAAAAGAGAGAGAAACTCTAGGCCCTTGAGAATCCTGGATGTTGCCTGGTGGTTAAGAATCCCAAGTATTGAGAGCAGGTCAAGGGCCAGAGCCCCAAGGGACAGCAGTGTCTGGGTGGGGGTAGCAGCAGGACCCCTTAGGGGAGCCTGGGAAGTGACATCTGGTGGAAGAGAGTCAGAGTCGGGAAGCCAGGAGACCAGATGATCTCAAAAGCAGCTGTCACAACAGAGGGCAACAAGAGGTGGCTGAGAAGGGGCTGTGCAGCAGGACTATGGGTGGTCTTGGCTGGGAGGGGACTGTATGCTGAACACCAGTGTTTGGATGAATTCACCTGTTCATTTGGTGACAGAACATTCCCTACCTGGGAAAGAGCTGGATCGGCAAACCAGAAACCTCTCTTAGGAAGAACAGGGACTCAGAGGTGCGGCCAGATAAGTGACAAGACAGATGCCAGTTCAGCAGGTGCTATCTTATCCAGAGGGTGCAGCTGTAGGGCATGGCTCAGGGAGGATGACTCCTGAAGAGCTCGAAGCTGGAAAGAAGTTGTCAGCTGTGGAGCCTCTGGGAGAAGTGGTAGAAGTAAAGGGTGAAGTCTGAACTGAAATACAAGGCTCCATGACAAGGAATTAATGTGGTTACCAGAACCTGGGCCACCAACATCATTCCTCCATCCATTCCCCCCTCATCCATCCATCCAATCATCTATCTGTCCATCCATCCATCTACCCATCCATCCATCCAATCATCTATCTGTCCATCCATCCATCCATCCATCCATCCATCCATCCATCCACCCATCCCTCCAATCATCTATCTGTCCATCCATCCATCCATCCATCCATCCATCTACCCACCCATCCATCCATCCACCCACCCATCTATCCATCCATCCAAATATCCTTCATCTAACCATCTATCCATCCAACCGTCTGTCCATCCACCCATCCATCCATCTGTCCATCACTCATCCATCCATCCATCCATGCATCCACCCATCCATCCATCATCTATCCATCTAACCATATATCTGTCTATCTGTCCATTCATCACTCATCCATCCATCCATCCATCATCCACCCACCCATCCAACAATCCATCCGTTCATCCACCCATCTATCCATGACCCATCCATCCATCTATCCACCCATCCAAATATCCTTACATCTAATCCTCCACCCATCCGTCCATCCAACCATCAGCTCATCCATCCAACCATCCATCCATCTGTCCATCCATCCAAATATCCTTCATTCAACTATCCATCCTTCCATCCATCCATCCATCCATCCAACCATCCATTCATCCACCCATCTGTTCATCCATTATCTGATATTTTGGGGCATGTCTGATATGCCAGTTACTGAGGCATGTACACAGACATAGTCGAGAAGACAGATCTCCACTTAGAAGTCTGCCAAACACCTTAAGCTCAACATGTTTCCAAATGATCTCATTTTCTCCTCTGCCCACCTCCAGACCTTCATCTTCTCCAGCCTTTAGTGACTGTTAGTCGTCCACACTGTAAGTCTGCATGGGTGGTCCTTGGTTTTGTCTCTCTTACTCTCCTATCCATTCTAATTCCTTGACTTCTCTCAACTGTATCGGCTCCTCTTGGTCAGACCTCAGTGCACCTGGGTCACCACAATGGTACAAATGCTGTTCTCGTCCGCTCAGGCTGCTGTGGCGGAAGAATACAGACGGGATGGCTTATGAATGACAGACATGTATGTCTCACAGTTCTGGAGGCTGGAAGTCCGAGGACAGGGCGCCAGCAGATTTGGTGTCCAGTTGTCATGAGCACGGTACGAAGGCACACACATGAACGAAGTGTGTCTTTCCCAACGGCGGCTTGATTCGGTCAGAAAGCAATGTTGACACAACTGTAAAGCAGATTCAGGATTCTAAACTCAATGACCCTCCACTAAGCATTTAACACGGCTTCTTACACCTCGCACAAAGCAAAGCACAAGACGAGCCACACAACAGACAAGATACGACATGGGGTAGGAAGTTCACCAACCGAACGCAAAGTCTGTGGGTGCGAGGTTGAGATAAGGCCTCGGTCAGTTCCGGGTCAGCCCTCGGTGCTCACTGTTTTTTATGTCCAAGCAGCGGAGGGTCTCTGTTCCTGTTGGAGATGAACCGGACAGAGGCTTTGGCGGCAGCTGCCTTTCTGAGGTGGTCAGACACAGAGGGGTCACGTCTGCCCTCCCTTTTTAAAGGGATGTCATCAGCCTTGGGTCCCTGCAGATCTCTCCTGCTCCTGCTGGTGATCAGTTCCGGGGTGTCTCCAGCCGGTGCTGGTCTGGGTGGTGCCTGGTCTTAGCTCAGCACCGTTGGCTGCTGTGTCACTGATGACGAAAGTCACTGCTTGGCATGAGTGCCTCCGTCCTGCTCTCTACACTGGCCACAGCTCACTTCCTTGTTCACAGATGGCATCTTCTCACTGTGTCCTCACAGTGGGGAAGGGGCGAGGGTGCTCCCTGGGGCCTCCTTCATCAGGGCACGGACCCCAGTCCCTAGTCGTCAGGGCCTCGTCACCTCCCAGAGGCCCCGCCTCCGACTACCATCACCGCTGGGGGGCGGTTTCCACATGTGAACTTCAGGGGGGCACATTCGGACCATAGCGGTCCACTCCTGGCCCCCCAGATTCATGTCCTTCTCACATGAGAACTACATTCACTCCATCCCAACAGCCGAGTGTTAACTCATTCCAGCAGCTACTCCGAAGTCTGATCTCAATCTCATCCGAGTCAGGGGTGGGGGAGACCCCAGCTGCGTTTCTCCTGAGGCGGATTCCTCTCCGGCTGTGGGCCTGTCCCGCCAGCAACGGTGGGGCACCGGACGGGCACTCCCACTCCGAAGGGGAGCAACCGGAAGAAGGAAGGGGTGACAGGGCTGAGGAGGTCCAAACTAAGCAAGAAACAGAGTTTGAGGCTTGAGAAGAATCCTCTGGCTCGATCGTCTGTCCTCCAGGACTGCTGGAGCTGGGTCCTGAGCCAAGCTTTGCTAGGCAGGGGTTCGTTCCCTAAGGCTCTGGGCGGCCCTGCCCTCCGGGCTTTGCGTGGCCCCACCCTGGTATGACTCTGGGCCAGTGCCCTGCCCCCAAGGTGGCTCTTAGGAGGGAGCCCTGGTTACTGAGCTATAGCTCCTCCCGGAGGCCCAGTCCTTTGAAATCTAGGTAGAGGCAGACATGCCCCCCAGCACAGGAGCCACACCTGGGCACCACCGGAGTGGTGGGGGGGGGGTGGTGAGAGGTAGCGATGTATCGGCTGGCCCTGCAGGGGCTGTTCTGCCTCTGTGAAAGTCT
The DNA here is from genome assembly GCF_016509475.1 of Prionailurus bengalensis. Classification (NCBI taxonomy): domain Eukaryota; kingdom Metazoa; phylum Chordata; class Mammalia; order Carnivora; family Felidae; genus Prionailurus; species Prionailurus bengalensis. The sequence continues at coordinate 3,098,799 of NC_057350.1, read as the reverse complement.
CCCTGCTGGAGGTGTGCACCCTGGGCCGGAGATGGAATAGTCCCCAGGCGGCCTTCAGGGTCCTTCTCCCTCATCTTGGAGATTAGTTTCTAATCTCTTTATCAACGGTCACCAGAACGCATCCTTCGGGTTCTCGTTTTGCAATATACATAGGCTGGGGTTTCCAAATCTTAAAGTTCTGCTTTCTTTCCGATTAGCAATCCTGTCTTTCAGTTATTTGTCTCTTCTCTTTCACAATAAGCCCTCTGAGTAAACTTAAGTAAACTTAAATAAGTAAACTTAAAAAATTAGCTTCAGCCAAATATCCAGTTTTATGGCTTAAGCCCCACCCTCCACCAAACACTAGAACATAATCCAGCTCAGTTCTGTCTCTTTTTTAAAAAAAATTTAATTATTTTTTTAATGTGTATTTACTTTTGAGAGAGAGAGAGAGAGAGAGAGAGAGAGCGAGCACTAGCAGGGAGGGGCAGAGAGAGAGAGGAGGGAGACACAGAATCCGAAGCAGGCTCCAGGCTCTGAGCTGTCACCACAGAGCCCGATGCGGGGCTTGAACTCATGAACCGTGAGATCATGATCTGAGTCGGAGTCAGAGGCTTCACCGACTGAGCCACCCAGGCGCCCCCCAGCTCAGAATCTTTATAGCACGGATCACCTTTCCTCCAGTTTCCAGTAACGTGGTCCTCATTTTCACCTGAGGCGTGGCCAGGTCGGCCGTCACCACCGGCGTTTCCACCGACATGGTGCCCAGGATCACCCTCTCCAGCTCTCCTCCTTCCTCTGAGTTGTTGCCAGAATCACCCTCAGTGGTCTTCACGGGGATGAAAGATTTTCCAGATGGGCCTCAAAGCTCTTCCAGCCTCTGCCCATCACCCAGTTCCAATGTTGCTTCCACGTTTGTAGGTTTCTGCCACAGCAGCACCCCGTCCTGGTACCAGTGTTCTGTCTCAGCCAGGCTGCTGTAACTAAGATCCCGTCGACCGGGTGGTTTATAAACAATAGAAATTTATTTCTCACGAGCGTCGGGGCTGGAAGTCCAAGGTCAAGATGGCGGCAGGTCAACATCCGGTGAAGGCCCTCTTGTGGTTCGCAGCCGGCCACCTGCTCCCTGTGTCCTCGGGAGGGGAAGGGCGGGGTCTGTTTGGGGTCCCTTTCAAAGGGCACCAAACCCATCATGGAGGCTCCACCCTCATGACCTAATCTAATCACCTTCCAAAGACCTCACCTCCAAATACCATCACATTGAGGGGGAGGGGGCGGTAGCATTTAACAACCCGGGTGGGGGATTGTAAACATTCAGTCTATAGCACTGGGTGGTGAGCTTCCCTGGACTCGGTTTCCATGTATTAATGGGACCAGTAGCACCCGCCATGGAGACTGGTGCAGAGCTTGGCACTTACCCGTAGGTGCTTCCGGAACAGTAGCTACTTTACTGCTGAACTGTGCTCGGATTGTATGTTCCTGTCTCTCCTCCTAAACTTTGGGAAGATCCTGTTCTACCTTTTCCTTGATTCTGTGGTACACCAGACTGTAGTCTTATATTTTTTTTAATGTTTATTTTTTGGGGGGGGGAGGGGCAGAGAGGGAGAGGGAGACACAGAATCCGAAGCAGGCTCCAGGCTTTGAGCTGTCGGCACAAAAGCCCGATGCGGGGCTTGAACCCATGAACCACGAGATCATGACCTGAGCCGAAGACGTACGCTTAACTGACTGAGCCACCCAGGTGCCCCTAGAACAGACCATAGTCTTATTTGCAATTCTGAAAAACAGAAAGCTCTGAAAACAGAACGTTGTGGGTTTCTTTTTGTTTTTTTCCTTCCGTAAGTTTGATGCCCAAATTCAACCTGGTGCAAAAGCTGGCCTGACCTGAGGCGGGTAACATCCCAGCGCTCCCAGTGACTCTACTCTGCGGGTCACTGACACTGTGCGTGTTTTAAATTCTAAAACATGTTTTCCCATCGGTGACTTTGGGTTCAATCGCACTAGGAATGGCTTAAAGAGAGTGAAAGGTAAGCGAGTGCTTGCTGTAGGAGGGACGCGTAAAATGTTGTCCTTGTCAATAGCAGGAACTGTGGAGGCTGCTTTTCGGGCAACGGCCTTGAGCAACGGAAGCCTAAACAAGGTAGGAGGCCCCCAGTGACTGGCCCAGCAGGTGACCCACCTCGAAAGAGCCAGAGGCCAGAGCTGGCCAATGGGCTCCTTGCAGCTGGACCAAAAGGAAAATTCCATACATTCCCGGACTTCCTGGCCTCCCCCATAACTACAGCCCCACCACTGCCTCGTCCCTGCTTTGCTGCCCTGCTCGCTGCTCCCTTGTGGCGTAGTCAATAGATTTCTCCCTCCTTTGTTCTGCCTCCGGTGAATCCTTCCACGGCCCTTGCCGGGCTCCCACCCGATCAGGTCGCCCCCAGGAACCACCATGACAAACGACTTAGTAATTCAAAGGAAGAGCGGTTGAAATTTTACAGTATCCGTGACAACCAAGAGCCGCAGGAAAACGGAAAACAGCCCAAGGGGTGAGAGGAGACGCCCAACCAGAAGCAGACGGAGTGGAGCCGGCAACGGAGAAACCCACATACGCCGATGGGCGTTTAAAGGCGGCGAAGGCAGCTGGGATCCAGCAGGAAGACCTGACCTTTCAAGGCGAGCCTGAATATTCAGAAGGTTGGCTGAGGCGCTTCAAGTGTGGAGAAGCAGAACATTCTGAATATCTGCGGTGGGAAAACCTCCCGTCAGGAAGCATCTGAAAATTACGCTGATGGGCTTGCCACGATCGTCCGGGATGAGAACCTTAGTCTGAGCAAGTCTTGGGTGCCGATGAGGCTCTGTTTCCAGAAAGGCATCAGAACGGTTGAGGGAGGGGCAGGGGAGGGTTTCGGGGCGGCTCAGGATAAAGCTGGGTGTGATCGGGAAAAGCCACAGGCTGTCAGCGGCATATGCCCTGTCCCCGTGTCCTAATATGCGAATTACACACCGGTAACCCCAGAAATGTTTTCTGCCCGGGGGGATATTTCCTTCTGTCAGCGGCATGAATTCGCCGCAGACAAGCCGAACTAACATTTTATTATTTCTGTGCAACTGCTCTTACGCGTTCCCTTCCTGAATGTCTGTGGGAAAGTAATGTTTCTGACATTTGCTTTTCCCCGGTTCGTGGCAGGAGTCTTAGGCTCCGTGAAGCGTAAGTGTGAACGCTCTTCAGGAGGAAGGGTGAGCGTGCGCTGTCTCACTTGTCAGAGTGGGGCTTCCTGAACACGATCCGTGGCGGGACGGCCACTTGCACGGTCCCTAGCGCTCGCATGGTTACGGGAGCTCCTCTAACACCTGCTTGGCACCACTCTGGTCCAAAACAATGCTGCAGTGAGGGCGCCTCGGGGCTCAGTCGGTTGGGTGTCTGATTTCGGCTCAGGTCACGATCTCGCTGCTCGTGGGTTCGGGCCCCGCGTCGGGCTCCGTGCTCACAGCTCAGAACCTGGAGCTGCTTCGGATTCTGTGTCTCCCTCTCTCTCTGCCCCTCCCCCACATTCTCTGTCTCAAAAATAAATAAACATTAAAAAAAAATTTATAACGATGCCGGAGGGGCTCCTGGGTGGCTCAGTCAGTTATGTGTCCGACTCTCGTTTTTGGCTCAGGTCATGATCTCACGGTTCGTGAGCTCGAGCCCCGAGTCGGGCTCCGTGTTGACAGTGTGGAACCTGCTTGGGATTCTTTCCCTCCCCACCCCGCCCCTCCACCCCATCCCTCCTCTGCTCGCTCTCTCTGTCTCTGTCAAAATAAATAAATAAATCAAAAAAGAAATAAAACGATGCTGGACACTGAACCTGGAGAAGAAGTATGCGCATCAGCGGACATGGTGATAGCAAATCCCGTATTTACCCCAAAGGTTTACCAAGCAAAGCGTAAGGCAGGGGAAAGGGACACTCTGAACGTGGACACAAAGCCCCTTTGGTGCCTTCCTTGAGTGACAGAGAAATCACCAAGTGGGTTAAATACAGAGAAGAGAGAGGAGGGAAGGGGGGATGAAGACACCATGGGTTCCTGGGAAGTCCCTATAGACTGTGTGGAAACAGCATATGACCTGCCAACTGCTGGCTTCAGGGTCGTCGGTCAGCGAGCAGGCCAACACCGAGCTCAAGGGATGGCTTAGCTATGAGACCGGTGACTTCGGAAGACGCGCAGAGAGGCGCTGCCTCGTGCCGAGACGCCCATCCTCCCAGCCCTAAGACCACGGCCACGGACCACGGCCACAGCCACAGAGCCCGGCGGTGCCCTCTGCCCGAGCCCCTGCTTCCCGAGCAGCGGCACAGAGACAGCTCACTGCGCGTGTGAGGACGAGCGTTTCGCTTCTCTTGAACCGGCATGTGTTTGAAGCTCTGCTGAACATTTTCCTCGGGAAGAAGTCCTAGGAAATCGATTGTCTGTAATTAGGGCACTATTTCACGCACCGCTTCACGACTATGTAAATCAGCCTGCAGCAAGTCGTAATAGTATCTACGGGACGTTAATCCCACTTAGTGAAATAACTCTGGCTGCAGAAGTCTTCGTGCGTTGGCTTTAGGGTCCTCCCCGGGCCCCCTGATGGAGGTTTGTGATCTATAGTATATGCTCTTACTGCTTTTTCCCCCCCAGCTCTGAACGCTTTGAATGTCAGAGCACAGCTGGCCCCGCGGGACTCAGACCCGGTGCTTGGCGAGAGGATGCAGCGAAATGTTTATGAATGAGGTCAGGGAGGGGGACCACGGTGTGGTGTGACCGACACTCTGGCAGAAGGAGCCGTGGTCCAGGTCAGCCCTTAGGGAGTGGAGTGGGGGGGGGGAGCAAGGAAGAAGCAGTCCCTGCCCTTGGTGGCCGCCTTTGGGAACAGGAGGAGGGAAATGCCCGCACTGGACTGTTGTATTTACCCCCAAACTGTGTCCCTGAGGGCAGTGTTGGACTCAGGGTACCAAAGAAAATACCGGATGCCCGGATAAATTTGAGCTTCAGATACACGATGAATAATCTTTTTAAATTATTTATTTATTTATTAAAACTTTTTTTTTTTTTGATGTTTATTTTTGAGAGACAGAGTGTGAGCAGGGGAGGGGCAGAGAGAGAGAGAGAGGGAGACACAGAATCCGAAGCAGGCTCCAGGCTCCGAGCCGTCGGCCCAGAGCCCGACGCGGGGCTCGAACCCACGGACTGTGAGATCGTGACCTGAGCCGAAGTCGGACGCTCAACCGGCGGAGCCGTCCAGGTGCCCTGATACATGATGAATAATTGTCGAGCACCAGTTTTTCCCACATATCACCAGGGATTTGTATTAAACACGGACCCACCATCTATCTGAAATTTGTCCTTCACGTTTATGTACCAAATCGGGCATCCCTTGTTGTGGTCTCAGACACCTTTGTCTCTGGTCCCCCAGCTCAGGGCCCGCACACCGATGCGCATAGACGTCTGAGGAACAAGGGATCGCAGGGATGGGCTCCGGCAGGGTGTGGACCCCTGTCGGCACTCAGCTTCTTGCCTCTGAACTTCAAATCCACCCTTCACCTGTTCTGGATATCGGAAGCTGGCTTTGCAAACGGCTCTCCTTTGCCAGCTGGGGTCACGTGGAGCCCTGCACTTGGCACAGTGGAGGGGAAGCTTTCCTCTTCCTGGTTCCAGTGCAGTGCGCAGCACCAGCAGCCTGCCTTGGCCAACATCTTCCTTTGGCATCCCTTCCAGTGTTTGTGTGGAGTGACCCGGCGAGGTACCTCCTGTGAGGTGCTTCTGCTGGCATCCCCTCGGGTGGCTTCGTGGGGTGTCCTGAGGTGTGGCATCTCCTGTCACAGTTTCCCCAGAACCCCGGAGGCCACACGGCGAGGAATGCCATGCCCGCCCCAGGCAGCTGTCCACATTGGGGCCACGCCGGGCCTGCTCCTACGAGGCGTGGGGCGGGGGGGTCTTTCCTGTCAGTCCAAGGGCGCTCCCCACGTCTGCGAGTCCTGTACCCCAGCGTTCTCCGAAACCGTCGCCACCAACTGTCGCCCCAATACCCTGTTACTAATTCTTGGTGATGAACTTGCCCTGTCCAAATTACCATGTGGTTTCCGCCTCTTGATTGGACCCCGATGGCCCAGGCGTGAAGCATCTCTCAAGTTCTGTCTGTCCTCTGAACCAAGGCTGGTTTTCCATTTCAGAACAGCGTCTGACCGCTGGCTGAATTAGCTCAGCAGGACTGCAGACCCCGAGCGCAGCCCAAAGACTCCACCGGCACTGGCCTCCCTGAGCCCCGCGGACCACCGTCTGCTGCCTCGGAAGTGACGGTCACCTGGTAGGTAGCCTTCGCTGCCACCGGCCAGCCCTCTGGCTGAAGGAACGCAGGGAGCCAGGTCTCCCGGGTTAGGAGAAGCTGGGTCAGCCTGGGGGTGAGGGTAAGCCTTTCCCCAAGGGCGAGGGGTGGTGGCCTTGAGTGGCCTGACGCCGGACCCGGCCAGAGCACTGTGTTCCTTCCGGGGGCCCCAGGCAGTCAGCTCTTATCACAGACCGCAGGTGTTCCGTGTCGGAGTGCTGTGACTAGACCGGGGCCAGGGTCCTCTGAGGGACCTGCTCTCAAGAACCTTACAACCTATCACCAGCCAGTGCAGTCACCCCCAGATCTTTAGGAGGAGCCTGGGGCCCCGTGGGTTAAGGGCAGCCCCTGCGTGTGACCCCTGTTAGCCAGAAGGTCCTGGTTTGTTCACTAGAGAAACCCGTGGGGTCCGGTTCCTCTTGGGGCTTCTGGGACCCAGGGCTCTGGGCTTTCTTTCAGTGAGGCAGAGTTGGGGGCATTTCAGGGCCCCCGGCAGCCCTGGGGGGCTCCTACTATCCTTTGGAGCCAATCATCTCCAGGCCGGGGACTCTGAATCTATAATTTTAGTCCAGGGTCTCCTTGGAGGCGCGGCCCCCCTGCCGTAGGTATTAGAGGTGGCCCCAGACCGTCTGGGGCAGTCACCTGAAGCCTCTGGGTCATTTTAGACGAGGAAAGCAAATCCCCAGCCTTCTTTTTCCCTTATGAGGGGTTTTATCTCTGCAAAGGCTGTAATTCAGGCAAGCGTATTCTGCAGTCCACCAACAGCAGACGCGCCTCAGGTCTCAGCCGCAGCGACGTAAGCTGACCCTTGCCCGGCCCACCCACAGGGGCCTGCCCGCCCTTCACTGCCACCCTGTCCTGATGTGGGGACACGTGCTCTTACTGTGCGCCCTCTCAAGGGGGATCTGTTAACCCGGTCCCCACGAGACGCTGCGTATGTGCTTGCTTTTAAACACGTGCCACTAGCAGACCGTGTAGGCTTAAGGTTTGCATGTGCACCCCTGGGACACCGTATTTCCGGCAGAGTAAAGGGGGTCAAAACACACACACACACACACACACACACACACGACTTTCCATAGTGGGCTCTACATCTTTTCTCTTTGCTTTTAATTCAGCTGATGACTTTACGTGTGCGTAACTCGTTCTCATGGTACAAAATTCAAAATGAGAAGCCCCTGCAGACTCTGTGCCCACCTCCCACCGCCCTCCCCAAGAGGACCCGTGTGGCCAGCTTCCTGCTGGTCCCAGAGATGGTCCGTGCAGTTACTCACACCACATGTGTGTTTTCTCTGTTTTGGTATAAATGTTAGCACACAATACACATTGTTCTCTACATTATTTTTTTAAAGTATATTTATTTATTCAGAGAGAGACAGACTACGAGTGGGGGGAGGCAGAGAGAGAGAGGGAGAGAGAGAATCCCAGGCAGGCTCTGTACCAGCGGTGCGGAGCCCAAGGCGGGGCTCGATCTCGTGAAGCCGCACGATCACGACCTGAGCTGAAATGAAGAGTCAGATACTTAGCCGACTGAGACACCCAGGCGTCCCCTGCCATTTGACCATTTTTTTCATTTTAACCATTTTTACGTGTACAGTTCATAGAGCACATTCACGTTGTTGTGCAGCCCCCACCTGTCTTCCCAAATGGAACTCTGTCCCCATGAAACCCTGACTCCTCGTCACCCCTTCCCCAGCCCCTGGAACCCATCATCCTACTCTCTGTCTCTAGGGGTCTGACCCTTCTAGAGAGTGGAGTCCTTTAGGGTTTGTCCTTTTGTGGGACTTACTTCACTGAGCATCACATCCTGAAGGTTTGTCATGTTGTGGCAGGTGTCAGATGTCCTTCCTTTTTAAGGCTGGGTAATATTCCACTGTATATATATTACACTTAAAAAATCCATTTATCTGCTGATGGGTGTTTGGGCTGTTTCCACCTTTTGGCTTTGTGGCTAATACTGCTGTGAAGGTGGGTGTGCGTGCCTCCTTGTTTTCAGACCACCGCAGAACATTCCGTGCAGCAGAACCCGGGGTGGGTGCCCCCTACTGACGCACCTCTCTCTGGTGGCCGTTCCTTGCTGTCACAAACACAGCCTCACCGAGAAACCCAGCACACAGGCTACTCCACACACATGTGCGATGATCTGTGTTCCAGGACGCCTCTCTCCTCCCACCAGAGGATACGTTTCCATGGGTGGAATTTCAGCACGAAACGAAAGGTGCTTTTGTAACTTGGTAGCCTTATGTCTTTAAAACATTTTTCTTGGGCAGTTGCTGGAAGCTGGTTTCAGACGTGCCAAGCCTCCAAGCCTTGCGGGTGATGGTGTGAGATTGCGGGTGTATTTGCCAGGTGATGTCACAGAGTTTGGAAATGCCCACCTTGGCCGCTCTTGGGACTCCAACTTTGACAGAAGTCACTTCACCCGGGAAGCAGCAACGCCCGCGATGGACACTAGGGGGCGCGATTCTCCCGCTTTCAGGCAGAGGCTCCATCAGGCGCCTGGTTCTGCCTCTGAACCAGTCATGGTGATGGGACTCTCCAATGGCGGGGAGATCGGTGTTTCCTAAGGGGTTGCCGCACCGAATTGGCTTATTAGGTTTCGGGTGGAGACCAAGCAGGAAAGGTGGAAACCCATGTGGGGGAGCTTAGGGACTCCTTTCCAGCCTGGGTTCCAGCCTGGTCTTCAGCTGTTGCCTCTCCCTGGGCATCATCGGGGGTTGGGCCCAAGGGCTGCCGCCTGCACGTTCTCTTTATTTGTCCAAATTCAGTTCACGGTGGCCCTGCGCCGCGTGCGCGTGGCGTCCCTCCCCTGCACTGACTGGAACTGGCGCTGGGCCCCTCCTCGCTGCGGGTGGGTGGCTTCTGGCCTGGGTCAGGCCAGCTGCCCGGGAACGGCCTGGTGGGGAGGTCTGCTGGGGGCCACAGCCCTGCAGGGAGGCTGCAGGGGGGTAGGCCTGGGATTTTCCTCCCTGGCTGTCACCGGGGACCAGTGCAGGCTCTCTCCTCCTCCACCTGCCAACCCAAGGGCAGGGGCCACCCTCCCATCCCAGGTGTCCGGGGCTCATAGGTTTTGGGGTGTTTGGAGGAGCCTGGGGGGGCAGGGAGTTGACAGAGCTGGGCTGCTTCTGGGGACCGGCTGGGTGGGGGCCGAGTGGCAAAGAGGCAGGGGTGGGGTGGTGGGGTGTCCACGAACGTCTGTCCCCACCGAGCGGATTCCCCACTCACAGCAGAGCCTCTTGCAAGGGTCCCGGGAGGCCGGCACTGGGTCAGGCAGGCTGCCTCTGTGGCATCCCCACTCCCCCCCCCCCCCCCCCCAGGAGTGGACCTCTCCACTCCTCCTTGCCAGGACTCCTCGTAAGCCAGCCTTTCTGCAGGTTTGCATTTGGTGGAGACAGGCTACTCTGCCAAGCAGGCTGCCTCCTGGTGGCCCTGGTCTGCTCAACAGCCCTCGCCAGGTGCCCGCACAACCCAAACCCACAGATGTGCTGCCTTCCCCAGGCTACACGGCCTCCCGGCCCAGCGGACCCCCGGCAATCTGGCCACAGAGTCCCGTGCCCGCCACACCCCTCCCCTGCAGCGCCGACCTCCCCATCTTTGGGAAAAGCCACCCCAGGTGCTCCGGTCGGTCTGGGCTGTGCTGTGCTCATGGGACAGGGCGGTGACACACGGGGTCTTCTGCTTGACCTGTATTGTGATGTGGGTGCCCCCTGGGAAGGACACTTGCCCGCGTCCCACCAGGGAGGGTGCTCTGCTCAGAGCACACAGGCTCAGGAACCGGGGACCCCGGGGCAGGAGGACCTTGGGGCTGGCCGTCTAGACGCTTGTTTCGTGGAGAGAAAGTAGAGACCCGGAAACGGAGATGGAGCCCGCCCGGGTCACCGAGCTGTGACTCGGCTGTCCCGGCAGATCCGTCCGCTCACGTGCTGGACCCTCCTCTCGGGGCGGTCACTCCCAGGACAGAGGGACTTGGTGAGTGCTGGGCTGTCTAACAAAGTGCCATCCACCGAGGGGCTTCAAGCCGCCCACGTCCGCTGTCTCACGCAGCTTCTTCCCTCTGCATGTGTCTCTGTGTCCGAAGTTCCCTCTAAGGACCCCAGTGTTCAGGGCAGTGGCCCAGCCACTCCAGCATGACCTCATCCTAACATGATCACATCTGTAAACACCCTCTTTCCAGATAAGCTCACGCTCAGGGGTTCTGGAGGTGAGCATATATTTTTGGGGGATCCTGATTCAACTCAGTCCGGGGCTTCTGTGAACTGCCAGGTGTGATCGCGTGGACGGGTGTAGACAGTGGCTCTCGAGAGCCACCACGCCTGGGGACACAACTGGTGAGTTTATGGAAGTTTCAGGGTGATCGTTTCCTCGAGATGCGTCTGTGGGTTCTCAGAAGGGTCTGGAGAGGCTGGAGGGGGCTGGGGAGCCTGTGGGCATCTGTGTGGTCACGAGTGGGGAGGAGGCTGATGTCGGCCTGCGGGAGGGAGGGGCGGGGGCAGCATGCCCTAGCCACTCCCGTGTGCCGGCACCTTCCACACTGGGCTCCTCAAGAGGAGGGAGGTACGGGGTATGACGGGAGCTGGTGGGCTTCAGGGCTACAAACGAGGCGTCGGTGCTCCCCAGAGCCTCTGGCTGGCTGGAACCGAGGGGCTGGTGGCTCTGCCCGGACGGCCCCCGAGGGTGAGCCTCGGGCAGAGGGCGGGCAGGTGGATGAGGACGGGGCTATCCCTCCCACGCGTGCTAGCCTGCTGGGGTCTGCCTGGTCAGAACTCTCTCTTCCTCGGTGTCCAGGTCTCACGGGAAGGCAGTGGTGAGCACAGGCCCAGAAGGCAATGAAATCATTCACTCATTCTCTAAGGATGATTTTCCTGAACCCCCACCGCGCACCGGCCCTTGGGGGTGGAAACATGAGTAAGTCACAATCCGGGGAATTTTTCTGCCCAAACTCACTCATGTACACAAATGCTTAAGTGAGGCCACCTGCTCTACGGGCTGCCGGGAGCGCGGAAAACCCCTGGTTTTTGAGAGGGCTCCCGTTACAGGGAGGAAGTGTCTTGTCACAGACCCCGAGGCTATGTCCTAGGGAGGGTCAAAGACCACGGCTGGCCACCCCCTACCAGCCCCGAAGCCGACTGAAGACGCTCCTCTGTGTGCTGTTGGCCACCAAGAGGGTTTCCTGTATTTCCCTTCTAACGGGGGAGCATCTTGGAAAACCCCACAGAAGCCAGTGTAGAGACTCGCATCTGTTTCAACATAGGACGGACCCTTCATGCATATCTAACGCGATTTAGGGAAAGCCACTTGCACAATTCCCCGAGAGACCCAAGAGGCTGTAAACATGATCTTTGTTCTTTCTACTTCTGCTTTTGTGAGTTCATGGAGAGGGTGAGGAGGGAGATGTAGCTCTCGTCTCGACTGAAATCGGATTATTTGACCCAGCGATTTCACTTCTGGGAATGTGACTCACAGAAACGCTCCTACAGGAACGCGTGTGCAAAGACCATTCCTGGGACCTTATTCATAACGAGCCCAACTCGAGGCACTCAGAGTGTGGCTCCCGTGGCAATGCTTGGTCGTGTTCCTGTGCACGCGGGAAGTGGGGTCTCAACCGGCTCCAAGAAGGGGCGAGGCACACCCAAGGGCCTGCGGTAAAGCAGCAAGATGTTCTGCACAGTGAGGGCTGTCCTCTGTGACCCCGGAAGTCACCCCCACGAAGGCAGACAGTGCAGTGACGCCCCTGCGGCATCACTCAGGGGTCGTCAAAACGTCCACTTTCCCTTGGTCCATCCTGGTTTCCGGCTGCCCTCCCCGCCTCGTATTTTAAACCAGATCTGGACACGATGCCAACTCACCCCCTACCTGCTTCAGAATATTCCTCTAAGGACAGGGATTTTTTACACAGTTGTACCATTGTCATACCTAACACGGCGATAACTTCATTTTTTTAAAACGAGGTTTATTTACTTATTTTGAGAGAGAGCTCACATGCACGCAAGCGGGGGAGGGGCAGAGAGAGAGAGGGAGACGTAGAATCCGAAGCAGGCTCCAGGCTCTGAGCTGTCAGAGCAGAGCCGATGTGGGGCTTGAACTCACGAACTGTGAGATCACGACCTGAACCGAAGTCGGATGCTCGACTGGCAGAGCTCAGGCTGAGACACCCAGGCGCCCCAGCCATAACTTCTTAATAATATAATGGTCTGTGTTCAGATTTCCCCAACTGTCTCAAAAATGTCTTTTTGCAGAGTGTTTATCTAAATCAGGATCCTCACCGTAGATTTGGTTGTTATAGTTTACAAGTAATGTTATGCCGTGCATACCTGCAAGGCTTTTGTTAACCTCAAACTGAGTGGCTTAAACCAACACAAACCGATTGTCTTTCAGCAGAGGTCAGAGGTCTAAATGGGTCTCACTGGGCCCGGGTCAAAGTGTTTATAGACTTGCATTCCTTCTGGAGGCTTTAGGGAGAGTCCTCACCTTTTCCAGCCTCTAGAGGCTGCCCCCCATTCCTTAACTCAGGGTCCTTATCACTCTGACCTCTGTTTGCCTGGTCACGGCTTTTTCTCTGACCCTCCCGTCTCCCTCTTTCCCTTCTAGGGGCCCCGTGACGACACTGGGCACATCTGGTAACATCCCCGCTGGAGATGTTTAACTTAATCCCGTCTGCAATGTCCCCTTTGCCGAATAAGCATATTTACAGGTTCTGAGGATTGGGGGCCGGATGTCTTGGGGGGGCATCACTCTGCCCACCACAGCAGCTGATTGACACAATGGAAGGAGAGCTGGAAATGACCCTAGGGTGGTTCTTTTAGCTTTGCAGCTGGAGCGGTAGGTGGTGCTGCGCTCGTGGGGGCGAGCAGGGGTGCTGCACCCGTCACCGGGAGCACGCAGTCGAGGGTCAGCCTGGGCCCAGCTTGGCCGTGGCTGCAAACCTCTTCTGGCCATCGGAAGTGGCAGGGTGGGGTGTCTTCTGGGCCTCCAGGTGAGGTTTGTCACACCTCCTGGGAGGTCTCCAGACACGGACGTTCACGCAGACCGCAGCCCGTGATGGTTAGGGTTCGCGTGTGTGTGGTGAAACATACATGACGTAGAATGTAGCTTTTTGACTGGTTTCAAGTGCAGGCCGATGGCATGTCATTCACGTGGCTGTGCAGCCACGTGATGGCCAGTTTTCTGTGGCAGTTTGGGCAGGCCACGGTCCCCCTGGGGTTCCATAGGACACTGTGAAGGTGTTCTGTAGGTGCGGGTAACCTCCACCATCAGGTGCCTTTGAAGGAGATTATTCTAGATCAGATGAATGGGCCTTGGTCAGTGTGTCAAAAGGCCTTTAGAGCAAAAACGGAGGTCTTCCGGGGAGGAAGAAATTCTGCCTGAGTTTCTAGCCTGGGCAGGCTAGAAACTGTAACTTTCAGACTTGCCACCGACCTCCCCCTCTCTGCTGCTGGTTCCATTTCTCCCTGACGGAGAGTCTGTTGGCCTGCCTGTCTCTCTCATGGGACTGTGAGCTCTCTGAAGGCAGGAACTGTCTTTTCCATAGTTGTATTCAGTCAGTGTGGCACATGGTAGGTGCTCAGTGAAGTGTGGGTACTTCTGGTTGCTCTAGCATTCGCATAGAAGGGGCCTGAGAAGCAGACCCTGGGAGAGAGCTGTTCCCGGCTGTACTGATGGCCGGCGAGAGATCTCTGCTAACGCGCACGGGATCTTACGACGTTCTCCCTCTCTCCGCCTCAGTATCGCCCATCGCTACCCACCCTGGGTGGCTTTATCTCTTTGGTAAAAGGAACAGTTCTCTGGGAGCTCTGCATTTGGTAAGTCAGTGTTCCCACCCAGGATTTCCATTGCTGCCTCTGGAAAGCCCACCCCGTTCTCCGGGCCCGGCTTACCAGCTCCCCGTACATCTTCCCACTGCACCAGGACTTAGCTCTAGTGTCGCATCAGTTCTTTCATTCATCCAACGATGTTTGTCCAGTGCCTCCTTCTCTTGGGCATGGAACCCAGCGGTGAACAAAACGGGAAAATTCCTGTTCTCAGGGGGCTTCTTGGAGACAAAGCGGACAATTCGCAAGATAAACAGGAGAATATAATGTGTGTTAGGGGAGAATAAATGTCAAGGAGAAAGCAATTAAAAAAGGGAAGGAGGATGTGAAATGTCTTGGGAGGAAGTCCTTGTGTATCAGTTAGCTCGTACTGTGATAATGCTACATAACAAGTACCCCCGAACCTTTGTGACTTATAACCACCAACACTTATTTCCTGTTCGTGGGTCTGCAGTTTGACTGGGAAGTTCTGCTTCTGGCATCGGGTTGGGCTTAGGTCTGTGGCATGCGTTTCTCTTCCGGGGTCCAGACAGGTGGAGCTGTGGCTACTTGGGTGTATTCTCTTATGGTGCAGGGCCAATTATGCAAGCACATCGAGGTGCACATCCAGGGGAATGTGGCTAAAGTTATGCTTATGAACCCTCCCTTGCCCAAAGCAAAACATGTGCTTACGGTGGACCAAGCAATGTCACAGGGGAAGCTGTCATAGACAAGGTGTTTTTCCGGGCAAAGATCTCAAGGAAGTGAGCGTCCTAGCCATACAGATAACTGAAGGAAAAGCTTTCTGTGCTGAGGGAACGGGAGGTGCAAAGGCCCCGGGGTAGGAGGGTGCCCAGCACACCTGGGCAACCACAAGGGGCCAGTGTGGCTGAAGCATGTACAACGAAGGGAGGGTGGGGCCAGATCGTGAAAGATATTGCCAGTCACAGTCAAGACTTTGGGTGAGATGGGACATCAGGCAAGGTTTGGAGCCATGAGTGGCCTAAGTGACCCATACTTTAAGGCGTTGCTCTGGCTGCTGGGTGAGCAGCCTTCTGGGGGCCAAATGCAGAAGTGGGGAGCCCAGGAAGGACGTAACTGCAATAATCCAGACACAAGATGATGGTGTCTTGGATTGGGGTGGGTGAGGGTGGTGAGTGGTGGATGAATCTGGAATATTCTCTGTGGGTAGAGGTGACAGGATTTGCTGATAAGTCCAGGTAGGGGGCGTGTCAGTCTGTCAGGGCCGCTGTAACGGCACCACAGACCAGGTCGTGTGAACAACACACATTATTCTCCCGCAGCTCTACAGGCTGGAGGGCAGCGGGGTTGGCTCCTGGGGCCTCCTTCCTTGGCTTGCGGACGACCACCTTCCCGCCGTGCCCTTACGGAGCCTTTTCTCTGGGGATGAGGATCTCTGGTGTCTCCTCCTCTTCTTACGAGGATACCAGGCCCATCGGATCAGGGCCCCACCCTTAGCACCTCATTTAACGTTAATCACCTCCTTCCACCCCACATACAGTCATATTAGGGGTCAGGGGTTCAACATATGGATTTTAGGGGGACACCATGCAGTCATGACAGGTGTGACAGAAGAGAGGAGTCCAGCCTGAAATCAAGTTTCGGCCTGAGCAGCTGAGACCGGAAGGGTGTGGGAGGAGCAGGTTGGGGTGAGCACGGAGAGCTGGGTTCAGGGGACACGAAGCTGGGCGGCCACGTGGGGAGGAGCTCCGGCAGCAGCAGCTCAGAGACGGCAGCGGAAGCAGGGAGCTTGGCGGGATGAACCGGGGAGGAGTGTGGACAGAAAGGGGAGGGGGCGCCCCGCATTGATGAGCTAGAAACGGGGGTATGGCTGCTGAGGCTGGAGGAGGCGCAGGACGCTGAGGGTCCAGAAGTCTGGTGGAGATGGGGTGGGGGATGGGGGAACGGTCAGGTGCACAGAGGCCAGGCCGGGGAGAGCCGAGAACAGACCGCCGACTTGGCACCCCAGAGAGAAGTTTGGGTGGAGTTGTGGGGGCGGAACTGGATGGAGACGGGCCTGGAGTCCCCCGGACACCCTCGTATCTCTGGAACTTGAGGACGGAGCCCAAGTCACCGTTCGCCAGATTGTCACCAGGGCTCGGCATGGGCCTGGCATGTCGTCACTCGGTGTTTAGCCACCCTTGGTGACCCCGGATAAGGCCGTCCATCAGGGGACACAGGGACACACCTGCAGGCGAACGGGTTGGTCTTGACATGTAGATGACGGGGAAATGTGGCATCTTGGTAAGAAGGTGTCAGAAGGCACCTGTCACCGGGCCGCCGTTCTAGCTGGTGGCCCGAGGCAGGTCTTCAGAAAGCTGGAGAGCCCCTGCCTGGGCAGGGAGGAAGCATCACACACTTAGCAGGGGAGGAGGCAGAGGGCGTTTTGTGGGTGCACAGCGACCTTGCTTCGGGGCTTGGACACAATTACCAGCCGCTAATGCTGTGTGTTGACCTCACTGGGCTGTGCTGGCTGGTTGTGTGCTCGAACGCCAGACTAGATGCGGCCGGGAAGCTGTTTCGTAGGTGAGATTAACGTTTAAATCGGTGGACTTTGGATAAAGCACAACGTGGGTGGGCCTCACCCAATCCGTTGAAGGCCTCAGGAACGAAGAGTGGGTTTCCGCAAGAAGGAGTTCTGTCTCCCTCAAGAATGCCGCCTGGAAACCCTGCCCGAGCGTCTAGCCTGCTGCCCTGCGCCGTTCGGACTCGAGACCACATCTCAATTCTTAGCTGGATTTCCAGGCTGCTGGCCTGCCCTGCAGATTTCAGTCTTGGCATCCCTGACGACTGCATGAGCCAGTTCCTCAAATCAAATTTTGTGCTGTGTTGTCCATGTCTTATCTATTATGTATCATCTCTCTATTATCTGTCTATTTATCTATCTATCCATCTCTATCTGCCTGTCATTTATTTATCATCTATCTATCTATCTATCTACCCATCTATCTACCCATCTATCCATATCTATTTGTTATCTATCTATCTATCTATCTATCTATCTATCTATTATCTATCTACCTACTATCTATCTACCTATTATCTATCTATCTATCCACCCATCTCTCCAGCTGCCATCCCATTGGGTCTGTTTCCTGGACTTAGGCACCTGCTTCGGTCTGTTTCATGGTCTCTGACTTGATGCCCATTCCCACCCCCATCTAGACCCTGTCGCTGCCTCGCCCTGAGCACCCGGAGGCCTCTGAGCCCTCCACGGCTACAGGGGCATTGCTGTGGGGTGTCGGCCCCCTGCTTCTCTGCTCTAGGACCTCAGGGCTGCTCACCCCCCTTGAAAGTGTCCAGAAACACGAAGCTGACGTCCTCGGGAGCAATCTTCAACAAGGAGGGGCAGTGTTGGGCCAGACACCCCCGCTTCTGTCCCTCGGGTGGTCCATACTGAGGCACATCCTTGGGGGCCCCACAGGCTGCGGGCCCAGTCACCCACATCAGTCACCATCCCATTAAGGGGACTTTCGCTGGTCTTCTCCCTTCCCCGCCTCACCCTCCTTGTCGCTCCTGATTCCCGGGCCACCCAGCGGAAGGACCTTCCCCCGGGGTCTGCTTTGGGGGCCCTGTACAGAGACCCCTCCCCATGACGCCGTTTCTTCCTGGCAGCGCCCCCTAGTGGGGAGTCACACACCCTGCGTGAGCGGGGTCCAGGCAGGGGGCGCTGTGCCCGACACGGGGCACCTACTCTCCCGTTTTCCATCCGCTGCCAGGTGTGACTGTCCCCTCCCTTTAGCTGGGTGCAGCGTCTGGCTGGGGACGTGTGGCTCAGGAGCCAAAGGCCAACCCCCTGGCCTCGTCCCTCCACCCCGGTGCTGTGTTCAGCCATCGTCAGCGAGTCGGCCTCTGCCTCCCTGCCGGCCAGGCGCTGTGTGTCTCCCCTCCTTCCCTAAGCACCTGCGTGAACGTCTGTCCACAGCCAGGCTCGGCCCTGCAGCCGGCCGATGGCCGCTCCCTCTGCTTCCCGCCAGCCGCTGAGTGCTCCCCTCCGGGCCGTGGTACAAATGGAATCGTCCACCGAGAAGTCCGAGAAGTTTAAGCAAAAGTTGGGATGGGTGAGGGGTCTGGACGTCCGATGGTGACGATGGGTGGTGAGGCGTGATTTATCCAGAAAAGCAAAGGAAGGCACTTGACACTGAGCCTGGAGAGGGTGGGCTGGGCTCTGCCCTGCCTCCGCTGCCTGGGGGTTGCACGGGCTGTCTGTTCCCCCACGCACGCCCTGGCTGCCGTCCCCCGGGGCGGCCGGGATCACGACTGCTCCGACCTCAGAGTTTTTGTGACGAGTCAGTGAGTCCATTCACGCAAGACTCTGAGCGCATCCCCGGGACAATGACGGGGCTCATAAAGCTTTGTTGTTGTTAGGCTGTGTGCGAACGCGCTCTTCACCCACCAGACTCCGCCCGTGGAGGCTGGGGCTAAGTTCACCTCCACGGCTGCTCGTTCCAAAGGCCTTCTCCCTTCCCGAGAATTCTTAGTCACACAGGCTCGAGTCCTCATTATCTGCCTCAAACCAGTTTTGGGTCAGGGCGGGGGTAGAGAGAAACCCACACATGAACGTTCAGTCGAGCCCCGGTGTCTAACCACAGCCTCGTCTGTGCTGCTTTGACCCGTGTTTGCGTGTGAAATGTTCTGAGCCGTTCTGAGCCAGGCAGTGGGGTGGGCTCCTGGCGGGGGGCGGGGGGTGGGGGGCGGGGGGTGGGGCTGACTCATCACCGAACCCTGTGAGCTGCAGCTCAGGGATGGGGGAGGACTTGCCCCCCAGATGCTTACGAGAGAGGCGAGTAACCACATAAAAAAATGATGGTAGGGTGAATCCACAAAACATAGAAGCAAGAACATAGGAATAGGAGCAGAAGTTATTGAAACGTGGGGGTGTCTGGGTGGCTCAGTCGGTTAAGCGTCTGACTTTGGCTCAGGTCACGATCTCACAGTTCGTGGGTTCAAGGCCTGCGTCGGGCTCTGTGCTGACAGCTGGGAGCCTGGACCCTGCTTCAGATTCTGTGTCGCCCTCTCTCTCTGCCCCTCCCCTGCTTGCACTCTGTCTCTCTCTCTCAAAAATCAATAAGCATTAAAAAAAAGCCCAGAAGTGAATAAAACACAAAACAATATACCCTAGAGGGGACCAACAGAGCCGAGAATCAAGTGTTGAAAAATCTAGTAAGATTGATAAGCCCCCGAGATGAATCAAGGGAAAAGGCCAGAGTTGTAAGTAAACAACAGTCAGAGTGGAAGAGAGTGTGTGAGGATGTCTTGTGCTCTCCGTGCTCCTGGTGCTCTCTGCTCCCTGTGCTCCCAGTGCTCCCAATGCTCCCAGTGCTCTCAGTGCTCTTAGTGCTCCCGGTGCTGTGCAGAGCTCAAAGCCCACAAGGTAGGTCAGCACCGTGCAGAAACTGAGCTACAGTGGGAGGGATGCTGCAGCTAGCCATCGCCTCAGGGACAAATGGGAAATCAGAAGTCCTGTAACCGCTAAAAAAATGGGACCAGTAGGGGCGCCTGGGTGGCTCAGTCGGTTGAGTGGCTGACTTCGGCTCGGGTCACGATCTCACTGTCCGTGGGTTCGAGCCCCGCGTCGGGCTCTGGGCTGACAGCTCGGAGCCTGGAGCCTGCTTCCGATTCTGTGTCTCCCTCTGTCTCTGACCCTCCCCCGTTCATGCTCTGTCTCTCTCTGTCTCAAAAATAAATAAATGTTAGGGGCGCCTGGGTGGCTCAGTCGGTTAAGCGTCCGACTTCAGCCAGGGTCACGATCTCAAGGTCCGTGAGTTTGAGCCCTGCGTCGGGCTCTGGGCTGATGGCTCAGAGCCTGGAGCCTGCTTCCGATTCTGTCTCCCTCTCTCTCTGTCCTTCCCCCGTTCATGCTCTGTCTCTCTCTGTCTCAAAAATAAATAAACGTTAAAAAAAAATTAAAAAAAAATAAATGTTAAAAAAAATTAAAAAAAAAAAGGGACCAGTAGAAAAAATGTCCCCAAATAGAAAACATCACAGGTGTTTCACTAAACCAGCAATGGTTTCCATTTCACAGAAAAGGAAAACGGAAGGCATGCCCCCCCACCCCGTTTTATGAGGCAAACACACCTCGCAACTCCGATATGAAAACCAGGTAAGGACAGATCAAGAAAGAGCAGTTACACACAGGCAACACTCTGAATGGGACTAGCCAACTGAGCTCAGCGCCCATCCTCTAAGATGGAGGGAGGCAGGCTGGCGTGGGGGTGTGGGGGCCCCCCGCATGGTGGGGGCTTTGGGGCACCGTCCTCAGGCTGCCCGGTGCCACCCCCGGTGGCTGTGCTTCTCCCGTGGCTGCGGGGGTGGGGGCGGGACCCAGGAAGGACGGGTCCACCACGTGGGCGGCGGGAGCCAGGAGCCAGCAGTGAAATCGCCCTCCCGAGGTGCACCTGCTGGGGCTGCAGGAAGTGTCACGGCACGTCATGCTGGCTATTGTGTTCTCTCTGTCCTATACTATTTGTACCATGTTCGCTGCGTTGCATTTTTTTACCCCTCACTTTGGTCTCCCTGGGACTCCCCCCCGGGCAGGGTGTCCAGCCCGTGCGTTGCCCCAAGCTCTTTTCTGAGAAGTGGGGCTGAGACCCAGCTGGGTTAGCTCCAGCCTGGAGGGCCGTCTGACATTGGACAGCCTGTTCCCACGGGTCACCTTTTAACAGATCAAAGCCAGAAAAGCACCCGTGACCGTTGGAATAATGCAGAAAGCGCTTCAGAAAAAGGACGTCTACATCTTTTTTGGGTGTGGGTCTTGGTGGGAACAAATCAGCAGTGAGGCAATCGGGAGTGTTTAGTCGGGGACCAGGCTTTGGAGGATGGCACGAAATGGTAACCGACGCGGTCACAGACAGAACAGGGTTTGCGCCTCTACAAGGAAGGGCCCGTTCTTCCCAGAGAAGCACGGAGCAGGAGATGGCACCACGGGAGGGCTGGGCTCTGCTTTGAAACCCTCAGCAAAGGAAAGAAAGGGAGATGAGCGAACAGGGCAGAAACTTCCATGAATTGCCAGCTCTGGCTGACGTGGACACGGCCACTCGCTGTGCCATTCTCTCCGCTTTCGAGAACGTAGGAGAAATTTTGTCACGAGAATAAATACTTTTCCCCAGGAAAAAGTGACTGAAAATACCAAGCGTTGGTGAGCGGATGGGGCCCCGTTGTCCAAGGCCTAACACGACCTGCTGTGACAGGACCCTGTCTGAGTCCCTGTCACGCGGCGTTTGGAGGACCCTGCAGCGTCCTCCCGCGGCGACGGGGTCGTGGGCTGCCCACACGCACCCACCTGGACCTGGTGGAGAGCCTGGGGCTCAGCCCGGGTGCGAGCCGCTGACGCACGGCAGAGCCCCAGGCCCGCATGGTGGGCATCTGTGGGCGCGGCCCGCCGGTCCCTGGAGCGGAAAATCGGGGTGCTGGGGCTTAGCGCGCGCTCGGGCGACCTGCCAGCCTTTTGGGAATCCTGTGGATGAAGCACATACCAGCCTTTGTGCGAGGAGGGCTGGCATTTAGCGCGAATGCAGCGGAATGCAAATCGCTGAGAACGGGCTTCAACCTAAGCCGGCCTCCTGGGAACAATGCGCAGAGGACAGCACACCCCGCCCCCCCCCCCCCGCCCCCAGCACCCCCGGGGACGGGCGCCCGCAGGCCGGCTCCTGCCCACGGGGGCTCTGCCAGGGTCTGACGGAAGCTCCTGCCACGTCCTGATGTGCTTAGATAGCAGAGAAAGATGATCTCGGGAACTGTAGCTCCCGCTCCCCCAAACACACACACACACACACACACACACAGACACAGGCGCGTGCAGGGCCTCCCCAAGGCCCACCCTGACGTGCATGGTCCCGCTCCCCTGCCCCACGGACTCCTTCAGCCCTGTGCCCTTTCCGGCCCAGAGCCCTCGGCGTCAGGCACTCAAGGCATGCCCGCCCCTCGGCCTCCAGCTCACTGCCCACCCTAGGGAGCCCCTCCCACGATGCCTCAGTTCTCCACGCCTGCAGGACGCGCGTTCCACGTGGGCAGTGGTTTGCCTTGACTGTGTGGGCCGCCTCCGTGCCTCGCACGGGAGTGACAGGACCTCAGCAGACCTGTTGATGTAAGCGGAATCATCTGCGGGCCCGTTTCTTTCCTTGGCTTGAGGAGAGACGGACTGTTTTTCTTTGAGCGTTAGGACGTTGATTCTTTTTTTCTTTAACCTGCGATGTGGGTCCAGCCAACGGGCCATCCCGGGCGGAATGGGAGGTGCTGGGTTCCCGGCAGGGCCAGCTGGGGCCTCGCTGGAGCCAGCCTGCCCCGGGGGCCACCTTATCTGTGCAGCCGGGCGGTCGTCTGCCCACTGACAGGCTGGACACCAGCAGCGGCTGCCCCCGAGTGTGCTGAGGGCTGAGCCCCGGGTGGGGGCCTCGCAGTCACCTTCTGGCGTCCTCGGCTGGCTGCCCTCCCCCCCGCCCCCCTGCCTTTGCAGACTCCTCCCCACCCCGTGGCAACCTTGCCTGCCTCTCAGGCCAAGGTAGGCCCTGGTCGCTGGGGCAGGGGACGGCCTCGGGGCCAGTCACGTTCTCTCCAGAGTCTCGGTCCCGTTCAAGGTGGAGGGGGACAGTGACTCTCCAAGAAGCCGGGTTTGGGGAGCTGTGGGCAGGGCTGGGTGATGGCGAGTAAAGAGTGGCCACACTGGAAGCCCACGTTCGCCAGCCTCACACAGTCCCCCAGGAGGAGGGACGGCCCCCTGCCCTGGTCCCTCCCCAGCGAACCTGGGGCCTGGGCCTCCCCTCCCTGCCATTGCCCTGCACAGACCTGGCCCAGATGTCAGAGCGAGACACCCGTGCACTTCCTGGGTTCTTCTCTGTCCTGGAGGTGGCCTTACAGGTGCCGTGGCTGGGCAGAACTCTGCTGGGGTCTCCAGGACGGGCCAGAGGGACAGAAACGTCAGGGCACAGCCTGCCTTGATCAGTAGGGACTTGCACAGGGCGGGAGTCCAAGGCCTGGTGGCTGCGCACGACCGGGGACGATCCGACTCACCGCCCAGCGCGAAGGCAGCAGGCGTCTCTGCCCCCATCTGAGGCGGGGGTGTCTTTGTCACAGTGAGGACCTGTGGCTGTGTCTGGCGTCTGGCACCCAGGACCCTGACCTCCCGGGGCCCTCAGCTGGCCCCTCCTCACATCCCTTGAGTACGTTATCGGACTGGTGGCTCATCTTTTGGGAATGACTTCCGGTTGGCTCCCAAGCCGCTGGGCACCAGCCCCTCAGCAGAACGCGGGAGACCTACAGTTTTCCTCTCCATAAATACTCAGGGTCTGGTAGGATGATGGGTTCGTCCCCCACCTTTAGATTTTTCTGATCTGCCCGAATCCTTAGCGATGGCAATGTATCGCTCTTATGATAAAAATGTTATTTAAAATAAAAAGCAGAGTCCAGTCCTCTGTTAAAAAGCTGGGTTTGCAGAGAACTTTTTGCAAGAGCGTCTCATCATTAAAAGCCGGCTTCTGGGTGTGGGAAGTGTGGAAAGGACAGAAGAGAGGGGCTGCGGGCACCGAGGGCGCTGGGGGCTGCACTGTCCTTACAGGTGCTGTCAGGGCCGGAGCTCAGGGCTCCTGGGGACTGGGGCCGCCGCCCCAGGTGGCTCCTGCCCCCACCCACCAGGAGGTACAGGAAGAAGGACATCTTGCTCCTCCCGCATCCTGGAGCGGACTCTCGCCGCGTGCCCCATCTCTGGTGACCTGGCCGGCTGCAGCCTTGGAGGTCAGAGGCAGGGCTGAGGTCCGGCCCCGACCCCTGAGCGTGACGTCGACCCGAGGTCTTTACAGAGAGCATCTTGGGGTGGGTGGGTGTCAGGTCTGCCTTGGACAGCGATGGGGTCCAGTTCACTCTTGTAGAGCTGTGAGAACCTTCTGGGATGCCGGAAAGTAGCCCAGAGGAGCCCAAGGCCAGAGGCCTAGAGACCCAGAGCAGGGCCCTTTGGGAACACTCCCTTCACATGGGGAACCATGCCTTGGCTGATGTGTTCTTTAAAACAAACATTTAACAATAAAAATGAAGACTGTATTCAACCTTAAAGCTACAACTCAAATTCAGGGAAACACTTAACATGCGAAGGAAGTAACACCTGATGGGGAACGGTTCGCCTCACGGTTCGCGGTAGGTTTTCACTGTGCCTTTTAACCAGGCGGCGAGGGCACCGGCAGAGGCCCAACGACCGAAGCGATCACGGCTGATGTGGACTCTTCTGTTGAGGCACGGAGATACGTCCAACCGCAGAGGTCGGAGGCAGGAAACGGCCCCTGGGAGCCTGACCAGTTTGCGACCTTAGAAACCGGCTCCACGGCCAACGCCAGCGCTGCCGGCCGGGGGACAAGGGGTTCCTGGGCTGGTTTTCGTGCATGCCTGTCTCACGGCCCAGAGCCTGCAGCCCGAGGCCCAGGCGGGGACAGGCAGCTTGTCCCTGGGCGTGTGCACGTCCCCTCCTTGGGTCCTCAGTGCATGGCCAACGGCTCCTGTCACCACTGAGGCTTGGAAGCGACCTCTTCAGGGTCACCCAAGGAGGACTCCAGGCCCAGAATAAAAGGGTCCTCTTTTCCCAGAATCCGGGTTCCTGAGGGGCTGTGCCGAGGCGGGGGGGGGGGAGGGAGAGGGGGAGGCGAGGGTGAATTTGCACACATGTGTGCGACGCGGCTGGTCCTCGTCGCTTCCGATCCCAAAGCCTCGGTGCCGCCTCACGCTGAAGGCCACCGCTAGGGGCCCGGCCGGCTCTGCGTCCCGTGCCCCATGGAGGTCTCTGCTCCCGTCGGCTGCCGCGCACGGGATTCCAGACCCCGGAAGGTGCAGTTGTGCAAGGCATGTGTGTGCCCAGGCACCTGTGTGAGTCTGAAGGATCTTGGGGGACCCTCAGCCTCCCTGCGCCGCGTGGCCCAGGGGACGGGGCTGTGCTCAGACGCCACTGCCTCTATCTCTGCCTGCAGGTGCAGAAGTTTCCACCGACCCCCCGGAAGCCACTGGCTGGGTGAGGAGAGCGAGGCCCTCCCCTGGGCGACAGGGTCAGGGGGGCACCAGAAACAGGGTCATTGGGATGAATCGTTTCTTAACGCGGTGTTTTAAAAAATCAAAACGAACGCACAAAATCGGCGACGAACAAAATACCAACATTTGAACGAAGGCAGATCTGTCGGAAGCTCCACTGTTCCTTCCTTGTCAAACCACTGCCCACCCGCCTGGCCCTGCTGGTCCCCCCCCCCCCCGGAGGACTCAGCCAGAGGGACACTCGTGGCACCGGGAGGAGTCAGCCGGCGCTGTGTGGGGCCACCCACCGCCCCCGCCCCGCGGCCCGGCCGGGCGAGTGGCCTGCGGTGAAACCCCCTCCCCTTCCTCGGAGCCGAGTGACTGGGCACGCAGCCCACCCTTCTAAACCCTGTGCACACGGGTGAGAGGCTGTGCTGGGAAGCAGAGGTACAAGGACGAATAAGAAGCTTCTCGGGTCCAGACTGTGCGGCGAGGAGCTGGCTCGGGAGGGGCCGGGAGCGGGCTCTTCCCTGCCCTGCGGGGGCCGCACGTTACTACAGGGCTCCCGGGAGGCCGAACTGCTGAGGGGCAGCAAACACCTTAAACGTGGGGGCGTGGGAGGGCCCTGTCCTGGGGGGGCTGGTCCCCTCTGAGCAACAGCCAGCCAGGGCCACAGCCGGAGGAGAGAAACCGTCCCCAGGCCTGGCGGACGACAGCCCCGATGCGCGGCCTTGTCACAGGGAGAAGTTCGCAGGGACGATGTCCACGGAGAGGAGCCCAGGGCACAGGGTTCCCACCCTTGTAAAACCAAACCTGCCTCCCTATCTGGACACACACAGACCCCGCGTCACCACGCCCCCCCCCGCCACCGGGGGGGGGACCCGGAAATTACAGGCACTTTTTAGTTTCTTCCTGGTATTTTCTGTCTTTCTTGAGATTTCTACGACCGTGTATACGTTTGGCAATCAGAAAGAAGCAACAGAGGTAATTCTGTTTTGAAAAGTGAGGTACTCTCCCCGCAGTAGCTGGGAGATTTGGGGATCATGTACGTGGCCTCTGAGCCCACGCCTCGTCCGTGAAGTGGGTATGAGCCCCCACTCACGGGGTGGCCGTGGGATCACCCAGGCCACGTAAGCGGGAGGCGTCCCCGACGCAGTAGTGGGAGATGAGTCCTCGCCGTCCCCCAGGTGAGTCCAGGGCTCCGCGCGGGTCAGGGCCTCAGTGCCCGGGGCTGGGAGTGGCGGGCGCTCAGCCCAGGCCACGTTTCTGCTGACCCGGCAGCCTTCCTCCTGAGCTCACACTTTCCAGACAAATCCCCCTAATGCTTCTATTCTGTCGCCGGCGTATATAAGGAGGGCTCACCTCCCAGTTCTCCACCGCACTGCCCAGAGGCCCCTGCCCGACTCCCCACCAGCCCCGGGTCCCTGCATCGCCGACGCCCGCCATGGACATCGCCATCCAGCACCCCTGGTTCAAACGTGCGCTGGGCCCCTTCTACCCCAGCCGGCTGTTTGACCAGTTTTTCGGCGAGGGTCTCTTCGAGTACGACCTGCTGCCCTTCCTGTCCTCCACCATCAGCCCCTATTACCGCCAGTCCCTGTTCCGCACCGTGCTGGACTCCGGCATCTCCGAGGTAAGACCTGGCCGGGGGGCTGCTTTCTCCCGCTGGCCGCGGCTGGAGGAGCAGGGGGAGCACGGTGCTCCGTGTGGAGCCGCGCCTCGCCTCGCCTCGCCTCGGGCCTCCGAGGAGGGGTCTGGAGAGGGAGCCGGAGCCCAGCCCCGTCTCATCCTCTATGAGCCCGTGACCCACGTGCACTTTGTGATGCACCAGCCACACGATGGTGGCCCCGCGAGCAGGCCCACCGCGGCCGGTGTGACGGCCGGTGTGGGCTCTGTGCTCCGGACTGTCCACCCTTCCCTTCCGGCAGGAAGCCTGGGCGGGTGTGCTGTGCTGCCCCGGGTCCCCAGAAGGGCCCCTCCCCCAGGACGGCCAGCACAGCCGCAGAGTGTGTTCTGTTCCCTGCCCGGGGCCAGGCCCCAAGGGAAGCGACCGCTGGCCTTCCCTCCCCGAGCCCCTGCGGTGGACCCCAGGGTCCCGGGGTCTCGAGGGGCTGGGTCTCCCTCACTGCCTAAAAGCAGAGGCCTGCCCAGGGCTGATGCGGTGCCCTCAGAAGCAAAAACAGCCTTGCTGATTGTCCCCGGGGAGCGCCGTCGGCTCAGGGGAGAGGGAAGCAGGTTGAGCAGCGAGCCCGGCAAGGCCGTCGGGTACATCACGCCCGTGGGAGAAGTCAGGCCCCGGGCTGTTTATGGAGAAACCAGGGAAGCCGAGGGCTGTGACTTTATTCAATGTGCTAGGTCCAACCAGTCAGCCAACCCCTGACCCGCCAGCCAGGCGACCCGTAACCAGCC
The DNA here is from genome assembly GCF_016509475.1 of Prionailurus bengalensis. Lineage (NCBI taxonomy): Eukaryota > Metazoa > Chordata > Mammalia > Carnivora > Felidae > Prionailurus > Prionailurus bengalensis. The sequence goes on along the minus strand of NC_057350.1, from coordinate 3,071,292 downwards.
TCCTAACCCGTAACCTGCCCGCCAACCATAACCAGCCTCTCAGCTCATCACCAGCTAGGCATCAGCAGACACACGGTCTTGAGGCCGAGGGTCCACGCGGTCCCGAGTCAGGGGTCCCCGGGACTCTGTGCCCTGTATGTGTGGAAGGCGTTTCTGTGCTGACGGCCGGGGGACTGGCTCCAGCCAGCCCCGCCCAAACCGCAGAGGCCCACGGGAGCGTTTGGGTTTCAGGTCCGCTCTGACCGGGACAAGTTCGTCATCTTCCTGGACGTGAAGCACTTCTCCCCGGAGGACCTCACTGTGAAAGTGCTGGAGGACTTTGTGGAGATCCACGGCAAGCACAACGAGAGGCAGGTGGGTCTGAGGGGCCCCCGCCTTCTGGGGACCCTGCGCCCCAGGAGGGAGGGGGACTGTGCTGTCCCAGAGCGCAAAAGCAAGCCTCCTCCCAGCAACAGGGAGGTCACTCCTGAGCCCTGGCAGGTGAGGGGTCTGCAGGGACCCCCACCCAGGTACCGCCCGGCTGCCCCTGGCTCCTTCCGAGCCGTGCCAGTGATGGGGTCGGAGCAGGGAGGATCCCGGGAAGCTCCGGGCACCGAGGGGGAGGGGCGGGGGGGGGAGCTCTGAGCCGACGTGTGTTCCACGGAAACTTAACTGTGGCAGGCGAGCCCTGCAGTGCGGCCGGCGGCCATCGATGCCCCAAACGCTTGTGTGTTCACACATTCACCTCTCGGCGGCCCTTTGTCATCGGCGCCCCCGTTATCGGGAGCTGGCAGGTGGCAGAGCCCGGCTCAGGGAGATCGGTGGCCCCACAGCTGGTTCAGGGTGGGGTGGCTGCTCACCTGGCAGAGACCAGGGTCAGAGACCAGGGTTTCCTCTCAATGGTCGGAGCAGTTGTGTGCGTGCGTGCGTGTGCGTGAACCCCTGACTCCGTGTCTCCTGCCCCCCCACGAACGGCGCTGTGGCCCAAGTGACTTGTTTCAGCGTGGAGAAAGAAGTCGGGCCCAGGGGCTGGGACCAAGCTGTCCTGCCAAGGGGAGAGTTCTTTTGCTCAGGCCCCACTGGGTGGAAAGCAGGCACCCTGAGCCTGTGGGGTGAAGGCCAAACGTGGTCCACGTGCAGGACTAGGACAGCCATTCACGCGATTCTGGAGAGAAACGGGTCTGATGAGCCAGCTCCATGACCGTGAATGGCCCCAGGCTGTGCAGGGAGGCGGGGAGGTGGGGAGGCTGGGAGGCGGGGAGGCCTGCCAGGGGGAGGGGGGCAGCCTCAGCAGGAGCTCTCGACGTGGCCTTCTGGCTCCCACTGCACCGTGTGAGTGGCGGGTTTGGCCCTCGTGAGGTCCGGGAGGGCCTTCCCCGTGTCAGGCCCACGGCACCCCCGGCCCTGGCGCCTCTGACCGTGCCCTTCCCCGTCCCCCGCCCAGGACGACCATGGCTACATCTCCCGTGAGTTCCACCGCCGTTACCGTCTGCCTTCCAACGTGGACCAGTCGGCGCTCTCCTGCTCCCTGTCCGCGGATGGCATGCTGACCTTCTCTGGCCCCAAGGTCCCGTCTGGCGTGGATGCTGGCCACAGCGAGAGAGCCATCCCCGTGTCGCGGGAGGAGAAGCCCAGCTCTGCGCCCTCGTCCTAAGCTCGGCCTCGGCCTCGGCTGCCACCGCTGCTGCCCCCACGGCCCATCGGTCTGGGGGAGCCCTAGAAAGTGGGGTGCTGGTCTCCATTTGCTTTCCTTCTTTCCATTTCCTTTTCCTTTCCTCTGAGGGAGCGAGGGCTTGGGGAGGGTAGCCTGGAGGGCTTGGGGCTTCCGCCTGCGGTGCCCCGGCCTCGGGGCCGCCCCGATCCCAGCACTGGCCGCCCGGTGGACGTGATCGCCTCCCCCGCTTCCTGACACGGCGGCGCCGTGCTCCCAGAGGAGGCCACCTCGGGACGACCTCTGGGTCCCCAGGGCCAGCCAGGCACACCTTGACCCTGGGCGGCGGGCGCCCGTGTCACGGCCCGGCTGCGCGTCCTGCCCTCGTTCCCCGGGTGCCCCGAGGTCTGTCTGGCGGAGCCTCCCGTGCGCCTGGGCCCTCGGCAGCCTCTCCCCGACCGCGCTCCCCCCATCCTTCCTCTATGTAGCACCTCTCCCGGGGCACCCGGCCACCCATGAGAATGCAGCCCGTGGCAGTCAATAAAGAGCAGGTGACACAAGCAATTTGCTGGCTGGTGGTCGTGCTGTCTCCCCCGGGTGGTGTGCGGGGCCGCATGACCTGTGGCATGGGTGCAGGGGTGGAACTGACGGGTGGGAAGGGCGCAGGGTCCACCCCGGCCGCCTCCAGGCAACCTGGTCACTTCCTGGCTCCCACTCCCCAGTGCCTCCCGGACCCCCGCTTGGTAGGGAGGAGGGGGTTTGTGTGGAGAGCACCGAGGGAGGGGGAGGTGGGGGTGTGGAGAGAATCAGGACCCCCTTCTCTGTGGGACCCAGGGTGCCCGGTGGGGCAGTGCCATCTTGCCGATCTCCTCCTCGGGGGGGCTTGTGTCCCGGCTCCCTGGGGGCCGCACTTAAAGGACCCTGGCCCCGTTGCTCCCCGAGGGGTGAGGAAGGGTGGTCAGGTGTGGTCTGAACTTGTGCACCTCTGCGTGTGGGGGCGCCCCTGCTCACTGCCCCTCCTCATTGGAGTGGGCACGGGTGCCCTCGGGGAGCTTCTGGTGACCAGGGCATAGCATCCTGGGCAGCCTCCCCCACCCCGTGTGGACGGCCGTCTCCCTGCCTGCCCTGGCAGTGGGGGGTTGGGCACGAGGCCCAGAGGCCCCCAACCTCCCCGGGGGAGGGGCCCCGAGGCTGCAGTGACCGCGGGGAGGGTCAGGTGCGTCTCTGGGAGCGGACGGCGAGCAGGTGCCGCGTCCTGATGGGCACTGCCGGTGTTAGGCTGCGTCACGGGGGAGTGGGGGCTGGGACACAGTCCTCGGGTGGCTCCCATACTCCTCCAAGAAGGTGGACACACAGGAGAATCTCCTGTGAAGTGGTCCCTGTTCAACACACACACACACACACACACACACGTATGCACCCACACAGGTGCCCGCAATGCACACACTCAGACACATGCACACACCCGCACAGTGCCTGCATGCACACACTGGCACACTCACCCACACAGGTGTGCACACGCACACACATTGCACACCCACACACGTGCGTACACACACTCAGACACAGGTGTACTCACCCACACAGTTGCGTGCACATGCACATACGGAGGCACATGCACACACCCACACACGTGCACACACGCACTGGCACACGTGTGCACACTCACCCACACAGTTGTGCACACGCGCGCACACACTCACACACTGCACACGCATAGACGCATGCGTGCACACGCGCACACCCACACGCTGCTTACACGCATACTGGCACACGTGTGCACACTCACCCACACAGTCGTGCACACACCCACACACGTGCGTACACACACTCAGACACAGGTGTACACACCCACACAGTTGCACACACATGCACATACTGAGACATATGCACAGACCCACACACATGCACACACGCACTGGCACACGTGTGCACACTCACCCACACAGTTGTGCACACGCGCGCACACACTCACACACTGCACACGCATAGACGCATGCGTGCACACACGCACACCCACACGCTGCTTACACGCATACTGGCACACGTGTGCACACTCACCCACACAGTCGTGCACGCGCACACACACGTGTGCACACACGTGCACACGAGGTACCTATATCTCCGGCTCAGCTCCACCTGAAGCAGAGTCCTTGTGCCAGCGGGAGGCCCTCCGAACCTCCCACCCTCCTGCCCTGCGACTCCCGACAAGAAGCCGCCCACGCTGTCCTGCCACTTATTCCATATTTGTGAGAAACGTGGGGTGCTCTGTGGTAGGTGGCGGAGATGGCGTCTACACTTGGGGGTGGAGCTGGATGCTTTGGAAAACCGGACTGTCTGAAGCTCCCTCCTCCCCGCGGTTCCACCCCAGGCTGGCTGTCCTCGGCGGACGCCCGTGCTTTTCCCCAGCGAGGTGCGTCACCGCGTGCCCGGCGGACTGGGGGCCGGCGTGGCCCGGCTGCCGTCGGGGCCGAGGCGTCAGGTGCTGATGGCCTCGGGTCCACCGCAGAGCTTGCTGAAGGCTCGTCACGGGCTGAGCCGTGTCTCCCGAATTCCCATGTTGGAACCCTAGCCCCCAGCACCTCAGAGCGTGGCTGTGTTTGGAGATCAGGCCTTGAACGAGGTGATTAAGGTAAGTGAGGTCACTGGCGAGGGCCCTGCTCCTGAATGACCGGTGTCCCTGTGAAGAGCTCGGGGCCCAGAGACACCCAGAGGGATGAGCGCGTGAGCACACAGGGGAGGACGGTATCTACACGGCCGGGAGGCAGGCCTCAGGAGGAACCAGTCCCGCCCACGCCTGGATCGGGGACGTCCGGCCCCAGGACTGTTGTTTGGGCGGCCCAGCCCGTGGTGGCTGGACTCTGAACCCTGCACAGTGGGCGTCACCCACTTATAAATCAGGAGGCACCGAGGAAGCCAGGCGGGACCTGTTCTGTGGGCGAACTGCTGTGTGGCTGTGGGCACACTTGTCAGCCCCTCTGAGCATTAGCTCACTGTCCTTAACAGTGTGCCCGCTCGGGGACGGGGACCGCATGCTCACTGGCGGTCCAGCCCCAAGACGGCCACCTGCAATTCCAAGATGCACCACCAGGTGGCAGCAGAGCCCCGGCGGTGGCCGCGAGACCGCTTGTCTCAAAGGTCACCTTCAGGCGTCCAGCCGCAGCACACCTCCGCAGAGGGCCTGGCTCCAGCAGGCTGGGCTGGGAGCCACGGAGCTTTGGGAGCCCCCACCCTGACCCCAGGGCACCGGTGTCCAGCCCGGGAGACTGGCACCGGGAGACACGAAAGGCCGCACGGGGAGCCAGTGGTATTTCTTTACGATAAGCGGTTTTTGTTTCCTTGGCTTGTTTGTAAAATCATTTGAAAAAGGAGAAGTCCGCAGCTGGCAGGTCAGCCCTGTGTCGCGGGTCCCTGGGGGCTCTGGCGGGGTCTCCTCCCCCGCAGAATGACACAGTGCACCAGCCCTCCCTGGCCTCCGCGGCCGCCCCTAGGACTTTGGAAAGGGAGCCTGACACAGGGGGCTGGGTCACCGGGTCACAGATCTCGCCGGCCAGATGCTGCATGTGGCCGCCTGGGGGCGTGCTGAGGCCCAGAGCCGCATGCACGCGGGCCAGACCGCAGAGGGAAAGGAAAAGGCGGCACCAGAGCCCAGGAGCTGGGGGGCGAAGCCGGGACCTGCCTCTTCTCCGCAGGACGGGCCCACCCACCTGATACCCACAAGGCCTTCAGGGTGGGAAGGGGTGGGGACGGGGGAGCCCCACTCAGGTTGGGGGCCGTGTGTGTGTGTGTGTGGGGGGTGGCCTGGCCAAAGGCCGCAGCTCCCGTGTGGCCCACATCAGGGCCAGCTCCCCAGCTGCAGGGTGACCAGGCTGGGGGGCTCTGCTGTGGGATTTCCTCCCGGATCCGGGTCTAGTTTGCGGGGGCCCGGGAGGCGGGCGGGCCCGGAACCTGCGTGGACGCTGCTGTCGTGAAAACAGAACGAGATACGCGTGGACACCGTCACACGTGCACACACAGAACAGACATGTACGCGCAGACGCAAAGGCACGCGCCTGTGCACACCCACGCGCGCACACAACACGCGCCTGCAGCAGCCACGGGCAGCCCGCAGCCTTCGTTTCCTGCCTCTCATTTCATTGGCTTCCCTCTGAGCCTGATTTGTGCTTGAACTTGAAAGACACAATCACACAAAGACACTTCCTACCCGCTTCTCCGCCTTGAGGAAAAGCCTCCCCCTTGCGCGCTGGTCAGCAGACCCTTTTATGTCAAGGTGCTTGTGGGGAGCCGTGATTCTCTTTGTGCTGCTGGAGGCACCTGATTGCCTTCGGATGCTGGAGATCGGTGGGGGGGGGAGGGGGGGCGGTGCGCTCAAGGGCACCCCAAGGTCACCAGGAAGGAGCGGCTGTGAGGAGCAGGGGTGGCTCCTTATTCCGTGGAGCTGTCAGCCACCTGGAGCCTGTGAGCGCTGTGTCCCGTGCCCCGCCCCCCCCGGGGAGCAAGAGATCAATAAAAAAAATATATAATCGGGCTCAAAAGCACAGCTTTCCAAAGCCAGCGCAGGCCTCTCCAGAGCCTGGGAAACATTTACGGGTGGGTTTGCTGGTCCCCGACTAGTGACCTGCACGGGGCGCCATCGAGGGGAGACCAATCAGACCTGGAGGACCTGGGTGGGCAACAGGTTACCCCCCAATTCCACCCACGCGTCGGTGAGAATTCGGAGGCCCCACGCTGGCCCCAGGGGCTCTCCGATGGTGATGGCCGGGAGCGCAGGCCCCAGAGGCCGCCGTAACGGGGGGTCTGGGGGTCTCTGCAGCCCTGTGCGGGGCGGGGGGGTTGGCGCCCCGCTTGCTCGTGCGGACCTACCCGGGGCTGTGGCTCTTCTGACTCTGCGGAGAAAACCCCAGGACGCGGCCTCTGGGGCGCCCAGGATGTGAGTGCCAGCGGCCTCCTCCTGCGTCTTCGTCCTCACTCTCTCGCCTGCCTGTCCCGCAGCCACGGTCAAGCGTGTTCCCCGGGCCCTGTGGCCGGGGCTGGCCGGGGCTGTTCTGTCACTGCGGCCCCTGCCACCACGGTCACACGGCCGTCTCTCCCCGTGTGTGTCTGTGTCTCTTCTCGCGGGGACACCGGCCACCCGCCTGAGCCCCCCGGGTGATCCAGGGTGCTGTCGTCTCGCTCCTTACCTTGATCACGTCTGTAAGGACTCTTTTTCCACATCAGGTTCTGGGGTTTGGAATGGAGACGCGCCTGCCGGGGGCCACTTGAGACAGGGGTTGTCCACTCGCGGCGTGCCTGGGGCCAAGCCCGCAGTCTAGTGCTGGAGGCTTGTGTTTCTGTTTTGGGTGTTTCCATGGCAACGCATGGTTGCCAGCCCACGGATGAGCCGGTCTCCGACGCCCATCAGTGATTCACCTATTAACAGATGCCAGGGGCAGGTGCTGATCTGGCCAGGACACCACCACCCGAGGGGCTCCAAGGAGACGCTGTGGACGCCACTCAGTCACGGGTTCTGGCCCCCGTCCTGCCACCAAGAAGGTCTTGGACCCGGACCCTCGCTCAGGGCACCTGGACTCCAAGGCTGGGCCAGGGGCCCCAAGGCGGGGGGAAGGGTGTGGGAAGGCTGGCGGGGCCACAGAGGCCAGGGCGGGCCCAGGGGGCTCTGGGTCCCCGGGGCAGGGCACACCCAGCCAGCCCTTGTCGGCTCAGAGAGGACAGGCAGGTGCCGCCCGAGTCGGGACGTGGGCCACGGGGGCTGCTCCCCTTCAGGTGACGATGCAGAGGAGGCAAGCAGGGAAGTGGTGGCAGTGTGTGTCCACGTGTGGCTGTAGGGTCTGAAGTTGGGGGGAAGGTGGGGGTTTATGGGAACTGGCACCCACGTGACCCTCAGACACCTCGCCCCCCTCCCGCTCCGAGGTTCAGGTTCGAGGAGGACGTTGCACCAGGGTCGCGTTGCGGGGGTAGCCCGGCAGAGGCTCAGGGAACAGGCCGGGACCTGCGGCGGGACAGGGGGACAGCGGAGAACGTTCCCTCCAGGCCCCAGGCCCTGGCCCGCCTTCTCGGCCTAATAGGGTGCGGGCCGCTGCAGCCCGGCTCTTGGAGCGCGGCTGTGGGGACCCTGTAGCTGTGGTGCCTGGGCCGTGACTTGGGGAGGCCAGGGAGGGCAGCAGGGGTGGCTGTACGTTTCGAACCGGAGGGGATGGCAACTGGGGTGGCCCCCAGTGGCGAGGGGCTGAGGCTGCCCACGATCCCATTCTCTGCCTGGCCCCACCCCGCCGGGCATGCGCCTCTCCTTCTCCGGGCTCCCCGGGCCCGCCTGGCCCGCACCCTGCCGGGATGCTCCACCAGAGCCCGGCGCCGTGGCCCGAGTGGACGCGGACCCCGGTGAGCGTACGTGTGGCCGGGGCAGCTTCCCTCCTGCTCACTCGAGGCGGGGGAGCTGGGGACGCCGGGCCACAGGGACCTTCCTGTCTAGTCTGCTGGGCATTGAGGGCTCCTCCCGCCAAGATCGCCTGGACCCCCCCCCCCATGCCCCCAGCTCGCCCACGCCAGGTGCCCTCACATACCTGTCTCTCCTCTCGCTAAGTCATGGGATTTAGGGCAAACCGATAAGCTCACCCCCCTGAAGGTGTGGGTAAGTCACTGAGCAGGAGGACGTCCCTGTTAGAAACCAAGGAGCCGTAAATCCTCACCCAGAGCCGTGTCTTCTCCATGGCGGAGGTTCCCGGGCGGACGTGCTGAGTGCACAGGGCCATGTGAGTGGTGCACCCCCAAGGCTCAGCCGCCCCTGCCCCGCCGGGCCTCCAGCCACCGCGAGGGAGCAGAGACACAGGCTCCCACTCCGCCGGCCGGGGACAGGCGAGGTGCGGAGATCAGGGGTGGGGGTCACACGGCCGGGCCCCTGCGCTGTCCTGGACGGAGGCAATGAGCGGACCGGGCTCTGAGGTGCTGGTCCAGGGGCTTCCAGAAGCACCTCCCGGACACAGGGCAGGAGTGACAGGAGTCGGGATGCGGACACGGGCGTGGGCGGATTGGGGCAGCTTCTCGGCCACCGAGGCCTCACGATCCCGCGGCTGCTTGCCGTCTCCTGTCTTGGTGTCCGGCCACCGCTGGGGGGGGGGGGGTCTGCCTTCCTCTCCCCCCGTCTGGGAGCCGCGCCCCCTGAAGTCCCGCCGTGAATGCGCCAAGTCCTTCGGTCGTCTTTACCCTCGGTGCCCCAGGCTTGCACTTCTGAACTGAAGCGGCTTCGTGCTCCCCCGGGGGATCTTTCTAGAGCAGCCACTGTGCGTGCGGTCACTGGGGACCTTCTACACACGCGGGTGCCCATCCCGCAGGGGAGGGGCCGCGACCCGCCTTTCAACTGCCCCCCAGGGACGCGACGCGGCGGTGGGTGGCGCTTGAAGAGCGAGGACGGCCTCTGGGCCACGTCTGTTGTGTTAGGTCTGCCGGGACGACCTTGGTGAAGCCATCGGCCCTCCCTCCCCTCCAGCCCCGAAACCCTGGCGCCTCTGGTTTCGTAGACCATGCAGGGGGGGGCGGGGATGAGGGGCGTCTGCGAAGGAGCCTGGGGGTGGGGGAGTTCACGCACCCCTGCTTCGGGGCCTGGACCCCCCACAACCGCCCAACAGTGGTGATCTTCTGACAGAAGGTGGAGTGGGGCCGGGCAGGGCGAGGACTGGGGGTCTTGGGCTGACCAGCCTCTGGCTTGGCCCCAGCAAGGATGCTTTTCAAGTCCAAGCCCTGGAGGCAGGTCCTCGTACCGGCCCCACCTTATGGACAGCAGCTGAGGTCTGGACAGGGTGAGGCACTTTCTGGCTGCTAAGACAGGAGGTGAGTCCTTGCTGCCTCTGGCAGGGTCCTGGGGCTCCTTCTGAGTGGGCCCAGCTTGTTTGGCTGGGTCCTTTCTCCTCTGAACCTGGGATGGCCGGATGACTCAGCCCTGGGCTTGGAGAGAAATCCCCGAGGCCCCTCCCAGTGGGGGTGGCAGGTGTGGCCCTGGCCCCTGCCAGCTAGGAAAGCCCCGACCAAGAAGGGGCTGCAGGGCTGGAGACGTCACTCAGCAAGTCCCCACCCCCATCCCCGTCCTGAGGGAATCCTGGGAGAGGGAAGCATGTGGAATGAACAGGTTCCGTGGTCCTCATGACCTGGGAGGACAGTGGTCACACTACAGCCTTATTTCCTGCCTGGGCTTCCCCTCTCTCCCCTGCCCGACCTGGGAGGAGACCCCCATAGCTGAGCCTTGTGCCTCGTGGGGGTTGGGAATGAAGGAATGCAGGCTCCCTCCTACACCGCCCCCCTCCCCCCCCCCCCCCCGCCTCCTGCCTGGCCAGCAGCTGTCACGGGGCCTCCTCATCTGTGGCCTGTCACCACGGGGACCGTGGGTGGTTTGGAGCTGGGTCAGTCTGTGCTGTTGGTCCTTTTGGTCCAAGAGGCGGGCTGTGGGCAGGCATGGAGGCACCTGCCGTGAGGACAGGGGCGAAGCGGGAGAGCCGGGGCCCTGCTTTCAGGGACGGCGGGTCCCAGCCAAGTCCCAGCCTGGAGCTTTGGGCTTCTCGCCTCAGTTTCCGCATCTGTCAAATGGGATGCTGGCACGGACCTCGTGGGGCCTTTTCACCCTGGCCCTCCCATTGCCTGTCCCCACCCAGCAGCTGGCGTGATTCCTCACCAGCCAGGGAGGGGCTCCCACAACACGCACTGGACACCTCTGTGGGCACGGGGGCCCCCACATCATGCTGTGGGGGAACGCCTGCTCTCCAGACTTGTCCTCCAGAGTCTCACCGTCAGAACTCGAGGCCAGGACAGACCCAACCGAGGTGCCCGGAAGAGTTTCCAGAACACGGCAAGTACGGTCAAAGTGTTCAAGGAACCATCCAGTCCTGCTCAATGTGAGTGGACCCAGCATCTTTGGAAGCCGTCCGATTCCAAGGAGAAAGAAAGCTGGTTCTCAGGCCAGCTAGGCCCCCCCCACGTGCCCCCCTGTCCTCAGCTCAGATCATTCCTTCTCTGCCCCAGGGCCTTTGCACACGCAGTTCCCTCTGGTTGCAGTGTTCTTGAGCACGGCTCCCTCCCTCCTGCCTGGGTGGAGGACCCCATGTCAAGGCGTGGCTGCCTCTCAGGCCCTCCCACGCCACAAGTCCCATGGGGGCAGCAGTTGGGTCTGCCTCGCTCACTGCTGTCTCCTCCAGGGCCTCAGATGGAGGTTGGCACTGAGTAGGTGCTCTACGAATACTGTGGAATGAATAATGAGTGTGGTGGCCATTAGAGGCAGTGTGGCCATCAGGGCACCAAACTGAGAAGTCCTGGTGATCGCGGTGGAAAGAACAGCTCCCAGCCTCTGTTCCTCCCTCTGCTGCATGAACTGCCCCCGAACTCAGTGGTTCTCAGCTCTGGCTGGACATTAAACACTTGGGGAACTTATAAAACTACCGATCCCTGGGGCGCCTGGGTGGCACAGTCGGTTAAGCGTCCGACTTCAGCCAGGTCACGATCTCGTGGTCTGGGAGTTCGAGCCCCGCGTTGGGCTCTGGGCTGATGGCTCAGAGCCTGGAGCCTGTTTCCGATTCTGTGTCTCCCTCTCTCTCTGCCCCTCCCCCGTTCATGCTCTGTCTCTGTCCCAAAAATAAATAAACGTTGAAAAAAAACAAAAAAAATAAAACCAAAAAAAACCCTACCGATCCCAGGGCGTCCCCCTCCGCTTGGATATAGTCCCAGGGGACCTCCACAGGTATGTTGGAAACGCCCTCAGGTGATTCTAACGTGCAGGCTTTGTCTCGATTCTCTATGCGTTGGAGGGGCACTTAGGTTAATTGTCAGGTTCTGCAGGCCCATCAACCATTTACTCTTGAGTCTGAATTAGAAGAGGAACCCACTGATGTTTCCTAACACTTTGCTGGGTTAGGCAGGTGTGAGGGAGTGGGACATTGGGTGGGGGAGAGAAAAAAGAAAGGTAGTTTGAGGACAGGAAGTCCTTGAGGGGTGTGTTTGATTCCGGGGAGGATGATTTCGGGAGTTGGGGGTGAGCGGGAAGGCGTAGGGGAGGGTGTTCCTGCCTTCCAGATATTTCTCAAGGCCAGGCATAGGATGTGGCCGCCTCTTCCAAGGGGGAGCTAACCCGTCCTGCCCAGTGGGAGCAAACTGAGTTGCCCAGGGCCAAGGCTGACGACCACTCGGTGACCGTCGGGATGCCCCGGACGGCTCATTCTAGCCCTTGAGACGCACGGTGATCCCCTGGTCGTGCAGGTCTGTCCGCAGCGCCCTAGCTCACCTGTGAGCTGAACTTCCCAATGACCTGCAGCTGTGTTTGTTGAAGCAGCTAGCAGGGCAGTTCCCGAATCGGGCGGGGCCCCCGAAACTGCAGGGCGGGGCCGGGTGGCTCTGTGCCCACTGGTCTCAGATCTCTGCCCCAGAAATGGGCATCGTTACCCCATGTGAACAGACACTTGATCTGTGCGTGGAAACGGAGTCTGAATGTGACAAATCAAAAACAGCGGAGAGTTCAATGAATTTCGTCGTTTTAAAATTCAATAAAATGCGCCTGAACTACTGTGTCCTTTCTCTTGGTGTAAGGTGACCCTGGTGGCTGGCACGTGGTACGGCCCGGTGGGTCAGCCTGGACGGAAGGGCGGGGCCCCGGGGCCCGCCCTGTCGGGGGAGAGCAGTGTGGCCCGGTCCCCAGCGCCTGGACTGGGTGTGGGAAAGGCTCTCTGCCCATCCAAACCACTGAAATGAACTCCCTCCGGGCCTGGTCAGTGGTGGGCACTTTGCTGCGGGCAGAGTTGGGACCCCGCCCCTTCTCCCTGCGAGCAGGGTGTCAGGATCTCTAAGGTTCTCCAGCTGCTCCCTGCCGCTGGTCTGGAGGTCCCCAGGGCACCCAGGCCAGTGCAGAAGAAGGCAGGGCTGGGGTCCAGGGGTGCCTGAACGGGGCAGATGCAGACTCGGAGCTCCAGAGGGAGGGGCACAGGGCATCTCAACGCCTGAGCTGTGCGCCTTCAGAACCGGCTCCGGTCTGGGGCGGGCTGGGGGACAGGCCAGGAGGGGTCGCTGAGCTCACAAAGCTGCGGCAGGTGCTGGGAGCAGGGAGGGAGTAACGCACGTGACCGGGGGCTTGGCTGCTTCTCAGACACGCCCGACTGATGGACCCATTTCGCAGCACTTGAAACCGAGGCACCACGGGTCACAGGGAAGCCGGGGAGGGAGGCGGGGCCTGGAGGGGGCGGGGACGCAGGGCATTTCCTCACTGCCACCCAAACCTGCTTTTCCGGCAGCGGCAGCGCTGGAGGCGGGGAGGGGTCTGGACTGGGCAGGCAGGGCCTTCCCCCGAGGGTTTCGCGGGCGGCGGGCGTCATCTGTGTTCCGTTTACTCACATCCACGGGCCGGGCAGGGCCAGGGTGGGGTGGGGGGAGCCTGACTCCGGAGCCCCACCCCGCAGCGGGGGCAGGAGGCGGGAGGTGGGGGGGGGGGCAGTCACCTGTCCTACTGCTTTGTTCGTGCGTGGCACCCGCAGGCCACGACCCAGCCCGGCCCGGGTCCCCTCCCTCGCTTCCGGCCCCCAGCGCACCCCTGCGTGGGCGGGTTTCCTGCATCCACTCATTACTCCTGTCCACCTGGGTCCCCCAAGCCAGGTAAGGTCGTGACCCCGCCCCGAGGAAGGGGCCCTCCCTGACTCAGGCACATCTCACCAAGTGGCCCTGGGATGCCGACACTCCTGGATAGGCCACCTGAAACCAGCCCAGCCTGGGCGCCCGTGGGGCTGGCACATGGTCAACGTGTGTCGCTGCTTCAGAATCAGCCTTTTCTGGCGACGAGTGTGAACTCGGACACCGACTGGCGGGGTTGTTGGGGGACCAGATAGAACGGGGCAGGTCCGTGGTGATCCACCCGTTGGGGGGGGGTTCCCTCGGCCAGAAAGGGAGGGGCACAGATGTGCAGGAGGTCTGGGGACCAGGCTTGGCCATCCTGGGCTCACCCGTGCCCTCACCTGCCCCAGGGGCGAAGCTGGCACGCCTTCCACGGCCCTTCCGGTGCTTTCCCTTGTCCTAGGGCCCCCGTGTCCCTGTAGGTACTCATGGTGCACAGCACAGGAGACAGTGGCACAGTGCCTGGCTCATGCTGTGTCCCCAGCCCCCTCAGCCCAGCCCAGACGAGGGCCGCCGCTCCCGCAGACACAGGCACGCGCTGCCTTTTACGTGCACGGACCCTGCCCGGCGGGTCCCCCTTGAAGCGAAGCCCAGAGTGCGGAGTCTGTCTACAGAGGCTCTGTGCGCTCGGGGCACGCGGGGCATGGTCGGCTGGGGGATGCGCGTGTTGGTCACCTGACCCGGCCCCCGTCTTGCACGGTGTCGTCTGCCCGAGGCAGTTCAGTGCATGGGTTCGCTGCTTCACCTGTCCATTTTTCTGCGATTTATGGGTCATTTGCTGCATCCTGGGCTGGCCTGGGCCTGGGGAGGGGGGCGCCCTGTCTTTGGAACACGCTCTGTGGGGGAAAGGAGGGGGGTGGGGGAGGAAGGGGTGGGTGGGCCTGTGTGGAAAGATGGAGCAAGACCTTAGGAAGACCTGGGGTCGAGGTGGACAGGCCCCCCGGGCCCCCGGCACGCCTCCACCAGGGTAGCCTGGCTCGTGCCGCAGAGCTGACGGGCCTTCGGTGTCAGTGGCTCGTCACAGGCTCGTCTCTGACACTGGGGCCGAGGGCTTTCATTCTGGTCACCACTGTCTGACCTCACGGCCAGCCTTCCCGTGCGTCCCTTTATTTCCGCGGCCTCTTCCCGAGCAAGGGGCCGTGTCCTCCGGCGGGAGGGGGACAATGCGCACCTGTTGGGCCCCTGTGCCAGCCTGGAGTCACGTGGGGCGCTTGGGCCTCCTCAGTCCTCAGGGGGCACGTGGCGGGGGGACGCAGCCTGTACGGTTGTAGGGGTGTGGGCGGAGGGGAGGGCTTCAACCGGGTGGCTCGGCCGGTTAAGCGTCTGGCTCTCGGTTTCGGCCCGGGTCGTGATCTCTCCGTGTGTGGGATCGAGCCCGCGCGTCGGGCTCTGCGTCGACAGTTCAGAGCCTGGAGCCTGCTCTGGATTGTGTGTCTCCCTCTTTCTCTCTCTGCCCCTTCCCCCACTCACGCTCTCTCTGTCTCTCAACATAAATCAACATCAAAACAGAAAAGAAACCCGAGCCCGCCGGCCTGATCTCCCCAACAGGCACCCCTTCCAAACTGCTGAGTTCCGGAGTTCGCTGTTCTCTGACCACCCAGTAAGGGCCCCGTAAACAGCAGCTCTGGTTTGAGTCACCGGCTCGAGAACGTCACTCTTCAAGGTCATGCGGCCACGCCTCTGGCCAGTGCTGGTCTCTGCCGGGCTCCCCCGTGTCTCTGGGTCCCGTCAGGCCGGCCTGTGTCTGTGCTTCTGCCGGTGCCTGCCCCGCGAGGTCTCCTCCTCCTGTGGCCGGCGGGCTGTGTCATCACAGCCCAGGTGGGGACGGGGGAGAGCCTCGAGTGCTCGAGTCTCTCAAAGTCGAGGCTTGAAGCTGGCACCGTCCCTGGGGTGCCTTCTGGTCACAGGGCTCGTGGATGGTGAGCCCAGGGTCACGAGCGCCGGCCGGGTCAGGGCAGCTTCTCTTGATGGCGAGACGGGGGTCACAGTGCAGAGAGCGTGGGTGCAGGGAGTCATGGGACACTGGGGCCACCATCGGCCCACCACGGGGGGGGGGGTCTAGCCCCCCCTCCCCCCTTTCCTTTGTTTTCACAGCCGAGCAGGGAACCCAGCCCGGCGGGATACTCCCCCTGCCTCGGGGCACCGGGACTCAACTTTGAGAGTCTCTGTCAGGGGCTTTCCAGGAACTCACTCCTGCCCCTTGTGCGCTCCGCTCACGTTACGCCAACAGGAGAGGTTTGCGTTTGGGGCACGAGGGCGGATTTTCCTTTAAAGTCATCTGTGTGCCTTGAGAGCTGGTGTCGCCCCAGGGCCCCGGCAGGACTTGGCTCTCAAGCCAGGCACATCTCTCTGCTGTTTTGTTCGTCCCTGCTGGCCAAGGGCCTGCGGGCCTTCTCTCCACAGGGATCTGTCCGTCCTCACAGCACGTGTGGGGGTGGGGAGCGAAGGCTCAGGTGAACACAGAGGTGATAGTGGGGAGCACCGTTCCCGAAGGGCTCCCCGGCCGCACCCAGGTGGGTCTCGCTGAGGTGCCAACCCCCTCCCCGCGTACCTCCGGGGACCCTCACGGAGGACCCCCCCCCACCCCGGCCGGCAGCTTTCCCGGTGGGTTCTTGGGCCCAGGCCTCCCCTCCTGGTCCCCGCCCTATGGGTAGAGCCCTGGGAGCACTCAGCCAGTTGGGGAGCACCTGACACCCCCAAACTGGCTTGGATACACGGACTTGCCCCGCTGGGTGACACTACCGTGAGCTGTGGGGCAGGGTGGACGCAGGCAGTCCCTGAGTGCCCGGCCGTCGGGGCCTGGTGGGCTCAGGACTTGTGCTGGGAAGTGGACAACAGCCCTGGGTTTTTCTAGCTTCTTTGCTTTTGAAGGAGGTTAGGGGTGTGGGGCCTCAGTTTGGGGTTGCATAAGGAGTCTGCGGGGGGACATTCTCTTCTGCAGGCTGCACCGTCACCCCGTGGCACAGCCCCACTCCCCCTCGGCCCCACCGGGGGCCTCACGCACTTCCTGCAGGGCCCTCCCTCATGTCTAACCAGCTGGACCCCCTTCACGACCTCGGGACGCACAGCGGGGGCATGGGGAGGCTGTGGCGGGAGAGCTGAGAGCTGGGCCCTGCGCCTGGACTCGATACCCCGGAGCTTAGGGAGGGCTGCGGCCGCTGGGCCCCAGACCCCTGAAGCCATCCCTGTCCTCTTCAGATAAAGCGAACAGACAAGGGCACGAGATAGGGAGGAGAGAGCCGGGACACCTGTGCGAGGCAGGAGGGGACAGCAGTTGTGCCCCGCTGGGGCGACTCGGAGCGCCACGGCTCCTGGGGGGCTGAAGGCACAGGGTGGACGCGGGTCCCGGAGCAGCAGCCGCTGAAAGCTGAGCGGGTGTCGTTTGGGGCACAGACTTGCCATCGGCGGAGAAGGAAACCCTGGGGACCCGATGCACCGCGCGGCGATCACAATTAACGCTGCGCTCCGAGCTCCAAAGTTGCTGAGCGACTGGATCTTAATTGTTCTCACCGCCAGAGCGTAAAAATGACGTGACGCCATGGACGCGGTAGCTGGCACCATGGTGTGGTCATATGACGCCGCGTGAGCCTATCAAAGAAATACTTCCTACACCCTGAACTTGCACGACGTTATATGGTATGTGTCAGTTCAAAAACGGAAGCTGACGGGCGCCCGGGGGGGCTCAGTCAGCTGCGCGTCCGACTTCGGCTCAGGTCATGATCTCGCGGTTCGTGGGTTCGAGCCCCGCGTCCGGCTCTGTGCGGTGGGTGCAGAGCCCGCTTCGGACCCTCCGGCCCCTCTCTCTGCCCCTCCCCCACTGGCACTCTCTTAGGAATCAATAAACATAAAAAGGAAGGAAGCTGAGTGCACCTGGGAATGGGGACGGGGGCGGAGTCTCTAGATAGAACAGTTCCACGGAGGTTGCAGACGAAGAGTCAGGGGCACCTGGGGACGGAGTGTCCTTGCACAGGAGTCCGGGAGCCAGGGCGCTGGGAGGGCAGGGGCAGAGGGCCACCTCGCAGCCACCCGTGTTTCCCCGGGAGTGCTCCTCTCTTGGTCCTCAGGGCAACGTCCTGGCCTCTTTCCACGCAGCTCGGCAGGGGCCGCGGGGGGGGCATGAGCTTTGGGGCAGACGGGCCCGGGTCCTGTTGCTGTTGGTTCTCTGTCTCAGCTTTGTCTTCCGGAAAATGGGTCTAATGATGTCCGTCTTATCATCGTTTTCATGATTAAAAGAGGATATATGACACCTGGCGTGTTTATTACTCGGCTCAGGGTAAGTTCTCAGTGAATTGTAATGACATCGTCACCACTGTCACCGCCAACACCGTCGTCATCACCCTCAGCACCATCACTGTCATCGCATTGGGGGCGGTCCCATCTGGCAGGTGGGCACGAGTGGCAGGGGGGCGCCGGGGTCCTGGAATGGGCAGGGCACCGTGGACGGGCTCTCTCTGCAGCTGGCGGTCGCTGTGGTGCCTGAAGTGTGAGGGGCACCCGTGAAGGTGAAACCCAGGGCAGCACGAGCCGGGGGCTGTGGCCGTGCCACCAGTCGTTTCACAGGCAGGTGTCAGTGCCGAGTTTGACCGTGGCCAGCTTGGGGCTGTGGGTTGAACCTCCAGGCCATCCTGGTTCTTCTTCGGTGCCGACAGGGGGTCCCCTGGGGCCCTGGTGGAATGGTGGGTGGGCCGGCAGTTTCCGCGTTCTTGCCGCTGATGCTCTGGCGCGGGGTCAGGGCGGTGGCCCCGGGGCCCGTGGGGTGGCCCGGTGCATGTGCGCCATGGCTTCGTGGCCAGCAGTGGCATCGGGGACCTCGGGCCCAAGCTCACGCAGGTACACCTGTAGTCCCTCAGGGGGCTGGGTGCCCAGTGTCCGCTAAAGGAAGGTGACGATGGGGACGACCGTGGCGGATGTGTGTTCTCGTGCCTCACTCTCTTGTGTGTGGGTGGGCTGGCCGCACGGTTGTGCCAACCGCAGGCGGGCAAAGCCCCTTTAAATGAATTCCCACGCGCCCCACGGCGGGACCTGGCTGATTGCTCAGGTCGCCTGCTGGAGTTCCACCTGTTCTAAATTGTGATCAGGCTAAATTGGATGGAAGAACATGCAAATACAGTGGGAGCTTTTCAGCAAACTAGCAAGCGGACGGGCGGAGGGGAGGCTCGCTTGGAAGGGGGCGGGCTGGCACCTCCCGACTCGTCGCCGAGGCGGTCAGACTTCGACAGCGGGTCCCCACGAGTGCGGCTTTTAAAGGGGGAATTATTTCAGCTACATTTCCTAGATTTCTGAGGCTGCCTAAAAAAGCCGAGAAGAGATACTTCCCTGCTGTTTTCTCCCCTCACATCGAACGGGTAAGAGTTGAAAAGCCTTTTCCTACTGACGGTCCGTAGAGACTCTCCTTCGTCAGCCCTTGATTGATCACAGAGCACGGAACGGCAACGTGCTTTGAACGGGGCGGAGGGTGAGTTATTTTGGAGAACACATGGTCATCGTGTTCGGGAAGCAGGTGTTGTGCTCCATTCGCGTGTGGAGCCACGCTGGGTGATGTCTTACAGGCACAGATGACACCCAGGTGCCGCTTTAGGGGTCAGCTATCCATGAGAGGATACACGCGTGGGGACGTGCGAGCCAAGAGGACCCGCGGTAACATGACGCCAGGCGCTCGCACGGAACAGGGCCGCATGCAGTGGGCGTCCAGTTCCTTGCCCGGGTACCAGGACCTAGACTGTTGGTCAAGGCCAAAGGCATGGCTGGGATGCCCAGTGGGGACACCAGACATGGCAGTTGTCATTTGAGGCAGGGCGAGGAGCCGGCCCACGTTGTCCCCGTCCTCTGTGACGCCCACCTCCCCTCCCCACGCTCCACTGCCATCACTGATGTCGCACGTTCGTTGCCTATCCTTATGGTTTTTAGTGTATTTTTTCTAAGCTTCCCATCTCGGGTACTTTGTCCGACGCCCTCCTCTGTTTTGACTTTCCCTTCTCTCCTCTTGCCCTCAGGGTCACTGCACATGTCAATGCCGGAGGGATGAGCTCGCCTTTGTGAGTTTCAGGGTGGTTTCCCAGCTGAGGCTTCTGCTGCTCTCCGAATGGCTGAGGGTGGTGGCAAGGCATCGTCGGTGCCCGCCCCTTGTGAGAGACACAGGGACGGGACACTGGGCTGACCTGAGGTCTGTCTCCCTGTAATGGCGTCACTATGTGTCAGTCCTCTGATCTCAGAACTCGGCTAATCTCCTTTGGCTCATACTTGTTTCCAGATATGCCAACAGCAGCCTTTCCCCGAGTCCCTGAGGATGTGCAAGTGCCTTTGGGAAGACACAGCCATCAGGTAGTGACCTCCCTGTGGCTCGGTCTGCACCTGTGTACACCTGCTGAAGCAGGGCTGTGGGAGTTGGCGGTGTTAACCACCTTGCTGAGGGAGGGTCGGACTGCAAACAAGAAACTTTTTTTTTATTCCCCGGGATGGAATGTGGAAGTGGAAAAATCACATACAAATTAATGTAGCTAATTAACAAGTCTATGTTGGCCAATGTCTATCATTTTCTATGCCTGTCGTCCTGCAGCAGGTGAGTGGAGGTTAAAGCAACAACAATAGCAACGACAGCAACACACAACACAGACCCTGCTGAGACATCCATCCTGTCCTCAAGGGTGTGGCATTTTTAGGGGGTCCTCCAAAGTTACTGCCCTGGTTGGAGAGCTCCGGTGTATCAGCTTCACAGCTGAAATAGACCGCCGGAAGCCTGGGGCACTGGGGGAGATCGGAACCAAAACATCTCCAATCCTCGATGAGGGGAGGTGAGAAACCAACCCCCCAAAGCTGCACGCAGTGTCTTCTGCACAGTACAGATCCCTATCTGCACTTGGGGATGATGGTCCATTTGCTCCGGGTCCCCAGTGGTGCTGCAGATGTGTAGCCAGGCACTGTTCCTGGCACGCCTGGAAGCTTTGAGCGGTGTAAATTACAGATGTGTTGTAGTGGATCTGTGTCTCTGAAGGTTTTGCTTCTTTTGCATAAAATAGTTTCTTTCTCCATTCCTCATTTGCTGGGGGACATGCTGGTCTTTGCAAGCACTGGGCATTAGAAGAACAACAAAGTGCTGGAAGAAAAGGGCAGGAGAAGTCTTTGGGTCAGTCCCGAAGCTGTGCTCTTCTGGGTACCACCCTGAGGTTGCATCATCCCCCCCCCCCCCCCCCCCCGGCTCTGATGAAGTCCCACCTGGCACCACTTCAGGTTAAATCAACTTGGCCAAGGACTTCCAGTTTCCAGAGAAGGTTTTGTTTCACCAATCTTCCTGCTGATTATGAACGTCAGAAAAAATGGAAACAATAGTTATTTGAAGGCATTGGAAAATGACATAAAGTAGACAAAAAAACCCAGGAGGGGTGTGAACTTTGAAAGGAGTTTGAAAGAAAGTTTTTCTCCTGAGGGCCCTCCCCAGACCCCACAGAGGGATGGGCTCCAGCAGAAGATGGCAACATTGGGTGGAAAGGTCAGAGGCTGGAATTTGGCATTGCCAGAATGCCTGGAAACTTAGGAAGAATTCTCAGAAAAGCCACATAGGGAGAAACCCCTTAACTGGACACAATCTCCAGTCCAGTCTTTGGCTAATCCCTGAAGTTCTGAAGTGTGCATGTGCAGACCAAGACTCCATAAAGCCCCAGAAGCAGCAGCAGCTGTATGGGGAAAGAGCTAGTGGAGAGTCCAACACCTGGTTGGTGCTGGGAAGAGGTTTGGAGCTCATGTCTCTCCAGTGAGAGGACTTATGTGTGCTGAAATAAAATGACTTAATTATGCAGTCAGAAGACAGAAGAATTCTGTATTTGAATTGCATGAGAAAACTATTAACCTAGAATTGTATACCCAGCTAAACTGTCATTCAAGCATGGTGGCAAAATGTAGACGTTTCACATACACAAAAACTGAGAGACTCTCATGGAAGGATTCTAGTTGATGGTTTTAGGAAAGATCTATATCAGAAGGGATTGAAGTGGACCAGGATTTTGTGTTACTTGGGAGCAGGGGAGAGAGGGGTACATGCTGAAATTTGAAAAAGGTAACTCAAGATGGATGGAATAAAAGGATTTTTACAAAAACCTTTAATTGACACAAAATGACATAGCAGAGGAGAATAAAGGCACAGAGAAACAGGGCAAATAAATACACCAGATCTTGGGAAATGCACTAGTTTTTGAACCATAGAGCTCTGCAGTCTTATGGGGGATCTAAGGCAAAGACCACCCCACCCATGGGGGGGGGTGAGGTCTCTCAAATAGTCACTGATTTTACTCAACCAATGGTCCTTGGCAGAGGTCAACTTTGGGTAGGGCGAGAGAGTTTTAGAGGCACATCTTGCCTGCAGTGAGGGGGCAGCAGTGGCTGGGACCTTGAGCAAATGGATCTTGGACTTGGGGAAGGAGGTGTGCTCTCTGGGGCGGTGGGTGACTGTTCGTCTCCTGTGGGAGGCAGATGTAGCTCACATTGGGTTCCCGCCAAGTGCCCAAGCCCCCAGTGAGATCCTGTGTCAGGTTACAGATTCCGCTAGACATCCCCATCCCTGGGGGGAACCGAGGGAGGGGTCCGTGCCCTCGGGTGGTGCAGAGTGGCACAGGAGCCTGACACCGAGGTGCCGCCACGCGGCCTGCACAAGCGGCCAGCAGCATCTGGGGTCACGCAGGCTAAAGGGTGCGCCGCCCAAGGGCTCAGCTACCCTCGGGGCCACTATTTAGGGAGAACAAGCCTTTCCCAAGGCCTGGGAGGGTGTCTGTAAGTGGGTAGACTAAGGGTTTGGGGATTTGGACATCAGAGGGAAGACGGGCTTTCACGTTAGCGATGTCGGGGACATTTGGGTCCAGGAATGAAGGGAGCCATCATTTGGTCTGTGTCCTGTGTCCTGACGTGGCATTGTGCCCCAGCACCCCCCATCTCACCATTTACCCCACGGAGGGGTGGTCGTGTGGCTTTAGAACCAGAGCCCCTGTGCTCTGCTTGTGAATTCGGGGGCGGGCACCTTAAACAGTCAGCACCTGGCGTTTCCCTGCATAAAAGCCTGGGTCGGGGCTGGGTACTCAGTCCAGATCTGTGAGGTGCAGGAAGAGGCGTCTGGGGCTCTTTCTCACCCTTGGAAGAGCATGTCCCAAGGTGACCTTTCTCCCTCCTCCTTGGACACCGTCACATATGGATCTGGCTTGCTTCATCTGCCTGGCTGTCAGTGTGAGGACAAAGCCCACACATAGAACAGGGTCGGGCTGGGGACACCGCGCAGAAACGCCTCCTCCCTCCCTCTGGATTTCCCTGGCCTACGTGACCAGTGGGGGTGGCTTTTCTGTTACCCGCAGCTGAACGCTTCCCACCTGGTACGCAGGCGTGACCGCGTCCATGCAGTTCATCGCTCGTGACAGGCCTGACCTTAGATTCTGTGAGGGCTGTCCCAGTGTGACCTCCAGGAATGGTGATCAGAATAATTAAACTGGATCAGCCAGGTGGCAGGTTGATCACTTGCTTGACCTTGGAGCCCTCCACCATAACCCCAGTGGTCCTGCTTGGAGTCAGTGCCCTGCGCGGAGGAGGTGGAGGAAACGGGACTGACCTGTACCGACGCTGGGTGCTGGGGGAGGCGGGGGTCAGGCCGTGGACGGGCCAAGCAGGTGTCACTGCCACCATCCCACACCCCCCGGAATGGGGTCCCAGAGGCCGGGGCCCCTGGCCCAGGGCAGAGCTGGGGTTCAGCTCAGAGCTTCAGATCCTCCAGCCCGGAGCCAGCCGGTCTCTGGGACCAGGGCGGCCCTCTGTGGCCTGTGAGTCATTAATCAGCCACTCCAGTGAGCAGGTGCTCTGGCTCAGGTAACCAGAGCCGTCCCTGGGGAGACCTGTTCAAACATTCATGCACTTGGCCCGGGGGTTCTTGGACGGTGGGCCTCCGGCGACTCGTGTTCGGCCCCGCCCCGCCGTTGTCATGCCGTCCTGTCTGCGCATGCCCCTCCTGCTTTACTCCTTGGTTTCGTCCTTTGACTCGTCATTCAGCAGCTCAAGCCCGGGCCCCACCCCCAGACTGCACCCGGATGGGTCCTTTGCAGAGCTCACGGTCGCTGGGCGAGGGTTGAGTTACGACGCAGAGGGTGCCGGGCCCACGGCCGGCTTCTCGGCTCTTTCGTGAGGTCACGGCCTACTTGCAAGGTCCTCCCCCACCCTGAGGTCGACCTGAGCCGTCACTCTTGCCGCCGTCCAGGGCCCCAGAGTCGGTGCAACCTGGCAGATGTGGTCAGCACATGGCCGGCGTTCGGGTCAGCGCGGGCAAAATGCGGTTGGGGCAGACCAAACAGGCCTGCCTCCTCTTTGGGGTGGCCGCGGCCTCACTGGGCACCTCAGAAGGGACCGGGCTGAGCTCTAGGTGGCGGTTGGGAGGTGGGACATCTGCCCCAGTGCGTCCTGGACTCACTGTGAGCCTCTCTGCACCTCGGTTTCCTCGACTGGGACATGTGGACCAAGTGGGTTCAGAGGAAACGTGATGGAAAAGCACAAACTTGCTTTCAGGAAAACTGCACCCACGCACAGCCACACTCACACAAGCGTGTGCACCCACCCAGACGCGCGTGGGAACATGTGCTTGCACAATGCACTCACACAAACACGTGTACACACCCCCACACAAGCACGTGCACAGACACAGACACACGCAAACGTGCTTGCGCACACGCACACTCACACACACACACACACACACTCCAGGGTGCTCCCAGCTCCCGGGTTGGAAACCCCTAGGGAGATCATAGTTTTCAAGTCGTGGTCATGTGCTGTTAGTGGGTCACGAAATTAATGAAGTGAGTTGGCACCGGTGTCCTTTCTTTAAAAAAAAGTGTGTTTTTTTTTAATGTCTAATCATTTTTGAGAGAGAGACAGAGCGCGTGTCGGGGAGGGGCAGAGAGAGAGAGGGAGACACAGGATCGGAAGCAGGCTCCGGGCTCTGAGCTGTCGGCACAGAGCCCGACGTGGGGCTCGAACTCACCAACTGTGAGATCCTGAGATCGTGAGATCGTGACCCGAGCCGAAGTTGGACGCTTAACCGACGGAGCCACCCAGGCACCCCATCTATCGGATTCTTGAGTCCCCGTGAGTCAGGGGCGGGCCGGGCAGAGAGCACTCCTCCCTTAGAGCTGAGCACTGAGCCGTGGGGTGGCTCCCCTGGGGCCCCGGGGCAGGGAACCCAAACGCAGGAAAGTTACTCTTTCCCTGAGGTCTAAGGCGCAGGCTCCCTGTTCCCGTTTCTCTTATTCTTTTCGGTAAGGCTCCCTTTTAGGACTGCGGCGTCTCCCCTCCCCTCGCCTCTGCTGAAACGTTAGCCAGAGGGGCCCCTTCCAACCTCTCCAGTAATCACTCTAATTAGCAGACATGCTTCCTTCCCTGTGGGAAGCTGGGCGGGCTGGGAGCCGTTTAGCCCGGGCGCAGCGCGCCCCTCCCCTCTCCGCCGCCAGGTCTGCGAGCATCCTGCGTCTCGAAGAGGGTCCGTGTGCCAACCGCCCTCTGCCAGCCCGCGGTGGTTCTTCCCTTTTGCCAACAAGCGCAGCCCAATCCGGCTCGGTGTCTTGAGCTCTTCCGGGACTCAGACAAGAAAAAGTAAGGATTCCATCATTTTTCCCCCTGAACTTTCCGGCCTTGGTCTGTTCCGCCGTATTTCTCTGTTTCTGCGCCAAAACCGCAGCGCGTTGTTTCGTATCTAGAGTGTGCAAAACAACTTCTCCCTCACTACCGTTTTCCCAAACGGTTTCAGGACTGAAAACGATTTCCTGTTTTTACGCTGCGTGTGTCCGACGGTCCTGTGCCCCTCGTCCCCCTGGCCTGTCCCTGCCAGCACGCCTGCCCGTGTAGTATCCGGGGCGTGGCCCGTGACCCAGTCCCCCATGCTGTGGTTGGTGGACAGCGGAGTGGCTTCTGACTTGTGGCTCTTACGGGACATGCTGCTGGGGGCGTGACTCCGTGTCCCCAGGGCCCTCGGGATGGAGTGGCTGCGGCTGGGGCCTGCCGGGCTCAGCCACACGACCACCGCAGCTCCCTTTACGGTCCTGCCCGAGGTGACCTGGTTGTGGTGCTGCCCCCTGGTGTGTGCTTCCCTGGCTGTTGGCGAGCTGTGCCTCGTCCCCGCGCTCAGAGTCCTGCATTCAGCCCCCTGGACGTCTTTGCCCACGTCCTTCCTGTTTTGGCCTTTCGCTCTGACTTCTGGAATTCCTCGTATTGGCGGTTCTCGATGGAAGCCCGTTGTACCCCCCGGGGGACGTTTGGCAGAGCGGCTCTGATGGCTCCAGCCCCCTTGGGCTCCCAGGGTCGTGGCTGTTCCTGCGAACACTCACACGTCCAGTTATTATCCCCAGCGTGGCCGCCAGGCCTGCCCCGTGGGCGTCCAGGTCTAGGTCACAGGATTGGCCCTGGGTCACCACTGGTCAGGCTTCCTCCTCCGTGTTCCTCCCTTGGGCTGGGATCTGACCCTCAACGGCAGAGGAAGGGGCTGGGGTCACTGCCACATGCAGGTGACCAGCTCAGGCTGCACGGGCTCTGGGAGAGGCAGCCTCCACCAGGCCACCTGTCATCTCGTCCCTTCGCCCTCGGGGCAGGAAGGATCCGCCCAGGTGTCTCGGCTCGTGCTCTGGCCTCCTCCCCCAATAAAGGGGTCTACCCCACTGTGACGGCCATGTCCACCCACCAGAGGAGGGCTAACGCTTCTCAGGCTAGAAAGTCACCTTTGGGAATGGCGGCACACCTGTGATTTACCTGTGGCTTGGGGATTGTTGCCAAGGCCACCCCCAGGGGCTCGGTGAACACCCAGTACGGCACAGCGTAAACCACGTCACCGCCCGGACCCCAGGGCAGGGCAGCGTGGGGCTTTGATGCAGAGATGCTGGGAAGGGGGACTTGAGGGACCGCAACCCACAGCCACTCCTGTCAATTAGCCTGTCTTTGACATGAGATGTGGGAGCTCACCGTAATGCGAGTGTGCTTGGAAGCATGGATTTTCTGATGTCGTTTTGCTGACAATACTGTTTACCTGATATTGGTCAATGAGGGACGGGGGGGGGGGTGGCAGGAACATCCATGTCAGGTTCAAGGATGTAGGGGGCGGGGGCGACAGGAAGGAGCAGGGATGGCAGGTGGGAGAGTAGGTGGCGGTCAACATACGGGCTCCTGTGTGCCGGTGGGAGGGGACGGATCCCGACGCCCCAGGAAGGAGACACCTGTGTGCTGTCCAGGCGTGGGGGTGGGGGAGGGCTCCTCGCGCCTGGGGAGGAGGGGCTTCTCTAGCACAGGAAGCATCTGGGACCCCCTACTTCCTGGGCTACCCCATAGATACAGCCCCAAAGGGAAGCTGGCATGGGCACGGAGTAAACCGTGCATTTATAAAATGGTAGCCGTGCCATAAAGGTTTAATTTTATACCTTTCTCTTTCCTTCTTTCCTTCTTTCTTTCTTTCCTTCTTTCTTGTTTATTTATTTTTGAGAGAGAGACAGAGAGAAGGAGACACAGAATCCGAAGCGGGCTCCAGGCTCCGAGCGGTCAGCGCAGAGACTGACGTGGGGCTCGAACCCATGCACCGTGAGATCCTGACCTGAGCTGAAGTCAGACGCTTAACCGACTGAGCCACCCAGGTGCCCCTCTTTTACACCTTTGAGTCATTAGCCATGAATTTTCTCCCAACAGCAATTAGTTCTATGCTAATGCAGGAGGTGCTAATTTTTGTACTGTATAAAACTGCCACCCAATTAAGTTTGCGCGAAAGAGGCGTAACAGAGCCCAGGACTGAGTGCTCATCCTTTGCTGTAGGAGTGACTCCTGCCTCGGGCTTTGAAGAAGCTCCCCGGTCCTCATCCTGCAGGGCTCCGGCCCCGGGGCCCCCCCGGCATCTTCTCCCACCCAAGCTCACAGCTCTGTGTCCGGAGAATCACCCCTGGCATCTGGGTGCTGACAGCCACTAGCCCAGCTGTGGACCTGACGTCGTCTGCCCCTTCCCGCAAAGGCCAAGGTCACCTCTCGCTCTAGGGTTTTCCCGGGCGTAACGGTGATGGGGAGCGGTGCCGGGAGCCGACCCTCGTCCCGAGGGCGGCAGGGTGCTGAGAGGGGTCACCACCGGCGGGGGACCTCCACTCGCGTCCCCTTCCCTGCTGTCCTCCTCTGCTCGGGCTGCCACACCAGGGGGTGGGGATGCCCCGGCCACCGTGCTTCCTGCCAGTTCTCGAGGCTGGAAGTCTGAGATCAAGGTGCCCACCGATTCGGCATCTGGCGAGGACTCTGGCTCGCTGTCCTCACCTCCTCCTCTTTTCACAAGGGCTCAAGCCCTACGGCACCAGGGCCCCAGTTCACCTTGTCACCCCTCACAGGCCCCATGTGCACGCAGAATCACACTGGGGGTGAGGGGCCTCGGTGTGCGAGTTTTGGGGGGCACAGTCAGGCCACAGCACCCGCCCCACGGCAGAGGGACCTCCGGGGTCTCCCACTGCCTCGCCATGGGGCTGCTTTGGGTCTGGTTTAGGGGACCTTGAGCTTTGCTCACCGAGGGCGACTGTGTCTGCAGCTCCCCACATTTGCTCAATTTCTCAGATTTGTGGACGCGTGTGTCCCTCCTGGCGGAACCTCTCAGAACGATTCGGCCCCAAGGAGCCTCCAAAGGCACAGGCCCAGACTGAGCCAGACCCAAACCACGTGGCTGCCCCGAGGCCCTCCCCGCTGTGCCCCCACCCCTTCCTTGCAGGCTTTTTCTCCTCCTCCTTGTGTCTGCCCCCCCCCCCACCCAGGACAGGCTCTGTGCTGACTCTGTGCTGGGAGGGGTCCCCCCATCACTCCAGCCCCTGCCCTCCCCCCACCGCTATCCCCTGAATAAAGTCTGTCCTCCCCCAAGTCTGCGTTGTGTTTTCTTTTTTTAATGTTTATTTTTGAGGGACACAGAGAGACAGAGTGCAAGCCGGGGAGGGGCAGAGAGAGGGAGACACAGAATCTGGAGCACATTCCAGGCTCTGAGCTGGCAGCACAGGGCCCAATGCAGGACTCAAACTCACGAACTGCGAGATCATGACCTGAACTGAAGTCGGACGTTCAACCGACTGAGCCGCCCAGATGCCCCTGCATTTTGTTTTTTATTTGACGCCCGTCAAAGGGCTTCTCATGTCCCGGGTCCTCTGTCCCAGGCGGTGCAGAGCTGGTCCTGCTCAGGCCACCCTGGCCACCCACGGTGAGCCAGGAACAGGTGCGTCCTTGGGCACTTAGAGACAAGGCGGAAGGAGCCGGACCCACAGGGTCCTAGAACGCGCTTGTACCTGTGGGAGCCCCTGCAGCCGTGGGGGAGGGACTGGGGGTCAAGAGAGAGCCCCGAGGACATTCCTGGGACCTTGCATTCCAAGCAAACAGCTGTACCCCGGAGGTAAGATCCGCTCTCCTGCACCCCAGGGCCCACCTCTCCATCTCTCAGGCCCCATCACCCAGCTCCGGGGGTGTCGGGGACCACCCTGCTCAAGGTCACGCTGCATGTGACCGTGAGGTGACATTCAGGTGTCAGCGGCAACCTGAGGCCGAAGGACCATGGGGAGACTTCAGGCTCTTGCTGCGGAGAGGAGGACCCCGCCCAGGTGCCCGAGGACCAGGTGGGCCCCTTGGCCAGCAGCCGCAGAGTCAGGCCAGGTGAGGGACAGACCCGGGCTCAGCCTGCCTTTGGCAGCTGTCACCACGACCGGCACCTTGGTGCAGTGGCAGCCTGCTTCCATCCGGTTCTGGTGACGGCTTCAGATTGCTTCTCTCCGTGGCCGAGGCTCAGTGGTCCTTCCACCCCTCCCTTGCTTCCACGGCATGTGGTCTGGGGCGGGGAGAACTTCTCTGGGCCAGGCTCCGGCTGGCTCCTGGGGTGGCCTGGGGCAGGACGCCGGGAGCTGGACGCCAATGAAGTGGGGCTCCCCACCGTGGCCACCCCTCCTGGGTGAGGCTGTGATGCAGCCCCTGCCGTGGGCCCACGTGGGCCCCGCTTCCCCCCAGCCCTGGCCCATGAGGACTGGGCGGTCGTGTGTAGGGGAGTGGAGATGGTCTGTGAACGGGGGCTCAAACACGCTGTGTTCCTCTGCAAAATCGCAGAGCCAGGAGGGTGTCGCAGGGCGGCCACAGGAGTCTTGGCTTCAGGGAGAGGAGCTGGGTGGGGCGGGGGGACCCCGCTGTGGCTTTGCTTCTTCTGGGACAGGGTCCCCAGGGATAGAGGCACTCTGTGCAGGTAGACAGCACGTGTGGACTTTGCTGAAGACAGATTATTAGGAAGCGTGTGCAGCGGGGCGGTGACGGCAGGAACCTCAAGGCTGGTGACGGCAGGAACCTCAAGGCCGGGCTTCTCTTTCATAAGGAAGCGTAACCAGAGCTAGAGAGAGCCGGGCTGGGTTGGGGTGGGGGAAGGAGAGGGCGACAGGGCGGTGGTGAGAGCGCGCTGCCCTGAGGCCAGCCGGTCCTGGGCTCCGTTGGAGGGTAGGTCCAAGTTTTAGGGGGGAAGGGAGACTGAAGTTCAACCAGTTTGGTTAAGGACAGTTTTGATCCTGTCGATCAATGAGGACAGCAGCTCAGGTATGAGTTACGAGGCAGAGAATGGGAATTTGGCGGGAACTTGGGGGCCTGTGTCTGGCCTTAAGTGAACAGGGGGGACATTGGTGAGTCTCGTCTGAATCCTACCAGGGTAGAGGGTTCCTTATAGTGAGACATTTCCAGAACGCAGAATATGGGGGGATTTCTTTACTATGGCTGTTTTCCAGGATCCCAGGGCTGGAATGAAGTTGGAGACTGTCCCAGGGATCTGTCTCCCTGGCACTGAATAACCTGGGATAGGTCCAGCTCAGCCTGGCCCGGAGAGGGAGGGGACTGTTCTGATCACACACAAACTGGAGGCAGGGCAGGTGGGGGCACCCAAGATGTCTGGCTCCCAAGTCAGATCTCTGCAAGATCAGCCTAGGAATATTGCTGCTAGAACAGGGGTGGGGTGGCGGGGGGAGTGGATTCCCCGGGTCGAGTGTCAGGTGCCCACGTGGGGGTCCTCCTGGGAGGGGGGGGGACCCAGCCCCATCTAAGTGGGGCACTGCCTCTCAGCTCCAGATGACTGCTGTCTGGGGACGCGAGCTCAGGCTCATGGCATCTTCTGATTTCTCTAGGGGAGCAAGACATCAGGATGTATTCGTTTGTATTTAAAAATTGTCGTACACGTGAAACAAAACGTGTCTGTGAATTGGATACACTCTTGGGCCGCCGGTTTGAGACTTCTGCCAGAGCCTTCCCTGCCCTGTGCTTTGCCAGACCGGGCGACAATTCATTTATGTTTGCTAGTCCGGCGTGTTTGGTCCCGACATCCTTGTGAGGAGCGGTGGTGATCATTTTGTTGTGCGTTAGAGATCTCTGGATGCGTCTCCACTGGGCGATGGGCCTTATTTTTAAGACAACACAGAGGAATAAAGATGTCGGAGCCTCTGGGAATCCAGGGTGGGAGATGCGATAGCCCAGCCCTTCAGCAGGAATGCAGCTGGCAGGGGGGTGCCCCCTGGGCCTCGGAGGGTGGGGGTGGGGGGGTAGGGGGAAGGCTGTGCCTTTAGGGAGGCCGGTTGTCATCTCGGTCCCCGTGTGCTACCCGCCCACCGAGTGTTTCTCATTGCTCTGTCTTACGGCTGTCATGTGCAACTTCAGCAAGTAACAGCCTGTCGTGTCCCTGTCCCTGCAGGGCCCCGGATTTGACTCATGGCTCGTCTCTTTACGTGCCTCTTGGGTTTCAGCTCTCACTACTCAATGCCTTGTTCAGTTGGTGTTTATTGGTTTATACTTCTTAAACAAAGGGATTTTTCCCGGTGAGCCGCCCCCCAGGTCACTGGCAAGCGTGTGGACTTGTTATTCTGGTTGGGTGTCCGCCCTGATCCAGTCACCCCAACTGGAGGAGAAGGGCCGGGGTCGAGGGGTACAAAGCACGGGAACAGGAGGCCTGGACACCTGGCGGGCCTGAGGGCCGGGCACCTTTCCTTGACACGAGCTGCGACTGATCAGACTTCCTGGACGTTGGCTTTACGAGGATCTACGGACTCAGAAGAAGGCCCTTTAACCCCAGAAATAGAAAGCCCTGTGGGCAGCTGCTTGGGACGATGGCCCCAGGTCAGTCTACTCAGAAATGAGGCCTGGGGGGTGCCTCGGTGGCGACTTGAGTGTCCGACGGGTTTCGGCTCAGCTCGTGATGTCGCCGTGTGTGGTATGGAGCCTCCTGTCGGGCTCGGGGCTGACAGCACGGGGGCTGCTTGGGGTTCTCTCTCTCCCCCTCCCCTTACTTGTGCTCTCTATTTTTCTCTCTCTGTCTCTCAAAATAAATAAATATTAAAAAAAAAGAAAAGAAATGAGGCTTATCTGGGAGTATTATCAGCAGGAAATCCCAGCTCACCCCCCTTTGGGTAGAGCCATGTGTCTGCAAATCGTGCATTTTACTTTTTGTATGCATATACATTCATGCCGAGATCAAGACCACAGCTGTAGGACTAGAAGGGTCCTGACCGGCACCCCTCGCTCGGCTGCCCTGGACCCCACGTGGCCTCTATTCCTGCAGGAACACGCCCTGGTGTGCCTCCCTCGCCCCCAGTCCCAGGGACGCTCCCTCAGGCCAGCCAGTCTTCCCGGGGTCTGGTGCTGGCACGTGCTTAGTTCATATCTGTTGTGGTCAAATTGTTCGAACCTTCTCAAGTTCAATTTCTAAGGGGTCTCCAGGAAGTGAAGTGGTCTTCCAAACACCAGCAGCCGTTTTCAGAATTTCTGCAGCTGGCCATGATGGAATGGTAGGTACAGAAGCTGTGCCAGCCCTTTTCTTTTTGCCAGAAAGACCCAGAAAGCTGGAGGAAATATGTGGAACATGTGGATTAGACATCGGGACAGGAGGCTGCGTGGGAGGACAGGAACAGATAAAGTGAGTTGTCTGATCAACTCGGTTTTCCCCCTGGAGGCGGTGTCCCTGCTCCGGCGTGGAGGGCAGTGCCAGCAGCCTGGTGCCCCGTGGGACCGAGGAGCCAGAGGCTGGGCCTCGGGGAGGCCGCGGGGCAGAGCACCCGAGATGGGGAGATACTCGAGAGGCTTCCTTTGAGTTTGAGTTTGCACTGAGTCTGCATCTATGCACCGAGGGGAGGTTCCCAGAGGCCAGCAGAGGGTGGTGGGCGGGAGCCTAACAGCTCCTGGAACTCAGGCTAGGCGACGAGATGAGCAGGTCTCGAGGAACCCCGGGGCCATCAATAGAGGCATGGAGGTTCATGCCTTTGTTTTTTTTTAAACTTTTAAATACTTATTTATTATTTTTGAGATAGAGACAGAGCGAGGGGAGGAAGGACAGAGAGAGAGGGAGACACAGAATCTGAAGCCGACTCCAGGCTCCGAGCTGTTAGCACAAAGCCCGATGCAGGGCTCGAACTCATGAACTGTGGGATTGTGACATGAGCCAAAGTCAGACGCTTAACCGACTGAGCCACCCAGGTGCCCTGAGACTCATGTCTTTGTAGGAGGGATAAATTAGCCCTGGAGGACAGGCTACTTAGATCCGCCTCAGGAAAACTTAGCAACAGACCTCAAAAGATGAACGTCACCTGAAGTCAAGAAATGCCTCCCTTGATAAATATCTAACCGGTCCATGCTGTGGTTCTACAAAAATTGTTCCCAGAGGTCTTTAACCATTTTGTTCAATGGTTGGATGTATAGAAAGCTACGTAAGGAAGTTCGTCATTAGACAGGGGAAGAACCGAGTCTGAAGTTGCTGGTTCTGAGACGGCAAGGCAACCAGCCTCCACTGAGCTCACCTGGGACCCCCTGTCATTCACCTTGAGTGAATAAGGCAAGTAGCGATCACCGTTCCAGCTCCTTCAAAATCAAGTGTGTGTAGCAGTTAGATAGCAAGCTGGATTTTTCCTGGGAGGACCCTTTCAAATATATACTTTGTTATTTTTACATGCCTCGAATCTTTGAGATCTGATCTTTCTAGAATGTTCTTAGTGGACCACTGTTGTTTCTATCTATTTCCTCCTTAATGCTGGTCAGTGCCTGCCTTTCCCTCCTCCTGTGGCTGGTTCTGGGTGATGTTACCAGTCAGAGCACCTGCTGTGCCCACAAGCATGAACATCTGGTCAGAGTCTGGTCAGCTACAGCACTGCATGGCCCCAGCCACAGGGGCTGATCCAGGGATGGGGTCCTGAGTCTTTTATTTACTCAGTGGGCCACACCCAAAAAAACCACCATCTAGAGATGTGTTTTCTGGAGCCTTTACTTTCTCCAGTCTTGATGGCTCCAATCTTCATGCTGGTAGGGAGGGGAAAAGGTAGAGCTACACTATGCTCTATTGCATCAGGGTTCTGAAGAGAAACAGAACCAATAGGACATATATATATATAAGGAGATTTATTACAGGATAGGCTCACATGATTATGGAAACCAAGAAGTCCCATGATCTGCCGTCTGCAAGCTAAGCAACCAGGAAAGCTGTTGGTGTAATTCAGTACGAATCCAAAAGCCTGAGAACCAGGGAGCTGATGGTGTAAGTCTTGGTTGATTCCAAAAGCCTGAGAATCAGGAACTCTGGCGTGCCAGGGGAGGAGAAGGTGAATGTCTCAGCTCAAGTGAAGATAATGAAGTGGCCCTTCCTCTACCTTTTTGTTTTATTTGGGCCCTTGACAAATTGGATGATGCCCACCTGCATTGGTGGAGGCAATCAGTCTGCTGATTCAAATGCTAATTTCTTCTGGAAACACCCTCACAGACACACCCAGACGTAATGTTTTACTAGTTCTCTGGGCCTCCAGTCAAGTTGATACATAAAATTAACCATCACATGCACTATGTAAGCTTCCCACTTGACCCACGTTTCCAGGCTCCACTCCCGACCTCTGTGCCTGATGTTCCTGGATCCAGAGAGTTAATGCTTTAGTCCTTCAGATAAAAAAAAACTCCAGATTCTTGTGGGGAAATGTCTGGTATTGGATCTGGAGGGAGATTTCCACACTTTTAATCAAACCCTCAGTTTTATCTTTCCACTGCACCCCACCTTTCATGCTACTGGTACATCTGATTCCTGAGCCATTGTGGGGCTCTGAAGTAGTTCTTGTACTCAGTATCTGTGAACGATAAATGCACCTTGTCAGTGTTTTCCTGAAATGACTTAGGTCATCTTCGCTGTGAAGAATAGTTTAGCTGGGTATAAAATTCCAGGTTGATGGTAATTTTTCTTTAGCATGTTGTGGATATCCCTTCAGAGTATTTTGGCATGCATTGTTCTTGATGAGAAGTTCGTTGGCAGCTTAACTGTTTTTCCTTTGTAGGAAATCTGTCTTTCTTCCTAGTAGCTTTTAAGATTTTTGCTAATTTTCATTTTATCCTATCTGGTGCTTGGTGTCCCCTGTTTATCTGAGTGTTCATGGATTCAATTCTGAAAAATTCTGAGCCATTACCTCATTGTTTACCATAGCGTCACACTACCTAACTGTGATTTCCTGTTTTCTAATCTTGGAATTCCCAGTAGGCACGTGCTAACTTTTCTCTATCTGGCATCTATGTCTCTCAACTTTTCTTTCATATTTCCCTTCTTTTGACATCTCTGTGTTATTTTCTTGGTCAATTCCTCACTGCTAATTTCCAATTCATAAATTACTTCTTCTATGTAGCATTTCTTCTACTCGTTGAGGTTTCAAAAACATTACATGGCCGTATTTTTTCATTTCTAGTATTTTGAATTGGTTCTTCCCTATATTCTTCAGTTTTGCATTGATTGCCTTGGTTTTTACTGACATCTGAGGGTTTCAAACATATATAATTTTATAATGTCTCTCTTGATTGCTTTATTCTTTCAACTTCTCTTGTTGACTTTTTGGCTGGTTTTCATGGCATTAGTTTTTCTAATGTGTTTTCAACGTTTATTTATTTTTGGGACAGAGAGAGACAGAGCATGAACGGGGGAGGGGCAGAGAGAGAGGGAGACACAGAATTGGAAACAGGCTCCAGGCTCTGAGCCATCAGCCCAGAGCCTGACGCGGGGCTCGAACTCACGGACCGCGAGATCGTGACCTGGCTGAAGTCTGACGCTTAACCGACTGCGCCACCCAGGCGCCCCTCTAATGTGTTTTCAAAGTTTAGTTTGTAAGTTCATCTTTTTTTTTTTTTTTTTTTAATTTTTTTTTTTTCAACGTTTATTTATTTTTCGGACAGAGAGAGACAGAGCATGAACGGGGGAGGGGCAGAGAGAGAGGGAGACACAGAATCGGAAACAGGCTCCAGGCTCCGAGCCATCAGCCCAGAGCCTGACGCGGGGCTCGAACTCACGGACCGCGAGATCGTGACCTGGCTGAAGTCGGACGCTTAACCGACTGCGCCACCCAGGCGCCCCTGTAAGTTCATCTTGAGTTGACGTTTTCTGTTTCATTTTGCTCCCCTCCTCCTTGCCACCCCCCACCCCCAGGTGGGCACTTCTGTAGCTGCCTCCTTTGGGGGATTGTAGCTGATGTGGCAGAGGTTCCGGTTGTACAGCTATTTGTCCCCTGCAGCGAACAGCTTCTTTTCAGCCTTCATTTACAGGCAGAGAAGCTCTCCGCCAGCCCCGTGGCTGCCTCAGCAGGCCCCCTGGTTCATGCAGCAACTGGCTCAGCCTGTCTAGTTGCAGAGGCTTCAGCACCCTGGCTGGGGAAGGAGTTATCTCTTGGCTGCTCTGCCTTCTCCAGTCTGGAGTCTGTGGCTTCAAATTCTGATTCCTGTTGAGAGTTCCCGTTCCCTCCTATGATCCCCCAAATCTTGGCTTGCTTTAGCACTCAGCTCTGCCTTTCTAAAACCCCACCACTGACAGGAGTTGGGGTGGGGTGACCCTGATGAACTTGGCAGGCAGTTCCCTGACGTCACTCCCCATGCTTCCCTCCAGCTTGTCCCCTCCCAGTCCCCAACTCCACTCCTTCAGGGCTGCCTCTGTCTGCCTCCAGGCTTCTCTCTACCCATCCACTCTTCATGTTCTCAAGAGGTCCTGCCCTCGTTCAGAAAGTCAGAAATGTGGGAAGTCTCGTAGGTTCTCAGGACAAAGCCCGACCCCTTGCTGGGCTTAGTGGCTCCCTGTTCTGGTGCCCCAGCCCCACTCTCTCTCCTACCCAGTGCTTCCTTGGTTCTGGGCTCCTCCCTCCGTGGCTCCTCTGCTCTTTCTGTCCTCACATCTGAGATTAGGTGGTCTGGCTTGCAGAGCGGCCCCCTCCTGGTGTTCCTGCAACACGTCCAAGCCATGCCACTGGGATTGACGTGCCCCATTCCCCTGAGAGTATTCGGGGGCCAGGTGTTCATTCTCCTGTCTCCAGGGTGTGGTGCGGGAGGTGCTCAGTGGCGTTTATTCAATTAATGGAAGGAGGATTAGCGTTTTGGCCTGCCCTGCCATTACACATGTGGTTTGTCAGCCCCACTGCTAGGTTAATCTGCCTCTGGCAGGGGTGGGGGTGGGAACGGGCCACGGATCAAAGTCTTAACTCAACCCAGCACCTGCCACTAGTCAAGGGGAAAAAACAGCTCCTCTCCAAAAGGGGAAAAAAGATCAAAAGAACCAAATGTATTGACGGAAAAGCCATCTCGGTGAGGAGGCCGAAGCTGAGTGCTTAGCAGTTATCACAAGAAGAAAATGAAAGTCAATACCCACCCGGAGAAAGTCAAATCTTGTGCCGCCCCCAGTGATTTCTCAATCAATGCAAACCTCTTCCCCGTTAGTCTTTCTCCCAGTAAAGAGCTTTCACCCCACAGATCCTTATTCACAGATCCATTTGTCTGGGCATGCCACACTCCCTATTGTCCATAAAATACATGTGCATTCGGAGGCAGGAAAATCCAATGTTCATTCAGCATACTCTGGGGTCCTTGAATTACAAGAAAAACAATTTCCACTATGAAATAAGGATATTACTCTATAGGGTGATGTTGACTGCACCCGAGAGAACTTACCAGGGGGGAGGTGTCTTTTCTGGCTCAGATGAAGTCACACCCCCGAGAAATGGAAGGCATTTGATCAAACCTCGTCAGTGAGTCTACATGATGAAGGCCACACATTGGCCACCGTGGGGACCTCACACACTCTCTCATACTCTGGTGCGGGGCCAGCCAGGGTGGGTGCACATTAGAGGTTGCTGCCCACTGTGCTCCTCTGTTGTCCGGAGGCTTCCAGGGCAGACAGGGTTGGCTCACGGCCACGTTGAAGGCCTCGTCTGCCAGGCTCTGCTGGCCCGCTGACCCTGGAAACCCTTCCCAGGGCGCTGGAGCTCATTGTCCCATTGGGTGCATCCCTCACCCTCGAGGACAGGATTGTCACACCTCTCATCTGTCCCCACGAGGGAGCTCGCTGAGGTCAAGTGTCCTTTGCCCCAGTGTCATGCCCACAGGGGGAGGGGCAGGCAGGGAGAAGCTGACAAGACTTCTGGGGGTCTGTGGCAGAAAATAGCATCCAGGACCCTCATGGCGTGGGGGCGCCCCATGCTCTGAGCCCTTTGTGGGGTGGGCGTGGTCACCGGGGAAAAGCAGACCTGCTGGTTTAGAAGGTTTGGGAAAAGACAGTGCAGTGAACGGAGGGGAAGAAAATAGGTGACCGTTTTGGAAAGCTGGCCATTGTTTCCTCCTCTCTTGTGTCTCGTGCAGTCGCCCGAGCCCCCCACCAGGCCCCATGTCCCCACCTCCGCCCCTGCTGCGTCGTCTCCCAGCGTGGAGGGCGTCCCCTGCCGTGCCAGCTGTTGGGATGATGGAGCCCAGCTCCGAGCAGACGGCCAGGCGGCCGTGCTGGTCACCTTACTCTTGGGTTCTCCGACAGTTCTGCTGCCCCACGACGGAGCTGTAGTCGGGAAGGGTGGGGTCGGCAAGGATGCTGGGTGGGTGTGCCAGGATCCTCGTCCTTCTGGAAGCCACCCTACTGCTCCTTCGACCCACTGGTCCCCCCCTCCTGCTGACCCGGGTGCTGCCCTGGTCTCCATAGAGGAGGTAGACACCTCCCTGGACCTCTAGGATTGGGGCTGCTTTGGAAGATTCAGGAAACTTTGTCCCTGCCCTGAGTGTGTTATTCATCATAGCCTCACTCATTTCCCTGTAGACGTGACCCGTAAATCTGCTTAGATGAGATGGGCCCATGGGCTTAATCTGGGGGGCTCTGGGTGCTGCTGGAGAGACTGATCTCCTGGAGTGGGGAGGTTTGCCCTCACTTGAAGTGACCAGGGTAACCATGCAGGGCCCCACTGTCCCTTCCCATCCTCACCGGAGTGGTTTTGTCTTATTACCCAGGTGGACCCAGGACTGTCTCTTCTCCTGGACCCTGTCTGTATTCTGGGGCCCTGTCCGTGTCCTGGGCCCCGTCCATGGTGCCCCGTCTGTGTCCTGGGGCCCCGCCCATGTCCTGGGCCCCATCCCTGTCACAGGCCCCATCTTTTAGGCCCCATCCGTGGCCTGGGGCCCTGTTCGTGTCCTGGGTCCCCATCCGTGTGCTGGGCCCCCCACCCCCGTCTGTTGGGCCAGTAGTCAGAGCTACTGTTTCCAATTCTCCTTTCTCCACGAGGGGGTGGTCCCCTTGGGAAGGGGACCTGCCAGGATCTGGCAGGGAGGGGTGAGCCCTGCGGGGAACTGGGAGCAGGCGGAGGGGTGTGCAGAGAACCCAACAGGTGGGGCTGCAATGAGTCACATCCCATTTTCTGAACGGTGCGGTGTCAATGTGAGTCACACGCAGTCAGACCCCAGGAACAGGACCCCGAGAGCGGCTCTGTTCCCCAGGTGCTCCCTGGGGATGCGTCTGGGCCAACATCATGACTGAAAGCTGAGAGGTAGCGGCAGCTGTCCCCAGAAATGAGAGGGGTTGTTTCCCTCACCGCAGCAGGCACTGCTCCCCTGCTGTGGCCACTGCCCCAGGCCAGTGTCCCCCCACCACACCGTCAGACTTGAGGGGGCAGCCGGGGGGAGGCTGGGGTGTGGCTCGCCTGCCCCCTCTCCGAGGGCCGGGGTCTGTGCTGGCGTCCAGGCCTCCACCCCCCATGTCGGCTGGCGGGGACGCAGCCCGAAAAGTCACTCCAGATCCCTTTGGGGACAGCAGCTGC
This sequence comes from Prionailurus bengalensis, assembly GCF_016509475.1. Classification (NCBI taxonomy): domain Eukaryota; kingdom Metazoa; phylum Chordata; class Mammalia; order Carnivora; family Felidae; genus Prionailurus; species Prionailurus bengalensis. Next base: position 3,031,956 of record NC_057350.1, on the reverse strand, counting down.
CTGGGCCTGAGGGCTCGCAGTTTGGATTCACGGGAAGGAAAACGGGCAGTTTCCCTCTTACCCGAAGCCGAGTAATCTGCGCAGACATTTCCTGGAAACGGCAGGAAGTCCCCCTTCAGGCAGATGGCCTTGTAATTACCCCCTGATTGGCGGCCGCTGGGCCTCCCCTGGGTTCCTGCCGGCTGAACAGGCAGCTGAGACCGCGCTGGCTTCCAGGAAGCCCCCTCCGCCCCCGCCGTCCACGGGGAGAAGAGACGGCGGCCCGGCTGGAATTCGCCCTGTGCAGACAGGCGCACGCGGTTTGGAACGTGTGACAGACTGAGCGAAGCTTCTCTCTCTTTTCACCCGCAGAAAGGGGGCTGCAGAGCGAAGAAACAGGGGTGTCTATCTGACCAAGCTGGGAGGGAGCCCGAGTCCAACGGCTGCGTGCCTTGACCCTCGGGGCAGGGAGACCGCCCGAGGGGCCCTGTGTCCTAGTGCTGCAGGACGTCGTGACGCAGCATCACCCAGGACGGGGGCCACAAGTGCCCTGAACCCCAAACGACCACGAAGGCCCAACAGGTCTGGTGACCCCAGCCCCCTCTTCCACGTGACCCAGCCACAGCTCTTCCCCGGGGCCGTCACGGCTGCTCTCGTGAGCCCTTCGTCCTTGGCTTCCTCTTTGTGCCCCGGTTTCTCTAGATGCTCCACGGTCCCGGACAGAGCCTGCCGTCCGTGTCCGATCTGGGGTCCGGTACTGTCCGCCGTCGCGTGGGGCTGCCCAGGCGGTGACCCGCTGATAGCCGGGTGGGTCTGCAGACATTCCTTCGGACGTCCCCAGGACTGCCAAGGGTCTGACCCTCTGGCTCTTTCCGCACACCGTCTGAGAATCGGACCCGTTCCCGGCATGGACGGGAGGGGGTGCGTTGTCCAGGGGCCGGGCCGGGGGCGTTTGGATGATTTCACCATTTTGTTAAATTCAGAGGTGTTGGGGGGACAGCCCCTTCACCCACAGACCTTCTCCCCGGGAAGTGGAGCGTTTTCCCAGAAGTTGGTTTGCATTCTGGGGGAGACGGCGCTCCCGGGGGCTGGTTCTCTACTCATTACCGCGTGGATTCCGACCGCTGCTGCTCCCACAATGTGGCCACAGATCCGAGACGCCCCCCGCTTCGTCCCAGGCCTTTGCCCTCCGTGGGGCTGGGTGGAGAGAAGCAGCTCCCCGCCCCCCCACCAGGTGAGCCCCAGGGCCCCCCGTCATCCACTCCCTGCACAGGGGGCCAGGGCATGGAGCACACCGGCCCATTAGAGCCCCCCTAGGAATCAAGAGGGGAACCCGAACTGTGAGACGATTGCAGAACAGAAGCACAAGCCTTGAAAAATACTTACCGACAGCAGAGATCGGAGAGCAGGAGAGATGGCCTGTCTTGCCGGCCACTTCCTCCTTGAGTGGGGAGGGGCCGTGTGCAAGCTCCTCCTCCGTCCAGGTGTGTCCCCGCCGCCCCCTTCCCCCACCTCTGTAAGGGCATCTGAAGGTGGGGCCTGACTCCAGGGAGAAAATGAGGTGATTGATTCTCACTATTTGCGGATTCAGTATTTGTGAATTCTCCTCTTCACGAAAACTTACTTGTAGCCTCAAAGTCAACACTTGGAGCCTCCAGAGTCGATCCCGGACGTCTGCGGAGAGGAGGCAAATTTGAGTCACGGATACTCACGTTCCCAGGCTGGACCGGGGGATGCTCTGCCTTTCTGTTTCAGGTCACTCTGACGAGTGTCTTTTCCAGTCTGTCTAGTCCCGTGTTGCTCGCATTTTGGTGCTTGTTGGCTGGTGATTTCGCGGTTTCAAATGGCCCCGAGCAGAGTGGAAAGTGCTGTCTTGTCCGTGCATCCGCGCTGTATACGAAACCTCGCGCCTTTACGCAGAAGCGGGCATCAAACGAGGTCACGTACAGGTGGATCGATGACAACGTGACCAGAGACTGTCAGGCACCTACCTGCTCTTCCCCCGGGAGCCACGGCTCACTCACTGTTCTCCGATTCAGCGTCGGCAGCAACTTCACAGAGCGCTATTTCAGAGAATTCTAGAAAAGAGAGGGGTAGAAACCAAACTGTCGTCCAGCTGCTACAGAAGCTGGCCTGTGGGCATCGGGGGCTGGAGCCTCGGGGTAAGCTGCCGGGGGGGGGGGCAGGGGACCGTTTTGCATTTGGGGTGTTTCGCGGGGAGGACGTTGTGGGTTGGTCCCCAAAGCCATTTCCGCTTTGTGCCTTGCCAGCTCCAGCTGCAGAAGCTGAAACCAATGAATTGCTTTTCTGTCCCTCTCGCTGCTCCTGGGGCTCCCGGGACTGCGCTCTGGCCCGGGAGATGTAAACCCACGTCTCCTGGGCGAGGGGCTTCAGGGGCAAGCTCTGGTTCCTTAGTACAGGGTCCCTCATCCTGGTGCCGACTCCTCCTCCTGCCCCGCGTGGAGCTGAAGGTCACGGCCCCGGCAGCCGGCTGTTTTGTGTTTCACTCTGCAAAGGGTTCTTTACAATGGTTCCCCCGGAACCGTTCCCAGACCCTCGGCGGGTGCCTGAAACCGCGGACGGCACCCAGGCCCGAATATCCTGTTTCCTTCCTCTACGTGCAAACCTACGATAAATTTATTTTTGAACAAAAATTTTAACGTTTGTTTATTTCTGAGAGAGAGACAGAGCATGAGTGAGGGAGGGGCGGAGAGAGAGGGAGACACAGAATCCGAAGCGGGCTCCAGGCTCCGAGCCGTCAGCGCAGAGCCCGACGCGGGCCTCGGACCCACACACGTGAGATCGTGACCTGAGCCGAAGCCGGACGCTTCACCGACCGAGCCACCCGGGCTCCCCAGTAAGAGCCTAACAACAATAACTACGAATAAACTAGAACAACTCTAACGATATACTGTAACAACAGTGACGGGAATGTGCTCTCTCTCGCTCCCTCTCTCTCCCTCTCTCATCTCTTCCTGGGCCGTGCCCACGTGATGAGATGGAGGGAGGCGAGTGACGGGCCGGTGATGGACCTTGGGGCGCTACGGACCCTCCGGCCTTCCTCCAGGAGGACGCTCTCCCTGCTGAGCGCGGATGACAAGCCTCAGCCAAAGGGAGCCGCGGCGTTTCAGTCAGCAGCGCTCCGCAGCAGCGTGAGCCAGGTCCTGCCGCCACCCCATTTCGCAGAGGAGAAACCGGAGGCTGGGTGGCCCTGCCAGACTGTTCCGGCCACGGGATGCAAGCTTGTCTGGCTGTCTCGCGTGTCCCCGTGACTTCTGAGATCCTGGCGGCTCGGTAAAGAGGCGCCCCTCCCGCCCCCGCCGGTGGAGCCGCGGGACGTCCGGGTGCCAGTCCGGGTGCCAGTCCTGGTTCCGCCGCCTCCCCGCTGTCCTGGTGCCTGCAGGCCGCTGGCGCTCTGGCTCCGTGAGGGGCGCAGAAGGCCTGACATCTAGAGCGGCGTCCGACACACGCGTGGGGCGCAAGAAATATTTGCGGAATCGAAACTGGCCTCGAGCGGAGTGCGGAGTGGAGGACGGACCCAGGACGTGGTTCCAACAGACCTGGCGGGAAACGCCCTCAGCGCCGGCCGTCATCGTCCGGCGGGGGGGCCGGAGCCGGGTCTGTGGGCGAGCATGTCCGTGGTCGCCCGAGGTGCCCGTCAGGTTTGGTCCCTGTACTTCCAGAACCTTCCTCCCACCTCTTCCTTTCCACCTGCACCGCTTTCTCTCAGTCCTGGCCAGCAGCCCTGCCCTTTGACCTGGAAGGAAACGTCACCTTCCGTCTCCCTCACAAAGCCCTGGTGGTTCAGGCCGCGGCGGGAGAGGGTCGCGTGCCCTGGCTGACAGCTGGGCCGCAGTGGGTCTCGTCCCCCCGCCCCCGGCTCGCCTCCTTCCCCGCAGCTGGAAATCCAAGGAGAGAAATGATGGGCCCCGAGGAGGGAGGGAGGGAAGAGGCTCCCTTTGAGCTCCTGAAATTTGGGGGTTTCTTCCACATTTGTGCATTTGGATCAGGCGAGGGCTCTGTGGGCCAACGCGGCGTCACCCAGAGAGCACGGCTGGCCACGGGCCCCACGAGGACTGTCTCACGTGGCCGGTGGGGGTGAGAAGCTGTGTGCAGCTTGGGTGCCGACGGCCGATCTTCTCGGTCCCGCGTTCTGGGGGTTCCAGGCCGTCAGACTCGGGACAGCAGCCGCCTGGCATCCTTCCCAGACAGGAAGGGGATGGACGAGGGGAGGCGGGTGCTGCCGGCTTCTCCCTGATAAAGTGGGGTCCTTTTTAAAGACCTTCCCTATGAGGGAGGCGGAGGCAAGGACCGGTCCGTGTCCCTCGCGTGAGTGGGTTGAGTGACTCAGCCCTGGGACCAGCGGCGGGGAGAGAAAGGGGGCTTTGGTCACTGGGGGCGGGACGAGAGAGGCTGGAGCAAAGCGTGGGGGGCAGGAAGCGGGGGCCAGGGGAGGGACTGGGACAGCCAGTGCCAGCAGGCACAGGGGAGGGCAAAGGAAGGAGAGGAAGGTTCTCCCACGCAGTCCCGTCTCCCCAGTTCTAGGTGCCAGAAACAGCCCTCGCCTACCGTGCTGGGCCCTGTCCCCGGCCACGTGACAGCATGGGGGGTCCTCACCCGCGGGGCAGGTAGCTGCCCTCCTCCCTCTGTCCGCATCTGCCGCTGGAAACTCACCTGGCTCTGCGATGGGGCCCGGGGCGGCTGCGGGGACACGTAGGGGCTTCATCTTTTTGCTGCAAATGGAAGAGGTTCATGCAGACGCAGACCGTCACGCAAGGCCCTGTAAGCGCTTGCACACCTGAGACCCTCCCGAAAGGCGCGTCCTCTCGACTTTCGGGAACCCCTCAGAGAAATGCCCGGGCGAGGGGGTGCCGGCCGCACATGCTGCGTGGGCTCACGTCCAGGGAGCGCCGTTCACGGCCAAGGGGCTCTGGGGGACTCGGATGCGTGTTTTACCTCTGTTCCCGCTCCGAGCTTCCCGAGAGAGGGAGAGACGCGCGTACTCAGCTCGCCCCCCGAGGTTGTCACGCGGCCAGAATGGGGTCGTGTTTGTGAGGGGCTCCCCGGGGGTGGGGGGGCATGCCGGGGGGCAGCGAGGCCGCATGGAGCTGGCTGAAGGGTCAGCCTGGGGATGGGACGCGCACTCCGGATAGAAGGCGCGGCCACGACAGCCCGTGCCAGAGCAGCCCGAGTCGTGTCCCTTGCTGAGCGGTCCGGCCACGAGCGGCAGGCCCGGCTTCCCCCGCTCCTCCCCGTGAGTGCTCCCCGGGGTCGACACTACCACGCGGGAGGAACACGATGCCAGCTGGAGCTGAGCCGAGGTGCCAGGAAGGGGGAGGCTCTGTCTTCGTCGCCTCTGCGAGCAGGCCGTCCCCCTTGGGGCCTCTCGGTCCTCCCGTGACGGAAGCAAACCCTTTGGAGTGGGGTCTGGCCGGGCTCCTCGGGGGTGACACGCCCATCTCGGGACTCCAGTTCACAGACGTGCATGTAAGAACCAAAGCGGGGTTTCTGAAACTGTGGCACATCGTGTTTACGTTTAACGAATTAGCTTTCAGCACGTAGAAACTAAGTGCCCCGTGATTGTGCTTTTCAAAGTAAGATTACAGTGCTTATTAAAAACGTTACTTCATGGTGCGTGTGGCTAACAGGGTCAAGTTTAAAGGCATCAGGAGACTCTTGTCTCCCTTCGTTCCCGGTGGGAAGCTCTGAGGTTGCGTCAGGGGAGCCCCTGCCCACCCCCAGCCCTTCCCTTGGCTGAGAAAATTCTGTAGCTTACAATTCGAGGCCTCCACAGCCCTGCCCCCGGCTGGATTCTTCTGTACCAGGCAAGATGGTCTGCTCATGTCACCCAAGAAGCAGCGTGGATAGTGTACTGGGCTGGACGGTGGCCCCAAAAGATAGGCCCACATCCTGACGGCCAGAACTATTACCTTATACAAAAGACGTAATCACGTTAAGGATCTTTTTTTAAGAAAATATTTCTTTTCTTAAAAGTCTATTTATTGAGAGAGAGAGAGAGAGAGAGAGAGAGAGGATCCCAAGCAGGCTCTGCACCGTCACACAGAGCCCGACTCGGGCTCCCATTTCACGACTGTGAGATCACGACCAGACCGGAAGCCAAGGGTCGGGTGCTCAACCGAGAGAGCCACCCAGGCGCTCCAATCACATTAAGGTTCTTGAGAGGGGGATGCCTGTGTGGCTCCGTCGGTTAAGCGTCCGACTTCGGCTCAAGTCATGATCTCACAGTTCGTGGGTTCGAGCCCCGCGTCGGGCTCTGGGCTGACAGCCCGGAGCCTAGAGCCTGCTTGGGATTGTGGGTCTCCCTCTCTCTCTGTCCCTCCCCCACTCATGTTCTGTGTCTCTCTCTCTCAAAAATAAATAGATGTTAAAGAGAAAGGATCTTGAGGGGAGAGGAGGAGGGGTTTATTGGATTAGTGGGTGGGCCTTAGAAAGCATCACGTGTGCCCTTATGAGAGCAAGCCCTACAGACCCACAGAAAAGAGAGAGGAGAGAGAGATGGGGTCACCGCCAGAGGCCCCCGGAAGCTAGGGGAGACAAGAAGCATCCTCCCCAGAGCCTCCAGGGGGAGCACGGCCGTGGCGAGCTCCTCGATGTCAGACTCCCGACCTCCAGAACTGAGACAGAAGAAATTCCTTTTCTTTCTGAGCCACCAAGTTTGTAGCAATGTGTTCTCGAAGCCCTAGGAAACCGAAAGGTATTTTTGTCTTCGTGTGTTTATTGTCACTTTCATTCTTGGTCCAGCCCGGCCTCCTCCCGCCGGGCTGGGTGCAGTCTCTAGGGCCGGGCAGAGAGCATCTCCCCAGGTTCTCCGTGACCTCGCTCTTCCTGGGAACCCCGGCTCCTTGGCTGTCAGGCCTGCGGCCCTCAGGGCACCTGGGGACTTAGCAGCTGCTCTTACCTGGGTCCCGGCCGCAGGAGATCTGGCTGCCTCGTCCAGGGTACCGCCTGGCCGTCGGGGTTTTGAAAACTCCCCTGCAGATCCTGGCTCGCTGGTCCAAGCCCAGGCTGGTCCCGCTCCAAGTAGGGGTGCGTCCTGGTGGGCGGGTGGCCACTTAGCTGGGGGCAGAGGCGCCGAGCCGGCTTGGCCTGTGTTTAGCACAGTGAAGCTCTGCAGACAGCAAGCGTCTGTCCGGCTGGATGGAGCACACCCTGTCGACAAGGTCTTGGCGGCCGATAACTCCCGTGTTTTGATTTTTCTGGACTTTCTGAAACACGTTCTGAGCCACCTTGAACAGGCAAAGGTAGCAAAGATGATCCCTTTCTTCCCGGTGCCTGAACTTTAAAACCAGTCAGAGATGCTCAGGGAATGCGTCCTGTTTGCTCAGGTGCCTAACCGGAAAGACAGATAAGGGCCGAGGTCCTGGCAACACTGAACGGACCCAGGAGCAAAGCCGCAGCTCAGCAACCGGCCGTTTCTTTGTTTTGATTTAGGAGTGGAGTGGTCAGCCCAAGGACACAGCCTCCCCGCGGGAAACTGCCTGCCTTGGCATCGGCCGTGAGCCCGGTGGCCAGCTAGACTTCGAAGCCCAGAATCACCCTCGGCGCCCTGAGGCGCCCCTGGGGGCAGAAACGGCTGCCTTGTCCCAGCAGAGAAGCCAGTGGTGACCACACACGGTATTGAGCTGCCCCCGTCCCCAGATGAAGGCACCCCGCCCCGTGTGAGGGCTGGCGGTAAAGCTCCGGTGATCAAAACAGCGCCGTGCTTGTTGGCGGGGGCATAGACACCGAGCCGTCCGGGCCCCGCTGAGCGTCGCCGACGTGCAAAGCAATTCGAGGGGGGAAGGACAGGCTTCTCGGCACCTGGTGCGGGAGCAGCGGCATATTCGCGGGCTTGACCGAAGCCTCACACCGAACACGAAAATTAATTCCAAACGGATCGCGGGTTAAATGTGAGACATAGTGTGAAAACCTTTAGGAAAACCCCGAAAATCTTCAGGGCCTAAGGGGGAGAGTTTTCAGACTTGACCCCAGAAATCGCAGCCATCAGAGGAGAAATTGAGATGGGCGCCTGGGGGGCTCAGTCGGTTGAGCGTCCAACTTCGGCCCAGGTCACGGTCTGTTCGTGAGTTCAAGCCCCGAGTAGGGTTCTGTGCTGACAGCTCGGAGCCTGCTTGGGATTCTCTCTCTCTCTCGTTCGCAAAAATAAATAAACATTAAAAAAATAAAAAACAAACAAACAAACAAGCAAACGTCTGCATCGACCCTGAGGACTAAAGACTGTGTTCGCACAAAAGCGTGCACACGATGCTTAACCGTAACGCCTAAGCACCCACACCGGAAACGACCCGATGTCCTTCACCGGGCAGCGGCCGAGCTGACCACCGTCCGTCCATCAACAGCCCCGGAGCGCCACTCCAGCGGGCGGACCGCGCCCACCGCTCACGCAGCAGCCTGTTGGGGGCTCGCAGAGCTGTCCGGGGTGAGGAGAGCCGTCTCGAAGCCAGGGGTTGGTGCACCTCCGTTTCCGTCTGTTCCGGAGGTGAGGCCATTCCAGGGAAGGGCGAGCGTAGCGGCTGCCAGGGGCTTGGAGCTGGGGGGCTCCGGTGAGGCAGCGCGAGGGGCCCTTGGGGTGGGACGGCGCCGTCGTCCCATGGAGCCGGCTACAGAGTGCCGGAATTGCCTAGAACCGAACTCACACACGCGCACGCACGAGTGCGGGTCAGGTCGGTCTGTCACGTCTGAGCGTATCGATGTCTGTCTCTTGCCTGACCCAGAGCCTCATGTCCACACTCAGGAGGACAGAAGTGAAGGTGGGTCTTTAAGATGTACCCTCAGGCCTCGGGGCCAGGGCAAGCCTTCCTGGCCGGCGCTGTGGCCGCTGGTGCTGGTCACAAGGCAAAAGCGCCCTCACCCCGACAGCGAGTGTGGACCGGGTGTGGAGGGCCTGAAGCCTCCCCTCCGGCCGCACCGCCATCCGGCCGCTGGCAGACCCCCACACACCCACCCCTGCCAAGACGAAGCTTCCGCCCCGAGCCCACGTCACATTGCTGCGGCTTTGTCCCACGGAGACCCCGAGGCCTCAGTCCGGGGCTTCAGCCTTTGAAAGGGGAGCCAAGCCCTTATTCCTGGCAGGACAGGAGTAAACTCTGCCCTAAATAGAAACACCATTCATAGGGAAGCATTTACCATCAATGAATGAGGGAGAACGGTTACATAACCCCTGTAAAAATAGACTGACGTTTCAATGTGTTTAAAGGGCTGGAGGGGAATTCTCCGTGTAAGCTCCTTAGGAAGTAGATTGGCTTCTGTCAACGGGGATCTTAGGGGCCACTGAGGGGAACGACGATTCATTCTGGCCGCAGAGGACGGTGGCTGGTGGAGTGCACTCGTGAGTACGTTCCCAGCTAACCCTTTCCTGGGTGGCAGGACATCCGCTCTCACGATCCAGTCCCTCGGTCGGTCACAGCTCCGCCGTCGGTGTCGGTAACTGCTCTCTGCTGTCGGGGGTGTTTCGCGTTCTCTGTTGATCCGGAGCCCCAGCGTGCACCTGTCTATCTGCCCTCATTTGGGGATGCAGGGCAGGGAGGCGGAGGGTGAGAGGGCTGAGTAGGGGTGGAGTGACTGACGGTGGTCCAGGGAGGTGGGCTTGTGGGGCTCCAGCCTCCTACTCGCCCCTTTTGGGTGACTCCTGAGCCCCCGGCCACCCGCTCATGGTCTCATGACCCCCCCGCCCCCACCTGGGTTATCTAACACGGACAACCCACCAGGTGGTTTTTGACCGTCACCGCTTAGGACCGTTGGATCCTCGCGCAACTCCGCAAAGGAGCCACTGTTATTATCTCCATTTTATGGAGGGGGACACTGAGGCACAGAGAAGTTGAGTATGTCACTGCCGGTCACACCAAGCTGGGATCTGAGCCCAGAGTCTGACTCTGCCCCACACAGTGTCCCTCACCTCGGGAAGGCGGTATGTGCGCTGGGACTCTGCCTGTGACGTTGTCGCTGGAAAATCCAAACTCCTCTCCTCTCTGCTCCCACCCCCCCCCCCAACATGGTGCTCTGTGCTGCTCCCTCCCTGGTGTGTTTGTTTAATGCCCCACGGTGGGCGCTGGGGATGCCACGTGTGCTGGCCTGGGGCACTCACGGCCCTCCCTCCTGCCTGTGTGACGGAGGCGGGGAACTGAAATGATGTTTCCGAGCAGCAAACCCAGAGCTCACCAAGGGCGAGCAAATGTGTAAACCTCGGTACGCCAGGAAATAACGCAAAGTGCAGGGGAGATGGTGTGTGGACCATATAACACGGGATGGGAAAGGCCTCCCTGACAGTGTGATTTGAATACGGACCTGGGGGAAGTGAGGAGGCAGCCACCTGGAGGAAGAGCCATCCAGGAGAAGGGGACAGCACGTGCGAAGGCCCCGGGGCAGAGGCGTGCTTCAGTGTTCCAGGAGGGGCAGTCCGTGAGGCTGAAGGGGAGAGGTGGCCATAGAAGGTTCTGACAGCATTTGCCTCATTGCCTCCAGAGAGTTTACACCCGTGCTTACCCCCACCAATGAAAAGTTTCCTGGGGCAGACTGGGGTGGGAAGAAACAGGTTGTAAGGGGGTGTAAGGGAACTTTGGGGGTGATGGGACCGTCCTACATCTTGATTGTGGTGGTGGTTTTACGGGTTTAGACATCTGTCAGATACACAGATTTGCAGTTTGAATGGGTGTAGCTTATTGTATGCAAATTATACGTCAACTAAAAACACACAGAACAGAAAAGCTCCTAAGGGCCGTGAGCTGTGGGCAGCAGAAGCAGGTGTGGAAACCGGCCCTGGGCTCGGGCTCTGGCACAGCTGGGGACGTTTCTCTTTTCAAAATTGTTAAAATGTTTATTTAATTTTGAGAGAGAGAAAGAGAGAGAGAGCGAGAGAGAGAGAAAGCAGGGGATGGGTAGAGAGAGAGGGAGACACAGAATCCAAAGCAGGCTCCAGGCTCTGGGCTGACAGCACAGAGCCCGACGCAGGGCTTGAACTCATGAACCAAACTCTGAGCCAAATTCAGATGCTTAACCGACTGAGCCACCCAGGCACCCCCTCTGTGGGGATATTTCTAAGGAACAGAGGACTCAGCCCTTCTGTGGCAAGTGCCCCAGCACGAGGCAGGTCCCCACCAGGAGGCAGACCACCCCTTGCCTGCATTTACAGGTGGGCATTGAGGGGAGGGCCCCGGGGCTGGCGTGTGGACCCCCAGGAAAGGGGCCACCTCTCCCGGGGCTCGAGCTCTGAGCTGGCGTGGAGCAGGGGCTGCTGGGAGAGAGGGTGTGCCGAATCTGGAGCCTCGACCCAGCTGGAGATCAGGGCGCTGTGGCTGGAAAGGACCGCCTTCTCCCAGAACTCGCCGCAGGGGGCACAGAAGTATAGGAGAAGGTGCCCACTCTGGGCTTCCCTGGGCGGGCGTGCCCTTCGTGGGAGGCCCACAGCTGGGAGACCGTGTGTCCCTCAAGAGCCCCCCCCCCTCCCCTGCAGACGGAAACACGTGCGCGCTGTCACCTGCCAGGAGACGGTGAGTCAGCCCAGGAAGGACCTTTGCCAGCTCCTCGGGCCCAGGGCGCTGGGGGTGACCCTCCAGCCACCACTGTCCCCCCAAGTCCAGTTTTTAATGCTCAGATCCCTCGGGATCGACCTGCACACCCGGTTTCACGACACACTTGTTTCCTGTTACGCGACCTCGTGAGCATTTCCTCCCGTTACGTGGCCACCACTTTAAATGGCTGAAGAATCTTCCAGCAGAGGCACCAACAGTTCACGTAAGTGACCCGTGGTACACGGTGTGCCTAAGTGTGGATCCATTCAGTGACGACGTCCGTGTGTCAGCTGCACGGCGCGTGGCTGGCCCGGGGCTGGGTCACCGACAAGAAGCAGATCCCCAGATGGGCACGTCTGTCACGAGCTGACGGGCGCCGGGAGGGAGCTGTGCGAGGTCCGACTGCACACGCGGCCCTGGCGGGACCCGGGGGTAGGTTCAGGGAAGGTGCCCGCTCGCTGGGGCCGTGCCTGGCGGGGGCCTAGAGCACGCGTGATAGCTCAGTGCCCCGGGGGCTGGAGGGCCGGCTGTGTGTGGTCCTGTCTGGGGCACACTTCTTTCTAACCATCGGCTTATTCCAGTGGCACCGAGCCCCCTTCCCCGTTCACCGCTGGGTCTTTGCACCCAGCTCTGATATCCTGCTGAGATTAAAAACTCCCTAGGAGCTAAGTGGCTTGTGGCTGAGTGCCGCATACATTTGCAATGTCTGGGTACCGCTTTCCACCGTGGTGGCCATTCCGTTATATTCTGGACTCCCTACTTTGGCTTTTGCAAGGCCGCTCTCTCGACCACACTGCCATGAGCCTCTGGGAGCCGCCCACCCCCTTCCCTCCGGAGCTGAGCCCCAAACCCCTGGGGGGGGGCAGGCCAGCTCTCAGGAGCAGCACTGGGCCCCTTCCCGGGGGGAAGGGGTGCTTGGCTTGGCTGCAGGGGGGCAGGGAGGGAGGTGGAGCGCTGGGCCGGTTTCCTGCCGCGGGGCGGGGAGGGCCGGCCCGGAGGTCACCTTTGGTCTCCCCCTCTGTCCCCACCAGGTAGCTTCCCACTGACCGAGGGCTTTGCCAAGGCTTTCCTTGGGGAGGGCTGTGGTGGGGAAGGGGGCTCCCCGGAATCGGTGACGAGAAGGGAGAAGGACATGACGTACAGATCCCAGACCACCTGGCCCGTGGAGGCGGCTGCAGAGAAGAACAAAGGCCCTGGGGCTCCCGGAAGAACCCCGAGGGCGTGTCGTCTCGCCAGCACCGGCCCAGCTCCCGGGGCACCAGGAGGCGGGGATGTGCTCGAGACCGTCTCCAAGACTCTATCCTCTGACCTTGCAAGCTGGCTCTGGACAGCGGGGAAAGGTCATCGTGCAGGGACACAGGCTGACGTGACTGTAGCAGCTGGTCAGCAAAGACGGGCCTCCGGTTCCCCCCTTCGTGCACACGAGCTGCTCCCGAGCCAAGAGCTAGAGCCGAGGTCCCGTCGCCTCGAATTCGGGCGTCCTCGCTGCTGGCTCTGACCCGGGGAATGCGGCGGTAAGGACGTCCTGAGGCCTCCAAGCCCGGGCCTTAAACTGGAGCCTCTGCTGCCTGCTTCTGGAACCCGGCTGCCCTCCTGTGAGGCCGGCCATGCGGCCACGAGGGGAGCCCCAGGCGGGGGAGAACCGGGGCCTCCAGCCAGCTCCAACTTGTGGCCGCGTGCGTGCACGGACCTTTCCGCCACCCCTGCCCCCCGGAATACCGGGGAGAGCAGAAGAACCCCCAGAGCAAACCACAGAGCTGCGAAGCATAGCGCGTGGTTGGTTTTTATTCTAAGTCACTGGGTTTGGGGGTCATTCGTCGTTGAGCAGTAGATAATGAAACGGAAGTGGATATGGCAAGGTTCTTAAAAACGTAACGTCACATAGGAGGTCAAGTTTGGCTAACGAGGCCCACGTATACGGGGCATTTGCCCGGTTTCCAGAAATGATTGGGCCAGGGTCTAAAGCTCTGGGTGCCGACGCTTCCGCCGGCTATTAAGGCAGCGATTCATTTGCTGAGTCCGCGCCACGTTCACAGAAACCGTACCTGGAGAGGACACGGTGGTCCTGGTGCCCTCCCCTTGGAGCGTGGCCGATTCCCGCCAGCCTCTCTCTGACCCGTGTGTAGCCCAGAGGAAGATGCTTCCGGATGCCCTGGGAGGGTCTTCCATAACCTCAGGCAGGTTGAGGGCGAGCACGTTTTCCGGTGTTGGCCTTGGGGGTTAGGGTCATCCTTCCTCTCCCGGTCAGGCGGCCGCACCGGCGGTGGGGTGACGGGAAGCCGGGACTTCCTTGCCGGCCCTGGTCCGGAGGCGGGCGACGTCCTCCCGGCGCGTCCCGTCGCGTCGCGGTTTCCAGCTGTCCTCCGCGCAGGGTCCTCCCAGGGAGGGCGCACGCCCAGGCCGGGAGCCACGGCATTCGCACAAAAAGACTCATCTCGCGATCCTGAGTGTCAAACTCTGAGAGGCTCCGTTTTCTGCAGAAGACGCCTCCCACTAGTGGACTTGCCTGCCCCCCGAAGGCGCTTTTCGAAGCCGGCTCCCCTGCCCCGCAGCTCCCTGCCTGCTCCCGGCTCCCAAGCAGCAACCAGGCGAGCCGTGCCTTTCTCTGATCTCCAAAGGCGAGGAGGGGGCGGATCCACACGCCGGGTGCAGAGAGAGAGAGAGGGAGAGAGGGAGAGGGAGAGGGAGACATCTGGCTTCTGTCCGCTCGCTTTCGTGCATGACCGAGTTTTCCGGCTCACCTGCCACCCAGCCGTCCTCCCCCGACACCGGCCTGCCCTTCTGCCAGGGTCCTCGCTGCCGTCGGCCCACGGGAGCCGAGGGGCCCGCCTCCTGTCCACCTTGCTCCTGCTCGGGAGCGCGTGACAAGAGCGGCCTGGTGACGGCAGTGCCCCGGAGAGCGGTCGGGGGCTCCGGTGCACTTCTGTGCGTGTTGTCTCCCCGAACCCCGACCACGCCAGCTGGGCCAGTGCTGCAGCCACTGCTCCCAGCGTTTAGGAAGCGTGCAGGGAGGTTGTGAAACGCGCCACGGCACAAGGCCACACAACCTGAAGGTGGCCGTGGCCCTGAGGCACAGCAGCCACGGGGGGCGGCTCGGCTGTGAGCGGGGCGACCTGTCTGGCCTCCTCACCCTGCCTCGGGGACTCGGGACGTCCTCACGGGCCGCGTGAGTGTCCAGGGGGCCGGGGGCTGCCGAGACCGCCAGAGCCTCTGCCAGGACGGGGCAAATTCACCCTTGCTGGTGGCGTGGGCAGCGTCCACGTTTCCACGGCACGCTCTCCCTCGTCCTCCCACCGAGAGAGCACTGTCGTTCGGTGCCCACCCCCTGGGCCCCCGAGAAGTGGACGCAGGAGCGAGAAAGTGCGGTCCCAGGAGCTGTTGTGAATGTGTCCGCGGAGCCCCCAGGACCCTCCCCTGGGCTTTTTCTGGGGCCCAGGGGCCCTGGGGTTAGGAGTGAGTGTGGGGACCCTGCCGTTAAATGAGGTCGCTCGACCTGCTGGTCCTGGGGTCCCAGGCCTTGCCGGACATGGGCAAGGCCAGCAGGCTGCCGCTGGGGGCTGGGCCTGGACCCTCCCTGCGAGCAGCGGGCCCTTGGGAAGCCGGGCAGGGCAGTGGTGACCGGACACACGGCCGCTTCTAGAATCCAGTTGTGAGGTCGATGACGCCGGGGGGGCCGTTTTCTGGAGAAGAGGTGCTTCGGGTCAGCCCCGCCGTGTTCGAGGGGCATGCCTGAGTCTTCCTGGCCCTCGACCCTGCTCCTACCCCACAGAGGGGGGCTCTCACCAGAAGCCACCAAGCCCACCTCCTCTGTGGCTCTGAGAGGTGAGCCCGTTAGGAATGGGTCTTGGGAACAGTCTTCTCCACCTCCTTAGGCCGTCCACGTAGGGCCCGTGGGTAGGAGACGCCACAGCCCCGGGCTCCCTGGGCCGCCCACTGTCCCCCACCACCTGAGGCTTCCAGACCTGTCCGGGGGGTTCCAACAAGTCCTCTTGTCCCAGCGACAGTGGCCAGAGGGGTTTCACTCCTTCACTCCTTCATTCCTGCCCTGCCAGCCTCCGGGGAGGCCCCGACTGCAAAGCTGGAGGGTGGTGGGTCTGGGAATTAAGCCCAGGTTCCAGTTGTTCCCCCAAGACCCAGGTTTGTTGGGAGTGAAGCGGCCCCGCTGGGAGGGTGTCTGCCTGGTGTGAGGGCAGGCGCAAGGGCAGCCCTCCTGTGCAGCTGAGGCACAGGACGGTGACAACCAATGTGATTCAGGGTGTGGCCACTTGGGGCGCATGTGTCCATGTTCTCTGTCATTTGGTGCTGAGGACAAGCTGTGCATATCCACAGGTACCATTTTCTGCAGTGGGCAAGCTTCCTGGTGTGGCTGGGTCCTCGGATGCAGACATCACTGTGACTTAGGAGATTCGAGTGACGGACGCTGGCCGGTCATGCCAAAAACCATGGGATGTGTTTAATAGCCCCTCTTCCTTCTGAGTTTTCTCCCCAACCCTCTCCCTTAAAAAAATGTTTTTTTGTAATCAACTGTTTTTTAGAGAAGCTTTGTGTTCACAGAACAATTGAGGGGACGGCGTGGAGAGTTCCCGTGTCCCCCTGCCCACACACAAGCTCAGTCTCTCCCACTGTCAACTCCCACCAGAGCGGTGCCTTTGTCACAGTCGATGAACCTGAGCCAACACATTGCCATACTCCAAAGTCTGCAGTTTGCATCCCGTCCACTCGTGGTGTCGTGCGTTGCGTGGGTTTGGGAGAACGTGTGATGTCATGTGTCCACGGTGATGGTATCATACAGAGTAGCTTCACTGCCTTAAAAGTCCTCTATGCTAGGGGCGCCTGGGTGGCGCAGTCGGTTAAGTGTCCGACTTCAGCCAGGTCACGATCTCGCGGTCCGGGAGTTCGAGCCCCGCGTCAGGCTCTGGGCTGATGGCTCGGAGTCTGGAGCGTGCTTCCGATTCTGTGTCTCCCTCTCTCTCTGTCCCTCCCCCGTTCATGCTCTGTCTCTCTCTGTCCCAAAAATAAATAAAAAACATTTAAAAAAAATTTTAAAATAAAAAAAAAATAAAAAAAAGTCCTCTATGCTGTTCATCCCTTGTTTGTCTTTGAAAGAATTTTTTTTAATGTTTATTTATTTTTGAGAGCGACAGAGTGCGAGCAGGGGAGGGGCAGAGAGAGAGGGAGACACAGAATCCGAAGCAGGCTCCAGGCTCCGACCTGTCAGTCCAGAGCCCGTCGTGGGTCTCGAAACCATGAACCGTGAGATCGTGACCTGAGCCGAAGTCGGATGCTCAACCGACTGAGCCACCCAGGCGCCCCTGAGCCTCTGACTCTTGAGCTCAGGTCATGATCTCATGGTGTGAGCACAGCCTCTGTGCTGACAGCTCAGAGCCTGCTTGGGGTTCTCTCTCCCCCTCTCTCTGTTCCTCCCTTGCTTGCATTCTCTCTCTCTTTTTCAAAATAAATAAATAAGCATTTAAAAAATGTCCACGGTTTTGATGTCGCCGAATGTATCAGTCTTTTACACGAATGGTTCTTGGTGTCTTATCTGGGAGGTCCTGTCTCGCCGCAGGGTCACCTGGATACTCACGTCTTCTTCTAGAGGTTTTACACTTTGACTTTCTATGTTTCATTTCCTAGTCCGTCTGGAGTGGCTTCCCGTGCGCGGTGTGAAGAAAGCATCTAGTTGTCTGTCGTGTGTACCGAGCGCCTCCCCAGGCACCTGTCACGCCGCTTCCCGTGGTTAACATCCATTGACAGGTGGGGGCGTCTTTCTGCGCTCACTGGTCAGTCTGTCTGTCGCTGAGCCGATACCCCACTTTATGACGATTTCAGCTTTGCTATCAGACTTTCCGGCGGGTGTGATGATGCCCCCTCCTTTTTTTCCTTCTTCAGAAGGGTCTGGGCCGTTCTTTAATACTTGAGTCGCAGGGCGCCTGGGTGGCTCAGTCGGTTAGGCGCCTGGCCTCGGCTCAGGTCATGATGCTCACTGTCCGTGAGTTCGAGCCCCGCGTCGGGCTCTGGGCTGACGGCGTGGGAGCCTGCTGCGGATCCTCTCTCTCCCTCCCTCTGCCCCTTGTCTGCGCTCTCCCTCTCAAAAATAAACCTTAAAAAAAAAACAGAATAAAACTTGAGTTGTAACTTACACACGGCGAAGTGCACAGACCTCGAGTGTAATTTCCAATTTGTTTTTGTAAGTGTGTGCCCTTGGCCGAGCCGCCAGCACTGCGTCACACGCCCTTCCATCCTGGTGGCACAGAGTGCCCTTCAGGTCGGGCTGCGACACCGGCTCAGAGCCCCGCCTTTCTAAGCACACAGTCGGCATTTCGGGCTCAGACAGCCCACGTCCTGAGCGACGTCATTAGCACAGACTGTCAGATGCAGCCTCAGCTCCTCAAGGGGCCTGGATCCGGGCTGTTGGGACCATTTCAGCCCCCCCGCTGCCCTCGGAGTCCCCGGAGGACCCCCCAAATGCCGCCTGAGGTCGGAGGACTCCATCAGCCATGGGGGTGGAGGGCACGGCCTGCTGGCAGGGACACCCACCCTGCCCCCGCCCGCGGCCCTCCCTGCGCCGTCGCATCCATGGCCCGTGCTTCCTGTGTCCGAACTGACTGCGAGCATTTTCTGTATTCGGGAGCGGGGGTGGGGGTTCAAAGAGCGTGATGGGCTGGAGCCGGTCCCAATAATCCCGAAACGTCGCGTCCCATTCCCCCGTCTCTGCCTCCCGCGTTCGCCATCCCCGCCGAGCACCCCTTGGAGAGGCCCTGCTAAGTGGCCAGCAAACGGATTCCTGCGGGTGTCCCTTCCCACGGTGGCCATCACTGGCCACAGCCTCCTGTGCTGCTCTGGAAGACAGCCGTCGGGGTTCATTCCGCCAAAGCCCCGGCGGCAGGCCTCTCCTTTGGGCTCTCACACCTCCTCTGTCCTGGGCCTTGGGCCTGGGTCATGACTTCCAGGAGATGCCTTGGGGTGGGGCTCAAAGGGTGGCCTGCACCCAGACCTTCGCTCAGGACTCCGGCAGAGGTGTGGGTGGGGCTCCAACCTCTGTACGTGCCCCCTGTCTCCCTCCGCCTGGATGGCAGCCCGCTCCCGAGCCGGCTCTGGACGTCGTGGCTGAGGGGACGGGACTGAGGGACTGAGCCACCGGGAGAAGCTGGCCCAGCTCCCGCCACATGCCTGCTCAGTGACCCCAGCCTTCCTTGCCGGAGCTGAGCGCACATGGGGCTCAGACGTGCGGGAGGAAGGGCCGCGGGAGGAGGGGAGAGGCAGCGGGAGCCCTGTGCACGGGCTCTGGGCTTCTCACCGTGATCTCCGGGCTGGCCCGACTGCTCCTTAGGAACCTGGTCTTGGCCAGCCACCAAGGGGGTAGAAATCCCCCCCCCCGCCCCGGGAGTTTTGGGAAAACTGGCAGCTCTTTTTGGAAAAGCACAAGAAATGAGCTTTGGCAGATTTAGAATGGGAGAGTTCTGGTTCCACGGGGCCACATCTGATCGGTGGAACTGGGACCCCGGGGGCTGTGCCCGGAGGGGCTTTGAGGCCGCTGCCCAAAAGCTGTGGGGCTGAAGGGGGCCAGGCCGCTACCCACAGCTGTGCACAGGTCGGCCGGCCGCAGAGGGCCGGGCAGGTGCAAGACAGCCTGTCTTTGGGAAGAAGCGGGCACAGACACACGCACGCTCCCCCATGCACACACGCTCACCATGACCGCCACGGAGCAGTGCACGGCAATGCACACACCCCGTTTCGGACCGCTCCCGGCCCTGTGTGGGCTGCAGCCAACCGTGCAGGGAAAGCAGGCTTACCGAGGCGGCACCCTGCGCCCCCCGCTGGGAGGGCAACGGCAACAGGTTGTTCTGCCTCGCCTCCGGCTCTGGCCCAGGCCTCCCGCCTCTCCCGAGGCGAGCAGTGAGGAGGGCGCTCGGTGCCCAGGCCCGCCCGCGGCTCCCACATTCTGCGGGCACTGGGGCTCAGGCCGTGTGTGGTGCGAGGCCGCCCCTTCTGTTTCCCAGGTGCTGGGCTCCGTCCTGGTGACCGCGGGCTCCTCCCCAGGCTCAGGGCCCCCGCGGCCAGAGTGCGGACACAGGACCCTTGGGCTGACGCGCCCCAGAAGCCTGGCCCCCTTCCAACGGTGGCCGGGGAAGCCAGCCAGCCTGGCCGGGCCCCTTTCCTTCCTCCTCAAGCTTGCATCCTGGGGACCCTGACGCTGCACCCACTTAAGCTCTGTTTATTATTGTTTTAAAAAGTACTTCTTTCCCACAATTCTATTGCGCTGGAAGGAGTTTTTACTTAAACTCTTGAAATATATTTACTTTTGGCCCAAGGTCAGGTGGATGACGGTTTCACAAGGAAAGTGGGATCCCGGAGCCCTGAGTCACTGGGAATCAGGCCTTCTGGGACGTTTACACACACACACACACACACACACACGCACACACCGCTGGGCATGCGAGGCGGTGACAGCCCGCGGGGAGGCGGCCAGGAGGGCTGAGCCGCGGCCCACAGCCCATCTGCTTCGAACTGTCGGGGAGCCAACAGGCGCGCCTGTGACGCTGCCTGCGTGTGGGGCACGGGCATGTGGTGACGGGATATTCAGACCAAACTGTCACGGAGCTGACAGCCTGGAAACACGTTCTTAAAAAAAAAAATGAGAGAGAAGTTTATTATTCTCTCCTATCAAAGAAACGTGGAAGCAGGCCGCCTGGTGTGGCGTTCAAGGATGTTGGGGCTGGCTTGTGCTGTCCGGCTGCTACCCCGTCCTGGTTCACCGTTTGGGTGTCACCTTAAGGTCCAAAACGGCTTCGGGGTCCCAGACATTCAAAGTCCAGGCACACGTGGCTGAGCCTTTGGGGGCCGGGGCCGAGTCACCCTCCTTGGATGGCGGTCCGCTTACCTCCTCGTTCACTGGTTCCATATGCCCTTGGCCGCCAGACATGCGGGCTCAGGGCCTGGGCGCGAGGCTGGCAAGGGGCAGCTGAGGGTTGGCAGGGAGGGAGCATTCGGCAGTAGGATGGGGGTAGGTTTGCATATCACCCTATCTTCCCCAGAGACAGGCGTTTGTCGACCGCCTTCCACCTCCCTGAAGCTTTGTATGCTTTCCGATGTCCTGGAGGGCTGCCGGAACCATCCCATTGTGCAGGTGCAGAAACTGAGGCCCCGGGAGCCTGTGGGATCTCGCGGCTGGTGAGGCAGGGAAGGGGCCAGGAGAGCTGCGTGGCTGGCCGGGTGCAGGCGACAGGGGGGGCTTGACCCTTTCCTTAGGGGAGACAGGGCTGGCCCCTGAGGCTGCCCAAGACCAAGTCCCTTCCTGGCCCCGCCTCCCCGACCCCTCACACATCCGGGGGGCTGCGAGCCTGCTCCCGCAGAGCTCTTTCAAAGGGAGAAACGCCAGCACGTCCTGCATTCCCGTTCAGAGGCCCGGCTGTCCCCAAGGAGAGGAGAGGCCCACGGCGTGCGTCCCACAGGAAGCTGGTCCCCGTCACTGCCCTGCGGATGTGCATTCCAGAGGCCCCTTGGAGCACTGCCTTGGATGTCCCGGGCCGGGCTGCCTTCGCACAAGGGCCCCGTGGCCCTCTCACGCTACGTGCCTGCCCGGGTGTGCACATGCCCGGCCGCGTGTGGGCGTGCGCCTGGGGGCCCTGAGTGCAGGAGCGGCGCTGTGTGGACTTGTCATCTGAAGCAAACCAGCAGGCAGAGACAGCGGCGGGGGGGGGGGGGGGGCCTGCCCAGTGTGGGCTGCACGCTGCTGCTGTTTTTAGCCTGACAACCTGTACGTGCGGAAGCTGGGAGAGGCGCTAAAGGTGCCGTCCCCTCGCACTGAACAGAGCCCCCCCGACGTCTGCGGCACAGCACCCTCCCTCGGAGTGGGGCGGCCGGGGGTGGGGGGACGGGGGCCATCCCCCAGGAAAGCCTGTCACTCGGCATCGGGCTTTCGGACTTGGGGCATGTTACGGCAGACCGATACGGCGAGTGAATTTGCCTGCCTTTTCTGTCTTAAGAGGACTCGTTAGGAAGGGAACAGGATTTTGTCTCTGGGGAAGCAAAAGCCAACACAGGGAGAGCCGGAGAATGCCCTGGACTTCACCTGGAGCACTTCTTATAATGTGGGCGGTCCTCAGCCTGACACAGCCCCTATGGAACAGACCCCAAGGGCTGGGGCTCCGCAGAGCCTTCCAGTGCTCTTGGTGGATGTGGGGCCTCGAGGGCGGGTGACCTGAACACAGGCCCGTCCGTCAGCTGCCATCACAATAACGCTGCATAAGAGCATATGCTGGAGTAGAGTCGGGTCCAGGGACAGACTCCTCCCTGGAGGTGACCCACACGGCTGGGGCAGAGCTCTGGCTCCTGCCTTGGCCCAGCTCCCGGGTCCCCCTCACTGGGAGATGGACTCTGCACTGGCGGGAAGAGCCTTCCAGCAGGTGCCTGCTTTGGGGGCGTTCCTCACCCAGTTCTGGTTCCATCTCTGAACAACTGATGAGGTGAGTCACTTATTTGCGTGATGGATTTGGGGATTTGACCGCACCCGGACTCTCACTCCACCAGAAATGCCTGTGCCCCGGCAGCCCACGCCTCCTGGAGCCTTTCCCGCGCAAACACGGGTCGGCCCCGGCCCCGGGGGCTGGCGAGGGCGGTGCATCTCCGGCCGCTTCTGCGGGTTGGTGGAAGTGAATGCCCCTTGACGTTGTCCCTTTTCCCCCTCAGGCCAGCTGCCGAGGCCTGCTCACACCTGCAGCCTCGGCAGACCTACCCCGTGTAGCGGCCGAGCATGCCTGCCCGAGCATGCCTGCCAGCCCGCCAGGGCCACCGGCCCCCCGGGTCCCTCCCCTGAGCCCACCCGGCACTTCTCTGGCAGCTGGGAGCCTCTCCTCACAGACGCACGACAGTCTGCCTGGGTCTTAGTGCCTGTAGCTTGCTGGTCGTGGCCTTGCCCCAAACCTACCATCTCCGCAGTGGTGACGGGACCTGCCCGACCTCTGTGGCCCACGCTCAAACCAGGCATTGGAGGAGCTGGGTAACCTGTGTGTGTGTGTGTGTGTGTGAGTGCGCGCGTGCATATATGTCCTATGTGCATTCACATATATGTGCTTGTGTTTCTCTCTTATTGACCCCCAAATGTACATTACTGTATCTGACCTAATTTTGATCATTTTTTTGCAGCAATATTTTGTTGAGACCATTGTTTCCAGCAGTCAATTATAATTTGCACGGGTGTGACATTTCCCGAAACTGGTGTTCCCTGGCTGGTCAGTTTGGGAAACTGGCCAACCTTTGAGGAGTCAAATTATGATTTTGACAGGCTGCCTGTCATTCCTGACCCCCACACTCCCCCAAACAGGGGAGCATTTTATCTGGAGAATTCTTTTCTTTTTTTTTTATTAAAAAATTTTTAAAAAATGTTTATTTATCTTTGAGAGAGAGTGAGAGAGACATAGTGTGAGCGGGGGGAGGGGCAGAGAGAGAGGGAGACCCAGAATCCGAAGCAGGCTCCGGGCTCCGAGCTGTCAGCACAGAGCCTGATGTGGGGCTTGAACCCGTGAACTGAGAGATCATGCCCTGAGCCGAAGCTGGATGCTTAACGGACGGAGCCACCCAGGCGCCCCTGGAGAATCCTTTTCTTTTTAAATGTTTCTTTATTTATTTTGAGGGAGAGAGAACACGTGTCCATGCAGGTGCATGTGTGCATGAGCTAGAGGGGGAGGGGTAGAGAGGGAGAGAGACTCAATCCCAAGCAGGCTCCACACTCAGCACAGGGCCCGACACAGGACTCCATCCCACGAACCGGGAGATCGTGACCTGAGCCGAAATCAAGAGTCGGACGCTCAGCTGGCTGAGGCACCCAGGTGCCCCTGGAGCATTCTGAAACTCTTCTTGAGGTTTCTATCAACACTGTTGGGGTGGGGGGTCCCAGAAACCAGGCTGGAAGGCCTGGGGCTGTGTGAGCGACGCAGGAGTGAAACACAGAGCAGCCCGTCTGGGGCACTCCTGCACATGCCTTTGGCTCCTGCTTCTGTGTGTTGGGATCAGATGCACGGGGCAGGCCCGGCTCATGGTTTGCAATCGTTAGTCCTTCCCCTGGCTCACCAGGAGTGAGCCCCAGCACTCACAGTCAGTGTCTCGCGGGCAGTCTGTTTGGAACAGCGTTGCAGAGATGTGTCAGTTATTCGCGTCATGGGCAAAATCGTTATTGAACAGACGGCAGCAGCCTGACCTTCAGTTGGAAAAACTGACTCAATACCCACCGCTTCGTGTCTCCCTCTGTAAATGGGGATTCGGAGATTTCCCGCCCCAAAGGGCATGTGAGGATCGCACAGACTGACGTGTGCCAAGCTTTGACACGATAGAGCCAAGAAGGGTCCGTAGGCTGAGTTGGGCCTCCTCCAAATCATACGGTGAAGCCCTGACCTCCAGCCTCCGAAAGTGTCAGTATGGCCTTTACAGAGGTGACAAAGATACAACGAGGTCATCGGTCGAAGGTACAATCCGACCTGGTTGGTGTTCTTACAAGAATTCGGGACAGACATACACAGAGAGAGACCATGTGAAGACACGGGTAAAGCCAACATCCACCCACCCGAGAGAGAGGTCTCAGGAGGAAGCAGCCCTGCTCACGCCAGGATCTCGGACCTCCAGCCTCTAGCACTGGGAGGCAATGAGTTTCTCTCACTTAAGACACCCGGCCTGCGGGGCTCTGTTCTGGCAGCCTCAGGGCACTGATACTCAGGTGCTCAGAAAGAATGTGTTGCTACCAGTGGGTTTTCTCAGGGGGTTTTCTGGCGTTTTAAAGTGTGGCACTCCATTTCTTAAGGGCACCTGAGATGCTTAGAACTTTTCCTATGTGTTTTTAAAAATGTATTTTAGGAAAGTAAGTATTAGCACGTTTTGCCGCTCTTGAGAAATACAGCGGTATCTGTTTTAAAAATACACGTGTGGTTCTGTTCCATGGAGCCCCGGATATCACCGGTCCACACCATCACCCCAGAGCTGCGGGGTCAGCAGACTCCTGGTGAGTCTCAGTGGTCAGAGATCCAGGGTCAGGGGATGTCCCAGGGTCCTGCTTCCAGTTGCCCCGTGTGTCACTGGTTGGCTTGTTTCGGGGACAGAATTAATCTGGTGCCACTGTCAGTGGATTTTACTTGGATTTGTGTAGAAGTCAGTTACTAAGTGCTACCATGGATGACATGTTTCGGGGCCTTAACGGCGAGGGCAGACAAAGGGGCGTGTTCTTTCCCACCAGTGTGTGTGGTCAGTGGCTGCTGTCTTTGTCTGTGACTCTGCGATGTCCACATGGCCTGGTCACTTAAGTCCCCTGGCCCAGGAGCCCCTAGAGAAACCGTGTGCCTTTTCCATCAGCTGCTGAGTGGAAAGAGGGGGTGTCCCTGCTCTTGGGAGCAGTGAAGGGGATGCCCTGGCCATGCGGTTGCTTGAGAAGAGTCTGCAAAAGGCATCAGAGTACTCATGGGCCCTGCCACCCTCTGTACAGTGCCCTGGCCTCTGTGTGGGGCCCTGGCCGCTCCGCAGAGCCCTACCCTCTGTATGGGGTCTCGCCCTCTGCGCTGAGTCTCCCAGACTCTGCAGAGCCCCGACCCCCCCGCCCCCCCCGTGGAGCCCCGCCCCCTCCGCCAAACCGTGGCCCCTGTGCTGAGCCCCGCCCCCCGCACGGAGCCCCGCCCCCTCCGCCGAGCCACGCCCTTTGCGCGGAGCCACGCCTCCTCATCAGACCCCCGCCCACTGCGCAGAGCCTGGTCCTGTGCACGGAGTCCTGCCTCCCTCGGTGGAGTCCCGCCCCCTCCTTGGAGCCCCCTCCCTGCACCTGGCCCCACCCCTTTCGCGGAGCCCCGCCCCCCCGCCCCAGCAGGAGAGGGGGGTCCCTGGCTGCAGGGCCGGCTACTCCCAGGGCCTTGCCAGTCTCCTGCGGGCACGCAGTGTGGCCACGTGGGGGGGGGGGCGGGGGGGGCCGGACCAAGGAGGGGCCCCGTAGCTAAGAGGGGGAAGAGAAAGGGCAGTGGGAGTAATGGCCTAGCCCACACCTCTACTGGAACTCGGAAGCTGGGGCTGCACTCCCTTTGGCAACTAAAAAGCCAGAGGATGCTGCAAAAGTGTCTGAGAACAACTCTCCTCGCATTGCATTGCTGCTGGCAGGCTTTGCGAAGAATCAGGAAAGATAAGCCACGAACAATGAAGCGATGACGTAAAACAGGGTCATTTGTACAAATTCTGGCAAAGGGCCCATTGGTGAGGTGCATGTGCCCAGATGAGTGCACGCCGCTGATTCTGACTAAGTGGAGGACAAGGCCGGTCCCATTAGTAAAAGTCTGAATTATGGAAAGTTAATGTCGGGCTTCCGGGGTGTCTGCTACGTCACCGAGAGCAGCGGCTTTCTCCCGCAGCAGGTCCCCGGGTTTGCGTCTGGCGCCCCAGCCGCCATCGAGTACCTGTTCCCAAGGAGCTGTAGAAAACATGTTCTCAGGAATGTTGTCTCTTTCGGTTGTCTGTGTCCCTAGCTTGGCAGATGGGTGTGAAGGGGAGGAGTTACAGGTGTGTGGCCCTTGGAGCCTCACAGGGCGTCTCCCCCGTGTGCCCTGTGGCTGCCACCGGCATACGTTCTGTCGTCTAGGCTCTTCCGTGAGGGATCCTCCCTCTGCCGTCCACACGGCCCGTGGCCAGCACCGACCACAAGCCGCCACGTCCTTGCCAAGGGTGCTGCCTGTGGCCTTAGGGCTGTAGGGTATGGGCGGTGTGGGTCACCTGTGGGCCCCTCTGGCCTCACCCCTGCTACTGGTTGCAGTTCTCACAGGACAAAGCTGTGGGTGTTCTGGGCACTCTGAGGTTGGGCGAAAGCTGTCGGCCTCCCACCCCTTTCTAGGCGCAGAGGGGCCCCCCGGAGTGACAGAGACAGTTCTGTGCCGGGCCGACAGGGAGCGGGGCTTGCGGGGACCGGGATGGACTTCTTAGGCCTGCAAGGACTTCAGCGGAGGCTCATTCGTTCATCCGCTCACTCGCTTGTCCCTTCAAGAAACCGTCTGGAGGCCTGCCGTGTGCCTGGTGCCGGGGCTATGCCAGGGACTGCCACTGTCTCCGACCTCATGGGACCCAGGTCCCAGCAAGGGAGACCGCCAGCCAGCACACACAGTCAAGTAGGAACGGCGGGCCAGCGCAGGGCGGAGGACGGCGACGGACGAGGGTGGGGTGCAGCATTTCTGGGTCGGGGGACAGGGGCCCCGGGGACGGGGGACACTTCTGGGTCTGAGAGAGACAGAGCGATGTGGTGGGTCAGCGGGGCTGCAGGCCTGTGAGTGAGGGCGAGGCCAGGTGGCGGGGCAGACCCCATGTGGCCCAGAAGCCTCACGGAGCGGGTCTGGCCTCTGCTGGGGGGCGGCGCTCAGCTCCACTGGGCAGACTGGACTCCCGTTTGCAAGCGTGGAATGTGGGTGGGGGTCCCGGTGCGTGTGTGGGGAAGGACCCTCCGGGGCACGAGGCTCCGCCGGGTCCTGGGGCACCTTCCACCCCTCCCCCCAGCCCCAAGGACACCCTGTGCCTGCTGGTGGCAGCTCTCTCCAGGCAAGAGGAAGAGAGTGTCCCCCCCCACCCCCGCCGGGCTCTCCCTCCCACCTCCTGAGTGGATATTCTTACTCTCCTCCCTCCATCCGCCTGCTCTCGATGACGCACACAGACTCCAGCAGCCGTCATGACTCTCCACTCACATCCGTTGTCATTGTCGCGCTGTGGAGCTCCTGCCGAGGTCCTGGGCTCCTCGTGTTATCCCTCCTTTCCCTCCCAGGGAGTCCTGTCCCCTTTCTGGACCACGGTGGCGGTGGGGGGGGCGGGTGTGGAGGGGGCAGGAGATGCTGAAAAAGCCCAGCCCCCACCTCCCTTCAGAAGAAAAGAAACTCAGTGTCCATTTGGGCAGGAAGCCCGCAGCCCCAGCAGGAGAGCTAGGGGGCTTTGCTGTGCTGGGAGGGTTCTGGTGCTCAGGGGACTGGACACGTCTGCCCCTCCTGTCCCCTCCCCTCACCCAGAGTCCCGCAGCCCGTCCTTGCTAAGAATCCGGGAGTCTCCTCTGGTCCTGACGTGCACAATTTTACTCCAGGTCCCCAGTGACAAGTGCCAGGGTCAACGGCTGTGACTTCCGCTGGGATCCCAGAGCTGGCAGGGAAGGAAGGCAGCTCATCACAAACACGGGTACGCAAGCGATGTCTCCCCAACTCCTTTAAGTACAGGGAATGCTGAGGCCCAGCTTTGGTGGTGCCCCAGGTAGGAGTGGGGGGGGGGGAGAGGGGAAGGGCAGGCGAGCCTCCCTGTGTCTATAAGGTGGCCGCCTCCTCCAGCTGCCCACCTGGACCACTACACAACACATGCAGACCCGTGCCTGAGAGTCACTCTTGGCCCCATGGACGCCCCAGGGCACCTGGTCGGGGTGAGGGAGGTGTCTCAACCCATCCAGGGTGGGTTGGTGTCTCACAGAGAGGAGGGAGGGTCACCGGGGTAGGAAGGGTCAGAGAAGGCCCCCCTGGGCAGTGACCCTTAAAAGGATCTCGGGTGGATTCTCATGGCTGACCGGCAGGAAGAGGGAGAACTCGTCATTTAGGACAGAGCTGTCCCAGCCCCAGGCGAGGGGCCCTGGGGTCCGGCCCCAGGGTGGTGCGGGCTCGGTCAGGTCTCCGTGTGTGAGCGGATGGGTGCTCCAAGCTCTGTACCTGTCAGGGGGGTTGGGAGAGTCTATTGGGGAGGGAAGAACAGGGGCTTCAGTCCTTCCCGGGACTGCCTCCCAGAGCCATAAATTACGTCCGTTATGTGCTGGACGTAAATTACGGTTTATTAGTTTCCTAGAGTGTCTGTGACAAAGTCCTGCAGATTGTGCGGCTTAAAGCACGGAAATTTATTCTCTCGCGGTTCTGGGGGCCAGAAGCTCTAAATCAAGATGTCAGCAGGGTGTGCTTCCTCTGAAAGATCTGGGGGACAATGTGTTCCTTGTCTCTCTCCCAGCTTCTGGTGTTGCTGGCCATCCTTGGAGTTCCTGGGTTTGAGGACGGGTCCCTCTGACCTCAGCCTCTGCCACCCGTGGCTGATTGTCCCTGTGTCTCTGCGTGTCCTCTCCTCTTCTTATAGGGACACCAAGCATTGGATTTAGGGCCCACCCTATTCCGGTCTGACCTCATCTTAACTAATTATATCTGCAGTGACCCTATTGCCACATAAGTCACAGTTGCAGGTCCCGGGGGTTAGGACGTGGACGTGTCTTCCCGTGGGGAACGCACGATTTAATCCACAATGGATAGTAAAGTGTTTCCCTCCCTTTAGGAACCACGGGGTGTGGGCTGCGGGATGTGGCCCGTGGTTCAGTCCCCACTGACGGTCGCCCAGGTGTGGCCTGTGCTGGCTGTATTTCACCCGCATTCCAGGGGACTGTCACACTCCGGGAGTCACCAGGGCTGCCCGTGTCGGTGGCTTTCTGAGGACGAGCTGAAGCTGTTGCCATTAAGTGGGGGCTCCGGAAACGTCTGCCCTACAGGCTGCTCCAGCCTCCGAGGGGACCCGAGAGATAAGTGGGTGGACCCGAGGCTCAGTCGTGGGCGGCCGCGACGAGCAGAGACACTGAGGCTCAACCCCGGCCGGGGTGTCTGGGGGCCTGTCCGCTCCAGGTGGGGGCTGTGTGGAGGCTCCAGCGAAGCCGCCTGAATGAAGTGCAGACGCTCGGCCCCGGGACCCGCTCCTCTGGAGAAGAATGCCAGCCGAAACTCCGATGGCCGGTGGCCTGGCCTGGTCGAACAGAATTAGGGCTTTTCTTGCAGAAGTGGAGGAGGCAAATCTGGAAGGGGTGTTGGGGGCAGGCACACATGCTCACTGTCACCTCTCCACTGGCTGATGGGCAAGTACCGTCCGCACGAGCGTGGACAGGGTCAGGCACTGTCTTCTGTCGGGGACACTCTGAGCCCATCGACGATCCACCGAGGGACCCCACCCTGGCCTCCAACCAGGTGGGCACCCGAGGGGAAGCCTGGATGCCGTACGTCCAGCAGCAATAGCTCGGTCTTCCAGGAGGCTCTCTGGGCTCCAAGAGGCCCCGACAGAGCAGGGTCCTGGGTCTCCACCTTCCCGTCTTGCCTGGATGCGCATGAAGCCTGGGCGACCACCTGAAACGTGTGTACTGTTGTGATCCGTAACAGTGAGGTGGCCGTTGGGCCTGCAGGGGCTGCTGTCACATCCCAGTTGACCTTGAGTCGTGGCTCCATAGGAGACTGTCTGCTGTCCCCTCTCTCAGCCGGGAGCGGAGACAGGTGTTGGCTGAGCCCTGGAGGGGGGGTAGACTGGCATCACCATGTGCCCGGGGGGGCCCCCCTGCACCCTGGTGCCCTCCTAAGTGGGCGACTCCCCGGGGCCCACGGGCCAGAGCCGCACCCTCCGGAACTGGTTCTCCTGAGTACAGGGCCGGGCGGGACGGAAACTGAACAGGCTGTACCCAGGAATGCAAATGACTCTGCCTGAGAAAAGGGAAGGGCATCCAGCCACGGCCCGGAGCTGGCGGCCCCTGAGCCTCAACACAGCTGGCATGGAAAATCCCCTGCCCCAGACGCGGCCTCGTCTTGTCTCCGTTCTGGAGGGCGGGGGTAGGGGAGGTGACCCCGATGGGGAAGGCCTGGGTCTCACAGGCGCGTGCAGCTGAGCCACGTGGACCTCTCCTGTCCGTCTAGCCGTGGCAAACTGGGGAGCCCTGCCACGGTGAGCCTGTTTCCACCCCCTAAATTTGGAGCCCAGAGTTGGAAAAGCCAGACTGCAGGGAGGGGGGGGGCAATGCCAGCCAAGCCACCAGGGCCCACGTGGGTGCAGGGGGTGGAGATCCTGGCATCCGCAGCCTGTGGCGGCTGGGGGCGGGCAGTGAGGACGGCGGGAGGGAGGGGCTTCCCGAAGGAGCAGCCCTGCTGGGGCACCCCCCAGCCCCAGGACAGGGGAGCCTCTTCCAGAGGAAGCAGCGGGCAGCTGGCCCCGGGGGAGGGGCCTTGCTCAACGCAGGAGGGCGAGGCCTGTGCTGTTTCCGGGCCGGGAGGGGTCGTCAGCCCAACTGAGAGGGACAAGCCCTGGGACGAGCCCCGTGTTGCCCAACTCCTGCCCCC
This sequence comes from Prionailurus bengalensis, assembly GCF_016509475.1. NCBI lineage: Eukaryota > Metazoa > Chordata > Mammalia > Carnivora > Felidae > Prionailurus > Prionailurus bengalensis. The sequence continues at coordinate 3,001,352 of NC_057350.1, read as the reverse complement.
GGGCCTGGAAACCCAGAGGCCCCTGCCCTGTGTGAGTCTCTCGGTGGCCACCAGCCACTGGGTAACTGTGGGAGCGGCCCTGGCAGGAAGCCGCCCTTGGATGGCGCAGCCGCGGCTGGAGCCTGCCAAGCCTGACACCCACCTCCCGGGGGCCGAAACCGGCGTGGGGGCTGGGCCTCTCTCGCGGGGGCTGGTGAGCCAATAGTGCCGATGACGCACCGCGGTGACTGACAGAAGGCCCGGGGGCCGCGAGCATCCTTCCATTGGCCAATAAGTATATCTTGACCCGAGGGAGGCAGGCGGCCGCGAAACAGTTAAGTGTTCAGAATTTGCCTCAAGGTCTCCAGCAGTCACCTGAGAGTTCGCTTCTTTAGCAGCGCTCTCCTGCCCGTGTCCCCAGCCCGCCAACGGTCCACACGGATCCCCTCGCCTCCGTGATGCTCGTCACATGATCACGCACGTTTGAATCGGATGCGATGGAAACGTTCCAGGTTTTGAAATGCCCACGTACCTTTATTTCCACCGCCGGCGTATTGTTCGCAGTATCGTGATGAGACTGGTAAGATGGGCCTTAGAATTAAGCCCACTGAAGTAGGAAGCCATCAGGGGTGTGACGCCCCAAAGTCCCCACCCAGCATCCCTCTTACCTGCCGGGTGACAGACGGCTCCGGAGAGGAAATGCCGCCCTCGAGTTTCCCCATGTCACGTGCTGGATGTTTTCACGCTGCGTCCGCGCCGTGGAGTGGCCTTACAGCCCCTAGAAATGTTTGCGTCTGCCCCCACCCCCCGCCCCCGTCCTTTCTGTCCCCATCTCTGAGCTGCTGTTTCAGGGAGTCAACTCTGTTCACGACACGAGAAAAAAAAATCAAGCAGGAAACGGAAGGACTGTTGTTTCTGGAGCATGTGAACTCTTTGGACAGCTGTGTGACCACCCTGTCACCGCACGGAGACAGTCCATCTCACTCCTGGGGGCGGGAGAGGACACGGCAGACGAGCGCTGGGACCCTGTGAGCTGTGCGTGGGCCTGTGCTGACCTCCGGCCTGCCCGCCCGGGGGTGAGGGCCCCTCCTGGGAAACGAGGCAGACTTCTTCCTGCTCCCCTGTGGGTCCTTCCAGGGACTGTCCAGGAGTGACCCCCCCCCCCCGCTAGGGAGGACATTCCCTAGAACGGCCACGCCTCTTCCTGAAGAGGGTCCTTACACCCCGAGCCGAGAGTACCCCACTTCTCAGAGCTTCTCAGAGTGACCCTGGAGATCCGGGAATTAAACTCATGAGTTTATGAAATAAGAAACAAAGACGAAGCTTCTGGTAAGATTGTGTCGGTGGAAATGTCTGGAAAGAGGAGGTCAGCTTAGCGGCAATGGGTGTAAAATCAGCTTGCTGGGAAATCCCACGCGTAACCACAGGCTTAGAACTTTAGGGCTCCTCCGAACTTTCTAGGGTTGGACCCCGGTGGAGGGCGTGTGCAGGAGGGGGGCCTCGGGCACGGCGCCCCCGACGGGACGTGCTGCCGGCAGACCCAGCAGCCAGGGCTTGTGCCTTGGTTTTTTCTTCTCTCCTTTAAATTTTTTTTTTCTAACAATGACACTTTTGTTTAACAAGTTAAAGAACTTGCTTCATTTATTTATTTGTTTGTTTGTGGTAAAACACACATAATGCAAAGTTTCCCATCTTGACCATTTTTTAAAAATGTGTATTTATTTTGAGAGAGAGAGTGAGAGCGGAAGATGGGGAGAGGCAGAGAGAGAGAGAGAGAGAGAGAGTCCCAGGCAGGGTCTACACTGTCAGTGCAGAACCCAGCGCGGGGCTCGAACCCACGAACGGCGAGATCGTGACCTGAGCTGAAATCAAGAGTCAGACACTCACCCGACTGAGCCCGCCAGGCGCCCTGTCGTGGTCACTATGGTCAAGTGGGCGTCCATACTGCTGTGCAGCCCCACTTCCCCCCATTTCCAGGACTCCGCTCATCTTGTAGAGCTGAAACTCTGTCCCCGTTAAACCCCGAGACCTGGTTCCGCCTCCCCCAGCTACCAGCGGCCTTCATCCCATTTTCTGTCCCCCCCCCCAACTCCCCCAGCAGGGCAGCCACACACTGTCCGCCCCCGTGTCTCTGGCACATGCATGACGTCCTCAGGGCTCATCCACGCTGCAGCAGGTGTCTGATGTCCTTCCCTTTTAGGGCTGAAAGTTAGTCCGCTGTGTGGACAGACCACGTTCTGTTTACCCATTCATCCATGGAGGGGCACGTGTGTTGTTTCTACCCTTTGGCTATTGTGAACGATGCTGTTATGAGCACGGGTGTTCAGATATCTGTGTGTTTAAGACCCTGCTTTCAATTCTTTTGGGTCTATGCCCAGAGTGGAGTTGCTATAGATCATACTGTAATTCTATGTTGAATTTTTTGAGGAATTTCTATGCCTGATTTTTGGAAGATTTAGAGTTTCAACATTTCCTTAAATTTTTTTTAAATGTTCATTTATTTTTGAGAGAGAGCGAGAGCGTGCGCGAGAGAGAATGGGGGAGGGCCAGAGAGAGAGGGAGACAGAGAACTCAAAGCAGGCTCCGGGCTCCAAGCTGTCAGTGCAAAGCTCGACAAGGGGCTCGAACCCACGAACTGCAAGAGTGTGACCTGAGCCGAAGTCAGATGCTTAACCAACTGAGCCACCCAGGTGCCTCACACAGTTTCCTTAATATTTTTATAATAATGTCTCACAACTAATATGACAAAAAATTCTTGTTCTCTATTTTCTCATTCCGGACGAATAAATTAGTATGATTTAATAGGATGTAAATGCCCACCAAACCAGCTGTCAGACCAGGCTCCAGGCACTGGCAGAGGCTCAGGGTTTGTGTTGGCTTGCTGAGGACAGTGTGCTCTTGTGAAATCCCGGTGAAGCTGTCTGTACCCAGGGGGTGTCCTCTCGAGAGGGAGTGTATTCTTTCTCTGACCACTTAGAATTGACAGTGCATGGTAATAATAGTTGGCTTTACTATCATTTAATTTTTCATTTTATTGATCGATTGGTTTTTGAGAAAGAGAAACATGAATGGGCAAGGTGCAGAGAGAGAGGGAGAGAGCGTGTGGAGCCCAGAGTGGGGCTCGAGCTCACGAACCATAAGATCATGACCTAAGCTGAAGTCAGATGCTTAGCTGACTGAGCCACCCGGGCACCCCACTATCGTTTAAAAATTCTTCATGGGGTGTGCTCCGACCAAGTTTCCCACCCACTATTCTCCTGATCTTAGCAGTGGACCCCTAGGACCGTAATGCTGGAACACTAACAAAGCTACAGATGGCTCCAGGCCCAGATGGCTTCACAGGTGATTCCACCACACCCTTAAGCAACACACAGCCATCAGTGCCACTTCCATGGTTGCACAGTATTGACAAGGAAGCAAATTTCCCAATTCTTTTTATGAAGGCAACACAGGAGTAACACCAAAACCCAGCGAGATGGGCACAGAGAGGAAACCACACCCCCATTTCGTGAATGAACGTCAACACAAAAATGTGTAAAACCTAATCAGCCATGACCTGGGGATGTAAACATGGTCTGATATTAGGAAACCTCTTAAAATAGATCTCCATGTTCATAAAGCAACAGAGAAAAAGCATGAGGTGACCTCCACAAATCAAGCTGATTTGATAGAATCAGCATCTATACTTTTTTTTTAAAGCCTGAGTAATAAGGATATGGAAAAAGCATATTTAACAGGTCTCAACCAAAGTGCCTGAGTTATGCCGAATGAACAAAGCGTGGGAGCACTCAGTTGAAAGCCAGAATCTTCCCTGCTATTTAACACGGTTCTGGGGGACTGGCCGCACTCTCGTACGCAAGGAACAAGGGCTGAGTGCAGGCGGCGAGGCACATCTGCGCCCCAGAGAACCTGCTGGGAGATTGCCACGCAGAGTAAGGACTCAGTCTAGAGACCCGTGTCAAACTGACGAGGACCAAGAACCTTCTTCTGATGCAAGCGGCAATGAGGGACATTGCGTAATGGGAAAATACCCTGTCCACAATGCCGCAACACCGGTAAGTGCTCCGTAATGAACGGAAGAGAAGTGAACAGCTGTGGGTAGCAAGCTCTCCAACACGCTTTCTCCAACGGATGAATGAATAGAAATGAAATGGAGACCTGGTCTGGGCTCGAAAGACTCAGTAGGATGAAGGGGTCAAGTTTTCTGAAACTAGACTATGAATTTACGGCAATGCCGAGGGTTTTTTTCCTTAGAACTAGCCAAGCTGATCTTAAAGTTCACATGGAAAAATAAACAGGCAAGAGTAGCTAGGGGAAACTCTGGAAGAGAAGGGTATGTCAGGTGTCAGAAAGAAGACAGCAGTCTCCAAAATGGAGTCACTTATGCTAAGCCCCACATCGCCAAACCGAGACTTCACCTGATTCCGGCTCTGACCTCTCCCAGAAATGGGATCTCAGAGTCCGTGAGGAGTCACCCGGTCAGCACGAGTGAGGTCATCGGTGGCAGATCCCCACGGTCCCCTGGAGGAGAGTGACCTCGCCCAACTAAGATGTTTTGCCCGGGGCGGCCTCCTCGCCCTGCTCCCTTCTGCACAGGACGGTCTGTCGTGCGTGCAGCGAGCTGGAGCTTTCTGTCTGCTGCACTGCCTGCTGCCTGGTTCGGGATCCCTGGAGAAAGCCAACCAGACCTCCAAAATTCACTCAGCTGGGTTTTGTTTTTTAACACAGGCCAGTAGCTTTACTAGCTATCTGACGTGCTCATACGGTTACAATACTGGAAGCCTGGGCCAACTCAATAGATGGGGCCATGGGACCGAGCCCGGGAGCCAGAAACGGACTCAGACCCAGATTTAAACACTTGGAACAAGGGAGGTGCCACATTGATTACCGAAGCCGTGTGAAGTCTGATTTTCGGCAGGTCCTGCTGAGACAAATCCATAGTTCTCTGGAAACAATTAAATTACATCCCTACCTCACTCCCTAACCCCCCATAGGTTACACATACAACAAAGATTTAGTTGTAAAATTTGAAACCATCAACGTACTGGGAGAACACTGTAGTTTCTTTGAATAGCTTTGGGTTGGGGAAGGTCTTCTAACGGATAACCCAAACTCAGAAGCCACATAAAAAAATCAATAAAGATCAACAATAATAAAATCCTGGCCCAAATGAAAACACCATAAACAAAGACAGGAGACTGGTGAGAAATGAAACCCAGAATCTGCAGCATAAATCTCAGGAAAAGCTCTAACTGTATTCCTATATAGAGAGGTTCTATAAATCAGTGTGATAAAGACCAACAAAGTAATGGAGAAGGAACAGCTCACCAAAAAAAGTTATGCAAGGGCTTTTACATGTATGAAGGATACCCAGGTGCACTGAACAACGAAATGAGAGACAGAGGGAGAGACAGAGAGAGAGAGGAGGGGAGGGGAGGGGGAGACAGAGGGAGAGGGAGGGAGAGAGAAGGAATACGGGTTGGAAACGGAGAGGAAAGCCACGGAAACCTGTGAGGTTGGCAAGGACAGACGTGTGTGGAGCGCACTGTGAGAGATGCTGAAGGAGAAAGGGGCTCATACAGGTTGCGGGCGGGGGGCGACTTGGCACGGCTTCTGGGGGGCACTGTGGCAACATTTGTGCTACCTACATACACTCCACGGCTCCATTCGAGGGATTTCCCCGCAGATAGATGCGCAGACGTCCTAAGTAACATTTGCGCGAGGATATCGATTGCCGTGGTGTGTGCGCTAGTCAAAGGCTGGAAATAGCCTCAATGTCCGCCGGGAGGAGCCGGTCAAATAAATGTCACACGTGCCGACAGTGGAAGTGGCATGAGGCAGCTGTTAAAAAGCACAAGGCAAATTTACCTGCAACCATCACCCCAAGTAATTGCCAACCCCAAAGCGGGGTGCACAACAGGCCTGCAGTGTGCTGCCTGGAGACACAGGGGACCTGCAGCGGTAACACTTCTGGAGATAGCGTGTTAGTTTCCTGGTGGGGGGGGCCATAACTAAACGCCACCAACTGGGGGGCTTCAAATGACAGCTCTTCAAACCTCAGAACTCAACAACCACAGTATTGTCTCACGGTTCTGGGGGCTGGAAGGGCACAAAGTGTCAGCGGGACCACGCTCCTTCTGGGGCTCTACGGGAGGATCCTTTTTCGCCTCGCCTGGCTCCCGGGGCTCCAGACGGTCCCGGGCTTGCGCTGCCTGGCCCCCCTCTCTGCCTCCGCCTGCCCACGGCATCCCCCTGCGTCTGTGCTCTCCCTCTCTTTTGTAAGGATGCCTTCGTGGGGTTTACGGCCCACCCTAATCCAGGACAACCTCATCGAGACATCTGCAAAGACCCTTTTTCTAAATGAGGTCACATTTCTAGGTCCTGAGTGGTCCTATCTTTTGGGGGCCACCATTCAACCCACTGCAGTTGGGAACTGAGGTAAGGAAGATTCCGTGGCGGTCTTCAGGATTTCAGACCGCGTCTTAGAATCACCCAGGATCAAAATGGGTAGTGAGAATTAGTTCCTGGTGCTGCGGAGGCCTGCGCATCGTCCTCCAGGCAGGCTGCCGCTGGCTGTTCCCCATGGAGCGGGGGCATGAGGTTTCCCTGCCAGGCTCAGGACAGACTAGCACCGGGAAGGGGCAGCCATGTGCCCTGGAGCAGCAGTCCCCGGCCTGGTCACCCTCTCCCATCAGCCCGCGAACCCCCGGCCTGGTCGCCCTCTCCCGTTACCCTGCAGGGAGGTATGTCTTTCCTAGTCGATCTCTATTTGAATTACATCTTCCGTTTTTAACAATGCAAATATTCTTCACTAATTCAAATACTTCTCCATTTTAGGTTAACTCAGTCACCTCTTATTCTAGCTGACCTCCAGCTATGCACACACACGCACACACACACTCACACGCAGGCCGATGCCGCCAGGTAGGAAGCGGCCGGTGGGAATCTGGGGTGAGCAGGTGGGGCAGGCACCCTCTTCCTTCCCAGGTGGCTCTAGGAACAGCCTAGTCCTGTTCTGGCCCTGGACCCAACTCTCCCGGCTCCAGCTTCGCCCCACAAAGCATTTCTTTTACCCATAAGACCCCGCAAGTTTGCATGTTCCGAAAGGTTGGGTCAGTCAAATGCAAACTGTCCCATGCAAATGTTTCGAGAGTCATTCAGACCACTTCCCCGTGGAGGGGGGTTCTGGTGTGGCCTTCGGTTCTGACGCTCTTCCAGGGCTCCCCGTTCGCCCCAGGACAAACCCACACTCCTGTGACCCTGCCCCTCCCCCGGGCTTCTCCCTAAGTTGGTCTTATGCACAAGCCCCTCCGGAGTCCCATCCCAGAGCCGGCAGACTTCGGGTCTCCTCAGCCAGGACGCCGTGTGGTTTGGACACGGGGGATGCTTAGCCATGTCTGGGGACATTTTGGCTGTCACAACTTCGGGGGGCTGCATCTAATGGCAGAGGTCGGGAGGGCTCAGCATCGGCCCCCGACAAAGAATCTTCTGGCCCCAGATGTTCACAGTGTTGGACGGGAAACCGTGATCTAATCTGACCAGGGGGGCATCAGGGCTGGTGACAAAGACCTCGGGCGAGAGGGCGCGAAGCCTGTCAAAAGACAAGCCCTTCCAGAGGAATTCGCCAGGCTCCTTTGACTTTGCAAGGAACGTGTGTCCCTCCTGGGTGAGCCTTCCCACCAGAGGGAACCTGGGCCCTTGTCACTTGTGTGTGTGTGGGGGGGTGTTGCAAGGCCAGAGCAGCGGGTCTCCCCGAGGCCCGGAGGACGGCGGCTGCAGGTGGGAGGTCGGGCCCCTCCCCCAAAGACACGTGGCCCCACGGTGGTCCCTCTCTCCCCCTTTCCTTCATCCTCCTCTGACACAGAGGCCCATTTCTGAGATGTCCCTTCCATCAGCTGTGATTCCGCGTTCCTCTCTTTCCTGCAAGAGACAGAAGGAAGGTGGAGGGGGATCTTACCCGCGGGGGCGGGCTGACACTAAGGAGGTGACAGGTCACCGTGCCCCCAGTTCTCCTGCTGACCCCAGCCCTGCTTGGCAACGAGCAGGCGCCCTTTCCTGCCCAGGGATTGACAGACCAGCCAGCGGTGCCACACTGAGCAATAGGGCCCCGTCCTGATAGTAACAGGACAGAGGTGGTCCTGATGCTGGCCGTGTGCTAACGGTGATGGGATGTCCTAAGGGGGTCAGGTACTCCTAGGAACAGGACAGGGCCGGTCCTGATGGGGACCCGGCGCTAACGGAATCGGGCGATCCTACGGGGCACGCTGTTTTGGGCGAAGGCAGGCCGCGCTGAGCTAATCGGTGCTGGACTCTTGCCCTCGGGGAGACCCGGGAGCCGGGCTGGCGGGTGACAGGGAGGGGCCACGTAGGCCCCATCAGGGAACCTGACTCCCGTGGTAGCGCCCCGGTGAGGGAGGTCAGGGTGGGGCAGGGACCGTCAGAGGACACGGCACCTCCCAGAGAGGACGGGGGTGGGAGCCTGCAGCCCGCTGCCCGGGGTCTGCCTCGGCCTGGGGGGCCGCTCTGCTCCAGGCCCTGGCTGAGGCTGAGCCTGTCCCTGCCCTGGACACGGTGCTCACGGGTGAGGGGCTACAAAGGACCCCATCACTCTGCCCTCTGGTTGTGGGTGACCTCGTGGATGGAGGGCGGCTTCCTCCCGTCCTGGTCTTTCTCTGAGGGAAACTGGGCGGGACTTTTGGTTTTCTTCCTTCCACTGGACGTCATTCTCAGACCCCGTCACTCAGGCCCCCTCGCAGGGTGGTTCCTCGAGGGGCGACCTGCCGGAGGTCCGGGTGTGGGGGGAAGGCTGTCACGGCAATGGTCCCCAGGGTCCCTGGGCCTGAGTCCCTGTGACCCCAGCGTGGTGTCTCTTCCTGCAGCCGCGGCCTCTGGGGGTTCTCCTTACGGCTCCCGAGTTGGACCATCTGGGTGGAAATCTCCTTGCTGAGGGGACACAGTGCAGGTGGGGAGGGGGCGGCCCTGCAGGGTGGAGGGTCACACCCTGGGAGCCTGGGGGCAGAGGGGCAGGATGCATCGGGGAGAGGCTTCTGGGAGGAAGAGAGTCTTGAGCAGAGTCGTTCTAAAAATGTGTCCAAATTCTCTTTGCTCTTTATAAGATCAGCTGAGATCTTGTCACGTAAAGAAGGCGCCGTGCGACCAGGGCAGGCTGTGTGACGCACAGGGCCGGAGAATACCCACCCGAGGGGCTGGACCTCATTTGCCTCAGGAAACACCCACCTGATCTGGGAAGGTGAGAACACAGAAGGTGTTTATCACCCTGTGGCGTGAGAATTCTCAGGCAAAATTATTACTCAGGTTTTTTGGTTTTGGTTTTTTTTTCGTTAGAAAACCAGAGCAAAGGCCGTATCAACGTTCAGGGTTCGTATGTATGTTCTGTCTCAGAATACATCGCAAATCCGAGATAATCGTAGGGGGCGATCTGGCCCAGACAGAACAGCATCTGGTTCCTTAACGGCTCCATGGGCAGCGTGCTCCCTCACGGGCCAGCCGCTTGGGCGTCCCAGCCGGCGGAGGGATGAACTGAGCCTCGGTCAGACAGCGTGCCTGAAACAACGGACGTTTATTTTTCACGCTTCTGGAGGCGGCAGGGCCACGATCAGGGTGCCGCACGGTGGGATTCTGGTGAGGCCTCCCCCCCGGACTTGCAGACGGCCGCCTGCTCACTGTGTCCTCACGCGGCACAGAGAGAACCAGTCCCTTCTTCCTATATGGACAATGATCCCATCCCGGGGCTCGCACTCATGACCTCATCTAAACCCAGATACTTCCCCAAGCCCCCACCTCCAAATCCCATCACGCGGGGGTCAGGGCTCCATCATGTGAATTTCAGGAGGGGGACACAGTTCAGGTCGTAGCAGAGGGCATGGCCCTGCTGTGTAAGGATGCTTTCTGAAAGCTGCATATATAAGACAGCTGTTTAAGATTTGTTGGCCAAACTTCAGGCACATGGCCACAAGACAGGATGGGGAGTATATCCAGCTAGATTGAGGGCTTTCTATTACAACATGCTCAGATAAGAGTTGGGAGTCAGACTTTTTCCACACAGCTGCTCCTTTGTCCTGATCGTGACACCTCGTGGTCCAAAATGGCTGTTGGGGGACATCCATCACCTCCGCATTCCAGCCAAGAAGACATTCCTTACTTAGTCACTATGTTGTGTGGGGTTGTAGCCTTTTATCCGCATGCAATGAATCTAGCTAAAAGCTGGGGTTCTTGTCACTGAGGCAGAAGGATGTAAAGGGTGTTGGGGGTGATTCTACACCCCACCCTCGTGGTTGCCTCAAGGATCTCAGAGCCTGACGTTTAATGGCGCTGTCCTGTTCTGACATAACCAGCTCAGATTCCACCTCTGCTAAGTCTACACTGCAGGCTCCCCAAGTGCACGGGCCACAGCTTTCCTTCCCTTCATCCCTCCTAGAATTTGGCAGCCAGCAAGTACTAGGCAATCATTAGCTTAGCGTTTGTTTGCTGAGCTGAGGTCGAGCTGTACCAGGCGCGGAATCGGGAAGCAGAGGCGGGGGGTTGTTTTCTGACCCCGAGTTAGCCTGCCCACCCACGCTAACGCCTGCCCCCAGCCTCCGGCCCTGCGTCTCCTCCAGTGTCAGAGTTCCCGAGGCCGGCTCCCCTTGGGACAGACTCTCCCCCCCGTACCCCTCTGTAAAGTTTCAGACCTCTTTCTAATAAACCCCAGATGGAGGGAGCGTTTTGCCCGGGAGCAACATTATTCCCTGGCATTCTTGAGACATTTAACGGCCAAGGACTGTCCAGAGCTGGGAGAGGGCCATAAAGGACAGACACCGGGCCTCAGGAGGTGACAAAAAGAATGGGGAGCAGGGAGGGACCATTGCCCTCAGCCATTTGTCTGCAGCCAGGGGTTTCCAGATGGCTCGGCCTGCTCCGTGGGCTCTCCCCTCCCTGTACCCCTGGGATCATCTCTCTGCACGCGGATGGGGGGCGGGGGGTCACGCCTTTCTCTGCTCTGTGCTGGACAGTGTGACTCACTTGGGCGATGACGCGACTGTCCTGACCGTGGCAAAGTGGTACGATTGTCCTCGCTCTCCACAGCCTTCGACCACTAGAGGTGCTTCAACGATGCAGATCCAGACGGACATCGCTAGTGACACATCACCTCTGAGCCTGCAGGGCCCATCCCTGCAAGGAGCCGTGAACACCATCGTCGCCCTCGGCGCGGAAGCGGCCAAATCCTGGGGGGAACGCCCCGCGGTTATAATAAGCTTTCTCACGATGGGCCTTGGGAGGAATTAGAAATATAATTTTTCAGGCGCTTACAAAATATCAAGTAATTGGAGCTTCTGCACATAAAAGGGGCACACCATGAGATATGTGGCTCCCTTTTTAAAAGAACCTATTTATATATTAAAACAATAAAATACGTCCAAGGGAGTGCTGGCCCCACAATGTTTTCAGTGTCTCCCCTCTCCTGTTCTAGAAAACTCTATACCACCGGAGGAAACCGAGAATATGCCCCCTGGCTCATCATCAGAACGTTCGAGGCTGTGTTTGGCCAGATGGAGAAGATATAAAATTATTATGCATATTCCCAAGGCGGGGAAAGAGCCTCACGGTTAATGTTCACCCTGGCAACGTGCCCACTTGAATCAACTCAGCATAAAACGGCGGTGGAGGGAGTGGGGGGGGTGGAGAGAGTGGGGGGGGGTGGAGGAGGGGAAAATGCTCACGCTCCCAGGTCCTAATGTAGAAATTTAAGTAGCAGGAGGGTTTGCTATTAGATTTCCAGCTCGTAAAACGAGATGCAGGTTTATGTTTGCGCGTGGCTGTGGGGAGGGGCCGGCCACAGCCCAGGGGACCTCCGTCCCCATCCGCAGGTGGGCTCGCAGCCTCCCCCGCCTCCCCCGGCTGACGGGCTGAATTGTGTGCCCCCCAGGATGCAGGAGTGCTAACCCCCAGTACCCGTGAACGGGACCTTAGTTGGAAATAAGGTCTTTGCAGATGGCCAGGTCAAGATGAAGCCGTTAGGGTGGCCCTAATCCAATCTGATGTCCCTATAAAATGGGGACATTCGGACACTGAGACACACACAGAGGGAGGATCTTGTGAAGACAGGGAGAACACGGCCGCCTGCAAAGAACCTGTGGGGCTTCCAGAAGCCGGAGGGCCTGGAGCAGGGCCCTCGGAAGGGACCAGCCCTGCCCTCACCAAGATCTCCACTTCCTGCCTCCGGCCCGGGAGACAGAAACTTCCGTTGTTCAAGCCGCCCAGCCTGTGGGGCTTTGTCAGGGCAGACCCAGGACCCAGGGCAGCAGGACCCCAGCTGATGGAACACGGAGTTACCAGTTCCATTCTGGCCCCAAGAGAGCCCACTCTGGGGTCCTGCTCATGCCCAAGGCTCCTGGGCCACCCTGGGGCAGGGGCACAATTCGGTGTTCCTTAGGGCCACCCCACCTGCCCCTGCCCCTGGCACCCTGTTAGAGTGGCAGTGACATTGTCTGCCGATGTTACCATATTCGGAGACCACCCTGGTGACGGCGGGGCACCTTGGGTCCTCCGGAGCTCCCAGCACCCCAGTCCCAGCCAAGGCCCCCTTCCTCTTCCACCCTGCTCCCAGCTGTGCCCAACTAGGGCTCGTCTCTGAGTGTGTGAACCCTGGGGGTGGGTTCAGGGATACGGGCTGGGAGCCTGTGGCTTGTTTCTTGGGAGGCCGGGGGTGGGGGCGTTCTCAGACACACCACCAGACCCCCCGGTCCCTCAAAAGCAGGTTATGGACCCCGGGGTCCAAGTGTATGTTTACTGCCTTGCCCAGTGGGACCGTCCCGGACTCTCCATTCAGATCGTCCTTCCCAGTGACTTCCCCTAACACAGGACAGGGACTCCCAGGCCTCCGTGTCCCCAAGAGCTGTCACAGCCGCCCCTCCCTTCTAGAATTGGAGGGTGGGGCCCTGGCTGGGTCCATGCATGGAGGTCCCTGCCCCCTACAGGCCAGGTGGGTTCCCAAGTCGGGCCCTGGCCCCTCTTTCCAACCCTCTGCCCTGACCACATTCTGGTCTCTCCTTGGGGCACTCTGGGGTCTGTCCCCCCACCCTTTCCACAGGCAGGTGGCTGGGGCAGATATGGCAGCAGATATAAGCGCCCTGGGGTGGGAGCTGGGGGGCAGAGACAGGGAGCCTGTGGGGGGCCTGTGCCTGTACTCTTGCCTCTAACTCCTAAGTCCCCACAAAGAAGGTTTGGGGTTCTCATGCTTAGGGACAATCCAACGCCTGGCTGGCGAGGTCAGAGACCGTCTCAAAGCTGCAGCTGTCAGTGTGGGCCGGCTGTCTCCAGACCCTCCTGCCCTGGGCAGAGCCCCTGGGCCTGGCCTCCTGACTCGGGACATTCGGGGGCACCAGGGGGAGGCGCTGGGCTTTCTGCAGGCCGTGCACAGGCCAGCCGGCCTCCAAGACCATGCCTTCGCAGGCCCAAACAGGAAGAGCAATCTCCGAGCCAACGGGATAATCAGCAGCCTTGGAGGGCCAGCCTGGGGCCAGATGGCGACATGTGGTGTGTGAGTCCGTGAGCTACGGCCAGTGGGCCAAGTGACCAACGGATTGCACGGTCCTGGAGACTCTCTAGGGTAAGGACACATGCCGTACCAGGGCGTGGGGGCCGGCTGCGGCCAGACACCGGAGAGCACCAGATGGGAAGGAGGAGGCGGGGGCGTGGGCATCGGCTCCGGGAGGCCGGGGCCATCTGCGTGTCCTCTGGCCGGCTGGGTCAGGCACAGCTCTCAGGGTGACCGTGGCCCCAGACTTCCAGGCGGCTAAAGCTTAGAGTCCCGCACAACCTCACGGTCTGACCAGAGGTGTTTAGGAAATCAGCCTGTGTCGATGAGCAGACAGGAGACAGCCGTGGCCTGTCGGTGGCCCTGGGGATCCTAGCAGTGTGCCCCGTGGGTGCTCCGGCCAGCGCGGGGTTTCCGGAGGCAGGGGCACCAGCCACCAGGACCCCTGACGGTGCGGGATGCAGACCCGGGGGGGCCGGGCCTTGCTGGACGCCCTCCTCGGCTCTGTGCCCAGCGCAGGGCGGGCACCAGCTCCAGAATGTAGCCCACCCACGTGTCTTCAACACCATCAATTCAGCCAGGAGAGTCCTTTCTGGTGTTCCTTATGCTAACTGGAGAGCTGCCGATTCCCCCGGAGATCTCCGCAGATAGCCCCGCTCTCGTTAGCAGTTAGCGGGCCGCGGGGCTGAAGGCGGCGAGGCCCTCCATGGAGGGTTCTGTGCTGTTCGGCCCCCAGAGCTGATGCCGGGAGCACCTCTTCTCCCCCAGGCTGGGTGCTCGTCCTGGGCAGCGGGCAGTCTCGGTGCCGGAGAAGCACACATTGAAAGCAGATTACAGTCCGTGTGGAGCAGCAGGAAGATTCCAGAAATGCCGGCAACGTTTTGGCCGTCATTATCACTGGTCTCCGTTTCCGGAGTGGAGGGTGTGGGCCTCTCCCCGGCTCTGTCTGTCGCCCCATCCTTGGCCCCTCTCCGCCTAGGTGGCCAGGAGGACTGCTCCGAACGCTCTCTGGGACAAGGCCTCGGGGCTGTCTGTCCTCGGGGGCAGTGCCGGCCTCTCGGCCAGCAGGGCATCTGCTCCCATGGCTTCAAGCCTCCGGGTGGACTTCAAGGGGAGCCTCTGCCCCTACAGCCACTCCTGCCCTTTGGTCGGGCTGCGTCCGTGGCACCCGCCAGCTTTCTATTTACCACGGTGCGGGGGGGACGGCCTGTTACAGAGGGGCAGGTGTACGGGTCCGGGGCCCCACAAGGACCCCGGTCTCTTGCCGTGACATGCTTCCCTGCAAGGACAGGGGTGAGGGCTCAACGGCTGCCATGGGGGGAGCCCTGGGCACTACCCCTGGGGCGAGGGCTGGTGTGTCACAGCTGGTGTGGCTGTGGTGGGGTCCAGCCCAGGTGGCTGCGCGGGGACCCACACCCCGGCCTTTGCGGACCCCTGTGTGCCCCAGGCGCTCCCTCAGGTGAAATCTGCTGTGACTGGTCTGTTCTCACGTTGGATTCCGCATACTTTTCACATTCTAAAATTTTTTTTTTTAACGTTTATTTATTTTTGAGAGAGAGACCGAGTGTGAGCTGGGGAGGGGCAGAGAGAGAGAGAGGCACAGAATCTGAAGCAGGCTCCAGGCTCTGAGCTGTCAGCACAGAGCCCGACGCGGGGCTCGAACCCACGAACCGCGAGATCATGACCTGAGCCGAAGTTGGACGCTCAGCCGACTGAGTCCCCCAGGCGCCCCCCACATTCTAACTTCACTGAAGCTGGGGAGCTTCTTACAACAGACACGCCGCCTTGCCTCCTCTGCCCCCACCCCCACCCAGTAACTGGTTTTAACACTGACGGCTCATGTCACCCTGCTGGTGGCTTGGGACCGCGGGGGCAGAGCACCATTGTTCGTAGGCGCGGTTACCGCAGACCCTTTCCCCCATTTCCGCCCCCCACACCAGCTCTCCAGAGAGCGGTCACCAGAGAGCAGGATGGGATGGCTGGTGCCATAGCAGCCATCTTGCATCAGCGAGGCGAAGCTCTAGAAAACTACAGAGACTTTGGTGATGAGGGCATTGACCTGTTAAACCCCAGACAGCGACCGTCTATCTCCGGATTCTCACGATGCGACTTTTTATAAAAACTCTATTTGTTTAAGCACTTCCAGGTTGCTCCCCACCGCTAACTTGCAGCGGAGCACATTTCTTTCTGGTACTTGTGGAAACCAGATAGGAGGTGGCTCGATTTCATCGGCTCCTCTGGAGGAGATCATTGCACATTTCAGAGCCGGTCTTATTTTCACGACTTCGCATGAGTCCCCAACTGCAAACACGTTTTCTAAGACAAGGGCAGCCTGGCCGGGTCCTAGAGTCCCAGGGCACAGAGACTCAACCCCGACAGGTGCCAATGCCCTCCAGACGTTGGAGATGGCGCAGTGTGGCCAGGACCGCACAAGCTGGGTGCGAGGGGGAAGTGAGGAGTGGCCACGGACTCTGGCGGGAGCCCCTCCTGGCCTTGGTTCCATGCGTCCCTCAGTGCTGCAGGCACGGCCCGGGCCCCAGGCCAGGAACCAGCATGGAGGTCTTGTATTGTTGACAGCTGGCAGGCTCTTGGAGAACATCTGGTCCAGCGTCTCCCTCTTCTCTAGAAAGTGAGGCCCAGAGAGGTCCAGGAGACAAAGCTGGCGAATGGAAGGCTGTGACCTTTTCAACACCTCCCCCTCTGGCCCCTCAGGGAGCCAGCAGACTCTGGGCTGAGACATTCTGTGCCATTCCAGAAGCCACCGGAGCCGGGATCCTGTTGGGGGAAACGCCTGTGACAGCAGGGATGGGGTGGGAGCGGGGGGGAAGCCGGGAGAGCCATGCGGTGCCCCTGCAGACCTGAGTCCAAGTGAAGGGGTTGGGGACAGCAAGGGGAAGCTTCGGCCAGGCCCCAGGAAGGCCCTCAGGCATGCTTGGCTGGCTTAAGAATGCTGGGTCACTCAGGGATGTGCCTGCCTCCGTATCCCCTCCATGCTCCTGCGTGGGGCCCCGGGGAACCCACAGGAAGTGCGTGTGTTCTTGCACAGGGTCTCGGCGAGGCCGTCGCGGCCGGTGGCCCCTCGGCTCCCGGAGACAGAGGCTGACATCACAGCCGCAGGCAGCGCCTTACAACCCCCGGTGCCAGCCCTGCCCCCGGGGTTCGTGGCTCGGTGGCCTTGCTCGCACAGCGTGTGAACACAGCTCTGTCCGCAGAGTAGACGTGTGTACCCGTGTGCTTTCTCTCCACAAGCGCCCTGTCCTTTCACTGCCTTGCCGGGTCCAGGAGCCAAGCCCTTGACGGGACTGCATGTCCCCGTCACCTGTCTTGCACTAGCTGCTGTTTTTTTCATGTGCTGTGCCCGCGCTGGCTTGCGTCACTGCCCGGCTCCCGCGGCTGTCTCTGCAGTCCCTGCTCTGACTGCAAGGTGCGTGGGGGCGGGGACTTGGCTGGTTCTCTGCTGTGTCCCTGGAACTTTGGACAGCACCTGGCACACAGAAAGTGCGCACGGAACGCATGACGGACGAATGAATGAGTGAATACATGAACGAAGGAATGGACAATGGAGGAAGGGAAAGCAGCCGAGGGCGGGAGGGGTTCTCAGAAACTTCCACCAAGAGGACGGGACCCTGGAGACAGTACGGGTCACCCGCTTTCTCCTCGGACTGTGACCTGTCTTCCGCTGTGACTCAGGCCCCTCTGCTCCCGGCCCTGCAGGCGCTAAACGTCCAGTCCTGTGCCGCGGCTCGCCAACAAGGACACGAGACCGGGGTGTCCTGCCAGGGATCGTGCGTCCTGCCTCGCCTCCCGTCTGGCCCTCCCGCCCCGGGCTGTGGGCAAATGCCTCCATACCGCTTTTTAATGGCCTGCTTTGTTCGCCTGGCTTTGCCCTTGCAGCCAGCCGGCCAGGCCGCTAAGCGGCCACATGTCGGTCATTAAGGCAGCAGGTCACCCGTGGAGCTGGACGGCCTCCGGCCACCCTGGGGGAGGCCCGCCTGACACCGGCGCGGGCCCGTTTCCGGGAGGAGGCGGTGCTGGGGGCACAGGAGCGTCCCGTCGCCGCATTTCCCGCTGCAAGTTCACTCAACCGTGGCACCGCCCAGGAGTGCCACGAGGAGCCCCACGGGTGCTGTTGTGCTTGTGAGGCGGAGCCCGGACGGAGCTGGAGGGAAGGGAGCTGAGGGGTGCCTGCTCCCCCTCCGCAGCCGTCCTGACCGTCACTCCGGGCAGCGTCACCGGGAGGCGCAGGCAGGTGCCCGCACGGCCACGGGCCAGGCCTGCCCCTGCGTCCACTGGCATCGCGCGGGGATGGTGACCCTGGAATGCCGACCTACTTGGGGCAGGAGGCGGGTCTGCCCACACACCAGGGTCAGGCAGGAGCTGCCCAGCACCCAGATTCCGGGGCCACATCCCATGACCCTGCAGAGGCCCGGGGGGCGGGGGGGGGGGGCTGCACCTTCCCCGTTATTTTCTGTAACTTCCCGGGACTGACCTGTAGGGGGCTGGGAGAGGGGCAGCTCCAGGCAGGGGTGCGGCGGTACTCAGGCCTCACTCTCGGGCAAGGGTCCCTGCTGCTGGTGCCCTTCTGAGCTCCTCAGCTGTCTAAGCCGCTTTGAGGAGCGGGGGACCACTGCAGTCCAGAGGCACAGGGAAGTTAGGCAACTTTTCCAAGGTCACACAGGAGCTGGATTAGAGGCCCAGAGCCCTGGCCCCAGAGTGCATCCCTCGTCACTACACGCACTGCCTGTGCAGCAAGCACGGCGATATGACGGGCAGTGACAGGTGCAGCTCTAGATGGGAGGGTCAGGGAGGACTGCTCGGAGGGGGCGACAGAGCACAGAAGCCTCCAGCCCCTAAGCCCCTCTCTAGCCAGAGAACCTGGGCACCCGCTACTCAACAGCGGACAGGCCCTCAGAGAGCCCCCACGGCGACAGCACCACGGGGAAAGGACAAGCTTTGGGGAGGGGGGCGCCCCGGGAGGCTGCCCTGGGATGAACCCTGGGCCGTGAGCTCAGCCTGGGGCTCGATCCTGGACATCCTCTTCCCGAGGACAAGTTGACCACATCCGTTGTCGGCACTGGCCGGGCCGTGCGTGCTGTCCCAGGCTGCCCCCCCCCCCAAAAAAAAGATCTGCACACTGGGGGGAGGGACAGGGGGCCCTGCTAAGCCACCCAAACAAACAGAATAAAACAAACTCTGATCGTCCCCTTCTCCCACCTGGAGTGACCACTGTCCGTGCCCCTTGTGCCTGGACACAAATCTTTCAAGCCACGGAGCCTCCAGCCCCTAGTTTGTGTGAATGTCCTGATTTGGCCACGGCCAAGTGCCACCCACTAGGGGCTTAAACCGGAATCTATTCGGTGACAGTCTGGAGGCCGGAAGTCAGATCAAAGCGTCAGGCCTGCTCTCCCCGCTGAGGCTCAGACAGACGGTCTTCTCTGCCTCTGTTGGAGCCTGGTGGCTGTCAGCGTTCCTGGCCGGGGGCCTCCCAGACCACGTGGCCCCTCCCTCTGTCTCCATATAAGGGCACGTGGGAGGGGCAGTGCCAGGAGCCCCAGCCGTCATGGAGCTGAGACCCTGACCTGTGTCCCCCCAGCCCCTGCTGCCTCCCAGGGAAGGGCAGACCCTCCCCCACCCGGTGAGCTGGGGCTGAGACAGAGCGTTTGGTCCCCAGCAGCGTCCCCGGATGTCCCTGTCTGGCTACAGGCTCCGGGGCACTCAGTCAGCGGTCAGGGTCCCTCCCGGCACAGGGACACGGCACGCTGCCTCTGGTCAGGCCACGAATTCAACGGGAAGCAAGCTGAGGGGTCACAGGTCCCCATTCCCACAGCTCGGCGGGCCTCAGGGCACTCCCACCTGTGTCCCCATGGCCCCTGTGCTCCAAGCCTGTGAGCCGGGCCCCATCTCACTTGGGTGCCTCCCCTCCCTCTCGGCACGACCGTGTGTGCACGTGTATGCATGTTTCTGCACGTGTGTGTGGGCAGGTGCCCAAGGCCCAACCATCCCCTCCTCCACGGGTGGACCTGCCCTCTCCCCCAGGCGGGGCTCTGAGGTTCCAGATACTTCCTTGTACACCCTGGGAGGGAGGGTGCACCCAGGGTTACACAGGCATGCACACACGTGGACACACACACACACACACACACACTTGGCCGGGCGATCGGAGCCACCGGCTCTCCTTGACCGCAGTCCCAGGCTCAGACAGGGGTCCGGCCGTCCGTGCCGCGTGCTCCTCTGGACAGGCACCTGGGACGCGAACGTGCGGGACTCTGCAAAGTGTTAGGAGGTCTCTGCACCCCCTTGGGGCTTCCCCGCCCCGTGCCTGCACCTTGCGGACGGTGCTGAGTATCGCCGCGGTCTCCGAGTCCGGGGGGCCCGGGAGGGGCCCTCAGAGCCCCTCTCAGCCCCTTCACCCAGGGCTTTTGTACCAAAGGGGCCTCGTTCTGGACTCGCCGCTGCCTCCGCGTGGGCCGGGAGAGTGTGAGTCCCCACGCACGCTGACGTCAGCCTGGCTTTCCGGACAGGAAGCCTGGAGCCGGCATCGGGAGAGTGTGTCACAGGCCCGGCCACTGCTGGTACCTGGAGCCCACAGCGCTGAGCGGGGGGTGGCCGGCGTTGCCCCTTTGCCCAACGGAACTCTCGGGGCCGCCGCCCTGCCCTCCCCTGGCGGGCAGCACGCGTTCTGGTTCAGCCAGAGCCGGGGTGACCTGGGGTGACCGGCCCCTCCCTCTCCCCAGGGACCAAGATGGGGTCAGCATCGGGCCACGCAGGGCAGGGAGCTACCCTGTCCACCCCCCGATGGCGAGTCTGGCTTCAAGTAGGTGCTCAACTAAGATCCTGGGCCCCGAGGAACCTTCTGGAACCACCAACTGGGTGTGTGGCCTGTCTCCTACACACTGCTCCATTATTCTTGGGAACTCACAGGACGTTGCTGTGGACAGACCTGTGTTCAGATCCCACCCTGTTCTCTTGGGAAGTCCCCACTTTGAGGGCCCAGGAGTCGGTGGGGTGAACGTCCTCAGCAGGGCAGTTTCTAAGCCCAGATACCAAGGAGAGGGAGCAGGCACTTATTGGAGTGAGTTTGGGGTGGTGGGTGGGTTTCAGGCCCTGGGCGTTCTAGCTCCCAGTGGCCGTCTCCCTGCAACCACAGGCTCTGGGAACTCTGGGCCCCTCTGACCTTGAGGTTAACCGGAAGCCCGTCGCCCAGGGGCCGGTCCATGCGGATTCCTGGGCTCTGCCCAGGCAGATCTGGGGGCAGGGCCCAGCCAGCTGCATTTTTAATAAGATGCCGGGTTTTGCGGGGCCTCTGGGGCCTGTGTCGCGGTCTCAGGCTTGGACCCCGGCCGCTGGGCACCAGCTCGTCAGCTCAGTGTTGCTGAGCTCGTTTCCTTTCTGCAAAGTGTCGTTTATGTCCACACTCACGCGTAGAGCTCTGGCTAGAATGCTGGGGCTGTGGCGGGTATCAGACAAATCCCACTAACAGCCACGCAGCCAATGTGGGAAACCATGCAGAGCACAAGTAAAAATTACCCTCAGTTCTACCCTCCAGTGTGTTTTCTTCCAGCTGACATGATATCATAGAACATCACATCACATAATCACAAATTGGGATCACACTAACGTCCTTTGTCACTGTCCTTTAGGAAATTTGGATCGTTCTCAATTTTCTCCTCTCCCACATTTAGAACCATGGTAGTTATTACGGTGTGAAAGAGTCTGTGCATTTGCAAGATAATTTCCTGAGGCTAAATTTCCAGTCGAGCTCCGCGGATGTCTTCGGGTCCCCCTGCTGCTTTCCAGCACTGTCTGTCCCCTCTCCCAGGCCCGCTGTGTGGCGTCCCAGTCACCGTAGAGCGGGGCACTGAGCCAGGAAGGGTCAAGCTCCGGGAATTCTTTTGGAGTGGCTGTCCGCCTCCAAAGCCGGTTTGCAGAGTCACCGAGCCGCCTGCCTGCTGTGCCGTCCTTGCTGGGAGAAGCCGCGTGGGACCCGGGACAGAACACAGGAGCCAGCGGGCAGTGACAGAGGGGGCTGGGAGTGCGGAGTCCGCTGGTCCCGGGCACAGGCTGGTCCTTGGCCTGCGCGGCTCGAGTCGGGATAAAAGGAGGGTGTTTGTGGCCCAGGCGTCCGGAAGCCCCGGCCACTGCTCCTCCGGGCCGCACGGTCTCTGTGTGAAGTCTCCACCTCGTGACCTCTGCCCCGGGTTTACCCGGGTCCTTCTGGGTCAGGAAGTCGTCCCCGGAGCTGTGAGCAGCTGGCGGCCTGCGGAGCAGGGATGCAAACGGGGGCAGTGGCTTCGTGTGCGCAAACCGAGGAGAGAGCCCCGGGGACCAGGCCTTCCTACTGTGCTCACCAAAACCACCCAGGACCACCAGCCGCCGGAGAGGCAGCGCCCTCCCCGCGCCCAGCCTCCCCCTCGTTCCACCGCGAGAATGTTCACACGTACAGGAAGTAGGAGAGCGAAAAACTCCTCGTCTCCCTCGAGAGATGAACGATTCCTGCTCTTCTTCTGGGTTTGCTCTGTTGTTTGAGTTGTATGTGAAATACGTTCCAGGCATTGTGCGCATCACAGCATCTCTGCACGGATGTTTCGGACACACCTCTGCCGGGAGCACACGGCCCCTTCCGCGGCCTCTGCCCGGTCGGTGGGCACACCAGCCACACGGCGGTTTCCCGGACGCCGTCCGGACCAGCTCCTCCATGGTTTGTCAGAGCGACGATACAATTCCCCACTCGGCATTTGCTTGTTGGGTCTTTTCCATTTCTTTCTTTCTTCTTTAAATTATTATTTTTTTCAACGTTTTTATTTATTTTTGGCACAGAGAGAGACAGGGCATGAACGGGGGAGGGGCAGAGAGAGAGGGAGACACAGAGTCGGAAGCAGGCTCCAGGCTCTGAGCTGTCGGCACAGAGCCCGACGCGGGGCTCGAACTCGCGGACCGCGAGATCGTGACCTGGCTGAAGTCGGACACTTAACCGACTGCGCCACCCAGGCGTCCCATAAACATTTTTGCATGATGTTCCCAGACATAGATATCATTGTTAAAGTTCGACATTGATGCTTCAGGGTTGTTTCTTTTTTTCCAATTAATAGATGTATTTTGATTTTTTAAAAAAATTTTTTTTCAACGTTTATTTATTTTTGGGACAGAGAGAGACAGAGCGTGAACGGGGGGAGGGGCAGAGAGAGAGGGAGACACAGAATCGGAAACAGGCTCCAGGCTCTGAGCCATCAGCCCAGAGCCCGACGCGGGGCTCGAACTCCCGGACCGTGAGATCGTGACCTGGCTGAAGTCGGACGCTCAACCGACTGCACCACCCAGGTGCCCCTTTTAAATTATTTTTTTAATGCTTATTTATTTTGAGAGAGAGAGAGACAGAGCACGAATGGGGCAGGGGCAGAGAGAGAGACACACACACACAGGCAGAATCGGAAGCAGGCTCCAGGCTCTGAGCTGTCAGCACAGAGCCCGATGCGGGGTTCGAACTCATGAACCAGGACATCATGACCCGAGCCGAAGTCGCATGTTTAACTGAGCCACCCAGGCGCCCCAGGTCTGTTCCATTTCTTGTCATCTGGAACGGCCCTCCCTCTGCTTCTCCCGGGCCGAGGCCTGTTCGAGAAAGTCCACCCCAGAGTCCCTTGCTCAGATGTCTCTTCTTGTCCTCGATGACATTTCACTGTCCTCCCCCTCCCTTTCCCTGTGATTCCCCGTAATTGAGGACTTAGATCTGAAGGCTCCATTGCCTCCAGGCTCACCTGGCTTGGGCCAAAACTTCCCCAGCAGGGCTGTGTGGCCCGGAGGCCACGGGACGCCCTGCCCCGAGCAGGGGTGGAGCCGGGTCTCTCCCCGGCAGAGCCGCAGCCCGCAGCATTCATGTAATTACTTGTTGGCATTATCTTAGAAAATACAAAAAAAATCTCAAATAACGATGTCAGAGTTAGTATTAACAGTAAGACTTACCGAATGATATTTATAATTTCTTTATCATCTTTTGTCCTTAAAAAAATCCCATTGAAAACAATCTAAATACTGTAATACAATCTAAAGAACATAAATTTATATAAATTGGTTGTTTTCTTTTTGTAAGGATACTTTCTTTTTCAGTTTAAGCTTTTGAATACGAAAACATTTACATAGTTCTCTTTCTTTCTTTCTTTCTCTATTTATTTTTGAGAGAGAGAGAGAGAGAGAGAGAGAGCATAATAAGCCAAGCAGGGGCAGAGAGAGACACACGAAATCTGAAGTAGGTTCCAGGCTCCCAGCTGTCAGCACAGAGCCCGAGGCGGGGCTCAAACTCATGAACCGTGAGATCATGACCTGAGCTCAAGTCAGACACTTAACTGACTGAGCCACCCAGGAGCCCACAACATTTACATAGTTCTGAAGTCAAACACTGTGAGATCATGGGAAACATTTGTACCGGTCTCTGCCCCCGTCCCCGGCACAGAGCTCCCGAGGGCCCCGTAATTTTCTAGGTCACAAGGGCACTGGGAGCATCTTTTGGGCTAATGAGGTGACTCAGTGGGCTCCTGGATCGGTCCTGGGTCTTTCTGGGGAACTGAAGCTCGGAACTTTCAGCCCCGACCCCCAATTCTCCGGGAAGGGGGAGGGGCCGGGTATGGAGGTGATGAGCCGCCTCACTCCTGCGTGAGGCAGCCCCGCAAATCCCAGCAGGTGGGGCCCAGAGAGCTGCCAGGCGGGTGCACACGTCCCCGCCGAGAGGGTGACGCACCCCGAGTCTGCGGGACAGAAGGTCCTGTGTTCAGGACCCTCCGGGATCCGCCGTACCCACCCCTCCATCCGACTGCTCATCTGCAACTTTGTCCCCTCCTTTGTCACACGATGACCCGGTGACCGTGTTTCCTGGAGATCTGGGAGCCGCTCTAGCAAACTGATGGAAGCCCAGGAGGGTCGTGGGAACCCTGGGTGTAGCCCGTGGTCAGAAGTGGTGGGTCCGCTGGGCCCTGCTGATCGTGATTGGCACCTGAAGGGGGGGTGTCGGGGGTGACAGGGGTAGGGTGTCGTGGGACTCAGCCCCTAACCTGCGGGATCCGACGCTGTCTCTGGGTGGATGGTGCCAGAATTGAGTTAAATTGTAGGACACCCGGCTGGTGTTGCGGAGGATTGCTTGCGGTGGGGACCAAAGCCCCCACGTGCGGTGACGGAAGCATCAGGGCCAAGTGTTCTGAGCGGTGAGGGAGACAGGAGGAGGGCTGGGTGGGTTTTCTAACGCACACCTTATCGCAAAGTTTCACTGCCCTGCTTCACTCCGCTTACCCCGCGATCACCATTTTTATCGGTTTCTGATCGATCACTCCAGGGCTCGTATCTTTTGCAAATATAAATAAACACGCACATATTCCTATTTTTACCTTTTATTGCACCAAAGACAGCACACTGCCTACTGCACCCAGCTTTATCCACTTGACAGTGTGTCTGGAGACGGCTCCTCACCGCTCCCTGGAGGGGGGAGGATGGGCCCAGGACGGGGGAGCCCAGCCGGCTGGAAGGGGGCCAAGCGCTGAAGGCCCAGAGCTTCTAGGGGAGCTGGTCGTTGGAAGGCAGGGCCGGGAAGGATACAGGCTGTGCTCCAAGGTCGATCCCAGCCGGCCTGAAACATCTCACGGTTCAGATGCGGTTTCCTCATCTGTGTGGGACTGTGGGACGATGGAGTGGGTTGAATAGGGTTCCCCCAAACTCACATCCGCCTGGAACATCGCAATGTGACCTTATAGGGAAATAGGTCTTTGCAGACGTAATCAAGCGGAGGTGAGGTCCTAGCGGTGAGCGTGGGCCCTAACTCCGACGGCTGGTGTCTTTATAAGAGGAGGACTCACAGACACACAGGGAAGAGGCCAGGTGGCGATGGAGGCAGGGACTGAGGTGATGTGACCCAAGCCTGAGAACATCACGGCTGACGTGTGGGGCCCACACTCCAGCCTCCAGAACGCTGAGTGAGGGTGTCCCTTGTTGGCTCACTTAGGTCCTGCGGCCCAGCCCCGTGACAGAGACGGGCTCGTCTCTGAGGTCACTTTCTGCTCTGGACCCAGAGGACTATTCCAAATTAAGTGGCACTTGAATCCCAGAAACAGGCATCCGGAGCCCTGCGCCCACGGAGGCCGCCCGGCACAATCCTCTCCCTCAACGCAGCTAATCAGTCAGGCAAGAACAGCGACTGTAAACAGACATTAAAATATTCCCAATTACGTATGCATCTCCCGGGCAAAATTACATTTCCATAAACGCTGCAGAAACGGCTCAGAGAATGTGACCAGCGGGGCCAGCCTGGGAAGCAGGGTGGGGACACCCACCAGACCCAGGCCCGCCCGGCCAGCCCCAGCCCCTCCCAGACCCTCGGTACCTCTGTGCTGGTGGGATGGACATTCCGTCCCGGGGTCCCCGTCACCCCAGACTCAGCCGTTCAAGGCCGGACTCACCTTGTCTCCCCGGAGCCTCACGCACTCTTCCCAACGGTGGGCCAAAGTCCCCTCCGTGTGCGCGTTCCTCTGGGTCAGCCCCGAGGCCGCCTCGGACACCCGCCTTCGGCTCGTCGAGCCACCAACACCACTACTGCCGTGGGAAGGTTGCTCACCGCCCCGCCCTCGCCCTGCTTGATCGCACACCTGCCCCCTGCGTCCACTGGCTCTGGACACCCTGGGGATTCAGCCCCGGGCCTGCAGGCGTGTGCTGTCACCCAGGCACGCGTGGCCCTCTGTCCACGGGAGTCACGGAACTAGCCTGGACAGGGTCCGTGTCAGCAGCCGGCCCAGCGCATCTGGTCGCTGCCAATGGAGGAGCTGGAGAGAGGAAAGGCCCTTCTCCCGCGCTGGACGCTGCCTGGTGCATCACGGTCCCTGAGTGGAGCCGGAGGAGGCGAGCTGCCGGGGGGGGGGTTCTGCCCCCCACCCCCAGGCGCAGAAACCTAGGAGCGCTATTTCCCGCCAGCAGGATGGGCCCTGGCCGGCGAGGGGCACCGGCCACCTACTCCATTTGCCCACACACGTTCGGTCTGCTCGCCTGTGGCTGGCTCCCTCCTAGATGTCCCCAGAGGTGCGTGGCTGGGGGAGTTGGGGGAGGGGAGACACGTGGGGGTGTGCGTCTAGAGGACGAGCGGTGCCCTTCCCTGCAGGGGCTCGCAGACCTGCCCAGGTCGTCACCACTCTCACGGGAATTCTTGGGACTCGTGGTTTGGACATATTTTATGCTGCTGTTGGTTCTAGTTATTGATTCTTTGATAGCGGTCCGTTCTGGTTGCTTGCAAGGATTCTCTAGGAACCCGCTCAGCGGGGCCAGGGGAAGTGGCAGTCTGTCCACGCTCAGGGCCCCACGTGGCCGCAGCGAAGGAGGGAGCGGAAAGACTCTGGGTGTAGAGAAGGCGCCAGCAAACCCACTTCTCCCCCAGGATGGCCAGACGTTGGGAGCCTGCCCTGCCCCTTCTCAGAGCCCACCCTCCACCCAGTTCACCCCGCGCTGGGCTCAGTTGACAGCTTCTTCCCCCGATGCAGCTTCTGCAAATCAGTCTGTGAGGTCTTTTCCAGGCCCTAGAGATCTCCCCAGAGAGTTCCAGAGAGTTCTAGGGCCCCAGCATTCCCCACATGGCCCCAGCATTCCCCACATGGTCGGGTTCAAGGTGAAAACTCAGGGTACAGCAGACAGTCCCCTTGGGTTTTTTGCTTGAACGCTTTCTCTTTTCAGAATCCCCGTTCTCTGGGCCTTGAACCCAGACCTTTCTTTTCAGAGAGAGTGTTTTTGCCCTCTACGATCTGGGCCTGGGTTTGCCTTTGCCACATGCCTCCCCCAGGGCATGCTGCCTCCCCAGGCCACGCTGCCTCCCCAGGCCACGCTGCCCCCCCCAGGCCACGCTGCCCCTCCAGGCCGCGCTGCCCCCCCAGGCTGTGCTGCCCCCCCAGGCTGCGCTGTCCCCCCAGGCCGTGCTGCCCCCCCCAGGCCACATTGCCCCCCCCCCCACCATGCTGCCTCCCCCAGGTGACCACAGGCTGGGTCCGGCCTCTCCCATCTCACACCATGTGTGGGCAGGTATGAAGCTCTGGGGGTCATGTGTTTACCTCTAGTAAGGTGAGGGCATGATGAGATGGGCGGTGGTTCATCTCTCTGCAGCCGAAGCCTGACTTCTTTGTTGCTCTCTGACGTCACCAGGACCCGCCCCTGTGCTGCCTGCTGTATGCTCTGCAGGCTCTCCCCGGACCCATTGCTGGCCCACCGGCCTGACCCTCGGGGAGATGTGGCAGGTGCTGGGGGTGGGGAGAGGGAAGCCGGGAGGCTCAGACTGAGACTGCCCTGACGACACGGCGATCTGTCTACCAAGCTCTGTGATGGGCAGTGGCGGGGGATGGGGAGACAGCTGCGGAGGAAAGAAAACTCATCCTCTGCCTCTGCCGGGGTCCCATCTAGCAGGGAGGTGAGATGATCACTCAGGGGGCGATGATGCCAGTGCCATAAACACAGCTGCCCCAGTGGTGGAGCCTGTCAGCAGCAGGGTTCGGATTTTTGGAGGCCAGGCCAGTGTGGGCAGTTCCAGAAGGAGCCCAGGGAGGAGGTGAGTTTGCACATGTATGTGCCCAAACCCGAGATCCCCTTCCCCGCTTTTAAGAGCCAGGAAGGCTCTATCTTCCCGGTACCTTACCGTTGCTTTGCTCCCCGTAAGCGTCTAGAGAACCCCGTTTCAATACATTGAGAATTACACTGTTCAGTTGCACAGAAGATTCCTTTGGTTACAAGGGACGGGCCCCAGGCGAAGCTCGTTTCAGGAACGAAGAGTTTTCTGGTTCACTCGACAGGAGAGTGTACAAGGCAGCTAACTTTTAGGCACGGCCGCAGCTCAAAGACACCACCGGGCAGCATCTTACTCAGACTCTAACCTTGATTTCACTTGCCTTTGCTCTCGGGTGAAGGTGGCCCCAGAGCTCTAGGCCTAGGGGGTCCTCAGGACTCCCCACTTGGAGGACCAGGGTCATTCTGCCTTCACCATTCCAGCAAAACCCTGAGCGTCGTTTTGATTGTTTGGACTTGGGTCACCACGGGCATCCCTTAACTGGTTTCTGGGGGTAGGGGCGTGCAGTTCTCTCTTTGGCTGGCCTTGGGTCGCGTGACTGCGGCCAGCCCATGTGACCACTCTGGGGATGGCGAGGCTGTAAGCCAGCAACAGAAGCCATCATGAGGGTAAAGCTTGGGCAAGGAAATTTCACTAAAGGGAAGCAAAGGGATTTTGTTCCCAAGACGAAGAGGAAATTGTATCTGGGAAGTTGAAAGCACCAGTGCTTGGCAGTCCGGGGAGAGATTTCCTGCCTCCACTCCCAGCTGATAGTGCCCCTCGGGGCCCTTACACCTCATGTCGGGAGCACCCCGACTTTCTCATGCCTGGTGGGGCGGGGGTCACCCAGAGGTCACAGTGCTAGGGACACAGTAGGTTCTCCACAAACGTGTGGGGCGCAGAAGCATCCAGTAGGCACTTGCAACCAGGCAAATCATGAATCCTCCTGTCTCGTAGCATCCGGGTCGCGTCCCTCACTTTGCGGAGGGTCCCTGTGTGGGCGTGAGACAGGTGGACGGAGGCAGAGGGGCGTGAGCAGGTCAGCCCTCAAAGGGCCATTCCCGCCCCTCCTGCGGGGGTGCGGTGCCCTCTGGGGGCCTAGCCCCGGAGACCCCCAGGATGCGAGTTATCTAAAACACTTCCCCCTCTCCGCTCACATCAGTTGCAGGTCAGGATCCGTTTGACGCTAATGGAAAATCTGCCGTGTGACTTGTGGAGCGGCCCGGGCCATCGGGCGTGTGACAGTGAACAGGCCAGGCTGAGCTGCGACTCCCCAGAGAGGGCTGGGAGGGGGCACACTCGGGCCCGTCACTCCCACGAGGTTGGCCTTCGGGCTCCGGGACGAGGGCCACGGCTCTCTCGGGAGAACACGGAAGGCGGTGGCAGGCAGGCCCTCCTGGCTTGGAGGGGGTCAGCCCTCGGCTGGCCCGGGCTTGGCCTGGCCGGTGGGAATGATCCCAGAATTCCAGGCATTTGCCCCGGGAACAGCTGCAGGGACAGCCTGGGGCCTCAGTGCTCCGCCCCCACCCCAGAGCCCCCTCCCCTCCCCCAGCCTGTCCACGCTCAGCTGCTCGGGGAAACCTGGCAGCAGGAGGTGCTGGGAGATGTGAGATCCGAGGAGGGAAAAACCTGTTTCTCAGCCAGCCCTTCAAACGGAAACCAGTCCTCAAACCCTGAGAGCTGGGGCTTTCTTCTTTGCAGAGCTGTCTGCTTTCTGGGTTGCCAGGGGCCTGGCTGGGGCTGGAAATAGAAATGCATTCCGTGCATTCATTCACTTAGCAAATATTTACTAAGCACCTCCCATGGGCCGGGCCTGGGCCAGGCGCTGCGTCCTCTCCTCCCCCTCATCGTATGTCGGCGAGCAAAACAGACAGACCTGGGCCTGTATGGAATTAGTGCCCGCGTGTGGGACGACAGGAAAAAAGCAAAAAAGAGAACACGGGCCTAAAGTAGTAGATTCAAAGGCGCTAAGTGCTGAGGAAAAAGCAGGGCAGGCCGAGCGGGGCGGCCTGGGGCCCGTGGTCGCCCTTCTGCTCAGGCTGGTGCAGCGAGGCCGCGCGGGGGCTGTGAGCGGAGGGGAGACCCCTCGGCGCGTGTTCTCAGGCTCCGTCGGCCGCCGCGTGGACGACAGATGGTGGCGGGGGCGGCAGGGAACCCAGTGGGAGGGTGTTGCGTGATCCAGGGGTGATCCGGCGAGGCGGTCGAGGGGGCAGACGCCGGTGCGGGGTTTCCCGCGAACGAGCAGACCTTGGATCGGGTCCGCGACGACGTCCGTGGGGGATGCTGTAGGGGTGGGAGGCGGGAAGGGGCATCGCTCAGCCTACCAGAGGCTGGAGAGGCAGGTCCACCCGTCCGGGGTGTTGGGGGCAGGCATCGGGAGTCCCGGGGACGCTTCGCGGTTGGGACGGACACGTGTAGGTCTGAGACCTCCGCCACAGTCATGCAGCGCCACACTCTGTCCCTAGAGAGCCGGCCCCCAGGCGTGGGACAGGGCGCGACACCTTCTCTGGGCCGGGCCTGGCCCCTCCAAGCCCCTTCAAGAGCCCCCCACTGCCACGTGGGGACAGGGTCTCAGAGCGATGTTGCTTCTGTGGTCTGTGCGTGCGGGCGCGTGTTTGGGTTGGTTTAAAAAGTGACCGAGGGAACTCATGTGGAAAGAACCCAAGGTCAGGAAGGGCTCTGCCATGTGGACTTGGAGTGTGAGAGCCCAGCGCCCGGGGCCTCAGCGGGGGGGGGGGGGGGGGGGGGGGGGGGAGCAGCGTGCCGCAGCAGGGGGAAGGCTTGGACGCCCAGCCGGTGGCTGGCACGCTCTTCCCCGCGACTCACAGACCCACGTCCCTGCCGTGGGCGGAGAAGCTACTCATTGACCAGGAGGAGGGTGGAGGAGGGAGGCCGGAGGGGGTGGAGGGCGTGAAGAGGAAGTCAACATTGTCCGAGTGGGTGGGCATCTGGGGCGGGAGGAACCCTGTGGGGAGGACGGCATCCCCACCCCGGGAGACCGCTTCCTGCGAACGGCCTGCGGGAACCTTGGGAAGTAAGTAACCCGAATAAGAGGGCACAGGGGCCTCCACAGGTGTGACCGGTGCTCAGTGGCTCAGGGAGGGTCAAGGATGCGTCGATGGCCACCGTGAACGGGGGCTAGGTGGTGGGTTCACGGCCAACAGGACTATCCTGGCCAGGTGGTCGGGCCGGGCGGCCCTCACTCTGCCCGGGCAACCCGCCTGGACGGCCGCGGACGGGACGCGAGGTGACCGGTGTGGGGCTTCGAAAGGAAATCGACGCCGGACTCGTGACCTGACCGCAGCTAGCAACGTGCCGTGAGATGGCCCCGGACTCTAGAGGGGGGCTTACCTCGTCTCCGGCGCTGGGAACGTCATCATCACCGCCGTCGGCACAACCTCCGCGTCCTCCATCGTCACCTTCACCACCACCACATTAACGTCGTCAAATGTCTCCCGTTTGGGGGGTAATGACCGGCTATTTGCTCCCCCCAGGTACCCTCTTATCCGAGACAGGAACCCCCGTTCTTTCCACCCCAAGCTCTGCCCCGGGGAGCTGCCCGGCGGGTGGGTGACTTTGCCCACCTGACTCCCTCACCCTCTAGCTTCCGGCCGGGAGTTTCGGCCAAGCAGGAAGAGTAGAGGACGTCATACAAAGGAAAGCGTGTGGGGAGGGCTACGTTTTCTCCTTCACCCCCCGTGAGGAGAGGAGCTGCCATCAGGCCTGAGGCCCTGGCCCTCGCTCGGTAACAAACATCCTTCCCGGACCCCTTCGGCCTGGGGGTGGTCACAGCTGCCCCCCTCACGGGTCCACTGATGCTGCGGCGGCTCTGGTGGTTTCCCTCAACCCTGGCAGCACCTCCCAAAATGCTCTTTTCATGAACAAGCCTCTTTTCTCCCATAAGCGGGCCATCTGTTTCCTGCCTATTCTGAGAGACGCCCGCCTCGTGGCGTGCCAGGCGCCTCACATGCGGTCCCAGCGGCACCTGTACAAAGCCCCCAGCAAAGCATCTGGCAGCACCCGTGCCTGGGGCATCTGGGCTGAGTTCAGGGACACAGCCTGCCCCAGGGGGCCCCGGGGGCCTGGGAGACAGGCAGGGCCTCAGCCAGACGGAGCAGAGTCCAATTCCAGAAGCTGAGGTGGCGAGCAGGTGGGAGGGAGCCTGTTGGAATCAGGCCTGGGTGCAACGGGGATTTGCCCACGCCTGGGGGAGATCCAGAGTGGCCCCTGGAGCCTGGCCCGGCTGCCCCCGGGGTGCTGGGAGGCCCTGCTGGGTGGGGGGGGGGGAGGTGGTGGCGGGAAAGACAGACCCCTCTCGGTGGGGATACCGCGCCTCCCGCAACAGCGCTGGGTGGGGAGGTGCCAAGCCGCTCCTCTCTCCTCTGGGCTAAGGCCTCTCTCTCCGCTGACTTCCCTTCCTGCCCCTCTTCCCCTTTGCTCCCCCTGCCCCACCCAGGTCTGTGCTCCCTGAGGAGCTCCCGTTTTTCCCTCTCCTGCCACCAGGCCTCTGGCTCTGCCGCCAGCGGTCATGACCCTCGAAGGAGAGCCAGCCCTTGGCACAGGGTCACCAAGCCCAGTCCTCAGCCTCTCCTGTCCCCTGGAGTCTGGATGGCGGCCTAGAGGGGGCCGTCCGGCCCAGCCCATCTGGGGGTCTGCAGGAGTGGGACACGCTCTTTGCACATGTGGGACTTTGTCGTTTATCTGGGCCTGGCTCTTTCCCAGAGGGTCTTCATTCCTGAGCCTCGGGGACAACGGACTTATCAGAGTAGGGCCTCTGGCTCCCGGAGGAGGTGCGGTCTCAGGAAAGGCTGAAAACTGGCCTCACCAAACAGGTGAGGCCGTGGAGCCCATGCAGGCGGGAGAGGGGCTGACCGGGGTCAGGACTCTGTTCCCCTTCCTCTGGGCTCCAGGCCTCTTCCCCGGCCACCAGGCCCTGTTGGTTTCCTTCCAGGTCTGACCCTCGATGTAACTGTTACCCTCCCCAAGGCCCCTGCCGCCAAGCCTCCCCTCCCCCTCCTTCCTCTTTCTCTCCTTGGTGACGATAGTGACAGCACTAACCGAGAGCCCTGGCACCTGCTGGCCACCAGACCCGTGTAGCATTTGGGGGTGGCTCCCTTTCCTTGAGCACACCCCCCCACCGTGGAGGTCATGAATTAATGCCCCAGAGGGAGAGGTCCCAAGTACCCACGACAAAGCCACCGTGTCCCCAGAATCTCATGTTTTTACTTAAAGCAAAATTCATTCACATATGGTTTTCTCCTCGGTACAGATTGACACTTTACGATAAGTGCTCCCAGAAGGCTTTGCTCACCCCGCCCCAGAGCCTCCTGAGCTGAGCTTCCTGCTCTCAGAAGTTGCTGATGGCTCAAGGCATCGATGTCAGGGTGACCGAGTGACAGCGTGTCACCCGGCGGGCAGGCAGGGGAGCCAGACTCCGAGTCTGGTCTTGGCCAGCACAGGGCAGGGTGGGGACCCGGCTTCCCGAACAAAGGCCTGTTTACCAGGGCAGGAGGATGCCGGCCTCGGGCAAGCCAGGCCCTGCGGGATCCACCCACGGACTCACAATGGGCAGCTTGTGTCCCAGCCATCCGATCCTCCCGGGGCTACCCTGGGCCTGGCGCCGTGGACAAGGCAAGCGGGGGGTCGGGACGTGCAAGGAGGAACCTCTGTGTCCTTGGCCAGGCCAGATGCACGTGTGTGCCTGTGGGTCAGCTGAGACAGCATGGGCAGAGTAGTGGCCCCAAAGCTGTCCATGTCCTGATTCTGGAAACTGGGAATGTGTTACCTTCTGTGGCCAAGGAGGGTCTGTGTCAGAGAGAGGCTGGCTGTGAATGGAGCAGGGGGGCCACAGGCCAAGGGGTGCGGAGACCTCTAGAAGCTGGAAAAGACCAGGAAACTGATTCTCCCCTGCAGCCTCCAGAAGGAACCAGTGCCACCCACACCTTGCCTTTAGCTCAGTGAGACCCTGTAGGACCTCGGGCCCAGGAGACCGTACGGGACTAAATCCGTGTGGGTGATCTTTGTTACAGCAGTGACAGGAGCCCCGTGCTTATCGGGACCCGCTCCCCACCGTGAGTCACCGGAGGCCGTTACACCTGGCAGAGCCTGGAACTCCCCACCTGAATCTCAGGGAGAACCCCTTCCACGAGGGGCCGGGGGATCAGGTGAGATGGGGCACACAGGGCCCAGCACAGCGGGATGGTGTCCATGTGGCCAGGGCCAGCTCCTTCCTTGTGGACAGGTGCACAGCCCTGTGACACGTGCTGGGGACACCTTCAAGGACAGTCCCCTACCCCCTCTCAAAGTGCAAAGGTCAGCCACTGGACAGAAGCCTGGTCACGGGGTGTGGCAGCCACTGCGGGAGCAGTGTCCAGCTACGTGGAGCTTGACCGAGCGTCCGCGGGCTGAGTGAGGCCAGAGGAGGTTCCGGAGCGAAGGGCGGCGTCTGAGGGAGCTGTGGAGGCCGTGCGACCCTCCCACACAGAGCCGGGTCCCATGCAGCCGGCCTGCCACTCGCTCCCTGGCCGGTGATTTTGGACATGCGTGATGGCCACAGCAGGCCGGAGCCTGTACCCGGTGGCCCTCACTGCCTGTCCAGCCAACCCCACGGGGCGAGGCTTCTGCTCCTTTCCACCGAAGCAACACGACCCTGCCAGCTGGAGCTTCATAAGGAGCTGTCCCTGGAGACAGGGGGGATCTGGGAGTAGTCCCGGATGAGGCCCGTGGCCGTGGCAGAGCCCCCATGGATGGGTTTAACCTCCTGCCGGAGTTAAAGGCCCGGTGGTTCTGTCTCTGGCCCGGGAGTTCTCTGGGAAAGTCGTCTCAGAACTCAGCCAGCAGCAGCCAGAAGGCAGAGAACAACTCCCCACAGAGACCGCCCAGGCCCCTCAGCCCCCGGTGTCCCACAGGTACCCCTGAGAACGAGCAGTCACAGAGTGTGCTGGGTGTCCCAGGGGCCACCAGGCGCTCCCCTACACGCCAAACTGGTGAGCCCGAGACCGCTGCCCGAGAGGCCCCCCCCACCCCTGCTCACCAGCAACTAGAAACGTGGCCTTTGGGGAAGGAAGGGCTACCCCTCCCCGAGCCAGAAACTCAGATACTGTCCACCTGGGAATCTGGGGTGTCTGCTCCGGTTTCCCTCTGCTCTCCTGGGGGTGCCTGGGGGCTCCTGTTGCTGAGATCTGCTCCCCAGACTCCCCAGAGGCCTGGGGAGAGCGTGTGTCCATCTGTCCCCAGGGACAGCCCTGCCTGTCTTGCCAATGGCACCAAGACCGGGGCGGGAGGCCTCCTTCTCAGACCGGGAGGGAGAGAGGACCACATCCGGGCCCCTCTTGGGTGGCGGGCGTCCCGGTCTGCTCTTTCACAGCCAGCCCGGGCACCCCCTGCCGAGCCAGGCACCCCACTGGTTCCAGGGTGTGGGCACCGACCCCAAGGCCTTCCCCACCCACTCCATTGTAGGGCTGCAAGCTTAGCACGTGTGCAAGTATTTGTGGCCAGATGCCTCCCGTCAGCCCTCCCGGGAGGCCTCCACCATGAGTCACCGGCTCTGGTCTGGGGTCAGGCAGCAGCGGCCTCGCCCGTTCAGACTTTGGAGGCCTCACCCTGGAGAAGTGGGGCACCGACCCAGCTAGCAGCCTAGAGGGGCTTGGGGGGAAGGGCAATCGGTCCTGTTCCTGGGCCCTGCCCCTGCTCTGAATCGCCCCGACTGTGACCCTCAGCGTGGCAGACGAGCTCACGGGCTCTCCATCCTCGGTTCCTGCCCGCCGTAGATGAGTCACGGTGACAGCGGATGGTCCCACCAGGCCTCATGATGTGTGGTTCTGTCCTGAGTGGCTCAGCTGTCAGTTTCCATGCCCGGGGTGGCCAGTCCCGTGGCCAGGAAGAGCCAGGGAGGCTGCTGTCCTTTACCAAGGCAGACCTTCGTGATGTAGAGCTACCCACAGGTCACAGGGCAAGTGGGGGGAGGGCAGCAGGGAGAGGAAAGGACTCTTAGGGTCTGAGGTGCTTGATGGGGCCAGGACAGCCCCCCCCCATCATACATGAGCCCCCAGGAGTGGGGGGAACAGCCGCCCAGGTTCTTGTCCTGGCCCTGCCCCAACCGAGCTTGCCCTGGGCCAGCCACCATCCCCTGGCCTCGGTGTCTTGATCTGGTCCTGAGACACCAGCTTGGGCCAGTTAGGTGAGCTCATAATCAGGACAGGGGACTTGTTCCTCCTGCTCACCTGGCCTCGTGGGCTGAACCGTGGCCCCAGGAGAGATGTCCACCCAGCCCTGTGAATGTGACCTTCGTGTGACAAGAGCCTTGGTGGGCGTGATTAGGGTCAAGATGAGACCATCCTGGCCGGTGGGGAGGGGACATAACCCAGCGACAGAAAAAAGCACACACAGACTCACCGGGAAAAGGTGGAGGTCGGAGAGATGTGTGGGAGCACCAAGGGCTGTCAGCAAGGCCTCGAGGCTGGGAGAGGACCCCCTCCCCGGAACCCTCAGAAGGAACCGGCCCTGCCCACGCGTGATTTTAGCCTCCCAGTGCATTGATCTGTTACGGCTGCCCCAGAAACAGGTACAAGCACAGAGCCCGACACGGGGCTCAAACTCACAAAACCACGAGATCATGACCTGAGTTGAAACCAAGAGTTGGACGCTTAACCGACTGAGACGCCCAGATTCTTGGATTTTCAGAGGAGAGCAGACTGTGACCAGTGCTCCTTGTAAGCAAGGACAAGGCCGCGGGGACCCACGTGATAAGGAAGACTCGTGTCCTTGTGCTCGGGACCCAGCCCCGCAGTCTGTGTCATGGACAGCGCACGGGGTCTGGCCTCCAGGCAGCCGCGGCATGGCTGGGGGGACAAGATCTCCCACCTGGGGCCGAGGGCAGCACAGGACAGCATGCGCTGGAAAAAGTGGTGGCCCTGAGGCCAGTGGGTGAGCTCTGGGTGAACATGGGTCCTTCCTGGTCTGGTGCTCAGAGGAGAAAGCTTTCTGGGCAGGTAAACTGAGGCACATGCCCAGGGCGTTGGGCTGAGGAAGAGAGTGTAGGCAGGCCAGAGCTGTGGGAAGGGGGATTCGAGCTGCCGCGGGTGGTCCCTCGTGGGAGGCTTGTGGGGGGGGGGGCACCTTCCAGGGAGCGCCCTGGAAGGTGACAGGAGGCCACAGGGTTTTAGCTCTGAGGGGGACATCGGGGGACACCTTTGCAGCAGGCCCTTTGCAAGGATACAGTGTCGGATCTGTGAGGTGACTCACACTTTCCTGCCCCAGAGCGGCAGGGGTGGTGATAAGGAAGGGCTGGGAAGGTCACACGGGGGAGGCGCGAGAGGCAGTGGGGTCACATAGCTCAATCCGAACCCGGCTCGGGCTGGAGCCTCCACGGGACACCAAAGAGAAGCTATCGGGAAGCGGACGTTTCCTCCACGAGCTTTAGTCCCTGTGTTTTTCAGGGGGGTCTTCGGGGGAGGCTTTCATCTCCGTGAAATTGCAGGTTCGCCGTGGCGGCCGGGGCTCCTGCCAAGTCCCTCAATTAGCCAGAGGCCTCTGGTGGCTGTGGGGAGCCCGCTGCGGGAGAGAATGCGCTTCTGCTCCCTCCTCCTGGGGCCCGACCCCGGGATGCTTGCATCATGGAAACTGCTTCTAGAAACCCCATGGCCTGAGCCGCCCCACTCCTGGGGAGACCGGAATGCCAGTTCAGCGGGCAGCACCCGGGCGAGCGTGCCTCCTGCCTCTCCCCCGGGACTCCCCTGGCTCCGCAGGGCTGGTGACCAAGAGCTGTGATGTCACCATCACCCTATGAGGCTGCCAGGCGCCCGGCGTGAAGGCTCCTCCTGGCCAGCTCGGCACTGACGCAAATCAAAAGCTTCCAGCTCTCTGAGCGGCGGCCACCGTCCTCAGCCGGCAGCTCTGTGGTCCAGCACGGGGGTGGCAGGGGGGAGGGTGGCGGGCAGAGGGCTCCAGCGGGCCTGGCATCTGAGATAATCAGCTGCTTTTTAAAGGGCGGCCAGCGTGGCATGTGGGGCTCCCCGGAGGTCAAGAGGGGCCAGCCCTGCCCCCCCGCAGCCCCTGGCAAGGTCAGCCGCGCGCCGCGGGGCCTCAGGCGTCGCCTGCCAGGCCACCTCCTGCCCCACGTCCCCAGCCGGAGGGTGCCTGGGGTCCTTGGGCTCCGGGCAGGGCTATTTGCCTGGAGTGGCGCTGGCAGCGTGGGAGGAAGTCAGGCCAGATGGACCCACCCCAGGGCGAATGGGGGCAGGGGACGGGGCAGCCTCCACACGGCATCCCGCAGGGCTGCGGCGGGACCCCCCCTCCCCTCCGCGCACTGGCCTCCGCCTGGAGCCGCACCACCCGGACCTCCTTGGCTTCCCGGGGAGGTTCGCGGACACGGGACACGTGTCCAGGGCTCCTCCTGGGAGTGTGGGGAGCTGGGCTCGGAGGTCACGAGGACCCGGGGTGCCCTTCCAGACGCCTGTGGATGAGAGCCACCATGGGACCCTGACTGCCCTGGAAGAGGACAGCCTGCCGGGATGTTCTGTTCTTCCTTAAAGACACACGCACGTGAACACGCTCCCACACCCACACGTGCACGCAGAAATGCAGGTGAGTGTGAGCACGTGTGCACACGCTTACACTCACACGTGGGCACACACGCACCATGGGTGTGGTTGCTTCCCACGCTCGGATCAGCACTGGCTTCAATCGACAGGGCACTTGGCACAGCACGAGGACCCTCTCCTCTCTTCCTGCCCCCCCGACCCCATGCAGTCAGAACCGCAGCGCTCTGGCCTGGACTTGATGGCCACGGAAGAACAGAATATCCAGGGGCCACGAGTAGCCACCCGGGAGGGTGACAGGGAGACAGCAGTGGGGGGTCCGGGTGGAAGGACGCGTCAGGAGCTGAGGACAACGATGCCAGGGCCTACCTCCCGGCCACGTTTGCCCTCAACCGGCACCCGGGCCGGGAAGTGCACAGTCCCGACGCTTTGGACCGGCCACTGGCAAACAACCCCGGGACGCGGCAGGTGCGGGCTGGGGGGGACGGAGGCAAGCTGGGGGGCATATGGAGAAAAACCCTGTCGCACAGCCCGAGCTCACCCTGGGGGTCACACTGTGGGGTGTGGGACACAGCAGCCCCTCTCCTCTTGGGCCACTGCGATGTCACCCTTGTGGGCGGCCCTTGGAGCGGGGAGCCCCTCCCCGTGGAAGGGCCTGTGGGGCGTTCTGCCTTGCGGCAGGACCACCTGGGTGGCTGGGAGGCCGGCTCTCTCCCTTCCCGTCCAAGGGCTCCGCCCAAGGGAGAGACACCTGCTGCTGCGCTGTGGGGACACGGGTCCGGGGTCCCTGCAGCCCGGGGACACCCTCCAGCACCGTCTCGGAATCACGGCCTCAGGAAACAGGGTCACTCACGAGGTCAAGGGCTGGTGAGGACTGACTCTGGACACTAAATCTGTCTGTCGCTGCCGCCGCTCTCCTTCCTGACCTGCACTACAATCCTGCCGCGCTGTTCTGGATGTTTCCAGCAGCCGTCCCACGCAGCTCTGGGCCTTTCTCCACGCAGACGGTCGAGAGGCAGGCACAGAGCTGATGGGGACTGCCGGCAGAAGCGTCCAGAACAGTGCAGCGGGATTGCAGCGGGCTCGGAACGGAAGACAGCCTGAGCTCTGGGCAGAAGGACCTACGGGGCAGGTCGGGCCTTGCGGGAGACCTCCAGGCTAGCCGGCGCTCCTGGAGTTCGGCCCCTGAACCGGATCCTCCGCTCGGGAGTGGGCCGACCCCCCGACCCGCACACTCGCCGGCAGCCCTGTGTCCTCAGGCCAGCAGGGCAGAGCCTCCCGGGCCCCGCAGCCCACCTGGCCCCCGGCGCCCCGGGCTCGTCGGGAGGAAGCCGTTCTCTGCAGGCAGGGCGTCCCCGCCCACGGCCTCCCTTCCGCTGCCCTCTTTCTGCTCTCCGGGCTGAAGTTGGCCTTTGTGTTGTTTTGTTCTAGTAACCAGTCCGCATCGGCCGGCGGGCAGTCGGCCGATGGTCACGCTGTCCACGTGGCCGGGCTGTCGGCTGTCATGTGCAAGTGGGGACGGGGCTGAGTGGGAGAGAGGAGCTTAGCAGGGGCTCCCCCAGGCCCAGCAAAGGCACCCCAGGAATGGGAGGACGCCCCTCCCCACCCCACTTCTGGTTTTCCAGACGGAAAAGCCGGCAGGAGGGGCTGAGCGGACCAGCCGCCCGCCCCTCCCCTCCCCTCCCTTTGGAGACCGGGGCGCCCAGCCCTGCGCCCCCAACCGAGGGGGCATTTCTTCCGGTCCTTCTGGCCCAGCGGCCAAGCCGCCAGCATCTGCTTTCCCGCCGGCTCCCTGCGGAGCCGCAGTGGCAGCGCCCCAAAGTCGGTATCCGCACACACTCCAACCTGCCCTTCAGTTTATAAGACGTCAATATTTGCTCTTCCATTGAGAAAATAGTCAGAGGTTTTCCTTTAAGTGCTCTGTACACATCAGTGCCCTTCAAAGCCCATGTTGTGCTCTTTCTACACCGTGGAGGGAGGAAGCCTGGCCTGTGGCTCCCGGCACAAAGCAGCCCTCCCATATTGTCCCCGCCGGCCTGAATGTTCTAGAAGCCAGGGCACCTGGGGAAAGGAGGACAGCAGGAGCCCCTGGCCCGACACCAATGCCAGGAGGAGGCAGGCGTGGTCATTCTGAGCCACGGGCATCCCAGCCGGGCCCCAGTCCTGGCCCGCAGGCTGACCACCAGCCCACATGGGAGGTTTGGTCTGAAAGGGAGCGTTTCTGGGCTCCAGGTTCTCACAGGGCCTTTGCCGGAGAAGCGGTCATCGGTGAGACAGAGAGAGAGAGAGAGAGAGAGAGAGAGAGGCCCTGCCTGGGCGCGGAAGGTCTGCATTTTACACTCAGCCTCTCACTAGACGCCTGACCCCCTGCTTACCCTCTCCAGGCCCCGGTTCTCTTACGTGTGGAAGGGGGGGCGCGTGGAGCCCACGGTATGCGCCTCTCCACAGCGAGGCGTGGCCACAGCAGGGGTAGTTTTGCCGTGAGGATTGGCAGGTGTTCCACACCTGGTAACTGGTGCCGGCTCATCGTTGGCTCTGGGCTCCGGAACCTCTCTCGAGCCTGAGCCGAATCGAGGCCTAGAAGGACCTCATGTGACATGCCAGCGCACAGTAGGCCCTCTCTAACAGCTTTGCCTGAATCCACACGACAAACAGATGAACGGTGACACAAATCGCTGTGGCCGTGCTCTCTGGCTGCCCCCCGGCCCCCTTGCCCTGAGCGCAGGCACCCGCGGGAAGGCCATGCGGGCACCGGCAGGCTGGCCTCCCTTCTGGTGACATTTACACCACAGCCTCCCGCACGTGTGGGCCCCCGGCGGTCCTGAAAGTGGCTACACGGGCACGGACAGCTTGCTTCCTAATTGCTGGATGCCCGGGGTCCCTCAGACCTGGACGGACACGCTCCTGGGCCCCAGCCCCCACCAGAACCTCCCCTGCTTGTGAGCCCTCGTCCTCTTCAAAGTGGCTCCTGTAGCGATCAGGCCACCTTCTGGCTGGGGGGCTGCGGGATGTGGGACTGAACCCACGAGGACCCCCGTAGGTCCCAGGTCCAGCGGCAGCGGAAGGTGCTGGGCCGCCCGGGCCCCTGGGACCTCATTCAGGCCATTGGCTCACCCTGCTGGGCCCACGCCCCCTGTTTCTGGGAGACGATTCTGCGAGTTGCCTAGGATG
Source organism: Prionailurus bengalensis (assembly GCF_016509475.1). Classification (NCBI taxonomy): domain Eukaryota; kingdom Metazoa; phylum Chordata; class Mammalia; order Carnivora; family Felidae; genus Prionailurus; species Prionailurus bengalensis. The sequence continues at coordinate 2,959,576 of NC_057350.1, read as the reverse complement.
ACGTCGGTAAAAAAGCTTGCTTCCTGCCTGGGGCTCTGAGGACCACGTCTGCCGTCACGCCTATGACAGAGTTCTGCGGGCCCTCTGGAGTTGACATGAGCTGTCTGGGGCTGGCTGGGGGAAGGTGGTTCCTTGTTTCTTTTTCCACAGCAGGAGCAGAAGTTTAAGTAACAGATGGCCTGAGTGGTGGTTGGTGGGGGGGGGGGGCACAGGTGGTCAACCCCGTGGGCCCATGGGAACCAAGTGGTGGCCATGTGGGTAACTGGGGCATTTAAATAAGGAAACACTCAGGTCTGATCACAAGCCTGTGAGTGTGTGGGGGGCTTTCCCTTTCTTTCTCCTGCTAGAAAGCTCTCCTCCACCTGGAGCCCCTCCAGGCCAGGCTCTCCATTCTTATATCTGCCCCCTTCCTCCTTCAGGAAGCAGCCCTGACCCTCACCCTCCTGCTTGCTCCCCTTGAGTCTCCAGCCTCCAGGGGACCCCTCTCGAGGGTCTGCTGACATCCTGCCATCCCAGTCTGCCCGGACTCCTCTCCACCTGTCTGGAAGACAGGTGCCGCTTCCTGACAGGTGTTCCTCTGCCTTCCACATCCTGGAAGCTTCCCCAGGGCTGAAAATGCCTGGTGAGTGGCGGGCCAGCCTCAGGTGGACTATGTGGGGCCTCCACGGTCCAGAGGTTTCCAGCTGGTGTCCCGCTCAGTCGTCTGATGGCCAGTCGCCCGTGTCCACCTTGGAGCTGAGTTGGGCCGGGAGATAGCAGAGTGGGAAGCCCAGAGAACGTTCTAGGCGGGCCTGCCAGGGACAGGGAGTGAGCGCCTCTGTCTGGGAGGCCCGTGGGAGGCTCTTGGTCCAACGGCACTGCCAGAGGACGTGTGTGAATCCCAACTCCCGACGCAGACGGCTTCGGAGGTGTGGGCCACCGCCTGCCTCTGACGCGGCTCGTTCTGTTCGCCTCTGCTTCCTGGCCCGCTGCAGGTGGAGTCCCCTGCCAGGAACGATGGTGCCACCTGGCTCCGTCCTCGACGGTCTGACGTCTGCACTCCGCCGTCTGGGCCAAGATGGAAACCAAGTGGAATGTTCCTGACGTGGGATCTCCTCGTCCCACGGTCCCGTGGCACCCGGGCCACATCGAGTGCGAAGGAGAGCCGTCCCTCCCCGGGTCATCCTTCCCCTCTGGGAGCATCGTCCACTGTTGGTTTTGGGGGAAAGTGGAGTCTGCAGAACTCTCTGGCCCCTTACGACAGACAGGCAGGAGTGGTGAGACCAGGGCTCAGGTGGTCTGAGTCCTAGCGGGGGCTGAGGACCACACACGGATCCCCCACCACCTCCATGTGGCTCACACCCACCCCAGCCATCTCCCACCAAAGTACTTCCGGCACCCCGCCCCCCCCGCCCCCCCCCCCCCCCCCCCCCCCCCCCCCCCCCCCCCCCCCCCCCCCCCCGGCTCTATGGCTGGGACCACGGGCCGCCCCCTGCCCCCAGGACCCAGCTGGGAAGTTGGAAAAGTCTGGCCCCACACCAACCGAAACATGACCCCAGAAGCCCAGGCTCGGCCCCACTGATTCATCGGCGGAGCAAACTTCCTGCCCCCACCTGCCCCCACGCGGCTCACGCTCCCGTCAGCCAGAGCTCGGGGAAGAGGGTGAGGCCCTCTTGCTTGCACAGCGTCCCGGCTCCGACCCCACGAGGCTGGACATCTGCTAGGCCGATGACGGATGTGACCACAGGCAGACGGTGGGCATCAGGGCCACAGAAGCCCAGGATCCGGCGGAAGAGGCCTTAAGATCAGCGGGCCATGGGGCGCCGTGTGGGCGGCAGGGATCGGACGCAGCGTCAGCTTTTGAAGTCCTGTGTGGATCTTCCTGCACATTAGCAAAAAGCGTAGAGCATCAAAACCTCGACGGAAGGATGTCATCTCTTGTGGCCGAGACTGGTGAGGAGGGCCGTTAGCCCTGGGCTGGCTGAACAGAAAGCGCCAGGCGCGTCGTGGACCGGTCTGGCTGAAATTCTGCCGTGGCCGGTGGGTGACGGAGGCGTGGGGAGCATCGATCTAGCCCAGGGCTCTGCGAACTGTTTCTGGAAAGGGCCAGAGAGTAAATATTTAGGCTCTGTGGCCGGCGGTCTCTGCTGCATCCTCTCTGTTGCAAAAGTCACAGGAGACACGACGTGGACAAGTGGGCGTGGCCGTGCCACAATGAAACTTTATTTATGGACCTGAAATTTGACTTTGGTGCGACCTCCACAGTCGTCTTCCCCTCCCCCCACCCCAGGCACTTACGAATATTAAAACCGGGGCACCCGCGTGGCTCTGTCGGTTGAGCATCTGACTTTGGCTCAGCTCATGATCTCACGGTTGGTGGGTCGGAGCCCCGCGTCGGGCTCTGTGCTGACAGCTCGGAGCCTGCTTTGGATTCTGTGTCTCCCTCCCTCTCTCTGCCCCTCTCAAAATAAATAAATAAACTTTAAAAATAACGAAATAAATAAAATGTTAAAACCCTTCTTGGCCAGGGGTCAGACACAAACAGGCCAGACTTGGGCCGTGGCAGCACAGCCTGTGGGCAGAGTGCAGACTTCAGAGTTTAACGCTCTCGGCTAGGACGAGGTGACAGTCTCAGAGGCGGGAGACTTGCCCAGTCCACAACTGCAGTGGCAGAGACTGGTCCGAGGCCCAGCCCTGCACTCAGATGCACTTACTGCTTCTGTTTTCTGGGGCTGTCGATGGGGGCGGGGGGAGCTGGTAGTGGCTGTTGGATCTGTGTGACACCCTCCTGACCTCAGCAGCACCCTCTGTTCCTTCAGGAGCAGGAGTGGTCCGACTCTGGGTGGTTCTGGAGGCAGCCCGTCTTAGAACCAGCCCCCAAGGACCCCAGAGACCCACACGGCAACCCCAGGTTGGCCAAAGTAGCACCGTCTCCCGGCAGGTGCACTGGCCCAGGGGGCGGCTGACCAGCAGGAGCCTCGGGGCCATCCCTGGACATGGGGAGGAAGGGGCTGTAGTTCCTCTGGGGTCTTGAAGCTGGACCACCTTGCAGGCCTTGGGGGGCCGCGGCCAGGACCCCCTCCTCCAGGCAGCTAAAGGAGTCCCATCTGCAGAGGAGAGAAAGAGGCCCCACCGGGACAGGAATGTGGACCCTGCCCTAGAGTGCCTCCAGCGGAGCCCAAAACACGCACTAGCCTTGCTCCTGCATGTGGCCTGCGCCTCACAGACGCCCTGCCACTCACACCCGAGGCCCTCCCCTCGGTGCCTCTGTGGGTCAAGGCCCTGATCGGCCCTCAACCCTTCCAGAGGGTCCCAGAACCACACACGGCAACAGACGAGCCTTAGGACCTGGCAGCCGTGCCGGAATATTCCAAAGGCCCCGGAGGCTGTCAGAGGCTGGGAGTGTGATCAAAATCCCCAAATGTTCCAGGACAGGAAACCAGTTTTACCCTCAGTGCTTCCCCCGCTGACAGCCACTTCAAACCCGGCCGCCGCACAACCACAGACTCGCCGCCGTTCCGAAAACTGCCGCACGTCGTCCCGGGCACACGGCGGCTGGCAGAGGCCCGAGTAAAAGATCTGTCTTCTAGATTAAAGCATGTGTCCTCTGAGGCGGTGCCTTGTTCTGCCCCCGAGGGGAGCGGGCAAGACTGAAGAGAGAGGAGGTCCAGCCGGCACCGTGCGGACGCCGCAGCCCCTTCGACGGGCGGGGACCGCAGCCTGGCTGGGGGTGGGGGCTCCCCCGAAGCCGAGCCTGCGCCCGCCTGCTCGGCACCGTGGGTTACGGGGCTCCTGTCGGGAAGGGCTGGCTGAGTCGGGAGCCGGCTGTGCAGGTGGTGTCGCCGGGACCCGGTGGCCTTGATGAAAGCAGCTGTTGCCTGCGGACAAAGAGGATGAGAGGGTAGCCTATCTCACCCTCTCTGGGGAAACTGAGGCCGCAGGGCAAGGGCCTGGGCGCCACGTGGCACTGTTGGGACCCAGCTCCGGCCTCTGGGCTGCCAGGAGGTGTTCTTCCTGTGCCCCGAGGAAGGCGGGGAACATGGTCATTTTGGAATGTGAGCCGTGGGGGCCCCCCCTTTTCCTTTTAAAGTTTATTTATTTATTTAGAGAGAACCAAGGGGGGAGGGGCAGAGAGAGAGAGAAGGGGACAGAAGATCCAAAGCAGGCTCTGCGCTAACAGCGCCCGGCCCGACGCGGGGCTCGAACTCACAAACTGTGAGACCGTGACCTGTGCCACAGTCGGAGGCTCAGCCTGCGCACCCACCCGACGTGCACACACAAAGGCCAGGTCCCAAGAGGCAGAGCCTAAAAGCCGATTCCGGGAGAAGTAGGAGGCGCCATCGGGAACTGTCGGGCACAGGCCCTGAAGTCTGGCTTGGCGGGCTCCTCCTTCCCACATCCCTGTTTAAGTGTGGAACATTCCAGAGAGCACTTGGTCAGGCAGGGAGCCATCAGCCCCGCGATAGCTGAGCCTGTGTGCGGGTGAGGCTGGCCCGCTCCGAGCCATCCCCGAAATGCCTCGAGGCGAAGGGGGTCGTTGAGATGTCTGGTTCTCTCAGTTCTGCGTGAAAAATTGTCTAGCCTCGTAGTTTTTGTTACATGTTTGCCTATGTGTGTAGACCTTGCATAGATGCAGTGAATCAAATCGATTAGCCAAAGTGTATTCCGCCATAATTGCTAAAGCTCCCCCGCGTAATGACTGTGGTTTAAAGTACCTGAAAAAATGTTAAAAGAAGGTTTGACTCCTCTGCACATGAACTGACCTCTTGAAGGTCACAGCTGAATGGAGGCAGGGTCTGGAAACGGGAGGCACCTGGGTCACCTCAGGACATCCTCCCAGAGTGACTGTCTTCACCCCCAAACTCACCTCTGCCCCTCTTCCCCTCCCCTTCTCCCCCCTTCCCTTCCCCCCCTGCTCTCAGGGCTCGGGACCCTGAGGGGAGGGTTGGGCCCCTGGGAGTCCGTGACTAGCCATCCCTGTTCGTCCAGGACGGAGGGGACGCAGGGCTTTAATGCTGAAACCAGGACTCCTGGTCACCCAAGCTGGGGGACAGTCACACCCCGGGACCATCAGAGGATGTGGCCACTCTGGTTGGGATTCTGACAAAGGGGCTTGGACTCTGGGGTCCTGGCTTCCCTGACTGTGCCCCGAACTCTCTGGCCAAGGGTGGTGGCCAACCCCTGGCCAGATCCTCACGCCCCAAGGGCAGGAGAGGGACCAGGTGGCACCTGTCCCCTGTGAGCGTGGAGCGTGCTGTCCCGGGCGCTCGCTCTGCAGGGCCCGCGACATTATATACAGAAGAGCTGATAATTAGTCACCAGCACGATCCAGGCGTGGTTCCTCCTTCCCGTTTCACGGCTCACATCTCGCCCTCCACTCCTGTGCTTCCTTCCCTCCTGGGGGTGAGATGCCAGCACGCTGAGTCACAGCTGCTTGAGCGAGGACCGCGCGGGGCGGAGGGGCGGGGGCGGAGGGGGGCCGGAGGGGAGGCTCGGGGCCCGTGCTCAGAGGCCCACTGAGGCCATGGAGGGGGCAGCCACGAAAGTGCCTTCAACCCTTTTAGCCTGACTTTAAGAACAATGCAGAGTCATTCACACGGAATTTGAAAATAAAGAAAATTATAAGAAGCCGAAGGAAGAAAATACACTCAACTCACCACACGGTGAACACTATCAACGCTTTTGGAATGTTTCCTTCCAGTCCTGTTTCTGCACATTGTAAAAACAGAATTAAGGCTGCGTGTGTGTGTGTGTGTGTGCATGTGCATGTGTGGATGTGTGCATATGCGTGCATGTATGCGTGTGTGTGCACACGTGCGTGTGTGTGCATGAGTGTGTCTTCTTTGAGTGTGGGTTTCTGCTCGCTTGGGGTTTAGCTCTGTCTACAGGGCCGACGGTTTTAACTACACTTCTGTGTTTTCTGCAATCTTGCTGTCCTGGTGTCTGTGGCCTCCCTGGCTGGGGACAGGCAGCCCTCCCCGGGTTAGCCAGCTGCCAGAGACGGCCAGGGCTCCCACACACCGGGCGCCCCTGATGCCCCCACCCGGGATCAACCCCGGGGCACGTACCGGGCAATAAGAGACCGCCTCTGCGGCTCAGAACCTGCCAGAATGGCTCAAACTGGCCCGTCCTAGGCTGGCTCCCCTGCCTTGTCTTTCCTGCAGAAAACCCAGCCTTCCCCTTGCTTCTGCCTCCCGACCTGGGCCTGGTGCTTCCCCATGTGGCCCCACGTGGTGTCGTGCCCCTTTCTCTAGTACGGAATAAAATATCTTCTTCCAACAACATGGGTCCCTCTTGTTCTCACCTCTGTAAATGAAACCTTGGGTGCAATTCTGATACAGTACGTGCGTGTGCAGCTTGCTCCCATCACTTAACATTGTCACGTGGGTATTTCCCAAGGCCATTGATGTTCTTTTTCAATGTGATTTGTAATGAGCGTATAATACCCTCTCCCATGAGTATACCAAAATCCCTTTTGCTATCTTTGGTTTGCTTCTATTTATTTTTAATTACCCTGAGAGGAACATTTTTGTGCATCGATATTTCCCCATGTTTTGGGATCTTTCCCTAAGTCAGGTGACCAGAAATAGACGTGCTGGATCAAAGGGACATTTTCAGGGGGGACATTCATGCTGACAATGACCTCTGACGTAGCCTGCGTGTCGGCTGGAAGCGTGGCCAGCCCTGAGGACTGTCCGCTATATGAAGCTCACCAGTTCGACAGGGAGAGCATGGTGTGGAGGTGTCGTGGTTTGTATTTAACCACTGGTCAGGTAGGGCCGTCCTCCCTGTGTTTTGTGATCACAAGCATTTGCTTTCTAGAGAATTCCTTATGCCCGTTCTTGGCCTGTCTTTCACATCATGGTCACCGAACCTGTTTTTGTTTTTACTCGGAGACACTCCTTGTGGACGAAGGGGGTTGGTTGCAGTTTTTGAATTGCTTCTCCCCTAAAGCCTTTGTGTGTTGAAGACTTGGCCTTTTGTATCTCAGAATGTGACCTTGTCTGGAAACCGGGTCGTTGCAGATGTAATGAGTTAAGAGGGGTCATATTGGAGAGGGGTGGCCCTGATCCAATACGACCGCTGGGAAATTTGGACACAGACACGTACAAGAACACCACGTGAAGATTCAGGCAGAGATTGGGGTGGGGCGTCACCTACCAGCCCCAGAACGCCAAAGAAGCCAGCGAACCAGCAGGAGCCGGGGGGAGGGCCGGGGACAGATCTCCCTCCCCACCCTCGGAAAGAACCAGCTTCGCCGGCCCCTTGGCTTTGGCCGTCCAGCCCCTCCAGAACTGAAACGACGACGTTCTGTTGTCCGTACTGCTCTGTGGCGCCTCGGTACAGCAGCCCCAGCAAAGTAACGCAGGGGTCAGCCCCGCATCTACAGGGCCGGCCAACACGTTCTCCGACGTTTCCACGTGGAGGAAGAAAGTCACTTCCGGGGCCCTGGGGAGCTTCTCTGGGGCTGGCCCTGCGTGCCTTGTCACAGAGGTGCTGGGCTGCCCCGTCCCCTTTCCTCCCCGAGAGGAGCCCGAGATGGCCTGACACCCACTGGCCCCTCGTCCCCATTCCCTCTCCCACGGCCCCCGCTGCATTTGGCACCCTGGAGACTGCAGGGGACTTCCAGCTACAGCATTGGTCCCCACCGTCCCCAGAAATGAATCTGGGGTAAAGGGCTGCATACACCCGGTCCTAGCAAAGCGTCAAAGATCGAACTGCTCTTGCCCACTAGGTTGGCCAAGTCACTGGATGTTGACTAAGGGCCCCGGAACAAGGAGCGGCTGACTCAGCGCAGATGATGATGCCAGAGGAGCCTGGTGGGGGCAGGCGGCAGAGGAAGGCAGGGGGCGGGGGTGGCGTGTTCAGGCCTGCACAGGCCCAGTAGCCTCGGGGGATTGGAACGTGCAGGATCGGAGCCTACGGGACCATCCGCACTCACGCCAAGGTCAACAGTGTAGCAAGGATGTGGTTTCCACGCCCCGGCACATTCTCTCCCTCCCCGCTTCTCGCCCACGTGTTTTCTAGGGGTCAGTGGCTGCAAACTCACTTCCCAAGCGCACTGCCGGCCAGCTGCGTGGGACAGCCTGCAGGGAGGGAGAGGGGAGAGGACCAGCTCGTCCCGCTTGAGTTGAGTCAGCGGCCACTAGGAGCGCGTCCCTGTCCTGCTCAGGTGGCCCCTCCGTGGCACTTCCAGGACCAATGGCATCCCAGCCCTAACGGCCGGGCAGGGGCACAGGCTCCGTGGCCGAGAGCAGCTCCTGCTGCTGGGATCGCCTGGCCTGCCTGTCCCTCCAAGCCACCTGCCTCTGCGGCCCCAGCACCCGGGTGGCCGGTTCCCGGCACTAACGTCCCTCTGTCGGAACGCCCGCACCGGCCGCTTTTCCTGCAGGGCCCTCAGCACCGTCCCAGACCACGGGGCCAGGGACAGTCAGAGCCCGGGCCATGCCGTCACGCCCGAACCCTGCCACTGCATCTGCCTGCAAAGGCACATGTGAGCGGCCCCTCCCGCACCGCCCCCCCCTCCCCCGCAGGTCCACGTGCCCACGTGCATGGCGACATTGTGTTCAGTGGTGGCTCCCGGGCCCGACCTGTATACCTGTGACTGTTATGAGCCACTGTGCGATGGGGAGGGAATCTCCTGAGCTCGGTGTTGCCCGAAAAACAGAAGCGCACGAATAAAGGGGGGGTGAGACCACAGGTGTGCCCCTTCACGCTCGTTTGCCTTTTTTCCTATTTGCTCATTAATGCCAGGGTTACACGTGCACAAGGGCCACACTGCTGGCTCTGCGGGGTGGGGAAGGGGAGGGGAAGACCTTCACTGAGTACGCGTCCCGTCGTGCCTTCAGAATTTTAAAGCACCGCACTAAGTATGCATAAAAGGTGCTGTTTGTTTGAAGAGTTCAATTTGAGGCGGGTCGAGGTGGGCAGGCCGGTGCCCCGGGAGGGCCTGCACCGGTCCCGGGCAGCATGGGGTGTCGGGACAAGCCCTGGCCCACGGCAGGCCCCTGTAAACACGGGGAGCCGGGCCCCAAGCACCACCCCCACCCCCAGCCTGCATCCTGGGCCCATGGCCTTGCTGCTCTTAAGGGCGCTGGCTCTCGCCACCCCCGAGGCCCCAGGAAATTCGACCGGGGACCGGCAAGGGCACCTGCTTCTTTGTTGTAACCAGTGGCTGCTGCTGGGCGTGTGTGCCTCACGACAAGCCGGCGGGGACCCACTTCACACCCACGCGCTGGCAGTGAGGGACCCCGGTGATGGTGGCCGTCTGCATTGCTGCTCCCTGGCGGGTTCATGCCAGGCCCCCAAGCCAGCCGGGGAGTCTGAGCTATGTGAACACGTCCCCACGAGACAGGCCACACGGCCCGCGAGGAGGGGCTGTGCCCACACCGTCCGTCGCCAGCGGGAGGGGGCTGCCGGGGAGGGGGCACCGCTGGGCCCCGAGCAGACGTTGGTGCCAGGGACCAAGGGTGGGCGGGTTCCTGGGCCCTGCGCGGGCTCCCGGCTGAGGTTCGGACCGGGCCTTAAAGAACTAGGACTTGATATTTTCCATTTCGGAAGCATCGTGCCTCTTGACAGTGGATTATCCGCCGGGAGCTGGTTTCAGTGCTTCTTGGCCGAAACCTTTGGCCGAAGCCTTGTTGGTGGCCCGGCTTTCATGCCGCTCCAGACACCTCTCCCCGTTGGTTCTGACCTCAGTGGTCGTTCCTGCCCCTGACCCCTGCCCCCTGCAGCCAGCACAGCGGGCGGGAGCCCGTCTTCCCAGGCCCTCTGTGACGGCTGGTCGATGGCCTCCTCCGTGGGCACAGACAGATCCTACAGTGGACTCTGGCCGCCAGAGGCCCGGCCTTGGGTGCTGACCACCCCTCCCCCGCCCCCGGGCACATGCTTCGGAGGGCCGGCCGGAGAGGATACCGCCTCCGGGAGCCAATCAGCCGCCCTCGAGCCCGGAGAGCGTCCTGCCTAGACTGCAGCTCAGCAGTGCTTGGGTCTGGGAGCGAACCCGTCGGCTCTGCGCCGTGGACACAGCAAACCGAGGACCTTGAATCCTGAGATTCATCCTCCAGAAGTTTCTTCAGCTGCACCTGTCTTTCCTGACCTGAATAACCAAGTGGCAGGAGCAGGGCCCCTCACACAATCTCGAGTCTATCTCCAAATAAGTGAGTTGCCACACTAGCTAGTCACTGCTGAGCACATAGACAAGCTACTCCTTTAAGAAAGAAGCCGCCTCGAAGGGAAGGAGCAAGGCGATGACCGCAGGCCGGCAGGCGGGGGGCTTGTCCCCGCAACACCCTCCCGCCCCCAGGAGTGAACAACTTGGGACTGATGGAAACAGCTCTGGGAGGCCCCAGGCTGCCATCAAGAAGCTGCAGAAACCCAGAGGGCACAGGAGCCCGGGACAGCCTGTAGTGGAGCAAGCTTTCGCCTCCACCCCCGGGGCCCCCAGCCTGGCGCACCGCAGCCCCGAGAGGGATCCCCTTGGCACGACCTCCCGTGGAAGAAGGGCAGCCCTCGTCACCCCACAGACTCCCGCGGGCTCAGCCAGTGCAGCACCCGGGCCACAGGGCTGCCGGCCCGGCCCCACCGCGGAGAGGGAATGAGCCACCCCCCGGGCCGGAGCCCCCACCCACGCCCCCACCCCTGCTCCAGAGCCACCCTACCCTGCACACGCCCACGCCTCAGACTCGGGCCCTGTCGCCACCACGTGCAGCCGGAGGGGCCCCCTGGCCACCGCGTCCGTCCGCGGGTAACAGGAGTACAGGGACCCCGGCGGCCTTCAGCACTGTGCACCCGGACAGCCCCCGCCTCCACCGCAGACGCCTGCAGCCTCGGCTGACGTGGCCGCACAGAGACGCTGCCCCACGACCGCAGCCCGCTGCGACCCGCCACCCGCCGGAGCTGGGTCCTCCACACCTCACTCAGCGCCCTCCTGCTCACCCGTGGGCATCACTCCTCACGGGTCAGAACGCCTATTACTGGCAAGACAACAGACAACGTGTTGCCGAGGACCTGGAGAAAACAGAAGCCTTTGCTGCTGGTGGGAATGTAACTTCTGGAAACCAGCGTGGAAGTTCCTCAAAGAATTAAAAATACAACGACTTGATGATCCAGCCATCTCACGGCTGGGTACATGGCCAGAGGAAAAGGAAACCATGGGGCTCCTGGGTGGCTCAGTCGGTTAAACATCCGACTTCAGCTCAGGTCATGATCTCGCGGTTTGTGAGTTAGAGCCTCGCGTCGGGCTCTGTGCTGACTGCTCAGAGCCTGGAGCCTGCTTCGGATTCTGTGTCTCCCTCTCTCTCTGCCCCTCCCTCGCTCATGATCTCTCTTTCTATGTCTCTCAGAAATGAATAAACATAAAAAAAAAGAAGACAGTGAAATCAGGACTTCAGAGAGCAATCTACGTCTCCCTATTTATTGCAGCTTTATTCACAATAGCCGAGATCCAGAAACAACCTGAGTGCTCACTGAAGGATGAATGGATAAAGATGTGGTTTATGCATATGCTGGCGTATCATCCAGCCTGGCGAGGAAGGAAAGCCTGCCATTTCTGAGAGTGTGGATGAACCTCGAGGTCAGTGTTCTCCCTGAGATGAGCAGGTGCAGACAGGCCAATGTGCGTGTGGACCCTGCATAGCAAAGAGCGCCACGGTGGCTCCCGGGGCTGGGCTGCGGGGAGGCAGATACGAGCAGGTGTTGGCCAAGGGTACTGAGTATCAGTTAGGCAACATGAGTGAGTTCTGCAGACTTTTTAAAAAATGTTAATTTATATATTTTGAGGGAGGGGGGAGATAGAGCTCGTGTATGCGAGCGGGGGAGGGGGAGGGAGGGGGAGAGAGAGAGGATCCCAAGCAGGCTCTGTGCCGTCAGTGTAGAGCCCAACGTGGGGCTTGATCTCATGAACTGTGAGATCACGAGCTGAGCTGAAATCAAGAGTTGGGCGCTTAACCGACTGAGCCACCCCGGCGCCCTGAGTTCTGGAGACATAATGTATGACAACGTAATTACAGAGGACAATGCTGTATACTTGAAATTTGTTAAGAAGGTAAGTTTCAAGTGTTCTCACAAGGAAGAAGAGAAGGAGAGTTATTTGAGGTGACAGATCGGTTCGCTGGCTCAACTGTGACTTTTTATTTCACAGTGTGTATGACTATCAAAATGAAATCGTATGCCTTAGCCATATATAGTTTTTATTTGTCAAAGATTCCTTGATTTATTTTTATTTGATGTTCATTTATTTTTGAGAGAGAGAGAGAGAAAGAGAAAGAGAGAGACACAGCATGGGCAGGGGTGGGGCAGAGAGAGAGGGAGACACAGAATCCGAAGCAGGCTCCGGGCTCCGAGCTGTCAGCACAGATCCCGACGTGGGGCTCGAACCCAGAACTGAGAGATCATGACCTGAGCCGAAGTCGGATGCTTAACCTACTGAGCCACCCAGGTGCCCCCAAATATTCCTTAATTAAGAAAAATTAGCAGTGGCTTGGTCTTAGATGCGAAGCTGGATCCCACCTGAGCCCCTCCTGCCTTTAAGAAGAAGACGCCCCTAAAGAAGCAGGACAACAGGGGCGCCTGGGTGGCTCAGTCGGTTAAGCGTCCGACTTCGGCTCAGGTCACGATCTCGCAGTCCGTGAGTTCGAGCCCCGCATCGGGCTCTGGGCTGATGGCTCAGAGCCTGAGCCTGCTTCCGATTCTGTGTCTCCCTCTCTCTCTGCCCCTCCCCCGTTCATGCTCTGTCTCTCTTTGTCTCAAAAATAAATAAACTTAAAAAAAATATAAAGTTTCTTTAAAAAAAAAAAGCAGGACAACAAACACAGCAGGACACGAGTCTAAGCCATCGCTTTGGGGATGGGGTGGCGCCTGCACAGAGTCTGTGCTCCGTGTAGGGAAGCATCATGTGGCTCTCTAACACTCGGGCGCGTGGTTTCCATCCAGTGCGTCCTCCCACCGGGGCCGTGGCCCAAGGGACAAGGGGAGACATGCCGATTGCCCCTGCAGGTCTGAGCTGTCTCCTTTCTCGCTCAGCATGACGACTGAGCACTGGCATTTCCCACCCCAGGCGCGGAGAGTTTTCAAACACAGATGCACCTGTCTTCGTGGCCTCCGGTGGCGAGCGTTCTGAGCTCTGCTTCACAGATGGGAAAGCCGTGAGGTTAATTAAACCATTTGTTGCCCCACGTGTCGTCGGCTGTGGGCTGGGAGCCACCCGGAGACCCGCTCCCGTCGACCTTGGCTGAGCAGCACACAGCCGGAGAGCCCCCCACCCCCACCCCCCTGCAGAGCCGTCCCCCAGCCGGCCCGAGGAAGAGGCCGGGGTTAGAGCTGCACAGCAGTTTCTGTCCATTCTCGCATTTTATGATCACTCCGTTCCTCTGGGTCCCCAGGAATAAGAAACTGTGCCTGTCAACCAAATGTACGTGCAGACCGTGTTTCTTGTTAGATAGCCCCGATTATCCGAGAAAATCTGATGCTCCGATTAAGAAAAGGACACATGGGCATGTTGTGGACAGAGGTTATTTTTTTTAATGTTTTATTTATTTACTTGTAGGAAATTTACTGTCAAATTGGTTTCCATAGGACAATGATCATTTTGAAATAGTTGAAAGAACGGGTCAGGCCCGTCCGGGGCCCACACGCCTGTTCCAGCTCAGCCTCCGGGGTGCCAGCGGCTTAGAGCCCGTTCCGCGTGAGGCCGCCTGTGAGCGGACGGTACACCTGTCCCACCTTCTGACTTGGAGGATCGGGACGCTGGCTGGGCCCTGTCTCAGGCTGGGTTCCCCAGAAGCACAGCCCGAGGCGGAGTTTGTGAAGGTGATTGGTGGGGAGGCGAATCACCGAGCATTAGGAGGTGAGTTACGTTCCCCAAACTCACGTGCTGAAGTCTCAAATCCCAGGACCTCAGCATGTGACCGTATCTGGAGACAAGGTCTTGAAAGAGGTGATTAGGGCACAATGAAAACATTAGGGTGGCCCTACTCCAACCTGACCAGTGTGCTTATAGGAAGACGATTAGGACACCCAGAGAAACGGCCGTGTGAGGACACAGCGGGAAGGCAGCCATCTGCAAGCCAAGGAGGAGGCCTTCTCAGAAGCCAATCCCATCAGCACCCGAGCTCGGACTTCAGCCTCTAGATGGTGTGGAAAAGGTGTTCTGTTGTTTAAGCCCCTGGTCTGGGTTGTGTCGTGGCAACCTTACTCATTCCCATGGGAATGGGGGAGAGGGAGACGGGACAAGGGAGGTGGCTAAGCTAGGATGTTGGCTGCAGAGGAACATTAACCTGTCCCACGGGGGTCCAGACTTTGAGCTGTCCCGCAGGGAGGACCCAGCCCGCGGGACTTCGGGTGTGAGCTGTCCTGCACAGAGGACCTGTCCTGCGGGGGCTCCAGGCCTGAGCTGTACCCCAGAGCCCTGAACCCTTTCCAGAGCCGTAGCAGCCTCTGGGCCCCTAGCAGCTCACGGCCAGGGGTGGTGCCGAGGCCTGGAGAGGGGGGTTGGGTGGGGCAGCAACAGCACCCACTGCCTCGCACGGGGAGCTCCGGCCGGCCTGAGCGCCTCAGGAATTCATCGATCGCCGCCCTGAGCGGGATGAGATTAGCATTCGGACACCGGTGCCCAGAGGGACAGCCACCGGTGAGGGAAGCAAAGTGCCCTTAGCACATAGGACCTTGTGGGACCTCGGGGCGCTGGGTAGCCTTTGCACGCGGCTTGGACAGAGGGCAGCCCCAGGGGATCTAGAACTGTGGCCTCCGGGAAGGGGTCCGGGGAAGCCACTCCCGGGGGCGCGGCCCAGGCCCCTCTGGCCTCACTGTGCATTGCCCGCACCTCCCGACCTTCCAATGCCCCCGAAGTGAGTTGCGCACCTGGCTGTGCCCCGTCCCCCAAACTTTCCCCGTTGCTCGCTGCTGGCGGGGGTCCACTCACCCCTCCTCGTGCCCGCTGAGGCGCGTCTGGGGGCCCCACAAGCGGTCGCTGTAGGCGCTGGCTGGCAGGCCGTGTGAGATCACTTGCCTTTTTCCCCGTGATGGCAGGACACGGGGCTGGGTGGTGCCGCATAACCCTTGAGATCCCCCCTAGAGGAAAGAAAAGATGCTCACGAGGGAGCCTGGCAACAGCCCTGCTCCCTGCTCACCTCCTGCGGTGCGCGTGCACACGCACGGGCACATGCGTGTGCCGGGCGAGGCGGGGGGGGGGGGTTTCCGACCGAACGTTCCATCAGTCCCAGGCACCGTGCCCAGATGGCATTCCCTGCGTCGGGTCCCCCTCTCGTCCACTCGATATCGTGCAGATTTATTCATCGCTTTCTACCTCTGTTTACTCATCTATAAAATGGGACACCTGCTGCCTGCCCGGTTGCCATGACGATTAAATGGACTTTCTGCCCGACCCCGGTGGGGAGCCCCGGATGGCTGCCAGCTGACCTCCGTCCACATTCTTCACACACAGGGGCTCGAGCACCCGGGGGACCCACCACCCCACTCGCCGTGGCTCTCTGTCATCAGGAGTCAGATGCGTCAGGGCGGGTGCAGAGTAGGCCCAGGTGTCAAAGATGACGGTGAGAGCTGTGGTGTCCTGCTAGCTGTCCTCTCCCCACGTGGACAAGGCTCCTGGTCGGGCCACGACCAACAAGGACAGCTCCCGCACTCCTGTGGCGTCTTCGGTCCCTCCCGCTTGCTTGCACACCAGGCTGCGAGCCACGTGCCGTGTTGGCCAAGGCCCTGGAGCCGTGAGCATCACCACCCTCCCCGTCTTGCAGGGACGGGGACAGAACCCCAGACGAGAAAACGACTCGGCCGAGGTGGCTTGGCGTCCCTTCTCCTGTTGCGGCCCTCGGGATCCTGCTCTGCACACGTCCCGCCCACGCGGCCCCCAAGCAAAACCCGAGCTCTGATGACACGAACGGCTTCCACCCTGGTTTCACACGCCCAAGGCAGAAGGCGAGAGGGGTTCCGTGTCCCTTTGCATGAGAAGAAAACAAGAGCAGGACCGTAGCCGCCACGTGGGCTTGGGATGTCTGCCCGCAACGCCCAGAACACCCCTTGCAGACACGAAGGGTAGGGCTTATCTTTACCAAGCGGCCTCTTTGGAAAGACCCGGAGCGCGTGGGCAAATAGGGCACACGAGGAGCAGCCCGCCCGTGCCAGCCCAGCTGCCCAGGTCGCTGTGTTCAGTGAACGTCCCTAACCTGGTGCGGTGCTGTTGGTCATGGCGGCTTGGGCGGTGGCCCTGCCCGTCGGTGTGGGGCAGCGGAGGGTCTGGCCCTCCTGAGTTCCACTGTCCACACCCAGGAGAGCCGGCCGTGGCTGGGTGAGGTTCCAGGATGGACGCTGTGAGCCCGGTCTGGCCCCGAGGGTCGGTTCCCTGCAGCCTCTTTGTTTATAACGGCCTGGGGTAAGTCCCACGTGCATTCCGGTGACAATATACATATACACGAGAGGAGCGAGAGGGAAGGTCCAAAAGGTTCGCCACGCCAGAAGGCGGTGCTGATTGGTTTGGCGTTGCATGGAAGGTTTTAAACCCAGCCCGCCAGACAGCTCGCTCCAGGCAGGGAGGACGGTCCAGACAGACGGAGAGTGCGCCTCT
The DNA here is from genome assembly GCF_016509475.1 of Prionailurus bengalensis. Taxonomy (NCBI): domain Eukaryota; kingdom Metazoa; phylum Chordata; class Mammalia; order Carnivora; family Felidae; genus Prionailurus; species Prionailurus bengalensis. The sequence goes on along the minus strand of NC_057350.1, from coordinate 2,943,018 downwards.
CCCCTCTCTGTCCTCCCGGGAGAGCGGAGGACTCTCCGTTCCTGGGCACTGAGCTCCAGAGTCTCCGAAACCACTCTCTGTCCTCCCTGGGGGACACCAGCCCTGCCACGCGGGACCTGGTGGGAGAGGGACACAAAAGACGCGCGGCGAGCAGATGTCACCCGCCCCGGTGAGTGCGTGTCACTGCTTAATTTAGGCTCAGCGTGGAATTCTGAATCACGGCTCAGACACAGCTCAGAGAGGTCGGTTTGTTTTTCAAGGAAAAAACATCCAAGGGGATTTCTCTCAGTGCGTATTTTCTCACGACCCCGGTCCTTCCTCTTGTGTGCCTTTTCACCATGTGTCCCCCTCTGCCGTCACACGTGGCGTCATCCCCCCCCCGCCCACCCCGTCGTCAGCTGCTCAGTGAGACTCTACCAGCGTCAAACGCTGCCCCCACCTTCCCCTCCAGGGCACGGGCTCTCCCGCCCGCTGCTTCCTCACGGCCGATGCTCCTTGACCCGAGGGAGCCCGCGGCCCGCAGGCGGCCACCTCTGCGCCTCGCTGCCAGCCAGCCACCCGCACCGCCCGCGGGAGCTTTTGGAGTGGCAGAGGTCCTTCAATCGAGGCCCCGGATGTGCTCCTAAAATTCCGTCCCCGTTTGAAAAAACGGATCACACAGTAAAGGCACTCGGGGACATGGCTATCGGTGCTTCTGGCAAATGCAGGGTGTTCTTTTCTGGAGAAAAAGGTCCTTTGGAGAGCGAATCATCTCTTTCTAATTCCTGGATTTTGCACGCTAGGTCTCTTGAAAGGACGCGTCCCCTTGGGACCGTGTTCGTGACAGAGCAGGAGCCGGACAAAGCAGGACAGAGGAGGACCTCAGAAATAGGCACGCGGGCAGCGGCTGCCGGCCTCCGCGGTCACCCTGAGCACGACGCGTGGTGCTGACCTGGGGGTCCGTGTTTGCCACTATTTTCCAGAAGCACTTCCGGGGTCACAGGCCTGTGGGCCTGCAGTCCTGTCCTCTGGCCGTGGCCCAGGACCTGCCAGGACCTCGTTTCTGATTTGGGAGTGCACCAGCGCAGCAAAGGTGAGGCGCGGGGTCTCCCTGCACTGTTTCCTGGGCAGGGGTTGCAGAAGCAGGGACGGTCACCGCCTTAAAATGACCGATCCAAGCCCGTCTCCCTGCCCCCACCCACCCTCACGCCGCTCAGGTTGAAGCTTCTCCATCAGACAGCGATGGAGAAGAACGGGCATCCCCAGCGGTGGGCCCAGACAGTGGCGGCGGTGAGCCCTGGTGGTGGGGGGGGTGATTCATGCGGACACAGAGGGATCTGGGTTCCTCTAGTAGCTACACCCGAGAAAGCCCCCCGAGGCTGCCAGCCTGCCCGGGGTCCCCGTGGCAGGGCTGGGGACGGGGTGCCCGTTACGAAGGAGTCAGCAAAGACACGGCACGCAGGCTAACTGGTGATCGATCACCTCCTTCCTCCCCGACATCCGCAGGAGAGAGGCGGGCGGTTGGCTCAGGCCAGCTCTGCTTCCCCCAGCCGGATGGAGCCCTTCCCTGTGACCTGCTTGCAAGACAAACCCGGGAAGCGAGCAGCCCGCCCGGGGGCGTGTCACAGGTGGACGGAGACACTCCGCGTGGTCAAAAGACCTGGTCTGTTTGGGTCAAGGACAAACCCACCTGCATTCCGAGGGTTGTGGAGACTCCTGGGGGCCTGGCTGGGGGATCAAAGGGCTTCAGCCCCCAGCTCACTGCTGGTCCCAGGGAGGGTCAGAGGGCCCAGTACGTCATAATACCCCTGCTGGAACCCCACGTTCCTCGTCTGCCCTCCCCTCGCCCCTATTCTTGGCAGGGCCGGTCGCCCTGGAAGAGGGGTCCGCTTGTAAGGTGGGTGGGACCAGGCTCTTCCTCCTTCCCTGGGGGAGGACTGGGCTTCCGGCCTGCTGGGGGACAGGCGCAGCCACCTGGAGGCTCTGGCTGGTGACAGGGACACAGTCAGAGAGCCCCCACCCCAGCGGAGGCCTCAAGGGCCGTTGCCAGCTCCAGTGAGCTCTGTCCCCTTGGCCGTGACCCTGAGGAGGCTGCCCCGGGCGAGGGCTGGCTGCACCTTTATCCTGGGTCCCGAAGCCAACCCAGCCCGGACGGGCACCTTGCGCAAGAAGGAAAGCTCCTGTGGTCAAGCACCGTGAGTCTGCCGCGGGTCCCTACAGCCTGACCTGCTCGGCTGACCGAGCGAGCACCGCCCTGGAGAAGGAAAGTCAGGTGCCCGTTAGCACCTGCTGCCTTGTTACGCAGGGTCGGGAGCCACTGCAGGCACAGCCAGGGGCCAGGTTCAAGCGGCTCGCACCCCATTGGGTGAGGGCGGTGCACAGCATGCAGGGGGGAGGCGTGCAGCCCTGCAGCCCCCGGCCCCCGCCTGGGGACGCATCCAGTCTCCCTTGGGAGTGGCCTCAACCCTGCAGTGAAGGCCAGGTGGTGCCCGTCCTGCTCCCGGGCCCCGGGCCACGTGACCTGCCCTGGCTGAGCAGAGCCCCAGGCCCGCCCTGGACTTTTCCAGAACCCCTGGGAGAAAGGAGCACGCTTTGCCCTTTTGCCGGCTTTGGAGGAAGAAGGTCCCGGGAGGAAGGAGCCGGCACGCGGGGGAGGGGCAGCTGCCTAGTGGGTCTTTTCTCCATAAAGGGCAAGGTGTTTCACTCGTTACTTGATGGAGGGTTTGGGGCCACTGGCCGCCTCTGTCACATGTTCTCCTTCGTGGTGCTTTACATCCTCCTGGAGCTGTGCAAACACTGTGAGCTCAGGGCTGTTGTCAAACACGGACGCCTGCCTCCGTGGGTCAGGTCAGGAAGGTGGGGCCGTCCGCGACACCTGAGTGTGGGGACACCGACAGACCTCCCGGCCGCTGGACACACCCCAGGGCCCTGCTCCCGGCTGCTGGCTGCACGACCCCGCCCGGCTCTGACAGACCCCGACCCACTTCTCGGCACACCCGGAGAGAGACTGCTCAAGGGCACCGGGCGCAAACCCCTTGAAAGATCACCTGGGGGCCGCGGGAAGCTGGCAGAGTCCTCTCGGTCTGTGAATGATTCATGAGGGCCACCAGCTGAAGGCCCGGTAACAGCCGAGGGGCAGGGGGGCAGGGAGAAGGGGACGGCGTGGACAATGTCCAAGCAGGACAGCAGGGGCCGGGGGGGCCCGGGTCTGACCTGTCCGGGGGGCTGCTGCACTGGAGGAGCTTCATGGCCACCGGCCAAGGTGCAGCTGGTAAAGAGTGGGGGCCACCAAGGCTGTTCTGGACCCCGTGGGGGAGGAGGGCCGTTCTCCCATGGCCGGCGGGGGGCCGGGACCCAGTTCAGTGACTCCGGAATCGGATGCTGTCCTTGTTCGGTGAAGCCTGGTTACATGACCAGCGAGTAAGACGCTGCCCTGGGCACTGTGGGGGCTGTGACAGGTGCCAGACCCCTGCCTCGGGGTGTCTGGGTCAGGCAGGGGTGGCCCGGGGCTGCACAGCGTGCAGAGAGACCCCACCCCCTCTCCCAGGATTCATTCCAGAGACTGCTGGGTTTCGTTTTCCCTGTTCTTGGCTTCTTTCATCACTTTCCAATCAAAAGCTTCATTTAAAAGCACACTCTGAGCTCTGCAGGGAGCAGAGGGGTCAGTGGCGGGCTGGCGGCTGGCGGGTGGGGGGGCCCGGTGAGCGGGCAGAGTGCAGAGGGCCTGGAGGGCAGTGAAACCGGTCTGCGTGACACTGTGACAGTGGACACAGGTCACCAGCCTTTCGCCTGAACCCACAGGACTCACACCGGCAAGAGCCTTCCTGGCCTGTGCGAGGTGATGATGTCAGTGTGGGCCCATCCGTCTCCATCACGGCGGATACGCTGCTCGGCCGGCGTGAAGGGGGGGGGGGGCACTGCGGGGTGTGGGGCCCGGGAAACGGGACATCTGTCCTGTGCTCAGTCTGCTGGGGACCTAATGCAGCTCTAAAGAATAAAGTCGGTTTTGTTTTGTTTTTTAAAGCGTATGCCTGAGACCCCTTCAAAATGCATCTTTCCCTAAACACTCAAATGCATGTTCACTATTAAAATCCTGTATATTTATTTTAATCTTTAAATTTTTGCAACGTCCCTGTAGTGTGTGATTTGTCCTCATTCTGTTTGGAGAGAGGAACAAGCGAGGTCCCCTCCCCCCGCCCCCAAACCCCCACCTGGCTGGGCCTCCTGGAGACTCCCCAATACACTCTTTTCTCATGCTACCTCCCATCCTTCTGGAAGCTTCCCTGACTGCTCTATCACTCAGGGCCTGGGCAGCCGCAGACCCAGGTTTTGTGGGCCTAAAGCTTACACTTCGGGGCATCACTCCAAGAAAAAGAATACAAAATTATAACCACAAAGTGTAGGTGCAAACGTGACTATTTGGAACCAGAAAAGAAACCATAGCGAAAGGATCATATTTTAAATTCCGTATGCATGATAAAGTCAAGGAAATTTATCGATCACTTGACATACCTGTGTAATTCCCTTTTGCCTTTTTTCTTTTTTTAGAGTTTATTTTTGGGAGAGAGAGACAGAGTGCGAGTGGGGGAGGGGCAGAGAGGGAGACACAGAATCTGAAGCAGGTTCCAGGTTCCGAGCTGTCAGCACAGAGCCTGATGCGGGGCTTGAACTCATGTACCGCGAGGTCTTGACCTGAGCCAAAGTCAGATGCTTAACCGCCTGAGCCCCCCAGGTGCCCCGATAATTCCCTTTTTTCTACATTTCAACCGGATACCCTGATTGTCTCTTCATGTGGCCGTGATGTCATAACATTTCCTATAAAGAGAATAAAAAGATAATTCAGGCTTTTCTGTTGCACTGTTGATCAAAATTTGCTTCTAATTATTTATAGGAAAGTTTCTTTATTGATGATGTTGAGCATATTTTCAGGATAATCAAATTTAGGGAACCCTCTGCCGAGGTGTTCTGCTTAGTATTTATACGAGCTGTCAGGTTTGGAGAACGATCCACAGACTTCCCCTGGCCGCATTCCCAAGCTCTCACGATTCCAGGACCAGGACTCACCGGGCGTGCTGGCGTCCTGACCCGACCTGACCTCTGGCCCTGAGGCCAGGGTGGCAGAGGGCAGGAGTTTCCAGATGCCCACGACCCAGGTATGCCGCCCAGAGGTGACCGTGAACCATCAGAATAGACATCCACTCCACCCGAGCTAGACGTGGCCCCGACTCTATGCCTCCCAATGCCTGTGGCTCTTGCAAGTCCCCAGAGGGGACATGCCTGGGGTGGGGAGGGGCCCAGAACCCATCTCCCAATGCCAGAGGCCCCTGCCCCCCCTGGGGGGTCTGAGCCCCGCATGCCAGAGGAGGGTCACCCAGAAATGTGCAGCTAGGGAGAGTTCCCGGGGGGTGGGGACAGGCCAATCCGAGGCTGTCTGCAAGGGACAGGGGTCTAGGGGACTTTGCTCCTGGCTCTTCAAGGAAACCCCAGCCTGGGTCTGCGGGTCGCGCGTCGTGGGTGTGTCTGGAGCCCCAGCCCAAGTGTGGTCGTGACAACACTGGTCACCCCAGGACGCCCTCGGGAAGGGCCACTCTTGTCCCCTGCTGACATCCCTTGAACAAGGGTGACAGTCACTCACACAGAGCGTGAGAAGCTGCTCCCTGCCCCCAAGAGCTGTGTCCCCCGCCCCTCCCCAGCAGCAAAACGTTACTGGTCCCTAGGGTGAGTCGGGGTGGGGGGGATGGGAGCACGCACTGTGTGGAGAGAAAACTCGGGCGGGGGCTTCACGGGCCTGTCCCCCCAGGCCCAGGCACAGCGTCTGAGCCGGAAAGGGAGGGCCGAGGCAGGCTCCCTGTGGTGGGTAGGAAGGCAGGACTGGCCGGCACTCTGGTTGAGACGCAGCGAGGCAGGTCATGAGGGCAGGCGTGGTGCCCGCGTGAGAGGACCCGTGGTTCCCTCCCTTCCCGCCCCAGCCCTGTCAGCGAGAGCCATCCCCCCCCCCTCCATCCATGCTGGGGCCTCGCTCTGTGGACACCGCCTGCTGCAAAGGCGGGTCCCGAGCGGGTGACGGCCCCGTCCTCTGTCCCCGCTGCCCCACACAGCACGTACGGGTCGCGTAGGCTCGGTTCTCTCAGCCACTTGGCAGAATGAACACGTGCCGTTTAGGGCATCCTCTTGTGTAGTCAACCAACAAACACTCCTGTGTGAGTCTCCTGCACGGGCACCGGTGGCGAGGCGGTGGGCAGAGCAGACAGCCCACCTCGGAGAGCTCGTCGTCACAGAGCAGATGCCGACCCCCGCGGCCGCTCACACGCACAGGAACACGTCGCTGGCAGCTGGGATGAGTGGCCGCTCCAGGGCGGAGACGGGCCGGGTGTTGGGTGGGGGGATTAGTCACATCTTCCCGGCGACTGACACCTGAGATCTCGGGACGGGAGCTAGAAGGTTGGAGATGTGGCGGAGGCCGCGGGTGAAGGAAGGGGAGCCAGCACTGGCAAAGGCCCTGTGGTTGGGTGGGGGGAAGGGTTTGTCAGGAGCGGAGAGGCCGGTGGCCGGCGGGCAGGGAGAAGCCCCTCGGGCAGGGCCGAGAGGGGCTTTACCGCAAGTGTGGTGGGCAGCCGTCCCTGTCCGTCCGCTCTGACCGCCCTTCAGGACGCTGGCAGAGCTGCTCTGCAGATGTGCTTAGAAGTCAGGGAGTGCCGTCCTGGGCACCCCAGCTGAGAGAGTGCCCAGAGGCCCAGGGGAGGATGACGAAGGCCTGGCCGGGCGTCGGTGGGGCGGTGGAGGGCACACAGTCCCATGCGTGTGACTTGGTCCGTCCTGGGGGTGGGGTAGGGACGAGAGAGGGGTCCGGATGTGCCTCTGCTTCTATTATTTTGAGTTTTTAAGTTTATTTTTTTAATTGTATTTATTTTTAGAGAGAGAGAGAGAGTGAGCAGGGGAGGGACAGAGAGAAAGGGAGACAGAATCCCAAGCAGGCTCCACACTCAGTGCACAGCTGGACACAGGGCTCCAACTCATGAACCGTGAGATCATGACCTGAGCCGAAATCAGGAGTCACATGCTTAACCGACTGAGCCACCCAGGCGCCCCAGGTTCTGCCTCTGCTTCTGGAACAGCAGGCAGGGAAATGGGTAGCAGGGCCCTCGGCAGTCACAACAGGTAAAGTCATGCTAAGGCAACAAGTAGCCCCAAGCCCCCCAAGGCTTAGGCCCCAGATGTGTCTGTCACTTGTGGGACATGCCCATCACGAGGGACCTTCCCGAAGCCCACGAGTCGCCCGGCTCACCCCCATTGGCTAGATGAGTCACCGTGACAGGAGGGGACAGAGAGTAGGAGATTTGTGCAAACCGCTCCCGGGGCTGTGGGGTGTGGGCGGACACAACCCCCGCCTGTTTGGGACACTCAGGCGAGGAGCCCTAAGTGGACCGACCCCAAGGAGGCTGGTCAGAGCTGGGGAACCCCGGGCCCCGACAGGCACAGCCGGGGCTGAGGACCGAGACCCCAGGTTCGGAAATGGAGGAGGATCTGAGTGAGCAGAAGGCAGAGAACGTGGGAGCCAAGCAGCAGAAGGGAGGCCAGCTGGAGAGATTTGGGGGTTTCCTCTTCTGTTGTTGAAGTTGCCTTATTGTTTCCAGGATAAAGAAAGCCCCTACCTCCTGAGTGGGCCAAAGTGATCAGCCCCCCATTTAGCCGCCTAACAGAGGAAAGAGTGCCTGCCTCTGGGTGGGGGGAAGTGATACTCACCCCCCGGCTGCCTTTCTTTAACCATGATGCCCAGAAGACAGTAAAAGGTTATGAGACACGAGAAGTAGGAAAATGTGACCCTGAATCAGGAGGGAAAATTTGGCATGAGAGGCCGACTCACAAATGACCCAGATGTTAGAGTCATTGAACGAGGACTTGAGAATAACTATGACAAAGATGCTAAAGAATTTGGAGAAACATATAGAATGAGTTAAAGGAAGGAGAGTTTCAACAGAGACATGGAATCTCTGAGAGAAGGCGCCATACGTCTGGAAGCTCGGTGTTTGCACCCCAGGATTTGTCGTGTGGGCAAAACAGCAGCAGAGGGAAGAGTGAGATGCATTCCCGGATGAGCTTGAGTGCGAGGGGCTGGCTGTGCACATGGGGCATCACGCCGTAGATGCGTTTAGTTTGTGGGGGCTGACAATACAGTTTGGGCAAACACAAGCCAATAGAAATTATCCAGGGTGAGGCATGGGGAGAAAAGAAATAGGGGCAAAAGGGACAGAATTTAGGGGCATATGAGATCACCGCAAATAGTCTATCATACATGCTTTCATGTAACTGGCATCCCAGAAAGAGAAGAGATCGAGAAGGGGGCAGAAGAGATATTTGATGAGGTGGTGGCTGAGGATTTTGTAGAGTTGATAAAAGACATCATTCTACAGATTTAAGACGCCTCGTAAACCCCAAAGAGGATAAAGGCAAAGGAAGCCACACCCAGGTACATTAGAGTGAACCTGCTAAGAACTACAGATACGGACAAAATCTTGGAAGCTTCCAGAGAAAATGATACTTTGCCACCCAGGGAACAGCAATGAGAATGATGAGCATCTTCCAATTAAGAACAATGAGGGGCGCCTGGGTGGCTCTGTCGGTTAAGCGTCTGACTTTGGCTCAGGTCATGATCTCGCGGTTCGTGACTTTCATGAGTTTGAGCCCCATGGTGGGCTCTGTGCTGACAGCTCGGAGCCTGGAGCCTGCTTCAGATTCTGTGTTTCCCCCTCTCTCTGCCCCTCTGTCTCTGTCTCTGCTCTGTCTCTCTGTGTCTCTCTGTCTCTCAATAACAGATAAACATTAAAAAAATTAAAAAAAAAAGAACAACGAAAGCCAGAGGCAACTTAATACACCTTCAAAAGGGTGATGGAAAGAACTTTCAACCTAGAATTCCATACCCAGTGCAAACATCCTTCTAAAATGAATACGAAAACGAGGACATTTTCAGACAAATAAAGAATTTATCAGCAGCAGACTTACAGAACAGAAATAATACCAGAGGAAAGTGATCCCAGATGTGAGCCTAAGTCTGTGGAAAGGCAGAGACAGAGCACAAGGAAAGTCTGGAAAGGAAGAACAAAGGAGGAAAGAGCAGGTGGCAATAGCAAGACTGAAGGTCTGAACCCAGCCATATCACTAATTACATTAAATGTAAATGGACTAAACACTCCAGTGAAAAGACAGAGCTTATCAGATTGCATAAGAACATCAAGACTGAACTGTATGCTATTGCCAAGAGACACAGTTTAAATATCAGAACACAAAGAGATTGAAAGTATTGGGTAGGGAAAGGCACAGTGTCACACTCTAACCATAGAAAGTGGGTGAGGGGAGCCTGGGTGGCTCAGTCAGTTAAGTGTCCAAATTCGCTCAGGTCATAATCTCACGGTCCATGAGTTCGAGCCCCGCGTCGGGCCCTGTGCTGACAGCTCGGAGCCTGGATCCTGCTTGGGATTCTGTGTCTCCCTCTCTCTCTGCCCCTCCCCTGCTCACATTCTGTCTCCTTCAAAATAAATAAACATTAAAAAAATAAAAAAAAAGAAAGTGGATGAGACTATATTAATATCAGACAAGTTGACTTCAGGACAAGAGCATCACCTGATGTTTCTACATAAACAAGGTGTTGGCTCATCAAGAAGGTGAGGGAGTGGAAGAGCTCAGGATGTTTGCAGGGATGTTTACAGATGTGGGCATTTTGCAGACCAAAGACAGAATGAGTGATGTGGTTCAGAGTCCCAGGGAAGAGGGAGGCTTAGAAGGGAGTGAGAGAGAGACACAGAGAATGACCAGCAGGCGAGGAAGTGTGGCTGAAGGCAGAGAATGGGTCAGCAGACTGCGGTCTCGTTAACAAAGTACATGCCAAAGCTGTTTTCTGGGAGAGTGAGGTAGGTGGTCCACGGGGTCCTTCATCCGTGGGCATAAATGGGAATAAGGAGGGAGGGTGCCAGGACACGATCCAATAGCCCCTCTGTAAATACTTCCTGGTACCCACTATCAGCAGAGGGCTGGGGGCCAGGACCAGGTGGAAAACTGGATGTGGGCACCAAGCTGATTCACAAGCTGAGTCCCTCCACCCCCAGGCTACATGCAGGAAGGAGCCTAGCTGTGCTGTGTGACCTTGGGCGAGCCGTGGTCTCTCTGGGCTTTGGTTTCCTCAGCCAAGTACGGGGGTACTTCCCCTGGCTAGAATGGTGCCCCGGTGGCTCTCTCTGCCCAACAGCACTTGACCCCATCAGGAAAGCAAGCAGGTCTGGTCACTGGCCCACACCTCCCGGGACAGCCCTGGTCAGGCAGTGAGGCAAGGTGAGGCTCACCTGTGCCGAGGTGGGTAGGCCTTGTGGCAAACGGAGTAGATTGGATACGGCACAGAGTGAGAGCCAGAAACACAGCTCTGGCTGATTGGAGACCCAGGAGTTTGTGCTTGTTGTGCAAGAGGAAAGCCTAGTTCTGTGTGTGTTGGTGTGTGAGGGGCATGTGGGGGCGTGTTCATGGTGTGCATGTCACGTGTGTGTATAACACACATGTGCACAGGCTCTACCTGCACACAGACCTCTCTTTCTGACCCCCTTCCTTCTCTCAGCCCTGCCAGCGGCTTTCTGGGCTTCCAGGTCCTTCTCTGAGAGGGTGTGCTCACTGCAGAAACCGGGCAGGCAGAGGCGGGCTTCTGTCGTCAGGATGGGGCTCCTCCCAGCGCCCTGGCCGCTGGCCCTCGGGCCCCACCAGGCTGCCTGCTGCCAGGTGGGGCGGGTGCTCTCTGGTCGGCCGTGAGCCTAGTTGGGCGGGTGCAGGGACAGACAGACAGTGGACGGCTTGGAGGGGTCCTGCGGGGCAGCTGGGACAGTTGCTATTTCGGCCCACCTCGCCTGCCCCCTTCCCTTCTGTTGGCTGCCTGGACCGTCCCAGGGCTCGGCTGCAGGGCCCTGGACCAGGCCAACGGAGAAGCTTCAGAAGGCGTGGCACGCGCAGGGACGCGCCGACCCCACGTGCGGCCCACCCCTTCTTCCCTTTCCAGGGGACTCGATCTCAGCAAAGTGGGGAGCCCCACGCTCCAGGGTAGCCCAGGGGGCAGGCGCTGGGCAACCCCACACAGGTCACTTAACACGCTGAGCCCCAACCACACAACAGGGGCCCGGGGGGTGGGGGTGCCCCACGGCAAGAAGCCCCCAGCACAGCACCAGGTCAAGGAGCATTTGCTGCCCCTTCCATGTATCAGACGGAGTGACAGGGGCCCCAGGGCTGGGGGACCTGGCAGAGGAGACGGGGGAGGGGCCCTGCACTCTGCATGTCTGGGATCATGCTGTTCACAGGCCTGCATCTGTTCACGGTGCATCTGAAACGCGGTGTTCAGGTTGATGTTCCAAGAGGGGTTCAGAGAAACATCGGCGGGAGAATGGGGCGGAGCCGCGCTGATTGCCGGGGAGGGAGCGTCTAAACCAGGCAGGGCTGGTGTGATCCTGGGGAGTCTGGGCCCAGGGCTGGGCGGCGGGCGGCCTCATCCATCTGGGATGAGGGGCCACTGTGGCCACTGCTGCAGCCGCCGGGACCCCCAGACCCCTTCTGTGAGGACCCACACCAACCCTTTGGTCCCTCAGAAGCCGCCGGGCATCCACAGCACTGCCCGGTCACTGCCCTGGGGCGGAGGCCAGCGTGGGGCCGGCAGACGGGCAGTGGCCGCTCTTTGTCCCTCAGGACTGCCCTCCTGCTGTGCCGGGGGCCCTGCCGCCGTCCGTGCGGGGTCCTGGCCCGGGAGGGTCAGGCCCCTTCCGTGTACTGGTGTTTATCGGGCTTCTGTCGGCATCTGCCAGGTGCTGGCATGTGGCTGCGTGGGGTTCGGGCTCCGCGGGAGACGCCCCGTGCAGATGACCACGCACACCCAGTGTGTGATGTGTGTCCTGTCCCTCGAGGGCAGAAACCAGACCTCAGGGCACAGCGAGGGAGATGCTTGTCTTGGTGCGAAATCCAAGTGGGAGTCGCTAAAAAAACCCACTGATCAAGATGAGCACCATTTTAGCCCAACCCTCTCCGAAGCCAGAGTTAATTCAAAATTCCTGATGAACGAAACATCAAACGCCTAAACACAGGCAGGGTCCCCGGAGCTGGTGCTGCCCCTCGTGGCTCTGGACCCGCCCCTCCCGCGGCCACCCGGCCACCAGCCCACGACCCGTGGGCAGCGGCGTCTCAGGGGTGGGGGCACCGGAGGGGAATCCCTGGCAGGAAGAGACTCCTGCGCCCAGGCTTCCTCCGGAGGGAAAACGACATTCCAGGGATGCGGTGAGGAAGTCCCTCCTCCCGGGACTTTCCCGAAGAGCCTGGGCAAGTCGGCCTCCGCAGGTGGCACGGGGACAGGGACCCGGGGACGGAGCCCTCCGCCCTCTCTCCCTGGTGGAAGGCGGCTCCCGGGGCCCCGGAGGCCATGCTGCCCACACACACAGAGGAGGCGAAGCGGGTGACGGTGGAACCGAGTAGTGTCCTCTCACACGCTGCCCCCTCTCCACAACTACCTGCGGAGGTTGACGGTCAGCAATGAGAAAGCGGAACGTCGTTCCAGCGCGTCCGATTGCATTTTCTTTATTACGGGTCCTCAGCCGTCGCTGCTGCTGCGGGTGGATCTGAGGAAAAGGTCAAAGTTGCTTCCAGATTTCTCCAGCTGGGAAAGGCCCGGAAAGTCCCTTCCAGTGGCAGTTGGTTGGGTCTTGACTGGGGGTGGGGGTGGGGTGGCTTTGCCAAGCGTGGGCCTGACAAGAAATGGCTGTTGCGTGCAAACCGGCTCGTTTGAGAAGCGTTTAACCAAGGAACTGTGGGCAGGAGTGTAGACAGACCTGCAGAAGCAAGGCGGGGACTGGGGGCTGGGGGGTGGGTGGCCTGAGTGTGTGCCGGGACGGGCAGGGGCTCTCCAGGAGAACAGAACTGACGTGGAAACGTGGGGTTCGGAGCGAACAGCCAAGGAGGAATTCCCGAGACGTCTTCCGTGCAAAGAAAGAGGTGATTTTATTAAAGCAGGGGGACGGACCCATGCACAGAAAGAGCTGCACTGGGGTTGCGAGGAGGGGTTCAGGACAGCACAGGCCTCCCGGGAGTTTTGGAAACAAGGCTTCCAGGACCCGGAGGGGCTTGCTGTTGTTGGGAAAAGGTCATTTATTACTGTTTAGTCAAAACCCCGTCATGAGACCCTTCAGAGGGAGATCAGGGGGCCACATGCTTGGAGCATGATTGCCAGCATATATCTTGGGGTGGGGGGTGTTGAGACAAAGGAAGTTTCCAAAGGAATCTTTATTTGTTCAAGCAGACCCACAGGACCCTGGAGAGCGGGACCGTGTCAGGCTAAGATCGACTTTTGCCCCGAGCAAAGTGTCCTCATCCAGGCCGCTGAGCTCCCGGGGGAAGCTCACCCTGCCTGTCCCAAGGACTTGTCAATGGGCTGTACGTTGTAAGGAAATTTGATTTGTTTCTTCGCCTTTGTTTCCCACAGCAAGAACCAGTAGGTGTGGGCGCACGCAGGGGAGAGGAGTTACCCGGGTCTCTGTAACAACTGCCCCCAAACTAGCCGTTTTAAACAACAAGCGTTTATTACCTTGTGGTTTCTGTGGCTCAGGGATTTGGGGGGTCTGACTCAGGGTTTATCACGAGGCTGCAGCTAAGATGTCAGACAGGGTGGCATCACGTGCGGGTGTCACCGGGGCCGGAGGGTCTTTTTCGAGAAGGTGAGTTCACACGGCCGTTGGCAGGGCCCTCGGTGCCCGGCCACTTGGCATCTCCGAAGAGCCACGCGGATGTCCTCACGGCGTGGCGGCCGGGGTCCACCAGGGTCAGTGATCCGAAAGGGGGTAAGGTGGAAACCACAATGTCGCCTGTGACCTCGTCCCGGATGCCACTCACCTTGGCACAGAGCAGCCCAGACTCCACAAGGGCACGGACACCAGGAGCCGGGGACCGCGGGGTGGCATCTGGGGAGCTAGCGAGGGCACGGTGAGAACGGATTGAGAGGGAGGTGCTTACCAGAGCCCCGGAGTCGGTGACTGAGGTTGTAAATGGCAGTGGAGCTAAGCAGCCACTGACACCCCCACTCCCCCTGCACCCCACTCCGATCCTGAGAGGCCCTCCGGGGACGGAAACCTCCCTGCCGGGCTTTATGCGTGATGACTCGCGAGGGCAGGCCACGAGGCTGGGGGCATCAGACCTGGTGGCACCTGGGCCGGGGGCAGCCGGAGCCCCGTGTGACACAGTCCGGCTCCGGCCAGGGGGGCCATGGGCGGGATGAGAAGCTGCTTTAGACAGAGGACGGCACCCCGACCACCCAAAGTGACCGGGTGTGGTGGGGCCCGCGCAGGGGAGGAGGCCGCAAAGCATGATCGAGAGGGGCTGTTGGCCCCAACAAAACCGCTCTGTGTTCACCCCGAGCTGAGGCTCTGAGAACCGTCCTGCAGAGAGAGAACACATGCGCTGTGGCCTCGCGCCTTTTCTGCGGTGGCGTTCCTCACCCTCGAGACTCCAGAGAACCCGTTACGGTGGGTGGGGGGTGCACTTATCTGCGTTTTTAGCCTGGGGAAGGAAAGGAGAGGCTGAGGGCAGAGGGAGCTGCAGACCTGCGTGAATGTCACGCACGGAGGTTCCAGGCTCCCCGGGATCAGAGGACGTCAGGACCCGATGCATCCCTGCCCTGGGGGTGGGCTCAGCAGAGGGAGAGCCTTGGAAGCAGCCAGCCCCAGCGATGGCGGTGGGGAGTGCTGGGGGATGCTGAGGAGACACACGGCTCGTCCAGAACCGAATCCACCAGCTCCTTACCCGCCTCTGAAAGCAGGGAGGTTCTGTTGACAACGGGGCAGCATCAGGCATGGCTAGATCCAGGACCCCACATCATGGCCTCGAGGCTCTGATTCTCTGCCAAGGCTGGCATTGGGTGTCTGGGATGACCCCAGCAGACAGCCTCCAGCATCTATGTGGCATTTTCCACCCCACTGTAGGCCGTGGGTTTTGATTTGGAGCTGAACACTGTGATAATTGTGGGAAGGGCCTCAGGGGCCAGGAAAGCCTGCCCATCCCTGCCCCCTGTCCGTTCTGCTGCAGCTTAATCCTTCATCTTGAGGCCATCAGAGGAGGAAGAGCCACACCTGGGCAGCCGAGAGGTTTCCCAAAGATGACCTTTGTCACTTTATAATTTCCCCAGAGCCCATGTGCCCCACTCTCTAAAGCCAAGAAGCCCCTACGTGGGAGAGGGGCAGTTGCTAGTCAAGAAAGACCGTACCGGGGCGCCTGGGTGGCGCAGTCGGTTAAGCGTCCGACTTCAGCCAGGTCACGATCTCATGGTCCGTGAGTTCGAGCCCCGCGTCAGGCTCTGGGCTGATGGCTCGGAGCCTGGAGCCTGTTTCCGATTCTGTGTCTCCCTCTCTCTCTGCCCCTCCCCCGTTCATGCTCTGTCTCTCTCTGTCCCAAAAATAAATAAAAAACGTTGAAAAAAAAATTAAAAAAAAAAAAGAAAGACCGTACCCATCCATGTGCCAGGCATTGTGCAGGGGGCCACGGGTGCAGAGACACTTAAAATGCACAACCTTCTCGTGAAGAACTCACCCGGCCCGCTGGGGAGACTGCCCAGCCTCCCTCTCCCCTTGGCCAGGCAGCAAACCTCTCCTTCCTGCGGGGCTGCCCTTACCCAGTATAAGGACAGACATGTACCTCGTCCGCCAGCCACAGCGGTTGGTTCTGCGATGCTCACGTGACCCAAATCACAACATGAGAACCCCCTCTGGGACTTGTTCCCAGATTGACCGGAAAACCGGGGCTGCTCACTTGGTAGGAGGCAACTGTGGGATTGTCAGAGGCCACCTCCACCCCGCGGGGAGAGAGCTGACACCCACAATGAAGTCAATAAAAGACAAGCAGAACCAAGACAGGGAGAGAGAGGCCGAGACTCAAGGCCATGACCGGGGCTCCTGGATCCAGCCAAGCCTGAAGCTGCTCCTGGGAGATGTAGTTAATGTAAGCCAATAAATTTCCTATTTACTTAAGTTCACTGAATGGAGATTCTGAGCCAAGAGAGTTCTAGCAATATAAAGAGACCAACACTCATGCGGGAATGCCAGGTCCATACCTAGGCGCTCAGGCAGGGGGGTGCAGAGGTACCGTGGAAACTAGAGGAAAGGCAGGCTGGGTCTCGGAGGATGTGTGCAGCTACCCAGGCAAAGGCTCTCAGAGAGGCTGGGGGCGGGGGCGGGCCGACGCAGGAAGGGCTGAGGGCGACGAGCAGCGAGTGGCGGAGTGGAGGCCACATGCGGCAAAGCAGTGAGGTGGGCATTGTGCGGACGGTCCCGCCTCTCGCCACCCCGGAGCGCCAGGTGGTCAAACATGCAGGTACACACTCATGGGGACCAAACGTAATTGGCAAATCAATCCTTGGCCTGCATTGTCTGCCAGCAGCGTGATGGAATTGACCGACCACGGCATCTCTGCCTAGAATCCCTGCACCCCTCCCACGTGCTGACCCCACCTTCCTCTCCCAGTCTCCCCACTTAGCCACGAGGTGGATCTCTCTTCCCCTCTCCTCCCGTCTCTCTGTCCGATCCGTGGGTCCATCAAAACCCTGAGCAGCACCCCCAGCCTCCACTGGGAACCCCAGGCCCCACCTGTTTCCGGGGGCCGGTTGGCACCCTGGGATGGGGGAGGGTCGAGCCCCGGAGCCCGGGGTAGGCTGCAGAGGGCTCCTGGCAGCACAGAGCCAGGCAGGGGGCCTGTCGGGACTCCTGAAAGCCACTCCGGCCTCCGCGTAGCGTGGATTCGATGCCCAGCGTGGGCCCTGCCTGGGCAAGCTCACGGGTGCCTCAACCCCGGGTCACGAGAAGTCACTGGTCTCCACGCCTTCCCAAACCAAGCGCAGCCAGGGTGAGCAGCGAAGCCTGTCGTGGCTCCGCACCCGGATGAGTCACCCTGAGAGCGTCTGCCCGGGGTGGAGGTGCCTCCCTCCCGCCCTCCGTCCGTCCCCACCAGGGTCAGGTCCTCAGGAGAGAAGGCCGGGGGTACGATCCTGTTGTCTGAGTTCGACTCCGGTGTCCGGTCTCACCAGAGCTGTTCCCCGATGGGCCCAGAAGCCAGAGCCAGAATGGAGCCCAGTGACGGAGCCCAGCAGGGGCCGGGGGGGAGGGTGGGCGCGTCCTCGTGGGGAGGAGGCCTCCCGCCAGGCGGAGCTTCCCCGGGCACGGTGCCCAGGAGGATCCTGGCCGGTCCTCGGGAACTTGGAGTCCAGCCTGCGGGACTCTATCCCCCAGAGAGAAAGTCACCTGAGTCTCAAAGTCAAGGACAAGATGCCACCTGAAAGGACTCCTGTTTGCACAAAAACGCAGCATAACGTCTGTGCAGAGTCAGCCGGGCTCGCGCCGGGCAGGCCGCGACTCTGCACGGAGCCCCACGGCCACAGAGCTGTCCGCTCGAGGCGGGCCCCGCGGGCCCAGGAGCTCGCGCAGGGAGCTGGGGGCCCAGCCCCTCGGCCTTAGAGGAGGCCGGAGCCCGGAGCCCGGAGCCCGGAGCCGGGGCAGAGCTGCCCTCCATGTCAGCTGCAGGTGTGCCTGCCAGCGGGCACCTCTCCCCACAGGCCCTGGTCTCCAGCAGGTCTTTGTGATATTTGACCATAAACGAAGGCTACGGGGAGCCCTGTTTACAGTAAACTCTCACTTCCTCCTGCCTGGATGAGCAGGATTGCGCCGGCCCAGGAAGGAAAACCCGCGTGCGTCTGGTTTCTGGAGCAGAAATGACTTCAGGCTTCACCCCCCCCCCACCCCCACCCCCGGCCTCCTCGGGTCTCGCTCTGCACAGACCCTCGGCTTCTGGCCTCCTTCGGGACAACATGCACGGTGGCGAGCACGGCACATTTTTCCCCGTGGCAACGGAGGTCTCGGGCTCGGGAACGCACGCGCATGTGCCCATGCACACGCACACACGCGCAGGCTGAGCCCTGTACACGCCGGCACTCCCTCACGGCAGGGCTAGCACAGCCCAGCACACCTGGCCTGCACACCTAGCCCACACACCCGGTGCACGCTTGGTGCACACCCAGCCTGCACGCCCGGCCTGTGCTGACGCCATCGGCTTGGCTCTCGCGAGCTCCAGGATCCCTGGAACACAGCGGCCTGATGATCAGGCACAAACGGGGCCCCAGGGGGCGGAAGGCCCTGCTGAGGGCGAGAGCCTGTCCTAGCGACAGAGCGCCCAAGGCACCAGGGACCGTGAGCTACGGAATCCGGTCAGCCCAGGCCATCCTGCAGCCCCAGAGGGGACAAAGACCTGCTGTCCCTGGTCCTCCCCGAACACGGGGCACAGGGTAAGTGCCCTCCTCTTCCTCCGATGAAGGCCAGCTCCCTCCCTCATCCTGCACTGCAGGGGTGAAGTCACCTCCCCGTGGTCACCTCTCCCGCTGTGGTCCCATCCACCGACAGGAGACACCCTTCTCCTGCCGTGAGCTCACCCACTTGGCCCTGTTGGTCAACAGCGCTGTCCGCAGGCTCGCGGGCACCTGACCGGGAGTCACACAGGCCAACCCCAGCTGATGAGCTGGACGTCCTGAGTCACCGACTCTCTCAGGCTTCCTCCTCGGCAGCTTGGGGACACAACCTTTGCTTTTTAAGCCTGTGGTGGTGACCCAGTCCGAACGAGCAGGGCGATGGTTTTCTGCACCCCGGCCCACGTGCGTGCACGTGCAAACACATCACCGAGCAGCCTCCTCCAGCTTAAATTCTGCCCAGCCTCCGGGCCAGCCCCTCCTGTCCCCTGGCCCCTCTCGAGAATGTGCATCCCACTTGGGGTGGAGCAGCAGGAGGGGGGTGCCGGGGCCCCGGGGAGGGCTTGGGGTGCAGGCACAGCACCAGTGCCCTCTCTTGTGCTTCCTGCAGGCTGAGTCCTGGGGTTCAGCTTCCTCATCCGGGCACCGGAGACATGATGCCTGCCACCGAGTGGGTGTGAGGGTGAGTCACCAAGTGTGACAGCCAGCATATCACCAGAGGGCATCTGGGGGAGAGAGCACGGGGGTCTTGCCCCCCCCCCACCCCAGTCACTGGGGCTGCTGACCCTGGCTGGTGGGGGCTTTGCCGACCTCAGTTTCCCTGCAGCTCCCTAGGCCTTTCCCGGGGAATCTCCTGCTGTCCCGACCTGTGGGCACCTCCTGAGAGCTGTCTCCGGCCACCCTGGGCTCAGGGAAGTCCTGGAAGAAGGCTTTCCTTTTGGAGTGACAATAATGAGTGTGCTCCCAGGAGCCGAAGGCGTTCCCCCCCCTCATGTCACTTCTCTGGGCACCCCTGTCACCTCTGCCCCAACTCCCACCGCGGGTGAACCACAGATGAACAGTCTTCCTGGGGCCAGGGCCGCCTGGACGCCGGGGTGTGATGTGATGAGGGGGTGTCGCCCCGAGGCGCCCCGACGGCTCTCCTTGGCGGAGGGGGGGTCTCCGTGTGCGTCCAGGGATCTGGCTGCCCGTGGGCTGGGGGCCCGCTGCTCCTCCCCAGGGTCCCGAGGCAACAGCAGCACAGGGCCCACTGCCTCTGCTGCCACCGTCCCCGCGCTGGGCACTTGTGACCTTCTGCCGCTCAGGGAAACCACTTCCCTCTCCTGTTTTCATTTCTCTTTTTCCCAAGGAAGGGAGGCCACCTGCCCCTGGCCCAGTGCAAGCCCTCAGCAAGGGCAGCCGCATCCCCAGGCCTGGTGTGCTCGGCTCCGAGGGGGCCTGGCGCCCAGGGCCAGCAGGGAGCTTTTGGGACTCAGGGTCCTTACCCACAAGTCGGGCGAGCTGTCACCTTCCCTCACAGAGGAAGGGACTCAGAGCCAGGAAGCGCCCATTGAGTCTGGCTGTAGGGGTCCCACAGGCCTGGAGCAGGGCAGGCGGGAGGCGTGGGGCAGCCTCCCCCCTCCGTGGCCTTCCTACCACCCCTGCACCAGGAGGCTGCCCTCCCCTCACCGCCCCCAGGTCACCCCAGCACAGCTGTGGGGTCCCACTGCAGACCAGGGCAGACACCCCCACCTCAGGCCCCCACTGAGGCCGGGAGGTGGCCCTGGGTGGGTGGCCGGTCTGCTGGCTGAGCTCCCGCCCAGCCCCTGCTTGCTGGCCCCACACGGGGCTCTCTGTAGCCACTGGGGACCGTGCTGGCCCCAACGCAGGCTGCCCACCCCCCACCTCCTTGCCAGGCCCCTTCTGTGGCTGCGATCTCCACTCCTCCCGGGCTGGCCCTGCGTGGCCAGCTCTCCAAGCTCTGGCCTCCAGTGACCCCTCCACGTGCCGGCCCAGAACACCTGCACCCACCCCGCCGAGCCTGAGCCTGCCTAGTTGGTGGCTGCCTCAGCCCCTCAGCCCCGGGGCCTGGGGGCAAGGCGGCCAGTGGCTGAGGTCCTGCAAAGCCCAGGGGGAGACCCCCAGAGCCATTCCACAGATAAAGCCCGGGCCTCTGTTTACCCAACAGCTCCACAAGGATGAACAGTGTTGGCTGGCCCGGCAGGGAGGGGCGCCCCACGTCCCCCGCTGGGGTTCAGCCTTCCAACCCCAAGCTCGGGCACCCCTTGACCCTCCCACGGGAAAGCACGGGACTATCAGGCCCGACTGTCAGGCTGGAGGGAGGGGGAGGGGTCCGCAGGGAATGGGGGGCTGCGGTGCCTCTCTAAAGATGCCTCTGTTCCCTGCACAGGGGAGGAGGAGGGAGTCGTTCCATCGGGAAGGTGCATCAATACTTGTAGACGGCATGGTCACGGAGCATGGAGAGGGCAGGAAGCGAGGGCACAGAGGGGCTGCCTGCCCAGGAGTCCCTGGGACTCGATGCCGGGGCCTCTGCCCTTTGCAGGTGGGCACTTGCCTGTTTCGTCCTCCGTGTCAATTTCCCGGGGCCACTGGATCACAGGCCACAGACCAGGGGGATTTAACTCCACAGAAGTTTATTCTCTCACAGGTCTGGAGGCTGGAGGTCCAAGATCAAGGTGTCAGCAGAGCTGAACCAGCTCCAGAGGCTCTGGGAAGGGTCCCTCCTGCCTCGGCCAGCTCTGGTAGCATCTGCTGGCCCCCGTGTTCCTTGGCTTGTGGCCACACCTGTGTCCACCTGTCCCTCCATATGTGCCCAAACTCCCCTCCTCTATGACACCGGTCCTATCAGGTCGGATAGGAGCTTATGGCCCAGCTCAACTTGATTAACCTGCAAAGACCCCGTTTCCAAATAAGGTCACATCCACAGGTTGGGGGGCTTGGGACATCAACATATTCTGGGGGACACAATGCAACCCACAATACCCTCTTCTTAAAAGGGAGGGAAGAATGGAAAGCATCACAAATAGGGGCCCTAGCCATTGGGCCCTGCCTCCAGGCAGGGTCTCTTGGTGGTGGGGAGGGGGTCCACAGGGCTGTGAGAGCAAAGAAAATGGGGAGTCTCTCTTGGGGAGGGCCCGGAGAGTCCCATCACATCACCATCACCGTGTGGCTCTGGGGTCTGGCTGTCAGGTAAGCTGATGTGCCCATCACCACTGCTGGCCCAGGAGGAGGGACCTGTGACCCTGTGGGGACAAAGTCTCTGTGCTTCCAGCCTGCCCTGTGCACGAGGATGAGGCTCTGGCCCCCTGAGCTGCAGGAGAAGCCGCAGGAATGGGAGGGAGAAGGGGAGCCCGGCTCTGAAGGGGTCGCAGCCTGAGAAACAGCAGCCCGGCCCCCACGCACCGGCTGCTCCCCCACCAGCTGCCCCCAACCGAGGCGAGGGGAGCAGTGACCCCGCAACACCAGAGAGCCTCAGATGACAGCTGTGCCCCAGCACCCCTCCCCTGTCCTGCTCTGACCCCTCGCCACTGACCACGGGCAGCCCAGGGCGATGACCAGCCTCGACATCACCAGACCCCAGGGGCCTTCTCTTGACGGGGCTGGCGTCGGTAGGGTGCGTGTTGGCTGCACCCCTTCTCCCACGGCAGGACCTGGCTGTGCACCCCATCCAGAGGCATTTCTGCTGCCCCGCCCAAGCTTTACCGCCCCCAACACACTCTGGCCACCAGCCCGCGTGACCAGCCACGTTCTCTTGGCCCCGTGGCCTCTGGGTGGGGTGGCTGTGGCGGGCAGTACCTCCCTGACCCCTGGCTCTCCCCTGCACCACCCAGCAGGTCCAGGGCGCCGCGAGCACTCGGGGCTCCCCGGTGGCTGAGGCCACGGCACACCTGCGGGAGGCGATAATCACCGCCCAACTCAGACAGGCAGACGACTTGGCCGCCATGCCTGTTCGGGAAAATTAACTGGACCCCATACGGAGACCCATACGGAGAGGGAACTTGCCCAGTAAGTGTCTTAAATGCACGGGCCCAGAATGCTGCAGCACAACCTGCCTGCAACTTGGGGCCCAAGGGAGGTGGGCAGTGTCCCTAGGAGCTCGAGGTCTGGAGGGCTCCCGGGTGCTGGCCAGTGGGACTCCAGCCCCTCCAGCTGGGCTCCTATCCCCTCCATCTATCTATAATCTTCCACCCGGGGAGTCCCACCCTGCTGTCAGGAGGGGCCCCGGCCGGGGCTGACCGGAGAAACTGACTGGCCCTGTTGTGTCCTTGTGTGGCCCTGCACCTCGAGGCCAGCGATGGCCCGAGCTTGGAAGGCTGCCCAATGCCCGCTTGGGGGGTTGGACCCACCGCAGAAGCCTTTTCTTTCCCCCACTCGCTCTTTGGGGTCTTCTGATTGCCCAGTGAGAGGAGACAGACAGCCGGGGCACCAAGGGACCAGGGCCGGAAGCCAGGCTCCACTGACCTGGGGCTGAAACCCCAGCCTCAAGGCCTCCCTGCCTGCCCAGCGGGAGCTGAGACCTCGGCAGCCAGGCTGCAGATGTGAGGAAGAAGCTTCCCAGGGACGAATCACAGCGGCTCACGTTGGCCCGGTGTCCTCTGTGTCCTCTGAGAGCCTGGGGCACGTGCTGCTGTTGGCCGAGGGGCAGGAGGAAGGAGAGGCCACGGGCACAGCCGCACAGCAGGGAGGTACTGGCTCCACAGTCCCGTCAGAACAAGGGAAGTCCTACGGACAGACAGGGCCCGACTTTCGTGCCAGGCGTGGAGCTTATGGAAAAGCGGACTCTCCTGTCCTCGAGAACACTTTATCTCCGTACCCGCCGGGTAGAGAAGTTGTGCTTTTCACACTCCTGTCGTCGTCATCATAGAAATAAGTGCTATACGAACACAGTTCTGCAAAACACAATGAAACTGGGCAGCTTCGTGGGAGCCCACAGCCTCCCAGACGCGAGGCGTGGCCGTGTGTCCACAGCGTGACCCGCGGGAGGTGGGCAGGGTGGAGGTGTGCCGCACCCCTTCTCCTTGCGGAGACAAAAGGGAGCAATCAAAAGGCAGCCCCGCAGAAGACATGACAAGCCACAAAGGAGAGACAGCCCGGAAATGCGGAGCAAGACGGCCGACTGGGACCCGACACGTTAGTTATGTGCGCGGTTAAAGGGGCGAACACACCATGTAAAGAGCAGAGATGGCGGACTGGGCTCCCATCCGAGACCCCAGGTTGGACCATCTACAGGAAACCCACCGGAAATAGAAAGACAGGCCGCACGTGTGTAAGCGGTAGATAAAGCATCGCGCCCACGCGGCGCTGACCGTACGGAAGCCAGACAGCGGCGAAAACACCAGAACAGACCTCGGAACAAGGGGGATCCACGGCGAGGAATCGCCCGCAACGGAAGCACGGTCAGCTCGTCCAGGAGGCACAGCAGTCCTAAAAAGTAGGCAGCGGGTAAGGGAGAGCTTCAGAGTGCGCGCGGCTAAGACGGACAGGGCGGAAGAAATGAACTCGCAGGTGTAACTGGTCGTCTCCACACCCGTCCCGCAAAAGCAAATAAAAAAGGAAGACAAAATCAGGAGGATGTGGAGAGCACAAACATCGGTCTCACCCAGCTTGGCTTCCCTGGTGGTTATGTTTACAGAGCATAAACAGCAGCGCACCGGAGGGTCACCCAGCGAACCTCGCGCCCGTCCGCAGAACAAGCCTCCGTGACACAGAGGACACGGCCGCAGATCCCGCAGACGATAAGAGGGGCCCGAGAGAATACGACGGACCTTGGAGAACTAAATCCGACAGCCCAGAAGAAATGCGCAAACGCCTTGGAAAACAAACATCCGAAGCTCGCTCGAAAGCGGAATGGGGAATGTGTGTCGCTCTAAATGCAGTAATGAGATCGCATGTGTGATTTACGGCCCCCCCCCACCCCCCAACGCGGCTCCCGCCCCAAGCGCTCTCACTGACGAATTCCACCCAACGCTTAGCAGAGAGAGAATTCCGACTGTACACAAATATACAGACTCCATACAACTTGTAGAGAATGACAGGCTGACTCGAAAATTTATACGGAAATGCAAAGGACCCAGAAAAGCAAAACTCTTAGAGACACAAGAACAAAATGACAAGACTTACACTACCCGACTCATCAAGACTTCAGAAATCACTTGATTCCTGACAAATGTTTCAAATTAATCCAGCAGGGGCAAGGGAGCGTCTTGGCAATAAATGGTGCCAGGACAAGGGGCCATCCACAGAGGAAAAATAAGCCTCGACCGTTGTCCCAAAGCGCAGGCAACATTCATCCCAAAGTGGGTTGCAGATGTGGACCAAAAGCTAAAAGTGTGAGAAGCCTCCAGAAGGGAGCACAGGAGAGTCCCTCCACACCAGGAGCGGGGGTGGAGATCGCTTAGGACACAGGAAGCACCAGAAAAGAGAAGGTGTGTTGGACGTCATAAAATTTAAAACTTTGAACTCCTCTCTTCCAACGAAACGCAGGCCACAGGTGGGAGAAATATTCTCTGTGTGTGCACAAACGTGTGTATGTGCACACGCACATGGGTAGATCTGTATGTATACCTGTGTGCAGATACGTATACACGTATGTGTATATACACACACACGACGAAGAAACTCCTATCAAAACATATAAGGAATTCCTACAACTCAATACTAAGAATTCAAACAACCAATTAAAAATTGGCAAAGACACGGGCGCCTGGGTGGCTCAGTCAGTTAAGCGTCTGACTCTTGGTTTCGGCTCAGGTCATGGTCTCAAAGTTCATGGGATCGAGCCCCGTATCGGGCTCTGTGCTGACAACGCAGAGCCTGCTTGGGATTCTCTCTTTCCCTCTCTCTCTGCCTGTGCCCCCCGCCCCCAATAAATAAATAAACTTTTTTTTTTTTTAAACTGGCAAAGACTTAAGTAAACTTGAAACCTAGAACGGCCCATAAGCACGTGAAAAGAGGTTGGCCATCACTAGCCATCAGGAAAATGCAAAATAAAACCACAATGAGGGAGCCCTGCAGGCCTATCAGGGTAGCTAACCGGGCCCTGTGAGTGCTGGTGAGGACGAGGGGCAGCCAGCGTGCTCTCCCGCTGCAGGGGGGACTCGCGTCACAGCTCGGCAGCTTTTACGACGTTGACAGCCATCGTGCCACGGGACACGGCCGCTGTGCCCGTATCCCCACTACCCGAGAGAAAAGAAGGACGCGCGCACAGACACTCGGACGCGAAGATTCCCAGCGGTGGCACCCGCGGCAGCTCGCACCGGCAACGGCCCGACTGTCCGCCGACTGCGGAGGGACCACAGACGCTGGCCCAGCGAGCGCGGCTCCGCAGCGAGAGAGGCTGAGGCCCCAGCGGGCGACCCCTGCACGAGCCGCCACGCGATCGGAGGCGCACGCGGCATGGACTGTCTGCAGGAAATTCTAGAAAGTGCAGAACGGAGAGCAGGCCACGGCCGCCTGAGGCCCGGGGAACGGGAAGGGCCCCCGCAAAGGACCCAGGGGCTTTCTGGGAGGCCGCGGTGACGGCGGGCTGCGTTTGGCGGCGGCGGCTGGCAGAGCTCCTTGAGCCACATGCTCAGTCCGGATGGGTGAGTCCCGCTGTGTGTCCCCTGCAGCTCAGCAGAGCTGGCTTGTTCTGGGGACGCGCCGTTCCGTGGGAGGCTCCCACCCCGTGCTCCCCACAGTCTTCGATCCGTGGTCCAGTGGGACCTACGAGCCCCCCGCTTTCCTTGAGCCCTCGTGGCCAGAATGGACACCCTTGGTGAAGGCAGGAAGACGCCCGGGTCCACGTTTCCGACTCCCTTGAGAGGAACGGCGGTGCCTCGAGCGAGCTGGGTCCACTGACGCCTCCTCCCTCCCGGGCGCCCCGCCGCTCCTGGCTGTGGCGACGTCGCAGGCGCCGCTGTGCTCACGGAGCGCCCGCCGTGTGCCGGGCGCTGTGCGAAGGGGTTCTCGCAGTAAGCGGTGTTCGCTCAACCCCGAGAAGTACACCGTGTGGTCACGCACGCCGTCTTGACCAGGAGAAAGCCAGGCATGGCTCGGCCCTGTCCGCCGCCACAGGCCTGGAAGACTGCCGCGCGGATCACATCCAGGCGCATCCGACAGCAGAGGCCACCTTCTGGGGCCCCCGTGCTCCTCTGCGCGCTGGGCTCAGCTGCCCCTGGGTCTGCCGCGGTCACGGCCCCGGGCAGTACCCGGACCCCCGCCAGAGCGACCAGGAGGCAGAAACTCTGAACCCCCGGCGTGCCCGGCACTCAGGTGTGCCAAAGCACAGGTGAGCCTGGCCACACCCCAACGGAATGGCACGCGCACAACACCACACCCCGGGACCAGCGCCCGAGTGGGCGAGGCCCTCGTGGCCCAGAGCAAGATGCAGACGGTGGGGCCGGGCGAGGGTCCCCAACAGGCTGGCGGGCCTGGGCCAGGCCCATGGCCGCCCTGGCCCTCTCTCCGAGGGGCCGGAATGACTCCTGAGCGGATCACCCGGCCCGGACGGATGGTAGCCCCACGAGACATCCGCGGGGCTCCCCAGGCGGGGGGCTCCGACTTCCAACCTGGGAGTTGCAGAAGCGCCACTTAATGATGACGACTACGGGAGTGCCCCACAGAAACAACCCAGTGTGAACTTGGGATCTCAGCAGGCAGCGGTCCGGCTGCTCGAGGTGTCCTAGGCGTGGGACGGGATGCGGCCGGCCCGTAAGGAGCCCAGCCGGGGAGCCGTGGGCCACGCGTGTCGGTTGAACACCCGTTAGTCTCTTCCGAAGCCGGTGTCCCCCTCGGGGACCCCCACTGCCGGGGGTCGCAGGGCCCACTCGGGGCGCACACAGCGAGGCTGAGCCCCCACACACGTCAGGGCCCCCCAACACCCAGAGCCGCGGCTCGGTTCCGGGCGTTGTGGCCGTTCCCACGCAAGCAGCATAACCGCCCCACTGCCGCTGCCAGCCCGGCCTCCTGCCCACAGCACGAGTGCCACCCCGGGCTTGAGTGGCCGGGCCGAGGGGTCATCCCCACGCCGGCTGACAGACCCTGACTCTTCCGGGGACCCCTGCGGGTCCCAGCCTGCTGTCCTCTGTCCCGTGTCCTGCTGTCCCGCCACGGGGAAGCTTCTTGTCCACGTCGGGCCTCTCCCCAAGAGAATCTATTTCCTTCTCAGTATGGTGAAACGCGGTTAACGTCAAAGTTACCACGTTAACCATTTTCAAGTGCCCAGTTCTGTGGCCTTCGGTCCATTCACGTTGCCATACAACCGTCACTTCCATCCATCTCCAGAACGTTCTATCTTCCCCACACTGAAGTCTGTCCCCAGAGAGCACGGATTCTCCCTCCCCCTCCCCCAGCCCCTGGCTCCCACCCATCCCCCTTCTGTGTCTACGGTTCTGCTGCTTGAGGTCCCCGTGTAAGTGTCCTTGGTGTAATGTCCTCAGACTCATCGTGTTACAGCAGGCGTCGGTTCCTGTCCTTTTTATGGCTACTCTTCACGTGCCACCGGACGTCACGTCCATCGCCTTATCAACGGGTGTGTGGCTGCTTCCGTCCCTCGGTCGCTGAGTCGCCGTAATGAACAGAGGCGCCAGTGGGGTCTCTGCCAGAGGTCGGGCCCACGCCCACCAGCGGAAGGACACGGTGGCTCTCACTCGGTGGGGCTCTGCCAGACCGCGCCACCCTCTCCCTCGAGCAGCCCACGCGGGTGCTGATGGCAACCTCACGTTTTTGTTTTTGGTGATGACCATCCTAATGGGTGCAAAGAGACTGACAAACTTTCTTTAACCCAAAGGTATTTGCCAGGGAATCAAAATGAAGGGACCCCTGTGCTCTGTGAGCAGCCACGTCTCTCTTAGTGCTAGAAGTTCGTAAAGCCGGTTCGAAGAGACTGGGAGAGTCCGGCCGTGAGGGTCTTCCAAATGCTCGGTTCACAAGTGGATTCGCTGAGCGTTACCGGGGAGGGAGGGAGGAGGAAGGGGCGTATGGCACCCTGGGAGGGGAGGAACCCACTGGAAACAGGCCGGGCTGGAGATGCCACCCGGGGAAGGGGGACCAGCAGGGCCGGGGCGCGCTCAGCCCCAGGCCGCCCCTTCCCGCGCCCTGTCCTGAGCGCCCAGCGCCCGGTGGGTCGCTACTTCCGGGGGAGGGCAGCTCCTGGCGGCCAGGCTGGCGGGGGAGCTGGTGCCACCGCCCCCTCTCTGAGATCTGGAACCGGAGGGCGGCGGGAGGAAGCGGCTGGGAGGGACGGCACTCCCACAGAGACGAGCACGGGGACGAGGCAAGGTTCTTCCCCCAAATATTTTATTTAAATATTAAATTAAAAAAACATACACCCGCTAATCATTTGGCATACATTTCTCATGTTAACATAAGAAATAAAATAATTCCGTTGCGGTAAAAAAAAAAAAAACCAAACAAACCAAACTTTGTACACCTTAATCGGGCGCCGTGGCGCCTTCGCACAGGCTACGGCCGCCAGTCTGCGCACCGGCGCTGTGGAGAAAGTACAGGACGCACGTCGCACACACCTAAACACAAGACGCAGAGACACGACTCACAGCCGGAAAGAAAACCTCCGTGAAAGTAAAGTGCTTGTCACGGCTCCGAGGCCTTTGATCTGGGGCGTCAGGACAGCAAGGAGTCTAACGAGGGGACCCCGGTCTCGGGCTGAGTCGGCCGCGCCGCCTCTGTGGACCCGGAGGCCCGGACGCCCCCGGGGCCCTCGTCACAAGTCAGCAGGAGGCTTTGGTGATTTCTCTGTGGCCAGGCGCGAGGACAGTGCCTTCCCCGACTCTCCGGCGACAGCCACGGGGAGGTAGCAGCAGCGGCCGTGGCAGGGCCGGTGGCCGGTAGCAGGAAGCCTGGCAGGCACGGACACGCGGGCCGCGGCCCCCCGTGCTCGCGGCCGGCCCCCTGCCCTCTAGGAGCCCGGTGGGGGGGGGGGTGTCCTCGGCTTCTCCCAGCGCCCTCCTCTCCCCTGTTAATACTGTAGGTTGTAAGAGCCAAAGTGAGCTGAAGGCACCTGGGTCGGGTCGAGGGATGGGGACTGACTGGTGCAGAGGGGGTCGGGTGGCTTCTGACCCGAGTTCACCCGCCAGGTGAGGACGCGCCTCGTCTCCCCCCTCCGCGCCGACCTGGTGCCGGTGCTTGCTAACGTTACCAGAGAGCAAAAGTGACACCAGGAACACAGAAGTGTAGTAAAAAATATAAAAAATAAGTAGTGTCTATCTGTCTGTTTATATACATGGACAGTATCTGCTTTAAAAAAGGAACAAAGCTTGAACAACACTGATCTGACCTCTCACTGCGGTATTCTCGAACGAAAGCCTGACGTGTGCGGCCCGGATGAGGCAGGGCTACCACGGGCCACGGCCCGGTGGCGGCAGGCGGGTGGGGCCGCGCACCCGCGACCCCGCTTTCCGCCTGCCCTTGCCCGACGGCCACGCCTGGCCGTATTGCACACCCCCCCGCCCCCGCCCTGGTCAGTTGTTCATTTTGGACCCTGATAATGAAATGCATAAAAACTTAAATTAGCAGCGGAAATAAGATGGGCAGCAGGAAGAAACCTCTCCGGGGCCCTCCGGGGCTCGTGGGGGACTGAAGCCACGTGATCCGGGCCGGAGCCCCAACCTCAGTCACCCATGGCTTCTAGGCTCTTCCTACGGCTCCTCTGAAGGATCCTGGAAACTGACCTCGAGCAGTTGATAAAAGTTCTCATCTAAAATAAGAAAACACCGTCCTTGGGGTTCTGATTTCAGGGTAGAGAATTCCAGGAATTCGTAGATTATTTTCTCCTGGGCCGGCCAACAGAGCCTTTTTAAAAAAACTGATACATAAAAGTAGAAAGTTCACAGTCCTCGTTTTGAAGCGTCAATGTTTCGGGGAGTGGAGAATCGTTCACCAAAACAAACAAAAAAGGCTACCAAACACACACCGCACGCACGCGGATGGACACGCGGCCCGCGCCACGGTCTCTCCCGAGGCAAGCCCCGCGTGGCCCCCGTGGCCCCCTCCCGCCGCCCCGACCGCAGTGGCGCTGGCCAGTCCAGCCGAGCCCTGTCGCCTCTCGCCCCGCCGCCCTCCTTCCCCTTCCCGTCCGCCCACCCCGGCACGCCCCTCAATTATTATTTTTCTTCAGAAAGTTTCCAGGCCCTGCTCAGAGTTGCAATTGCTCAGTGCAAGGGAAAAAGTAAAACCGAGAAGAAAGTAAAACGCCAAAACGCCAAACGTATTGCTTGTTTCGCTTCTAGAAACTTATTGGCTTCGAGTCCGGAAACGTCTTCACATACTCTGAAATTATTGCTTCGAAGGGCCGGCCGGCCCGAGCCGCAGGCGGGGTCCTCACTGCACCAGCACGAAGGTGCCCAGCCGGCCCGAGGTCAGGTCCTCTATCTCACAGTCTGCCTGCGGCAGCCCCGCGGCCACAAAGCTCGGGGGCAGCGTGGCGGCGGGCAGCGGGGCTGTGGCGCTGCCGATGTGCAGGTGGGTGTCCAGCAGCTGGGCCGCCGCCGCCACCGGGGAGCCCCCCGCCTGCAGGAAGTGGGGAGGCAGCAGCGGGCCGGGCGCCAGCCCCAGCTCCTTCTGGAGTCCCGACACAAGGAGCGTGCCGTCGCACGGGGCGAGGACCAGCGGGGCCGGGGGCGGCTGGGGGGCCTGCTGGCAGCCGGGCGGGCCCGCCGGGTGGTGCTGGAGCTGGAGCAACCTGGAGGGAGGGAGGGGGCGGGTCAGCCGCCGGCTGGGGCTGCTCCCCACACGCGAGGCTGTGCGTGACTAATCCCTGAGCAATTCCTGACATTTCCATTCTCCGTCTTGCTTCTGCGGCAGCTCAGAGATGCCAACCAGACGCGACGTTCTTATTCGCTGCCCCCCCTCCCGCCCCCCACTCACGGGCGGGCCTCAAAGAGGAAGGCCGACCGCTCCCCCCCCCTCCCCCCCCATCCGCCGGAACGAGGCCCCACCGGCGGATCCCCCCACACTAGGGGCCGGCAGGTGCACGCGTCTGATTCCACGGAGAGGGCGAGGAGCTCCCGAGATAAGGTTACTCCAGAGACCCAGACGTCCTCGAGCCCTCCCCGGGGGGCGGTCACGGGAGCGAGGCGGGGGGCGTACCTCTGCTGGTGTAGGACCTCTTCCAGCAGGCTCCGGCCCTCCCGGCTGCCGGCCCCGCCGCCGTGCGGGCCCGGGCTCGGCGCGGGCAGCTGGAAGGCGCTCAGGCCGCCCCTCGTGGCCCGGCTGGAGGAGGAGGGCGGGCACACCTGGCGAGCCAGCCCCTTGATCTTGTTCAGGCCCAGGAGCCCTTTGGCCCTCGTGCTCTTCCTCAGCTGCTGCCGGAAGGCCTTCAGCCCTGGGGGGTGCAAAATCAAGCCGGTCCGTGGGCGGCCCGCAGACCCCGGGCCGGCGTGAGCAGGGAGGGACCCCATGCAAACGTGAAGGCATGAACGGATTGCTTTCCCGTGGGGGTTAAGGGCACTCTCTGGTCATCCGATCGGATGACCCCTCCCGGGGCTAAGTCCTCTTTTCTTCAGAGTTCGATTTGGGGCAGCAGCTCCAACCCCGAACGAGCCTGGGCAGGGGTCCTCTGTGGACGGAGGCACAAGCGGGGCGGTGGGCTGAGGGAGGGAGCCCAGGCAGGCAGGTGGGGGCTGCCTCTGTGGAGGGTCCCTCCCTGACCTGTCCCCTCCTCCAGGTGAGGCGCTGCGGCCTGGCATCCAAGTGTCTCCTGGGCTTTTAGGACCGGCCACTAGGAGACCCTGTGAGTTCGTCCCAGAAGACGGGGACATCTAGAGCCTGGGAGCTCTGCTGCTCCGTCCAGGCCCGGCCAGAGACTCGGGGCACGCCATCTGCACCGGGACAGGGTGACACCCTCCCAGGGGCACACACAGCACCTTCTGGGACGGGTGGAAGGGGAGCAGGAAAGGTTAGTCACCTTGAGTGAGCGAGGTGTCCGACGCCCTCCGGCCTTCCTGGAAGCTGATGGGGAGCAGAGTGACCCCTCCTGGGGCCCCCTGAGCCTGCAGCACTGGGGTGGCAGACTGGGCCCCCAGGAGCGGTGAGGCCAGTCTGAGAGGGGAACAGGTGCCCACCAGCCCCTGGGCGGCCAGGCGTCCACTGAGCCCCGCTGGGCCGTCGCCGGCCGAGAAGGTCAAGCAGCTGTCGGAACTGGTGCCCTCCGAAGGGCTCGCGGCGGAGGAGGAGACGACGATACCTGCAGAAGCAGCACGCGCTCCTGAGGGGCCTGACGCTCCCCAAGGCCAGAAGCAACCCACCAGCACCCAAGTTTTCACCGGAAGTCAGAGGAAAGAACAGGCACGGACACTTTCTCCGTGCCTGGTGCACAGCCCCTGGGTCTTGGGACAGCCCGTGGGGCCAGCTGACAGGGGCAGACGGCGGTGCTGGCCTCCCTGTGCCTACCCTCAACACCGGGCAGGAGTCTATGACGGCCAGAGGCTGTCAGAGGCGTCCGGGAGCCATGATGGTGGCCGGCCACCTTGAGGGTGCGGCTGCCGCCGTAGCTGACCGGTGGGGCTCAGACAAGGACACACGGGGGCCTGGGCTGCGGACCGGCCCTTCCGGCCCCCGGGGGCAGCTAAACCCCAAGCTGTCCTGCCACCGAAGGACCACGTGCGGTCTCGAAGTAGGATCTGCATGGCCTCGGGGTTAGAGCAAAAGGCAAATCCGGACAAGGGCAATCAGACGCCCACCAGCCAATAAGGTGCACCCTCCATCGGCCGGTCAGAGTCTCCACCGCACGCCCGCCCCCTGGCCGGTGCCCCGGGCCGCGTTCCTGCCCCACCGGGCACTTACACGGAGGGGCACTCGGGGAGAAGCAGGTGGAGACCTCGGCCAGCGTGTGCCTCCGGCCTGTGCCGCCGGACAGGGGCTCCTGCGGCTCCCGCTCCTCCTCCAGGCCCTGGCCCTGCCTGACCTCCTCACTGATGCTCGCGTCTAGCAGGCCGCTCGGGGAGATGGGGCGATTCCGGAACACTCCGTTGCAGTTGGCGTCCAGGGGGAAGAGCAAGGGCTGGGGGGACAGACACAGACCCGTAACTCCTGGGGTTCCACGGGACGCGGGTGGGGGTCGTCACCACGGCTGGGAGAGCCCCTCCCACGCGACGGCTGCCCAGTGTAGATCACACACCTGGAGTGAGCTGAGGGGGTCACAGTCCGTGTCCGCCTGCAAGACAGACTGCCCGAAGGCCTGGGGCTGTGGGCACAGCAGGGAGGGCTGGAAAGAGTCACCAGACAGGCCTTCCTGAGGCACCTGCGGGCAGACAGAGGACAGACGTCAGCGGGGAGGTAGCTTTGGGGACAACCGCAGACAGCGTCACTAGGAAGGCCCCACTGGCTTTGCCGCGGGGCTGACAGGTCAGTCACCACCTGCCTGGGCTCAGGACATATGCACCTTCCTCTCCAAGGCCATGCCGCCCAGGGTGACCAGGGGAAGGTGTCAGGAGGCCAGACCGGGGACAGTTAAGGAACAAGTGGCTGCAGGGTAGTGCCTGACCCGCAGCGGAGCGGCCGGCACCCCCTCTCCTCCATGTAGCCTCTGGTTCGTGGCTCCCACAGGAACCCCCCCCCCCCAACCCCCATGCCGCACGGGCAGGAGACGGCACCCGGGGGCCGGCGGACTCAGCGGGCGTCTCGGTCCCGGGCCCGTCTGGGTGAGGGACCGTAACTGGCGGGCGTGGGGGTGCACAGTCTGGGCAGAGCTCGGGAAGGAGGCTCCCCCCCACCTCAAAGCCGCCGAGATCCGAGCTGCGCGGCCTCTGCTGCCGGGCCAGGCCGGGCCGCGCCGACGGCTGCGTGTGCCGATGCTCCTTCAGCCGCTCGAGGAGGAGGTAATAAATGGCAGCAAAGTGGTTGTAGCTGCTGTTCTGCAGAGACTGCGGGAGGCAGAGGGAGGCGGGGTCAGAGCGGGGCCAGCACGGGGAAGAGCGGGGCGACAGGGCTCCGCGGCGGGCGGTGCCTCCGACGCTTCCCGAGCGGCTGAGGCCCCCTGACAGGCCTGTTCCCGGGGTTATTCCTGGGTGGCCGAGAATATCCCTTAGAGGAGTGGACAGCTGGCCCTTAAATTAGCCCATGTTCCCGTTTTAACTCGACTGGCGAGCGCCTGCTTTTCCTCGGAGTGAGCGCCTCTCCCGTCCAAGCCCGCGCGAGGCCGGGCGGTGGCCCTCACCTCCACGGTCCTCTGCCGGTCGATGCCCAGGGTGTGCATGATCCCCAACACCTGCTCGTCGTAGCGGCCCGGGCTGGCGTTGTAGCTGAGCGCAGAGAAGGCCGTGCAGGCCTGCCGCGGCACCGGGGGCTCGGCCTGCATCCACCTGTGCTGCCGGATCTGGGCGATGGTGATGCGCTTGCTGGGGTCCACCACCAGCATGCGGCGGATCAGCGTCTCACAGTCTGGGGGGTGAGGGAGGCCCGCTGAGCCCGGGCGGCCCCCCTGCGTGCTCCCACCACCGCCCCGCTGGGGACCAGGCTCTCCTCCTGAGCGCGACACACGAGTGACCGTCCTAAAGGACGCTGAGACCGGGGGCGGTGGCCCCGGGCTGCCGCTCAGGACCTGCCGCCAGGAGAGCCAGCAATCGAGGGGACGGGGTCCTGCCGACCTGCCCCAGACCGAGGACCAGGCCGGCCGGCATCCCAGAGGCTAGGCCCTCTCGGGGGGACCGCAGAGTCGAGGCCCCCCCGCCCCCCCCCCCCCCCCCCCCCCCCCCCCGCCCCACAAGTAGGGCACTGAGGAAACACCCAGTGGGCTGGGCTTGTGTCGCAGGCGGCAGGGAAACAGCCCGCGGTAACGCGGCGCTGACTCACGGACCTGACGGCACACCCAGACACTGTCGGGCAGGCGTTTCGGGAACCAAACCCCCGCCCCCTCTGCAAACCCCTTGTCCCGGGTCGCCCACCTTGAGACATAAAGAACGGGATACGGAAGCGGCCCTCCAGCACCCGCTGCCGCAGCGCCGGCAGGTTGGGTCCGTCGAAGGGGAGTGACCCGCACACCAGCACGTACAGCACGACGCCGAGGCTCTGCAAAGACCACACGGACGGCCTGGGGTCAGCGCCCACGCGCCCACGGCCGGGTACCTGGCGTCTGATGCGCGCCGCCCACGCGGGCTCCTGGCTCCTACCCAGATGTCCAGCTGGGGGCCTTCGTACTCCTTCCCCTCAAAGACTTCTGGGGCCGCGTACGGGGGGCTCCCACACCACGTGGACAGGGGCTCTCCCGACTTGTAGAAATTCCCAAATCCAAAATCTGAGGGACAGGAAAACGGACGGTGAGGTCACGGCGGAAGCGGCAGGGCCACGGACACAAAGGCACGCGCGCCCACAGCGGGGGCCTCGTGGGCCCTTGGGAGACCGCGCTTCCCCGGCTCGGGGACCGCCCCCCGCCCCCCAGCCCCGGAGGGCCCCTTGCCTGCCAGCTTGATGTCCATGCTGCCGTCCAGCAGCAGGTTCTCGGTCTTCAGGTCCCGGTGGACGATGTGGTGGCTGTGGCAGTACTCCACGGCGGACAGAATCTGCCAGAATTTCTTCCGTGCCTCGTTCTCGCTGAGGTGCCCGTTGGAGGTCAGATAATCTGAGGAGTGACAAGCCGAAGCTCCAGCCCTAACGTCCAGAAGTCTGGCCATCGTCTGGAGCGCGAGTGAGGAAAGCCGTACGACTTAAAGACGGGCGGACCCAAACGCCGGAGGGCGGATGCCCGACCAGCTACACCCTCCGCTTTCAACAGATGTTGGACACAGGCGTGACTTACCAAACATCTCTCCATTTTTCGCGAATTCGGTGACAATGTAAAGCATATCCTTTGTCTCCATAACCTAAAAACACAAAGACCTAACGTTTAACCACACGGGAAGAGAACATGCCAACGGTATAAATAATCTACTCGAACCCCAGTAAATTTTTAACTTCCCCAAGGATGAGTGTATCCATTATCTTTAAAAAGGAAAGAAAATAAACACTTCTGTGTTAAAGAAACAGATACGGGGGTTCCTATTCAGGAAAAGAATTTAAAACATCAGAGGTGAATTCCTCACTAACCTGTCTATCCGAATGCACTAGAACCTTCCTGTATCACCGTGTTAACGCAACTGCCTCACCCACCCGCCGGCTCTGTGAGGCCTCAGAGGTCTGACACCCGCAGCATGCACCGCTAGGGCTTTCTTCTAGAAGCCTAGCAGGCAACAGATGATTCGGGCCAGTGAAAGCTGAATAATAGATAACGAACACCCCCTTCCCCCTGGCGTTATTGACATGATGAATTGGGCGCCGAGAAGCGGGTTCTGCCAGGTTAAGCTGCGACAGACTGCTCTTTATACGGCAACCCCCTCAGCATGTGTCAGTAGCAACAGCCGAGGTCAAACACACCCTGCAGGCTCACTTACGGGTCGAGAATTTTACTTCACTGTGCAAACAATTTTAAAAAAGAGTTGAAAATACAGCTAGCTAAGAAACAAGGTAAATTTCACATCTTTGGTCCTAAAAGAAGGAAATCCAACTCCTTCCCAGGGGTTTTACAAGATTTCAAAGGGAGACACGGAGACAATACGTGCTCACAGGAACAGATTTCTTTAGGGTTCGAAATACAGTTTTTCCGTAAAAAAGACACTTCAAAGGCAACCGGTTTAAGCCGTAAATCTAACAAGACAGCAAACACAGTGTGTGTGACCAAGAATCTCCAATGTCCTGAAGTGTCCTGGCCCCCCACGTGTGCGGTGGAGGCCTGAGCAGGAAGGCCGAGGTTCGTCCCTCTCCTCAGTTCAAAAGAGAGCCGGAGAAAGAATTAAGAGTAAACGTGTTTGGGGTGTTGGGAAACCTCCAGGCAAGAGTGTAGTGTCTCAGCAAGGTTCTGGGGCCTGGGCCAGCTGGATGAGAGTTAGACACCAGCGTAAAACCCCGAGGAATGACACGCATTGCTGTCCCTATCACGTCCGAACAGTTAAAGCGACCCAGACAGCACCGAGAGGTTTCACTCCGCGAAGGGACCTCTCACTCTGATGCTGGGGGCGATGTGCTGTCTAACTGGGCTGCTCCACACAATGGGCCAGCAGAGGGACAGGAAGACCAGGAAGGTACACTCTGGCTCATCCCTCCAGCAAAGTCAAAAACAGGGCTCGGGCCACTCCTGCGGAAACAGGCCAGGCACATTTCTCAGGCACTGACATCAGCGGCCACGGAGGAAACTTCTTATCAAAGCAGCCCAACTAAAAATGACACAGAAACAAAACACAAACCCGAGCGTATGGTGGAGGGCTGATGACTGCACTCAGCGACTCTAAGTGAACTGTCATTCAGGGGAACACAAGCCCGGTGACACTACTTCCGTGGGACAGTTTTCTCTTCTAACGCCCTCTCCTGCCACGCTGCCCGCCGAGCCTCGCCGTGGGCACACACACCCCCGCACCGTCCCGTGTTCCTCTCAGATTCGGGAGGCTTCACGAGAATCCCCAGAAGGAACTTACACCCGGCACAGCTGGATGAAATACCGAGCATTTGCAAAAAACGTAGCAGCCGGCATCTCATCTGCAGAAGTGGTCGGGTAAGAGTTGCTTTACTGCGCTCATTAAATCAGCGCTTGTAATATTCCAAAGATATGATTTATTAGTTAAAACACGGTAACGACAATAAAGTCACAAAACAAACCGACAGACGGACAGGGCGAGGCATGTTCTTAACGCGGATTCAATGACAAGTTCTCTGTTCTCACCGTGGCAAAAGTATTTTCATCTCTCCGTTTTTGACGGAAGAGTTGAAACGGGAAGACAAATGCCTTTGCAAAGAGTTCACGGAAACTGGTAAACGCAGCCGGTTTTAAAGTTGAATAATCATCTGCAAAGGGGGAAGCGTTTCCTTCCACTAAAATCTGTCCTATGCTAAATGCTTGACAGGAGACAATACCTACGTCTGGTTGTTTGTTTTCTTAGGAAAGTGAAGCTAACGACCGACCTCTACGCATTTAAAACTGGAGCGAATGACAATACGAAATAAAATTTTAATGAGGCAAATCTCAATTATGATCCAAAAGCAAGAAAATAATTGAAAACGCATCTGAAGAGCTCCCCAAAATCAATCTATTTACCTTACACAGCCAACCCCCTGCCTCCCACACACACCCAAAGAGGGGCAAAATTCAGAATCGCAGACTTATTGTTGAAAATAAAAGGTAATAACTACACTTGCCAGAAGTAACAGCAAAAGGCAAACTTGAGTCCTTACCTGATAAAGCTTTATGATGTGAGGATGATTCAGAAGCTTCATGATCTGAACCTCACGATATATTTTCTCCAAATTACTGGAGTCTAATCGAGTTTTATCGATTATTTTTATTGCAACCTACAGTTTAAAAGAAAGGATATTTTTGTCCCCAAACAAACGCCTTTCATTGACACATTTTGTTTTTTGCAGCTTAATTTCTGTAACACTTTATGTCCCCAAAGGTCACAAAAAGTTGGGGGGGGGGGGAAAAAAAAACAAGTCACCAATTAATGGTACTTAAAGTTAAGGAAGTATCTTAAATGTCTTCTAGCTCACTTTACAGGGCCTCGGCCTGGATCCCAGAGCCCCACACTCCTGGGTCATCCGGTCATTACTCTCTCTGCTGTCCCCTAATATTTGTCGAAATTATTCAGAATCATAACATAAAGCATTTTCTCCTCGTGGAACTGAGAACTGTCAGCACTGAGACATTGCACGATGAACCCTGAGGACAGGGAGACCACCCAGCCGCCCCCAGGGAGGGTCCTCACAGGCCAGGTCTGGCACACACCTGGGTTTTGGTGACTCGATGCCGGGCCAGCTTCACTACGGCGAAATTGCCCTTGCCCAGGGTCCTCTCGACGTCGTAGAAGCCCACCCGGAGGGGCTTCTGCTGGCTCTGGCCGGAGCCCGCGGGGGCCGCACTCAACTCCGACATGATCACCATGGCTCCGGGGCGCACCTGCGGGCCACCCGGGAGCGCACTCAACACCGGACCTGCCTGACCCGACCGGGGGGGGGGGGGGGGGGCGGCGGCTCGCGCTCCCCGCCGCCCCCTCACTCTGCTCCTTTCTGAACACCTCACCTCGCCGGGCGCTTGCCCGCTCCCACGCCCGCTCCCACGCCCGCTCCCGACACTCCGGCTCCCAAGACCCCCAGCCCTTCGGGCGTGTGGACCCCCTCCACCCTGCGATCCGCGGTCGACTCCATCCCGACCCCCCGACCCCCCGGCCCCGCGGGGCGCGTGGGCCCGCTCCCACCCTCACCGCCCCCTGCCGGTCCTCTGCTCCATCCCGACCCCCGACCCCCCAGCCCCGCAGGGCGCCTGGACCCGCTCCCACCCGCCGCCCTGGGGACACTCCATCCCGACCCCCAGATCCCTTCAGCCCCGCGGGGTGTATAACCCGTTCCCCCGCCGCCCCCCGCCCCGCCGCCCGCTCCATCCCGACCCCCGACCTGCAGCCCAGCGGGGCGCGGGGCCCGGCTCCCACCCCGCCGCCCGGGATCCGCTCTACACCGACCCCGGGCCCCCAGTCCGGCAGGGTGTGTAACCCGCTCCCACGCCGCCTGCGGCCGGCTGCATGCCGATCCCCGGACCCCCAGCCCCGCAGGGCGCCGGGACGCGCTCCCACCCCGCCGCCCGCGGTCCGCTCCATCCCAACCCCCGGAGCCCCAGTTCCGTGGGGCCGGTGGACCCGCTCCCACGCCGCCCGCCCCACAACAAAGGGGAGCCCGGCGGCGGCGGGGCGAGCGGCGTCCCGCTCCGAGACCCCCACGCGCGCGCCTTCGGGCCCCGGAGCCCGGAGCGGCAGTCGGAAACCAGAGCCCGGGAGCTCCGGAGCCCCGGCCCGGCCGCCGCGAGCCCGGCGGCGGCCACCCCCGGCCTCGCCGCCGCCTCACCTCCGCCGCCCTCCGAGTGCCGAGGCCGGGCCGCCGCTCTCCCCGCGGCCCCCGCCGCCCGCTCGGTCGCTCGCGCTGCTCGGGCGCCTGCTTCTCGAGCGCCTGCTTCTCGGGCCGCCGCCGCCGCCGCCGCCCGGGCCGCGCCGCATGTCAGCTCTGAGGCCGCGCGGCGCGCTCGGGCCGCACGCGCCGCCCGCCGCGGGCTCCGCCCCGGCCCCGCCCCGGCCCCGCCTCCGGCCCGCCCCCGGCCCTGCCGCGCCGGCCCCGCCCCGCCCCGCCGGCCCCGCCCCCGCCGCCGCCGCCGCCGGATTGATACATCCCCATTGACGTCGCTTTGACGCCAGAGCGACGCGCGGCCGAGCGCCAGGCGAAGGGAGAGCGGGAGATCGGGCGGTTGCCAAGAGACTGGCGGCTCTGACGCGCGCGCTGATGGGGCCGTCGCCCTGGCGACCGCGGGGCGGTGACGTCAGGGGCGCCGGCCGCCCGAGGCCCGCCGAGGCCCGCCGTCCCGCCCGCGCTCGCGTTCCCGCCGGCGCGCGCCCCCTACCGGGCGCCTCGGGCGCTGCAGGCGGCTCGGCCTCCAGTCCCGGGGTGCAGTTCTCCGCCTGCTAGCGCGCGCAGCCGCCCTGGCGCGGCGCCCCCACTTCTCGCGCTCTTCCCAAAGGCTTGGTTCTGGGGCATTTCCCAACCCCCCGGAAGTGCAGCACCGCGGTTGCTGCGTCCTCTTTGGACCCGTAGTCCGGGGTCCCCGTTATCGGGGTACAGGGCCCCAATTTCTGTTGAAAGTCCTTGGACTTGGCACCTCTATTAGGAGAAGTAGCAGGTGGGGCTCGGGAAAGCTCGCAGACTCGCAGAATAGGGCCACACGGGATGCCAGGTGACAGCCCGCCAGCTCCCACTCCCCGAATTGCCCCCCCCCCCCCCCGCATCCCAGAGAAGCGCCAGCACCCCCAGGGACCCTCTGGGGCTCGGCAGCTGCAGACACGCAAGACCTGGGGGCAGCCCAACTCCGGTTACCTTTGTTCTGCACAAATCTATTGTTTAGCGAGTGAGAAACTTAAACACAGGAAACCTGGGCAGCATCTTCTGGCACAGGGAGCCCCGGGTGGGATGGGTCGGGTTCTTGTCCTGGCTTTGCCCTCCGCCCCCGCAAGGCGCGCCAGTGGCGTGGTTCAGCCCGCCCGTTCTCCCTCAGATCTGCGGGTCAGCAGCTGGTGACAGACCAGAGGAGGCTTGGGGACCTTTGTAAGGGAATCCACGGGCTCTGCTTTGACGAAGGCACCCAGGGGGATGGAGAGAGGTGGAAAGGCCCAGAAGGCCGGTTTCTCCGAGGGCCAGAGGTGTTGGTGGGAATGGGTTCTGCCCACTGAGGTCTTCAAGCTCTTGGGACCAGCTATGGGGAGCCCAGTTAGCAACACCTTCAGTGAGGTGGTGATGGTTCTCTGACAAGTCCCCAATGCTCTGCATTCAGACAAGGGGAGGACTCTGCTCCTGGGGCCGTGGAAGGGTGGGGGGGGGCAACAGGTGGGGTCAGCTCAGGCCAGGACTTCCTCCTTGGCAGCAGTGGACAGGGAAGTTCCTGTGGACTTAGTTACTTTCCTCTGCTGCCTGTTTCCCCAGAGCTGCCGGGGACAGTCCTGTGCCCCCCCCCCCCCCCCCCCCCCCCCCGGACTGGTGCCCGGCAGCCTATTCCCTGTTAGAGAAGAGGCCGGACAGGATGACAACGGCAGTGGGTGACAATTGCCGTTGGTATTGCTGTTCACTTCATGTCCCCTTATGCCTCATCAGAAAATAACACGTTCTCTAGGGAAGACAGAGGCTATGGGTGAATGACATTTTTTGAACATTAGGCATTAGGAAGGCAGTGGTTTGGGATTTGAATTTTACGTCTAGCCTAGAATCATTTTCCCTTGTGTTAAATGAAAACACTATTTCATAGGAGGGGGTGGGGAGCAAAACTTAAGTAAGATGGATGCAGAACTTAGAAGCCTTCTTCCAGAGGCTTCCATGCGTGGCCTGGAGAGGTGGCTGGACTGGTGAGGGCACCATGTAGGACTCAGATGTGCTTCTCCTGATGCACAGCCACCAGCCAGACCAAATATTTCCCAATCGCCCCTCCCTGGGCGGTTCTTCGTGGGTCAGTTTGTTTTGAAAGGCCTTTCGGGGACACCAACAATTCCAGAATTTTCCTTAGTCTTTCAGAAGTGCCCTGATTATCTGTCCCAGCTATATCCGCCGAGAATTTGGAGGAGTATTTTTACTTTCTTCCAGCTGAATAGTTCACAACTGCTTTTCTTCCCTTCTGGGGGTCCCACTAATCTCCTAGGAGAGCAAGATGCAGAGATAAGAAACCGGGGATCTGAATGCACTCACCTGCGGCCCCTCATTCTGTGACCCCAGAACGTTCCTC
Organism: Prionailurus bengalensis; assembly: GCF_016509475.1. Taxonomy (NCBI): domain Eukaryota; kingdom Metazoa; phylum Chordata; class Mammalia; order Carnivora; family Felidae; genus Prionailurus; species Prionailurus bengalensis. Next base: position 2,900,494 of record NC_057350.1, on the reverse strand, counting down.
AGGCTCATCCAAAGGGACGCCCAGCAAACCGGGGCCCCTCCACCCCCTCCCATCCCAGGTCTAGCCAAGTCTTTTGAAAGGTCATAGGTGTTTGCAAACACCTGGCTGGCTGTTTGGAAACATTGTGTCATCGCTGAATAAAAACCTGCAGCCAAAAGAGCCAAAGCTGCCTTCCCAGAGAAGGTCCCTGGACCCAGGTGCACTTGTCCCTTAGACCTAGTCCTTCCTGAGCTTCCAGCCTTCTGAACAGCCCCGTGTGGGCCGTGGCCACCCCTCCGCCCCAACCCTTGGGTGGAAAGTCTGCTCTGCAGAGAATGCAGGCAGGGCAGAGGCAAAGTCTGACCCCAGAACGGCTGCCACCTCTCCCAGTGGGACTCTGGCTGGCACCCCTGGGAACTTGCCGTCGACGCGTCTCTGCTTCCAAGGATCTTCGATTATTCTTTGCATCCTTGGCACACAGAGGCCATAATTCCTTCCAGAATCCTTGACTTCTTTTCAGATTTCTCGTCTTGCATGCTCTGTGTGCGTCATGAGGGGGGGATACACAGTATGTGCTCCAGGAGAGGTAAGCAAACAATGGGAGGACTCCCCCACTCGCCATAACGGAAGAAACGCTCTCAGCGTCTGCAAGGATAGTGTCTGTTTTGTAGATCTTCGCAGATTCGGGAGAATCAGGAAGTCGGTTTTCTTTTCCATTTGGAATTTCTTAAGCCTGTCTTCTCATGGCAGTCTTTCTGGAGTTCACCTTCCTCTCCTCAGGTCTTGAGACAGGAGACCCCGTCGGCAGCAAGTGGGTCCCTTCGATATTCACACTTCCCTGGCTGGTGTTCTAAACCCGTTCCCTCCAGATTAAAGGTGGTGGGGACAGCAGCGCCCCTTGTAAGGTGGCTTTCCCCTTGTCGCCATAGGAAGGCGAGATGATTTTCTTCCTGGACACTCTCCTCCTAGATACTCAAGGTCCTTCTCTGTCCTCCTGGCTGTCTTGTTTGGTTTTATGTGGTTTATTTAAGGGCCAATGATTTCACGTATCAAAAAATAAGATTGGCTGCCAGCAGCATTCTCGGGCCTCAGCGTTGGCCCCGGTCCCTTCTGCCGTCTGTTACATTTGCAGAACTTGACATGGACACAGGAATAGACACTCCCTCACTGCCTCAGGGAATCAGTGCCCCTGGCTTTGGACTCAGCAGGTGGGAAGAAAGCACTCACCCTCCTCCGTGGACACCTCGGCTCCAAAGGTATCACCTCCTACGCCACGGTTCCTTTGGGTCCGTGACTGCCTCGTTGGTGCTCAGGTGAGGCCCTCCACAGGCTGGGAGAGGAGGAATCCTGGGTCCTGGGGACTCTGGGACTGGGATATGTGTCCCGAGAGGTCCCAGAGAGGAAGCCATGGGACAGGCAGGGCAGAATTCTAACACACTGGGCTTACACACACACCAGCAAAAACTTCCTATTAGCAGACCAGCTCTTGAATCCAACGTTCTAGGACTCTGGTTCCCATTTCTGTCTCCCACCAGTGAGTCCTCACTGATAATGGGGTTAATGGGGCTAATGGGGCTGCCTGATAGAAAGCAAGGCTGTGGTTGGTGCCACACCCGAGGACCCAGCAGGCCTTTGGATGTCTGTCTCCTGATGGGCGTTCTGTAGACAGCTGTCTTAAGGAGACTGGGGTGGGAGGGGACGCAGGACTGGGCAAGGGAGCAGCAAGCACCTGAAATGTACCTATCGCGGGCTCGTTTAAGAAAAGCAACATCCAGAAACTTGGTGGGGGGCGGTCACATGTCCTGGTCGTGTTCCCAGAATAAACCAGCTGTCCTCGGGTGGAAGGAAGCCGCACCTGTAAATGCCTCAGTTCCCGCCGTCTTACTGGAGGTCCCAAGCAAGTGGGGAGAAAAGTTCCCACTCCTCCGTGTTGTAGAGCAGAGGCCTCTGGGGCGCCCTGACCTCGTGCAGACCAGGCACCGGGCCCAGGAGCCACAGTGTGGCCACACCCCTCATTCTGGGCTTTCCGCAGGGGCTGCACAGAGCTCCCGGACCCCTGCTGGGAGATGTTGGACTTCTAAGCAGTGATTCTCATGTGACTGTCATCGAGCACGCTATACTGTCTTCTTTACGGCTGTTCACTCATTCAGAAACGATGTGAGTTTCTACTCTTGGTCAGAACTGTGCAGGGGTGTGCCCGGGCGCCATGGACAGTGACGGATGCGCTGGCAGCGACCGAGTGGGTGGCGGGGGGCGGGTCTGAGAGGGAGGGGAGGTGGCGAGGCATGCGGTGCCTGGGGGGGTCCCCCCTCAGGCGTCCACCCAGAGTCACGGAGCACCTGCCGTGTGCCATGCATATTGGGCACGTGAGCACAGCAGGAAGGGGACAGACAAGGTGCCTTCTCTCCAGGGCAGATGCCTCGTTAAGAAGACAGGCAACAGGATAAGGCGATAAGGTGATGGGCAGAAGGGTTTGGCAGGCATCCCACGGGGGGCTCCTTCCGTCTTCCCAAGAGAAGGTGGGGACACAGAGCAAGAGGCCGGCGGAGGCAGCTGAGGAGAAGCCGGAGAGGGGGATCCAGGCCAGCTCTGAGGCTGGAGAGGCAAACGTGGGTGGACACGCTCAGCATCGTCAAACGTCCATCTGCAAATTATTGCACAGGTGGCCTTGTGACTTCTCCCTGGAGGTGCTCGGGTGAGGACCGTTGTGGCATAAGTGGGTATCTGGGCTCAACCAGGGTTGGGGCATTGCCAGGCGAGGAGTGACGGCAGGGAAAGCAGCCAGGATGAGGGGAGAGGAGGTTGGGATGTTTGCGTGGAGCAGACCCATCCTGGGTGTGGCTTCCCCACGGGGAAAGGAGGGGGTGAGGGCAGCAGGGGTCCGCTGGGCAGCACAGGAAGCGCAAGTCGTTTGCCCAGCCCAGACCCTGGGGCGGTGGCAGAGGACTCCCCCATTCCGGGTGTGAGCCGTGGGAGGAGGGACAGGCAGTGACACAGAGGCCCGGACACCGGGTCTCTGTGTGGCCTCGGGATGGATCCCAGCACGTTCAGCGGTGTCTTCTGGGCACACAATCGATAGGAAATTTAGAAAATGCACAAGTCCGGAAAGATGAAAACAGAAAACCCTGGCCATGCTACCGGCAGCGTGATCTTTTTCCATCCAGTCTTTTGCTGAAAACCATGCGGAGACCCTGTTCCGCCAGGCTTCTTCACCAGCCGCGGCCGGGAAGCATCCTGCCAGGCGTTACGGAGCCATCAGAGCGGTGGTTTTAGCGTCTGCCCGGAATTCCGCTGTGGAAGTGGCCGTGTCGTCCCCGATTTAACCCCTTGTTGTCCTCCCCTCCACGCGGACATCGTGGTTCCTGTGCTATGAGGCTTTCCTCTGACATTCCCCGGGAGGCTGGCTTGGGGGCGATGTGGCTGTTGGAGAGGCATCTGGGGTCAAGGCTGGACACCTGGCCCAGACAGCTCAGGACGGCGCAGCCCGGGGGTGGGGGGTGGTCCCTGGAGGCCAAGGGCAGAATTTCGGGCGCCTCAGGGCCTGCAGACACGCCTGGGGACCCACAGGCACGGGCCACCGCAGCAGAGCTCAGGAGCACCTCGTCCCCCCATTGCCAAGGTGACACGGAGGCCTCTGATTGCCCAGGAGGAGGCCGGCTCTGCTTCGGGCCTTTTCATAGCCTGCAGAGGTGTTTTCATCCCCTCTGACCTGGTTTCCATGGTTTCTGGTGTTGTTGTTGCGTTGTTTGTTTAAAAAGAAAACACACAGACTTACGTCACGAGGAGGCAGAGACGTCACAGCCATCAGCTCATAAAAATGACCGAAAGCTGGTCCCCAGACCACGCACCCGCAGCGACATCTCCCCAGTACGGCGGGACAGCTAATGAGCCGTGCAGAGACGGGACGTGGAACGGAGCGGGACAAAGTCTGGGGCGTTGGCACCCCGCGGTCCTGCTCACGTCTCCGTGGTCGTCCCTGAGAGACCAGAAAGGACAAAAATTTGGTCGGGGAGAAAACAAGACAGCTCAGGCCACAGCTACTCAGAACATAGAGAGTTTGCAGGTGGGCAGAGCCTCTCGGGACCAGCCAGACCGGGAAGAAGGTCCAACCAGATCCCGGGGCTGGGGACTGGTTAGTGGCAGCTGAGCAGCGGGAGGAAGCTGGCCCATCCGCTCCGGGGCCGGCCCGCAGCCCAGCTCCCGCTGTCCCCCCTCGATGGTGTGTGGTCCCAGGGCCCTCGAGTTGATGTGAAGGGTACCTGAGAGGCTTTGGAGAGCCCCAAGTGCAGGAAAGGCCCAAGACGGACAACTTTAAAATAATAGGGCAAGCTCAGTAGTGGGATATTCCAGAGAAGCTGGCAGCAAGGGACACCTGATCTTGGGGCCATAGGACTGTGGGGGCTGTGGGGTAGCGGGATAGTGGGGCCGGGGGGCCGTGTGGTGAGGGAGAGACAGAGCGTATGGCTGGGGGAGGCGCAGCTGAGCAGGGCCGACACGTGGACTGTGAGGCAGCTGGGCAGGGGCATGGGGGCCGTGAGCCAGAAACAGGAGTGTGCAGTGACGCGTCTTGTTTTTCCGTGGCCTCCGGCCCCTGACCTGAATTTACCCCGACCTTGACTGCTCCCCGTCTCTCTCCTCTGGGAGTGCCCTGCTCCGGGTCCCCCCACCTAAAGCTGAGCCACTCAGAGAGAGAACCCGGACAGCGGCTGCCTCCCCTCCCCTCCCCCTTGACAGTCCCTCCACCCCTCCGGGGTGCTCCCCCAAGCTCCTGGGCCCCAGGGTCGGTGCTGGGACCCTGCCCCTCCCAGGCCTGAGCCGGCATCCCCCCAGAGTGGTCCCCGGGGACACTCCACAGCACCCCCAGCCCCAGCCGTTGCAAGGCATCTAGGACGGGCGCTCTCTCGCCCTCTGCCCCCAAACCAGATGCGGGAAGGGGAGGAAGGGTGAGCAGGCAGACATTCAGGTTCTAGAAACAGAAGTCCTTGGCTGGATTCCTACGGGCTGCAGGATGGGCTTCAGCGGCTCTCGGGACCCCCTTCCTCCTGGTGATTCGGGAGGCTGTGCCACACGCCCCATAGCCCGTGTTTTGAAATGTTGACGGTGAAGCTGGGTCATTCAGGCCGACGCAGCTCACTCTATCCCACCCCACCTGTCCAGTGTGTCTGAGGGTGCCTGCCTGGGGCAGGGTCCCCTGGATGTGCTCCGTCTCAGGCCTCCATTCCAGGAGCCCCTCTCTGGTCCCAGCTGACACTCAGTCCTAGTCTGAAGGGGGTTGACTCTCCTGGCTGGTGTCCTTAGCCCTTGGGTCAAAGGCGACAACCTCTAAGCCTGCTGACCTCACCTCTGAAGAGCGTGGACCCTCTGCGCACTGAAAGCCAGCTTCCCGGGGCAACCAGAGGGCTGGGCCTCAACCTTGAGTTGTTTCTTTACTGGCTCATTTACATACATACCCCTCAGGTACAGGGGTGAGGCTAGAACAGGTGTCTAAAGACTTCTACACCTGCACAGAGTAAGCTTTCTTTCTTCGAGGAGGTCATGCTGAGTGACACGGGCCAGTCACCAGAGAGCAAATATTCTACCGATTCCATGCGGTCAGATTCGTAGAGGCAGAAAGGAGCACAGTGGTGGCAGGGGGCCTGGGAGTCGGTGTTTCGCGGGGACAGAGTTTCTGGTTGGGAAGATGGAAAGTTCTGGAGATGGATGGCGCTGAAGGTTGCCAAGCAATGTGAATGATTGTTTTTTGAAAAATTTCTAATGTTTATTTATTTTTGAGAGAGGGAGAGAGAGACAGAGCTCGAGCAGGGGAGGGGAGAGAGAGAGGGGGAGACACAGAATCCGAAGCAGGCTCCGGGCTCTGAGCTGTCAGCACAGAGCCCGACACGGGGCTTGAACTCACGAACCGTGAGAGCATGACCTGAGCCGAAGTCAGACGCTCAACCGACTGAGCCACCCAGGCGCCCCGGCATTGGGAATTACTTAATGCAACTGAACTGCGCACTTAAAAATGGTTAAGGTGGTAAATTTTATGTATCTTTTATCACAACAACAACAAAAAAATTTTTAAAAAAGCCACGTCCAAGGGTCCAGCAAGACCCTAAAGCACCACAGGACCACCCAACGGCCCTCCACCCCCTTCCTTACAGACCAGAGGCCGCCTGTGGTGCCGAGGCAGGCCCAGAACGTGTGCGCCCAGGCTCGTGCCGGCCACCAGGGAGGTGTGCCTCAGACCCCGCCTGCCACTCTGAGCTGACGCCCGCAAGGGCTGTTCCCAGGAGCCCAGAGCAGCTGGGGGACACCGCACCTTGGTCTTCTCCACCTTACCCTTCCCTCCTTACCTTTACCCATCCAGAGTGTGAGTCTCCCCAGAGCCACACTGTTCCTACAGCGGGAGCCACTGCTGTCCCCTGCTACCTCTCCCCCGTCGCCTGTGTCCTGCTCCGGCGACCCTGCGTTGAGGCTGGAAGGGCCCAGAACCAGGGAGGCAGGCCCTGCTGAGCAGACGGAGGCTGGGTCCCAGCGCACCTGCTGAAGGACCTCCATGTACGGGAGGCGGCCAGGCTGGAGACGGGGCTTTGGCTCACCCTGGACCTGTGCAAGTCTCAAATAGCACAGACGGACCGAGGCCCTTCCCTCCACCCTGGATAACACGCTCCTCTCGGGACCACAGCATCTGGACACGAGCTATGTGGACAGGTGTGTGTGGGTGTGTGTGGCTTGAAGGGCTGTGGTGTAGGTGTCCGTAACAGTGTGCGTGCAATTTAATGTGTGATTTTCAATATCCTTACTAAGATAGGTTCTTACTTTTATGTTTATGGGCCATTCGTATTCCTCGTGACTATCAGGCCTTTTTTCCTGCCCTGTTTTCTATCAGTGGGTTTTAGCCCAGACTCCCTTGGTTGCGAAAAACAGAAATGCAACCCAAATGGCTTTAAGCTAAAAAGGAAAGTTCGTGCTTTCAGGTTAGGCTTCAGGCTGAGTTAGATCCGGGCGCTCGTAAGAAGTTTCTCTGTTCTCTTACATCTTGCCAACTCCATCTCCCAGCTCAGCTGCCCTGCGTGGCCCTTCTTGTTTTCCATCAGCACATTCCATCTTGCAGCAGTGATGGCCAACACCAGGGGAGAGCCTGCCTCCTGCTCTGCGGTTCTGGCTTGCAGCCCAGGGTCCCCCTTCATCGGCCCGGACTGGGCCACACGTCTGACCTCTGGAGGGGAAGTGTAGGTCAGCCCACTGAGTCTCGCGGGCTGAAGGTGAGAGAGGGGTGGTTCCTGAGGTGTTACCCGGGGAAGGAGCCACGGATGCCTTCGGGGAAGGAAATCAAAGCAAGTCCCCGAGTAAGGCAAATGCTCCTTGTTTGTTCTGAGAACTCTTTACGTATCGAGGATGTTAATCCTTTGCATCTTTGCTCCACATATTTTTCTCAAGCTCCTCTTTGTGAGTCTCTTCCTGGAGGCCAGTGCCGCCTTCTGGGTTGTGTCACTGCTCGGGCGCCCTTGCCCTACGGTGTCCTTGTGTGATGACATTACATGAGGGGGGTTGGTTAGGCCACATTCCCCGGGTGCAAATGATGCCATCCAACAGAAAAGGAGGAAAAAAAGCGTGGCTAGTACTTCCGTGAACGACTCAGCATTTGAAAGCTTATCTGGGCACAGACGTCACGGGCGAAGGCTAGAGGGAAGGAACCGCCACTCACCTAATAAAAGCGTGGCCGCACCTGTAACAGTTACCGAGGTCGCGCAGCAAAAGAAAGGGCGTCGAGGGCGGACGGTGCAGGTGCAGGGCTCTGGGCCCTCGCTCGCTCGCTCTCGGCGGCGTGATAAGGAGCGTCCTTGGAGCTCGTTAACCTCGTGACCGGGCTTGGACTACAGGCAGATAGAACGGGCGGCCTGACCCTCCCACAGGCAAATCCCAGGCAGGCCCTGGATCCAGGGGTCCGGAGGTCCAGCTCCAAGGCCCCCTCCCCCCAGCCGGCCCCCTGCCCTCCCCTCCCCCACGCCCTCCCTCTGCTCCTTTCCAACCTTTCCGGGGGTAGGTTCTAAAGTGCCGGGAGGATGGCCCGGTGGACACTGTGCTTCCCCACCCCCACCATCAGGCTCGCAGGCTCCCAGGCCACGTCGTCCTTGCCGTGAGCTTAAATTCAAGGGTAACAGAGCGCGGCCGGGGCTCCTGATAAGGCCCTGGGGCCGGGCCTGCGGCAGGGAGCGCAGCGGGGCGTGGGGCAGGCTCATGGGGCACGTGTGGCCCACCTTGCTGCCCGGAAGGATGCGTCCCTGGAGAGCCAGCCCCTCAGGGTGCGGGCCAGCTCTGCTGGGGGGGTGCCCCTTTCCCAGCCTTCTTCCCCGGGAAGGAGGGGTCTTCAGGGCTGACAGAACAGCCCAGGGAAGTGACTGCAGGGACCGGGGGAGGGGCCTGAGGCCTGTTAGGATGGGCCTGCCGGCTCGGTCCCCTGGCCGCAGGGAGGTCCCCGGGCTGGGGCTGGGCCCGGCCGCCCTCACGGTTGGGGTCTTGGCCTCGCAGGGCCAGAAGGCTCGCCGAGGAGCAGGGCAGACAGGCCCAGGCCCAGAGGCATCCTCAACACCATCAGCTGAGGGATGTGAGCGTCCAGGAGGGAGAGGCTGGGCAGCCTTGACAGGAGGGCCGAGCCCAGGGAGTGGGGCCCAGGCGGAGGTGGGAGGGGGCCGGCGCCGGAGGCTGGGTGAGAGCCGGCAAGGAGGGGCCGGGGTTTCCTCCAGGCCTCTCCCCGGAAAGAGACGCCTCTGAAGGCCCCTGAGAAAGAGCCTCGACCTGACCGAGTCCCGGGCCCCCTGAGGCGCGTGGCGTTCAGAAGCCCCAGTTTCTTCCAGACTGACTGTAAAAATCCCGGGAGAGCCAGCCGCCGCCACACGGGGCCAACGGGAGTGTCTGCTTAGACGGGGACGCGGAGGCCCGGTGGGTCCCCGCTGCCCTGTGTCCAGGCTCCCAGACACCCCCTCCCCGGGACGAGGTTGCGTCCTCCCCCACCCTGCCACCTGACACCAACAGGCTCCGGCCGCTGCTGCTGAAGGGGCGTCTGACTCAGGGATGGGCCTGTCTCTGGCCGCGGCCCCGTTCTGGAGGTGCTCAGCGCGCCCTCCTGAACGCCAGGCGGGCCGCCGCCATGCCCCCGCGGGGGGCAGTGAGGTCACCGTCTCTGACCCTTGTCCTTCCGCCCTGCCTGAGGGCGTGCTCGGTCTGTCTGAGCTCCAGGAGGACAGTTCCGCCGAGGGGGCTGGGCCGCAGCGCCGTGGCCGCAGCCGGCCGCAGAGGCACCGTGTGGAGATGCGGTCTGCACACCGGCCGGCAGCCTGTGCCCGCACGGCCATACCCCCTCAGCCACCGTGCCCCCTGCTCCCTGGCATCCCTGGGATTGCCTCCAGATGAACCACCCCCACCCAAATCCTGGCCTCAGGTCTGCCTTTCGGGGACCCCAAACCGAGAGCCCTTGACTTTGCCCCCAGCAAAGGGGTCCGACGCCCAGGCCACTCCGTCTCCTCCCAGGGCCAGCGGGTTCTGGTTCGGAGCCAGGGATGGGGGAGCGGACGTTGCTAGGCGTGTGTTGGCTCAGCCACAGTAAAGAAACGCCTCCGAGAAGGGGAGAGGGAGGCGGGTCCCTCAGCCCTGGCCTTGGCCTCGGGTTCGGCCACACCGTAGGGAAGGCTCCCGGCCCCCGTGAGGTGGCCCTCCGTGGGCTCCTTCCCCCTCTCGGCGCGGAGCCCAAGAATCTCCACCTTATTTAGATTCGGTTGGAAATAACTTCAGCTGCAGCCCTCAGCTGATTTAATCAGGAGAGAAGTGTGGAATTTCTTAGAACGCTGCTGGTGATGATGTTACCCGCCTGCCCTTGAAAAGGGCTCTTAGCCACAGCTGTGACCTTGTGGGAACTCAGTGTGGGCCGTCCCCACCTGAGCCTCCGCAGGGAGGCGGGGAGCTGGGAACCCTGGGAAAATCCCAGCAGCATGCCTGCCCCTTCCCTGCTGTGACCGTCCGGAAGCTTCCTGGGGAATCCACCTTCAGGGAACCCGACATTTTCAAATCCAAGTCTATGTTTATTTATTTATTTTGAGAGAGAGAGAGACAGAGAGAGAACATGAGTAGGGGAGGAGGAGAGGGGGAAGGAGAGAATCCCCAGCAGGCTCTGTGTTATCAGGGCAGAGCCCGACATGGGGCTCGAACTCACAAACCATGAGGTCATGCATGGCCTGAGCCGACTGAGCCGCCCAGGCTCCCCGCAAATACAAATTTAAATGAAATGCAAGTTACTGAGGATTTATTTTCTTTGCATAATGCTTCCCAAAAGGATTCCCTTAAACATGACCTGACCATTGAATACTCTTTAAAAAAAATTTTTTTTTAATGTTCATTCAGTTTTGAGAGAGAGAGAGAGAGAGAGAGAGCATGAGTGCAGGAGGGACAGAGAGAGAGGGAGACACAGAATCCCAGGCAGGCTCCAGGCTCCCAGCTGTCAGCACAGAGCCCGACACGGGGCTGGAACCCACGAACCGTGAGATCATGACCCAAGCTGAAGTCGGACGCTTAGCCGACTGAGTCACCCAGACGCCCCTTGAATTCTCTTTTTTTTTAAAGATTTTTTTTTCAATGTTTATTTATTTTGGGGACAGAGAGAGACAGAGCATGAACAGGGGAGGGGCAGAGAGAGAGGGAGACACAGAATCGGAAACAGGCTCCAGGCTCTGAGCCATCAGCCCAGAGCCTGACGCGGGGCTCGAACTCATGGACCGCGAGATCGTGACCTGGCTGAAGTCGGACGCTTAACCGACTGCGCCACCCAGGCGCCCCTTGAATTCTCTTTTAAATGCAGCTTTCCTGGACACAAGTCACTGCAGATCAGGCATCCAGCAACATGCTAGGTGCCCGTGGAGACGAAGGGGGCTGGGATGGTCCCAGACTGGCACGTGTTGCATTGAAGGCCAAAGCATGGGGCTCTAGGCAGTGACGGGCACATTGGACACTCTGAGGACAAATCATAAGGCGCAGAGGGACCGTTGCTTCTAGATGCTTCCTTGTTGTGGACAATCTGCCGAGGCCAGGGCCACACAGCACTATCAGCACAAAGCAGGGCTCCCCGAAGTAATCACCTGGACCTCGGGAGGGGTGTGCATCAGGCCCGCGGTGGGTGGGGAGCCGCGGCAGAGCTGAGCCGGGAGCACAGGTGGGGAGGACTCTGCCTCACCAAGGCCACCAGCCTCCCCGGCCTGGCCCCATAATGACGCCCCTCGAAGGAAGGTCAAAGGGCGATTTCCTCCCCCCCGGCGCGCAGTGGGACCGGAGCCCCTCGTCGTGGGGGTGACGTGCCAGCCTGCCGCACCCCACTGGAGTGCTGGGGGGATCACCTCCCAGGAGCGAAATTCTCTGTAATCCGTGCCACGCGGATGCATCCGTGTCTGGGCGGCCGAAACACAGCACAGCCGACCGGGCGGCTGCGACGGCACCCGCTTTCCCAGTTCCCCGGGGCCGGACACTGGGATCCTGCTCCTCCCGAGGCCTCTCCCCTGGGCGCGTGGACGCCGTCTGCCCCGTGTCCTCCTGCGGTCTCCCCTCTCAGAGGACACAGTCATACGGGGCCAGGCCCACCCCAACAGTCGTATTTTAGCCTCATCACTGCTGGAAAGACCCCATCTCCGAATGCAGTCCCGCTCTGAGGTGCGGGGGGCCTGGGCTTCCACACATGCATCTGGGAGGGACACGCAGCCTATGATGACAGCCTGAGCGGTGGGGACTTCTGTAGGACAGCGGCTGGGAACTTACTCTCGTGCCTACTGGACGACTGTGTTGTGTCTTGTTTGAAGTGAAGGGGAAGAAAATCAACATCTCTGCTCGGAGTCGGGGGCCTTGGGGAGCACGGGAAGAAGACAGTGGACAAACAGGGACTTCTCAGCCCCTCTGCTGTGTCGCCACGCCCCGCCCCCCCCAGGGCCTATGGCTGCTGAGGGGAGGAGGGGCAGACCCCTGGGGCTGGGGCTGGATCCCCCGCAGGAGCACGCAGCCCGCACCCCAGGCCTGGCCCAGGCCAGCCCAGCCGCAGGGCCATGCTCCCGCTTTCTTAGAAAGGCCTGCTGTGACAGCCGCGTCCCCTGGTGCAAATACCCCACCAGGCTGGTCTGCGGCCTGAGTGGAGCCGATCCTGCTCCTTGTCTCCACATCCAGTGAAGAATAAATTGAGCCGCAGCCCCTACGCACCAGCAGCCCTGCTCGGGGGTCCCCGCCAGACCCTTGTGGAAGGGGGAGCTCCTTCGGTGCCCCTGAGCGTGTTTGGGCCAGGCAGGGAGTCCCCAGCCTCCCGGGAAGGCCCCCATCAGCTGCCGCCTTGCCAGCTGCCATGAGGCCAGCCAGGCCGTGGCTGGAGCCAGGCGGAGGGGAGGACGGAGCCCCGGCTGTCCCGTGCTCCCCAGCCCCGCGGCGGGTCCTGGAGGACTGCCGGCTCCCAGCTCCCCCCTGAGCCATCCCTGCTCACCTCCTCCCCACACAGCGGTGAGGAAGCGCCCCCAAGCCCCACCTTGCAGGGACGCAGAGCAAGAGCGTGGGGGCAGGGGGTGTGCTGCATTTCCAGAAAGTTCTTTCCAAGTGCAGAGTGATCTGGAAACCCTGGGGATTCGCTCTGATTGTATCAGGTTTCTCATTGATTACCAACGAGTCAGGGGCTGATGTCAGCAAGGCCCTCGGCTCCAGGGGAAGGAATTCAGTTGACCACTTCTGCCTGTGCTGTTTCCTCCCACGAAACCCCAAAAAATGACCTAGGCAAAAATCAGGCCTGGGTTTGGCACAAAATGTCCTTTTCAACATAGCCCTCCTGTAGCCTGACTGCAGAAGCCCAAGGCCTCCGGGCCTGGACCCCACCAAAATCAGCAGGCGTGGCATTGGGGAGCAGCTCAGGGGTGCCCCAGGGTGGTCCAACGTGTCCTAGAGTAGCCCAATGTGGCCAGGGTGGCCCAGCGTGGTCTGGAGTAGCCTAGTGTGACTCAGGGTGGCCTGGCGTGGCCCAGGGTGGCCCAGGATGCCCCAGTGTGGCCAGGGTGGCCCAACGTGTCCTAGAGTAACCCAATGTGACCAGGGTGGCCCAGCATGGTCTGAAGTAGCCTAGTGTGACCCAGGGTGGCCTGGCGTGGCCCAGGGTGGCCCAGGATGCCCCAGTGTGGCTAGGGTGAGGCTAGGGAGGCCCAACATGGTCTGGAGTAGCCTAGTGTGACCCAGGGTGGCCTGGCGTGGCCCAGGGTGGCCCAGGATGCCCCAGTGTGGCTAGGGTGAGGCTAGGGAGGCCCAACATGGTCTGGAGTAGCCTAGTGTGACCCAGGGTGGCCTGGCATGGCCCAGGGTGGCCCAGGATGCCCCAGTGTGGCCAGGGTGGCCCAATGTGTCCTAGAGTAACCCAATGGGTCTAGGGTGGCCCAGCGTGGTCTGGAGTAGCCCAGTGTGAGCCAGAGTGGCCCAGGATGCCCCAGTGTGGCTAGGGTGGCTCTGAGTGGCCTAGAGGAGTCCACTGTGGCCCAGGGAGGCCCGAGGTGGCCCCAGGTGGCCTTGGCTCAGAGGCTGGCCCTCCTGCAGGCTGGGGCTGCCCTCCCTCCCTCCACGTGGGGCAGTCTCAGGCTCTGCTTTGGCCTTGGACCAGAGAGGGCCCCGTGAGCCCTGCAGCCTCGGCTCCCTGCCCTCCCCACTTGTGAGGCGTGTGGACTGAGGGAGACCCGTGGGTGGGTGTTTGTCCACACCCGCCGTCCATCTCTACACCAAACACTTCACAGCATCGTCCCCTCGTTCACCCGCCAAGAGCCCTCGCTGCCCACGTCCACTTTACACGGGAGGAAACGGAGGTTCAGAGGCCCGGGACTCTGCAGGCCGCCGGTGGGAAGGTGAAGCCAGGGTTCACACAGAGCAGAGGAGGGGCAGAGAGAAGGGGAGAGAGGGCGAATCCCAAGCAGGCTCCGTGCTGTCAGCGCAGAGCCTGACGCAGGGCTTGAGATCACGACCTGAGTCGAAATCAAGAGTCAGACGCTTACCCGTCTGAGCCACCCAGGTGCCCACAAAGCTAGATTTTAAACTACTGCGTGCACAGAGAGCAGTCAGGCCTGGTCTGGAAATTTCCCACCTTGGAATAGCGTTCTGCATTGACCAGCGTGCTCTGGGGTGTAATCGCTCGGGCCCCCTTAGCCCTGACGGACACCGAGGTGTGAGCTCCGGGCCCCGGAGGCCTCTGCAGTGGGGGAGCGTTGCCTCCATGGCACCTGGTGGGAGCTGTGCCCTTGCCGGTGTCCCACCCCTGGGCCCTACTGCCCACGTCCCTTTCTCATCCTGGACAGGGTCAGCCAGCGCGAGGGTCCGCAAAGGGGAGCAGGCCACGGGGCAGGGCTGTTTCGTACGTACCCCTGGGGTCTGCCCACACCCTGGAGCCACTATCTGAGCACCCCTGGGTCTCCGCGAAGGGAACCCCTGCCCCAAGATGGACCCCAGGACCAGTGAGACGGGCAGCATCGTCTGGGCCAGCCTGGCCCCCTTCGTGCTCTTTGCTGGAGCCTCAGTCTGGCTTGGGGCCCTTGTATTTCTCATTTTCATCCTCTGTCCAACGTGGCATCACCCCTCTGCTTCTGTTCCAGCACGTTCTGGTAGAGCGGCTGCCAGAGCCACACAGCCAACGCTTCCGCGGCCCGGGATCGCGTAACAATCCCTCACATTCCCCTCCTCCATGCCGACCAAGCAGGCCGGCTGCCCCCCCAGAGGCGTCCTCACCTGCCATCCTGTCCCGCCTCCTCCACCCCCGCTGCCGGCCGTGACTCAGCATCCCTGATCCGCAAAGCTCTGTCCTCCGGAGAGCGGCGAGCGGCTGGGCTCTCTGCCGGTGCTGGAAGCCAGCCCCTGCGTCTTCACATTCCCCGTCACTCAGACTGTCCCTGCCCTCCCGAGTGCAAGATGCCCCAGGAACCCCCGGGGTCTGAGAAGTCAGCCCCAACCCGCCGCCTCCCCACCACATTGCCCACTGGACTCTCAGGGACCATTTCCCAGAATGTGCCAGAGCAGGAAGGCAGCAGTGACAGAGAGAAGGGACAGGAGACCCAAGCGTCTGCTCGCCCGAGCGAGGCCGCTCCAGGGGGAGACGTGCACCCACAGCCCGGGTCTCGCCAGGGGCAGGACAGGCATGGGACTCTCTCTTCCAGAAGCACAGGCCGGGAGATGCCCGGCCCTGAGGCTGTTCCACAATCCTCAAGAGCAAAGAGCGGAGTGCTCAGGCAGGAGGGGTGGAGACTCTGAGCTGGCGTCGTGATCGGTCACGAAGCTGGCACGGCGGACTCCTGACCCCGGCGCAGACGAGGTCACCCCCCTCCGGCCCAGGGGATGGTCGATGTCGGAGCAAACGGACATCCGAAGCGGCGGTGCTGGAAGCCGGCCCGCGCAAACCAGACTTCGCCCCGTTGGTGTCTCCTGGGACTTCCCGGCAGGACACAACTTGCCGGGCTCTGCAGAAAGGCGAGGGGTGGCTCGGGGATCAGCAGATACAACCTCAAAATGGTGGCAGCTCCCTTTCTGGTCTGAGTCCTCAGCACCCGAACCCGGAGCCCCAGGAGCGTCAGGAAATAGGTGACCCCAGGGGGAAGCCGCACACCAGCCTCTCGGAGCCTCTCCACCTGCTGCCGGGCTCTTGCTCTGGGGAGGGGTGATCCTGCAGGAGACAGGGAGCACCTGTGCCCTTCTGAGAAGAGGTGCCCACCCCCCCTCCCCACCCCTACCCCCACGTCCCCGCAGACCCCAACCCCTGTGGCTGTGGGGGCCTCTGGGCCGACAGCCTGGTCACGTGGGGCCGACGGTTCTGGGTTTGGCTGTCGACTCGGGCTCCCGCGGGTGGCAACTCTGGGAGCCGTGCAGCCACAGACCCCTCACCCTGGCCAGGCCACCCAGGCCCCACCCGGCACACTGCCCCTCCACTGCCCCAGCTTCCTCCTGTCCCCCCGCAGCCTCTCCTGAGGTATCGTTCACCACACACTTACTTACCATGTGTATAAAACGTAGTGCACCTTGTGTCAGATAGAGTGTTCTGGGGCGCCTGGGGGGCGCGGTCAGCTAAGCGTCCGATTGGCTCAGGTCATGACCTTGCAGTTTGCGAGTTCAAACCCCGCGATGGGCACTGTGCTGACAGTTCAGAGCCTGGAGCCTTCTTCCTAGTCTGTGTCTCCCCCTCTTTCTCTGCCCCTCCCCCCGCTTGCTCTCTGTCTCTCTCTCAAAAATAAATAAAGATTAAAAAAATTTTGTTTAAAAAGAATGTTTCATTTTGCTTGACTCTGAGCTGATATGCTGTTTGAGGCCTGGCGCTTTTCTCGTTGAGTTCTTGGATCACATATGACGGTAGGTTGAGCAACGTCCCCATCCCCTGCCCAGACTCATGTCAACTCAGAATGGGACCCTATTTGGAAATAGGGTCTTTGCAGATGTAATCAAGTTAAGTCTCCGTCACGGTGGAGCAGGGTGGGCCCCGAACTGATGACCGGAGTCCTTCCAAGAAGAGGGAAATTCCAACATGGCAGCGAGGCCACATGAACAAGCCAAGGAGCCCCCGGAGCCCCCAGAGGCTGGAGAGGGCAGGAAGGCGCTCCCCTAGAGCCTTGGGAGGGAGCTCACGGCGTGAGCATTCCTGGTGCCAAGGGAGAGAAGTTTCGGTTTACGTGACGTCGAGAGCTGACGCCGGAGGTGACAGAGGTCAGAGGTCAGAGGAGAGGTTACCCTGGGAGAGTGACTGGGAAGGGACACGGGGCACGAGGGGCTCTCAGAGGTGCTGGGGGCTCCATGTGGATCCCATTACAGAGGTGGGGTCTCACGGGCGTAGACGGGTGAACGCGTAACCAGCAGGACACAGGACGTGCGCCTTTCACGGTGCCTGAGTTACACGCTCAGCTTCAAACACGTTCTTACAAGTCGTTCTGGGAGTGTGCTCCTTTTCCAGAAGCCAAAACTTCCTGGAAGACGCTGATGTGAAGCTGTTAAGCAGACGGTCCAGGGCCTGCCAGGGAGGCCCAGGGTCCCCCGGGGGTGGAGGGAGGCCCAGCCACGCAGGTAGCTGCAGCGGGAGGCCGGTGGGGGACCGCGGCCCGGCACCTCCTTCCCTGGCCTCCCTCGCGGGCTGCAGCCCAGCAGGGCTGAGCTGGACTGCGTGTGTGGCTGTACAGGTGGTGTTGGTGGCTCTGGGCTCCAGGAACGTGATGCACCTGCAGCCCCCGGGGGACAGCGACCGTGCTGCCAGATTGGCCAAGGATGTGGACTCAGGTGACCCTTCTGCCTGGGAAGGAGAACGAGACAGGCCACATGAGCTAGGTGACAGAAGCCACGGGGTGCTCGAGGGGTGATGGGAGAGACAGGGCCACGTGGGAAGCCTCCACACCCACGGACGTGCCCTCTCCCAGTCGTGAGCCCGGTCCAGCCAGAAGCCCTGCCGTGTCCTCACCAAATGGGAACCCAGCACGGATCCTGGGCTCTTGGACTCAGTTTCCCCTCCTATGAAATTGGGGAAGCCGTGAGCCCCGCCTCTGAGTTGTAATGACAATGAAGCTATGCATGTGGCAAGCACTTGCGTGGTGCCCGGAGGTCACCGCCGCGCCTACTTTATAAAGAGGTGAGGAGCGATGCCTTCCCGACACCGGCTCACCCGCCACCAGGCGAGCCAGCAAAGCCTGGCATTTAGCAGAACCATGTGGGTTTTTCTGCTAACAGCCCAGACCAAGCCACAAGCCCTCACTGTCTGCGTGCTGATAACAGGGTCCCCACGAGCTGGGACCCTCGCTGCTGTGTGTAGGTCAGCTTCCGCCGGAGGAAGGCGGCTGCCCGGGGCTTATCTGCCACACGGGTCTGGATGCCTTTCTAATTCCGGGCTTTCCAGGCAGCCTGGGGCTCCTTAAATGGCCAAACAAGGCCCGATCGTGGCTCTGCTCTGTGTTCAATCACCTGCCACATTCTGCTGTCCCCCAGGAGATGTCTCCAGGTGGGAAGGGTCCCTCAGGCCAGACCCGCGGGCGGCCCACACCGTCCCACACAAGCGGCCCCGGAAGGAAGGAAGCCGCCTCCTCTGAGCACTGAGAGCCTGGGCACCCGGCTGCACTTGGCTCCGAGTGCACCCCTGCACCCGGGGCCAGACCGCACAGCCGGCTTTAGCAATCCACACCCGATGAGCTCCCCCTTCCTCTTAAAAAGTCACCTCCACTCCCCGCTAAAGAAAACACACTTCTGAAATCAAGGAAGAGTCTAATTGGAAAGAGGTGATTAATCTCAAGGGTTCCAGGCAGCGCAGAGGCAGGTGCGGCCAGTCTGGGAGGGGGGGGTCCCAAGCAGCCCCACCTCCCGGGAAGCAGCCGTGAGCCACAGCAGGGAAGGCCCCTGGGGCTGTGGGGCCAGGGGACAGCAGTGAAGACGGTGACTGTGCGCCCGAGACTGCTCTGTCTTCGGTCCTGGTCTCGGGGTCCACAGCCCCCTTCTCTCTCAAGTGCCCGGTGGGATGGCGAGTCACCGAACGCCTCCGGGGATGTCACCCTCCGCGCGTTGCAGGGGCAGACAGACCGCCTCCACGTCTCCTGGGGGGAGCAGCGGTGATGCGGGACGAGCTCCCAGTCCCGGCTGGCCGTCAGGAGGTCCCATCCCAGCAGGGAGGTCCCCGAGCTACAGGGGGCCTATGCTTGGCCAGGATGCCCCCGGGTGCCCAGGGGCTTAAGGGAAATGGAGAGTAGGCCCTCTTCTAGGAGCTGGGGGCACTCAGTCCTGACGAAGGGGTCAAAGTGCCCCCGTCCACGTCACCCAGGGCCGGTTTCAGGTTCCCCTCCGTGAGAGCTCCGGTGCACGGCCTCCAGATGGCCGTTTGAGGGGTCACATCCCCGGGGCCGGGCCCACACTCTGGCATCCCCGGGGACAGGGCTGGATGGGCCCCACTCGGCGAGCGGTCTGCACCACTGGTCTCCCACGCGGTCAAGGCTGATAGGGCGTCATCACGGCAGCAAGATCCTGGCTCTGAAGAAAGGCCCCCCTCGACACTGCCCACACGGGCGGGCAAGACTGCTTGCAGGAGCCCCCCGAGGCCCTCGGGCCGGAGGGCTGGTGCCCCGCCTACCTGTTTTCGCCGCTCATCCTCGGCACCCCTCCATCGCTTTCGTGGCCCCCGACTCCCACTGAGGGACACGTGTGCCCCCGTGGCTGACCCCATCTCTGCCCTGCAAGGGGTGCAGAGGTATCTGGAGTCACATCGAGATGGGAGGACACATCCCTGTGAGTGCTGGGGGTGCTGAGTGTGGCCCCTGTCTGTCCATCCGTCTGTCTGGAGTGGTGCCCTCCAGCCTCTCTCGTCTCGTTGGGCCCCTGCCTCTGCAAGATGAAGGGCCAGAAGAGCCAGCGGCCCCCGCCCCGACCCCTCCTCCCTGGCTCAATGGTGTTCCCTGCACCCACCCCCTCCCTCCTCTGCAGTCTGCCCTGGGGTCTGGGGCGTCCGCTTAGACCACGCTCAGGACTCCGTGCTTTCCCTGCTCGCTCACCAGCGCTGCAACGCTGGGGCCGGGGGGTGGGGAGGAAGATCGGCTGCCGCAGGTGCCCTGGGGCCTCGCTCTACCCTTCCCAGAAAGCCCTGGAAATGCAGTTGTGTAAGG
The DNA here is from genome assembly GCF_016509475.1 of Prionailurus bengalensis. NCBI lineage: Eukaryota > Metazoa > Chordata > Mammalia > Carnivora > Felidae > Prionailurus > Prionailurus bengalensis. The sequence goes on along the minus strand of NC_057350.1, from coordinate 2,880,884 downwards.
CCCGACACACGCCAAGCCAACTCTCCCGAGTTCCACTCTCCTTTCTGAAGAAAGCCTTCTGTCCAAGCCCCAGGAAGGCGTTGCAGCGAACTCCAGGCAGGGAGCCTCCCCGAAACAGGGCCCAGTCCCTGTCTGCTGAGTCTGCCCCTAACCCGACCCCCCGGCCAGGGAAGCCCGCTGGGTCTTTCTTGACCCCCTTCTTTCTGGAAGCATCTTCCCAGTGAGGGGGAGGGACAAAGCCACGTCAGCCATCAAGGCATTAAAAAGGAAGAGGCCTCTGGACGGTGAGGGTGCAGAGGCTGGCCCGGCTTTGGAGGGACGGATGTCCTTGCAGCTTTCTTTCCTCCATCCAGAACGTTCCAGAAGACCAAAGTCAGTTGCCAGGGCTTGAGCATGCCTCCCACGTGCCAAGTGCTGGGCTAGAGGTGGGTGTGTCCCAGAGAACCCAGGCACCCCGTGTCTTCCAGGAGACTTTAGCCCAGAGGAGGACCCACCTGGGCCTCGGTTGTAACCGTTGGTGCCCAAACTGAGTGGCTGCACCACGGCTCTCTCCCCACAGGCCTCCCCTGAGCTCCCGCCTCGCCTCCCTGCCCCTCCTGCTCAGCCCAGCACCTGCATGCGGGCTCCCTCCAGGGGAGGCTGGAAGGAAAGGGGGTCCCAGGGACTGGAGGCCGGAGGAGGGGACAGCAGGAGCCAGAGATGACAGATCAGCTGTTATTTTGTCCCCTGCCCGTGACACATTCTGTTCTCAGGCACATCCTTACACAGGGACACGCACGTCCTGGGAGCGTGATGAACACTGTCCCAGGGCCCTGAACACAAATCACACAAGGCAGAACTAAGAACCCTGGACAAGCACACACACCAGGCACACATTCCAAGTCACCTCCCATCACGAAGGGTCCCAGGAATTCGCCTGTCCTGGCCCACCTCTCGGGACACGTGTCCCCTCCCAGCGATCCCGTCCCTCCTGCAGAACATCCTGAATTGGGTGGAGAGAGTGTGGGGCAAAGGTCGCTGGCCCTTTCCTGTGATTGAGGCCTAGAGACTGGCCGCTGGGAGCCCTGGCCACCAAGGGACACGGTGGCCACCAAGGGACATGGTGGCCACCGCCAGCCTGCTTCGGGGGCGGGGGCCTGAGAGAAGCACCATCCCAGGCATCGAGGCGGGGGGAGACCCCGCCCTTGCAACATGGCTCCGTTCCACACCCCTGCTGGCCTAGGCCATGCGTGTCCCCCTGGTGTTACAGTCCCCAGGGAGGCTGTGCCCTCTCAGCAGGCAGCCAAGAGGCCCCACCCACAAGGAGCCCTGAGCGGGACCACGGCGGGGGGTCACAGAGACCCCCAGCGCCCGGTGGCCTGCCTGCTGATTACTCCCCGTGGGGGCACAGAGGTGACACAGACCCGAGTGCGACAGCTCACACAGAGCGGAGATGAGGGCATTTCCCGATGACCTTCTCCTCCACGAGCTCATCAGCCACGATCTCCCCGTCAGGGCCTCCCGGGTAGAGACGCGGGGCGCGTGGGAGCAGCTCGGGGCACGTTTCTCCGCCCGACGCTGCCAGATGCGGGTGCCCGCAGAGACGCTGGGGTCTGGACGCAGGGCGGCCAGGACGCCCTGTCGGGGCCGTGGCATTTCTCCGCAGGGGAGGTTGGGGGGGCCCCGCGTGAGGGTCCTGGGGCCGCCCTGACGAAGCACCACAGATGGGGCGGCGTCAGCCGCAGAAACCCATCCTCTCCCAGTTCTGGGGCCAGACGCCCGACACCCGGGGGCAGCAGGGTGGCTCCAGGCCCTCCCTGCTCCTGGCGATCGATGGCCGTCTTGGCGCTCCTCGGCTTGGGGGAGCCCAGCTCCGCTCTGAGTGGAAGGGGACTGGGTGCTCCACGCCTGCCAGCCAGGACCCCCCCACCCCACACGCAGTGCTGGTCTCGGTGACCGTGGCCTCGGCTGGGGGGGTGGGGAGCTCGGCCCTGTTTGAGCCCCGGCCACGCAGCGGGCCTGCCCCCCGACATTCCCTGCTCCCTAAAACCCTGTCCCGGTCATGCAGGCAGGCCACGGCGCCGGAGCGGGGCCCGTGAGGACCTTCCCGGACAAGGGCGCCCACCGCCAGCCTCTGCCTTCTCAGTGCGTCTTGAATGGAAAATCTTCAGAGGTCCTTTCTCAAGACTAAAAATAAAGCAGAAGCTTTTGAGGGGTATTGTATAATTATGAGATTTTTTAACCTGAAACAACAAATAACTGAATTTGTTTCTGTTTCATTCTAAAAGGCACACTATCCCGCGAGGCCCTGAGCATTCAGGGTGGTGGTTGGGGGCGGGGGGGGGGGGGTGGTGGGAACCAGGACTCTCGGGACACTCAGGACAGAGGGATCTGCAGGCTTCAGGGCCCCGGGCAGCAGTGCGGCAAGGGGAGGCTGGGGAGGGGTGCAGCCTCTCCGTGGCGGGTCAGGAGGCCTTGGGCTGCCCTAGGCAGCAGCCTTTCTCCTGGCACGGCTCACACCCTCCCCTCTGTTTGTGGGGTTGCTCTTTCCTTGGGTTGAAGAAGGCAGTCGTGGGCCCACTTCGCAGATGGAGACCCCGAGGTGCAGGCAAGGTTCGTGCTGGGCCCCAGGTCCCGTGACCAGTGGGAGGCAGAACAGGGACCCCTTCCTCCTCACCTGTCCCACATCCCCCCCAGCATCCCCCCCCACAGCCCCGGCTCTGCCTCTCTTCCCCTCCGTGGCCCATCCCCACACCCCCTGCCCTGGACTGACACCCACAGTGGAGGCGACTGTTTACATGCTAAGTGGTTGGAACACCTGGGCTTCCATTAAGACTCTGAACCAAAAGAGAAAAAGAAACGTTTTAAAGATCGCCGAAGTTCTGAGAAGCTGAATTGTCGGTCTGTGGTCCAGGGACACCTCCGCGTCTCTGCCTCCTCGGCCCGGGGCGCCTGGCGGCGGAGGGCGGGGAGGTGGGGGCTCGTGGGTCCTCCTTTCAGGGTACGGGGGACAGCAGTGTGCGCGGTGTGGGGGGACGGCGGGGGGGGGGGGACACAGGCCGGGCCCGAGGGGCGTCCAGCTGGCCTGACCGCAATGGCCCTGGGGTCCTGCTGCGCATAGCGATGGGACTGCACGAGGAGAGCCTCCTGGGTCACTTGGGAGCCTGAGTCACTCAGGGGGCCTGAAGGGGCCCAGGCCAGGGCAGCGACCGGGTACCACCCAGCCCCAGCCACTGCAGGAGGGGCCGGGGACCAGCACACAAGCCCCTGGGACGGGGAGGGACCGTGGCGCCCTTTGTTACGAGCCCGACTGTCATTCCTGCCACGGACCTCGTGCTTTCTGGACAGAGATAAGAGTGTCCTTGAGGGAGTTTATCTTAAAAAGACCCCTCAAGGGGCGCCTGAGTGGCTCAGTTGGTTAATCGTCCGACTCTTGGTTTCAGCTCAGGTCGTGATCTCACGGTTTGTGAGTTCGAGTCCGTACCCACAGCCTGGAGCCTGCTTGGGATTCTCTCTCTGCCTCTCTCTCTGCCCCTCCCCGGCCCGTGCTCATGCTCTCTCTCTCTCTCTCTCTCTCTCTCAAAATAAATCAATAAACTTTTAAAAAATAAAAATAAATTGAAAGACCCATTCTGAAAGAAGCCCTAAGTAAGTGACAGAGCTGGAGGACGGGCCAGGGGCCCAGCAGGTGCCCACGCGGCATTCATCTGCGCACGGGTGTGAGGGGCCACATCTCTGCCACGTGCCATGCGTCCCCTCACGTCAGAGCCAGGGAGGCACAAGGACACAGGCCCAGCCGCCCGCTGGGAGGGCTGCCGAGGCCCAGGTGCCTCATTGGTCCACTGGTCGCACCGGGGGTCACAGTCAGCAGGGAGGCCTGGCTGGAGGGGTGTCCCTGGGCCTCAGACCTCATCACGGACCCACCACCTGCTCCCACAGCCTCCAGCGTTCCAGATACACCTGGCACGTTGCTCCAGGACATTCTTTGTCCCATGAGTGACCAAGGCCACCTAGTATTCACTCCGGCGGTGTCTCCTTCCCTCAGCGCAGAGCCCACGTGCAAGCCGCTCTGTGCTTCGTCACCCCCCAACCTCCTAAGCTCCCGTCGGCCCTCTTTCTGCACCTTCCGGAAAAGTGACCCACGGGCCCCTGGGACCAGCTTCCCTGTCCCTCCGGGACGCCAGGCCGCCAATCCCCAGGGCCTCTCACCGGCGGGAGGAGGCGTCCAGCCACGGCCTCTAGTGGGCACTGTCCCTGCTGTGGGCACCAAGGACACGTCACTCGGCCCGACTCCACCCTCCGCCCCCATCGCCCAGCCCGGAGCTGCCAGATGGGAGCCTGGGGCTCGGCCGGGTCATGGGGCCAGGGCTCCAGGGCACATCCATCGTGGCCTGGTCGTGCACTGAGCCGGCCTGCTCGTCCTCCCTGTGGCTGTGGACACGGAGCGTCTTCTGTGTCCCCTCCAGGCCTTAAGTAACTCGGCCTCGATGACACGAGTGGAAAAGGCACAGTGTCGGGTGCCGGGACTCCTGGTGTCTAACTAGGAAGCCGTGCTGCTTGCTGTGGTCTCACGGTTGGGAAACCGAGTGTGAGGCTCTGGGTTCAGGAAGCACGTTGGTAGGTGTGGGCGGGAGGCTTCTCTTGGGAAAACACGAGCTCCCTGAGGGAACCCCTGGGCCGGTGGGCTGCATTTTAGGGAGAACCTCTCATCAAGAACACACAGGCCCGCCCGGGCGGGAAGCCCGGGCACGTTAGGGGTGCCACCTTGCTCCATAGCGTCCCTGCTCGCGGGCGGCAGGCCCGGCCCGAGGCCCAGCCCAGTGCTTCTCGGCGCAGAGGACTCCACCCACCGCACGCTCTCCAGGGGGCTCCGGTGATCCCACCTGGGGCCCAGCAGCGTCGCCCCCGCGATCTCTTGTGACCCAGGGGGTTCTGGAACCCCTTTTAGGTTTTACACCCAGGAAGTCCGCCTAGCTGTGTGAGCTCGGGCAAGTCACCTGCCTCCGTCCTCCGTAAAAACCTCAGGGCGGGAAGGACGCTCAGCCAGCTGGGAACACACGTCGCCAAGTGGATGCCTGATAACGAAGCGTACGGACAGACAGTGGGGCACTGGCACAGCCGCTTCCCTCCAGCACCTGGAGTTTGGCCAGAGCAAGCGCGTAAGGCCACGGGGTGCGGGTGGGGGCAGGGACTGGGGGCACCCAACCGGGGCCCTGGATGGCCGTCGGTCCTGAGGCCCACCGCTCGGTCTGCGGGGCACAGTCCGCCTCCCCGCGTGCCGTGCAGGTGAGCGAGCGTGGCGTCCATCTGCGTGGAGCACCAGCCCTGCACCAAGCCTCCCACGCCATCGCACGCACCAGTCTCTCGGAGACGGGGCTGCGATCCCTCGCGGTGATGGTGGGGAGACTGAGGCACAGGGCATTTAACAACTCAACGCCCGAGACACGAAGCGTGAAGCCGCCAAGCAGTGTTTGGACGTGGGCAGCGTGACCACCCGCGACCCACAGGGCCCGCGGACGTCCAGAGCTCAGCCCCCGGTGATCTGTGGCGGCGAGGACCTTTTCTCGGAGCCGTCGTCATCCACCTGTCTTCTCCTTCGGGGGGACGTCCGTGAGTGTTTTTAAAGCGGATGTTAGGGTCTCACGGTCGAGCTTCAGGGGCTCTCCCTGTGCTGGACACTAACTCGCTGCCGGGTCTGAACCGTTTCCGCCTGTTCCGTGAGCGAACGTCGCCCACTCTGCCGAGTGTGTTTGTCGCCGGGCAGCGGCATCTGCGGCTGAGGATCCTGCGACCTCGCCTGTCTGCGTTTGCTTTCGATGCCCGTGCTCTGAGCGGCAGACCCAGGCCATCGGGCTCCGTGCCCATCCTTCCCGGGATTGTGGTTGCAGATCTTGCGTCTGGGCAGCACCGAGGCCCTCCTCCTCTCTCCTGGGGCTGGGGCTGGGGGAACCCCGCCTGCAGCTCCGCAGCAGCTTGCCCCGGCCCCAAGGTGAGCCCGGGGTCCCGGAGGCGAGGTGGCGGGAGGCAGCGCTCAGCCCCACCCACAGCTCAGGGCGCGTGGAGAGAGACCGGCGCTCCCAAGCCAGCCACCCCGGCACGGAGCGCAGAGGCCTGGCGGGGACACACTCCAGGGGGAGCCGGGTGGCCCTGGGCTCCCAATGGCCCACCAGGCTTTCGGCGACCTCGGGGCAGAGACACGGTGACGGCCCCGCGCAGCCCTGCTCCCCCCTGCCCTGAAGGGCACGCTCGGCCAGCGCTCTGTTACCGGCTGGGGCCGCACCCAGGAGAGGGGCAAACCCCAGGGAAGCCCTCCGACCGGCTCAGACCGTGACTTCATCGGCAGATCACCCCCTCCTGAGGTCCCGATGAGAGCCGAGTCTGCATCCCCATCCACGGGATGTGGACAGGACACGCACCACCTGTGGACGGGAGGCTCAGATGGGGAGCGAGTGGGGCACGCGGGTGCTCTCCTGGGGACCCAGGCCGGCACCTCCCGACTTCGCCCCCAGGGTGTGGCAACCAAATCCCCCCGATTTTCTATTTGGCTGCTCTTTGCTTTTCTGCTTAAGGCCAGGGCCTTGCAAGGGGCTGCTGGTCCTCGGGGCAACCTCCCCACCGCCTGACTTCTCCCCGGGGCTGCAAGACAAGGGAAGAGGGAGCTGCCCCGGCAGGGAGTCTTGCCACCCCAGACCCCCCCCCCCCATTGAAGACGGGGTGGCGGCTCCCAGAAGCAGATCCCTGCATGTGATGGCAACAGGCTGGGACCATGGGACAGGAGGCGGGCAGACCGTGGTTCTGGCTGTGGCCCCAGGGACAGTGCCCTTCGGCTCACAGTTTCTTTGCACTGGAAGCTTGTCATCTCTCGGGAGCACAGCACAGTGTTCCGTCTGCCTGGGTGTCCTGGGGCCACCTCGATCGAGGGGGGACAGAACCGATGGCCAAGTGCAGCCTGGGGTGTGCTTGGCAGGCAGCAACTTCTCCTGCTTTCCTGATTCTGCTTCCGGGATCATCTCCCTGATAAACCACATGCGCTCTGAATCCTTGTCCCAAGATGGAAGTTTCTGGGGCCTCAGAGATTTAGCAGTTGCTTACAGGCCCAGCTGTCCCTCAATCTGAAGTCACCCAGGGGTCCAGGGAGCCTCCCCACATGGCTGTGACCATAGTGACAGCATGAGCTCCCAGCTCTGCTGCGAGACCCTGCCTACTGTGTCCCTAGAATGAAGGCCAAGGTCCCATCAGGTAGCTTCCACGAGGCAGCTCTGCCAGGCCCATGGGTTGCTTGTTTTTTCTTTTTTAGTGTTTATTTTTACTTTGAGAGAGGAACAGAGCACAGGTGGGGGAAGGGCAGGGAGAGAGGGAGACACAGAACCGGAAGCAGGCTCCAGGCTCCGAGCTGTCAGCACAGAGCCCAGCGCGAGGCTGGAACTCACGAGATCGTGACCTGAGCCGAAGTCAGACGCTCAGCCAACTGAGCCCCCCAGGCGCCCTCAGGCTCATGATCTCTTGGTACAGAGAGTCTGTGCTCCACGCATTACACAAAGTCAACCCGTGCCGCCGACCTGGTGGCCAGCAATCACGCGCTTCACCAGCGACGTGGAATCCCTCCTCCCAGTGACCCCCTGCCCTTGCCCAGAGAGCTGCCCTGGGCAGCCCACAAAGCTCCGTGCTCCAGCAACAGATGCCCAGCAGCCACCCCCCACCCGCCGGGTGACCCTGGATAGTTTGGGCTTTGCTGGTCCGGCTGAGTCCACAGCAAACCACCCTGCACGCCCCTCCCCTCGACTGGGGTCAGTGGGTCCCCCAAACATTCCACTAATGCCACTGCCATCGCCAACAGCGGCTACACCGACCCAGTGAGTCTACATCACCACCGTCAATGCCACCGTCACAACCCTCAGCTCTGGTGGGGAAAGCCTGGCACACAGAAATGCCCGGCATTCGTTTGCTCATCGACACCCGGGGTCTCCCTTCGCTCTGAAAGTCCATGGCCAACCGCCGGCCCCACCGCAGAGCCTCGCTGCGTTTCAAGGGCTGTGCTCCCAGCCGGGCGCCCCGCCCAGCCCCGGAGCGGTGGGGACCTCCGGGGACCAAGGGTCCCGCCACGCCCCGGCAAGCAAGAGGGTGACCCAGATGGCCCCCTCCCACTGCCTCGCCCGTTGGAAAGGCTTCAGGAAGGGGCACGCCGCAGCCTCTGCTCTGGGGTCGCTCCCTCCAGCCCTCTCATCATTTTGTCCCTCAGGCCAGCAGTCACCGAGATGCCGCGGCTCATCCTCCAGTGCGCAGGGGCCACTGCCCAGCCGCCACACACATGCACACGACGGGCATGCAACACACTTACCCAAGACACACACAGCACACACGCACCTCCCGGCACACTCGCATCATAGACACGTGCACACTTGTGCTCTGATACTTTGTGCATATGTGCATAGTGCTGTACCCTGGTAAGTTGTCCTGTTGAGACCCCAGACTATGGTCATTCCCTCTGCAGGGTCAGAAGAGACTGGCCCAGTGGCCCGTACAGAGGAGTTCCATCTGCTGCTAGGCCTCGAGAAACTGGTGACCCTGGAGAAGCTGCCGGTTCTGGAGAAGGTGCCGGTTCTGGAGAAGGTGTTGTCCCTGGAGAAGCTGGTGACCCTGGAGAAGCTGCTGGTTCTGGAGAAGCTACTGACCCTGGAGAAGGTGTTGTCCCTGGAGAAGCTGGTGACCCTGGAGAAGCTGGTGACCCTGGAGAAGCTGCTGATCCTAGAGAAGCTGCCGGTTCTGGAGAAGCTGCTGACCCTGGAGAAGCTGTAGGTCCTGGAGAAGCTGGTGACCCTGGAGAAGCTGGTGACCCTGGAGAAGCTGCTGATCCTGGAGTAGCTGCCAGTTCTGGAGAAGCTGCTGACCCTAGAGAAGCTGTAGGTCCTGGAGAAGCTGGCGACCTTGGAGAAGCTGCCGGTTCTGGAGAAGCCACTGACCCTGGAGAAGCTGCTGACCCTGGAGAAGCTGCTGTCCCTGGAGAAGCTGCCGTCCCTGGAGAAGCTGCAGGTCCTGGAGAAGCTGCCGGTTCTGGAGAAGGTGTTGTCCCTGGAGAAGCTGATGACCCTGGAGAAGCTGCTGGTTCTGGAGAAGCTACTGACCCTGGAGAAGGTGTTGTCCCTGGAGAAGCTGGTGACCCTGGAGAAGCTGGTGACCCTGGAGAAGCTGCCGGTTCTGGAGAAACTGCTGACCCTGGAGAAGCTGTAGGTCCTGGAGAAGCTGGTGACCCTGGAGAAGCTCGTGACCCTGGAGAAGCTGTAGGTCCTGGAGAAGCTGGTGACCCTGGAGAAGCTGGTGACCCTGGAGAAGCTGCTGATCCTGGAGAAGCTACCACCTCCCACCCTTTCCTTGGCTCTCCTAGAAGGTGGCTGGGGCTTCTCCAGCTGCAGCCCTCCTTGAATCCTACGAAGAAAATCATCCTCTACACGAACTGCACCACCTGAGGAAAGTCAGGACCAGTTTGTACAGACTCAAGTGCAAGAGAAGAAAACTACCAAAGAAACCCAGCTGAGTCTGCACCTTTGCCTGGCCCTAGAATTTCACGCACCGCGTCCTCTAAAAAGAGTCGGGTCGGCTGAGTGTGTGTGACTCCAGCTCTCTGACGTTCTGGAAAAGGCAGAGCCATGGAAACAGCAAACACGTCAGGAGCTACTGGGGGTCGGGCAGGGAGCAGGGAGGATTTTCGGGGCAGGGGCTCCTCTGAGTGATTATGGGATGGGGCACACGTGTCACTTTACACGTGTCAAAGCCCACCCCAAGGAATGAACTCTCCAAGGAATGAACCTGGACGTGGGCCATGGGCTTCAGTTAATAACAGGACATCGAGACCAGCTCGTGGGTCTTTTTTTTTTTTTTAACGTGTTTATTTATTTTTGAGACAAAGAGAGACAGAGCATGAATGGGGGAGGGGCAGAGAGAGAGAGGGAGACACAGAATCGGAAGCAGGCTCAGGCTCTGAGCCATCAGCCCAGAGCCCGACGCGGGGCTCGAACTCACGGACCGCGAGATCGTGACCTGAGCCGAAGTCGGACGCTCAGCCAACTGAGCCACCCAGGCGCCCCGCCCAGCTCGTGGGTCTTAAGGAGCACACGTAGCGCACTTCCCACAGGGGAAGGGGCGGGGAATCCGTACTTTCCCTCAAATCCTCTGCAAAGGGAAAACTGCTATGAAAGAAGTTAAGTCTATTAATTTGAAAGGAGGAGGAGGAGGCTGAGGCCCGGCCACTCCGAACAAATGCAGCGTCTGCAGGCTACCGACTGCCCCGCCGAAAGCCTCCTGCACCCGCACAGACACGGCCCACCCCTGGAAGATGGGCTCGACAGTCCGAGCCCGACGGTCTGACCAGCTGCCTGGCCACAGTCCCTGCAGGCGGGTGGGGGTCCGGGGACTCCGGGCTGAGCCTGGGGCCGCCTGCTCATGTGCATTGGCTTCGACAAATCCCCGCGTAGCTTCGCGGTGCCAGGACCTCCACGTATGGGGCACCGCACCCCGGGTTTCCTGTGGCCGGGCCCTTCTGCGACGCGGTGTCGGGGCCTCCCGGGCGAGCCTCACTCCAGGCCCTTGGCGGCTGACTTGGGCCGCGAGTTGTAGTCGTAAGGGGAGGCGCCCGGTGCACCGACCAGCCTGCCCGCTGGAGCCCTGCGCCCGCCGCGAGCCTGGGGCCAGGGCCGAGCCCTGTTGACTGAGCCCAGCCCACGCCCAGCACCGCCGCACCCACAGCCACCCTCGGGCCGGCCGGCTCCTGACTGCACAGCCTGGGGAAGGAAACCTCCCTCTTTCTTGCGTAAGGCCCGTTTTTCCGAATAAACCCCTTTTCCTAAGCAAACAATCCACATTCCTCAGCCTCTTCTCTCCAGATCATTCTTTCAGGCGGCTTTTTCTCAAGCCAGGTTCCAGGGGAGAAGGAGGCCCTGACCAAGAAATGACCCCGGTGGCCATGTCCTGGATTCACCCAGGGTGGCGGGAGGCCGGGACCTCACCCAGTGGGGAGAGAAGGTAATCCGTGGGTGTCACGGGACGTGGGCTTGGCTCCCTCCCGGGTCCCGGGGCAAGGACCCCCAGCTCACCCTCCCCCCCCAGCAACTGCTGTTTCTTACGGACGCACAGGTGCAGGCCCAGCTTCCGCTGGCCCACAGCCCGAGGCCCAGGCAAGCGAAGGACTCCCCGTGGTCCTGGGGGTGGTGGCAGGCAGGCAAGAGGAGGCTGTGTGTCGCCCTGAGGTCTCTGAGGGGCCAGCCTCCGGGTGACCCGGCTCTCGTGTCCTGGTGACGGGTCAGTTGATCAGTGACCTGAGTCCACTGAGAGACGAATGAGTCGCAAGCCTGTGTGATGGATGGCGGCTGGGCTCCCTGGTCTCTCACAATATATGCAAATGTCCCATCATCATGTCCTACACCTGACACTAATGTCATGCTACATGCCAGTTGCATCTCAGTAAAGAAAAGACCGGGGCACCTACGTGGCTCAGGGGGTCAAGCGTCCGACTTCGGCTCAGGTCACGATCTCACGGTCCGTGGGTTCGAGCCCCGCGTCGGGCTCTGTGCTGACAGCTCAGAGCCTGGAGCTGCTTCGGATTCTGTGTTTCCCTCTCTCTCTGCCCCTCCCCCGCTCATGCTCTGTCTCTCTCTCTCTCTTTCTCAAAAATAAATAAACATTAAAAAAAGAATGGGACATCACTGTCTTAGCTCTGGCTGCTATAACAAAACACCACAGGCTGGACGCCTCAAACAATAGGTTGTATCTCTCACAGTCCTGGGGCCCGGAAGTCCAAGGTCAGGCACTGGTGGATCCTGTGTCTGCTGAGAGCCCACTTCCTGGCTTGTAGCCCACCTTTCCTTGCCGCGTCCTCACGTGGCAGAGAGAAGCAAGCTCTGTCTTGTGTCCCTCTTATAGGGGCACTAACCCATTCACGGGGACCCCACCCGCACGGGCCAACCCCCTCCCAAAGGCCCCACCTCCAGAGACCATCACACCGGGGGAGGGATTTCAACATATGAATTTGGGGGGCGCAAACGTTCAGACCGTAGCAATCACGAAAGCTTGGTGACCACCCTTCTGGAGAGTTCACGTGGCGGAGAGGCACCTCGCTGCGCCCAGGCCATGCTGCCCTGACACTGAGTTCCAAGCCCACCGGCCGCCCCGGCCACGGTGGGCAGGCAGCGGCTGAACACCCATGCCGTGTGCCTGGTCTCCAGCCAGCTCTGACCCGCTGCCGGCCGCTGTCACCGTGATGGCTTTCCACACATCGCAGTCTTCCCAGGAGCTGCTGGTGCCACCCCAGGTCTGGGCACTACGTCCCCAACAGGACAGAAATGCCAGGGTCGTATTGTCAGTTCTGTCTTTTAGAAATTACCCAGCAACAGAGGGCTGGGGACTAAAACCCCCTGACACCCCTCTAGACACCCCGCAGGGGAAGCCGCAGGGTGACAGAGTGGCCCCCGACAAGGGGTCCCCGGCACACCTTCCGAGCTCCAGCCGCAGACAGATCTCCCACGTGGACACGCATTCCCCACGTGGCATCCCTCTGCAACAGAGGTCACAGGGGAGGCGCCTGGCTCTCCCTCTTCCGGGAATGAAAATGCGGAAGTTTTTAGGAATGGCAGGAATCACAAATTTCACCCAAAGGACGCTCTTTCTTTGATGTCATTTCAGATCACAAATCACAAAGTCCACGCGTGATCGGTCTTTGGAAATATCCAAACACGGGCACAGCGTGGAGGAGTGGTTTGTTTAACCGGCGCGTGGCCCACTCTTCCGGGAATCGCTTGGTTCTGTGGGGCCTCGGGCACAGAACTCTGGAGGCGGCCGCGGGGGTGGGGACGAGTGTAGCCATGGCCTTCCTCCCTGGTGTCCCCCCCACCGCGGCCCGGCGCTGCATCACCATCGAGTCGTAGGGCTGGGGTTCTGCTGAGTCGTAGGGCCGGGCAAGAGCTGGGGAGCAAGTTACATGAACCAGGCAGGCAACCCCTGGCCCTGCTCGGACGCGGGACGCAGGCCGGGGCTCTGTGTCAGCTCTACACCCGGGGGGCCTGTCCAGGCGGCGGAAGGCTCGCCCACCCGGAGTCAGGGACGCACTCCTCGCATTTCAGTCCCTGGTGGACGCTTCCTTAGCTCTGCTCCTTGGCTTCGGAACAAAACAGAAAGCCAAGCGGACATTTCAGGTGTCTGGAACATTCCGGAGCTCTGGTCCCATTGCTCAGGGCCAGGAGCACAGGCTGACCATATCCTGACCTCAGGACGGCTCCTTGAAGTTAATGTTGTTTTTTTCTTAGCTAAACCCCTTGCATTAAAAAGATTTTTTTTTTTTGAGATTTCCGATGTTTTCCCTCTTAATTCCCAAAGTATTTATTTCAGGGCCAAACTCCAGGCTTCCAGCCCTTGGGAAACCCCATTGTCGTAACTTGGGCCCGAGGATCCCAAGAACAGGAAAGCAAACCCCATACACGCGTGTCGCACACGCACACCACACACGCGTGTCACACACTCGCACACTACACAGGCACACACCCCACACACACATCCCCTCAGCCTGCCCAGACACCTGCACACCCACGTCCGTGTGCCCCCCCAAGAAGCCTCTGGCTCCAGGGGCATCCACGTGTCACCCCACGAGGCTCTGCACCCCCAACCGCCTCCCACCGCCCCACCCCACGACCCTCCCTGTGCCCTCTGAGAAAGTGGGGGCCTCCAGCCGCCCCGAGAGCCTGGTTCCCTGCGCCCTCCCACCCCAGGGAGCCCACCCTCACTCCCTCAAGGGGACCGGGTAGGGGCTCCTCCCATCCCCCCCACCCGGCCCCTTCATTGCCACAGCAGGCCCCCCGTCCCCCCACCTTCCCTGAAAACCTCACGCTGAAATGTTTGCTTGCGGACGATGCCCCTCCCCGTGACGTCCCTCGGGGATCCTCGGACCCGCCCCACCCCTGGGGCCCTGGCACCTGCCCCTGCTGCTCTTCCAGCTCCACCCTGGCTCTCGGGAAGGCCAGCGTCCACCTGCCTCGCCCTCCCCACCCCGCCTGCTCAGTCTGCTGGCCTCGCCCTGCCGCCCCCCCCCCTGCCCGCTGGGCCCCAGATGGGGTCATTCCCAGGCACCGCCCTCCCGCAAGCCCCGCCTCCCAGGCTGGGCCCTCTGGGGCCCCGGGACCGCATTCTACCGACCCTCCCTCCCTCGTGCATGTCCTCATCTCCTCCCGTCCCCAAGGAGACATCGTAGGGCCACCTTGGGGTGGACAGAGTCCACAAAGGCACAGAGGAGGGAGCATGAGAAAGGGCTGGAGTGTGTGTGTTTGTGGGGGAGTGTACGTGTGGTTGTGTGTGTTATGTGTGCATATGCATGCGTGTGCTAACTGTGCACGTGTGTGCCGAGTGTGCATGGGGTGTGTATGCCCGTGTGTGCTACGTGCACACGTGCTGCGGAGGACCCAGCATGTGGGGGCAGGGAAAGGAGGGGTCCCACGTGCCAGCTATCAGCCGACCGGCCTCGCTGGACCAGAGCCGCCCGAGGAGAGCAGGGGCAGGGACACCGAGCCCTTGTAGGTCCCCTTCGTTTAGCAGCTGGAAATGGCAGGAGCCCCAGTGACGCGGGAGAGGACTTGGCCCTGAAGGACACAACTGCTCCCCAGCAGGGGTGCAGACCACTCCCCGAGGGCACGGGGCAGGGCCGGAGCCCCTCTGGCCTGTGAGGCCCCCACACAGGGGACCTGGTGGAGCGGCCTGGGAGGGCGCGTGGGGACGAGTGGTCAGCTGGCGGCCTCGCTCAGCGCCCAGCCCCGCAGAGGGACAAAAACCCGGAGAAAGACCCCAGCTGGGACGGTGGTGGCCGCGTGCGGTCGAAGACCCTCCGCGGGCCTCTGCTTGATCCGCACGGCGACGCGCCTCTGGCACCGGCATCGTCGTCCCCGTGAGCCCGCTGACCCGCCTGCCCCTCCCCGGCCGCAGGCTGGCCCCCGAGCTGGAGGAGGAGGACCCCCAGACGGGGAGCGGCGATCGAGCCGATGCTGGCCCTGGCGGGGTGGGGAGGGGAAGGGGCCACGCACAGACCTCACCGGTGGCAGGACAGCCCAACACAGAAGCACAGAGGGGGCTCCTGGGACGTGGGGCGGGCCCAGTCCCCTCTCTGCTCACGCCTCCTGTGCCTCTGCAACCCCTCGTTTCTTTCCCGTCTGCCCCCTGCCCAGGCTGCCGTTCCCCACGGTCACGTCACCTAATGCCGCCGCCCCCCGGTACCTGGTGCCGGGGGGCCGTCGACGTAAGGGAGGCAGCGAACGGTGAGCACACTGATGAGGGTCTGTGGGGCAGGACTCGGGGAGAGGCCGGAGTGCGGGGCCGGGTCAGCTGGACCTCGAGAGCTGGCAGGAGCCGCTGGGGCAGGCAGGTGCGGGCCTGGGGTACGGATGGGTGGCAGGTGGCTGGACGGGGTGCCCGGCGGACACGCAGGGGCACCCGGGTGGCGGGACTCTTGTGTGCACAGAGAGAAACCCAGCTTGCAGGGGGCTTGAACCACAGGCAGCTCGGGGGCACGGGCACCGGACGCTGCAGGACGGGCACGGCAGCCTGGAAGCTCCCGGCAGGCTCTCCTCCTGCCGACCCTGGACCCGGGGGACGGGAGCCCTCACCCGGACCCCTCCTGCCCCGGAGCTTCCAGCGGCACAGCGTCCTGCACTCCCGGGGCCGCGGAGACGCGTCAGCGGGGCCCCCCCCGACCCTGCACCCCGACCCCGGCCACGCCAGGTAGCGCTTAACGGGGCTCCGCGGCGGCCTGAACGGAAAGGGGGCCGTGTGGGAGCGCGTGAGTTCCCTTTCTGCGGCGCAAACACGCGGACGGCACCCGTGGCCTCTGAGAGACGAGACGCGCCCTCCCACGCCTCGCGCCCCTTTTGCTCCCAGAGTGATGACGGGCGTCGTTCTTCACAGAAACGACTTCCTGGGGATTCCGAGCCGGCAGGCCCCGGCTGGCCGCGACACGGATGTATTTACTGCGTGTGGACTTGTTTATAACCTTTGCGCGGTCCTCCCACGGCGGGGCCTCTGCGTCCCAGCGGAGACCCCCCCCCCCCCCGGAGGTAACGGAGCGGCTTCGGACGTGCCCGGAAAAGCTGCCTGGGACTCCCCCTGACCTGTGTGTGTGGGACCCGGTGTGTGTGCACGTGTCTGCGTGTGCTCCTGTGTGAGTGTGTGTGCACTCAGGTGTGCAACGTGTGCAATGGTGTGTGAGGTCGTGTGCGTGTGACCGCACGCATCCGCGTGTGGGCACGTGTGTATGCACCCCGTGGCACGTCTGTGCCCGTGTGTGAGCGTGTGTGCGCGTGTGATGGTGCGTGAGCTTGTGCGTGAGTGTGTCCAGTGGGTGTGCCTGGAGCGTCTCCGCTCAACGGCAGTGGGTTGTCACATGCTCGGCCTTCTCGGGGCCCCTCCTCTCCTGAGCCCCCCATTGGCACGGACCCACCTGACCCAGGTGCACAGGCGACTTCTCAGCTCCTCTGGGACGGGCAGTCCCCCCGCCCCCTCGGCTGTCGGGGCCAGGCAGGCTCGTGGCCCGAAGGGCAAGGAGGTCGGAAGGGCCGGGTCCCCTTGTCGCCTTGGGCGTGCGAGGCCGGAACTCCCAGGCACCACGCAAAGAGGGGCCCCTGTGGCTCCAAACCCGGGCTGCGCGCTCACGGGCACACGGGCGCTTCCCGGCACGGCCGGGCCAGCCGTCTGTCCTCCCAAGGACACCGGTCCGCCACGGGTTCCAGGATTCAAAGCAGAGAAGCCTCTTGCCATGCGTTTGCTCATGACTTCTTTTCTTCCCCCAAGAAAGTAAAAGGAAACAGGTCTTCCGACTATTGTGCTGGCGACCGCGTCCCTCCGAGTTTATCGCTGCCAAGAGGAAAGCCTGGGGCTTCGCCTCCGGATCAAGGCCCCACGGCTTTGGAGCTTTCCCACAGATGCCACTTCCTTCACCACCCGGCCCAGAACGTGCCCGCCGGGCAGGGAAGGACCCAGAAGGCTCAGCCAGACACGCGGCAGCCTTCTCAGGCAGCAAAACCATCCTGCGGTGGCATGCCAGGGCCGTGCCTCGACCTCCCTCTTCTGTACCCTCGCCTGACCTCCCCTCCCCGGGCCCAGCTGTAAGACCCTCCCCTGCGCCAGCCGCCAGCCCCCCCTGCCGGCACCCTCCCTCCTGCCTGCACACACGAGCCAGCTCTGCCGCCCGGAACCCCTCCTGGAGCTCTCTCTCGGCGCTGCACTGTCTACGCACCCCGCTGAGGAACGCGGTGTAGACAGTTCAGCAGGTGGACGTGTTTCCACGTTAAACCACAGGGGCCGTTCTTACCGCTGGCCTGGAGCTCGGCTTCTGAGCCCCGGCGCCCCCAACACGCATTCGATGTCCACAGTAAGAACCTTCTTGACGCTCCAAGAGATCAGCTGGCTGGAGCGTGGCCCTCACGGGCCAGGGTCGCGAGCCAGGCCCGTGTGGACCCCGACGAGCTGGGCAGTACGTGAGCCATGAGCTGGTCCGTGTTCCCGCAGCTCCCAACGTATGGGAGGCTGGACAGGAGTGGAGGCTGCCTATGTAATAATTAACCGCTATTTACTTGATTTCTATGAAAACACGCACAAAGCTTGGATGGCCAGGACAGGCAGATCACAGGGACAGCCGCCGGTTCCTGTCATGGAAACGCACCCCCAGATTCAGGGCAGACGATGGGCTGGACCAAACCCCACAACCGTCCCAGAACGTGGGACGGAACCGGGAGAGGAGAGGTCAGCGGTGGGATGCCTGCGGGCCCCGCGGGCCCAGCCCCCGAGAGGTGAGCGGGGCCACAGCTCAAGTGGACACGTGTGGTTGTCTCCTGGCCGCCCGCTGCTCTCCGGGCCCTGCGGTGCTTTGGGAGAGGCGGAGACCCGCGGAGAGTAAGACAAGGCCATGTGTGGTCCCCGATGCGGCTTTGTGACTGGGGCAAACCCCTCCCGGCTGGAGCCCGGCCCAAGGAGCTGCCTCTGGAGCCAGTTGTTGGCAGTGCCCCCCTCCCCAGAAGCCCACCAGAGTCGCCCGCTGACCATCCTATCACTAGTCCCTAAATGTAAGGCTTAAGATACGAATGACATAGTTTCCCTGGACTTGATTAAGATTATATTTTTTGCGGGGCGCCTGGGAGGCTCAGTAGGTTGTGTCCAACTCTTGATTTCAGCTCAGGTCATGATCCCAGGGTCGTGAGATTGAGCCTCGAGTTGGGCTCTGCACTGACAGTGTGGAGATTCTCTCTCTCTTTCTCTCTCTCTCTGCCCCTCTCCCAAAATAAAAGTTTAAAAACAGGTTACGTTTCCGGCTCTCAGAAGGAATGGAGGTATAATGGCCTGAGAATCTCGCGCCAGCCGCACCTGTTAAAACGGCTGAACGCACAGGCGTGGACCTCAGTCCTGGTGCAGGATCAAGGCAGGGCGTCCGCGGCACCTCGGGGCCTCACAACAGTGAGCACGAGCAGGACAACGGCGGAAGGGACTCCATCCTTCCGGACAGAGGAAGCGGGAAAGGGGTCCTTGTGGGGGAAATCCTAGACGGGCAAGAGCTGGAGACCCTGGAGCCCAGCAAAGGCCACGAGAGCTGAACCGAGGTGGAAAACGTGGCCCACGGCAGGTGAGACAAAACTGTGGTCTGACCCAGCTGGGCTGACCGCTTGCAGCTTTAAAATAAAAAAAGGGGGCACTCGGGGGGCTCAGTCGGTTGAGCATGACTCTTGATTTCGGCTCACGAGTTCATGAGTTTGAGCCCCAGGGCAGGCTCTGTGCTGACAAGGAGAAGCCTGCTTGGGATTCTCTCCCTCTCCCTCTCTCTCTGCCCCTCCCCTGCTTGCACACACTCTCTCTCTCTCAAAATAGATAAAATATTTTTTTTTAATTTTAAAAAAGAAGCAAAATAAAGAAAGAAAGTCAACATTTTCCAGAGGATTTTAACAAGACCCAGAGCCTACACAACATAATACCTAAAATATTAAGGATAATCCCAGCAACCCAAAATTACCTGGCGTCCAAGGAACCACAAAAACCCTCAAGAGAATGACAACTGACGGTGCCCCTCCCCCACATGGCGCACTGCTGGAGTCATCTGATAAAGACTTTGAAGCACCTGTTATAACTATGCTCCATGTGGTAAAGGAAAATACGCTTGAAGTGAATGGGAAGATAGAAATTCTCCGCAGAGAAACAGAAACTACAAAAAACTAAATAAAGATTGTAGAACTGAACAATAAAATATCTGAAACTGGAAAAAAAAAACCAAAACAAAAAACAAAACCAAACATTAGGTGGGCTTAATAAATGTCCGTGACTAGAACCAATCAGCGAACATATAGACAGATCCATAGAAAATTTCCAACCGATACAACAAAGAAATAAGACTGGAAAAAAGGAAAATGAACAGGACCCTGGGGACCCGTGGCGCACTATCAAGAGGTCGCCGTTCATGCCGTTAGAGTCCCAGAGGAGGGACGGACAGCGGTGCAGAGAAACATTTGAACTAATAACAGAAAGGGTCCCAAATCTGGGGAAAGACAAATTTACAGCTTTAACAAGCTCTGCAAATCCCAACCAGGCTAGACTGGAAGAAAACCACACCCAGACACATCACAATCTGCTTAAAAGCCACAAGGATAATGGGGACCTCCGAGCAGCTGGAACTTAATGATACAACTAGGGAGAGGCATTCCCATGATCATGGATTTCGGATGGAAAACCAGAGAGGCCACCAAAGGACCCGGAGGAACCTGAAATGCGTATTTCCAAGTAAAAGAAGTCAGTCCGAAAAGGCTACAGGCTGTGTGCTTCCGGTGCAGATATTCCGGAAAAAGGCGGATCTACAGAGACAGAGACAAGGTTTCGAGGGGCTGGGGGAGGGATGACTTCACGCGTGGAGCACTGCGGGTTTTCAGGGCAGGGAAGCCACATGTAAGACACGGTATGGGTTATACATTGGTCCACACCGCAGGGGGGAACCCCACTATCAGCTGGGGGTTTAAGCTAAAAGTGATAGTGTAGCGATACCAGTCATCAGTTGTAACAAGTGTGCCTCATTAACACGGAGGCAAAGCAAGCAGGGGAGAGTATGTGCACCTCCCTGTACTTCCTGCTCGATTTTTCTGTCAACTCAACCTGCTCTAAAAAAGACTGGCAATTCAAAAGAAGTCAGGCACGGGATAAACAAGTACGAACATTTTTCCAATTGTTTAAAATGTTTTCATTTATTTTTGAGAGACAGAGTCAGTGGGGGAGGGGCAGAAGGAGACAGGGAGACGCGGAATCCGAAGCAGGTTCCAGGTTCCGAGCCGTCAGCACAGAGCCCGACGCGGGGCTCAAACTCACAAACCGCGAGA
This sequence comes from Prionailurus bengalensis, assembly GCF_016509475.1. Classification (NCBI taxonomy): domain Eukaryota; kingdom Metazoa; phylum Chordata; class Mammalia; order Carnivora; family Felidae; genus Prionailurus; species Prionailurus bengalensis. The sequence goes on along the minus strand of NC_057350.1, from coordinate 2,860,536 downwards.
TCGTGACCTGAGCCGAAGTCGGACGCTCAACCGACTGAGCCGCCCAGGCGCCCCTATTTTGTAAGTTTTTAAAATGTTTATTTATTATTTTTGAGACACAGAGCATGAGCAGGAGAGGGTCAGAGAGAGAGGGAGACACAGAATCCGAAACAGGCTCCAGGTCCAAGCTGTCAGCACAGAGCCCGACGCGGGGCTTGAACCCACCATCGGTGAGATCCTGACCGGAGCCGAAGTCGGACGCCCAAACGACTGAGCCCCCCAGGCGCCCCCACAAACATTTTTTTAAGACGACACAGGGGCAGAAGACAGTGGGACGGCATCTCCAAAGAAGGGTGATGTGGTCGGGGGCTCCTGTGCTCCGTCCGAGAAGCCAAAACAGAAACTGCGCAGAGCGTGTGAGGTCGGGGCAGAAGATGACGCTCTCCCAGCAACCGCTGCAATAAACACACGGCGGTGAAGCCCAACAGTCAAGAGCGAAGTTAAAGTGCAACGTGACAAAATACTGAGGTGGGAGCAGGGAAAGGGATCAGCGGGATGAAGCCAGAGGCCACGAACAGCAGGAGTGAAATGTGAGTCAGCCCAGTTGCATCGAGAGCACGTAACAAACGGCCCAGGTCTGTCGGAAAACCACGCCTCAGCAAATCCGCGATCACGTTGCCGGGAGGAACGTGATGGCAGGAACCAGCGGGACAGCTCCAAGGCAGGTATGTTCTAGAGCAGTGACCGTGGCACCAGGAGATGCACAGCAAGCCCAGCTTTAGTCCTAAACTAGGCTCACGGCGGGCTCCCGGGACCCGGGGAACCTGGTGGGGGTGCTGCTCAGGGGCCGGCCGGTGGGTCTCTGGCCACTGCCCCGGGGGGAGCCTGCCACCCCCAGACGGGTTCCCTCCCATCCCCCTGCCAGGGGAGCAGCATCCTGGGGGTCAGTGCCCCCACACTGTGGTGGGGACAAGAGTGGGTTCCCACCACGGAGCTGGACGTCACAGAGCCTCCACTTTCCATCGTGAATCGTGTTTGGCTCCGACAACATCCTCGTCTGGCCATTTGCTGAGGGTGAGACATCCAGACCCCCTTCCAGCTGCAGAGGGAAGCTGGGGCGGGGAGGCCTCTGCTGGTGGGGTGGGAAGGGGTCCACGCACGCCTGAGGCCGGGCCTGGGCACCACCCACCCTCAGGCTGTGACCGCAGGGCAAGCGGGGGCTGGGTGACCCGTGGGCACCACCTGTTCTCCAAAGGGACAGTGTGAGGCCGGTGGGGCCTGTGCTCCGCACCCCACTGAGCTCCCCGGGACTGGCAGCGGGAGACAGGGGCTCACGGGGACACGTAGCAGCTGAGGGCAGGGCGTGGCCGGCGCAGATAAACCGCAAACCTCCACCTGTCTGGGGGCTGTGCCCCAGGGAGCTGGACGGTGGGGGCCTGGGGGCCACGGGAGCACCTAGCCTGCCCCCAGGGAGCACGGTTTGGGTGCAGGTGGGAAGAGAAATGGGCAGGCCCCTCAGGAGAACTGAGAATAAGTAGACCACCCTCTTCTCTGGGCTCCCGGGGAACCGCAGGGCTGGGCGGGTGCTCCCCGAGGTCCCTGCAGGCGCGGGGGGACAGGTGGGCTGGAGGCACTGGAGGCGGGCCGCCTGCAGGAGGCTTGGAGGGCTGCGGAGGGGCAGCTACGGCCTGGATTAAGCCCCTAGGGTTCCGGGGCTTCCGGTCCCTCCCACCTCCTCTGAGACTCAGAACAGCCCTGGGCCCCCCTGCATTCCCTCCCCAGGCACCAGCACTGGTGGGGGCAGACTCCGCCCCCGTCCAGAGACGTTGGGGGACAAAGGGGAGTCTGGGTGATGCTCTGCGGAGACCCTCTTCAGGTAAGCGATGGAGATGTCCTTGGCGGGGGTGGTTGGAGATGCCTCTTGAGGCAGGAGTGGGGCAGCGGGGAGTCTGGCTGGGACGGGGCTCCCGCGGCGGCAGCCCTGCTCCTGAACCCAGCTGGCTTCACCAAGTCCAGACGCCTCCAGGAGCCCCCCTGAGCTCGCAGCAGAGCCAGGAGATTGAGGGGGTGCCTGCCCCTGCCAACTGGGGTGTGACGGATGGTGGCCCCCCAAACTATGCCCAAGTCCTGACCCCCGGAACCTGTGAATGCGACCTTATTTGGAAAAGGGGTCTTTGCATATGTGACCAAGTTAAGGACCTCAGGATGGGAAGTCCCAGGTTCCCCAGGGGCCCCAACTCCAGGTGTGAAGAGAGGGACCAGCGCTGCCCTCCCCGACCTGGTTATGACAGCAGGTGACGCAGCCAGTCACCTCCCAGCTGAGGCCGAGGCCTGGAGGCTCAAGACCTTAGGCCGGCTGCAGGGCCGAATGGTGGTTTCTGCGTCCGTCCCTCTGCGTCCGTCCCTCTGCCGAAGCACTTTCTCCTCCAGGGCCACCCCACCCAGAGTCCTTTCCTGCCAGCTGGGGCTTTCCAACCAGTTACTCACCACTTTCCCGGTGTTTGTCCATCTGGGTTCCCCGCCCATTCATGGTTGTTTTGACTTGCCGGGGCTTTTCGTGTGTCTTCACTGCCACTTATGTAAGGAGGGCTTCACGTGGCCAGCAGGTTACGTCGTCCCGGGGAAGCCACGACCCAGGCCCCCGGCTGCACCAACTCTGCGGCCCGTGCAGTGAGCACCCAGGCCTGCTCCCACGTCCGCCTGTCCAGCCCTGCCTTCCTCCCCTGCCCCCCGGCTCCAGATCAGAGAACAAGCAGGGGCTTGACCAAGAGGCAGGCCCACCATCTGCCCTAGACTATGATGCTTGAGGGGTGGAGAGACGCGGGAGGGGTAAGAGGACCCCGAGAAGACAAGAGGGGGTGACAAGACAAAGAGCAGGAGGCAGCCGGGGCGGAAGCAGATGCTGAGACCAGATTCCAGTTTATGTGGGAGGTGACCCTGACCCAGCAGGAGGGGAGTCGGGGAAGGCAGGGGAGGGGGTCCACCCGTGGGGGCCTTGGGGACACTTGGTCCGCGGCAGGGGAGCGTCCTTGCAGAGTCCGGGACGGCGGGGGGAGCCTTCGCCGGGGCCGGGCTCCCCAACCAGTCCCCTAGGAAAGCACAGGCCCGAGCTCCCCGTTTCCTGTGGGCAGGTCCTGTGGGGCCAGGATGTCAGCACTCGGGGCCGGGCCGACCGGCCTCCACCCCGGGAAGGCCTTGCTCTTACGTGGGCCCCCCTGTTTGTTCCCTCGCCAGCTGCAGCAGAAACGGGGCTCTCCACTTCCTGAACGCTCCAGAGGCTCAGCTCTGGTTTATTCCCCAAATAGGAAGTCTTCAAGCTTCTGGCCAGATACATAGGGAGCTGACTTCATTTCGGCCACGACTGACGGGCAGGAAGTGTCATTACCTAAATGGGCCGATGGGCCGATAAGAAGCCCAAGGAGAAAGCCGTCCTCAGGCCTCGGCCCTGGGGAACCAGCAGGAAAGGCCAGCGTGTCAGGGCCTCGGGCAGGGAGGATCCGTCCCAGAGCTCGGGCAGTCCACGCTGCCCCTCCCGCATCCCCCGTGGGCCTCCGGAACACGCGAGTGTACGAGGGCAGAAAAGTCCCTGAGTGTCAAAACAAGGGCCCCTCCCTAAAATATTCACACTTAAAAATATTATGATCGGGGCGCCTGGGTGGCGCAGTCGGTTAAGCGTCCGACTTCAGCCAGGTCACGATCTCGCGGTCCGTGAGTTCGAGCCCCGCGTCGGGCTCTGAGCTGATGGCTCAGAGCCTGGAGCCTGCTTCCGATTCTGTGTCTCCCTCTCTCTCTGCCCCTCCCCCGTTCATGCTCTGTCTCTCTGTCCCAAAAATAAATAAACGTTGAAAAAAAAATTAAAAAAAAAAAAAAAAAATATTATGATCAAAGCTAATAGTCCCACGATGGGGAAATCGTTCTAAGAAGAAAAGGTTTGAGGGCGTGGACAGTTGCCCCATACTCAGCCGTCAAAACCCGCTTCGTGGAATCCCTCCCTCTGCCCGAGAACCACACCCGATCGCTGTCGGGCGTGTGATTAAGTCGAAGAATGTTAGCTTCACACCTGCATTCGGGCGGAGGACATCTTTCAGGCCCTGCAGGGCAGAAACGGCTCCCCAAGACCAAAGCCGCTGTCCTTGGCCCTGAGGGGGAGCGGGGGGGCCCAGCCCTCAGAGAGGACAGGCAGGCTGGTCCACGTAGAACAGCACAGTAGGCCGTGGTCACCGCTGTTATTTCCACAGCCCCCACCTCCCCGCTCCTGCTTCCCCCCCTGGAGACGCCGGGGGCTCCCGGGGCAGCAGCCACATCACCCCTCCTCTGGCATCTAGAGGCCGCCGGGCCCACAGGATGGCAGGATGGTGGCCGTGGACACGAGCCAGGCCTCTGGGCCAGAGTGCCACAGAATCACGTGGCCGCCCAGGAGCAGGGCCGGGGCTCGGTGCACACGGGCCCTCCAGCCGACCGGCCGTACCCACCTGATGTACCCGCGTGCGGGAAACGTTCCTCTCCTCTACCCAGCCCCCTCCTTTCTGGAAGGGCTCTCTGTGCCCCCGGAAGCCTCCGGCAACAACCCCCTGCCCGGCCTGAGGCTCTGAGTCCACCCGTGCCGTCCTTAAATGAGGCCCCGACGGCCAGGTTGTAGGTTTTGCAGAGAATCTCCCGCAGCTTTCCTCCTGGAGTCTGTCTCTTTCACGTAGGAGGATGCCGGGGGGCTGAGGCTGCCCCTCCTGAGGGCAGGGTCGGGTCAGGGTCAGCCCTGGACCGGCGACGGCAGAGGGCACAGCACCGTGCCGAGCGGAGAACCTCGTGAGCATTGCACAGAAGCTCCGTGGGGGAGAGGCATCGAGGTGGACCTGGGGGCGGAGGACGGGAGGACGGGAGGGCAGCCTGGAGGTGGCCTGCAGGCACCAGGCCAGGAGGCTCACGCACACCCCTCCGTCATGCCCCAGCAGCCCCGGGAGGAGATTCTGGAGTTGCGGGGTGTGCCCAAGGCCACGCCACAGAAAGGGCAAAACCAGGACCCCCCACCCTTACCCTGGAGGCTCCAGCGGCACGGCCTCTGCCTACCCTGGCTGCCCTGTGCCTGCGGGGGAGTCTCCCATGTGCCCGTGTCACTATGGCTCGCTCGGGGCCGCACGCGTGGTCCGTGGGGGACCAGGCTTGAACACGAGCCGGTGCGACTCTGAACGTTACGCAGGCCCGGGAGCAGGCTGGGCCGAGCTCGGAAGGAAGAGTGACGTGCTGGCTCCCTGGAGGCAGAGGAAGTGGGGTGCAGGTGTCGAGGGGCAGGCTAGCACGCGTGACAGAGCTCAGCCGGGGCCGTGGTCGGGGGCGGAGAGCCCCCAGGCGAGCACGTGAAGGCGGGCCGCGGGACAGGTGGGCAGAGGAGGGGAAGAGGCATCCGGGGGTTGGGGAGGTGACCGTGGCGCCCTGGTGAGGGTCAGGGCAGGCGAGTCACCCCGTGGGGGCAGACAGCCCCAATCTGCTGCTCAAGGTCACCATGGTAACCACTCCTGAGAGTGCCCCACGTGTGCGCTGAGCCAACGCTTAGCATGCGACATCATGGCAGGTTCTGGCGTCACCCCTGCTCCCAGGGAAGGAAGCCTATTGGCTCGGGGTTACCTGACCCAACTATGCCTTCAGCCGGAGGGACAAGCCCGTGAGGACCCCTACCGACATCGCCACATACAGACCCCAGGCCTGAAGCCCTGGCCAAGCCCCCGGCACTACGTGGACGGGGTGAGTCCTTCTCAGACTCCACCAGGTCCCCAAGCTGCCTTCCCCATGCCTGGCCCCCAGGTAGGGCAGGGTGGCCGGCTCCGGGCCTGAGCTGGCCCCTGGCCATCGTGTGAGTGCAGGTGCCTGAGCTGGGGGGGAGGGCCAGATCCAGACCTGCGCAGATATCAGACGCCCCAGGTGTGACCTCGTGAGTCACTGTCTCCAGACTCAGGCCTCTCGCCATCCCAGCCCGGATTATAGGAGGGTGACGCGGCTTCCAAGGACCCGGGGCACACCCGTGCCTGCTCCCCACCACAGACAAGCCCGGTCCTGTCACCGCCGCCCCGCTCCCGGGCCTGGGCCGCCGCGGCACCCTGGGATCTGAGCCCCGGGCCTGGGTGGCTGCTCCAGGCGGACCCCCCACCCACGGGCCAGGGGCTCTGGTCCGAGGTGCTAGGCTGGGTCTCCGTGGACCGCTGTCCACGAGAGGACACTGTGAGCAGAGCAGGAGTGTCCCCCGTTAACCCCAGACCGGGCACTGGATGGCACAGCCTGAGATGTGGCACTTAGGGGCCCTGGGCACAATGATTTGCCACGTGGGATGGAGTCCAGTCTGCAGAGGGCGGCATGGCCCGGGGAGAAAGGCTGACCCCGGGGGTGGACGGTGCGTGTCTCCCGGGGACCACGAGGGGCTCAGGCATGGGGGGCTGCAATCTAGACCAGACGTCCAAGCGAGCCTCTGGGTGTGTCACGTGCTGGAGCCTGAAAAGCCAGGAGCAGCCTGGCCGCTTAGGGCTATAGGGGGTCCCGGGGGGCAGGGTCCGTCCCCTCTGGGTCTCAGGTGCTGGACTCCAGGGGGCCCGCTGTGTCCACCCGCAATGCCAGAGACCAGAGTGGGCCCTTCTTGAGCTTTTAAGGGCAAGAACGGGCCTCAAGACAGCCCTCGCCATCAAGGGGTCCTTCCCTTGAGCCACCGTTGCCAGCAGCCTGCCCTGCCGGGTCACCCCGCCCACGTGTGACCTCCCCAAATGTCCTTGCAGGTCAGAGGCTCCAGGTCATTCCTCACAGCGGAGCAGGACCCCGGACAGTCAGAGCCCGGAGTCCTAGCGAGGCCCTCATTCAAGGGCAGTTGGGGGGGGGGGGTCCGAGGCAGTCACGGGACCGGGTGGGAGGCGGGTGGGGCACGGCTGCTCCCCCACATCATCGTCAGCTTCTGATCGTCGCCTACACGTTTCGTTCCGCTCTTTCAACCACCAGCGCGCCCTTCGAATGGCCGTGATCGTCCCGCTTTGTCCCACAGCCTCGCTCGCCATTCTCAGGCGGCATCTGCGGAGTCCTGGCTGTCGCCCCTGAGCCCGGAAACACCCGGTCTCCCTCCCGCTGTGGACCCGGGCAGGATGACAGATGGCTTCCTCCCGCCCCTGCGCCTGCTGGGTGCCGCCCTCCTCCTGCTGCCCCGCCGCTCGTCCTCACCTTCTCTAGACGTGTCTAAAACCCAACCCCACCACCCCGTGGCCCCGTCCCATCGGCCGGCTCTGCTCTGGGCCCTCCCGGCGGGTCTCACAGCTGCCTGCACCCCCAACCAGCCCCCTTCCGCCAAGAGCAGCGCGACGGGGCTCCTCTAGCCGCCTCGACAAACCCTGACAAACCCAGCGAGCGCCCCCACTAACCCCAACCCTCCGTCCAAACGTGCTCGCTCGCTGGCCACTGCCCCCATCGCCCCTCCACATCCCGCTCCTCTGCCCCCTCCCCAGGCTCTTCTCTGGGGCTCCTCGAAGACACGTGCTGTCTGCACACCTCTCGGCGCCCCTGTGTGTGCATACGTGTGCGCACATGTGTGTGAGCATGCACATACGTGCACGCATGTGCGTGTGCGCGAGCAGGCGTGTGGGTGTGTGCGTGTCAGCATGCTCGTGTCTGCACGTGTGCATGTGGGCGTGTGCACGTGTACGACCATCCTGCGTGTGCACGTGGGCACGCACGTACATGTGTGAGCGTGCATGTGCATGAGTGTGCATGAGTGTGCACGTTTAAACCTTCATCTCTTCTTGTTCGCACTCTGGGCAGACCCCCTGAGCGCTGTCTCCTACCTCACTAATCCCCCGTCAACACCTGCTCCAGCCCGTCCCGTCTTGGGAGTCTTCTGTATCAGGGACTCTATTGTTCATCTCTAACATCTGCCATTTTCACGCCCAGCCATTCCTCTTCTGTATCCGCCAGTTTGATTTCATAATTTTATTTGAATGGGTGTAGTTCCTGGGGCGCCTGGCTGGCCCAGTCGGTTAAGCATCCGACTCTTGGTTTCAGCTCAGGTCGTGAACTCACGGTTCGTGGGTTCAAGCCCCACGTTGGGCTCCGCGCTGACAGCTCAGAGCCTGCTTGGGATTTCTCTCTCTCTCTTTCTCTCTCTCTGCCCCTCCCGGCTTGCACGGTTGTGTGCTCTCTCCCATGCTCGCTCGCTCTCTCTCTCTCAAAACAAATAAACACTTGTAAAAAATGTAGGAGTGTGGTTTCTTCACTTATTTCTTTGAGCATCTTACATTACTTGGGAGTTCTGATCAGCCACTTCCATAAACTTAACTCGAATGGGAATGAACTCATGTTCTGAGCATGGGTTTTGTTGACTCTTTTTTTAAAAAATTGGGATGAAATCCATATAACATAAAATTAACCATCTTAAAATGTATAATTCAGTAACACTTCATAGATTCTCAGAGTTGTACGACCATGGTTGTTTCTTAACATACAAAAGCTTGTATTTTTACATTTGGGTTTGCAGACTTATTTTCAGTAGTTTGCCTCTGTTGCTTTATTATTGGGATCTCTTTTCTGGTTTTTTGGGTGTGCGTGTGTTTTTGTTTTTGTTTTGTCTCTCCTCCCTGTCTAGAATTCTGCGCTTGTGGGAGCCTGTAGTCAGCCCCAGCCACAGGCCTCCTGCAGAGTCAGGTGCTAACCTGTGGGGGGTGGCACCACCTTGACTCTCTCCCACCTCCAGGCCTGTCTCTGCCCCTCCCAGGAGTCCCTGGGGGGAGCGGGAGCCAGCAGCAGCCTGCGAGCCCAGCCCCCTCTGCTCAGCCCAGCCCCCTCCCTTCCTTTACTCATGGGCCCGGGTTCTGGGAGCTGGGACCCCAGAGGGCGAAGGCAGACCCACCAAGCTCTCCCACAGCCCGCGGGCCTCGGTTCCAGCCTTGCTCACGTCCCTCCAAGATGACCCCGCTTCCAGTCTGCAGAGACGCTGGTCGTGCCCACTGAGCCCCGTGGCCATCCGCCGTGCCCCGTGGTGGGCAGAGGGTGGGTGTGAGCTCACAGGGCCACCTTGCCCCAAAGCCCACACCTGTTTCCCTGGGGACTGAGTTTTGCTTTGTTCCGAGCTGGGCAGTGAGGGCAGGGCTGTCCTGAATGAAGGAGGCTACAGCCAGCAGCTGGGCCCTGAGCCGCCCCCACGCTGACCCACCGAAAGAAACCCTTCGCCGACGCCGGACGCGGGACCCACGTGCGTACATTCCGGGAGAAGAGACTTGGTGTCTGACAAGGGGTGGGGACCACCCATCGGTCTAAAGCAGGTGTGGGGGGGAGAGGCGGGAGGGCACGGTGGGGCCAGGCCCCAGGCGTAGACACGGAGCAGGGAGGACCCATGCGCTGCAAGCCCCAGCGAGCCCAGGGGACAGCAGTGAGCTCTGCGCCACCCTCCGGGCAACACTTGCACACCTGGTGGTGATGTGCCCGTGACCTCTTGCTCCCCCGTTCAGGGAACACTTCGTCCCTGAACAAGCCCAGGGAGGGCCTCCCTGGGCACTTGCTGAGACCCTGAGGGGATGCTCCACAGACATCACTCTCTCTGGCATCTGCCAAGGCCCATCCAAGGCTTTGGGGAGACCTGGAATATAGTTTGGAGCAAGATAGAGGAAATCAGTTCTATGAAAGCCAAGAAACAAAATGACCTTAATGGACCCGAAGATCAATTCTCTAGATGATCCGTTTATCTAAAACTTCAGACACATTTTAAACCTGGTCTGGGCAGTTGGCCGCAGCCCTTTGCCAACAAGGGCACAGCAGGGGCTAAAAATTCTGGCCAAATGCCTTGGCCAGGATCAAGGGCACGTTCAGAAGAAAAGACAGTCGGTCCAGCTGGACCAAATCATATCGGCAAACGTAGCTGCCATAAAGCAGCAAGGAAGAAACTTGTGCGGACATTCTCAGTTACTCGCCGGAAAGATCTCTTGGGGCCACCTGGCTCTGGGCAAACAGGCTTCGGCTGACTGATGTAATTCTGAAGATGCAGGGAGAGCAGAGGTCCAGAGTGCAGCGGGTCCCAGCAGCTGCGTCTCGGCCAGCTGTGTGGCCTCGGGCCGGTGACTCTCCCTCTCTGTGACTCAGTTTCCCCCCATGGGGTGGTTGTAAGGATTCGGCGAGATCACACAGCCCAGGAAGTGGCTTTGCAGGTCAGTAACGCTCCCGGTGAGAGAGCCCCTGTTCCTCTGACCCTCTGCCACCCGCCATCCCGTACGGCCAGCCTCCACCGCGTCAGGACCTGTGCTTGAGGACAGAGGGCCACTCTCTGCCAGGCCCCGGGAAAGGGATGGGCACACAGGTCCTCTCTGGAGTCCACATGGACTGCCAGCCCTGCTGTCCCCTCCCCTCCCCGCCCCCAGTGCTCCCCACCCTTCCCCCTGCCTCCCCGCCACCAACATGCACTCCAGGCTGCCCCACCCAGCAGTCCCTCCCTCCCTCCTTCCTCTCTTCTTCCTCCTCCTTCCTCCCCCCTCCCTCCCTCCTTCCTCCTCCCTTCCTCCCTTCCTTCTCCTTCCTTCCCCCTTCCTTCTTTTTCCCTTTCTTCCCTTCCTTCCTTCCTGCCCCCTTCCTCCTCCCGTCCTCCCCTCTTCCTCCTCCTTCCTCCCCCTTCCCCCCCCCCGTCCTCCCTTCTTCCTCCCTCGTCCACCACTATTAACTGAAGTGTTCCCCCAACACTTTCCTTGTACGTTGTACACGTACATCAGAGTTCGCACACCGTACGGGAGCGCCCAGCTCTGCGCCCACTCCATTCCTCCTTCCTACTTTGGATACATTTCAAAGGAAATCCTTGTAGCCGGTTTTTGAGAGAGAAAAAGCAATAAACAATCTAAACCTCCGCCAATAGGGGAGTAAACGCGGCGTGTCACGGGGAATGCTGTGTGCACCTGCAGGAGGGGCTCCCCAGGACAGCTGGGCAGGCCGACGAGGGCAGCCCCGTGTGCGCTGGGCACACACACCGTAGGCACGCGTCCCCGCTTGTCCTCTGTAGGGCCGGTCCTCGGAGGGGCCGCCAGGGCGGAGCCCAGATGCCTGGGGTCAGGGTCGGGGTGGGGGAGCCCCTGCAGAGACCCTCGCTCTTGCCCTTCTGGGGCCCCTCCAAGTAACCCACCTGCACCCGAGTCCCTGTCCCCAGCTCTGCTTTCAGGGGACCCCAAACTAAGATGCGTCTCTGGCATGAAACAGTGATGGAGAGGTTCTAGAAGCGGGTCACACGGTCGTGGCTGCACCGCTTGGTAAAGTTACTAAAACTCACCAACTTCACATTTAAAACAGGTGGATTTTATGGGATATAAATTCTACCTCAATAAAGCTCTGAACAAAAGGTGCACGTTAGGCCAAGTGGGGCAGCCCATGGGGGCGGGGTGGGGGCCGGCGGCCCCGCCCGTGGTGACCCGCCCGCAGCGCCCCGGCTACGGCCCTGCGGCCACAGGGCTCTCTCCTTGCTCCGGCTCATTCCTTCAGCTCAAACAAGAAAAACCTAAACAAACAAACGCGGCCGGCCGTGGAGCAGCAGCCGGACGCGGTGTTCCCCGCTGCGGTGGGAACATTCTGTCTCGGGGCCCCCGCGGCTCCCTGTGCAGGGAGGTGGCCGGCCGCCAGCACCCGCAGCTGCCAACCCCGCCCCCCCGCGGGTTCCAGTCCCCTCTGAGGGGCCGTGACCCCAGGGGCACCTCTGCAAAGGGGGCCCGGCCCCAGGGAGGCCCGGAAGCTTCGCGCACCTCCCACGATGCCCATCGTCCTGCTCAAGCCCCGGCCTCTCCCGGCCTCTGGCGGCCCGGCCCCAGCGCCCCTCCACCCGGACAAGCCAGACGAGTGCCCGCCCGGTGGCCCACCCCAGCGGGCGGACGACCCTGAGCACACCGGAAGATGAAAAGGGACACGGCCAGTCCCAGAAGCGCATGAAGAAACGACGCTGAACGGCATCCTTTTGTGGTCTTGGTGCCTCGCTTATCAAACTTCGTACAGAAATAAAGGGAACTTGGAAGCACTTTTGTTAGCCAGCCAAGGCTTGGTTACAAGCTTACGCAAATTCCCTCAAACCACTAAAACCGCAGGTACCGCGTTAGCGCGGGCAGGTGCTGCTGAACACGGGGACTTCTTGCGCGACACGCAGAACATTCGCAAGGGTGATTATCAGCCGAACTGGGGCCACAGCTGCACCCAAACTGGGTCTAAAACATCGGTCTTTGCTCTCACTGGTTATTTATTTCTGTACTTGTCTTTAAACCTCCCTAGCTTCTAACTCTGCTTGTTTTCAAGTTTTCCTGGAACTTAAGTGGTATTAGGTTGCCTTCCTGGGGTCGCAGAATCCCACGTGACCCGAGAGGAAAATTGATGGTGATGATGGGACAGATTATCCACCTGTTGAATGACTGACTGATTTTTTACTTTTTATTAGGAAATCATCAAACATATACTAACGTGGACAGGACAGCCCATCACCCCCACAGCCATTGTTGACAGTGACCAGTGACCGCCGGCCAGTGGCTCCCGTCCACACCCCACCACGCCGGCCAGTGGCTCCCGTCCACACCCCACCCACAACCCAGCTTGGGTTTACCCTCACGTAAATCCCTGACATCAGACTGTTCCCACCACAGGGCCGCAGAAGCATCAATGAAGACACTCTAGAAAGCAACAATCACACCGTCATTAGCACACCCGGAAACGAAACAAGTGCTCCCTTAGTTCCATCAGGGCTCAAATTTCCCCATTGTCTCGCGAGTGCTTTGGGACAGCTTATGTCTGTTGACACCGGTCGGTGTGCTTCACCAGCTGCTCTGTCTCACGTGGAGGCGGCCGAGAGACCCTCGTGGTGGAGCCAGAACGCCCCTCCGTCCTCTGAGCTTCAGGAAGCTTCTGGAAGCCGGTGGTTCCACCGGGAGCTTCCATTTCTTTCCAGCGGACCCGAGGGGCGCTGTGCCATCCGCGGGGCACAGTGTCCGGCTGTCCCTCTCCTTGCGATTAGCCGGATGGGGGTCTGGATGTGGTCGGCGTGTTCCGCCCGTTGTGAGGGCCCCCGCAGCCTGGTCACCACCTCGCTCCCGTGGCCACTCCGTTATTTCACTGGAAGCGGCAAAATGGCAGTATCTTAATTTCATTGTTTATTCTTCTTCGTTAGCTGACTTACCGACTTTCTGTTTGCTGGGAAAGGCAGGACAAATACTTGCTTGATTCTGTCCCCTTATCAGTTTTTAAAGAATGAGTCGGTTTCCTAGCATCCTGCAAAGGTGAAGCTCTAATTAATTAAGTGGAAGGTAAATACACAGCATGGCAGCACTGGGCACGAGCCGTGCACAGGGAAATAAGGCAGGATCAGGGTGTGAGCAGGGCCCGCGAGCTGTGGAAGGCGCAGGAGACAGAAAATCTCACCTCGAGATGCTGGAATGAGACCAAACAAAGTGAGGGCATGGGCCTTGTGGGAACCTGGGGAAAAGCCTTCCAGAAAAGGGAGTGTCACATGCAAAGGTCCTGAGGCAGGAGAGAACCCCATATGCTCCAGTCTCAGCACTAAAGGAAGTGTGACTCCAGAGAGGAGGCTGAGTATCTACAGCCCTTACAGAGCTCAAATCTGTGCAGGCCAGAGTGAATCCTATCAGAAAACACCCCTGAGATGGCTTCGGGCGGGTTGCGGGCCACTGGAGGGCTCTGAGCAGGCCCGGGTCTGCTGTACGTTATCAGAGTTTACCGGTGAGCAAGGGGAGAGGCCAGAATGATCCTTGGGGGTGGGTTAGGTCAGAGACTGAGTACGAACTCATGTTGGGCTTACAGAGACACGATGATACCCAGAGAACATTTATAGATGCCCCTGTGCACACGGTCAGTGTTTTCTGTCTGTCCACTGACAAGGCCTAGAAGCCAGGACGCCCAGTACCGTGAGCCCGCCCAGCCCCAGACCTTGGTTTCCTCAGCCATTCTCCCGGGAAAGCAGCAGATTCTCGAGGGCAGTGAGTGTGCAGGAAAGGCCCGAAATGTCCCACACTGTGATCAGGGTGATCCACGTATCCACGTGGGCTCAACAGTCAGCACAAAGGCCCACGGCAATGAACGACGTTAACACCAGGGGACACGGGAACCCCGCGCTATCTCGACTTCTCTGTAAATCTAAAATGAGAGTCTGTTTAAAGGTCAAGAGGAAGCTCGGTGGGGTCTGGGCCTCCCTGGTCAGTCTCACAGGGAGGGGAGAGGTGCAGGGGGGCGGCCAGTGGAGGAGCAGGTTTCCAGGCACAAGGAGAAATGGGGTGAGGTTTGGGCCTGAGTGGAGGGCACCCCTGAGACTCCCGAGTGAGGATGGCCGTGATCCCAGCTGGGGACAGAAATGCAGGGGTGGTGGTGGAGAGACACTGGGATCTGAAGTCCAGGTCCTGGGGAGCGAGGGGTCCTTGTCATGGGTGTAGACTGAGGAAGGCCTGTAGATGAGCCCCGGGGAGCTGACACCTGGGTGGGGGGCAGTCCAGGGGGCTATGCAAGAAGCAGAGACCTGGTGTGCGGGGGGCTGTGTCGGGCCTGCTCAACAGACCCGGGCCTGCTCAGAGCCCTCCAGTGGCCCACAATCCTCCCAAAGCAATCTCAGGGGCGTTTTCTGAAAGGATTCACTCTGGTCTGCATGGATTTGAGCTCTGCAGAACCTATAGATACTTAGCCTCCTCTCTGGAGCCACACTTCCTTTAGTGCTGAGCCTGGAACATAATGGGGATCTCTCCTGCCTCAGGACCTTTGTACATGACACTCCTGTTTCTGGCTTTTCCCCAGAAAAGCCTTTTCCACAGAAAAGTGTGTGGCCCCATGCACTTCCTCAGACGACGGGACCCTCCTCCTGCCCAAGGGGGACAGGCAGACAGAGAGGGGCAAACAGGGAGCATGGTGTAGACAGCTCTCCTGGGACATGGGGAAACATCAGAATTTGGAGCGGGGGAACTGGGGGGGGGGGTGCATGATGTTCCTGGGGAAGCAAGGGTGGGACCCGGAGATCTAAGGGAGGGTGAGCAAAGAGGGACACACGGACAGGTCACCAGGCTTCAGGAAGGGAGACGGACTGAGGACCAGACCCCAGGACCAGATGAGCCCGTTCCATGCCTCCTGCCACCAGGCCAGTAGGGGCCCCCAGGCAGGGCACTGGGAATGGCCAGGGTGGGGGCGGGCAGCTGAGGGAGGCCAGGCTGGGGCTGCCATTCAGGTGCAGGCGAGGGACTGAGGGTGAGCTTTCCCAGGTAAGTCCAGCGGAGGAAGAGGGACAGAGAAGTTTCCAGACCGCACGCCAGTGATTAGAGTGATGTCCTGCCGCTGGACCGGGTGAGCGGGTGAGGGTAGTAAGGCGTCAGGCACCCCAAGGAGGCAAGCAGGAGGGGGCAGGTGCCGGGGCTGGTAGGGAAGGCGGAGCCAGGGTGAATGTCAGCAGTGACGTCTAGGTGACCGGAACGAAGGACTGAGCAGGGTCCACTCCAGGAAGGAAGGGGTGACAGGCCTGGGGACGCCCCCAGGGCGGCTCCGCAGGGCAGGGGACAAGAAGGCAACAGGTGGTGGCAGAGCGCCCTCCGAGGGGCCATTCAGGCCCGTCTGCCCCGAGCCTGTCTAGTCCCGCTGGCCGCATCCCATGACCTCCCGACAGCCCGGCCGCGGTGGGGTCAACACTGGCAGGCAATCGGGACCCCCTGGAGAGCAGTCCCTGAGACAAGGTGGCTTTCATGGTAACAACAGCTGCCCTCACAGCTTCCTCCCAGGCAGTCCTCACGGGGACCTGAGCCCCTGCTGTCCCCATTGGAGAAGACGGAGCTCCCGCGACCCCGCAGTGCGTGGTGAGCGTGGGGGCCCCCGGGTCCCTCTGAGCCGCAGGCGCCCCTTCGGCAGAGGCCAGGCCCAGGGGACTCCTGGGACATCACAGCTTGTGCCGGCCTCCCCTGCCCATTTCCCGACCGCCCACGGTCAGGGTGTGTGACTCAAAAGGGCAGGTCTGGAAGGAGCTTCAGGAGGGACGCTGGGGACCCTCAGGCATCCCGGAGGGGTCTTCCTCTGGGTGCACTTAGCAGACGTGTCCTGGCTGTTGTCCAGCAGGGGTGCGGGGGACGTGGTGGACGGTCTGGAGGGCCCGTGGAATGCCTCCTGGGTCCGCTGTCTGTGGACGTCTCCGGAGTTGTGTCTGCAGGTGTGGTCGGCAGGTGACCAGGGGAGGCCGTGAAGGTGCCGCCTCCGCGGGTGTGGCCGCCGGCCCTGCTGTCCCCACCCGGGGAGGTGGGTGCCCTAGGGAGACCCTGTGATCGAGTGATTTACAGGAAGACGTTTATATCTGGTCTTCGTCCTGTTTTGCGCAGAGCTCTTGAATCCCTTGGGGTCCCTAGGCTTATCCGCAACAAGCCCATGACCTGACCTGAGTCACATCAGCCAGGCGACTTTGGGACAGCCGCTAGAGAACCCTGGGCGGGGGCCAGCTTTGGGGGGCGTGCAAACTGCGAAGACAGGGTTGACCTTTTGGCCTCTCCCCCAACCTCAGGGAGGGGCTGGGGCTGGATTGGGGTCCATCACCGTTGGCCGGGACTCAAGTCAGTATGCCTGGGTAATGGAACCTCCACAAATCCCCAAAAGGACAAGGTTCACAGGCTTCCAGGCCTGTGACCACGGAGGCCCCGGGAAGGGGGGGGGGCAGGGGCAGGGGGGCCCTGAGAAGCTTGGAAGCCCTCGTGCCCCGTACCTGCCCCGGGCCGCTCCTCTATCCGGCTGCTCCCAGTTGTGTCCTTTATGATAAACTAATAGCAAGTCAAGTACTTTCCTAAGTTCTTTTTGTTTGTTTGTTTTTTTAATGTTTATTTATTTTTGACAGAGGGACACAGAGTATGAGTGGGGGAGGGGCAGAGAGAGAGGGAGACACAGAATCCGACGCGGGCTCCGGGCTCCAAGCCGCACAGAGCCCGACGCGGGGCTCGAACCCACGCACCTCGAGATCGTGACCTGAGCCCAAGCTGGATGCTTAACCGACTGAGCCGCCCAGGTGCCCCAAGTGTTTTCCTAAGTTCTGTGAGCAAGCGATCACACCTGAGGAAAGATGGCAGGGGGGAACAGCAGTGTGGGCACCTGGGGACCTGCTCCTTGCGGGTCGTGTCAGTAAGGGGCATCCGGTGGGGCTGAGCCCCCTGCCTGTGGGGTCTGCACCAGCCCTGCTTAAGCAGGGAAGAACTGGGTTGATTTGTGGGGCACCCCGCTGGGGTCCCTCACACTCCGTGTGCACAAACAGGCCCAGTGGGGTGGAGCCCGGGGAGTGGGCCCAGGGCCCCAGGACCCCCATGGCTGCACTGGTCTGTGACAGGGACCACCCACCCCCAGCCTGTTGTGTCTCAGCCCAGGAAGGGCCGGCTGAGGGTGACCCACCAAGAAGAGCCTGCGGTCACGGGTCAGGCTGCAGGGGCCGACCTCACTGCCCGAGGACATTGCACCTGTCCTGGGCCCTCCCTCCTCTCCAGGTGTCCCTGTCCCTCTCCGTCTGTGCTGTCTCTCTCTGCCTCTGTCTCTCTGTCTCTCTCTCACACACGCAGAGAACCGAAGTCCAAAAACACCAGACCCTCCCGTGTGGGAAAAGGACTCGTGCTTTCTCTCACTTCAGAGCATGTGGAAGGGGATGTGTTGGGCGCAGTGGACCCCGGTGGGGGGACACCAAGGCCTGAGACGCATGGCCAGGTGCCTGCAGCGGGGATGGGGGGTGGGGGACAGAGCATTACTCAGGGCAGGGCTCGACCTTGGGAAGTCGGGTTGGGTGGAGGGCACAGTCCCTGACGTGGCCTCAGACAGGAAACGGGAAGGACAGGCCATACCTGCTCGGCAGCTTGGGGAGCAGAGAGCAGACGTGGGTTGGAATCCTGGGATTCACACCCACCGCAGCCGACACTGGGGCTCTGGTGGAGTGCACCCCATGCCCTCCGCCCGGGGAAGGAGGTGGAAATTAGCGTCTCGGGGGGAACTCCTAGGCGCAGAAAGTTTCACGTTTATCCCCAATGGCCCTGGCGGGGTGGGGGTGGGGGGAGCCGGGTGACAGTCCCCGCTTCTGCAGAAGGCTGGGACCCGCCCGGTCTGCCTAGCGGGGCCCACGGACATCCGCAGGCCTGTGCCCACTTGGCGGGCCCTCTGCGCCCTCCTCCGGGTGACAGTGGTGCTCACGGCAGGCCTGTGGGCTCTCGGGGACCTCGGGGACGGGACGGTGCCGGGGCTGACCACTTGTGGCAGAACGTCACAAGATGTGCGTCTGGCCCATCCCACGCCTCCTCGGAGATGAGCTGACACACCGGTCAAGGTGGGGGCTCTCAGGCAGGCTGAGTCAGACCCGCTGACTGGAGCCTCTGCTGTCTGTTGGGAGGCGCTCGCCTTGCAGCGAGACAGAGGGGGGAGGTCAGCTGCTCAGGACTCCTTTCCAGGTCCCGGTGGATCGCGCCATCCTTCAGGGTGAGGCCCCAGTGCTGTGAGGCCCACCTCAAATGCCATTCTCAACGGCGACGCCTGAGAACAAACAAGAAACCGATGCCCGATTCCACCACTTCTGCTCGACGGAGTGCTGGACGTCCCTGCCGGAGCAGCGCCCCAAGACAGAGAGACGTGAGGCATCCAAACCCGAAAGAGGAAGCCAAGTTACCTCTGCGCACAGAGGACACGATCTCAGAGGGAGAAAACCCTAGAGACTGCACACGCGCGCACGCGCACAGAAGACAACCACCGTCGGGACAAATAAACGAGGTCGACGAAATTGTCGCAGGGTGCGGAACCAGCTCGCAGAAGTCTGCCAGGCTTCTGCACACGAACAGTGTCTGGTCCGGAAAGGAACGTAAGTAAGAAAAGAGTTCTGTTTACAGCAGCAGCAGCAGCAGCAGCACAAAATCGCTGAAACGCCCAGGAATAAACACGGTCAAGGAGGCAGAACGCTGGTACGCGGCAACCAACTGAGGGCTGACTTGGTGTCCAGTCTGCGGGGCCGCAGGGCCTAGATATTCGGTCAGTGAGTCTGGGCTGCCGGGACACGACGATCGTAGGCTGGGCGGGTTGTAAACAACAGACGTGTCTGTCTCTCAGTGCTGGGGGCTGGGGGGTCCACGAGCGCGGTGGTGGCGCATTCGGTGTCCGGGGAGGCCCCTTCTGGGCTCACGGCTGGAGGCTTCTCTGTGTCCTCATGTGGGGGAGGGGCGCGTCTCCTGCTGAGGGCACGACTGAATCATGCCTCCTCCCCTATCATGATTAATCACCTCCCAAAGGCCTCACCCCCTAATAACATCACACTGGGGCTTAGGGATTTAACACAGAAGTTTGGAAGGATGCAAACATCCAGTCTATAGCAATGAGGGAGGGCATATTCTGACACCTGCTACGAAATGGATGAACCCTGAAGACGTCACGCTCAGGGACACGAGCCAGTCACAGAAGGACAAAGGTCACCTGACTGCATCTATCGGAGATCCCTGGAGCAGTCAGATCCAGAGGCAGGAAATAGGACGGTAGGGACTGTGGAGGAGACGGGGAGTCAGCTCTTAATGGGGACAGTTCTGGACACGGACGGTGGGGATGGCTGCACAACAACGCGAGGGGCCTCGATGCCACTGACCTGGACACTTGAAATGGTTATGATGGTAAGTTTCGTGTTGTTGTTTTACCAAAAAACAAAAACAAAAACAAAAAAACAGGCCGAAAGGTCTGGGGAGAACTATGGTGTCACAGAAAGGCGCAGGACACAGTGCCCGTGTGCCCACGTGTGCCCCGTGTGTGCCCTCCTGTGACCACGTGTGCCCATGAGCGCCTACGCACGCCTTCCTGTGATCACGTATGCCCTTCTTACATGCCTGTGCCCACTGGTCTGCGGTCCCTCAGCGGGGCCTCTCTGCCTCCGGAGAAGCAGAGCCTCAGGGAGGCATCCCGAGTCCCAGGGTCCCCCGCCAGCCACTGGGACAGCCCGCAGCCCCAGAGAGGCTCCTGAGAGCCTCAGCGGCGTGACCAGCTCCCCGGACAAGGGCCGCCCTGGACAGCGGCCTGGCCCCCCGAGCCTGGACAGACAGCTGGGACCCCGGTCCCAGTGCCTCCGTGCTCCCCGGTGAAGCCGGCAGGGTCCTCCCGGGAGGACCTTGTCCCGTGGTCACTCAGACTCACAGACGGGAGCCCGAGCTGGTACTGGGAGGTCACCTTTGAGGTCACCGGGTCAGTGCTTTAATGCAGGGATTTACGCCCGCAGCCGTGGTCAGGAACTTCACTGTTGGTGCAGCCGCGGGGTGTCCGTGAACGAGAACACGACGCATACACAGCTCACAGGGAGTGCAAACTGCTGGGGCGTGCAAACGCACTGATGGGTGCTCTGTAAGAAGAATGCCAGGCTGGACACATGGCCCCGGAGGGAGGGAGAGCCCAGGTGTGACCCCAGCACTTTTAAGTGCAGCTGGAGGAGTGGGCGGACAGACGGCCCTTTCTCATAAGGACACAGAAGAGGACTCGGGACAAATGGCCCTTTCTCATAAGGACACAGAAGAGGACTCGGGACAAATGGCCAGCTGCCGCAGAGGGCCTGGAAGGACCGGCCACAAGTCCAGAGGAGGTGGCCGTCTAAATGCCACATGCTTTCCTTGGTGGCCACGTGCTCACCCTGCGGTCACTATGCTCGCAGAGCCCCAAGGGCAGCTCTGGGCACGGCCCGACTCAGCGGGGACGAGGCAAGGCCAGTGTGGTGGGAGGGGTGGACAGATGCCACCAGCCGGGACAGACGTGGGGGGGGGGCACCCGGCTGGACAGGTGGTCCCACCTCCTCACTGGACTGTGACCCTGCTGTCCCCCCACCATGCCATCCACTGAGCTCAGGTCTCTCCCCTTCCCGCCCCCAAGTTCACATTAACACACACCCCACCTACACACCACACACACACACACCCACACATGCACACACTCACCCTGCCCCGTGCATCTTCCCGCATCAGGCCCATTCATCACCACCCTGCCCAGAACCGCCACCCCCTGGTTTTGCCAGCAGTGGCTGCACGGCCCACAGCCCCCCCGAACCTTGTGCGCGGTGATGCTTGGGGGTCGGGGTCAAAGCCCGCGGATCTTTCCTGCCGCAGCAGGAAGCCCCCACCACCTCCGTCCAACACCTTAGGGGTCTCCCTCACCACACACCTGCAGCCAGGGTCCGGCTGGCCGTCCCACAGCCCCCAGGCCCACACCAGAGCACGAGGCCCCGCACGGGAGGAGGAGGGACTCGGGACAGCCGGGCGGGCCCGGGCCCGGGTGGGGGGAGTAGCATGAGCCCAGGCCCGTGGGGCTGCAGGACGCATGGGCTCTGCACGCGGTGGGGGGCTGGGAGCCCTCAGACCGCTCCAGGGTCCCCGTCCCGGGCACCTCACCCAGCCCCGTGGCCCTGGACATCTGTGCCCCCCAGCTCCGGCACCCCGGTGCACGGTCCACCCACGGAAGCCGTGTGGCCTCGTCCAAGGGCATGCAGAGAGCCAGGCTGGCCCTGTCCTGCCCACGGAGGTAATGACGGTCCCCGCAGCTGCGGCTGGAGGGAGGCTACAGGGCCGAGGCGAGCCGCAGGCGGAGGACGGCAGGGCTGATTTCTGTGTGACGTTAAGCACTCTGTGAGGGAGAGCGCACGAATATTTGGCTTAAATAACAGTACAAGCACAGAGAAGACATGGAAAATGAAATGACGTGTGGACGCCGCTTGGTCCTGGCGGCAGATATCGGGGAGGGGGGCGCTGCAGGCTGGGGGCCTGAGCACCCCACAGCCCGGCAGTGACCCAGGTCAGCAAGCCGACAGACCTGCTGACTTGGACACATCCGGCCACCGGGGATCAGGCCCCCCCCCCCGCCGCCCATGCCCAACGAGTGCCACTCATCACCTCCGAGCCACTGCCAGGATCCCCCTCCCCAGCGTGGGGTCCCCCGTGTACGCATGTACCTATGCAGGTGAGCACACCTTGCACGTGTGTGTGTCTGGCCCGAGTGTGTGCACAGCATGGGTGCGTTGTACACTGCCCATAGGTGCTTGTGCCAGGAGCACACGCTTGAGATACACATGGGTGTGTGCTGGGACCCGTGCGTGCAAGAGCCAGTGCCAGGCTGTGTGAATTCAAGCCCCCGCCTGGCGGCCACCGCACTTTCCCGCCTCACCCCACCCTTTCCCGCAGGGCCAGGTAAGCACAGGCAGGGGCTGGCGGGATCTGGGTGTGACTGTGCTGGGCCATGTCCCCCGGCATCCATCCTGGCAGAGGGTCTGGCCTCTGTCTGGAGGTGGCTGGGACACAGGAGGTCCCCCTGACAGCCCCACGACCCCGGGAACTGCCAAGCACCCTACCTCCATCTCTCTGTGAAACTGTCACTTGGCCAAGGACACGGCTTGGACGAGGATGCAGCCAGGCCTCAGACACCCCCACCCAGGCCCGGGGTCCCCAGTGGGCTCAGAACCAGGCAGCCTCGGCAGGGGCAGCGGGTGCCGCTCCTAGGGGCAGGACGAGAGAAGGACAAAGGCTGCCATCAGCCACTGATGAGAGGGGACCTCCAAAATGGGGATGCAGCCCGAGGGAGGATCTGGTGGGGTTCAAAGAGCCCCCAAGGTGGGAGGGGCTGGGGCGACCCCAGCTGTGAGGGCAGGAGGGCCGCTGAGCACCACGGGGCTGGGGCAGAAGGTGGCCTGCTGGCCCATCCCAGAGTCACCCACAGACACGTGCTCTGCAGCCCGAGAGCTGCTGGCTCACGCGGGCCAATGTGCGTGGAAGCTGCCGGAACACGGTTCCCTGTGCATCCAGCACGAGATATCCACAAATGTGGGAAGAGCAGGCAGGTGACCAGGGGCCCCTGGTGGGTGGAAGGTGGGAGGCCCCCCCGGTGTACTCGACAGGCCACAGGCCAGGCTCGGAGGGGAGACAGGTGGCTGCCACAGCCCCTAGCATGGGGTCCCCGCAGGTCTGCTCCCATCACTGCCATGAGAGAAGCAAAGTGAGACCCGCGGGGCTCCAGCAAGGGCCATCACCAGAGTCTCCCGCAGAGCGCTGTCCCTCAGGAGCAGCCGTGCACGCAGAAGCGCTCCAAACCCGTGGCCAGGGCAGAACGCCCCGTGTCCCCATTTGCAGGGCTGTGCCCCACCTGTGGGCAGGTTACAAGCACCAGCCTCTCTCTACCAGGTTGTCGCGCCGGTCTGTCCCCTGGGGCCCAAACCCAGCGCCGGCGGGAGTTCAGAGGGGGCCCAGGTGGGCCAGTGCCCCCCAGTGCGCAGAAGCCTGGGGTCTCTACTCTCTGTTCTGGAGCAGGAGGGGCGGCCGGTGCGGGAGTCCCACGGTGCCACGGACTTCCATCAGAGCTTCCCGGAGGCCAACGAACCACTGGCCCTGCTCGCTGTGTTCCCCACCTCCCCCTTGGGTACTTCTGGGGCAGGAGGGGGATGGGCCGATTCCGGAAGCTTCTGAGGGTGGGACCCTGGAACCAAGATCCTTTCAAAGAGCAGGAAAACCTTGGCCTGAGGGTGGGGCTTTCCTTCTGGTTCCAAGGTCTGACAGCCAGGCCAGAGGCCACGACTTGTTTGGACCTTCAAAGGGACCCGGAGCCACCCCGAGTGGTCAGCACCCCGCCTGGCTCCTATCTGTCTCTCAGCCCCAGTATGGGAAGGTCTTTGCTTTCAGATGGACACGGCCAGACGGTCGCCTCCAACCCCGGGGGGCCTCTGGGGGACACCAGTTTGTGACCGACACATCCGAGGAGTCCGAGAGACTCTGGATGCTGGCTGGCCGTGACCCGCAGGGGGGCCCCCGCCCTGGGCCTGCCACCTGGGGCGTCTCTGCTGCCCGACCTAGACCACCATGCTGGGTCTCCAGACCCTCGCTCCGGCCCTCAGCACTTGGCAGGTTGTCTGTCTTCGATGTCTCACCAGCGGAAGCTTCCAGACTTTTCTGCATGTCCTCAGTGCCCCCCAGAGCACCGTCTGCTGCTGCACCCGGAGCTCCAACAGCATTTCACAGCCAGACCCGGCCCCTAAATGGCCAGGTGATGACGGTGAGGCTCAACCTGGGGAGGTGAGGCTAGCGGCCTGGAACCAGTGAGACCAGAGCCACAACACCCCATCCACCTCGTGGGCCAGGCTGGGGGGGAGGCAGCCCCACCACGGCAGCTCTGCCGGTGGGGGGCAGGCCCCGTCACACTCCAGGACTGACCACCCCCCAGCCCCGGGCCATTGCTCAGTGACCAGCACCTTGACTTCAGAGAGCAGGTAGCCGTGTTTTCACCGGAGTGGTTTTCAAATCAATGGCAAATTTCCTGTAGCAGAGGCAGCCAGACGCGGTGAACCCGAGTCTTTGCGAGCAGGCCATTCCTCTCTTGGCCTTGGCCGTGGGCAGGAAGTAGAGGCAGCGGCGGGAATGTGGTCCGAGGAAGGTCGGCGGGCTGCTGCTCTCTTCTCTTTGGCAGACACCCGCCCGGGGGGTGGTGAGTCCCCTCGCACCCCGTGACCTTCCAGGGCCTCTGAGCCTCCGCACCCCCCACCCCCAGCATGGGTCTCCCTGCCCCAGGAGCAGGGCGCCCCCACAGGGACAATGAGGAGCTTCCGGAGTGGCCAACCATCCCTACCACTTTGGGAAATAGGCTTGGCGGGAATCCAACAGCACCTGCTGGAGGGAGGGACCCAGAGAAGTAACCCTCACGTCCTCACACCCCAGCGTGCGTGCACACACACGGGGCAGGTCCACAGGGCCTTGAAGATGGCCGTGAAGGGCAGGAGTGGATCGGGGGTCCTCCACTGACTGCTGGTGTGGCACAGGCGGGCGGCCTGCCCGGACACCCCTCATTCAGCTCCGGGGAGTGGAGAACACTCAGGGCGCAGATGAGTCTCAACAGAGGGCTGTGCTCAGTCCGCAGAACCCCAGGCTCATGTGGGCTGTCCCCACACCCCAAACAGACAGCAGCCCCATTTTCAGGGGATCTGTGGGGGCAGGAGGGGTCACCGAGAGACCTCTGATCCACAGGTGACTGCGGAGAGGTCCTGCATATGCTCTGTACGCAAACGGTCACAGCGGGTCGTGTCCAGGCTGGAGGCCAGGGTTCTCGGTGACATGACGGATGTGGCGGCTGTCTGTGTGGAGCACCCGGTCCAGAGGGGAAGCAAGTGTTAAGTCACGTGTCAGAGTCCTGGGGCTGCCGAACCAAAGCACCCAAACCAGTGGGTTAGACAGCAGAGATTTCTTCTCGAGGTTCTGGAAGCCAGAAGTCTGAGATCAAGGTGTCAGTAGGGCTGATTGCTCCTGAGGGCTGCGAGGGAGAATCTGCCTCAGGCTCTGGTGCTGGCTGATGTCTTTGGCACTCTTTGGCTTGAAGGAGTATCGCCCCAATGTCTGCCTGTGTGCCCGTGTCCAAATTTCCCCTTTTTATAAGGACACCGGTCGAATTGGATTAGGACCCAACCGATGACCTCCCGGTAACTTGATCGTCTGCAAAGATCCTCTTTCCAAATAAGGTCACATCCACATGTACTGGGGGTTAAGACTTGAACATCTTTGTGGGGGAGGGGGGACATGATTCAACTCTAACAAGTAATAAATCCCAAGTAAATATGCAAATTCAGATTTCCATAAGTGCTTGGAAGAAAAATATGGCGACCAGGGCGACATAATTATGCTTCAGATTCAGGAGCCTGCTGTTATTAGAAGACGCCTCTCCACTGCTCTTTCTCACTGCCCGTAGTGAGGAATTGGGGAGGGTTGGGGAGCACAGGAGCCCAGGCAAGCCCCTGCCAGGCTGACTGGCGAGGGCAGGGGACCATGGTGCCACGCAGGAACGGAGCGCTGACAGGACCAGTGACCTGGTGCTCCAGCCCCTGGGAACCCTCGGGTCCCGCTCCGATGATGGCCATCGGTGCCGGGGCCGCCCTACACACCGCTCTGACTTCAGAGCGGTTCCGGCTCCCAGGGGGGTTCCGGCTTTAATGTTCAATCCTGCCCGCGGTCCCTGCCGTTTCCAGGAGCTGCCATCACCCCCTCGCAGCCCCTGCCCCGGGAGCCCGCTCTGGGAAACCAAAGCTGCAAGCAGAAGCCAATCCCCAAAGAGCTTTCCCAGGAGGAAGCACATCTCCCTCTTCCTTTTCCAGCTGCAGAGACCGTGGCTCCGAGGTGCCAGGTGGGCACACAGCTCTGGAATGGGACGTGCCCGCCCCCCCCCCCCCGCCCGCCACCAGACTGCAGCCTTTTTCAGGGAGAGCAAGAGGAGGTGTGGGGGGAGGGGGAGGGGGCTTGGCCAGGGACTGGCTTTGGCATAAACCTACAAGGCTTTGAATCCACTTTGTAGTCACAAGACCCTGAGCCTGCACCAGGCGGACAGGAGGCCAGGTAGTGCAGCCCCCGCCCCTCCACAGACAGGGAAGGCAGTGCTCCACCAAACGTTTTCCCTCAGGATCGGTACCTCCTTGACATAGCAACGTATCAAGTGGGTCGAAGTTTCTGGAAATTGTATATAGAGTAGCTGAGTATTAGGAGGATCTCTTGTTAGGGGCTTTTGCCTCCACCACCCCAAGGCTTCCCGAGCCTCGGGACCCCTCCCTCCTGACCTCTCCACCCTGACCCCAGCGGTCTCCCGGCAATCACTACTTCCTGTCACCATGGAGGAGTTTGTGCCTGTAGGATGTACGGATGGCATCAGGCAGTGTGTGCTCTGTTTTGCCTGCCTTCTTTTCACGAATTACGCCGAGCTCCATTCCGGCCATGGCACGCCCTGGATCCCCGCGCCTTCCCCCACGGCGTGGGCGCCCACGGTTTACCCCTTCGCCTGCCGGTGCACATCTGGTCTGCTTCCAGTTTGGGGCTATTACAAACAAAGCCGCTGGCACACTTGTGGACGTGCCTTTGCACGGATCAATGCTCTCATTTCTCCAGGAGTACAACGGTTGGATCCTGTGCCTGGCACATGTTTCACTTTTTTTTTTTTTTTAATTTTTTTTTTCAACGTTTATTTATTTTTGGGACAGAGAGAGACAGAGCATGAACGGGGGAGGGGCAGAGAGAGAGGGAGACACAGAATCAGAAACAGGCTCCAGGCTCTGAGCCATCAGCCCAGAGCCCGACGCGGGGCTCGAACTCACGGACCGCGAGACCGTGACCTGGCTGAAGCCGGACGCTTAACCGACTGCGCCACCCAGGCGCCCCAGTGTTTCACTTTTAAAGGAACTCCCAGACTGTTCTCCTAAAGTGGGCATCGGTCTGTTCTCTCAGCAGCAAGGAAGGCGAATTCCGGTTCGTTCCCCACCTCGTCAACCCTTGGGATGATCAGTCTCTTAAAACTTCAGACTTTCTAGTTAGTGCACAGTGGTTACCTTGCTGGGTTTTGATCTGCATTTCCCCGATAACTAAATACGTACACTTATTTGCTTATTTTCCATCAGTGTGTCCTTGGTTAAATGTCTGTTCACATTTTTTTTTTTTTTTTTTTTTGGCCCATGTTTTAAACTGGGCGGTTTGTACTCCCGTTTTGGGCTTAGGGAGGTCTTTGTATATTCTGGATGTACATCCTTCGTCAGGTACGTGCTCTGCAAAGACTTTTCTCCCAGTTCGTGGCTGGTTTTCCACTTCTTTACAATGCTTTTGGAAAAGAAAAAGGTCTTCATTTTGATGCGGTCCAAGGTACCCGTTTTCTTTTATGGCTCACGCTTCTGGTGCTATAGCTAAGAAACCTTTTCCTCACTCAAGGTTACAAATATTTTCTCCAACATTCTCTTCTAGAAATTTTAGTTTTAGGTTAGGTATCTTGGTCTACGACTTTGAGTTATTGCTTAGTATATGGTGGCAGGTAAGGATCAAAGTTCCATCTGTCATCTGTGTGCCTAGGGACACCCAGGATGTTAAAAAAAAAAAAAAAAAAAGACCCTCCTTTCTCCACTGAATGGCCTCTGTGCCTTTGCTGAGAATTGTCCGCATATTTCTGCGTCTCTTTCTGGACTCTATTCTATTCCATTCATGTATTATCTTCGCTAACGTCAACACCACACTATCTTGATTGTGCGAGCTTTATCGTAAGTCTTGAAATCAGGTACCACGTCTTCCAAATTCATTCTTCCTCATCCCGTTTACACGGGGTATGCGAGGTCTCTTACACTTCGTATGAACTTAACAATCAGCTTGCCAGCGTCTACGAGAGTCTTGGTAGGATTCTGACCGGGGTTGCTCTGAAGGAGCAGATCGGTTTGGGGGGAAGAGACATTTGCGCAAACTTGCGTCTTCCAACCCGTGAACAAAGTTCATCTCTCCATTTATTTAATTCACCTTAATTCCCTTCCACAATGTTTCCTTCGGCAATATTTTAAAATTAATAGTCAGAATTAGCACACTTTTGGCAAGATCTATCCCTAAATATTTCATATTTTTAGCGTTTTTTTTTAACTTAAATTTTGGATTGTGTTTGTTGCTTGCGAACAGAATACTATTTCTGCACAACAATCTTGTATTAACCTTGCTACATTTACTAGTTCTAGAAGTTTTCCATACATTTTCCTAAGATTCCCTGCACAGTTAATCCTGTCACCGGTGCAGAAAGACAACTTACTACTTCCTTTCTAACCTAGATGCTGTTTTTTTTTTTTTCTTTTTCCTGCCTATTGCACATGGTAGGACGTCCAGAAAGCTGTTGAATCAAAGTGGTGAGAACAGACATCCTTGCCTATTCCCGGTCTCATGGGCTGAACTGTGTCCCCCTAAAAATTCCTATGATGTTGAAGTCCTAACCCACAGGACCTCAGAATGGGACCTTACTTGGAACGAGGGCCGTTACAGATGTGATCAGTTAAGACGAGGCCATACTGGAGGAAGGGGCCCTACACCCGATACGACCGCGTCCTTGTAAAGGGGGGTGTGGACACACACGTGCACACAGAGGAGGCCGACCGAAGATGAAGGCGGGGGTCCTGGTGGCACGTCCACAGGCCGAGAAGCACTAGCGATTGCCGGCAAACACCAGATGCTGGAGGCGAGGCCTGGAACGGATTCTCCTTCGTAGTCTCGGAAGGAGCCAACCCTGAGGACACCTGGATTTGAAACCTCCAGCCTCCAGGCCGTAAGAGAAGAAATCTCCGTTGTTGAAGCCTCCGGGTCCGTGGTCCTTTATCACAACAGTCCGGCAAACTCAGAGGTGGAAAAGCATCAGATCTTGCACCATTAGGTGGATATCAGCTGTGGACTTTTCACAGATGCCCTTTATCAGGTTGAAACCCTCGTACTTGTAAGTAAAACAATAGAACGGAACAACTAAAATGAAATAATTCAGTTAAAACGCACAGCGGCGCTAATCGGTGTCCAGGCGGTGTGGCTCATCAGCTGTGCCCAACCCGGCAGACCCCGAGCCGGGCTCTTCTGCAGCCACACCTCCCGGGGCTGCTCCCCCGCCCCGCCCGGCCATGTGGACGCCACGGCACAAGCCTGCTGTGCCTCGAGGAGCTCTTTGGGCAGGCCACTCTCTGGCCTCTGCTTTCCCGGCTCTGGAATGAGGGGGAAGCATCCTGGGCTGCAAGCTCTCCACCGGCCTGCTGTCTGGACAAGGTGGGACCCAGGACAGGCACGGGCGTGGTACCGGCTGCACCAGCATACATGTGCCGAGGACCCTCCGAGGCCGGCAGAGACAACGGAGACCCAGGCCTGCCTTCGGGGAGCTGCCACGCCGCGGGAGCAGGCCTGTGAGGGTACCTGTAACCCGTGGTGGGGGGCCACGGGGCACAGGACTGGGCCTGGGGGACACAGGGAGCCCGCGCTGCCAGCTCTGGGGCTCAGAGACTGCGTTAC
Source organism: Prionailurus bengalensis (assembly GCF_016509475.1). Lineage (NCBI taxonomy): Eukaryota > Metazoa > Chordata > Mammalia > Carnivora > Felidae > Prionailurus > Prionailurus bengalensis. The sequence continues at coordinate 2,830,801 of NC_057350.1, read as the reverse complement.
CTGGTGCACCAGGTGTGTGAGGAACCTCTCCCGGGACATGCCTGCCTACCCAGCATTCCCTGGCGACCCAGGCTCCCGGCGTGGCCCCTTCTGCCCTGACCCTGGTGGGGCCTGGCTGAGGGACACCCAGGGGAACCTCAGAATGTGGAGGGGCTACATCTCCAGGCTTCCTGAAATCTCCCCTCACCTCTTCCTGTCCAGCCCCCACCCACCCAAACCTGACATGAGACCCTGGGTGGTCCCAGCTTGGGGACCCCCACACTCTCCTTCCTGCCGTCTGCAGGGATAAGCCCTGCTGGTTTTGAAAGTAGCCCAGATCCAGGCAAGGGAACGGGCAACAGGCTGCACACAGGGTCCCTGGGCCCCCCACCCAGCAGGGCTCCGGAGAGGCGCCCCCACCCCTGCCGGAAGCCCAGGCTTCTCTGCAGGCGTCCTCACCTCCGTGGCCGCCCCCCCACCCACGCCAGCGGAGCAGCTCCGGGGGAGGTTCGCGCACCTTCCCCCCTTCCAGTGGGGGTGGCACGTGGAGGCGCCTGCCCGGACAGGCAGTGCTGGCTGTCCGCCCAGCCAGGAAGAGTTTCCTGCCGTACTGAGAGCCAGGCTCCGGCGAGATCACATTTCAGCCAGTACAAAGACTGGTAATGGAGGTGCTGGCCCAGAAATGCCCTTAAAAGGCCGAGGCGGGCCTGGCTTCTTGTTCCCAGGGGGAGAGCAGGGGCCGTGGGGGCGCCGGCCAGGGCTGCTCCGGGAGCAGGCACTCTGGTCTCTGTGGCGACAGCTGCCCCTGTCCATTTATAGCTCCCACCGGAACAGATGGCCCGACCCACGCCCTCCATTCCTGGGAGCTTCAGAGCGAGGAAGGTGGGTCTGCTCGTCACTGGACCAGTCTCCCAATCGGAGAACAGCCACCCTGGACTGTCACTGATCACACTCCTGGTCACTACTGCCTATCGTGTGCCTGGGGGGAGGTCACTGCCCTTCCCGGTCACCAACCACCTGCTCACTGAGAGATGGGATCAGTGGTGAGCTCTGGTCTTCATCCCAGTGAGATCCGAATCCTGCACCCTGCCCAGAGCTCCAGCCCTGCTGGCCTCTTTGGGACGTCCCCGTGCCCCTGGCTCTCTCCCGCCGACCGGGCCTTTGCACCTGCTGTGCTCCTGCCGTCCTCTGGCTGGTCCTGTCCCCCGTGCCGACTGTCCGTACCCTTCGTAGCTCTCACCCAACAGCAGTATCTTAAGTCCCAGTCCCTTTCTGCCGTGCCCGCCCTGCCCCAGTGTTTACCGGTGCTGAGCTGTGAAAGGACCGGGAAGGGGGAGGGGAGAGAGAATGGCCGAGGCAGTGGAGGCTCCTCTGGAAGTCAAAATTCTTGGCTGCTCAGTAGAGAGGCAAAGGCCCCAAGTCTTGGCCCAGCTACCTGAGGTGCTAATACCACCACCAAAGGGCAGGGGCAGGGGCAGGGCTGCTCCCCTATCATCAGAGCCAGGGTGGGGCAGGTCTCATGCTCCTGGGGCTCCCGTCACCCCCGCCCCCCTTCCCGTGTAGCCTGCACTGTGTCCCCAGGCTCCTACCTTCACCCGAGCCTGGCTCTCTCCAGTGTAGGCCTTGGGCAGGTGGAAACCCCCAGCTGCCAAGCACCTCTTGAGCCCCCCGGGGCCCCCCAGCGACCAAACGACAGCATCCAGTGGGGGACAACAGGTGCCACACACAGCAAGGACCAATCTCAGCGCAAATTCTTAAAGCCACCCTCCCCCAACACGCAACCCCATTGGGTACATGCTCGGGGCCATCAGGACGCAGACACAACACCATCCTGGGAAGGAAGCCTTGGGGCACCCGCCCCTTTCTCCCTTGGGACCCCAAGAGCCGAGATTCAAATGCCACCTGGCCTCATCTCACAGATGACTGAGGGCCTGCTAGGGCTCCCAGGACAAGACAAGGGTCCTGGCCAAGGGAGAGGCCAGGCCAAGAATCCTGTCCTGACCCCACCGGCTCTTCCTGAGAGAGGGTTGCTCTATCTGCCCGAGGCCACGGGGCCAGAGTCTGAATGTGACCCTTCCTTTTGAAGCAACGAATCAGCAAGCAGAGGTGGGCTGGCATTCTCTGGAAGGCCTGAGCGTCTCTCCGGGGGACAGCCCCCGCTGGAGGCACGCCCCCAAAACAGGCCCACAGCTTTGGCACGGCCCCAAGCCCTGGCCGGAGCCCCCTCCCTGGGCCAGTTCCTGGAAGCCTGGCCCCTGGGCCCCACAGGCTCCTCTGGGCCTGGAGCATTAACGGAAGCTGCCCCCCCAGCTGCGGCCCCAAGCCTGCGGAGAGGGCTCAGCTTGCCCGCTCCCTGCCCTGCAAGGCCAGAGCCCAGGCTCCCCCGGGTTCGCTTCCAGTATCTGATCTGGGCTCCCTGGGGCCTGGCGTGTTTCCTGGAGAAGCTTCCTCAGGAAGCACAGAGAGCGACCCCATTTCCCATGTTCCCAGAACTAGCAGCGAGTGCAAAGAGTAATGGGCCTTCCCAAGTGGCCTGGGCCGTGAGGAGGGCTCAGGACCAACTGTGACCTGGGCGAGCCCAGCCCTGCCGTACCTCAGTTTCCCCCACCACAAACCAGGACGAGTCTCCCCTCCCCTCCTGGCCCCTGCGCCGCTGTGGTCTCCCAGCAGTCCCAAAACCTTCTAGAGAGAGCAGCCAAGATCTCCAAGAGCCGGTGTGGTCTCTGCACGCTGTTGTCACAGAAGGGGAGGCCGATGCCCAGGCGAGGCCTGGACGAGGGGCAGGGGGCAGAGGAGCAGGAGAGCAGCCTTTGGGCGGGAGCTGGGTGAGTGCCAATGCCATCCACGCCCGGTTGTCACGAGGGCGGAGGACAGTCCAAAGCCTCCCTGCACCCCCGGGATGCATACGTGTTGTCGCAGGCCCGGGCCAGAGCCGGGTGTCCGCTCCCTTCGAGAGTCCCTGGGGTGGGGGACAGAAGACAGAGGACTCCACCCTGCCCTCGCGCCCCGTAACGGCCCGTAACAGGGGAGTCGCGAAGGAGGGAAAAGCATCCCCTGGGTTGTGGTCTGTGGGGGGCCGTCCCCCCTCCCTTCTCCCCTCTCCCTTTGTCATGGAACCAGGGGCGCAGACCCTTGCTTCCCGACACACGTTCCGCATCCGTCCGTGCGGGCTCGGCGGTTTTCACAGCGATGCCGTCGGGGAGCCTGGTGGGCAGCCCCGGCCCCGGCCCAGCCAGGCACCAGGCAACCTCTGCCCAGACTGTATTCACCATCCCCTCCGTGTCTTCGTCAGCGTCCCCTCGCGTGCGCCTCTCCGCCTAACAACGTACACGGGCTGGGCCCGGTCCTGAGCTATGCCGCAAGCCCGGCGTCGCCTGCCCTCCGGCCGCACCCTGGGCGACCGTGCGCTCCTAAGAAGCATGGGTGCCGCGGTGTCGCCGTGGCTGCGGGTCTCCCGCCAGCCCTGGAGGAAGGCCAGCCCCCCGCAGGGAACTGCCAGGTGTCTTAGCACCTGCGGCCCAGTGCCCGAGCGAGACCGACCGCCTCTTCCCATGCCTGCTGGCGGAAGGGCTGCGCAGAGCTCCTGACCGGTGCCCGTGTGTCCACTGGGCTGTCGAACTTTTTCTCTCCGGTTTTTAGGGCGTCTTTATTTTTTTACGCACCGATCCTGTCGATTCAAAGCGCTACGGACACCTGCCCCACGGTGTGGCTGGCTCTTAACATCTCCGTAAGGTGGTTTTGGTAAACTTACACTCTTAATTGGTAAACTTTCGGGACGCATCCATCCCTGGTCTCCTCGTTCGAGGACTCCCCTGCTCGGGGTCTGTAAAGACCCCCCCACTATTTTCTCCGCCAGCCTGGAGAATACAAGGGCAGCTCTGCAACGTGGTGGCTTCTCCCCCAGAGAGAGATCCCTCCCGGGCAGATGGCCACCAGGAGGAGGCTCCCCAGCTTCGCTGCTGGCTTCAGGACTGACCACAAGCTTCGAGGGACCCTGCCGCCCGGTGACAACCAGGGCCAGGAAAGGATACCTCTCCGGGGCATCTCACAAAGCAGGAGGGGCTGGAGGGACACCCCAAAACAAACAAACCAAACGGCCAGGGCCCCCTCAGTGGCCCGAGCGGGACAGGGGTACCCAGGATTCAGGGGCCCACATGCACCAAAGCCCAGGAGGGAGTGCTGGGGCAGGGTCAGAGCTGACCGGGGCGGGGGGCCCCCGAGGCCCATGAGGACGCAGACCCTGGACCGGCCTGAGAGGTCGAAGCTGCCTGTAGGCGGGGCGGCCCCACCCTGTCCTCACAGGCACTTGGCCTTCATCGCGGCCCCCGGGAGCGAGTGGGCAACCAGAGAGCCCGGCCCCAGGCGCGGCTGAGAGAACTGAACTGGACAGACCGTTCAAGTCAGCGCGGCAGCCTCGGCTCGCAGATAGAAACGTCGGCGATCAGGATAAAGCAGACCGACCGCAGCACGGCCAGCGCAAAGTCTGACGCACATGACCACAGGGGAGGGTTTCCCTGGAGAGTCTCCTACCAACAGCAGCCCGCGGCCGGTCCCATCTGGATAAACCTGGAGCGTGAACAGAAGGTCCCAGAAGCCGAGGACCGGCACGCAGACGGCCAGCTTTGCCCGTGGCCGGGAGGCCGTGGCCACGTGACACGCAGGCTGCCCATTCTCAACCGACACTCGGCCGCAAGCGGTACGGGATTAGCAGGGTCCCTGGTGACACGGAACACACTGCCAGGGGGTGCCAGGAAACGTGAGGGAAGTGCGGCCAGGGCATGATGGCCCCCACTCGTCCCTCACGCTGTGCTGAGGCGCTGCGTGCACGCGCTCTCCTCTGCTGGACTGTCACAACCTCTGCACACACCTCTCCTTGAGCCTCAGTGTCCCCACCTGGGAACCCGGGCTGTAACAGCCGCACGTTAAACGGCAAAACAGACACGGAAACACGTGCACGACAGCCGAGCGGTGCCTGCCACGGGGCTCCCGGGAAACGTCAGTGATGTGGACTTAGTCGTGTCCCCCAAATTCCTATGCTGGAGCTCGGGCCCCCAGCAGCTAGGACGTGGCTGTGTGTGGAGACGGGGTCTCTGGAGAGGTGGTTAAGGTAGAGTGAGGTCACTAGGGTGGCCCTGATCCAACGTGACTGGCGTCCCCGTGAGACAAGGAGGCAAGGACACAGACACACACAGAGGGACGACCGTGTGAGGACCCGGGGAGGGGACGGCGTCCACGCGCCCGGGAGAGAGGCCTGGGGAGGAGCCAGTCCGGCCCACACCTTGGACTCCAGCAGACGACAATAAACTGCTCTTTGAGCCTCCTGGTCTGTGGTTATCTGTCCCGGCAGCCGGAGCTGAGACAGCCCAGACGGTGGCGTGCCCGGCCTGGCCGAGGTGGGCGCCGGCCTGCCCACGGGGCTCCCTGCACTGACGCAGGCAGGCTCTCCCCGCGGCCCCACTCTTGGCAGGCATCCTGATGCCATCAGTGGGGTGGGGGGTCCTCCGTTCTCCCCAGGCGATTGCTAACAGCTGTCTCCTCCCATCACGCCCACCTCGCTCCCAGCTCCAGGGTCACCGCTCACAGCCCGGGGCTTCCGGGGCCCCTGTCGTCGAGAAGGCATGTTTCACTGGGGAGAGGGGGCAGCCGGAAACCCCCAGCTCCGAGGCCGCTGCACCTCCACGGAGCCGGCCTGTGTTCCCACATCTGGTATTTCCCTGCCAGACCCTCAGACCCACAGACAGCTGTCCCTGGGAGGGAGGACAGCGCGTACCACGCGGCAGGGGCCTCCCTGAGCCGGGACTGCTGTGGGTGACTCTCAGGCAGGGCAGGGGCCCGCCATCCACCGAGGACCCCTGGCCTCACCGTGTCCTCCGTCCGGAGCAGGCTCAGGCCCACCTGGTTCCCCAAGCAGGCCGTGCAAGGAGAATCCCACAGGGGAGAGCCACATGCACTCCTGCACAAGCTCCCGTGTGCACTTGCACTCAAACACGCGTGTAAGCACACACACTGTTAACACAGGGTTCGTGAGATGCTTTCAGAACCTGGTACAGAGCTGTGATAGGAAAAGATAGGCTTCGGTAGGCAGAGAAGCAAAGGATAGGGTGAGAGATGGGGGGGCAGGGGGGCATTTTGGAACAACGCGGGGAGCGTCTGACCACAGCAAAGCCCCTCGGGCATAAGGGTCCTCGTAAGGACGTAACAGACACTTTCTACTCCCCGTCAGCCTCCCCTCAGGAATGTGACAAAAGACCTGACTTGAAATCAGTGGCCCATAAAACATACGACCCACGAGGAACGACTGGCCGTAGACCACCCCTCACACAATGGAAACGAGCCAATCAGGACTGGACCACCCAGCACCTACAGGTGACCAGCCAGCAAGGGTAGGATCTGAGAACCTTATCAAACAAGCACCCTTGCCTACTGTCCCCGGCATTCACCGCCCAGTGTCCCCTCTCTGTGAACAGAGCTTTCCTACCATTCTCCCTTCCCGATCTGATCCTCGAATAGACTTCTGCCTGCGGCTCATTCAGTGTCCACCACTTTGCTCTCCAAAGCGGCGAGAAGACCGACCCGGGTATCGAGGTGGAAGAGCCAGGTGGCAGCGACCCGAGGCTCACGGTGACCCTGGGAGGCAGACACCGCCTGTCCGAGCTGCAGGAGGCGCAGCTGACCCCGAACCAAAGTACTGTTGCCCTAAGAGTGAGTCTTAAGAACCCCGCCATGGGGCGGCACCAGCGAATGGGGCTGACTAAACGTCCCCTCAGTAAGCACACCTGTTTGTGCTTCCACACGGGCGCGGGCCTGTCCCCAACTGCCCGCGTCACCACGAGCCTCCCCTCCCCAGCTCAGGCCCAGGGTCCATGCGTGGTCGCCTTTAACGAAGACCAGACGTCAGCCCCTTACTGCCGAGTTACCGAAGCACAAGCTCATGTCAGTCGAGCTGATGGGGCCGAGGGGGCGGAGGGTCTCCAGGCCTGTGGTGTGGAGGCCCAGCCCCGGGCAGACATCGGAAACTGGGTGCTCTGGGGCTCCCCGCTCCCCAGAGGCTTCCTGGGCCCATGTTTCCGTTCTCAGATGCAGCAGTGCACTGAGAGTCGCTGGGAAATGCAGGTGCAGCCGGGCTCCACCTCCTGGCGGCGGCCCCGGTGCCCTGGTCTGCCTCCCACCGCCCCCACCCCGTGCAGGCCACGCTGGAGCAGAGGACGGGAGCAGTGCCTGCAGGGTCGCACGGGGCTGTCACCACGCCCCTCATGGCCCCTCTCAGCCCTCAGACAGCGTGGCGGATGGCGGGGATACAGCACGGCCGCCCACCCTGTGGGGCCAAAGCATCCCTCCCGGCTCAGGAAACATGTGGCCGGCAGAGCACGTGGGTCTCTGTCTGGCGGGAAGCTGGGGCGGGGCGGGGCAGGGACGCCTGTTCCCGCCTTCCTTGTCCTCCTTGTGAAGTCAGCCTCCCAGCGGCCTCACCCCTCACTGGGGCGAACTCCCCTAGTCCCAGGTGGGGCCAGAGCACTGGATGTGCTGTGCTGGCACCAAGCTCTGGGGGACGTGTCCGTCTCATTTCCTAGCAAAGCCGGGAAGCTGCCTTGTCACCCTGGCCGCCACGCCCCTGCATGCTCTACAGGGAACCCCAGAGAAGGGCTCAGGTGGGGGGCTGGGCAGCAATCCTCAAAGGAGAAGGGAGGGTGCAGAGGCCTCTTGCCCCACCCAATGGCGCACACCCAAGAGCGTGGCCCACGCCAGCCCGAAGGCCCGGACACCCAGACACCTATAAGGCCCCCGAGAAGCCTCTCCTGTATTTCCAGCACAGAGGCACATCAGTCCTCTGGGACAGCATGCCCACCTGTGAGCCAACTATTTCTTTCCAGTCACCCTTGGAGAACCTTCTTCCTTTATGTCTTCTCAGGAAGTCATCCTTGTTGCTCCCAGGGACTGGCAATCGGGGCGGGGGGGGGGGCGGTGGCACTCTTCAAATACCAGAAAATCTGCCCAGTGTGGGAGGGGACAGTGGGTTTCTGAAGCACCTGGCACAGCCCGGCACCAGCCCAGCTGTCGGCACAGGAGAGGAAGGAGCCCCGGACCAGCTGTCCACAGGGAATGTTCCACCAGCCTCTTCTAGAAGGCACATGGGGTGGGTGCAAAATATGTGGGCAGCGAATATGCACAGGCTGGGTGAGGTCCCATGGCAGAGAGAAGCCAGGGCAGGTGCGGCTCGGGCTCGGAGACTCGGAGCTGCCGGCCGCTCAGCCTTGCACCCTCCACAACCAACTCTGTCCCGGCTACGCCACAGGGTGGATGGGTCCCGAGAGGTGAGCCGAGAGGGGACCGACGGCATTGTCCCCAGACGGCACGGCCCCCTGGCGGGGTTCACTCACCTAATACTTCCCGCATCCACGTGGGCCAGGCCTGGTTCTCGGTCTGGCAGACCTCCAGGCCCCCTCCTCATGGAGAGAAAGCAAAAACCAGATAAGCAGCAAGAGCCACGGAGCCAGGCTGGCTGGTTCAGGCATCTGCGGTGCTTGGGAGCAACGGAGCCAGGGCACGACAGCTGGGCTCTGCACACCTGCTCCAAGGGCCACGGGACGTCACGAAAGAAGTCTAAGCGAGGGAATGACGTGGTCAGGTTTATTGAAAAGGTCCAGCTGGTCGCTGGGTGGAGAATGAACTGGGCACAGAGGCCAGAGCTTGGGAAGTTGAGGGATACTGAGGAGGGAACCAAGGGGCCCACGTTGGCCCTGCTGGTGGCACATTCGTGGCCCCGGGACAGGGCCGTAGCACCTGCTCGGCAGCCAGATGCCGTCCCCGATGTTCCGAGGAGTGCCGAGGTTCTTCCTGGCACCAGCCAGGTGCCTGGGTACAGCACAGAGCCACCGAGCCGTTTCATTCCTCAGGGTCTGGCTCTGCCGGGTGAGTGTGGCAGCGGGCCAGCAGGCAAGGATTCGCAAGGGGGTGGCGCCGTGCCGGCCACGGAGGGAAGTGTTCTAAGAAGGAAGTGGAGCAAGTGGGGACGGGAGGTCCAAGTGGGGTACCTGCTGGCCAGAGGGGAGGTCCTAGAGCAGACGAGCAGCAGTGAGGGGCAGCAGGGCCAAGGTGGCAACCAAAACTAGGGCTGGATGGATGGCTGAGCCACGAGGAAGAAGGGGTGAAGAGGCAGGCCACACTGGGAGACAAGGCGCCAGAGAGAGATCCGTCCGGCAGGAGCTTTTCCTTCCCTCTGGGACTCCAGTTAACAGGCACACCTCATGCCCTGGCCAGCCGCAGAGCCTCCTGGGGGCAGGACTCTCCCTCCTGCTCAAGGCTCAGCTCTCCAGGTACCCCCATGCCCCCTCCCCAGACTGCCCCAGACCACGACTGAGACTCCGCAGGCCCGGAGGTGACCTCCCTCAGCCTCCTCCAGCTCAGAGGCCCTTCCCTGGTGTGCAGGGCCGGGCTAGCCCAATCAGGGAACACGAGGAGGGGTCAGGACACAGGCCCCGAGATGTCACAACAGCCCTTCCTTGCCAACTCAGGATAGGTCTGCTATCCCACATGTGAACCCAGAGGCCAGGACTAAGCAGATGTTTACGCGGACACATACTCAGCCTTCCCAACTATTTCCCAAGAAGGGATTGAGCTTGCAGGAAAATTCTAGTAACCGACTTTCTAGGAAGTGACGGTGCGCGGGAGGTGGGGGGGAACAATGTCCAGGAAAGACAGAGCTCAGGGTCAAGGGCAGTACATTGCTGGAACATTCCGCTGCCAGGGAGCCGGCAGGCCCTGGGAGTCCTTGCTCTGACGACACCCTCTCCTGCCAGAGCACTGACCTTCGTGCCGGCCCTCTCTGCCCTCGGCCCCCAAAAGGCCTGGGGGCCTGACACCAGCGTCCAGCCAGGCTGCACCACGGGCCCCTTCTCACCAGGCTGTACCAGCGGGAAGCGTGTTGGTGCCCAAGAGACTTCCGCCCAGGAAGAATGGCCTCGTGGGCCCGTTCTTGTCACCCGTGCCACGCCAGCCCTATCAGGGTGTGCCAGCCGTGGCCCCCAGGCTGCCACAGGAGAAGAGCAGGGCGGGGGAGTCGGTCTCCGGCAGGCGTGGACGTGTAGAGTGTAACCTCCCTTTTCTGGCCTGGCCTCCCAGAAACAGCACACCCCTCGCCAATGTGGCGCTTCCTCGCGGCACAACAACCCACTTAGGCCCAGTAGTCGTGCCTCAAATCAAGCCTCACCAGAGCAGTTGCTGGCCATGTTATGAAACGCAGCTTGGACACTGAGAGGCAGGAAGGAAAGTTGGACCCCGGCTGAGACCAGCCTACGTGTCCTCTGTTTCCCCGACTTCCCTCATGGCCCTCCTCCCCCCGGGCCTTCCTTTCCTCGAGGCAAGCGGCCTTCACCAGCGTTCAGCAGCATTACGGACGCGATGCTTGGTCCAGACACTGGCAGACCGGCTACACGAGGCTCGAGGCCACGAGGGGGGCCGGCCAGCCTGCCAAGGCCGCGGGGACCCCAGCAGCCCGCTCCCGCCGAGCAACCCCTGGGGGCCCCACCCTGTCCCCCGCCCAGGATCCTCCCTTCCACCTGAGACCATGCTCTGCGGAGCCCCTAGTGGCCTCCCACCTCGTTGGCACCTTTAGGAAAACTGAAGGCGGACTTGTGAGACACCAGGCAGCGAGGGCAGCCAGGTGGGGCTCAGATACATCCACACCGCCAGGAGCTGCCGAGGGCTGGCTGGCGGGATAGCCAGCAGGGTGGGGCCCGGGCCAGGCCGCCCCATCCGGCCTCCTGGGGACCTGCACCCAGGACAGGCTTCTCTCAGCAGTGTCACCTGCCCCTGCGGTACAACATCTGCGGGAACATTCGGGTCCCTGGCTGGAGCCCCACCTCCCACGTCTCGTGTGTTTAAGGCGTGCTAAGGAAATGCAGATTTTAACAGGAGCCCAACCTAAACGCAATCAGGAAAAAATGAACACTGGGGCCGAAACCATGCGACATGACCCCAAGTCAAAAGTGGAAGCTGATCTGCGACGGAACTCACACCTGGGGTTTCTCTGTGTGGCCCTGCCCCTGTCTGCTATTAAATGAACTTACAAGAGTGAACAGCCATCAGATCATGGGAGGACGAGCGCCCACGGAGGCCTGTGGCCGTGGGAACACACTCTCCTCTTCTGTGATGCGGCACCAACCCAGAGCTCCGTTCTCCCCACTTCCGGGGCTTTGCTCCAGATGGGCCTTCAGGACATACATCAGTGTGGCAAGAGCTTTCTGGTTCCTGCCTGAGAAGGGAGGGCTGCCCGCCGGGAGCGGTGGGGTGGTGGTCTGGCCACCGCCAGCAGGCCTGGGAGCCACAAGACACGCCTGCGGGTTCATACGGTACCCGGTCCAGACTGCTGCAACAGATAATCTGATCCCTGCCCTGGAAAGATACTACATGCAGATTTGCAAAGAACAGAAACAAGGTGAAGTTTGGTTTGTTCGATTTTCTTGGTGTGCATATCCTTTAGTTCCCGGGAAGCCCGAGGCACGAATGTCCCCCACGCTGTCTGGAAGAGGAAACTCTGGGAGCTGCCCCTGCCCACGCCCCTCCCCCCACCCCCCCAGCTGGAGCAGCGGCCCCTGGAAGGAGGCCAAGCCCTCCCAGCACAGGGTCAGAGCCTCCTTCTGTGCTGAAGGCTGCCTCTCCCCAGCAGGGCAAAGCGTAGCCCAGAGCAAAATGTTCCAGAAGGACTTGGAAGCGTGTGCTGAGCAGGGCAGGAGTTGCAATTAATGGGAAAAGCGAAGCCATCCGGCTGCCCGAAGTTCTGTGGTGCCCCCTCGGCAATGGCCAGCTGCCACCTCCAGGCCTGGGGATTAATATCGGCTCGGACGACGGGTCTTGGCCCAGAATCCGTGTGACTGATTGCGGGACAGACAGGAAAGCTTTTCACCTGCCTGGAGCTCAGTCAGGGTTTCCTAGCAGACGATAGCATCGGGAGCCCCAGGGTACAGGCACTTTTGTTCCCTGCTTGGAGTCTCTTGTGCTGGTGACGTCCACAGGGCATAAGGCAGTGCCTGGTCTGGATGGTGTGGAGGGAGGAAGCTGAATGGCAGGCATCTGGGCCTCTGAGATAGGGACTCTTGTTCTAAAGCCTGGGCCTCTGGCCTGAAGATAGGGCTTTTCTGCTGGAAATTTCCAGGAATGGGATTTTTTTCCAGCACAGCAGAGAAAACAAGATTGAGAAAGGTCACAGGACAGTGGAGAGCAGAGGTAGCAGCAGAGGGGGGCTCTGCCTCAGGCCGGCCTGCAGTCCAGGACCCGTCATTCTATTGCTGGTTTTAAGGACAAATGTGAGCCTGACCTATGCCGGCCTTGGATGAGGAGGAGGTTTTAGGTTTGTCCTACAGGGCTCAGAGATGTCACCTGCCACCATCTCCTTTGGCCTAACCAAATGTCTGGCCACAAGTACACTTGATCTATAGCCAAAAATTAACAGGTACACATCCCCAGAAACATGGGCTACAAATGCCTTCGATGTCACTGGGAGTCCCGCACCCATGGGCTGTCCCTTGAGCACCCAAACCCCAAGCACCATCCAACATGGGGTCTCAAAGTGAGGGGTCAGGAGGAGACGCATCTACTCCGAACCACAGCCCAGAACCACAGTCCGGCCCCCGTGGGGGAGGGCCACGTGTGCCCTGGAAAACCTTACGACGCACCTCCTTAGCTCCATGCAGGAAAAGCTTGAATACGACATCACACAGAAAACCACAACCGCTTTGTGACCCGTCCTTCTGTCAGGACTCCGGTAAGGAAACGCAGTGCCTGGCCTGCCTCACGAGGGAAGCTCCGTGGCCCAGCCGTCCCCTCTGTGCTCTTTGCTTGAGAACGTGGCCGAGGCCATGCCCTGGCGGACGATCTCCCAGGACGCTGCTGCTTCTGGAGTTTTATTCTTTTATGGGCTTCCCTTGTACTCCTAGAAAGAAATCTACACCCGGAGACTTGGGTCTTCTTGTTTGTGGCCAAATCCCCACTGGGATTTCATGGGCCTGGAGGACAGACACAACAGCGTAACCTGGCTGGGTGAGAGCCAAGACGCAGGCTCACTGCTGAAGGAAGGTATGACGGACTCAACGCACGCGTGCACAGGCGCGTGCACACACACACCCACCCACCCACACACACACACACACAAGCTCTGCGGCCATATCCACCCAATGAGCAGTCGGGGGCATCGTTGCAAAGGCTTGAACTATGTCCACACCTGAGTCAGGCAGAAAGTGTCTGGGGGGAAGGCGGCACTTATGTCTGTGGGGGGAGCCACAGGGAGGCAGGGGACAGCTCATCAGCGGGAGCAGGTGCCCCAGGAAAGTGGCAGCTGTGGCTTTAGCCGGAGGCACCCCAGGCCATCCAGCAAGTGCTCCAGAGGAGGGGAAGGTCCAGAGCAAGAGAAGCCAAGGAGCCCAGGGCCTCAGCCACCTGGAAAAGCCTCTCCCCCCTCACTCGCAGGGAGCCTGGGCTCCCACAGAATCCAGACAGGAGAGAAGCAAGGGAGGCAGGGGCTCCAGGAGCCAGCGGGGCACTGCCCCCTCTTCACCCAAGGGCGAACCTTTCGGCACAACCGCCGGAGGGGCTCCCCAGAGGCAGGAAGAGAAGGCAGAGGCTCCACCCCAACTCCCTGCATGGCCCTCAAAGGCCCTGAGGAGAGAACCCTGGGGCCTTGTTCCCACACGCCCCAGGCTGCTATCCTGGCAGGATCACAGTTTCGTTGGGGCAGAAAGCCTGGCCACCCCCTATGCCTGGCCAGAACCAAACAGAAACCACCCCTGCCCCCCAGGGATCCGGGCCACCGTCTGTGCCCCTGCCCCCGCCCCTGTGACCAGGAGGTACACGGAGGCGAGAAACCCATCCCGATGTGAGAAACAGCCTCCTACTCTCATAGCTGGAGGAAGTACGTTCCAATGCTACAGTGTGGCTCTAAGATATGCCCTGGCGGGGAGGCAGGCGGGGGAAACACTGATTCATCCAGGAGAGCTCAGTGCTCCAAGTACAACGCATAAAGGCAGCCAGTGTGCGATGTGTTTATAAAGATTGCCATGAAAACGGTTCACCTCAGAAAGAGGTGAGTTTCCGGCCCCAGAAAAAACATGCGTTTTTTTCTGTGCCAGCAAGAGGGACCTGCCCCCCTCTGCCCTCAGCGGTACCTTCCAAGCTCCAGCTGCCCTTACTTTCCCTCCGTGTGCATCTGGGTAAAGACGGGGAAGAAAGCAGAAGTGCCAGCCCTCTGCACGGGGCTGCCTCTCCACCCCCTGCCCCCAACAGCCCTACCCCAGCCCAGGCCCGGGCTCCGGAAGCTGGCCTGCTGGCCCAGAGCAGGCAGGAGTCTGCTCCCGGCCCATGTGCCTCAGCTCTAGGGGATCTCAAAGAATGACATAGAGAAACACTCCGTTCTCCTAGGCAAAGGTAAAACAGGTTGCAGTGACCCCAGGAACAATCAGCTCCCTGAGACAGAAGGAAATATTAATTTCGTAAATTGAACTACAGATGCTGAACAGAATCTTTCAAAAATATAACATTTTAATATTGGTGATTAATAGCTGCATCTCCCTCCATGTCATCTCCGTGTTACCACGTGACCAGGCAGCCATGGGAGCCTGCCACGTACCTGCGTGTGCTGTCCGAACGCCGCTCAGGTGGGTGGGCCGAGGGGGTAAGTGGTGGACACCCGCTGCCTCCCCGGCCTCCCGCCACCCCTCCGTGGGCCTGCCGCCAGCACCCAGAGCGTGCAGGCCAGAGGACGCCAAAGGAGCTGTAAGCCGGGAAGTTCCGAGAGCAGGGCCAGACCCCGGCCTGGAGAACAGGTGACCACAGAGGAGGGTGGACACGCCCCCAGAGGGGCGGAGGTGACATCGGGCTGTGACTAGGGACTACCAACGGCTCAAATCACAGCTCTGCCCTCAGGCAAGGGGCTGGACTGGACTGCCCGGGGCTTGTCCCCTGCCTGTAGACACAGCCCTGTGACTGCCACCGCCAGCTACAGGGCCAGCGTGCTCGCGGGAGGCCTCACGTTCTCCCGGAAATCACGGCGCAATCACATGCCCGTCGCGCCCAAGTACTTCGTTACGGGCCGGCCCTGCACCCGGCCGTGTGGTTCTCACACCTGGGGCAACGGGTCCCTTACCAACCACCGAGGGGTCCCCAGAAATTGTACAGGAGACGGGACACGTGCTTCCACGGATGACTGTGGAGAGAAGCTTATGGGGTTGGGTAAGTGCTCCAGGAGTCCACAATCGCTAAGAACCTCTGACCTAAGGTCCAGGAGACAGCGGGCCCAGCACAGCTGAGGCGCTGATGAGCTGGGCTGGCTGAGAGCAGGCTGGACCGAGTGGCTCTCCTCCCCCCACAGGGACACGTCACCTCCCCCTCACCTGTGCTCTGCATGATGCGTGTGCATGGCAGCAAGTCAGGTGCAGGGCCCGGTGAGAACCCGCACGCTGGGCCTCAGGTCCGAGTGTGGGAGGCACTGGCCTGGGACACCGAGGCGTCCCCTGGGGAAGTGTGTGTCTCCTGGTCTGGGTATCTTAACCCCTGTGGCTTACAGGGGTAGAGCTGGCAGGCCCTAGTGGTTGAGCCACTAGGCTCAAGTCCAAGTGTGGCCACCCACTGATCCTAAGAACAAAATCAATTTTGCTTACGTTTTAAAACATGAATCAGGGGCGCCTGCGTGGCTCAGTCGGGTAAGTGTCCGACTTCAGCTCAGGTCATGGTGTCGCGGCCTATGAGTTCGAGCCCTGCGTCGGGCTCTGTGCTGACAGCTCAGAGCCTGGAGCCCACTTTGGATTCTGTGTCTCCCTCTCTCTCTGCTCTTTCCCCGCTCGCACTCTGTATCTCTCTCCCAAAAATAAATAAAAAAAACATTTTTTAAAAAATTAAAAGATAAATAAAACGTAAATCAGATATTGCCCTGCCCCTAGCTCTCCAACAATCTGCCCTCACACAAAGCAAGCCATGAAGTCTGTCCAAAGCCTGTACCCACACCCTCCCTGCCATCTTCAAACTCACCCCAAACAGGGGTTCGAGGGCCCCTGTACGTCCTCTTCCTGCTGTGGGGACTCTCGTCTCAGATGTTCTAGAGCAACTGAATAAAACCATTTAGTCTAAAAAGCTGAGCTACAAATATGCCTTCAGTTTAAAAATGTAACGAACCAGGGGCGCCTGGTGGCTCAGTCGGTCAGGCATCCAACTCTTGACTTCAGGTCAGGTCACGATCTCATGAGATCGGGCCCCATGTTGGGCTCTGTGCTGATGCTACTTAGGATTCTCTCTTTCCCTCTATCTGTCCTCTCCTCCCCCCCCCCACTCAAAATAAACAAAACTTTTTAAAAATGTAATAAACTATATGACTGAGAATGTTTTTTTCTTTTTTGAGTCATTTGGGGTTAGATATGTTCTAAGAATATTACATACACACATTCTTGGTGGGAAAGTAACAGCTGAGGGAGCTCCACTAGGAACAACTTACAATCCTTACAGTAAAAGCAACTCATGAAAAAAAAAAAAAGATTTCCAAAATACAATGAGTATAATATACATGAGAAATTGTGTTCAGAAAATCATACTTGCAATAATATTTCCAAATGATGATCACAAAATTCAACAAGTGGTTGGAAAAACTGGAAGAATGAAGCTGGACCTTGACCTCACACCATATGCGAAAATTAATTCAATATGGATCAAAGACATGACCTGCAGAAAGAAAACAGTAAAACCCTTAGAAGAAAACAGGAAAATCTTCATGACCATGAATTTGGCAATGATTTTTTGGATATGATATCAAAAGCACAAGCAACAAAAGAAAAAACAGACTAAGAATTGATAAAAATTTAAAACTCTGTACATCAAGGGACACTATCCACGGAGTGAAAAGACAACCCACAGAATGGGAGTATTTGCAAATCATATATCCAATAAGGGACTGATATCCAGAATATATAAAGAGCTCCTGGAACTCAACAGCAAGAAGCAAAGAACCCAACTCAAAAACAGACAAAAGACGTACATAGGTATTTCTCCAAAGAAGATACACAAAAAAACAAAGTAATGAGTTTTATAAAAAAGCAACAAAGTAATGAGTTTTTGTAAAAAAAAAAAAAAAAAAGTAACCAGTGTCGGCAAGGACACGGAGACACGAGCCCTCACGCATTGGCCCTGGTGGGGAGGTAAGACTGTGCAGCTGGTGTGGAAAGCAGTTCGGCAGTTCCTGTAATAGCCAAACACAGGATCGCCACATGATACAGGAATTTCACGTTTAAGGACACACCCCAAAGACTCGAAAGCAGAGACTCGGATACCTGTGCACCAATATTCGCTGCAGCATTATCCAAACGGCCAAAAGGTGGAAACAAGCCAAGTGTCCATCAACAGACGAGAGGACACACAGAATACGGTACGGGCATACCTTGTTTTATTGCGCTCCGCTTTACTGTGCTGAACAGGATCTGTTCAGCAGATTATCTGCTGAACAGATCCTGCATTTTTCAAAAAGGGAAGGTTTGTGGCCTCAGTCAAGTCGGTCAGCACCATTTTTCCAACAGCCTTTGCTCGTTTCATGGCCCTGCATCATGTTTTGGTAATTCTCACAATATTCCGAACTTTGTTATTACTACACATTTGTTATGGTGATCTGTGACGTTACTCTCGTACTTGTTTTTGGGTGCCCCGAACCGCACCTACAGAAGACGACGAACTTAATTGGGAAGTGTCGTGTGTGTTCTGACTGCTCTGACTGGCCATTCCCCCAACCCTCCCTCTCTCCTCAGGCCTCCCTGTTCCCCGAGACACATAATGTTTAAATTAGGCCAATGAACGGCCCTACAAGGCCTCCAAGTGTCCAAATGAAAGGAAGAGTCACATCTCTCACTACGAATCAGAAGCTACAAATGATGACGCTTACCTAGTAAGGAAGGCGTGTCGAAAGCGGACGGGCCAAAAGCTTGGCCTCGTGCACCCAGCGGCCAAAAGGCAATGCGAAGAAAAAGTTCTTGAAGGACGTTTTTAAAAGTGCTGCTGTAGCAAACACATAAAGGATAAGAAAGCGAAACAGCCTGATCGCTGAAATGGAGAAAGTTTCAGTGGTCTGGAGAGAAGGTCCAACCAGCCACAACATCCCCTTCAACCAAAGCCTCATCCAGAGCAAGATCCTAACTCCCTTCAATTCCGTGAAGGCTGGGAGAGGTGGGGAAGCTGCGGAAGAAAATCTGAAGCCTGCAGGGGTTGGTCCAGGAGGTTTAAGCAAAGACGCCGTCTCCGTAACAGAGAAGGGCGCCGTGAGGCAGCACGTGCTGAGGCAAAAGCTGCATCGAGTTCTCCAGAAGACGTAGCAGGACAGTTCTCGAAGGCGTTTACACAAAACCGTTTTCTCAGCGTACAAGAAACAGTCTTCTATAGGAAGAATATGCCATCTAGCACTTTCATAGCTGGAGAGGAGAAGTCGGTGCCTGGCTTCAGAGCTTCAAAGGACGGGCTGACTCCTCTCTCGGGCTAACACAGCTGGTGAACTTCATTTGAAGCCAGTGCTCACTGACTATTCTGAAAGTCCTAGGGCCTCAGCAATTATGCTGACTCTACTCTGCCCGTGCTCTACAAATGGAACAAAGCCTAGATGACAGCACATCTGTTTACAACACAGTTTACTGAATACACTAAGCCCATCGCTGAGACCTACCCTCAGAAAGAACTATTCCTTTCTTCTTTTTTTTTAATTTTTTAATTTTTTATTTTTGAGACAGGGAGAGACAGAGCATGAACAGGGGAGGGTCAGAGAGAGGGAGACACAGAATCTGAAACAGGCTCCAGGCTCTGAGCCGTCAGCACAGAGCCTGACGTGGGGCTCGAACTCACGGACGGTGAGATCATGACCTGAGCCGAAGTCGGCCGCTTAACCGACTGAGCCACCCAGGCGCCCCAGAACTATTCCTTTCAAAATATGACCACTCATTGACGGTGCACCTGATCACCCAAGGGCTCTGATGGAGGTGGACAAGGAGATGAATGTTGTTTTCGGGTCGGCTAATACAACACCTATTCTGCAGCCACGGGTCAAGGAGTAAGTGTAACCGTCTAGTCTTATTACTGAAGACATACATTTTGTAAGGCTTGGCTGCCACGGATAGTGATTCCTCTGACGGATCTGGGTAAAATCAATCAACTGAAAACCTTCTGGAAAGAATTCACCATTCTAGGTGCCATTAAAGAACATTTGAGATTCGTGGGAAGAGGTCAAACTATCCACGTGAACAGGAGTTTGGAAGAAGTGGACTCCAGCCCTCAGGCAGGACCTTGAAGGGTTCAAGACATCAGTGGAGGAAGTCACTGCAGATGTGGTGGAAACAGCAGGAAAACCAGAACCAGAAGTGGAGCCTGAAAGAAGGAGCTGAGTTGCTGCACCTCAGGAGAAACCTGAACAGATGAGGAGCTGCTTCATTTTTAAAAAAATTTTTTAAATGTTTTATTTATTTTTGACAGAGAGAGAGAGAGACAGAGCATGAGCGGGGGAGGGGCAGGGAGAGAGGGAGACACAGAATCCGAAGCAGCTCCAGGCTCCGAGCCGTCGGCACAGAGCCCGACGCGGGGCTCGAACCCACGGACCGCAAGATTGTGACCTGAGCCGAAGTCGGACGCTCAACCGACTGAGCCACCCAGGCGCCCCGACGAGGAGCTGCTTCTTAGGGATAAGGCAAAGAAGGTGGTTTCTTGAGCTGGGATCTACCACTGGTGAAGGTGCTGTGAAGACTGTTGAAATGACAGAAGGATCTGGAATATTCCATACACTTAGTTGACAGAGCAGCAACAGGGTGTGACAAGTTCTGTGGGTAGAATGCTATCAAACGGCACCACAAACTACAGAGAAATCGTTGGTGAAAGGAAGAGTCGATCGTTGTGGCAAAGTTCACTGCTGTCTTAAGAGGTTGCCACGGACACCCCAGCCTTCAGCAGCCACCAACATGGAGGCGAGACCCTCCACCAGCAAAAAGATCACAAGTCCCTGAAAGCTCAGACAATGGCTAGCATGTTTCAGCAATAAAGTATTTTTTAATTAAGGTACATACACTGTGGATTTTCGACATATTGCTACTGGACATGTAACAGACGACAGCGTGGCAAAAACACAGCCTTTATGTGCACTGGGAAACCAAAACATTAGACTCACTTTATTGCCCCCGCTTTGTTGCGGGGGTCCGGAACCACACCTGTGATGTCTCCAAGGTGTGCCCGTGTGTACATACAATGGAGTATTATTTAGCCACAAAAAGGAACGGAATTAGGACACGTGACACACCACGGCCGAACCCTGAAGACTTTACGCTCAAGTGAAATAAGCTGGACCCAGGCAGACAGACAGTTTATGATCCCACTTATACGACGAGGACATAGTCAAATTCAGAGTCAGAAGGAGAGCAAAGGATGCCAGAGGCTGGGAAGAGGGCAGTTAGGGACCGAGGAGACCTTGCTGAATGGGGACAGAACTTCGGTTTGGTATGATAAAAAGTTCTGGAAATAGACAGTGGCGGTGGTTACACAACATTGTGAGCCACCGAATTCTACACTTAGAAACGGTTAAAATGGTAATTTTATGCTTACCATTTCTGTCTATGTGGTAAGTTCTGCCACAATTAAGAAACACTTGAAGAATTACAAATAAAAAAAGGACGAGTCTTCATTTTGTTACAGGCACTAGCACATTCAAAGGTCCCCTCGTCCTGCACGTGGAGACGATTTTAAGGTGTGATGTCTCCGAGCGGAGGGGCGCCGGTGAGCACTGGGGACAAGTCCTGCGGGGACGCAGGTGCACCGGCGGTCTCTCAGCCCTGCACCTGACCCTGGGCTGGAGAAGTATCAGAGACTTTCCACCGGCCCCATCGCTCCACCTTCTGAGCCTGCGTACTGCCCACGGGGTGCTGCAGCCAATGCTGGGTCTGCGCCACCCCGGGGCCTACGCCCAGACCCCGCTCTGGCCAGCTCTCGGGTGGTCAGGTCTGTGTCCCAGGAGAACACAGAGAAAACTCTGTCTTCAGAGCTCCTCAGGAAGCTGGTAAGTCTACAAAAGTATCTACCGACTTTTCCAGCACATTCATGTCATGGCAGTACAGCTAACGGCAGGTCTGGCGGAACCAGTGAAACGGGCAGATTTACAGCTCTCCGGGAAACCCCTCCTTGCCCCGGTCTGCCTGCCTGCCTTGTGCGGGTTTCCTTCAAGCCCCAGACTTGCAATGCTCTGCGGGGCTCCCCAATTAATTTTAAACCCCCCTGAATAAGTGAAAGGCACAGGGATATATAAACATCCAGGGCGAGGACTCCTTACTCCACTCTGCGCCACGGGCAGACCAGCTATGAAACACCGTCCTCAAAGCCACAGCACCATCTGCATGTGAACCAGGACCTCTCAGGTCCATGGGCACGAGGGCTGCTCTGAGCACCCGTGGGGGGCAGGGGCAAGGGCTGGTTGCGGGCCTGGGAGGCTCCAGGCTTTTACAGAAAATACTGACAGCACCAAGGGAAAAAGAAAGAGTTCCTCAACTTAACAAGAGAGGGATTCTTTAAAAGCTAAATTTAAAAATACATACACCATTTTACTGCTTTTGTTTCTGGTTTTAAATTCACAAGAGACTTCAAACACCGCCAAGTACATGCTTTTTTTTTTTTTTTTTTTTTAAAGTAGGTTTCACACTCAGCACAAGGGCCAGCATGGGGCTTGAACCTGAGATCAGGACCTGAGCTGAGATCAAGAGTCAGATACCTAACCAACTGAGCCCCCCAAGTGCACGCTTTTACATACTTTTTAAAAAAATATTTATTTATTTGTGAGAGAGACAGACAGAGTGTGAGCAGGGGAGGGCCAGAGAGAGAGGGAGACACAGAATCCGAAGCGGGCTCCAGGCTCCGAGCTGTCAGCACAGAGCCCGACGTCAGGGCTCGAACTCATGGACCGTGAGATCCTGACCTGAGCTGAAGTCGGACGCTTAACCGACTGAGCCATCCAGGAGCCCCGCTTTAACATACTTTTTAAACTGAGATTTTGTTAGTACTTGCGTGTTCCCCTTGACCTTCATGTGAAGAACAGAAATATTTGAAAGACTAGCCATTCCTTAAAACTGGCCTCAAGTACTTTTCCTGTGATATACATTCGAAACGTGCATTTGTCATGTGTTTCTCCCTGAAGGAGTTTTCATGAGGAAAAAAAGTATCCTTCTCGATCACATCCATCTACAATTAGCTGAACTACACAATACTCGTGGGCTGGCCCAGTTCTGGGTCTCTGCATACACTGCGGATCCGTCTTTGGCAGGAAAAGACCCCGCATTTCTAGAGGCAGCACAAACTAATTACACTAGTTTATCTCCCATCACCTTATCAAACAAGTAACCAAAGAGAAAATACCATGCCAGAAAAAGTACAAACACACGACGCTCTCGATTTTATTTGCCAATAATCAGACCTGCAGAGCCACGGCGCACAGATGGACCGGTTTCTGCATCCGTGAATTTCAAATCACCTCTTACAACATCTCTCTGGCTCTGACGAGCTAGTAGCTATTCCACAATCTGTCGGCTCGTGAGATTCAGCACCGGGCCTTTCCTCTAAGCTCCTGCTTCAGCCTCAGCCATGAACCACGCATTGCCTATAAAATCTACTTAAAAGAAAATGAAGTTATTCTAAAACGCCACACGGCAGAAAAGAGCTTATACGTGTATGCGAGGCCGCCACCATCCAGCGACGCCGGCCTTTGCCGTCACCCTCAGAGGATGCCCGGAGCCCGAGGGCCCACAGCGACAGTGTGCGGGAAGGAGCACAAGAAAGGAGCGAGTGTGTTCCCTCAAGTGACCGTAGGGGTGATGTAGACGGCACTTCCTCTCACACGCAGGCTGTCTGTGACAGATGGGGTGTATCCTTCTCTGCTCTCTGCCAGTGGCCAAGGCGCAGCCGAGAAGGACCCGCACAGAGAGGGCACTCTGGCACACAGCCGTGTACATCATTTAAAGATTTCGACCAGTGCATGGGCTCTTGTCCGTGAGGCCCTTTTCGTGGTATCTTATGTGAAAAACCAGACTTCTGAGTTTATAGCCCAACAGCCCACAACAATATAAGGAGAGGTTTTTTCTACCGAGTGTACGCGCTGAATGCATTGTAATATACCACTTCCTGATACCAAGATCATGATATTCCAGAAACAGCAGCGTGCACATCAATGACTCTTCTGGCTTTCTTTATTCAAAAATAAAACAGGCAAAAAAAAAAAAAAAAAGAACTAAAATGTCCAATGTCACCTGAAATAGCAGGTTCACCAAAGCTTTAAAGGTAAACTTGCATTTTAGGGTATTAATTACAATTACTAAAGAGAGAATGAATTGTTTTTCAAACCATGTATCTCAGGAAAATGCTGACCGGTGGGGCAGGTGATCATTTCACCCCCCTTTGTACGAGGGAGCCCACAGGTCTCAGAAAGTCTCCTGAGCAGCAGGGGCCGCTCTAAGGCGGCCCTCTTTTAGGTACAGGACATGGGCCTTTCCGGAAGGATGGACTGTTCCACGGGCACCTTGGCAAGGTCACCCAGCCACCCACAGGAACTTTTGCCTCCAGGAGGAAGTTGTGTGGATGCATATGCATTCATGTCCCTCTTGAGTCACTCACGGTCTACCGTCTGGGACACATGGCACGCGGTGATGGTTCCAGAATACAAAGTGGGGACCTGGGGGCGGGGGAGGGACACACGCGCGCCCCTACACGTCACGCTCCAGGGCGCGGAGGTCCTCCAGGAGCTCCTGGGCCACGGTCTGCAGGTGGGGGTTACGGCTCTTGGCCATGGCCAGGATGCGCTGCAGGGGCAGGGAGCTCCGGAACTCGGAGGCAGACTTGGAGAAGACTTCCGGCTCCAGGACCACAGACTGGACGAGCCGCAGCGCATGAAGGCACACCTCCGCGTCGGGGTCTGGGGAGAGAGGGAGCGCTTCCGGTTAGAGGGACCCTCTCCAGGACACGCGGCGACACCTACCCCTCAAGGGCTCTTGGTCTTTCTGAGGGCCAAATCCGACCACCTGGTAACTGCAGACTCACCGGGAAAGTGTCCCTGCTTGACGTAAAAGCTTAGCTCACAAGAGCAACACAACTAACTCAATCACCACCCGTTCTAGTAACATCCATCTTCAAATATGATTCGCAGTCAGATCATTTTAAGATGCCGAACTAAAAATGTGAGGGCCTTTCGTGTTGTCTGCTAGAATTCTGTCCACTTCTAGGACAGTTTTGAAAGGTGTTACTTCAGGCGCACCTGGGTGGCTCAGTCCATCAAGCGTCGGCCCCTTGATTTCACCTCAGGTCGTGAGCTCGTGGTTTGTCTGGCTCCGCGCTGACAGTGAGGAGCCTGCTTGGGATTCTCTCTCTCCCTCTCCCTCTCCCTCTCTATCCTTCCCTCTCTCAAAAACAAGTAAATAAGACATTGGACGAATGAATGAATGAATGAATGAATGAATGAATAAAAGGTACTGTTTCATTTGCCCTCCCGGTGCATCAAGTCCCTCAGTGGCCACATACTGACGCTGAATCTCTTCAGGGCCGCCGAGTTTCCAAAGTCACACTGTTTCCACTGTCCCCCCGAGGAATTCCCTCAGGAGCTGCCTCTGGAGTTACAGAAGCTGGTGCCCCGCACGCGTGGTGGCGCCACTAAAAAGAGCCCGACGCGGAGCTACGACCTTCACCAGGCTGGACGCAACTCTCCCCCTACTTCTCCCTACTGGGAAGCTTCAATATGCCTCCGAGTCACTTCTTGGTGGTTTGTGGGGGTTTTTTGTATCTATTTTATTTTTGAGAGAGAGAGAGGGAGACACAGAGTCCGGAGCAGGCTCCGGGCTCCGAGCCGTCAGCACAGAGCCCAACGTGGGGCTTGAACCCACAAACCGTGAGACCATGACCCGAGCCGGAGTCAGACGCCCACCCGACTGAGCCCCGCAGGCGCCCCTGCCATCCATTCACTGTTGACTGAATATTGTAATTGGAACCTCTTTCCTAGCGCTATACCTAAACCTTTCAAGAAGTGAATGGATTGAAAGAGTGGACTCAATCAGTCCTCCGTGGGAAGTGCCACACACCAGAGCTGCCCAGAGGCTTTTGCTGTTGACCCAGGGCCCCCAGGGCATGGCGACAGCTGCCGTGCTGTACCCAGGAGGGAAGGCACCACGGCCTGGGTGCCGGCCGTTACAGCGCTCCTACTCTGGGGGAGGGGAGAGCAACTCTTCCTCGTACCAGACCCGCCACAGACCCGGGGAAGAGCGTGGCTGCCACAGGGAAGCGTGCGCAGGGATCACCGGGAAGGCCCCACCACCCAGACACGGATGGACAGAAACCGAACCGAACGGACAGAGAACCTCGTCCTCCAGCGCCAGTCCGGCAAACACCGGCGGCCCAGGCGAGCGGTCTACAGCCGGGGGAGGAGACCCCTACGAACGCAGACGCAAAGGGAAGGCCAAGAGCTAAGGGTGCGAAGAGGACACCGAGGAAGACACACGGGGAGCTCAGCCCTCACCCTCAGCACAAGGAGAAGAGAGGAACCCGAAGCCAGCAGTACACAGGAGGCAAGCACAGCGATGACAAAACCCACACCCTCCTCACCCCCACGGACGTCCCAGCACAACGAGAGGCCACGTCCGCAAGCCGACGCCATGACCGTAGGGCCGCAGAGCCCGGCACCCCAGGCCACGCCACGCCAAACGCAGCCCGGGAACCATTTCTGTGCAGGCCGGGAGCGAAGAGTGATGTGTACATTTTGAAGAGTTACTTTAAAAAGAGAAAGAGAGGGAGAAGAATATGCAACAGAAACCACGTGTGGCCCTAAAGCTTAAGATATTTACTATCCAACCCATTATACAAAACGTTTGCTCTCCTGCCCTGATGCGACGTCCAATGACAAAGACCAAGCAAGGGAAACCAAACACCCACAGTGGCGACAAAGTAGTCAACAGCACCACACTCACAGATGAACCGGATACAGCAACAGCTAGAAAAGGAACTGGAAATAAATAGGATTAATAGACAGGAAAACACTGCTGTATGGGTCCTATGGCACACCTGAAGCAGTGCTGTACTACTTAAAGATTAATTAGGGGCGCCTGGGTGGCTCAGTCGGTTAGGCGTCCGACTTCAGCTCAGGTCACGATCTCGCGGTCCGTGAGTTCGAGCCCCGCGTCGGGCTCTGGGCTGACGGCTCAGAGCCTGGAGCCTGCTTCCGATTCTGTGTCTCCCTCTCTCTCTGCCCCTCCCCCATTCATGCTCTGTCTCTCTCTGTCCCAAAAATAAATAAACATTAAAAAAAAAATTTAAAGATTAATTAAAGATTGTATGGAAACCCTAGGGCAAATCATAAAAAGTTTTTACAGTACAAATGATAAGCCAACGGTGTAGACAAATGGAATATTAAAATACTCCAACAGCAAACAAAAAAAGAAGAAAGAAACAACTAGAGATACGTTTGTATTCCTTTCTGTACACAGTAAATGAAACAGCATAGACACACCAATTGGAAGGCAGAGAACGCACAAAACAGCAAGACCCTGCTATACGCTGTCCACAAGACACCCCAGAAAAATATAAGGACGAAGGTTAAACATAAACAAAAATATTTAAAATACGCCATATAAACACTAATTAAAAGAGGGCTACAGAGCCTATGTTCTTACCAGACACAGTAGACCTCAGAACAAGAAATGTTACCAGGACTGAGGAGTGACACTGCATAATTATAAAGAGGTCAATGCCTCAGGAAGACAGAACAGTCTCAATTACGTACGTACCTAATAACAGAGCTTCAAAAAACACAAAGCAAACTATGATAGAACTCTAAGGGCAAATCAATTCACAATTAGAGTTGAAAACTTTCATGTCCTTATTTCCATTATTGATTTTAAAACAGGAGGAAAGGAAATCAGTAAAAACACAGAACCTCAGAACAACCCAAACTAATTGAGTTTAACAAGGTCAGCATACAAAGATCAACTGTATCCACATATCAGTAACAATAAACTGGAAACTAAATTTTTAAAAAGACTATCATTTACAAGAGCACCAAAACATAAAACATTTAGGTCTATAAATCTTACAAAATATGTGCAATATTTGTATGCTAAAAACCATAAGACATTGATGTAAAAAAAAAAGACAACCTAAGTAAATTTGAGAGATAGAAGACTTAATATAGTTTTGATGTCAGTCTCCCCACTGATCTATGCCATGTAATCCCAAAAACCCAGTAGGCTGGTTTGTAGAAATTAACAAACTGATTTTCAAATTTATTTGAGAAAGAGAAGGAACTAAGACAGCCAAAACAATTTCAAAAAAAGAAAAACACTGAAAGATTCAGACCACTCAATTCAGACCACTCAATGTCAGTTATCAAGACAGTGTGATACTGATAAAGGGATAGTCACAGAGATAAATGGTATAGGGTTAGAGAATCCAGGAACAGACCACAGTTTTGTAAAATCTCAAAAAACATATTAATACATTTTAATAATAATAATAATAAAATAATAGCCTTTTCAGGGTGCCTGGCTGGCTCAGTCAGTAGAGCGTGTGACTCTTGATCTTGGGGTCGTGAGATCAAGCCCCACACTGGGCTAGAGCTTACTTAATAATTAAAAAAAAAAAAAAAAGATTCATCAGAGAACTCATGGCTGCCTTAATGTTGATGTTTCATTAAAGACTAAAAACAACCTATCTTGACAGACCTTCAAGGTCCAGTACACTCTCCTTGCAGCAAACAGAAATTCCTCAGAAACTTATCTCTAGCCTTGCCACTCCCTCCACAAAAAGTATATAACCAGTCACTTCTCACGATCCCAAGTGCAGGGCTTTCAGCTCACAGATCCTGTCTCCCTGCTTTAATAAAACCACCTTTTTGGTGTTATTAATTAATTAATTTAAAAAAATAGCCTTTTCTGGGGCACCTGGGTGGCTCAGTCGGTTAAGAGCCCGACTTTAGCTCAGGTCAGACTCTTGTGGTTTGTGAGTTCGAGCCCTGCGTCGGGATCTGTGCTGACAGCTCGGAGCCTGGAGCCTGCTCTGGATTCTCTCTCCTTCTCTCTCTGCCCCTCCCCCACTCCCACTCTGTCTGTCTCTTTCTCTCTCTCTCAAAAATAAATAGATATTTAAAAAAATAATAGCCTTTTCAACAACTGGTGCTGGAAAAATTGAACATCCATATGTAAAAACAGAGAACTTTAATCCATACCTTGCCTCACATATAAAACTTACATGAAAACTAATAATAGACTTAAATGTAAAACCCAAAACTAGAAGAAAACAAGACATAACCTTTGTGACCTTGAGCTTGGCAAGGATTTCTTAGATATCAAATGAAAAGCACAGTCCATACAGGAAAGAAAATGACAACATGAGATACACAAAAATGGGAAGGCCAACACAAAAGAAGAGAATCAGCCTGGCGACTGCACTGGAAGGAAATACAGACTAAGAGAAAGATAATCAGCTGATGTGCCAAAACCATGCAGCGAGGAGAATAACACAGAACTCGGGTCTGTTCAGGCCACAAATCAGCAAATTCTGAGTTATAACTACTCAATTTATCCTTTAAAAGAATCATGGAAAACCTTATTCCCTGAGACTGAGAACATTCCTGTAGATGGCTCAATTATGAGTTTGGAAATGAGTGAATCAACCATAACGAGAAAAGGCATTCATCTGACCACAATGCAAAATGACACAGATGTGAAGTTATCTGACAAGAGTTTTTCAGCAGCCGATATTCAAGTTATTCAATGAGCAACCACAACATGCCAGAAGCAAATGAAAAAAAAAGGCTCAGCAAAGAAATCAAAGATATAAAGAACAATAAAAGGGAAACATTGGAACTGAAAAATAACAATAACTGAAGTTAAAAACTTGACAGAGAAAGAATGGAAGGGACACAGGAAACAATCTGTGAAGAGGAAGACAGGACAATAGAAATCACCCAATCTGAACAGAGAGGAAAAAAGACGGAGAAAAAAAAGAAACAAAGCCCCTGGGTCCAGAAGGCCTATAAAGAAGATCTAACGTTCATGTCATCGCAGGGCTGGAAAATACCCAAGATACAATGGCTGAGATTTTACCCTATTTGGCCAAAGACACAAACTTACAGATCCAAAAAGGTGAGCAAACTCAAAGCAGGTCAGACACCAAGAAATCTACACCAAGACACGTCCTAGCCAAACTTCTGAACACTAAAAACAAAGAAAATAAATCCTGAAAGCTGCAAGAGAAAAATGACACATCACATATAGGAGAAAAACAATGATACCGATTTCCCATCAGAAACCACAGAGGCCACTGGCGCCTGGGTGGCTCCGTTGGTCAAGCGTCCGACTTCCTTCCACTGAGGTCATGATCTCACGGTCCGTGAGTTCGAGCCCCACGTCGGGCTCTGTGCTGACAGCTCGGAGCCTGGAGCCCGCTTTGGATTCTGTGTCTCCCTCTCTCTCTACCCCTCCCCTGCTCGCTCTCTCTCAAAATAAATAATAAAAAAATATATAAAAAAGAAAGAAACCACAGAGGCCAGAATAAAGTGACACATTTTCCACATGTTGAAAGAAAAGAGTCATCAACCCAGAATCCTATACCCAGTGAAAATGTCCTTCAGAAATGAAGAGGAATTCAAGACATTCTCAGATGAAGGAAAATCAAGAGAATCTGTTGCCAGTAGACCCTACTGTGACAGCCTGGCTGCGCCACACAAAAACGTGCACAGGAACGTTCACTGCAGCATTACTCAACTTAGTAACAGCCGGTCAAGAGTGTGGCTCAGCTGTTCCCTGGTGGCGCTGCCTCGCCATCCGTTTCATTGGGTTAAATGGCCTGAAGGGACCTTGAACTGATGGCAGCCTCTCATGCATGCAGGTGCCCTAGACAGCAGCCCACAGAGCCACAAGCAAATGTAAGTCCCTGATTTGATTTCTCCCACAGCCCTGTGATCAACTGCCCCCCGCCCCACCGCCACCCCCACCCCCTCACACCTTCCCCTTATGGGCCCCTTAGGTAAGAGCCCCACTCTTCTGGTTTCAACTGACCAGTCCAGCCTCAGCCCAGGGATCCCAAAGCCCCCCAGCCGCCGACCCTCATTAAGGCCCCAGGTCCTGCCTCTCTCTGTCTGCACTCTGCCTCGACTTCCCTGTGGGGCGCCCTCAAGGTGTCCTCCAGGACCTCTTTTTCAGTTTCTCTTGTGGGCTACTGTTAGACCACAGCTCACCATCCAGCAGCCTGTGCTCCACTTAGTAAGTGTTACTTTGACAACTCATAACACAGCCCCAAAGTGAAAACAGCCCAAATGTCCATCAAGTGGTCAATGGATAAACAAAACGTGGTATATCTACACAGTGGAACGTTATCTGGCAAGGAGAAGGAATAAAGTATTGATACATGGTACAACACGGGTGATCCCTGAAAACATGCTAAATGAAAGAAGCCAGACACAAAAGGGTACAAGTTATAAAGTTCCAATTTTATGAATGGCTTAGATGAAGGTAAATCCATAGATACAGGAAGCAGATTAGCAGCCCCCAGGGGCTGGGTGGGGAGAAGGAGGGGGTGGCTGCTAATGGGCATGGTGGTTTCCACGAGTGGTGACGAAAATATTCTAAAATTACATAGGTGGCAGTCATGTTTGCACAACTCTGTGAATATATTAACAACTACTGAGTTATACACTATACACAGTTGAATTTCATGGCTGATGAGTTACATCTGTTTTTAGAAAAAGGAGATTAGTGGGAAAACTGGCAAAATTCTAATTAGAGCTGAAGATGAGGTTCTCACAGCGCACCAATGTGAACGTCCTCCACGTGCATGTGGTCTATGGTCACGTAAGGTGTTAACATTAGGGGAAGCAGGGTGAGTATCACTGAATTGTTTTGCTCCCACGGGTGATACGCCATTTCTCTCGTTGGCTTTCCACATTTTTTTCTTTCTTTGTTCCATCTCAGATGTACAATCTCTGCAACTTTTCTGAAAATCTAAAAGAGTGAACTGAAGAGAAAATAGCTCAAGGAAGTTCTCGGAATGGGAAAGAATGACAAAAGAAATTTTGTCATAAAAATAAGGGTACATACAAGAAACTCTGCCTCTCCTGTTGAGCTCTCCCAATTGCGTTTGCTGGTTGAGGCAGGAATTATTTCAGTGTCCGATGTGGTTCTCAATGTAAACAGAGGGAATCCTTCAGACAATTTTAGAACAAATGGGAAAGATAAAGGATGGAGGGACGTAAAACTTGCGCTTCACCTGAACTGGAAAGAAGCTGCACAAGGAGACAGGGACTGGTTGTTATGTATAACGTAAAGCTACACAAATAAACACAGGGTTCTTGGACGGTGTTGTCAAAATGAAAGTAAAGTTTACACAGAGCAAACTGCACCAATTTTACACACGCAGCTCAAAAAGTTTGGACAAACGTACACACCCGTATAAACCCCAATCCTAAGGGGACGCGGAACACTTCCCTCCCCACAAAGCTCCCGCACACCCCCTGCCTCGCGGCCCATCCCCGCCCTCGCGCAAGTGATGCTCTGGTTCCCGTCAACAGAGATCCGTTTGCCTGTTCTTGAAAATCGTGTACATGAGACCACACTTTTTTTAAAGCACTATTTCATCATTAAAGCTCAGGCAGCTCAAAACAAATGAAATAACATTCTGCTTGGTTCCTTCCTCCATTTTTATCAAGTCAGTCCCCTCTTGAGATTCTGGGGCTATTTTCTTCTCACAACGTCCTACTAATAAGCACTTGGATGGACAGGAAATCACTGCACCATACCGTGTTTTCCCCCAAACAACAGACGTCTTTCTTTGTAATTGTTTTTACATCAGGGAGTGGGGAGGATGTGGGGGAGAGAAGAAAGCCAGGAGAGTCACCGGCAATTATAAACCAGCAACGCAACTTCCCTGGGTGACATCCTCCGCAGCTCGGAGCTCTCACGTCACTGGTATCTGTCACAAATGTCTCTGATAAGCATGCAGCTCATGCAGTCACATCTGTCCCCAGCAGCAGCATCTGGAAGGAGCCACACGGTAGCCAGGCTTAAGTAACAGCATCACATCCGTGCTGCCCGCCGAAGCAACCGACTCTGTGAGGGGCGCCATGGCGGGGAGCACCACCCACGCTGGGCCTGACGCCGGGCCGCTGGGCCGGAGCACTGACTGCTGGCCAAAGACTCAGTGGCAGGCCACACTCTTGCCTGTTACCACCTACAGGGATTTGGGGGAAAATCCGAACTGGCACGTTAGGATGTAACCATATTTCCACAACACGATAAGGAATTTCTACACTGCGTTTCTTTGAACACAAGTAGAAGTGAAATGTCTTACCCTAAAGCTGGTAGGTGCTGACCCGGGTTCCTTAGAGGGAAGCCCCTGACAGGCACACCCTCCCTCCACGGGAAGGAAGGTCTGCGAACTCTCCTTGCCCCCCTTCCTACTCACCGTCCCTCCCCATTCTCCACACACACTCATCATCACCATCAATTCGCTCTATGGGTCCCGAGCTGGGTCCCCCAGGACACTAGTTCCCCAGACGGCGACGGGTGTTTCCATCTACCCCACACCCACCCCACTGAGCAGGGGAAGGAAGGAGGGGGCAAAACAGTACTCTGGGAATTAAGCCATAGCAAATTAAGGACTAGAGGACAAGGACGCGTCCCTGACACATCCCTAACTCCACACGCCCCCAACAGCCCATCACACGCACTGACTCCCAGGCACTCGAACAGACACAGACGAAACTCACCAGCCCCAGCCCCATGATTTCCTGACAGCTGAAGCGGCTCCCTGAAGTACAGCTCACACACACGCTCCCATGCACTCCCACACACGCATGCACACACGCTCTAACACACGCTCATGCGCGCACACACACGCACTTACACACACCCGTGCACACGTACTCTCAACACACACTCCAACACACATGTTCATGCTCACACACACTCAATACGCTCACACATACGTTCAGAGGGTCTTTCTGTTCTCAGTCATACTTGAAATTAAAACAAACACATTTGTCTTTCTTTAATTACCTGGTAATTATGCTTATTTTTTTAAAAAATTCATATACTGAATGTATAAACAAAAATCGGAGGTGAGCCGGCAGCTACCTCCGTGACAGGGCAGTAGCAGCATATGGAGAGACACATGTGATTCAGAGTCACTCACCACCATTGTCTTAGCAAAACTGTCTTTCTCCCTCTTTTTTTTTTTAAGTTTATTTATTTATTTTGAGAGAGAGAGTGAGCATGAAGGGGAGAGAAGCAAAGAGAGAGAGAGAGAGAGAGAGAGAGAGAGAGAGAGAGAGAGAGAATATCCCAAGCAGGCTCCACGATGTCAGCACAGAGCTGAAGGTGGGGCCCGACGAGGGTCTTGAACTCATGAACTGTGAGATCATGATCTGAGCCTTGGAGTCACCTAGGTGGCCCTTAGCAAAACTATTTAAACAAAGGCTTGCTGGGCCGTTGTCTTCTCATCTATGAACCGAGGGCTTAAATCATCCACAGCATTAGCATAAAGACCAAAGGAGGAGGCGTATGAAAGCAGCTATCACAACGCCTGGCATGTAGCTGGTGTCCCGTACGTAGCAAGTCCCACGGTACACGGAACAAACTCACCCCACTCCCACACTTGCAACAAGGGCCTTCGGTGCCCTTCCAACAGAGCAGGACGCCCCGGCCCCAGGGCTCTTGCACCACCGATCCCTCTGGCTGCAGGGCGCTTTCCCAGAGATCCTAAGGGCCTTTGTGTGGAAGTCAACTGTTCAGGAGCCTTCCACAACCACCTTAAAATTAAGGTAAAAGACAAACACGGCCCTCCTATCCCCTTTGCCAGCCCTCCTTTTCAATAGCATTGTAAACATTACAAAACACACAGTATGCTTCGTTTATTTACTTTCTCTGTGGTCTCTCTTCACTCACCGGTTCCACAAGGGCAAGGATTTGGCCCTGACTCACTGTGGCATCCTGGTAACTAGAACGGTGCCTGGCACACTGCAGGCGTGGGCGCGGGATAAAGGTTTTCTGGGTGGATTCAGGAATTACATAATTAGAAGAATGCACCACTACCAGAAGTAAGTCCAATGTGAAACACTCAGGACCTCTATGCAGAAAGCACCACTCACTATTAAGGGAGGGAAAGACCCATTATGTAGTAACAAGGTAAGTGACCTACTGAAGCATCAACACTGTGAAGACGTCCGTGTAATTTCAACCAAACCAAAAGCTTCTGCAGCTTCCTCTGTGAAACCGGACAGGCAGATCTAAAACTGTGGGGCAGCAAGGCCATTTCTGAAGAAGATAAGGGAGGAGGCAATGTCTGTGCTGGCTATCAAGACTGACCAATCTTGACAAGAAACCACACGAGACTGCAGAACGACAGAGAGACAGGGAACGGAGGGGAGGGCCCGGGACACATGCGGAATGCTGGCAAAGGAACAAAGGCTGCTCTGAAGAGCCATGGGTTGGGGTCAGGGGACATCCATACAGGAAAACGGTGAAACTGGATCCCCAGGACATAGCATACGCCCAAATCGGGGAGACGGTGCGACGAAATGTGAAGGGCAAAAAGAGAAGGCTTCCAGGAGATGACCCAGCACAGTACGTTCATGACCCTGAGACAGGCAAATCCTCCCTTAACAAGAAGCAAAAAGCATCCAGACTCCATTCAAACTGAGACCTTCCGGTTCATCAAAACACACCATTAAGGGAAATAACGTAAGACACAGAGCAGTAAAAAATATCTGCAACTTTTACAAAAGCAACAAAGATCCTGTTTCTGGAATGTAAAAGTTAGTAAGACAACAGACAACCCAACAGTAAAACAGGCAAGAGACTGGAATAGGACCTGACAAAGACAATATCCAAAAGGCCAAGTCGAAGTGGCCAAAGTGAAGCAGGCCGACAGCAGCAGGTGCTCGTGAGAATGGAAAGTACCCGAATGCTCCCATGCCGTTGATAAAACTTGCACTTGGTTGGGGCGCCTGGGTGGCGCAGTCGGTTAAGCGTCCGACTTCAGCCAGGTCACAATCTCGCGGTCCGGGAGTTCGAGCCCCGCGTCGGGCTCTGGGCTGATGGCTCAGAGCCTGGAGCCTGTTTCTGATTCTGTGTCTCCCTCTCTCTCTGCCCCTCGCCCGTTCATGCTCTGTCTCTCTCTGTCCCCAAAATAAATAAACGTTGAAAAAAAAATTAAAAAACAAAAAACAAAAAACCTTGCACTTGGGACAGTGGCCCATGACAAACTACTGGAGTTGAAGACATGCACTCCCACGATCCAAACTTCCATTTCTAAGAGACACCTGACAGGAAGGTATTTACCAGAAGACATGCACAAGAAGTCTTGGAACAAAAACCAGAAAGGATCCAAACAGTAACTGGAAAAATTCACGTAATGGAATACTATTCAGCAGTGGTTCTCAACTGAGAACCCCCCAGGGAACATTCCAAACATCTGTGCTTATCACAACGGGAGGCCGGTGGGGGTGGGGCGGGGTGGGGAGGGTGCTCCCGTCACCTAATGGGTAGAGGCCAGGATGTCGCTCAACATCCCAGTGCGCGTCACAGCCCCCACAACACAGGGCTGTCCTGCCCTAGTGGCCACAGTGCTGCGAACCCCGCGGCACGGCAGCGAGCACGTCCACAGAGACGCTCAGCAGCATGAGAACCTCACGAACAAGCTGTGGATACAAAAGCCCACGTGGAGGCACGACTGCATTCATACAATGTTCCAGAACAGGCAAAGGGGACGCAAGAAGCGATCAGGAGGGGCACGGCATTTCTGGGGTGCGGACAACTTCCCGTTTCTCAGCCTGGGCTCTGGCAACAGTGCCCCGCCTGTGCAACACTTCTCTCTGTCACTTTTATCTTATGCACTTCTCTCTAAACACACTGCACTCGCTGAACTGATTTTGAAATCAAAGGAAATTAAGAAAGAAAGGAAAGAGGAAAAGAAAGGAAAAGAGGAGGGAAGGAAATGAAAAGAAAGGAAAGGAAAGAGGAAGAAAAGGGAGAAGGCAGAGAGGAGGACAGAGAAAAAGAAATAACAATCTGCCCAAATCATACCAGCCACCTCCAGGCCGATGTAACTGCCGCGGTCCCCCTGACCCGACAGCCCGGCACCCAGCTCAGTCCTCGGGGCCTCCCACCGCATCCATCTCTCTCCACCCTGGGTCCCCTGCTTGGCCAGGGGCCCCACTGCCTGGCTCAGCTTCCAACTCAGCCACTTGAGGCCTGGGTGGCACCAGCAACGAGCTCACAGGGCTGGTGAGGCGAATTCATGGGTTGAACACATGGGACATCCTCAGGAAGAGCCCCGGCCCTGAGCAGGCGCTCAGAAAGGGGGGCTAAGAGCATCGCCTCATCAGCTATGGTTGTCCTGTCTCAATGCAGTTATGTCTTGTCTTCTGGGATGGTCAATTTTACGTGTCAACTCCACTGGCCCCAGAGATGCTCCCGCTGGTGAAACACTATTTCTGGGTGCATCTGTGAGGGCTTCTCTGGGAAGGGCAGCCCTGGGATCTCCAGAGTGAGCACAGAAGCCTCTCACAGTGTGGGTGCACATCATCCACACCCCGAGGGCCTGAGGGGAACAAAGACAAGAAGGAAGGGCAACTTCATACTGCTTGTGCCGGGGTGGGGGGGAGGGTCGGCTTCTCCTGCCCTCAGGCACCGGCACTCCTGGCCCTCAGACTTTCGGACAATTCAGTCCAAAACGCTGGCTTTCCTGGTCCTCTGGCTTGCGGAGCGCAGATGATGGGGGCTTCTTGGCCTCTAAACGTAGGTGAGCCAATTCCTATAATACATCTCCTCATAGATAGAAAGATAAGAAAGGAGGGAAGGAAGGAAGAAGAGAGGGAGGGAGGAAGAAAGAGAAAGAAAGAAAGAAAGAAAGAAAGAAAGAAAGAAAGAAAGAAAGAAAGAGAAAAGAAAAGAAAAGAAAAGAAAAAAAGAAAGAAAGAAAGAAAGAAAGAAAGAAAGAAAGAAAGAAAGAAAGAAAGGAAGGAAGGAAGGAAGGAAGAATGAATGAATCCTATTGGTTCTGTTTCTCTAGGGAACCCTGATATACCTTCCCTGCAAATTTCCTGTTCTCAAATACAGGGTATGAGGCGGTAGCCCCCGTAGACCCAGATCCAGGGCTGTGCACGCTCCCGGACACTCCTGCCTGGACAGACTGACTGGTACTGCACGTGAGGACCAGCTGAGTGGGGTGCAAAGCTTGCTACATCACAGTTTATGCCCCACTGTATACAAAGCGCATCTAGCCTTCCAGGCAGGCAGGAGAGCAGCTCCATATCCTGCAGCAGGGGCCTCTGTCCATTAGACTCAAGTCTCACCTTGGAAAGATTCTGAAAATAAAGAACACCCAACATGCCTTCAAAATAAGCTACACATCACGCAGCAGCTTATCAGCCAAGAAAGGAAGTATTTGCTTGGCTTTCCTTTGTTACTTGTGGTTCTTTTTTCTTTAGGTTGAAGAAATTGGTGCCTTGGGCATTAACCCACAATGTACAAATATCTCTAAAGCCACCAGTGTCCTCAATGAAAATCTAAGAAGTAGGAATTCAAATGATACTCTGTACATCATTCTTTCTAAGTGACAAGTGAGTATTTCAGAGAATGTCTGGTTTCTGTCATGTTCTCTATGAATCTTTTCAGCTGTTCACTGCATCGTTTCCTCAGGGGACGACTGTTCTTGCCCCTACAATGACATCTGACTATTTCAGGTTATTAATGGCACCCTCTAGCCCCTGCGTATAAATTTAAGTGTTTCTTGCGCCACAAAAGATTCTCTACAATTACTTCTTTGTGGGAGAGGAAAAATTCATTAGATCAAAAGAATCCCATTAAAATAAAACCAAAATCCACCTTCACAAATCAACCGAACCTGACTGTCTAGTTCTCTAACCCAGAGGCAGTTACTGAGCCGTAAGCACGAAGCCAGGTCGGACTCACGGTGTTTGATATGGCCACGGGAGCCTCGTGATAAAACAGCAGTTTGGGTGTAGTTAGCATTTCGATATAAACACTGGGAGCGAATACTTGCCTGGGTGACGTCTAATCCTGGCCGAGCGTCTTGTCACCCTTCTACGAACGGTCCCTCGGCCAGCCGCAGCACTCTTTTGCCACTGGGCACCACTAGGAGGGGAGTTCCAGAGCATCCAACACCTTACCCTATCTTCTCTCGAAAAGCTGATGAAAGATGAATCCAACACGAAAAGGCAACGTGCCTGGGAAACATAGTAATAACCCTGACACGCACGCATGGGAAAAGGGAGGGCAAGCAGGCTTCGGCACGTCTGGAGTCAGCTCTGAAGACAGAGACTGAGAAAACCCATCAAGGGGACTACAAAAGGTTGACCACAGAATCCTCTTAAACTACAAGAACAAGTAAAGTATAATTTTACTTTTCGGGGCGCCTGGGTGGCGCAGTCGGTTAAGCGTCCGACTTCAGCCAGGTCACGATCTCGCGGTCCGTGAGTTCGAGCCCCGCGTCAGGCTCTGGGCTGATGGCTCAGAGCCTGGAGCCTGTTTCTGATTCTGTGTCTCCCTCTCTCTCTGCCCCTCCCCCGTTCATGCTCTGTCTCTCTCTGTCCCAAAAATAAATAAACGTTGAAAAAAAAAATTTAAAGTATAATTTTACTTTTAACTTCTCTTGACAAGAACCAAAATCTACCACGCAGAACAAAACCAAACAGAAGCAATCGGGTCTCTCCATGAACGGTTGGCAAAGGCAGAAGAGGGTCTGTGCCCCTGCTCTTCAGCCTGGAGGGTCCGGCCAGACGGCCAATGTGGGAACTGGAAACAGCCTGGGGGTCTCCCGGCCACTTCCGGTGATGAGAGGAACCCTTCCATCAGAGTTCTGGACTTGCCACCAAAGCAGTCAGCAGTGAGGACTGCATCGTCGTTCCAACGACACCACCACTATCCAGAACGTTTTGGGGGCCAGTCTGAGCCACACCCAAACATCGGTGTCACCACCTTCGATTCAGACCCCGGGTCCCCAGGCATAATGCTGAGTGTGCACCCGGTCGTGCCACACTGAACCAACAGCTTATTATGAGCGTTGCCCATGCGCTGCTGACAAAGTGGGGGGGCCTAGTGGCTGGGCTTTAGCCCCCAACACACCTAGCACCCACACGGCTGGACCCCTGGCCTCCCCAGCCTACCAGCTCACCCACCGCAGCTTGGTATCTCGGGAGCGCACGGCACAGCCCTTGCTTCATCCAGCAACACCGTCTTCGCTGGGCTCAAGGACACCACATCCTCCTGGTTTTCCCCCCACCCCGTCTCGCTTCTTTGTGCACCCTCCTCCCCTTCCTCCCGCACTGAAGACGGCCAGGCCCAGAGACAGCCGTGAAGGCCTTGGGCGGTGCTCTGAGCAGGGGCAGAACACGGTCATTCTGGCTCTCCTGACATCCTCCCGCCCTCCCCAGCCACACTGGCCTTTTCCAAGCCAGAGCTCTCATGGCCCTGGGCTGGGGGCCG
Source organism: Prionailurus bengalensis (assembly GCF_016509475.1). Taxonomy (NCBI): domain Eukaryota; kingdom Metazoa; phylum Chordata; class Mammalia; order Carnivora; family Felidae; genus Prionailurus; species Prionailurus bengalensis. The sequence goes on along the minus strand of NC_057350.1, from coordinate 2,791,316 downwards.
CCTGCTGCCTGGCCTCAGCCTGTGATGCTCTGCCCTCACACCTCTGCACAGCCTGCCCTTCACTTCACTCGGGCCTCACTCAAATACCTGAAGAGCAGGTGTCACCCTCTGGCCCCTCATGCCGCCCCGCCGTTATTTGTATCCTATGACGTCCGCCGTTCCACGCACCGGCAAGTCTGTCCACCTGCACAGAAGTTCCATGGGGGAAGCACTCGGTCTTGTTCACTTCTGAACCCCCAGTTCCCGGGACGGGGCTCAGAGCTCGGTGAGCACCTGCAATAAATGAGCCGGTGCCGCAGGCCACCGGGTGCCCTGCCCGTGACACCAGCCAACTCGGGGGCGGGTGAAGCCTCCCAGCTCAGCAGCACGGAATGCAGAGGGGGTGCCGAGCGCCAACAACATACTTCGTGGGAGACAAAAGAAATACAACCGCTAGTCTCGACTCTCTTTCCCAGAGATTTTTTTCCTAATCGAAATAGTTCCGGGCCACTAACAAGCAAGAGACCGGAAAGTGCAGATATGACTGCACTTACAATACCTGCTGCGGACACTACGGAAGGAGTGATCACCCTTGGGGACGGGGCGTCTGGACAGGCTCTCTAGACAATGGCTCCAAGTGGATTCTGAAGGTCTGGGAACACAACGTGTCTGACTATCGGGTGGCTAGGAGATGGATTAGTATAACTCCAGGGAGCAGGCTGCTTTATTTACTCTAAGTTTGTCTTTCCAAAGTCCGAAGAGAGATTATAGCTCCGACCCTTATGAACGAACGAAAACGCCCTAACGGCTGTGAGCGCCTTGGCGTCTTCCAGGGACTCATCTGTGTCTGAACCGCACTCCAGCAACAAACTCCTCACTTCTCCTTCCAAAATCACTCAACTTTTTCAAACCAACACTTTAGACAACAGATCACACACAGAAGAAAGTGGAAAAGGTGTCACTGAGCCCAACTAGGAATTTGCTCCTTTTCTAAAACACTCTTTGCACGGCAGATGGAGGAGCTCTGACACACGGGCAGAGCCTGAACCACAACCAGATTGGTCCCGCCTCGACACGTGTCAAAATACATTAAAACAAGCAGCTGTCAGTAGCTGTGACAGAAATAGCGCTGGCAAACACAGTTCTCAGAACAGCGTCATCATCCATTAAATGAAGGCGACGCGTAATTTCTACATGTCAGATTCGGTGCAGGGGGACCTGGTGCGGTCAGCCGGGCCCAGGAGGAATCACACAGGCTCAGGCACAGGGTCTGCGGTCAGGAGGCCAGGACGTGAACGGCAACTGTGGTACTTCTGAACAACAGGCCGCGGCAGGGGAGGCATTCACATCCTCTGAGCCTCGGTTTCCTCGTCAATAAACAAGACCACCCACCACCTGGAAGAGTCCTCAGGGAGCTCCTGGAAGGATGTGCCAGGGAGGGTACTCGAACCAGAACCCTTCCTGGCTATCGCGCCCCCTTCAGCCGTGGGATTATCACTCGCCCGTGGCCTGACAGAACTCGGGCATCTTAGCCGAAAGAGACTTCCAAGAATCACCTTTTGGTTTAGTCTTCTGGGAAGTTGAGCTTACGGGCAATACACTTGAGATGTGAGAGTTTCTGGCAGAAGACGTGTTTCTATTCACTGGGCCAGCACGACGTGGGGACAAGCGGTGGCAGGAATGTGCAGCTTTAAGTGACTCTGGAGGAGACCATGGCTGTGACCCCAGAGGAGAACGTAAAGCTACCAAATTTCCTCACTGTGATCTTCACTGGACTTCTGCCCTCACACGGAGACGAAAAAAAGACTGAAAGAAACACAAAAAAGCCAAAAGCAGCAGTGACCCATGGGAAGGCATTGAGCACGTCCCCGGACTCCCAGAAGGAGAGGAGGCCAAGTCATAAATATTGTGAAGAAACCACGGCCGAAAATATCCAAAGGTGAGGAAGCTATAAAGCACAGCCCTGGGCAGACAGAAGCACACGCGGCCCCTGAGAATCACGCGGCCACGAGCCAGTGATGCAGACACACTCAAGAGTGACGGGGGTGTGTCACAGACAGGCCAGGTCCAAGGCCACGGAGCAGCAGCACGGACAGAAGGCCAGAGAACGCCCACCGGCCGCACCCCCGCACGCGGCCAGGACGATGACGGCGAGGGAACACCACGCGAGCCGGGGCCCGAGCCCGAGCTGCAGAGCTCTACGCCCGCGGACCTGCGCCTCAAAACGGTTCGAAGTCCTGCCGGCAGAGGGAGAGTGATCCCAGATACAAACTCGGGTCTGACACGCAGGAACAGAGAGAGGCAGAAACAGCAAATATATGGATATTTTTCCTCATACCTTTTCTCTTTTTTTTTAAATTTTTTTTAACATGTATTTATTTTTGAAGGAGAGAGAGACAGAGTGTGAGTGGGGAGAGGGGCAGAGAGCGAGGGAGACACAGAATCCGAAGCAGGCTCCAGGCTCCGAGCTGTCGGCACAGAGCCCGACGTGGGGCTCGAACTCATGAACCTCGAGATCGTGACCTGAGCCGAAGTCGGATGCTCAGTCGACTGAGCCACCCAGGCACCCCTCTTTTTTTTTTAATGTTTATTTTTGAGAGAGCGGGTGCATGAGTGGGGGAGGGGCAGAGAGAGGGGGGACAGAGGATCCGAAGCCGGCTCTGTGCCGACAGCAGGGAGCCCGATGTGGGGCTCGGACTTATGAACTGTGAGATCACGACCTAAGCTAAAGGCGGCACTCAGACAACTGGGCCACCCGGGTGCCCCTTCCTCATACCTTTTCAACTTCTTTAAAAGGCAGCTGTTTAGGGGCACCCGGCTGGCTCCAATGGTGGAGCATGCGACTCTTGGCCTCAGGGTTGTGAGTTCAAGCCCCACACTGGGTGTAGAGATTACTTTACAAAAAGTAAATCTTAAAATAAATTAAGTAAATAAATAAATAAAATAAAAGGTAGCTGTTAAAAGTAAAAATAATAAAAATGTTTCTGGGGTTTTCCACACATGTATGGCAACAATTAGAAAAGGATGGAAGGGGGAAGGAACAGCAGTGCTGTAGGCTTCTTACCCTCCACCTGAGCAGTAGAGTAGGTTTTGAATGTGGACTATGATAAGTTAAGCTAATAAGCTAATGAGCCAATAATGGAGACAAAATGAAATCACAAAATAATACTAACTTAATCCAGAAGAAAGCGGACACTGAAGGTAAAGAAAATATAGAACCAGTAGAAAAAAAACAACAGGATGACAGATTTAAATACTCAGTAATATTTAATCTTCAAAATACAAGACCCAACAATACATGGTTTACAAGAGTAATAATTTAATAAATAATAAATTAATTAATGAAGTAAAACCTTGTTTAGAACCAGAGGCCAGCAGGAGCAGCTCTCCGCCCCACCGCCCCTGGTCCACTACAGACCCAGCAAGGAGAGACTCCTGGGGCAGGAGGAAGGAAGGTTTCTTCCTGACCCTGGCAACAGCCCAGCCAATGAGAGGTCATCACAGCCCAGCCAATGAGAGACAACCTTTCTTTCCCCTATAAAATAGCTTCCTCTGCTCTATTCTTCAGACGTGTCCATAGTGTTGCCCTAGGTAGTTGGTACTGGGCTGTAGTTCTTCGTTACTCCAGAATAAACCCATTTTTGCTGCTAAGATAACTGGCAGTTTTGGGGCGCCTGGGTGGCTCGGTCGGTTAAGCGTCTGACCTCGGCTCAGGTCATGATCTCACGGTCCGTGAGTTCGAGCCCCGCGTCGGGCTCTGTGCTGACTGCTCAGAGCCTGGAGCCTGTGTCAGATTCTGTGTCTCCCTCTCTCTCTGCCCCTCCCCTGTTCACGCTCTCTCTCTGTCTCAAAAATAAATAAAAATAAAAACGTTAAAAAAAAAAAAAGATAACTGGCAGTTTTATTTTTAAAGTCAACACGTGGAAGTCACATTAAATATAAAGGGAGTGTAGGTTAAAAGGATGGAAATATGTTTTTTTTATTAAAAAAATCTTAATGGTTATTTATTATTTTGAGAAAGAGAGAAGGAGAGAGAGACAGAAGTTGGTCGCTTAATCAACTAAAGCACCCAAGCGCCCCTCAGGTGACCTCTTGATCCCTGGATAATTTGCAACAAAGAGAATGCTTATGAAGCTTTACGTTCTGAATATATGTGAACGTATTAGGAAATACGACATTATCATCTATGACTAACATAGTGTGCCACTGCATGTTGAATGCAAGCGTTTCTGCCTTTTGGGGAGCTGTGACGCCACCTGTTTATCTGCTTTGTGACACCACCTTACTTTTTCATTTGTTGTGCGTGGCACATGTTCTACTTTAGATTGGCTTATTTAATTTACAAATATTTGGAGATTTTCCAGATATATTTCTATTGAACTCTAACTTAATGCTACTGTGGTCAGAGAACATACCATGTATAATTCCAACCCTGCTAAGTTTATTGAGACATATTTAAAAATTTTTTATGCTTTTTATTATTTATTTTTGACAGAGACAGACAGAGCACGAGCAGGGGAGGGGCAGAGAGAGAGGGAGACACAGAATCCGAAGCAGGCTCCAGGCTCCAGGCTGTCAGCACAGAGCCCGACGTGGGGCTCGAACCCACAAACCGTACGTAGGATCAGGACCTGAGCCGAAGTCAGGCACTTAACCAACGGAGCCACCCAGGTGCCGCGAGATGTAGTTTATAGCCCCAATCGGAGTCTGTCTTGTAAACGTTCCACACGCGTTGAAAAAAAACGTATGCCCCTCTGTTATTAGGTGGCATGTTTGTAAATGGTGTACTTTGAAGGTGGTTGATAATGTTGCTGAGGTCTTTATCCTTCCTGGTTTTCTGTCACCTCTTCTGTCAGTTATAAGGAGAGGGATGCTGAAATCTGTGACCACCTCCGTGGATTCAGTTTTCCATTCACGTCTGTCAGTTTTCACTTCATGTGTTTTGCAACTCTGCTGGTAGGTGCATACACGTTTAGGACTGTTACGTCTGCTTAAGGAATTGACTCCTTGAAGGTTACACAGTGTCCTTCCTCATCCCTGGTCATGATCCCTCCTCTGGATTCCACTTTGTAGAGGTCAGTATAGCCACTGCAGTTTCCTTCTGATTAGTATTAGTATATCTATTTATATGTATGCATATATAAAGCACACATATAAAAACACATAATATATATTTATATATCCGTTAAAAACATATTTCTACCAGGGGTGCCTGGGTGGCTCAGTCCGTTAAGCATCCAACTTCGGCTCAGGTCACGATCCCACAGTTTGTGGGTTCGAGCCCCGCGTCGGGCTCTGTGCTGACAGCCTGGAGCCTGGAGCCTGCTTCGGATTCTGTGTCTCGCTTGCTGTCTGCCCCTCCCCCGCTCACACTCTGTCTCTCTCTTTCAAAATAATAAATATTAAAAAAAAAAAAAAGAGGTCCCTGATATAAATGCAGACCCTAGAAGACACAGGAAGTCTAAGACCCTGCATCACTCCTCTGCCTTAAATGCACTCACAGACACTCCTCTCCTTGGTGGCTGCTGGCTTCCTCTCCCCCAGGCTTGCTCACTCCTCTCCTATCTTCTGCTACACAACACACTCCGTCCATCCCGAGCCCTTCAGCCTCTCGTTCCCTCTGTCTTACTGCTTCTCTCTCAGACTGGAATGATGCCCTGGAGGAGCCACCCCTCACCGGAGCAACTCTGAGGCCCCGCCTTCCCCACCCACTCAGTACACCTGAGCCGGGCCTGGTCACTCGTAGGCTCGCTAACGTTTAGGGAATCAATGAATGACACCACAAGAGAGCGAACACAGGAGTGAGCATGTTCCCCAGAAAATCACCCGCCACACCCCTGCATGGGTGCACAAAGCAGGCTTTGATCCTGGTTCCCCCACTTGCTGGCTCTATGGTTCCAGAAAAACCATCTTCTGAAAGCCACTGCTCCACAGGACAGATGGGCAGCCACAGCCCACTCCACGTGTGCCAGGCTCCTGGACGCTCAAGCACGTCATAAACTGGCTGTGTCCTGTGCAGTCCAGGGGACACAAAGCCCCCCAAAAGCTTGTCCACAGTGCTGACTTCCCAGGGGACAAAAAGGAAAACCCACATCCTTTGAATGTAACAAATTAGGAACCTAACTGGAAACGTATGGCTAAAAGGTTGCGGACCTTGCTGCAGTCTCCAAAAGCCAGACCAGCCTCCTTCATTCACCTGATAGATGCCGATGGGACACGATGGGCCTCAAACCGCAGATCTGTCTGTGTACCGGGCAGGGACAGGGCAGACGGTGTGGCCTCCCTGGTGAGGCAGACGGGGTGAATGGAGGGCTGGCCGGGCTCGAGCAGGAGCAGGGCGACAGGTCACAGACAGGCAGTGCTGGGGAGGGCACTGAAGGTGGCGCAGGACACGGACCCACCCCTGGAACTAAGTGCCGTGCTCAGGGACGAGGGAGACGCCCCAGGCGTCTCAGTTGCTCTGCCTCCACACCCCTGCACGTCCTTTCCTCAGCTCTGATCCCCACGCTTTGGGGAAAACTCTGTGATGGGTAGTTTGCTAGGGAGTCAGAACTCAGGAAGAAGATGCTCTGGATGGAGACAAGAGGGTCCCAGTCAGCCCTCAGTACTCCATCAGCCCCCTTGCCTAAAACCCTCAGTTTCCACGACTAAGCATGCCCTGAGGCAGCCTTTGGTTATCCCGACCATTCCCTGAAAGAGGGAGAGCCCTAAAAGAGGGAGGAGGCCCAGACCATGGGCTGGGCAGGTGTCTTGGCAGACTACCACCATCAAGCCTTCCCCTGGAAAACACTGCAGTCCCCTTGCCGTGCCCTTTCAATCCATGAGTCTATTCAGCGCTGAGATCCAGCAACACCCAATCCAGCATCTTACCTCTCAGCTGCCACACACTGGCTGACTCCTCTGAAGACACCCGACAGAGCTACAGGTTGAGTGTTTACCTTGAGAGCGATGGTTCCCAAGCCTCCTCCACCCGACACGCACACACCCATCCCTCCAGGACACCAGAGTTACAGGGCGCTGCCTTATGGAGGCAGCCAGCAATCCGCAGGACAGATCTCGGTCCCGCCCTCGTCCCGCGCTCGGGACTGCTGCAACCGGGCCAGATCAGAGCCACCGCGCCTCCCGTCCTGCCTGGGGGTGGCTGAGGAGGGCCGGCAGACGCACACCCGCTCTGCTCCCAGGCCCGAAGCACCCGTGGTGCCCATGCCGGCGGCCGATGCAGGAGCGCGTGAGGCCTTCGCTCCCCTTCCTCGCCTCTAACAGGGCTCCCACTGTGCCTTCACAACGGTCTGCCCACGTGTGCTTCTGATTCAGAATCGGAACTCAAACCGTCCGCGCCTCTAGGGTTTGGTCTTTTTCAAATGTTACAGCGTATTTACAACGCAATGCTGGTAACGGGCGGTGGGCCACGGACGAGGAACGCACACGCCTCGTTGGCACGCACGGGCACCTCACCTTCCTCGGGCTCCCCGCCCTCCCTCCGCAACTTGCTTCAAAGCCGTGCAGTTTCGTGGAGAAGTCCTCAGCCTGCCGGGAGAACCACACCCTTCACCTGGGCTCTAGACTCCTTTAGGAACTTGAGAAGATGTCTCTCTCCAGCTGCCACCCGGCTGCTGCCGGCCACCCTCTGAGGACCCGGTTCTTCCCACAAGGAGACGGTGGTAAAAACCACTTACGTGTGACCAGCAAGTTACCACTTACGAGCACTTCCACCCACATTACGCAGTTTTATCACGGGGAAAATCTCCTTAGGCCAAAAGAAAATGAAACACTGCCGTCAAGTAACCCTGCCAAATCGATACGAGAGCACCTCGGCTGACTCTGCGGGGACAAGGAACGGACCGTCGGGATCCTGCTGTGGGAGGAGAAAATTCCTAAAGGCATCTTTCCTCCAATCCACAGTTAAGAGAACAAAGTTAGGTCAGAATGAAAGCCAGTGGCAGGTCCTGAGGGTACCGACATCATAACTCAAAAGGCATTCCCACGTCCCCTTGTCCAATTTCACGTAAGGATATCAGCGTCAGGGGTGGGCTACGTCCTCCTGGGCCCAGAGCTCAGTGACTTGAACTTCTACGTGGAAAAGAGGCTGAGCGTTTGCAAAGTCGTTTTCTGCCTTCATGACTGTCTGTGGCATTAAACCTGCCTTCCCCCACGCACTTAAACCTGCTCTGCTAAAGCCGGGCTCCTGCCCGCGTGGCCTTGGAGCCTCCACACATCCACGAGCCTCAGTACCTTTGCGGGTAAAACACAGCTGCGGGGAAGGCTGCGCGAGATGTGGTGAGTGAGGGCGCCAGCCCCGGGGCTTCCAGGCAGGAAGTGCACAAGCCCAAGTGTGGTATTCGTATCCGCTATCCCTGTGGTTCACGCAGAGATGACACGGGCTGGCAGCGACGAAAATGTGAGCCGAACACACGTATTTCACAACATTATATAGAAGTCGACCCTCTACCACCTTCCCTCACGGATGAGAGCCTTGCCTTAGTGATGCTCAGCTTTTTATTTTTTTAACTTACATCCAAATTAGGTAGCATATAGTGCAACAACGATTTCAGTAGATACCCTAATGCCCCTCCCCCATTTAGCCCATCCCCCCTCCCACAACCCCTCCATCAACCCTCAGTTTGTTCTCCATATTTATGAGTCTCTTCTGTTTTGTCTCCCTCCCTGTTTTTCTATTATTTTTGCTTCCCTTCCCTTATGTTCATCAGTTTTGTCTCTTAAAGTCCTCATATGAGTGAAGTCATATATTTGCCTTTCTCTAATTTCACTTAGCATAATACCCTCTAGTTCCATCCATGTTGTTGCAAATGGCAAGATTTCATTCTTTTTGATGGCTGAGTAATACTCCATCGTATATATATACCACATCTCCTTTATCCATTCATCCCTCGATGGACATTTGGGCTCTTTCCATACTCTGGCTATTGTCGATAGTGCTGCTATAAACATGGGGGTGCACGTGTCCCTTCGAAACAGCACGCCTGTATCCCTTGGATAAATGCCTAGTAGTGCAACTGCTGGGTCGTAGGGTAGTTCTATTTTTAGTTTTTTGAGAAATCTCCACACTCTTTTCCAGAGTGGCTGCACCAGTTTGCATTGCCACCAACAATGCAAAGAGATCCTCTTTCTCCGCATCCTCGCCAACATCTGTTGTTTGAGTTGTTAATGTTGTCCATTCTAACAGATGTGAGGTGGTATCTCAGTGTGGTTTTGATTTGCATTTCCCTAGAGATGAGTGATGTTGAGCATTTTTTCATGTGTCGGTTGGCCATCTGGATGTCTTCTTTGGAGAAGTGTCTATTCATGTCTTTTGCCCATTTCTTCACTGGATTGTTTTTTGGGTGTTGAGTTTGAGAATTTCTTTATAGATTTTGGATACTAACCTTTTACCTGATATGTTGTTTGCAAATACCTTCTCCTATTCTGTCGGTTGCCTTTTAGTTTTGCTGATTGTTTCCTTCACTGTGCAGAAGCTTTTTATCTTGACGAGGTCCCAATAGTTCATTTTTGCTTTTGTTTCCCTTGCCTCTGGACACGTGTTGAGTAAGAAGTTGCTGTGGCCAAGATCAAAGAGGTTTTTGCCTGCTTTCTCCTTGAGGATTTTAATGGCTTCCTGTCTTACATTGAGGTCTTTCATCCATTTTGAGTTTATTTTTGTGTCTGGTGTAAGAAAGTGTCCAGGTTCATTCTTTCTGCATGTTGCTGTCCAGTTTTCCCAGCACCACTTGCTGAAGAGACTGTCTTCATTCCATTGGATATTCTTTCCTGCTTTGTCAAAGATTAGTTGGCCGTACGTTTGTGGGTCCATTTCTGGGTTCTCTATTCTGTTCCATTGATCTCAGTGTCTGTTTTTGTGCCAGGTGATGCAAACTTTTCAAAGAAAGACATAATTCTGATCTATATTCCTAAGAGCTAAGCACCCTGTGCACGGTCTTGAAAATCAAATGTGTAAGTTACCTTTTTGGCTGACAAGTAAAATCGTGTAAAGTCAAGGGAAACAGCTAACTCAGTTTAAAAAGAAACTTCACTGCACATTATTTGATGCCAAAATAGTGCTTTTAATGATCCTGCTGCCATCCTCGTCCCCGTTCCTCACTGTTGATAACACAACAGCCAGCATTGTTAAGAAACTGCTCGGCTAAACCAGGGAAACTTGTCACTCGTGGGTCTGAAATGCACCAGTGCTGGCGACTCCGTGTGGCCCCGTGCTGGCCGCGCTCGGGCTGCAGACTGACTGAGCTCTCATACGTGCTCTGAAGCACACGTCAACATCACTGTTTTATAGATGAAGACTGGAGGCACAGACCGGTCACCAAACTTGCCAGAGACAAAACAAACAAGCAGGATTCACACTCCCACCTCTCCTTGCCCCTTCTCAAGCACAGTAGTGGCTCCGTGGACTTCTCTGGTCTTGTACTACATATTTTGTCAAGAAGAGAAAAGCCCAGGGGCGCCTGGGTGGCTCAGTCGGTTGAGCGTCCGACTTTGGCTCAGGTCATAATCTCGCGGTCCGTGAGGTCAAGCCCCACGTGGGGCTCTGCGCCGACAGCTCGGAGCCTGGAGACTGCTTCGGATTCTGTGTCTCCCTCTCTCTATGCCCCTCCCCCGCTCATGCTCTGTCTCTCTCACTCTCAAAAATGAATAAATGTTTAAAAAAAAGAAGAGAAAAGCCGGTATGATGGCGCTGGTGGATGTGTTTTAAAGGAAATGCAGATGTCCCCTCCAACTATCCCACCTGTATACGCTTTCACTCTGCATATGGGGAAACCTGAAACTGGTTTAGAAAATGTTACTGGATTTACCACAGAGCAGTGAGTCAAAATGGTTCAGCTCCAAGTATCAAACTGCAACTCAGAATGGCCTGACGGTGACATATCATCTCATGTCAAGTGCAGAAGTAGGGTTGGACTCGGTGGCTCGGTTATATCATCGAAGGCCGGGACCCTTTCTTCCCTCTGTCCTCTCCCCCACAGCATCTCCTATGAGGTAGCTCACGTTGCTCACGCTGAGGTATAACGTGCTTCCCTGTCCATATCCAGTGAGGGAGAAACCCCTGCACCACCCCTGCGGTCTGGATGGGCCCACCTAGCTCATGCGTCCATCTGTGGACCAGTGACTGCGGACAGAGGATGCCATGCACCGAATGGCATAAGCCTTGAGGCTGAAGCCACTCGGTGGCACGGAGGCAGGACTCCCACGGCTGCCCCAGAGCCCTAACCCTCCCACCTGCCTTACACATCGAAGTGAATGGGCAGATGTGAGAAGCTGGACGCCTGGGCCCCGCTCCCAGTAACTAAATTGTGGCCTTTAGGGATGGAGACCCAAGCACAAATATCAGGGCACATGTATGTGTTTTCTTTCTTTCTCTCTCTCTCCCTCTTTTTTTTTTCTTCCACAAAAACCCTTACTGGAGTTTAGGATCTACCTCTACGTCACATCGTCCATAAAAGGGAAAGTGAAGCCTTGAATAGTTAGATCCAAGGAAGAAAACAAAGGTGCTGGATAAGCCATTCACAGGGTCCTGCACGCACAGCCACAGCCAAATACATCATGAAAGAAAGACAGTGTGGTTCCTAATCCCAGCTACACCAGGGTGCAGTGCCCCTGCCCAGTGCCCAGTGCCCAGTTTTATGCCATACAAAAGAGGAGTGGTGATCTCAGAGTGCTATGATCTGCCCCATCGTGAGGGAGACGACTTTGTAGCCCGCAGTGATGCAAGCAGAGCTCTCACGGGTACTTTCCCAGATTACAGTGCTGTGCTGTTCCTAGGCTGAAGTCACAATGGCCTTTGGTGCCTTGGCAACGTCTCTGCTCTACACAGGTTTCTGTGGCCTGCTGGGACACTCGGCTGGGAGTGTGATGCAGGCAAGACTAGAGGGTGCTCCGGCCATATGCCTGCTGGTCCAGCCAGGACCTCTACTGGGACCCTGGGGCCTTGGGACCCAGAAGTTTTTCTCTACAATTATAGCATTTGCGGTGTTATATTTGTGTCCAAGAAATATAACCCAACAAATACTTGGTAAACACTAACTCCCCAGTTGGAAACCTTCTAAAGGGTTTCTTTTGACTTCTGAATAAAGATGGCTTCCAGAAGGTTACATAACTAATGTCACTGATAGTGTGTGTTCACAGCTGGAAGGCGTGCAAATCCAGCGGGAAATGTCATCAGCTGAGGATGAATAATCTGATAAAGAACAATAATCCTAAGCACCAGATCCTTCATCAGTGAGTCAATGAAGAATAGGCAGTGAGGTCTCTTCTTAAAGGATACAGAACCCATGTGGAGAAAGTGATCATAAAAATCATTCTAGTGTTAGTGGCCAATAGTATAACAAACTACCAAAAACGAAGCAAATTTCACGCTGTAGAAACCTACTTTTTTATGTTTTGGGTTTTTTTTTCTTTTTTGAGAGAGAGCACAAACAGAGGAGAGGCAGAGACAGAGACAGAGAATCCCAAGCAGGCTCCATGTTGTCAGCACAGAGCCCAACACAACAGGGTTCAAACTCACGAAACTATGAGATCATGACCTGAGCAGAAATCAAGAGTCAGACACTTAACCAATTGAGCCACCCAAGCGCCCCCCACATTTTAGTAGCCTACTTATATACCAGAAAAGAGGTCACCATTTAAAGACAAACTGCAAGGGAAAGTAACTCCTCATCCAAGAAAATGTTAAGTCACGGTGTGTTTTAAAGTAAGACATACTAATTTTTGTTTAGTTTTTAATTACTTCTTTCCTATTCGAAGTTGAAAATCTGCAAAATTAGAATCCGACTGCCGTAAGCACAAATGCCCGAAACTCTCTTCTTGCTACGCTGACCAGGGCAGCACTCACCTCCTCACAATCGCCTCCTGTCCCCACCCCGCCATGTGCCTCCTGCTCTTGACTCTGTGCCCCACAGACACTCGGCTCACAGGTCACCAGTGAGTCTCCGTGTCCAAGCCTTTTCTCCATTCCCATTTTCTTCAAGTTACATCTGACACCATTAGACTCTCTTCTTCTCAGAGAACTATTTTCTCCCTTTTAAAAAATTTAGACAGCATTTCCATTTACTCCTCCATTGAATTCTCATGGCCTCCCTTTGAGGAAGACAGGAACAGTATTATAAATGGCAGCCTGAGTACCGTAGAATTACCCCATACCCCATGCCTCTGGCCTATCACATAAACCCCGAAGTTTCTCATTGCCAATGACCTTCTGGAGAGTTCCATTTGGATGTATATTTTTTACTGTTACTTCAAACTGAGCATGTCCCACACCAAATTCATCTTCCCACATACACTAGCTGCCCTTCCTAAATTGCGACTGTGAGTTCATTATACCTATGTCAGACTATGGTAAATTTTAGATGGCTTTCAACTTGTTGGGTTTGACATATGTAAGCCAAATGTTTCCCAACATCCTTCAAGACATGAAGCGGTTGGGGCATCTGGGTGGTTTAGTCAGTTAGGTGTCCAACGCTTGATCTCAGCTCAGGTCATGATTTCATGTTTCATGTCGAGCCCTACATCAGGCTCTGCGCTGACAGCATAGAGTCTGCTTGGGATTCTCTCTCTCCCCCTCTCTCTGCCCCTTCTCCCATCTCTCTCTTTGGACCTCGCTCACACTCTCTTTCTCTCTCTGAAAATAAATAAAACTTAAAAAAAAATCCTTGTAGGGGTGCCCGGGTGACTCAGTCAGTTAGGTATCCAAGTTCAGCTTAGGTCGTGATCCCACAGTTCATGGGTTCAAGCCCCACGTCGGGCTCTGTGCTGACAGCTCAGAGCCTAGAGCCTGTTTCGGATCCTGTGTCTCCCTCTCTCTCTGCCCCTTCCCCACTCGTGCTCGCTCGTGCTCTCTCTCTCAAAAATAAATAAACATTAAAACATTTTTAATTAAAAATAATAAATAAATCTTTGTAAATAAAGGCCATAAATATTTTGCTTTTCAACCACACAGTTATCACCAATGTTCATGTGCTGGAGATGCAGCCTACTGGGACTATGACATAAGACAGTACTCTTGAAAAGCCACATATCTGGGCTGACAGGGACACTGAGGTCATAACTCAACTTCCCCTAGCATCCAAACCTTTCAGTCTCCCTCTGTGAAAATAACCCAGAGACATACAATCAAACCCCCAATCTTCTCCGTGATATAACCAAATATCAAACAATGGCTTTTCATCTCAAGATGATGGACAGCTTCACACAAACTGGTCTTTCATTCACTTGAGACATATTTTTGGTTCCATCTGTGAACCAAACGAAGATCCCTGTGCTCTTGAAGCTTCCATTCCAGTGTGGAAGACAGACAACAACCCCCATGGAACAAGGAGGGAAACTGTGCTTGGTGTTAAAGGTGACCGGTGCCATGGAAGAAGATGAAGTGGAATCAAGGTCTGGGGTGCACGGGAGAGGTGCACTGCCCTGATGGAGAGGAAACTGAGGCTTACACTAACTGAAGAAAAGCAAGATGAGTGAGTCATAGAAGATTCCAGAGTAACTTGAAATTTGAGAAAGAGCTAGAGACCAGGACTTGGGAAGGACGGGACCAAGCTGACACCAGCTACGGGGCTCCTTCCAGCATTTCTTATCTCAGCATCCCTACCCTGGCTTCAGTGATGGTCAGCACGGATCGACTTTCCCCAGGCAGCCAGGACCGCCACAGGCGGCTCTAGACTCATGCCTGGTAGTTCCATGGCCCAGAGTGGGAAGAATACTCTTCCTCGCCGGCTCCAACCAGCAAAGTCTGAGAAGACGACTCCGATCCCGCTCCGCTCACACACCCATCACTGAGATCATCACTCGGCACTGCTGGGTCCCTCCCTGACCAGGGTAGAAGGCCCGCTCCAGAGGAAGAAGGCAGGAGCACAGAGGGCAACCAGGGTGACAGCCCCAAAGAGACCAGGTCAAGGGCTCACTTGCCCAGCCCAGAGGCTAATCCCGCCAGCGAAGCCCAACTTGGAGTTCAGTCTCGGTCCGGGCTGTGTGATCGATTTGAGGGATCTGCCCGAAGAGTGTGCGGAACAGGAGGCGTCTTCGGGTGACGCTGGGCCAGCCGTGAGCCGCCGCTAACCGTTTGCAGGCCACGGCGAAGAGCCCCAGAGGCTGAGGAGAAGGTTACGTGGATTCAGAAGACCCTGAGATCCAGTCAGGGCTCAGGCTGGTGGCGAACTGGAGCGAAGCCACAACGGAGGCAAGAGGCCGCACAGAAAGCAGGATGAGCACTGCCGGCAGGGCAGCCACGGCCCGAGGGAGAGCAGACGCCAGCTCCCAGGGTGCCGAGCCGCGCAGGGCCGCTTCCGCGGCACGAGGGCCGAGGCCACAGCTGAGGGACACTGGGAGAGGCAGGCCTGTGAGAACAGGAATTCCAGGGAAACCTAAGATCTGGTTCCTACAAAAACGCAACGGTCTAGTTGGAGATAACTGGCATTTGTGACACAAAAGAACGAGAAAATGTGAAACCGTCTCTAAGTAAGATGGGAAACCAGAGCAGAGAGAGCGCCACGCGGACCGGGGCAGCAGCAGAGGCCTGCTAAGAGGTACAACCTGAGCTGAGCCTCCAAGACGAGCGGGAAGAGGAAACACGGACAGATGGGGGGATATTCAAAGTTGTGGGGATTTCTTATGTTTCTATGTATATATTTACACATTCTGGGGAAGCTACTTTCCCTGGGCAACGATACACTACAACTATCGTCCCGCATTGTTCTACTACACTTGTACGACGGACACTTGAAACAGGTTTTTTAATTGTGGTAGAACTTACATAAAATTTACCGTGTTGACCATTCTCAAGTGTGCGGTCCAGCGGTGCTAAGTCCATTCACAGCCTTTGCGGCCGTCACCTCCGTCTCCGGGGCTCTTTTCATCTTGTAGAACGGACACTGCCTCCATTAACCCTTCTTCCCCTGCCTCTGGCAACCGCGGTTCTACTTCCGGTTTGTGAGTGTGACTGCTTTACACGCCTCCTGTGAGTGGAATCGTGCAGAATTTGTCTTTGGGGATTGGCTTGCTTCACCGAGCATCACGTCCTCAAGATTCAACCATGTTGTAGGCGTCAGAAGGTCCTTCTTCTCTCGCGCCGAAAAACATCCCACTGCGTGTATACTCCACATTTCCTGTAACCGTTCATCCACCAGCGGACATTCTGGTTGCCTCCATATCTTGCTGCAGTGAACACGGCTATCCAAATACCTCTTCAAGATCCTGTTTTTCATTCTTTTGGGTAAATAACCCAGAAGTGGGATAAGATCTTTCACTTCCGCTAGGAGTCTTTCAAGCAACAGTTTCAACAGAGTTGCTCCAAAACACCAGCCCTCCCCAGGTATCACACTCGGCACGTGGCAAGGACTGGCGTGATGTTCTGCTGTCATGTTCTCCCAGCTTGAAGAACTTTCTTTCTGGTAAAGAAGGTGTGCCAGCAATAAAATCCCTTGGGCCTGGTTTATCCGGGAATGCATTTTGCCTTCACTTCTGAAGAATAGTTTAGCTGGACACAAAATTGTTAGTAGACAGTCTCTCAGAACTTTGAAAACCTCATCCCTCTGCTTCATGACCACTGTTTCTGACAAGCAGAGAGCTGTTAATCTTGCTGTGGTTCTCTTATACATGTTTTTCCCTTGCTGATTTCAAGATGTTTTCTTTGTCTCAAGTTTCAACAGTCTGACTGGGATTTGTCTAGATGTAGATCTGTGTTTATCCTACTTGGAGCGCACTATGCTTCTTGGATGTCGTAGACTTGTTTTCATCAAAGTTAGGAAGTTTTCTGACATTATTTCTTCAAATAATTTTTTTCTGTTCCTCTCTCTCTTGAATTTCCTTGAGGACCGTGCACAGATTGGTGTGTCTGATAATGTCCCACAGGCCTCTGAGCTTGATCATTTTCTTCACTCGTTTTTGTTTCTATTCTGCAGACCAGATACTCTCTATTTATCTAGCTCTCAGTCTGCTGGTTCTTCCCACTACTGGCTCAAATGTGCTGTGGAACCTGCCTAGTAAAGCCCATTAATTTCTACTTTTTTCTAGATTTCCTCCTTGGACTTTATTTGGGTTGTTTCAATTTTTTTTTTAATCCTTATGCTACATGTTTAGTTCATTAATCTTCTGCTTTCCTCCTTAAACTAATAAAATTTCTAGTAAATGCTTATTTGGGTGCATTTCACCATTTTTGGTATGTAACATTTCTATTATTCAGTTCAAAATATCTGATTGATATTACGATTCCTTCTTCTACTCACGGGTTACTTAATTTTACTCATGTTTTTGTCACTAATTTCCAGCTTCATTGTACTGTGGCCAGAGAAGATATTCTGCATGATTCTGATCATCTGAAATTTGTTGAGACATGCTTTCTTTATAACCCAGAACGCTACAGTTTTTTGTTTTGAGACTATATTAGGAAGTGCATAGAGAAATTCACAATTGTTGTAGCCTTCTGATGAATTGATAAGAATATGCCTCGTATTGTCTTCCTTTTACTCTGAACCATTAACGTACTACGGAGTTTTAGATGGAACTATATAAACAACATGTATTTTGTTGATTATGATAGTTTCAATCCAGTCTAACATTACTACCTTTTACGAGTCATTTAGTCCATTTGCGCATATACTTGGATTGAATGCTGCCAGCATATCTTTTCTTTTTTTGTTTTTTCTCTCGCCATCTTCTGAATTCCTTTTCACCTTCCATTTTATCCAGTATTCATATTATTTATAGGTGTATGTTCTGTTTCTATTATCTACACGTTACCCTAGAAATTTAAGCTGCGTGTTAATTATCAAAGTCTGAAATGAGCCATCACTACTGCTCTCCTCCTGGACAGCACTGGACTCATAATGCTGTAACTCAGCCTATCGCCCACCCAGGACACGTGCCACTGTTCTGCTCTTGGTGTTTCTAATTCTATCGCTTTGGTTTTGTTGGCTTTGTTCCATACAGTCCACGCCTACTTCGATTTATCCCCACATCTGCCACTCTCTCTGGCCCTCATTCTCTCCTGCATACTTTCCGTCTGAGAGGACCCTCCTCCTGAAGCACACCCTGGGAAGGTCTGTGGAGATGAAGCCTCAGTTCTTGTTTGTCTGAAACGTCTCCATCTCACCCCTGCCCTGAAAGAGACTGGCGGGAGGGGGAGACCTGCAAATCCAGGCTGACAGCTATTCTCTCGGCATCAGATGGGACGCTGTCGCTGTCCGGGGTCAACCAGCAGTCTAAGTGCCACTCCTCTGAAGGCACACCGTTTGCTGTCTGCCTGCCTCTCAGACCGTCTCCGATACTCTGTGGTTTTCATTATGGCGGCTCTGAGGGGAGGTTGCATTTATCTTGCTTCCAAGTAGGTAGACTTCTCAAATGAAGTAACGAGTCTGGAGGACTCCTTCAAACGTCGTTTCTGTTCCACTCGCTCCCCTCCCTTCCCGGGCCCTGGTTGGTCACATGTGAAATTCGCATCTCTCTTCCACGTCCCTCATCTGCTCCTATTTTCCATCTCTGGGCTTCATTCTCAATCACTTCTTCAGATCTGTCTATGTCAATTTAATTATCTCTTCAACTATGTATAATCTGTGTTAAACTGTCCCATAAATTTATAATAGCAAGCATTATACTGTTTATCTCCACAAATATTATTTGGTCCTTTTTCAGATCTGCCTGGTCATTTCTACAATGTCTTACTCTTTACTCATATATTAATCCCCTCTTTTATTTCTTAAAACACATTAAATTTACTTTATAGTGACCCAATAATTCATATATCTGAAATCTTCTGCAAGTCTATGTAATGTGTTATTTACTAATGATGTTTCCCATGCCTCTTGTGATTTTCAGTATGTGAGCTCAGGTTCTTAAAACCTTATCTGTAAGAATTCTTTAAGGACTTGGTTGACGTCAAAAAAATTCTCCAGAAAAGATCTTCATTGTTCTCTAAATGAGGACCACCCAGGAGGTGAGAATTAAGGCTTCAGAGCTACTTGAAAACCAACCTATGGTGGTAAATTCTCAGAAGAGATTATCCTCCAGTTTGCTCAGTGCCAAAGATCAAACAGGCAATTATCAGTTCACAACTTCTTGGGAG
The DNA here is from genome assembly GCF_016509475.1 of Prionailurus bengalensis. Lineage (NCBI taxonomy): Eukaryota > Metazoa > Chordata > Mammalia > Carnivora > Felidae > Prionailurus > Prionailurus bengalensis. The sequence continues at coordinate 2,772,277 of NC_057350.1, read as the reverse complement.
CTTCCTGGGTGCAATCTGAGATCAGCCCCTACAGACTGAGGGCAGGAAAAGACCAAAGAGAAAGGCTGCCACTCCAGCCTGGTAGCTGGCAGGTTTAATAAGCAAAGGGAGCTTACACACGAGGCTTGTCTCAGCCATCCACAAGATTTGCAGATCCCTGCACTCACCCACCAGAATAGAAGGTTAAAAGTAGAACTATCCTATGATCTTGCAACTGCACTACTAGCTACTTACCCAAAGAATACAAGAACACTAATTCAAACGGATACGTGCACATGACGTTTATAGCAACATTATCTACAACAGCTAAACATGGAAACAACCCAAGCGTCCATCGACCGAGTAAGATAAAGAAAATGTGGTATATGTACATGTATGTATATACATGTATATGTACACACACCCACACCCACACCCACACACGAATATTACTCAGGCATAAAAAAGAATGAAATCTTGCAATCTGCAATGCCATGGATGGAGCCAGAGAGTATAATGCTAAATGCAGTAAGTCAGTCAGAGAAAGACAAACACCATATGAATTCACGCATATGTGGAATTTGAGAAACAAAACAAAGGAAAAAAAAAACAGAGGGAGACAAACGAAGAAACAGACTCTTAACTACAGAGAACAAACTGATGGTCACCAGAGGGGAGGTGAGTGGAGGAAAGTGAAACAGGTGATGGGGATCAAGGAGGGCCCTTGTCACGATGAACGCGGTGTTGTACGGAAATGCTGAATCGCTATCCTGAAACTAATGTGACACTGAATGTTAAATAAGTGGAATTTAAATAAGAACTTTATAAAATAAAAGAAATAAACACATAAAAACACTTCTATCTTCCCCCCCAAAAAGTTCACACAGAGGCCTTAAGTGGGTTCAGCCACGTACACTGTCCAGTCTCAACGCCACATCACCATCTCCAGGCTACGTTCTTGGGACGGCTTCTGGGAGCAAGAAAGACAACAGAAGGCACATTCCGAGAATGAGATGGGGGGTGAGGAGCCTCCAGTTCCCAAGGTCCAATCAGGTCTCAAGCAGCAGTCGTGTCCTCTCGACGACCTCCCCTGAGAGCAATTTTCCTGCAGTCCCCAAGGGTTGGAGGAGTATCCTCAGTTTACCCCTCCAATGCTGGTAAATGCCTTTGGGAGTCCCTACCGGGCTACTCATCTGGGATGGGACCTGGGCTTTGTTTCTTGTCCCCACACCCTGGGAGGCCATGGAAACTAAAGGTCATTTTGACAAATGCCCTCAAGGCAGGAGTTAGCTCAGGTCTGTAACTTCTTTGGTGTCCCACTTTTGCTTGGTTTTTTGTGCTTTAGATACAATTACTTTTTTCCTAGCTCAGAGGAGCATTTAAAAAACTTTTTTTTTTTTAAGTCTCACTCAACATTTTGACTCTTTTCAATAAGGAGAGTTGGTCTGGGATCTATCCCATCATACCACTGGCTCCCCACTCATGCCCTGCAAGGAAGGACAGAAGGGAGATCTGTAGGAGGCTGCTGGGAATTCTTTAAATGAAAGATGATGGAGGCTCAAAGCCAGGTGGGGTTGGTAGACGGCGGTCAGATTCTGGACATATTTTGAAAGCGGAGCCATCAAGATCTCCTTACAGGTTGGATGTGGGTGTGAAAGGAAAAGGAGACAAGATTCACTATAAGGTTTTTAAAGGCCTGAGAAATCAAAATAGAGCTGTCATTAACAGAGACTGGGAAGGCCATGGCAAGAGGTCAGTGTCGGGAAAGATTAGGAATTTAGCCTGAACACGAGGAGTTTCGGTATCCATTAGACGTCCGCGGGGAGACGTCTGGATGCCTGCTAGACAAGGTCCGCATGGAGAGGTCTGAATGTTTACTCAGATATACACGTGGGGACACCAAGGAGGCAGGTGGACATATGAGTACGGAGTTCAGGGCAGAGGTCTGGGCTAAACATACAAACTTGGTGGGATTATCAGTGTCTCGCACTGCTTACACACACTAAATAAATGTAAGACAGCGGCAAGTGCCTTCCTATTCAACATCGTACACACGGCCAGGAAACACAGCGCAGAAGAGTTACAAGCGTGACCAAGATACTAGTCTGCGCTCACGGTGACATAACCTGTGGTCATCATCCCGATACATTCTGTCCTCACCAGCCGTTTACTAGCTCTCCATGCCAGCTCTGCAGCTTAAGAGGAATGTTGAGAATGTAGAGACGGCATGGGGAAAAGCCAGTCACAGAGGCGAACAGAGGGAAGGAAAATGCAATCCGACAGATGTTAAAGGAAACGAGGTTGTTTGGTGAGGGGTGATTCACAGCAACCGGTTCTATACTCTGGGTTGGGAAGTCCAGACACGTGCTAGCGACCTGCTACCTTTAGGTCAAAGGAAATAAAAGGAAGTGAGCTTTCGCTGCAGCACAAAAGACTTACCTGCGGCACAACGTATTTCACACCGACTCTGTTAGGTGTTGGCCCTGGCGCTGCTGCATTTTAATACATTAAGACTCTTGAGGTAGGAATCTCCATTTTGCAGAACAGAAGAGCGGGATTCTAAAAGGTGAGGTGAATTCCCAAGTGCAAAAGCTGCAATTCTAATCAAATGCATCCCAAGTCGACATTCTTCAAAATACATCAAATCTCCCAACAGGAGAGCTGATAAAAGCAGGACCCTATTATTAAGAGAAGTAATGAAATCTATTTTCCTAGATCTTCTAAAAACTACAACAGACTCTTATTTGTCTGGTATATTTTCACAGAGCAGATCTACCTAAAAGCAAAGGGATAGAACACACCGGTTTTCAAGTTCTGTCCTAGCTCTAAGCAGTTACAAGAGCCTAGAGCTCTGACAGTCACACTAAATCCACTGAGCACCAAGAAGCGTGGATTACTTTTCAGGGAACTATTTTTGTTCCTATTTTCCTATTCTATAATAAAATACAGAATAGAAAATATATTCACCTTCCTATCATATGCACCAGATTCTATAACAAATTTCAAGGTTTTTAAAAAATGTTTTTAATGTTTGTTTATTTTTGAGAGAGACAGAGCACCACCAGCAGGGGCGGGGCGGGGGGGGCGGGGCGGACACAGAATCCGAAGCGGGCTCCAGGCTCCGAGCTGTCAGCACAGAGTCCAATGTGGGACCTGAACCCACAAACCGTGAGATCACGACCTGAGCCGAAGTTGGACACTCAACCGACTGAGCCACCCAGGCACCCCAACAAATTTCCATTTTTAAGCTGAAGTAATTCCACAAATAATTCGAGGGTCAAACGTCCTGGGTTTACTAGACCTTGCCTTTGTTTGACTGTGATAACAGCTCTGAAGATACCAGGCAAAATGACCTTGTAAAAGATTTATTAGGGTTTGGGTTGTGTCCACTGTGTCAAAAGAACAGTTGTCTTCACGGACAAGAAAGACTGATGCCACAGTGGGGAAAAGTGGCATTAAGGCAACTTCACCACGGTCCCCTACTGGACACAATCCAAAGTTTAAGCAGAACAGTCCATTCGGGTCAAAGAGCACCGTGTCCAGTGAGCGCCAGGGCCACTCAGACTGCTCATGCCTAGAGAGCTGTATAAATTGAAGTCAGACCCAACAATTCTCTCTCAGCTGCAGACAATTTCTGGAGTACCGTAGCTAAACAGGACCCTGTAGAACGTTTAAGGCCCTCCTTTGATAAGAAAGTCAACAGCGGACAGAAGGTGCTAGCTTAAAAAGAGAGGAGCATATGGTTGCAGGACCCCCCGTGTCCAAGGCCAAGCCCAGCCAGCTTACAGGCAGGTAAAGGCAGGGAGGCACCCAGAACTAGGCTGCCATGTCTGAGGTGCTTCTGCAAAGCAGCAGTCCAACATGGAGGCCAAGAGATGGGGTCTGGAGCCCACCTGTCAGGCTTTCCACTCAGCGGCTATACAACCTTGAGCAAGTCACTTCGCCTTTATGTGCCTTTAGTTGCCTCATCTATAAAAGAGAAGTTACAGTATTTGCCTTATAATGGCACTTAGAGAATGAACTCTGTGAATATATGTAAAGCATTTACAACAGTGACTGCCACTCAAAAAGTATCTAGTTATTGTCTCCCTGTCACCACCTCCTCCCCCTCCAACTGGCATCGTGGGCATGATGTGCCCATGACAACTGGCCTGGATGGGCACCTGATAGGTCAGGTCCGGGACACATGCTGGAGTCCACAGCCCTTAGTTCACACTCTCAAGAGAGTAAAAGCTGTCTGGTCGAGCATCCAACCCTGGGGGCTGGGAGTTATCACTCTGTACAAAACACAGCCCTTGAGACTATGGAAGTCTGGTGTTTTATCCTACTTGCCAGCTAACGGCTCAGCAGGTTGTAGTTTCACGGGTGCTGGAAGGAGAGACTCGAAACTCCTGAGACCAAGATAAAGGACTGCACTACTCACCAGCAACCGCCACATCCACACTTGGGCCAGTTCAGCGAGACCAATTCTACAGCGCCATGAACAGGCCCTGGGTTGCCTTACACAGGAGGAACCCCAGATCTTTCATAATGGGCAGTAAGCCTACCTGACCTTTGCCCTAGAGGGAAGCATTACCCCTACTGCATGCTTGTAAACAAGCCCACCCTTTGCTCTGGAGATAGACAGCATCTCTACCTACTAAGGGTGCTCACTATGCAAGCATCCTTGCAAAAACAGCTAGGAACAAAGGAGGTCAGTTCCTCTATTCTTAAGATATAAAGAAACATGAGAGTTCCCTGTTTCCAACAAAACTAAATAAATGGACATATATACTATGTTCATGGACTGGAAGGCTCAATATTGCTAAAATGCCAATTCTCCCCAAATGAAATGTCAATTCAGCACAACCCCGATAAAAGTCTCAATAGGATTTGTTTTTGGTAGAAACTGACATGCTGATTTCTCAAATTATCTGGAAACACAAAGAACTTAGAAATAACGAAAAAAAAACTTTGAAAAATCAGAACAGTGTTGGAGGACTTACATTACCTGATGTAAGATTTATTATAGAGTATGATACTGGCATAAAGACAAAAATGGATCCACGGAACAGAATAGTAAGTCCAAAACCACGCTCTCACATACACTGTCATGTGATTTTCAACAAAGGTTCAGAGGCAATCTGGTGGAGAAAGTGGCCTTCACAACAAATGGCATTATACCAACCAAGCAGCCGTACAGAAAACAAGAACTGGGATTCTCACTTCCTGCCACACGCAAGTATTATTCCAAAATGGATCACAGACCTAAATCTATAAAACTCAAAACTTTAGAACTATTAAAAGAAAACAAATTTAGGGGCACCTGGGTGGCTCAGTCAGTCGAGCATCCAACTTCAGCTCAGATCATGATCTCGCAGTTCATGAGTTCAAGCCCCCCACCTTGGGTTTGCTGCTGTCAACGCAGAGCCTGCTTCAGATCCTCTGTCCCCCTCTCTTTACCCTTCCCCTGCTTATGCTCTCTCAAAAATAAATAAAACATTAATACACCAAAAGCACAATTCATAAAAGAAAAAGAACAAGTTAAACCTCATCAAAATTAAGAACTTCCAGGGGCGCCTGGGTGGCACAGCCGGTTAAGCGTCCGACTTCAGCCAGGTCACGATCTCGCGGTCCGGGAGTTCGAGCCCCGCGTCAGGCTCTGGGTTGATGGCTCAGAGCCTGGAGCCTGTTTCCGATTCTGTGTCTCCCTCTCTCTCTGCCCCTCCCCCGTTCATGCTCTGTCTCTCTCTGTCCCAAAAATAAATAAACGTTGAAAAAAAAAATTAAAAAAAAAAAAATTAAGAACTTCCATTCTTTGAAAATGCTTTAAAGAAAATGAAAAGACAAGCCACAGACTGGGAGAAAATATTTGCAAACCACGTACTGACAAAGGATTTGCATCTAGAATATACAATGAACTCTCGATACTCAATCAAAACAACCCAATTTTTTTTTAATGGGCAAAAGATATGAAACGATACCTTATCAGAGAAGATACATGGATGGGAAATTAGTACATGAAAAGGTGTTCAACATCGTTAGTCATAACAAAAGTGCAAATTAAGACCACAGTGAGGTGTCACTATCTAAAGTCTAAAGTTAAACAGAGAGACCAGTGAGCACTGACAAGGTTACGCAGCAGGTGACATACTGCTGGGGGGTGTGCAAAATGGTAGCATACACTTACCATACACCTAGACGTTCCACTCCTAGGTATTTACCCAAAAGAAATGAAAACATATATCCATGCAAAGACATACTAGAATGTTCACAACAGTTTTATTTATAATAGCCGAAACCTAGAGACAACCCAAATGTCTATCAATACCTGAATAAATAAAGCAACTGTAGTGCACCCACATCACAGGGCACTATTTAGCGATAAAAAGCAGCCAATTATCAGTCCACAATAACGACACGGACGGATCTCAAAATAATCATGTTGAATGAGAGAAGCCACCAGGCAAAACAGAATACAAGATGCAGGAATCCAGGAATATAAACTCGTGGAAAATGAAAACTAATTTATAGTGCAAAAAGGTGGTGAATGAGTGGGAAGATAGGAGCAGAGGGAGGGGAGGGAGGGACCACCAAGTGGTACAAGGTACCTCTTGGGGGTGATGGCCACCTTCACTATCTTTATTGTGGTGACAGGTGCATATTTACATCAAAACTTATCCATTGATTGCCTTAAACATGTGTTTATTGTATGTCAATTATACCTCCAAACTGCTGTTACAAAAAATCAGCATTCACCAGCAAGTGGAACTGAAGCTCCAGGAGAGATTGACCTAAGTTATGAAAAAATAAGGAAAGTCTATTTTTGCACACTTGAGTGAAATACGTACCTACTAAACACACAGTGTTAAAAGTTATGATGGTGGTGCCTGGATGGCTCAGTTGGTTAGGTGTCTGGCTCTTGATTTCAGCTCAGGTCATGATCTCACACTGCGTGAGATTGAGCCCCATGTCAGGCTCTGTGCTGACAGTGTTGGAGCCTGCTTAGGATTCTCTGTCTCCCTCTCTCTCTCTCTCTCTTCCTCTCCCCCCCCCCACTCCCACTTGGGTGCATGCACATGCGCACTCTCAAAATAAATGTTAAAAATAAATAAATAAAATAAAAGTTATGATGAACAGATTGGGACAAAATTTTGTTAACTTGGTGGTCAGACGTTGGCCACAACATTTTTCTAGATGCGTCTCCTGAGGCAAGAGAAACAAAAGCAAAAATAAACTGTTGGGACTTCATCAAAATAAAAAGCTTCTGCACAGCAAACAAAACCAATAAAATAAAAAAGTAACCTACAGAACAGGAGAAGACATTCGCAAATGACATGTCTGATAAAGGGCAAGTATCAAAAATACACAATAGAACTTACAAAACTCAACACCCCAAAAGACAAATACTTCAATTTAAAAATAGGCAGAAGACAGGAACAGGCATTTCTCCAAATAAGACATACAGATAGTTAACAGGTACACGAAAAGATGCTCAATGTCACTCATCACCAGGAAAATGAAAATCAAAGCCCCAATGAGATCCCACCTCTCACCTGTCAGAATGGCTAAAATCAAAAACACAAGAAATAAGAGCTGTTGGTGAGGATGTGGAGAAAGGAGAACTCTCATGTACTATTTATTGGTGGGAATGCAAACTGGTGCAGCCACTCTGGAAAATAGTATGGTGGCTCCTCAAGAAGTTAAAAGCAGATCTACCTATGACCCAGTAATCACACTACTGGTTATTTACCCAAAGAGTATGAAATCGCTAATTCCACTAGCGAAAGCATATATGCACCCCTACGTAAACTGCAGCGTTATCTGTAGTAGCCAAATTATAGGAGCAGCCCGAGCGGTTTCATCTATTGATGAGTAGATAAAGAAGATGTGGCATACATATAATGGAATACTACTCAGTCATAAAAAGGAATAAAATCTTGCCATTTGCAATGATATGACTGGATCCAGAGAGTATAATGGTATGTGAAATAAGCCAGTCCGAGAAAGACAAGTATCATATGATTTCACTCACAATTAAGTGGAATTTAAGGAACAAACAAACAAAGGGGAAAAATAGGAACAAACCAAGAAACAGACTCCTAACTATAGAGAACAAACTGGTGGTCACCCGAGGGGAGGTTGGTGGGGGGAGGGAAAGACATATGAAGGGAATCCAGAATACATTTATCATGAGGAGCAGTGAGTAACACAGAGAAATGTTGAATTGCTGTATTCTACAGCGGAAACTAATATGACACCGAAGGTTAACTACACAAAGACAGTAGACAGAGCTTTTATTTCAAAGAAAATAACAACCCCGCATACACATACTACATATGTAACTCCAGGGCTGCAATCTCCCTGATGTCTTTTTCCCCACGTTCTTTCCCTGACATTCGGAGCCGTAGACGACACACCCAGTGCTGTACTGCCCGCAGAGAAAGGGATGGGTGAACGCCCCTTGCCAGCTGTTCTAGAAGATCATTTTTCTTTGTATCACAGAATCATAACTGAGAGCAATACTCCAGAAGCAGAACCAGAAATAACCTAGCACCCCACTGAGCTCTTTATAGTTTGAAAGCTTTCTTTGAAAAAATGTTAATACCCTGGGCCTGCCATCCCAACCTTACAGCTTCCTCCAGCCACAGAGGGGCAGGCGCCCAGGCTGGACGAGAAGACGCACGGGGGAGCCCTCTCTCCTCACCACTCAGAAGCCACCAAAGCAGCGGGATGAAGCCCGGGCTCTCGCTGATGTACTTCAGGCCTTTCAGGTTGATGCTCACGTTGTACAGGGACATCAGCAGTAACCTGAAATGTAAAGAAGGCAGGTTGAGTTGATGCCCCACGTGGAGTCTCGCCCCCAGCACACCTCCTGGTGAACACCGCAGGGGTCCCACTCAACAGGCTGGGTGACAGGGGCCGGAAACAGGGTGTAGGCCTCCAGGACGCTACAGGAAAATGGGAAGCTCCGGCAACAGGGCCACATAAAACCACCTTCGCAAAGTGCACCTAATCAAGGGACACGACTGCAGAGAGGGTCCCACAGGAAACCTCAAGACCAGATTTATGCAGTCATCTCTTATTACCAGTCCTGCATTTACACACAGGCAACCCTCAATTCACAAGCATACTGTGTTCTAACAGTTCAATTCAGCTGCTTACAATTGAATCCTATCTTCTCATTCAATGGAAATTATCCAGATGTCTGGGTAGCCCACTCAGGCCATACAAATGTGTTTAATCCACAGCATGAGGGATGAAGAATGCCATAACCCCATTTCTAACACCGACAAGACAGTATCCAGAGTTAATCAGGATCTTAGAAGCTATCGTAAGAACTGACCACAACTACTAAGTTAGAGTCTAATGAAAACTGGAAAACTGCCAGACAGATTTCTAGTAATACTGCAGAATACAGAGATCCCTAAACCTCACATTGCAAAGCAATTTAAAAGAAAAGAAATGAAAAGAAAAGAAAAAACAAGCTACACAAAGATTTTGCAAGCCCCTGAAAGAATGGATGAGCTTGCAAGAAGTAAAGGGAAAATACCCCTGGCCAGGAACTCGGTGAGAGTGCAAATTCAGGGAGGCGTGACGACAGATTCCAGAAGCACACAGCTATGGTGCAGCAGAGTGGCTATGGGCAGCAGGACAGAAGGAAAGGTCTCAGACCCACGCGAGACAGGGACTCAGATCACAGAGCCCTGCGGAAAACCAGAGAGAGTGAGCTGTCAAGCTGGGCATGAATCCACACTTTGTGGATGGCCTGAAAATCCACAAGCCAATAATTTTAAGACAAAGGAGAGCTGGGATAGAACCCTCAACCCGATCTTCGAAGAACTGCCCCAAATACAGTACCAACAAATGTGAGTCCATAACAAAAATCACAAAAGCCATGAGAAACGAGATGTCACAAGTGAGAGCACAAAGAACCAATGAGAGTCAGAATTTTTCTACAAAGAGAACTGGCACACCCTGGAAGTGTCAACCACAGAACAGAAAATGGGTATATTTAGTAGGTACAGAGAATACAAAAAGAGGGGCGCCTGGGGGGGGCTCAATCGGTTGAGCGTCCGACTTCGGCTCAGGTCACGATCCAACGGTTTGTGAGTTCGAGCCCCACATCGGGCTCTCTGCAGTCTGCACGGAGCCCGCTTCAGATCCTCTGTCCCCTCTCTCTCTCTGCCCCTCCCCCACTTGTACACATTCTCTCTCAGAAATAAAAATATTAAGAAAAATACAAAAATAAATTTAAGAAACGAGATAAAGGAGCTACGGAGTATTACAAGTGGCCAGCCCATTCAAAGGAGGACCTAGAACTTACAAAAAGTGAAAGGGTAACAATCAAATGGTGAAACTCAAGGGAAACTGAGGCGGTGGCAAGGCCGGTAAGGAGAGGCCCCACACAGAGAGAGAGGAGGAGTTAAAGGAGCTACGGCAAGCAGAGCACAGGCGGGGAGGAGGGAGCGTAGGCAGGCGGGGACTCGGCCCGGGACGCCACCCGGGAGCACTACAGTGCAGGGCAAAACCTCCGTGGCCCCGGCCCAGCCTGCACGGACAGACGGCGCCTCCACAAGGCAGCCCCGAAGAGGCCCCGTGAGCAGTAGGGGCTGGAAAACCAAGGACAGGGCCCAGAGTGTGTTGATCACCTCAGGGGAGCCGGAGTTTAAGAGTCAGGTAAAGCTAACCGCCTGTTAGGACAAACTCTTCCCCTTCAGGAAGAGGTAACAGAACCCAGAGTCCACAAAGACAACCTGCAAAGTCCAGGAGACGCTGGCAGATTTACCCGGCAGGGCCCGCTAGGGTGCAGAGAGAAGGCATTTATTTCTTTGGGTGCAAATGCAAGGGGTGCCAAAACAGTAAACAAGATTTTTTTTTAATGTACTGCACGGCAACCTTTTAAAAAAATCAAAACCACTGCAAAAACTCCGTAATAAGCAATACGTCAACATTTTAAATAAAGAAGGGATCAGTAACAGTGTCATGCCAAGACACATTGGAGCCTGAAGCAAAAGAAAATCAATAATAGCGATTCAGTCCATTAACAAGGGACTAATTAAATCAACTGTGGTACACGCTCACGTGCACGCCACAGAAATGTTTACTACGGTTTTCTGTTAAAATAGTTGGTTTCTAAGCTCCGTGGCTTATTCATTTTTGCAGCCACACAGCCTGCTGCAGGGCCTGTAAGCACTCAGTTTGAATATGGAAAGGGCACCAACCCCCAGCGACTGAGAGCCCCAGCAGGGCAAAGCACGCAGAGACAAGGCGTTCTCTCCCCGTATTCCCATGGGTGTTTGCAAAGTCAAAGTAATGCTACCAAGTTCAAGAAGACAACGCTAGACTAGCGCCCTCCAGGGCAGTGATGCCCAGTTCTCAGATGATGATCCTCTGCCTTCTCACGGGCCACAAAAGGAGCCAAACTTGCAAATCCTTTCAAGGTTTCCCGAGAATGTTTGCAGTATCCAAACCCTATTCATTAGTAATCTATTTGATGAGTTACTGAGAGCGGTCCAAATGTCGTATTCATGAGGAAAAGTCAGCACTTTAACTAGAACTTTCTGAGGCCTCCAACCCAGGAATCTAAGAAGAGAGAAGTTCTTTTCTCGGATCACCAGCACAGGTAGTCGGAATTCCTCCAAGTTACACGTAGTGTCCCCGCGTTTCCATATGCTACGACAGCACGGCCGAGTCACTGCTACAGAGGCCGTGTGGCCCGCAAAGCCTAAAGTACTTTCTCTCTGGCCCTTTACAGATAAAGTTTGTGACCCCTGCCTCAGAGAATGAAAATAAGCTAGCTAATCTTTTTTATTTTTTTTTAAGCTAGCTAATCTTTAAACGTTAAAAGGCAGAATCGGCACGTGAGTGAAAGCTGGAATACAGGGCAAACCCAGGAAATATAGCCAGCTGAAACGCTCCACTGACTGCCATTTAAGGTGGCAAAAACGACTCACAAAATTGATAAATACCTTTAAAATTCGTATTTGGTCAGAATCAGCCATCCGGAGGCAGCTAAGATGGGAACAAATGTGGTCGCAGTGACCCCACGTCAGTGCCAGGCTGTATCTCACAGAAGACCAGAGACTTCTCCAAGGTCACACAGGACGCAGCAACAGCAAACCCAGAAAACCTTCTGTTCCAAGATTCCTACTCTAACCACAAATACTTTGTAAATCGCGTATCAAGTTTCCAACTGCAAAGTCAGGAGACACTGCACCGTCGACTCTTCTGGCAGCGAGGGATTAAAAGTAAACGTCATCTCCCAAACTGCTGCAGTACCAGGAGTCCGACTTCCCTCCAGTGACAAAAAAGGTAGGCGGATTCTGCTTCCTTCCACGAAGCTAAGCAGAAGATTTGTTACAAACAGATGCGAAGGCTCCAAAGGCTGGGAACTGCGGACACATCCGATATCGACAGAGAGAGGACTGAAACCCAGGCTACGAGAGGGACACTGGCGAACCCACTCTTTCCACCCAGCTTCCCCAGGCCGGGCTGCACAGATCGGCCTGACAAGAAGTCGGGAAGCCCTCCTGACAGTCTGACGGACAGGCTGAGTCATTACAAGTAAAGGTGACACTCCTGGATTACCTTACTCGTCTTAAAAGAAATGACAACTGGAAGTAACAAAGAACAGAGACACCCAACACTTCAAAACAAGCCAACAACAGAAATAAACAAAAAGGCATAACCTCAGGAAACAAAAGCCCCGACTGGTCATCTGGACTAAAACCAAAAGTAGCCAAATTAGCACCGTCGAGTAAAGCTGGGGAACAATGAGCAAGAAAATGCTTACAAGAGACCGCACATATTAACCGAGAGAGGCAAACGGCAGAGCCTTACCACCATACTTCAGACGAAACAACGCACAGAAACTGGCAGTTTGAGGCCCACCAACATATACATATTTTTTGAAATCTCACTGAGCATTTGCCATGGGCCAACTGTAGGAGCAAGTACCTGTCCTAGTAAATATTTTTTAAGCTTTTACTCAAATCCCAGTTAACATGCAGTGTAGTATTAGTTTCAAGCGTACGATACAGTGATTCGACACCTCCATACATCGCCTGGTGCTCATCACAAGTGCCCCCCTTAAGCCCCATCACCTAGCTCACCCATCCCCACCTCCCCTCTGGTGACCAGCAGTGTGCTGTCTACAATTAAGAGGCTGTTTCTTTCTTTGCCTCTCTTCTCTTCCCCTGTGCTGCTTTTGTTGCTTAAATTCCATACCTATAAGTGAGATATGGTATTTGTCTTTCTCGGACTTATTTCACTTAGCATAATACTCTCTAGATCCAACCATGTTGTTGCAAATGGCAAGATTTCACTCTTTTTTAAGGCTGAATTATATTCCATCACACACACACACACACACACACACACACACACACACACACACACCACATTTTTATTCATTCATCAATGGACATTTGGGCTGCTTTCGTAGTCTGGCTATTGTAAATAATGCTGCTATAAACGTTGAGATGCATGTACCCCTTTGAATCAGTATTTCTGTATCCTTTGGGTAAATACCCAGTAATACAATTGCTGGATCATAGGGTAGTTCTATTTTTAACTTTTTCAGGGAACCCCATACTGTTTTCCAGAGTGGCTACACCAGTTTGCATTTCCACCAACAGGGCACAACACAAGGCTTCCCTTTTCCCCACTTCCTTGACAATACTTGTTTCTTGTGTTGTTGATTTTCGCCATTCTGACAGGTGTAAGGTGGTAGCTCACTGCGGTTTTGGTTTCCATTTCCCTGATGATGAGTGACACTGAGCATCTATTCATGTGTCTGTTGACCATCTGGATGTCTTCTTTGGAGAAACACCTGTTCGTGTCTTCTGCCCATTTTTTAATTGGATTGTTTTTTGGGTGGTAAGTTCTATTAGTTCTTTTTATATTTTGGATACTAATCCTTTATCAGACATGTCATTTGCAAAGATCTTCTCCCATTCAGCAGGTTGCCTTTTAGTTTTGTTGGTTTCCTTTGCTGTGCAGAAGATTTTCATCTTGACAAAGTCCCAATAGTTTACTTTTGCTTTTGTTCCCCTTGCCTCTGGTGAGATATCTAGAAAGTAGTTGCTACCACTGATGTCAAAGACCTCACTGACTGCATTCTCCTCTGGGATTTTGATGGTTTCGTCTCACATTTAGGTCTTTCATCCATTTTTAATTTATTTTGTGTCTGGTGTAAGAAAGCGGTCCAGTTTCATTCTTTTGCATGTCGCTGTCTAGTTTTCCCAACACCATTTACTGAAGAGACTGTCTTTTTTTTCCGTTGGATATTCTTTCCTGCTCCGTCAAAGATTAATTGACCATATAGTTGCGGGTTCATTTCTGTTCCATTGATCTACGTGTCTGTGTTTGTGCCAGTACCATATTGCGTTGATAACTACAGCTTTGTAATATAACTTGAAATCTGGAAATGCGATGCCTCCAGCTTTGCTTTCCTTCTTCAAGGTCACTGTGGCTAGTCAGGGTCTTTTGTGGTTCCATACACATTTTAGGAGTGTTTGGTTGTTTCTTTTTTCCAATAAGTACAGTAATTAAATACATAATCTGCTTGTTTTAGATTCTGCACCCCCTTATCAAGTTAGAACCTACAAATCAGCGTATGTAACCCTAACCAAATGTCTACAGATTAATTTTTACCTACTGTGTAGCATTAAAGGCCCAGAAAAGATAGAAAGAACGATAACAATACCCACCTCCCTGGTTAAGAAAAAAAAATCTTATCACCATAGTCAAATCCCCTTTGTGAACTCTGTCTAAATGCATACCTTACCTCCATTTGTCCCATGACACAGCCACGCACTTTTAGACATTTTCACAGCACACGTGCAGAGCCCGACAATCCCATCTTCCGTGTCTGTATCAGTGGCAGCATACCGTACCGTAATATTCCACACCACAGTGAGATGTTTGTCCACATTGACTTGAATAGTATTTTCACGTGAATCAATCACACTCTCTTCTGTGGCTGACAAAGGTTGAGATAATTCCTAGTACGTGCTATTACAAATGCAGATGCCATGACATTTCCGCACTAGTGTCCTAGTGTTTACAGCTAAAACCTTTTCTGGAGTATGTGCGCAAAAGGGGATTACCTGTTCCAGGCATAAGCATATTCACCTCAACAGATGCTGCCCACCTGCCTTCGTCTCCCTCCCACCAGCAGCGGACAGGTGTAAGCATTCTCAGGCCTCACATCTCTCCACAGCTCTTAACTGTCAGACACTGATTTTTTTCAATGAGATAGAATGAAGTTATCTCATAATGGTAATAATTTGCATTATGATTGAAGCCAAGAATCTTTTTCCATATTTATGAAGCTTGCCAGTGTTTCTTTTGTGAACTGCCTGATGATCTCTTTTGCCCATATGTGTATTACATTATTTGCTTTTTTCTTAATGAAAATACCAAATATAGATTTTTGTTTTTTTAAAAAGTGTACATAGAATGATCAAACTGGGTAGGCTGAAACCCTTAAAATGCCTTTAAGAAAAATCAAGGTTATATTGAAACTACCACCTACCAATTGAAAACCTAGTATTTGACTAATTCACTGAGTGTTAAACATTTTGTGGCTGCAAGCTCTACCCCCTGAAAAATAAAATATAGTAGCTCCCAGGCCCCAAATGTTACAAACAGTTTAGAAGCTTTGTTGACCTTTGTTAGTATCTGGAAATGCTGCCAACTCTAAGGAATTTGAACATAACCTAAGATTTTGTCCTCAAACGTATGTCCCTCTTCAAAATATTTAACCATTAACCAACATCCTAGAAATACGCTGTAATGTCCTTATTAATAATAACTTCCCAGGGCACCTGGGTGACTCAGTCGGTTGAGCGTCTCAACTTCGGCTCAGGTCATGATCTCTCGATTTGTGGGTTCGAGCCCCACGTCAGGCTCTGTGCCGACGGCTCAGAGCCTGGACACTGCTTCGGATTCTGTGTCTCCCTCTCTGTCCCTCCCCTGCTCATGTTCTGTCTCTGTCTCAAAAATAAAAATAAACACTAAACAAAATAATAACAATAGCTTTCCTACTACTTAGGATTAATAAAGTTTGGTAACAATTAAGAAAACGCAATCATGTTTGAGGATTTCTTTTCAACTGGAATTAAGCTGTTCCTTATGTGAAGGTTTCAGCTCACCCAAATGCATGGTTACACTCTGTACGACTTTAACAACAAACAGGTATAACCAGACCCTAGAAAGTGAATATCTGCCTCCTTTGCTCATTTAGCATCATTTACTGAGTACCTTCTGTGTATCAGGCCTTGGGAATACAGAACTGAAGCACGGTCTGTGGCGCCCAGAAGTTTCCAGCAAAGGGAGGAGAGATGAGCAATGCATCCACTGAGTGCACTGTGGTGCCTGCACAGTTCCCTCTCCAAGCTTAGAGTCCTAAGTGTAGTCCTAAAACACGGCCACTATGACATTTGGGGGAAATGCTTCTAGAATCATCTTTATAAAGTACAGTCTGGGTTCTCACCTTCCAAGTTCTCTCCTCTTTGGAAACTGGGATTCCACGGGAAAAATCAGCCCAATGGTCCTTAGGATGGGGAATCATCACTCAAGGAGGCTCAGCTCTGCAAATGTAGCTATGACCACGCAAGACTGCATCCGTTCCAAAACATAATAATGCTAGTTTGGCCATAAGCTATGAACTGGTTTTCTGCAGAACTCACAAGCTGGTTCTGCACCAGAGGAAATCTCTGCACCTGGGAGACTGCAGGTACAAGACTTCTCACTGACTAAACCCTGCTGATGACATCTGGGAAGCCGTCAAGTGGACCAACAAACAACTTCAAGTAGCAGGGCCAAGTACATCCCCTACTGCAAAGGTGCTTCTGTAATCGTGCCTCCATGTGCCTGGGCGAAAAACACCTTTGCGGAACTTCTGTCCTCTCCAGCCTTCCCTGACCGTAAACACCGTATGTTCCCCGGGCCCTGAACTGTGGAACATGCTGTGTCGACGACCTATGGCTGGAACCGAGTAACCACACCCCCTTCCTGGAGCATGCAGATGAACCCCAAACCTGGGGATGGTGTTCCACTGAGAACCAGTGGTCTTTGTTCGGGAATGTGGAGAAGTCCCCCCACCTCTGCAACCTCCAATAGCTTGCCCTGCCTGAGGTCCCCTTTCGCCAGCTGGGGAGCCACCCTGAACCCGGGGCCTCCAGCAAACCCGTTCAGTGGCCCTACGTAGCAGGTACGACAAGATGCTAAAAGGCCTCGCATGGTCTATTTGATAGGATTGGTAAAACCACAATGAAAGGCAATGACAATCAGTTACTGAGAAAATTAAGTACAAAAGAAATAGAAGGTACTTAGAAAGGCCCAAGTGACTCTGATTCCTGAAATCCAGATCCCCCACGTGAAACAAAGATTTTGCTGGTCCAGCTCTCGAGTGTCAAGAACAACGACAACACCCGTGTCACGCCACAGCAGTGGGGAGGGACAAGACCCAACCAGGAGAGGCTCAGCGTCCACCACAGCAGGCTGAGTGCCAGCGCCGTGCACGTTGGCCTGTGCGGCCCCAAGGTCCGGGTACAAGCCGGACACGGCAGAGTGCGCCAGGTGCCGCACACGCCTGCGTGACCTGAGGCTGGAGGCGGAGGACGAGAGCTGGCGCCGGTGGCGACGGGGGCTCCTGACCCGGCCCGCACGGGCTGCCAGGTGATAACGGAAGTGCTGGAGAAGAGGTGGACGGGAGCCCCTGTGTCTTGCTGGCAGCTGGGAGCGCTGACCTCCCCCGCCTTGGCTGACAGAGCCTGGTGGAGGGCCGGCCTGGGCTGAGAGGCTGAGAGGCTGCTGTGTGAGGACGTGAGAAACACCCACAGGGAAGGCAGTCCTGGCTGGTGCAGCAGGAAGGCGATCCCCTCGGAGGCCCAGATGCCAAGGCTCACGAGACATACCACTATAGCAAACGGCAGTCCGGCCATCCTGCTGGAACAGAACAAAGCACCTCGAGAGGCCCAGCAGCCGCCGGTGCGTCTGGCTACCAGATATAGGAAGTTTCTAGATTTGGAGTTAAAAAGGGTCTTCCCCCAAAACAGGCAGATAAGCCAGGACAAATGAGAAATTACACAAGCTGAGAGGACAGGACGCTGAAAGAACTCACCGAGGCCAAGTCACAAGAATGTCTCACTTGTCACCCTATGGTGTGTGCCACCAAAGAGACCTACTGGGTCCCACAGTAGGATCAAGTCTATTACAAGGCCAGTGGCCCACGGGGCCCACAGGGACTTCAAGAGGAAGCAAAAGGAACGAGGCACCATGAGACACCACCCTTCATGTTATGTCAGGTAAACCCAAGGCCACCCAAACTCCAGCAGAGCTGACAAATGGGCCCGGATGAAGGTTGTCACAGCACAAATGGGAGCAAAAAGGCTGATAAGGGCCAGTAGAGAGGGAGGGTTTGAAAATGCCGAAGCAAGAGATGACGACCAACTGAGCAAAATCGCAGAGGGCAGCTAATTAAAACCAGAGGCAGAAGGACCAGTCACCCAAAATCCCAGAAGGCCACAGGTTCCTCTGACACACAGAGAAGAAAGAGAGTGGGTGGGCATAAATGAGGCAGCCGCCATAAGTAAGGTCACGGTCACCCCCAATCCTCCCTGGGTAGCAGGAAGGAAAGCCACTTGCTGGGAACACATCTGCAAGGGACCGAGGAACGGTGAAGTGGTCAAGGTCACAAAGAGTCTGAAGTCTGACCTGGCCACTCTGAAGACCAAAGCGGAGACTGGGGAGGACACAGACAGGGGCCCGGCAGGGGCTTCAGACCAGGAAAGGGTGAGATGGCATGGCTGCACTGGGAACCTTCTGGTCAAGCATCACTGAGCAGCCCTGGCGTAGGAAAGGAGAAGGCCCATGGCCGGTCCAAGGCTGGAGCATCAGGAAAAGGGGGGTGGGGGGGTGCTGTGACTGCCAACAGGCAAGTAGAAACCTGGTGTGTTCCACACGGGATCCCGGCGAGTGCGACAGAAGGCAAGCTGGCCAGGGAGGGTGACAGTCAGAAGGAGCAGGAGCTTAAGGGGCAACGAGGAGGGAGCAGGAACAGAGAGGATATGTACCTGAGCGCCGCCGTGGGCTCTGCCATGTCAGAGGCTGAAATGCGTGGCGGCAAGACTGGGTTATTCACGGTGTCGAGCAGCAGCATCTCTGGAACTGAGAAAGGCAAGCAGCCTTGACATCAGAGCATTGAAAGCACCACCACAGACACGATCAAGACATTCAAGACCGAAGGGAACAGCAGGCAGGGGAAGCCACGACCCCTGTGCTTGCCGAGTGGACAAGGGGAGGCAAAGGCGGACGGGGAGGTAACTGGCTGCTTGAATTCCGAAGAAGGAAAAGGCTTTTTATGAAGTGGAAGAGAGATGGATTTTTTTAAATGGACTTTAAAAACGATGGGGCGCCTGGGTGGCTCAGTTGGTTGAGCGTCTGACTTCGGCTCAGGTCATGATCTCGAGGTCTGTGAGTTCGAGCCCCGAGTCAGGCTCTGTGCTGACAGCTCAGAGCCTGGAGCCTGTTTCAGATTCTGTGTCTCCCTCTCTCTGCCCCTCCCCCACTCATGCTCTGTCTCTCTATTAAAAATAAATAAACATTAAAAAAATTTTTTTAAATAAAAAAAAATGAAAGCTAGGACTTGCAGTTTCCAGTTCTGCATGTCAGGAGCTGGGAGCCATCTCGCCATCCTAATGATAGGTAAAAAGCTCAACAGACTGAAAAGTCAACAACTGCTCCTCTTGGATCCCAAGGAGAGGGGAGGACACAGGGCAAACTGCTGTCCCCAAGACTAGACAGACAGGTGGATACGGGGCCACAGCTCACCGGAGCAGAGTCACGAGCAGAAACCAGTGCAGGAGCAAGTGCTGGGGCAGGAAATCCTGAATGGTAACTGGTGAACCACCAGAAGCTCGGTGTAGACAAGCCTGAGCGTTAGAAAGTGCGGGGCTCCCAGCCAGGGCGGCCTCCACAGGGTGGCCTGTGGCGTGCACCTGCAGGGGCTCGACTGGGTGTCCAGGGCTGGGTGAGGGAAAAGGACCTGTTCTGAAACACACCAGGGCACTCTGTTCTTCCCAGCAAGGCCTGCCCTCAGGGGAAACTAGTTAACTGGACCCTAACTGACCTAGGAAAGGGAGATACCCAAGAGCAGCCCACTCCAGCCATCCTCTTCCACTGGGGGGGTGGGGGGAGGGCAGGGGAGGAAAAAGCTGAGAAATACTCATAAAGTTCACAGTCCAGAGGCCCAGGCTCACTGGAAGACTGAGCCCGGGTCACAGGACTACAGAATGTGTCCTCCCCATGACATCTCACCACCATGTTACTAAAAGGCTGTTTACAGCACTTCCTTCTACCCAGGTCACCTGCCTGGTTATAGAGAAAAAAAATCATAAGGCAAAAGGCAAAAAAAAAACCCATTCGCAGACAAAGCAAGCAACAACATAGCCAGACACGGCCGAGATGCCTGAGTTGTCAGACCAGGAATTCAGAACAACCATGACGAATACGCTAAGGGCTCTGATGGATAAAGCAGACCGCACACAAGAGCAGACGGGCAAACGTAAGCAGAGAGATGGAAATCGTAAGAAAAACCAGAAAGAAATTCTAGACACAAAACCACTGTGGCAGAAATAGAGGATGCCTTTCATGGGCTTCCTAGTGGGCTGGACATGGCTGGCAAAAGCATCTCTGAGCTGGACGACGTAGCCACAGAAACCTGCAGAACTGAAAAGCAAAGGGAACAAAGACAAAACCCAAACAGAACACCCAAGGACTGTGGGACAATAAGGGAGGCGTAACCTCCGGGCGGCGGGAATACGGGAGGAGAAGAGAGAGAGAAAGCTGCAGAAACGTGCTTGAAACAACGATGGCTGAGAATTCCCTACCCTGACATCAGACACCAGACCCCAGATCTGGGAGGCTCCGAGGACACCAAGCAGGGTAAGTGCAAAAATCATGTGCCCCTGGGCAGAGCACTGTCAAACTGCAGAGAATCAAAGAGGAAGAAAAAGTCCTGAAAGAAGCCAGAGAAAAGAACACCTCACCTACAGGACCAGAGACGAGATTCCATCAGCTTCTCTGCAGAAGCCACACAAGCACAGAGAGAGGACAGTGAAATTTTTAAAGGGTTGAGAAGGGAAAAAACAAAACAAAACAAAACAAAACAAACCCGAATTCTGCATCCAGTGAAAGTATCCTTAGAAAATGAAACAAAGACTTTCTTAGACAAACAAAAATTGTAATTTGTTGCCAGTAGACCTGCCTTGCAAGAAACGTGAAAATCTCCTTAAAGGAACATAAGTCACTGAAGGAAAAGTTACAAGTTGTACTTCTCTTTTCCTTACTTGATCTAACAGCAGTTGGTTCAAAGTAACAGCAAGGAGGGTAGTCGTGCTGACTGAGGGGTATGTGAAATGAACGACGGCACCGTGCGGGGCTCGGGAGGGAGGGAGGGAGGAGCAGGATGGTCGTGTTACCATAAGGGGCCCCTGGACCTGGGAGCCGGCAGCGCTATCCGAAAGGGGGTCGGGATTAGCTGTAAATGTATCCCAAGCTGCAGGGCGACCACCGAAAAAGGCAAAAGAGAAATGACCTGAGATGCTAAGAAAGGAGAGAAAATGGAACCATGTCAAATGCTCAGTTAAAACCAGGAAAGGCAGAAACAGAGTGGAAGGCAAAAACAAGACAGAGACCAAGGGCAACAGAGTAACAACGACGGTAGACAGTGGCCCAACTACGCCAGTTATCTCTTGGAATGTCGGGGGCCCAAGTGCACCAACAGAAAGACAGAGGTTGTCAGAGTGGATCAAAAGACACAGCCCAACCATAGGTAGTCTACAAGAAATCTACTTTAAGTATAAAAATAAATATAGGTTAAAAATAAATGGATGGAGAAAAATATACCATGTTAACACTAATCAAAAGAAAGCAGGAGCAGCTCAATTAATTTCAGAAAAAGCAGACTTGAAAGCAAGGAAAATTATCAGTAATAAAAAAGGGTATTGCACAGGGGCACCTGGGTGGCTCAGTCAATTGAGCGTCCAACTCTGGATTTCAGCTCAAGCCATGATCTCAAAGTTCGTAAGATTGAGCCCCACATCAGGTTCTGCACTGACAGTGGGGAGCCTGTTTGAGATTCTCGCTCTCCCTCTCTCTCTCTGCCCCTCCCCTGCTTATGCCCTGTCTCTCAAAACTAAATAAATAAACTTAAAAAAAAAGAAGGGTATTACATAATAATAAAGGGGTCAATTCTCCAAAAAGACATAACAATTGTTAACATATATGCACCTAACAACAGAGTGTCAAACTAAGTGAGGCAAAAGATGATAGAACTACAAAGAGAAATAGATGAATCCACCTTACAGCTGGAGACTTTGATATCACTGCAACCACAATGGAATGCAACTAGAAATTAGTAATAGAAAAATAACTGGAAAATCCCTAAATACTTGGAGATTAAAGAACACGCTTCTAAATAACATGAATTAAAGAAGTCTCAAGAAAAATTTAAAGATATTTTGGGGCACCTGGGTAGCTCAGTCAGCTAAGCGTCTGACTTCAGCTAGACTTCATGATTTCATGCTCTGTGGGTTTGAGCCCTGCCTCGGGCTCAGTGCTGACTGCTCAGAGCATGGAGCCTGCTTCAGATTCTGTGTGTCTCTATCTCTCTGCCCTTCCCCTGCTCATGCTCTCTCTCTGTCTCTCTCTCTCAAAAACAAACATTAAAGGGGCATCTGGGTGGCTCAGTCAGTTAAGCGTCCGACTTCGGCTCAGGTCATGATCTCACAGTTTGTGGGTTTGGGTCCCACATTGGGCTCTGTGCTGACAGCTCAGAGCCTGGAGCCTGCTTCTGATTCTGTGTCTCCCTCTCTCTCTGCCCCTCTCCCCCATGCTCTCGCTCTCTCTCTCTCTCTTTCAAAAAAAAAATAAATAAATAAAGATTAAAAAAGAAAAAGATTATCAATGAAACTTAATATAGGAAACCAGCAGAGAAAAATCAATAAAACCAAAAGCTGTTTCTTTGAAAAGAACAATAAAATTGACAGATAATACATATTACTAATATCAGAAATAAAAAGAGGGGCGCCTGGGTAGCGCAGTCGGTTAAGCGTCCGACTTCAGCCAGGTCACGATCTCGCGGTCCGTGAGTTCGAGCCCCACATCGGGCTCTGGGCTGATGGCTCGGAGCCTGGAGCCTGTTTCCAATTCTGTGTCTCCCTCTCTCTCTGCCCCTCCCCCGTTCATGCTCTGTCTCTCTCTGTCCCAAAAATAAATAAACGTTGAAAAAAAAATTAAAAAAAAAAAAGAAATAAAAAGAGACATTACTACAGATCCCATGGAAATTGAAAGGATAGTAACCTAATACTATGAACAACTCTATGCCCACAAATTTGATAACCCAGATGATATGAATCTATTCCTTACAAGACACAATCTGCCAAAACTCATACAACAAGAAACAGATGATCTGTATAGGCTCTTATCTATTAAGAAATTGAGAAAATAATTAATAACTTTCCAAAACAGAAAGCACCAGGCCCAGATGGGTTCATTGGTCAATTCTACCAAATGTTTAAGGAACAATTCTCTACAATCTCTTTCAGAGGAGAGAAACAGAATATTTCCTAACTCATTCTTTGAGAACAGCATTACCCAAACACCAAAACCAGACAAAGACATTGTAAGAAAACTACAGACCAATACCTCTCATGAACATAGATGGAAAAACCCTCAACAAAATATCAGCAAACTGAAATTAAAAAAGTATAAATAGAATTTACACCACGACCAAGTGAGATTTAACCTAGGTATCCAAGGCTGGTTCAATATTCAAAAATCAATTACTATATGGGGCGCCTGGGTGGCTCAGTCGGTTGAGTGTCCGACTTCAGCTCAGGTCATGATCTCGCGGTTCGTGAGTTTGAGCCCCACGTTGGGCTCTGTGCTGACAGCTCAGAGCCTGGAGCCTTTTTCCGATTCTGTGTCTCCCT
The DNA here is from genome assembly GCF_016509475.1 of Prionailurus bengalensis. NCBI lineage: Eukaryota > Metazoa > Chordata > Mammalia > Carnivora > Felidae > Prionailurus > Prionailurus bengalensis. The sequence goes on along the minus strand of NC_057350.1, from coordinate 2,748,314 downwards.
CTCTCTCTCTGACCCTCCCCTGTTCATCCTCTGTCTCTCTCTGTCTCAAAAATAAACAAACGTTTTTAAAAAAATCAATTACTATAATCCATCATATCAACAGACTAAAAAAAAAATCACAAAATCATACCAATAGATGCAGAACAAGCATCTGACAAAATCCAACATCCATCCATGAAAAAGTCTCTCGGTAAACTAGGAATAGTTTATTTGACAAACTCGATAAACAGTATTTACAAAAAACCTATAGCTAACATACTTAATGGTAAGAAACTCAAATGTTTTCCACTAAGATCAGGTACAAGGTGAGGATGTCCCCTCTCACCACTCTTTTTCAACATCATGCTGCAAGTCCTTATTAATGCAGGAAGTTAAGAAAATATAGTAAAAGATATACAGATTGGGAAGAAAGAAATAAAACTGTCTTTGTTCACAGGTAACATAATCATCTATGTAGAAAATCTGAAAGAATCAACCAAAAAAGCCTCCCAGAACTAATAAGATTATAGCAAGGTTTTGGATACCAGGTTGGCATACGAAAGTCAACTGCTTTCCTATATACCAACAATTTACAAGTAGAGTTTGAAATAAAAAATGCAGTATCATTCACATTTAGCACGCCCTACAAATTAAATACTCATGTATATATCTAACAAGATATGTACAAGATATATATGTAGAAAACTATAAAAGTCTGATGAATTAAATCAAAGAACTAAATAAATGGAGGAAAGAAAGAAAATAAAGAGAAGGAGAAGGAAGGAAGGAAGGAAGGAAGGAAGACATATAGACAGAGATATTCCATGTTCATGGATAGGAAGATTCAATGTGAAGATGTCAGTTCTTCCCAACCTGATCTTTAGATTCACCGCAATCCCAATCAAAATTCCAGCAGGTTGTTTTGTGGGTATCACTAACCTGACTCTAAGTTTATAAAGAGTGGCAAAAGACCCAGAATAGCCTACATAATATTGAATAACAACAAGGTTGTAGGACAAACATCACCTGACTTCAGGACTCACTACAAAGCTACAGTGATCAAGATGATGTGATACTGGAAAAAGAACAGACAAACAGATCAACGGAACAGCATAAGGAGCTCAGTAGTAGATCCACACAAACAGAGTTAACTGATCTTCAACGGATCAACGGAACAGCATAAAGAGCTCAGTAGTAGATCCACACAAACAGAGTTAACTGATCTTCAACAAAGGAGCAAAGGCAATACGACGGAGCAAAGACAGTCTCTTCGACAAGTGGTACTAGGACAAGTGGACATCCACAGGCAAAAAAATAAATCTAGACACGGACATTACACCCTTCACAAAACTTACCTCAAAGTGACTCACAGGCCTAACTGTAAAATAAAATACTATACGGCTCCCAGGGTGTAACACAGGAGAACACCTATGACCCATACGTGGTGATGCCTTATGTAGACACAACACCAGAGGTCCAGTAAAACAAATACTTGATGAGCTAGGCTGCATGAAAATTAAGAGCTTCTGCTCTGTGAAAGACCGTGTCAAGAGATTAAGAAGACAAGCCACAGACTGAGAGAAAATACTTGCAAATGACACAGCTGATAGAAGAATATTATCCAAAATATACAAAGAACTCTCAAAAAACTCAAAGCCATGAAAAGATATGAAAGAACCTTAAAAGACTATTACTAAGTAAAAGAAGCCAGTCTGAGAAGGCTTTCAACTGTATGACACTGTGGAAAAGGCAAAACCATGGAGGCAATACATAGATCAAGAACTGCCAGGGGCTGGGGCAGGAAAGAAATGAACAGGTAGAACACAGAAGATTTCCAGGGCAGTGAAAATACTCTGTATACTGTTAATGAACATATGCCATAATACATTAGCCCCAATCCACGGAATGTGCGACACTAAGAGTAAACTTAGGTAAATTATGGTCTTTGGGTGACTATGTTGTGTCAATGCAGGTTCACTGCTGGCAAAAAAAGAAAAAAAAAAAAACATTCTCGTGAATGATACTGATAGTGGAAAAGGCTATGTATGTGTTGGGACACAGTATATGGGAAATCTCTGTATTTTCCAGTAAATTTTGCTGTGAAACTAAAACTGCTCTAAAAGATTTAAGTCTTTAAAAAAAAATCCCCTTCTCTGGGTCTAAGGCACCCAAGGTGCTGAAAATGAGTAGCCTTTAGCCACAGAAGCAGAAAGGAAAGCAAACTTTCCAGGATACAGGCAAGTTACAGTCAAGACAAGGAGAGGCCAAAAAGAAAAGTTTATTTACAGTACAAAAAAGGTCCTGGTTCCAGAGGACTCAAGGTCACGAGTTAGCAGTGAAGAAAAGCATGAACAAATGGCACGCAAATCAGAAGGCAGCCAAAAATGATAACGTGAGGAGACCCACAAGAGGCTGGTGCAGGCTGAGATCCCAAGCAGGTCTGAGGCGAACAGTTTATCCACTTTTGCTCCAGGCTTTGCTCCCTGTCAGGTGGAAAACTGCCAAGCAAGCAAGCAAATGTCTCTGAATGCAAGTCTGCCCATCTCCCAGTGCAGGACAGGGGCTGCCTAACATGCAAAGGCCCAGAGCTTCACGTACTGGAACCAGAGAGACTAGAAGACACACAGACCCTGTACAAAGCCTTGTCTTGGAAGTGCAGGAGGGGGCTAACTGGCCCCCAAACACTGACCTTGTACGGACCACAGAGGCACAAGAGACAACGGTGTAGTATCCAGAACACACACAAAAAAAACAGCAAGTCATTATGAAAAATACAACCCAACAGAAAACAGGCAAGAGACATGAACAGGTAATTCACAGGAAAAACAATGTCATGAAAAAGTGAAAAGAGTTTCAACCATACCAGTAATATACACCTAAAGACAGGCAGACGGATGTAGATAATACAAATACCCTTTATTAGAAAATAATAAACAGTGAAGTGCTGAGGAAGGTGTGGGAGACACAGAACTCTGATGCCCTGTGGGTAGAGTGTGTACTTTGGTGACCCATCTGGCAGCGTCTTATCAAACTAAAAGTGTGCACGTCTTACTTCTCAAACATTGCATTTTTGGGAAAACTCCTAGAGAAAAAAAGCCTCACACAGGTTAGCAAGGAGATATTTGCCAAAGGTGTTCACTACACTATTACATTTGCAGAGTAAAACCTGAAAATAACCTAATGTCCATCAATCTGGGATAAGATAATCCAAATGTTACATCTTTTTGGTGCAAGATATTTCAAAGGAATTAACTACGGGCACAGACAACTCGCAAAAATATACACAAAACTATACAAGTTATATGTTATGTTGTATTACATGTATCACTCGCGGACATCTATTTGCTAGTATAAAATACTGGAGCAGACTCAAGAATCTGGTTCCAGGTAAGATGGGGGTGAACATGCCCCACCCTCTTGGTTCCACTGAACGCAGCTATGAATTCTGAACAGAATACACGGAGCAGCGATGTGAAGCCCCTGAAAAGGAAACAGCAGCAGACAGAACGGGCACAAGTCCAGAGTGAGAAGAACCACCAAACACGCAGCGAGTTCACCACTCAGCCCCCAAGCCCAGGCGTGGCAGTGACTCGCATAAGAACGCGCACCGGAAGACCTCTTGTCGGGCTCGAGCAGTAGGAAGGGGCTCTGCCGGCAGCGGGGCCCCCAAATAACTCCCACTGTGTGGACAGGAAATCTTCCTCACCGCCGGAAGGAACTGTGACCCTCTGAACCCCTGCTGCCGGGCACAGCTGCAGAAGCACAGGACGCAGCAGGGCACGCGGAACGCCGGCACTCCAGGCGAAGGGCTGGAAGGGGAGCCCTGGGTAACTAACAAGTACCAAGCACACCGTGGAGTTCAAGAGCTCAGGCGAGTGACCCCACAAGGTGGTTCGTAAACCCCGGCCTCACACCAAGCTAGGCATGTGTGAATCTAATCAGAAAGAGCATACCCCAGCCTGAGAACTAAATTGCCAGCGATCACCAGGGTTTTAGGCTGACGCGGGCGGTACACGGGAGGGGCAGACCCAGCGGTCCGCGAAGGCTTTCTGAAACTGCAAAGGACGCTGAAAACACAATACAGAGGAGGCAGGTGAGAACCTGTCACTTGGACCCAACCAGGCTGTCTGCTCAAACAAAAACGTCAACATTTTCCACAGTTTAAAAAAGACCAAGGGTCTCAAAACATAATATTCAAATATCCACAGTACAACCCAAAATTACTCAGCACACAAAAAAATAGGAAAAATCCCAACTCATATGGGAAAAGATAACCAAGAGACACCACGCCAAGATGACAGAGACAACGAAATGTTCCAAGGAGGAAAAGCCACCGCTCAGAATGAACAATGTAGGAGGCAGAATCCTAAAGTGGCCCAAGACCTCCTGCCCTGACCCCCAGGCTGAACACACAACACCCGGGTCACGTTCAGTTACACGGCGGAGAGTCTCGGCACACCTACCTGAGGTTACCAATTGGGTGCCTCTGGCTTATCAAAAGGGAGTTTATCCAGTTATGCCTAAGCTACACCCCCGAGCCCATCCACGTACAGCATTTTCTCTGGCTGGCAGCGGAAGAGGAAGTCTGAGAGCTTCCAGGCTAAGGACTCAGTGAGCCACTGGACCTTGAAGATGGGTGCCTCACAGGATCAGAAACTCCATCAGCCCAGGAAGCTGAGACAGTCCCACAGGCCAGTCAGCGAGGAAACGAGGACCTGAGTCCTATAAGTGCAGGGAGCTGGATTCGCCAGCATCCTGAACGTGCCCCAGGTGGGCCCTCTGGGGCCTCTGGAAAAGAGCCCGGCCTGGACAACACCTCGGTTTTGGCCATGTGAGGCCCCGCTCAGAGAGCCCAGGTGAGCTCTCTCGGACTCCTGACCCGCAGGACTGTGAAGCAGGTGCTGTTTGAGCCACGAAGTTTGTTACCCAGTAGAAAACAAAGGCAGATTTTGGCACCTGGAGGTAGGACACTGCTGTAACAATCTCCTATTTAAGTTCACTTTGAGGTAATTAAGATGACCTTAAAGTGTCACATGATAGCATTTGGGACTCACCGATTGCTCTAAGGTGAGAACGAGAACACTCTTTTTGTTTATTATTTTTCTAAGATAGTACTGAACAAAGAGTGCATCCCTTAATTCTCCGGGCAACGTGTTTCTTCTATTTTTTTAGAATTATTGCCAAAGTAACTGTGTTTACTTGAAAAAGAAGCCCCATCGGCAAATTCTAACTAATAGGTAAATAAACATGAGCTTTTTAATATCATCCACCATACACTTTGAGTTTCGTGCACTGTCCTGGCTTCAAGTCTCCCAGAAGCTGCAGAAAGGTGTCCAACAGCACCCGACTTGAATTAACCAAGAATTCTCGACCACATGCTATGGCAGCAACATCTGCAACAGAAAGATAAAAAAAAAAAAAAAAAAAGCATCAAAATCACTGTTACTTCAGAGTCCGGAAAAGTCTGCCCAAGATGGGATGCAGAGACCAGAGAGCACACAGGGAAGCCCTGGGACCACCTGCAGAGAGAAAGAGAAAGACACCGGGTGTCCCAGCCTCCGGAGGCAAGCGGAGCCGCCTCAGCTGAGGCCCCGCACAGCGCAGAGTGGCACCTCACCCTCCAAGCCCGAAGCAAGAGAAGCGACTGTGCTTGTTTGAAGACCTGAAGTTTCAGGTGCTTTGGTACAAGCGATGGACAACAGGACATCGCTAAGGTACCACTGAAAACACACCTCGATGGGCAACGGCACCCAACGAAACACAGCAAATTTACTGGTAAATAAAGTCCCAGACCACGTGTCCGGTATCGTGAGAGCAAACGCCGAGCCTGTACTTCACTGACTTACCAATAACTACAGAGCAAACTACAAGGTAAATAAACGTGAGTAAATGCCTACAAATAGCTCCAGGATTAGTCCATCTGTCCGGGAACGCTGGGGAGTCAGCTCTAAGAGTACACCATAAAGGGTTGCTCTATTGTAGTTTTTGCAGAAAACTGCTAAAATGTACCCATTTTTTTCTCGGTTTATTTTCCTTTAAAATTATTTGTAGAGGGGCAGGCGGCTAGGTGGCTCAGTCGGGTAAGCGTCTGACTTCGGCTCAGGTCACGATCTCACACTTTGTGAGTTCAGGCCCCGTGTCGGGTTCTGTGCTGGCAGCTCAGAGCCTGGAGCCTTCTTCAGATTGTGTCTCCCTCTCTCTGTGCCCCTCCCCAGCTCACACTGTCTCTCTCTCTCTCTCACTCAAAATAAATAAACATTAACAACATTTTTTAGATATTTATAGATATTTCTGTTACCATAATAATCATATAACTTTAATAAGTAATAAAAAATAATCTTTAAATATATATATTTTAAAGTTTTTTTTTTTACATTATTTTATTTTTTAGAGGCAGAGAGAGACAGAGCACAAGTGGGGGAGGGGCAGAGAGAGAGGGAGACACAGAATCTGAAACAGGCTCCAGGCTCTGAGCTGTCATCACAGAGCCCGGCATGGCGCTCGAACTCACAAACCATGAGATCATGACCCGAGCTGAAGTCGGATGCTCAACCGGCTGAACCACCCAGGCGTCCCAATATATATAAATATTTAAAAGTTTATTTATTTTGAGAGAGAGAGCAGAGGAGGGGCAGAGAGGAGAGAGAGAATCCTAAGCATGCTGTCAGCACAGAGCCTGACATGGGGCTTGAACCCATGAACCATGAGTTTGTGACCTGAGCTAAAATCAAGTGTTGGAAGCTTAACCGACTGAGCCACCCAGGTGCCCCTCTCATTGTGGTTTCGATTTGCATTTCCCTGATGGCTAATGATGTTGAACATCGCTTCATGTGTTTACTGGCCATTTGTATGTTTACTTTGGAGAAATGTTTATTCAAGACTTTTGCCCATTTTGAATTGATTTATCTTTTATTACTATCTTTGAAGCTTTCGACCAACGTGTAAGCGGAAGTAGAAGTGCACGCTTTCTCTTTGTGAGTTCCCAGGTAAGCAACTCCAGGCAGGAAAAAACAAAGCCAAGTTGAGTTTGTTAAGTTGGGCAATAGGCTGCTTTACCTGCTGGCCAACTGCCCCACCCCACACACTAACCAGTAATTCAAGCGGTTCAGATTCACAACCCAACAGAATGACAAATCATATTCATCACAGACCTCTGGGTCCCCTGAAAACAGCAGAGAACCCGATCAAGTCTGCAAATGCCTTTGGTTTAAAAAGAGACCTTAAAACAACTTTGAAAGAGCAACGCGAGCCCCCTCCACCCCACGGTGCCATGTTGGACGCATGCAGTGCCGTCCTGGAAAAGGGCCGGGCTCGGTCAGGACCGCCCCAGACACCACCCGCGTCTCAATATCCACCTCAAAGAAGTATCACCAATTTGGCAGGAATTATGAAGTACATGTCTACACAGGATCTGCCTCATTAGGATTTCAGTAGATGAGGGATGATGCCATGAGGAAAATAAGACTTCCTCTCTCTTTAATAGCAGAGAATTACCCTAAGAGCAGCACAGGATACAGCAGAGAGGACAGAGAAGACTGTAAAGAACAAAACAGTCACGGCAACACATCTCTTTCACTGACTTCAGAGCTGTGACACTCACCAGTATGTATCACTTCCCACTATACCGAGATACGACTTATTACATTATGTAGCCACTTGGCTTTATCCCTTACGGTAGTTTTATCACGTACTTGTATCATAACAATAACTATAATCTCTGGGAAACAACTTGGGTTTCGTACCAAAACAACCGCAAGAGCCTCACTTAGGCTTAGCTTAAGGCTTCTACTTTAGCTAGACATTAGCAAAATAACCAGATCTCCAAATAACAAGTAGCTAAACTTCAAAGTTTTGTTTTGACTTCTTTCCATGTGCAGAACTGAACGGAACACACAGACTCATCTTGTTTCCTGGATCCGTCACCTTCCTCACCGGTGGGTGCTTCCCAGAATCACCTGGGTACTGGTACTGGCCCGGCCCCACTGAATCAGACCCTCCAGGGTCAGGACCACAGGGCATCTAGAACGTTCCTGGAGATGCTCCTGCACACACACCCCTGGCTGTAATCACCACTCCGGGCACACCTCTGACAGTTCACTGCATCTAAAAAGAATTACTTACTTGTTACGATCCCAGCCAAAGCAAACACAAACTGATTTTCATCAGAATCGAGCTCCTTGACATCCCCGTCCAGTGACTTCACAAAACTCTCCATTGTCTGACCAGTGATGTTGAAAAACTTCAAAGCTTTATCCTGAAAGTTTGGAAATGAAAAGTATCACACTTTTGCACCAATGCCAGTACAAAACACAAGAGTGCAAGGGCGCGGAAGAAAAGCTTGTTTTAATTATCGGAAGCAGCAGTTAGAAGTCTGCTCCTTCATGACAAGTTCCCACTGAAAAGACCAGAAACAGGACGTTTGGAAAACTGTAGAAAAATTGCCCTCACAGACAGAAAGTAAAACAAAATCCATGTGAGGGAAGAGCTCAAATTTGTGCAGCAGTGGAAGCATCAGAGTGGGCTCACCCAGCATGCACCAGGAAGAGCTAGAAAAATACAGTGTTTGTTCTAGGCATGAAACCATAGGTTGCAACCTTTGGAGAATGGATTTTCAAATACAATCGCAACAGAAACTTCAACTTGTCAAGAGATGAAGGCAGTGAGCAGGCTTGTCTGGCAGTTTAATAAATCTGCGTTACTTGGCAAAAGTATCTCCCAGTTTGCAGAACCTCTGAAGCATTTCCTGGGGGGGGGGGGGGGGCTCTAAGGAATAGCTGAGAAGCCAACGTGCTTGCAGATGGCGCGAGGCTGCTTCGTGGACTGATACAAGTGTTCTCAGACTGGGCTGTGGTGGTGATCACACAACTCTGGAAATGAGCTAAAACCACTGAATTGCACACTCACAAATGGGTGAATTATATGGTACGTTAAGTTACACCTCAATAAATGTGAAAATACAACCAATCTCTCCACCTAAAGTCACACATGTTTATTTCTCTAAGTCATAAGTAATTCATCGCAGGTCTCCCGCCAGACATCCCGGACTTGTACTTCCATTCACGACCACACCGCTCTCCTCGAGGGCAGCCACAGCCTCCTTGGTCCCTCTGGTCCTCTGGCACCACGCCTGCCTCAGGCGCCGAACCCCCCCTCCCGCCCCCGCCAACCCTGGCCCCTGCCCCATACCAGGTGCTGGCCGAGCCACCACAGGGCCCTCTGGGCTGGTATTCCTGGCCCGCCTCCAGGCCCACAGCCCACCTCCCATCTATCCTCGCTCACGGTCAGGATAGTCTTCCCAGAGTCTCCTGCCCCACCACTCTTGTACTCAAAACCCTCAGGGAATCCAGTCTTACCACCCACCAGATAAAATCTATGACCCGGCATTTGAGGGCTTCCAAAATCTCACCCTACTTCTGGGGCCTCATCTCACCACGACTTTACCATGCTGCCCCTCCACTGTGTGTCAACTGACCCACACACAGGCCCTAAAACAAATCTCAGACTTCTCACCCCAGGCTTCTGATTAGGCTATTTCTCTCTCCTCCTGAGATACTCCCCATTTTCTGCCACTGCCACCTATGCAAGTTAATCAAAGCCCACTTCAAATCTCTTTTCCTCTGGGAAGTCTCTCGGCGTGTGTGTGTGTGTGTGTGTGTGTGTGTGTGTGTGTACTATTAACATAGGTATGTTAAAAAAACATATCACTTTCAACAAATTAATTCTTATGTTACCCACGGGGTAACGTATATAAAAGCACTTTAAACTTTGTTAAAGGCAAGGCACCTGGGTGGCTCAGTCAGGTAAGTGTCCGACTTCAACTCAGGTCGTGATCTCACAGTTCACGAGTTCAAGCCTCGTGTCAGGCCCCGTGCTGATGGCTCGGAGCCTGAGCCTGGAGCCTGCTTTGGATTCTGTGTGTGTCTCTCTCTGCCCCTCCACTGCTCACATACTCTCTCTCTCTCAAAAATAAACAAACATTGAGACAAAAATAAAAAAATAAAAACCTTGTTAAATGCGTATAGATGCCAAGTAACAATACTGGAGTGGCACTGTCTCCACGAACACTATACAGATTGTGGGAGATGAGGGACCTTATTCCATCGCCCTGACACACCGCCTAGAGCAGCTTATGCTGGACTCTGCACAGCGGGTGTGCCGACACCTGATGCGTGAACAAAAGACGTGGATTTCACCTATGGGCGCCTCAGCAGACACACTGTACCCTCGGTATTCCATAAACACAGATCCACGATACGCAGGGAGCCGAGGGGCCATGCTTACTCCTCCCAGGATGGCCTTGACGACGTCCTCGCTGCTGGAGACACCCCACAAAAGCGTGCAGGCTGCCGCCCCCATCTCTGTACAGTACTCTGCCTGTTGCAGGAGTTGCTGCTTTGCTTCATTCAGCTGCTGTCGGAGAGCGAGTTTCTCCTAAAATCAAAGCAAAATCAGCAAAATAAATACCATTCAACCTTGAGATATCTCTATTGTGTTTCTCATTCAAAGGTTGAGAACAATGCATACGGAGTTATAGGAAACAGTTGGCAAATGAAAACTGGTCCTGAGACAGCTACAACCCGTATTTTTTTTAACTTTAGAGGAAAAATTGAAAAATAACACTCTGGAAAAAGAACAAACTGCTGTATTAGAGTTTATAAATACTGCCAAGGGGCACCTGGGTGGCTCAGTCAGTTAAGTGTCCGACTTCCGCTCAGGTCATGATCTCACAGTTCGTGGGTTCAAGCCCCGCGTCAGGCTCTGTGCTGACAGCTCAGAGCCCGGAGCCTGCTTTGGATTCCGTGTCTCCCTCTCTCTCTGCCCATCTCCCACTCCCACTCTCTCTCTCAACAAAATAAATAAATGAACATTTAAATTAAAAAAAAAAAACATAAATACTGCCAAGACTCAACTTCAAGTAAAATGAAACATAAGGAGCCTCAGGCCCCCAGTGGCCACACCCAGAATCAAGGGCGCCTGGGACACCTCAATGAAGTAACCACGAACACAGCAGTCCGCAGAGCAGCATTTGTAGTAGAAGAGCCAGTCACCTCCAGATGGCTCACCCCACTGGAAAACACACCACCTGGCACAGCCAAGCCCAGCTAGGACAGATGGGACAGAGGCAGGGAGAAGTACAAAGGAGGGCCTCCCAAGCACGCCGTGCATAGCAAGATGAGCACCAGTGGGACACCGAGACGGAGGCCACCGGCGGCTTCCGAAGAACAGAGCTGGCAAGTTTCGGCCAGGCCTCTTAGCAATGAACTATCGTCCCGATAGTCCCTCTGACCACACAAACAGTCCTAAAGGTTCACTTCAGGTAGCTCTTGGGCAGGAAAGGGCTTCCTGACCCTCCCAACCACCACTGCTGGTTGCACTATTTGTGTTACCTGCAGTTCCCCCAAAAGATGAGAGCATTTCCTTACTTGGTAAGAGATCAACTTAAGAAATACAGAAACCTGGTTGAATACATCTATACCAAAGCATGATTAGAACAACAACCCTCAAAGTTGAAGTATTTTAGATGTTTTAGGGGTTTCTTTTGGAGAGGTGAATGCAGGACAAATCAAGGGGAAAGAAAAGGAAGAAATGGGCCACAAATCAAACTTTGTTGACTTCATAATTTGGCCTAGGGTAGCCATTCACATCTACTAGGGATGATGTATTTAGTATGCAGAGTTTCATATACATCCGCACATATATTCACACTCACTTTAGGAGAAGGATGGTCACTGAACCTGTGACACATGCTAATGTTGCCTTAGGTGATTACAAACGCTCGCTGTACCCTAACAGGAGTCTGGACTCCTAGACTCATTCTTCAGGTGTCTATAGCTGAACCCACTCAAGTAGTGGGAATGCGTGCAAACCTACGTCAGGCATGTGCTTTAGGAACTCTAGCCTGTCTCACAGTTGAAGCAGCCTGCATCCCAATTAGTCTGGTTATGACAGTTCTTCGATAAGATCGCTCAGTAGCTGTTGAGAATGACCGGACAGGATGGTCTTCACTACGGTCACATTTGGTGGCTGCGTGCAGATATGCCCCAACACAGGGCTGCACATACAGTACTGTATCAAAAGAAACTCAATGAAAGTAATTCCATTCACAGTAACATCATAAATAAAAAAAAAAATACTCAGGAATAAACTTAAGAAAAGCGATTCAAGAGGTGCCTGGGTAGCTCAGTCAGTTAAGCATCTGCCTTCAGTCCAGCTCAGATCTCATGGTTCACCCACATCAGGCTCTCTGCTGTCTGTGCAGAGCTTGCTTCAGATCCTCTGTCCCTTTCTCTCTGTGTCCCTCCCCTACTTGGGCACTCTCTTACTTGTGCATGCTCTCTCTCTCTCTCAAAAATAAATAAAAACTTAAATAAAAGATGTTCAGCCAGCTCAAGCTACTCTACCCCACCTCAAGGCCAATTTCAAAATGACAAATTCACAAAAGAAAATGAGAAGAGTGGGAAACAGAAAAAAGAAAAAAAATGCAGTTCAAGACCTGTACAAAACTGTAAAAACTATAAAGCATTACTGAGAAAAAATATAGAAGATCTAAATCAATGGAAAGATATACCATGTTCATGAGCTGGAAAAGTCAATACTGGTAAAATGGTAATCTACCCAAACTGACCTACAGATACAGATTCAATGCAATTCCTATCAAAATTTCAGCAGGTTTGTTTGTACAAAATCATAATCTGATTCTGCAATGCATATGGAAATGCAAAAAAAAAAAACTTATAAAAAGAAAAACAATGTTAAGGAGGAACTAACACTGCCTGATTTCAAAAACAAAACACAAAAACTTACCAGAAAGCTACAGAAATCAAACCAGTGTGGTATGGCATAAGTACAGACATACAGATCAATGAAACATTAACATTTATGGCAACTGATTTTAACTGAAGTGTCAAGGCAATTCAATGGAAAAAGCAGTCTCTTTGACAAATGATCACAAAACAACTAGAGAGATGGTCATATGCAAAGAAATAAAAATAACAGCAACTCAAAATGAATCACAGACCAAAAGGTAAAATTTCTAGAAGAAAACCTCTGTGGCCTTGGGTTAGGCAAATATTTCTTAGATATGACAACAAAGTCATAATCCATTAAAAAAATAGCAAATTTAACTTCATCAAAATTTAAAACTTTTACACTTCAAAAGACACCATTAAGAAAGTAAAAACGCAAGCCACAGACTAAAAGAAATTATTTCTAAATTGTACAGGAAAAAAAAGACTTATGAGTAGAAAATATAAAGAACTCTTGCAACACAAAAATAAACAATCCGATTAAAAATAGTCAAAAGATTGTATACCTGAACCTCATGTAACATTGTGGGTCAAATATGTTTCAATGACAAATAAAACAACTTAAATAGAAGATGGGAATAGGTATTTAACCAAAAAAAATATATGAATGAATAATAAACACATGAAAAGATGCTCAACATGAGGATAATGCAAATTAAAACCACAATGAGTCACCATTACATGCTCACCAACATGACTGTAATTCAAAGGACCAACACCACCAAGTGTTGACAAGAATACAGAAAAAGTAGGACCTTCACACATCGCTGGGTGGAATGCAGAACGGCACACTCACTTTGGTAAACAGTTTGGCAGCTCCTCACCAAGTTGGCCATACACTTACCACATGACCCGCAACTTTGCTCCTAGGTATCTGCCCAAAAAAGACTAAAGTACACGTCCACACAAACACTTGTACGTGAATGTTCACAGCGGTATTACTCACAAGAGTCACAAACTGGAAACTAAATGTCTATCAACTGGTGAACAGATAAAATATGGTACAATAAAAAGGACAATTGACACGTGCTAACATAAACGAGCTTCCAAAGCATTACACCAGACATACAAGACTACATATTGTATGATTTCATTCCTATAAAATATTCAGAAAAGCCAAACCTATAGAGACAGAAAGCAGGTCAGTGGTGGCCTAGGGCTGGGGCAAGGACTAACTACAAACAGATATGTGATGGAAACGTTCTAAAAATTGAACAAAATCCAGCACGCACACGTGATAAAAATTCTCAGCAAACCAGGAATAGAAGGGAACTTCAAGTTGATAAAAAGCATCTACCAAACACTGTAGCTAAAATCATACTTACGTTTCTGATGGGGAAGGCTACAAATGAATGGGGGCAGGCGGTACATGGGAATATCTCCCTATTTTCCAGTTTTGCTGTGAACACTGGAATATTGCTCAGCCATAAGAAAAGAGTGAAATCTTGCCATTTGCAGTGACATAGATGAAGCTAGAGAGTATATATAACATTAGGCAAAAGAAGTCAGAGAAAGACAAATACCATATGATCTCACTTATATGTGGAATTTAAGAAACAAATGAGCAAAGGAAAAGAAAAAGAGGCGAACCAAGAAACAGACTCTTAACTACAGAGAACAAACTGATGGTCACCAGAGGGGAGGTGGGGGGGGGGTGACACAGCTGATGGGGATCAAGGAGGGCACTTGTGATGAGCACCAGGTGATGTATGGAGGTGTCGAACCACTATATTGTACACCTGAAACTAATACTACACTGCATGTTAACTGGAATTGAAATAAAAACTTTTAAAAAAAGCTCTGTTTTTTTAAAATCATAGTTAATGGTGAAAGACTGCTTCCCCCCCAAGATCAGGAACAAGGCAAGATTGTCCACTCTTGTCTCTCTTATTCAACATAATGTCAGAAGTTCCCTACAGTGTAATAACACAAGAGAAACAAAAAGTACATAGAGCAGAAGGAAGAAACAGAACTGTCCCTGTTTGTAGATGACATGATTGTCTGAGAGAGAGAGAGAGAGAGAGAGAGAGAGAGAGAGAGAGAGAGAGAGAGAGAAAGAGAAAAGAAAAGAAAAGGAAAGAAAAGAAAAGGAAAGAAAAGAAAAAAGGAAAGAAAAGAAAAAAGAAACACAGACAAACTTGGGGCACCTGGATGGCTCAGCTGGTTAAGCATCCAACTTCAGCTCAGGTAAGGATCTCACAGCTCATGAGTTCGAGCCCCATATCAGGCTCTCTGTCATCAGCACAGAGCCTGCTTCAGATCTCTGCCCCCCCTACACACACATGCACACGTATGCGCCCTCTCTCTCTCTCTCTCAAAAATAAACATTAAAAAAAAAAACTCAAGGAATTTTTTTTTAACTCTTAGTTGGGGCCCCTGGGTGGCTCAGTCAGCTAAGCGCCCAACTCTTGATTTCAGCTCAGATCATGATCTCATGACTCATGGGATTGAGCCCCATGCACTGACGATGCAGAGCCTGCTTAGAATTCTCTCTCCTTCTCTCTCTGTCCCTCCCCTGCTTGTGTGTGAATTCTCTCTCTCTCTCTCTCTCTCTCTCTCTCTCTCAAAAGAAATAAACTTTTTTTAAATTAAAAAACAGGAGCACCTAGGGGGCTCAGCTGGTTGAGCATCCTGCTTCAGCTCAGGTCATGGTCCCATGGTTTGTGAGTTCAAGTCCCATGCTGGGCTGGCTGCTGTCAGCACAGAGCTGTCAACGCAGAGCCCACTTCGGATCCTCTGTCCACCCCCTCTCTGCCCTCCCCCACTCACGCTCTCTTGCTCTCAAAAATAAACATTAAAAATAATAATAAATTAAAAGTAAAAGTAAAAAGTAAATAAAACTTCTAGACTCACAAGTGACTTCAGCCAGGTCACAAGTTACAAGATCAGCACACACAAAACAATGACATTTCTATACATTAACAACAACAAAATGAAACCTAAAATTTAAAACACAACATCACTGGGGCACCTGGGTGGCTCAGTCAGTTAAGCGTCTGACTTCAGCTTAGGTCATAATCTCATGGTTTGTGAGCTCAAGCCCCACATCAGGCTCTGAGCCTGCTTCGAGCCCTCTATCTCCCCCTCTCTCTGCCCCTCCCCCGTGTGTTCTCTCCCGAAATTTCCCTCTCTTTCTCTCTCAAAAACAAACATTTAAAAAATAAATAAAAATTAAAAAAATACAACATCATTTAAAACTGTTCCACAGAAAATGAAAAGCACCCTGGCTGCTGGTCCCACGCCCCCCGGGGCCAGTTTGCAGAGTGCTCTGAGTCAGTGCCACAGGCCCGGGCCTTGCCAAGACTCCCCGCTGTCTGCCCGGCTCGGCCCTGCAACACCGGGAGACCTGAGCAAGTGGCCTGGGACTCTGAGCCTGCAGGAAGCAGACAGGCAGCTGCAGAATTCCACCGAAGGTCAAATACGCTGGGGCAGAGGTCAATGAGGTGGACAAAGGGGGACGCCCACCCAGGTAAGGAACTGGCCCACCAGGATCGCATGGGAGGCCCCCATCCAGGCAAACGCTGCCCGTTGGTCATGACAGACCCAGACGCTCCCAGCAGGAAGGACCCCAAATACAGGGAATGGCACCATTTTCTGGTGGTCAACATGAAGGGCAATGACTGACATCGGCAGTGGCAGAGTCCTCTCCGATTACGTGGGATCTGGGCCTCCCGAGGCCTTCACCTTCACGTCTGGCCGGTTTATGAGCAGAATGGGCCACTGAAGTATGCCGAGCCCATTTTCGGCAACCAATCTGGAGACCGCTGTGGTAAACTCGAAGTGGCATCTGCCTACAAAAAGTACAAGCTCAGGCCCCTGACGGCCAGCATGCGTTACCAGGCTGAATGGGATGGCTGTGCGCCCAGCTCTGTGAGCAGCTGTCTGGGAAGCAGAGGGAAGCCAGGAGATGGAAGCGTCCTGGGGGTCCCCAGCAGCACTCTCAAGTTCAGTGACGCATGTAGATGTCGCCCCTTCCCCACTCCCATTCTCACAGACGAGACCTGAGCCATCACATAGTGGTTCAGGATGACTTTTCCTTCTGCCTACCTTTTATAATTCTACAGTGTCACACCCCGATTTATGTTTTGATCAAATGTGAACTCCGTTCTGGGGGACATTTTGGTACTAGGATGGGATCATCAAATTGTTAACATAATAGCAACCCAGAACTTAAAAAAATTTTCAGGTAAAAAGACCAGGTCTACAGTAATAGAGCAGAGCGTCAAAGAATCTTTAAGGAAGGTTTAAAAAACAAAACAAAACAAAAAACTGATTCACTGCCTCTGCCTTTGTGAGCCAGTCCAAGTCGGGAACTGTGCATAATGGCATCTTCTAGGTCACATTTTCATGACAGTGTCTCTCACCAAGACAGCCAGAGGCTGGCATGTCCACTAACCCCCAGTGTGTTACATCTCAGACTGGTTACTAGGGGTCAGTGTCTCTGGTTCCTTTAAAGAGCAGTGCTGGAAAAAGCAAGAGGGAGCGTCACTTTGCAGTTAAGAGACAGCCGTCTAGATGAGCTGCACGCCGGGTGAGAGGTTGTCAGAAATCCCGTCTTCGCCTGTTAAATTGATCACTTTTTTCTGGTGTAAGAAAAGCCAATCTGGAGTTTTAGAATGTTCTACTAATTCAGCTATTCGCTTACAGTTAGATAAAAATTAAAACATTGGAATCAAGAAAGGAAAAAAGAGAAACGCTTAGGTAAAAATCTAACAAAACGTGTAGGATCTGTGCTGTGTGCTGAAAGTTACAAACCACTGATGGAAGAAATTAAAGACAACCTAAGTAAATGGAAACACATGCTTTGTTTGCAGACTGCGAGACGCAACAGAGACAACAGTTCTCCCCAAGCTGATCTACAGAAATGACACAATTCTCATCTGAATCCCAGCAAAAATTTTTACAGACACAGATGATCTTATGATAAAATGTATTTGGAAAAGCACAGGACCTGTCTAGACAATTTTGGAAAAGAAAAATTCGACGGGAAGAATCACTTTATCCAATGCTGAGGCTCACTATGCAGCCACAGGAATCAGACAGTGAGCTCTGATGGAAGAACAGATCGATGGGCCAGGGCAGAGAAGCCCGAACAGACCAGGCAAATACGCTAAGCGATCGCTGGCAGAGCTATAAGGGGAAAGATCACCTCTCCCACAAAGCATGGGAGCAGCTGGACCAAAAAAAAAAAAAAGAACCTCAACCAAAGTTCGTACCTTATACAAAACTTAACCCAAAATGTATTGTGAACGTAACTGTGCAATATAAAAATATAAAACCATTAGGGGAAAAAAGTCCTTAGGACCAAGGGCTACAAGAAAAGTTCTTACAACACTAAGCGCATTGATCATGGAAGGGAAAACTAACAAACTGGACGCCACCCAGATTGAACCCTTTAGCTCCATAAAAGCCCCCATGAAGATGATGAAACAACATGCTCCACACTGGGAGAATCTATCTGCAAACCACGCATCCAATAGCAGACTTTTATCTAGGGTGTATCAAGGACTCTTTAAACTCAACAGTAAAATATATATATATATACATACACATATATATTAAAAAGATTTATATATAAAAAAGACGTGAACAGGTATTTCACAGAAGAGGATATACAATGGCAAATAAGCGTGTTAGAAGATCTCAGCATTGTCAGCCACTAGAGAAATGCAAATCAGAGCCACAACTCACCTACCAGAATGGCTACAATAAAACCAGTGATAATACTAAATGCCAATTAAGGTGTGGAAGAAATGAATCACTCACACATGGCTGGTGGGAATGTAAAACGGAACCACCACTCTGCAACACAACTTGGCAATTTCTCACAAAAGTAAACATGCATTGGCACATAACCCAGTGACTGCACTCTTGAGCCATCTATCCCAGAGAAATGAAAACGTACAATCGCACAAAAACCTATACACGGATATTTACAGCACCTCTACTCCTAATAGCAAAAAACCGGAAACAACCCACCAACTCCTTCCCTGAGAGAACAGTTGAGCGAAGTGTGATCTAGCCACACCATGGAATACTACACAGCAATAAAAAGGAGCAGGCTATTGATCCAAGCAACAATTTGGATGAATCTGAGCGGGAAAAGTCATTTTCATGACATTCCATTTTCATGACATTCTTGAAATAAGATGATAGAGATTAAATTTTTTTTTAACGTTTATTTATTTTTGAAAGCGAGAGGGACAGAACATAAG
Source organism: Prionailurus bengalensis (assembly GCF_016509475.1). NCBI lineage: Eukaryota > Metazoa > Chordata > Mammalia > Carnivora > Felidae > Prionailurus > Prionailurus bengalensis. The sequence goes on along the minus strand of NC_057350.1, from coordinate 2,729,314 downwards.
CAGGGGAGGTGTAGAGACAGAGAGGGAGACACAGAATCTGAAACAGACTTCAGGCTCTGAGCTGTCGGCACACAGCCTGACGCGGGGCTCGAATTCACAAACCGTGAGATCATGACCTGAGCCGAAGACCGACTGAGCCACCCAGGCGCCCTAAAATGATAGAGATTGATGTGTGACAACTATGTGCAGGTGGTTGCCTGGAGCGAAGTACGGGGCACAGGGTGGGTGTGGTTGCAGCAGGGAAGCATGGAGAGATCTTTGTTTGGTATCTTCAACGTGCTGGTGACGGATACGTGAATGTATACATGTGTTGAAACGGCACAGAACTGAGCGTGTGTGCACACGTACACACACACTTGAGGAGATACAAACGAACCCAGGTAAAGCCAGTGAACCCAAATAACCTGTGTGGGTTGTACCAGTGTCAGTTTCCCGCCTTTGACCTCGTGCCGGAGTGATGCAAGACGCTACACCTGCGCAAACTGGGTGGAGGGTACAGGGACTCCCCTGGACTTGTTGCGCCTTCCTGCAACTCTGTAATTCTTTCTGTAACCTTTTAACCAAAACCAAACTGCATTGTAGCGAAAGCTGTGGGACTGCATGCAGTTATTAAAAATGTTCCAGTTTCACTTTTACAGCAGATCAAGTCCATGTTATGCAAAACACGTCTCAATAAAGTTGCTTTTAAAAAAGGAACAATTGGGGCGCCTGGGTGGCGCAGTCGGTTGAGCGTCCGACTTCAGCCAGGTCACGATCTCGCGGTCCGTGAGTTCGAGCCCCGCGTCAGGCTCTGGGTGGATGGCTCGGAGCCTGGAGCCTGTTTCCGATTCTGTGTCTCCCTCTCTCTCTGCCCCTCCCCTGTTCATGCTCTGTCTCTCTCTGTCCCAAAAATAAATAAACGTTGAAAAAAAATTTTTTTAAATAAAATAAAAAAGGAACAATAATCAACCCCTGATATAGTCACCTGTTTTAAGTGAATACTCCTACCTAACAGAGTACCGAGCATAAAGCTTTCAGGATTCCTTCAAAATCCTCTGTAGTTCATTTCTGATTTTAACTGAAATATACTATCAGTTTTTCTTTAAAAAGTTTCCTGAAATAATACAATGTTTGCAACAGCTTCCATTTACTATCACAAAAGTAGCAACTCTTTGCTAACAAATCAAAAACACAGATAACAAAAAGCAGGCAGTCACATGCAAGCCTGTTGACTGTGGCAGGAGTGCACACAAGAAGACACAGAGAAAATGAAGCCACAGGCAGGCGACCGAAATGCCCCTCAGCACAGGTGAACGCGCACCTCGTGTAGGCAAGTTCACACATGTGGGACAGCCAGGTCAGACAGTAAAAACCGGCAGACCCTTTGTGGGGAGCCTCGTCTAACCTCACAGGGACAGCACGGTCCTACGAAAAGCAAGTCAGACGTCCTCCAACAGCTCCGCCCACACCAGGGAAGCTGGGCTCTTTCTTCTCCAGAGTTCAAAGGTTGCCACTGCCAGGAGGACCCTCCTGCACTGTGCCAGCCCCTGAGTGCACATCAAGGCCCAGCTGGACTCCCATTGACTGGACTCAACTACTGCTGAGGAAACAGCTCAACTGAGGCCGGCAACCAAGCTTCCCCTGTCCGGCAGCCATTCTCCGGGGCGGGGGGGGGGGGGGGGGGGGGGGGGCGCGGTCAGGAGCTGTTGCTCCCCCATCACGCTTCTTTATGACTTGGAGTCCACGCCGTGTTTTCTCATCTTTGCTTACATGTGGATCCAGTAACCGCTGTCTTTTCCTAATGACGTCTACCCATACTGCGGTTCTTACTAGCAGTGCTCTAATGTGGGATCCAATCCCCAAATTCTTTCCTGGTTCCTCAACTCTAAAATAAGCTTCCAGCGTCCAGCCCCGTGATCTGTAGACACCTGGGCAGAGACCAGAGAAGAGGCTATGGAGGCAGCTCTCAGTTCTCTACAGCAAAAAGAGATGCGGCCTTGTTGTGGCCAGCACGAAGGGACTCCCATCCGTATCAAGTTGGCAGGAGAGTTAAACAGGAAACTTGGCTGGAAATAGGAAATAGTTTAATCTAAAATATTCCCGTGTTGTAACTAAGGTCAAAGTGTCAGGGCAATAACACGCTGGTGATCTGACCCTACTTTACCAAGGTCATTTCATCCATTCTATACTGACTGGTGCTTTACCAGGATGGCTTATTTTTATGCACTGCATCTAAAATGCCCACAGAACAGGCACTTTTTCCCTATGCGTAACAATTAAAAAAAAAAAAAAAACAGGAAGATTCTGCCCAGTTAAGTTTCAATTTAACAAGGATGTTTAGCAATTTAAGTAAGTATTGAACCAACAGGTGCATTGCTGATTTTTACCACATTCCTTCTTGTGTGTTGGTCAACTTCTTTCAGACCATGAGACTTCCAGGCCCAAATTAGCCACACTGGCATCTTAGTTGATCATGATCCAAACCATGACAAAACTGAAACTTCAACTTCAATTATGTGACACTCAACTCAGTTTTGAGACTAAAACTCTTTCCCTTTTTCTATCTGCTCAATATTCAAGTCTCTACAGACCCACCAGTTTTGGAACGCCTCCACGGCAGCCTCAAGCATTTGGAATCCCTTCACCAGAGGAGGCAGTGGGCCTGTGACCAGCTACCGCACATTCCTTCACACTAACAGCGCCTGCTGGTCCCGCTGAGCCAGGGGCAGCACCCGCCGGGGCCCAGGGAACCAAATACCTAGCTGCTGCTACTAATACTGTTACACTGTTATTACTGGGAAAACAAAAAACAAAAAAAACATGCACACTCCGAATTTTATCATTTTATCCAAAGTGACAGGATAGTTCTAGCTTTACAGAAAAAAGGGGGAAGTATTTGTTCCATAAAGTAAAAACGTGTAATTTTTGAGAAATCCTATTAGTCTCCTTAAATATTAAAATACATTGGTTATTTCTAAAATATCACTAAATGGGGGTGCCGGGGTGGCTCAGTCAGTTGAGCATCCGACTTCAGCTCAGGTCACGATCTCACGGTTTGTGGGTTCGAGCCCCATGTCGGGCTCTGTGCTGACAGCTCAGGGCCTGGAGCCTCTTCGGATTCTGTGTCCCCCCCCTCTCTCTGCCCCTCCCCACTTGCGCACACACTCTCTCTCTCAAAAATAAACATTGAAAAATTTATTTTAAATAATAAAATAAAATATCGGTGAATGATCCCTTAATTATTAATATTTGTAGGTAATACATTTATCTCTGATTATGAATTATGATGTGCACTTCTTAAGATTCTTACTATACTCTGACTTTTAAAGCTTTGCAATGGTCTTTTAAACATAAAAATCAACAGAAAGTGACTATCACAAGTCGCCCAGTAAACGTTCTCCACGTTAAATGGTCATAAAGGCCAACGTCTGACTATGTTCCAACCCATTCGGAATATATGCGTTTCAAGACACAATCTCTCGAGGCTGAAGGTCTACACAAGCTGTTGGCAACACCACTTTGTGGACGCAGCCGTGACACGAGTGTGTTACGCGGTAGCCCGTGAGCATCGTACCTTCTTCTCTCTCATGCTGTCGGCCTGCACGGTCTCCAGGCGGGCTTTAAAGTGCTCACAGTCCATTCTCAGTTGCTCTAATGCTTGTTCTTTCCTTTCCAGGTCTAGAAGAAAGAGGCATAACAATACTCAGTATCTCAAATCACTACTCTTTTCTAAGAATCCACTTTGCCTGATCTTCTTTCAGGAAAAGCAGCACTGCTTGCTCGCAACCAGTCCTTGACCGATATTCCGAGAGTCCTGCTCGTTTCGGTTTTCATCAGTTTGCAGCCCGTAGCAGAAAGCACTACTTTTGTTGTTGTTTCTGGTCGTGTGTTTTTAAGACCTCGTTTGACTGCCAGACTTGTACTCGAGGCTTTAAGAAAGTGGGTTATTTAAAGGACTGAAGGCAGGGCTGAGAAGCCTGACTGTCTCGTGGCACAGACTTGTATCTGCTCCATAAAAAGCAGAAGGCAGCTCAGCGAGTAGACGGTGCCAGCCGGGGCTGATTCACAAAGCGCGTCTCACCAACTGGCAGACTGACTCAGGAGGAACAGCGGCAGTCAATGGAGGGCGGGAGCAACGTGGTCACACAAAAAAGGCCACGGTGACGGCGCGGCACCACGGCATTCTTCCTCTCAACCACATTCGCTTAGATGGCGATTCAAACAGCCAGCACAATTCCCCAAAGATATTCATGTTAATAAGTCTGAGATCAAAAGCATTATCAACTTTAAATAAAAGATATTATGACACTCATAAAGCAAAGAAGTCTAGAGCTTAAAATGTTAAGTGCCTCGACTTCAGGGACTAAGAAATCATCCATTTTTATGCTAGTGTAAACCAAGATTTGAGGTGGAAGAACACAGTCCGCCTGTGTCCTGCTGTGTCCCTCGTCAGAGTTTCCTATTCGGAGGACCGAGTGGGGCCTGAAAACCTACACTTCTAGCAAGTTCCCAGGTGAGGCTGATACTGCTCATCTGGGAAGAGACTCTGAGAAAGACTGCTTCGGGACCACGGCCTGGTCTCTGGTCACTAACGAAATGAAATCGACACCCATCAGCACCAGCAAATGAGGGAGCCCAGCCACAGGAGCACGGGGTGCGGAGAAACGGAGGGTGGCGGGGGCAGCAGCCTGAAAACTGGCGCCTTCCCCTACCTGAGAGGGGAGGTGGCTTACAGCACTCCCCCCAGTGAAGCGCAGACCAGAGGGGGCTGTGGCTTCATAGCCCAGGGGTCTGACAAAGAGGGGACCACCAAGAACAGCAGGGGGATCCCAAAAGCTCTGGAGAAATGAATGCAGTCTGCATTTTCCAGGGGCCCATTACCCTAGAAGGGAGATTAGCACCTGAAGCTAAATATTCAGTTACAGATTATGAAACTGGCCAGAACTTCTCACTGAAAATGTGTTTCTGAGAAACTACGTGAATACGGGACTGTTTCTTCTCCCTTAAATCAGTTCTCTTTCTCCCCTTCGATAAAATCCACAGCAGGATTTTCCCGATTCTACACTCTGCCCTACCAATTGTGGCCACCGAAGAAATCAATGATCAGTCAAATGCTTTACTGTTTTTTTTTTTAATGTTTGTTTATTTTTGAGAGACAGAGCACGAGTGGGGGTGGGGGAGAGTGCAGACAGAGAGACACAGAATCTGAAGCAAGCTCTGGACTCAGAGCTGTCAGCACAGAGCCCAATGCGGGGCTTGAGCTCACGAACCCTTAGATCATGACCTGAGTCGAAGCCAAACACTTAACCGACTGAGCCACCCAGGCACCCCTCAAGTACTATGCTTTAAAAAAAAAAAACTTCTTATTTGCCCTTTGTAACAATGTTAAATTAAAACATGTATTATTTACAATTATGAATGAACCATAAATTGCATCTGGTAGAAAGAAAGAAAGATCAAAAAAGGAACTAAAATAATTAGTGGTGCCAATTTTTTCTTTGCAGTTCACTTTTAAATTTTCTTGTATCATTAAGCGGTGTATCATTCGAACATGGCGAAGAAGATAGGAAATTACATCCTTACAAGCTTTACCTTGTGTAAAATATGGAGGAATTAATTCTGACCACCCAGAAGATTTTCATTACAGTAACTTCATAATCTCTCGCTCTATATACCTGTATACAACTTTATCATAGGCTACCATAACACAGGACACGGTCAAAACGTCCCACTCTCCTACAGGTGCCCCACAGAATTCAAAGTCAGCACCAGGGAAGCCACACCCGCCCACCATGAGCCCACCCCAGCCCCCGGAGGCAGAGGGTGCCTTTCTGCTGTCCGAGGCCGCCGCCTTGTGGCCGGATGGGAGCACTGCCACCACTGTCCAACAAAACCCCCACCTTGCATTGTCAGTTTGGCCCCCAGCAGTGCCTGCGGTGTTTGCTAGAACACACACCACAAGGGCAGGGATTTTCATGTTTTGTTTTCTGATACATCCCAAATCCCTAGAACAGCACCAGCGTTTTATAAATATCTGTCACATAAATAAATTAGACTTCTCTACACATTCCTTCTGCTAATCCTTGAATAGAGAAAAATGCACAGCTACTTTGATTGTCTCATTCTCATAATGAGAATATACCTTTTTATGATTTTTTTTTAAATCCAGGGACAGAAAGAATATGGACAGTAAATGATCCACTATGTGTAATCAAGACATTATCCTACCCAGCCTCAATATCAGAATAGGATCACCCAGCCTAAGATTCTTTCAACTGCTCACCTTTAGTGTTCAGAATGAAGGAGAAACCTCCTCCATTTAACTGTTAACTAATTAAAAGAGCGGCCAAGACAGACCACCAATATATAAACACAATCTACGTCACAGGCTACTTCAACGTCGATCTGGTTTGAAACTTACAATCCTTTTTTGATAGTTCCAATAACACGAGAACACCTGTATCTCTTAATGTTTAAGTTATTGGTGGGAAGGGTACAGTGAACTATTACAGGCAGGAGACAGAGCTATAACTGAAAAGCAGCATTTCTAAAACACTGAGCAAAGAAACGTAAACCACACAAAAGAGATCGATTTCCCCTACCCTGTTTTTATCACAGGTATGCTTATAATAAGCAAAGCAAACTATCAGTTGTTCCATGTACGTTAATACGAAAGTATTGTTTTTGATCAAGATTGCTAAAAGTCTCAAATCCAAAGTGAAAGCTTTTAAACAGCCCTTCACTTCTCCCTTTGCATCACTCTCCAATAGGTTCAGAAAAGGATTTACAGTTAGCCGCTATGGACTCCATTTACTTTGAACTGAGATTTGGAGGGTGTATAACAAAGCACCACAAACTGGGCAGCTTAGAACAGAAACGTCTCCTCTCCTAGTTCTGGAGGCCATGGGTCCAAGACCACAGTGTCAGCAGGCCCATGCTCCCTCTGAAACCCGCGGGTGAGGATCCTCCCTTGCCTTCTCCAGCTTTCAGCAGCCCTGCTGTTCCAAAATTCCCACCCGCCTCCGCTGTCATTGGCCTTCTCCTGGTCTCTTCACATCAGCTTCCTCGTGCACATCTTCTTTCTCGGTGTCCAAATTTCCCTTTTGTAAGGACACCTGTCATGCTGGATCAGGGCCCACCCTAAAGACCTTGTCTTATCTTAACATAATCAGCCTGGCAACAATGTAAGTTCAAAACGTGATAAAATGAGAGTAGTTCAGAATTCATTTAAAAAAAACCCTTCGGTTAAAGACATTACGTGAACTTGAAATCCTGCTACCCACTCTAAGCCAGAAAAACAACACTTTGATTAGCCGTCAAATTTTTAAAACAAATCAAAGGGGGCGGGGGGGGGGGGGGAAAGAGGTGGAACCGGAACATGGAAATAGCATTTTTTTCTCCTGCACTGCCAACAACCTGCTCCCCAAACCACTCTTCTTTCTCTGCCTTCAAGGCCACTGGAGTTGTCTCTTGTAGGACGAAGAAAATGTGTGACTCACGGGAATTCGTTCTACTGTGGCACTGCCAATGGACGTGGCAGCACCTTGGATCACTAACTTCAACATCTGTGTGTTGGAGCCCCTTAGTCCACGGGTAAATGCCAAAGAAGAGGGGCCAGATTTCATCCTTTGTATGTCCGTACACCACCTAGCAACGCTTGGCAAACACCAGGCAGACAGGGCACCTCTACCTGAGTGACTCATCCACCACATCCGCTGGAAGACTTGAAAATAAACACCATCACAAAAAATAAGATCAATCTTGCCAAATTCAAATGAATTCTGTTAACGCATTTCTCAAACTGTTGAGTTGGGAAACGTTTCACTTATTGGCATACAGAGATAACGTTAACAACCGCGTGTCGGGAGCGATTCGTTCAAATAACGTACATCTCTGCCTTCTCCATCGCGGCTACGTCCCCACTTCCTCGGTCCAAAAGCCCGTTATGTCTCTTTTCCTCTCTCCCAGTCCCCTGTGCTCTGGACCATCTCCACGTGCCCTTGAGATCCACTCTCCTCCGTGCTCTGTGCTCCAAGAGGCAAAAGTGAACACCCACAGCACCCAGGCTCCTGTTAGACCAGGACAGGGGCAGGGGCAAGAGGAGACACGCTGGGGCACTTACTCCCCACTGCATTGTCGCTGCCCGTCTTCCAGTGGCAGCAACTCCCCTTCCGGGTGAGGCAGGCCCCTGCCCTCCTGCGCATCTGGAAGCTCTTAGGGAGGCCCTGGAACCCCACTCCCCTAGCTCCCTAGCGTGGGTTCCCCAAACCTGGACCACACCCGTCCGTCCACAGCACACTCCATGTTACCCCTTTTGTTCCTGCCAACACATGGGGAAAAGACACTCTGACATTATCTCATTTGGGTCACAATAAACTTTCGGTCGTATCAAATAATCTTTTTTTCTTTTTTCTTTTTTTTTTTAATTTTTTTTCAACGTTTTTATTTATTTTTGGGACAGAGAGAGACAGAGCATGAACGGGGGAGGGGCAGAGAAGAGAGGGAGGCACAGAATCGGAAACAGACTCCAGGCTCTGAGCCATCAGCCCAGAGCCCGATGTGGGGCTCGAACTCACGGACCACGAGATAGTGACCTGGCTGAAGTCGGACGCCTAACCGACTGCGCCACCCAGGCGCCCCTCTTTTTTTCTTTTTTAAGATTTTATTTTTGAGTCCTCTCTCCACCCAACACGGGGCCCGAACTCCCAACCCCAAGATGCGGCGAACCAGGCTCCACCTGCTGAGCCCGCTGGGCACCCCGATAATGCCCTGCTGGCACTCACTCTTCCTTCCATCCCACTCTTCGCGATTCTCTCTCTGGTTCACATTTCCGTGGCCCAGAAATTATCATTCTTCTCTGAGCTGTAAACAGAGGTCTTCCTCTTCTCATTAATACCAAACTCGGGAAATTAACCTCCAAACACCCGTCAACACTTGAGAGACCGTGTGGTACTAGTGGTTTTCCACCCCCGCTTCTAACAACCCAAGGGCGCCTAGGGGATGCTTACGGCTCTGTGAACGGTTGTGCTTCCACTTTACCAGGTTTTTTCAACTTCTTATTTGGAAACAATTTCAAGCTTACAACACATCACACAAATAAAAACCATACAAAGAACACCCACGGTCCCTTTCCCCAGACTCATCTACTGGCAACATTTCACATCTGCTCATCCCGTGTACCATGGACAGACACACACACAATACGCACTATGAGCCAGCTGAGGCAAGTTACATCTATCACTGCCCTTTACTTCTAAATACTTCAGTGGGTATTTCCCAGGAATAGGGATGTCCTAGACACCTACTCTATACAGTTGTCAACTTCAGAAGAATTAATACCTCTATCTAATCTGCCACCGACATTCAAATTCTCTCAAATGACCCCAAACCGTCCTTTATAGCATTTTCTTCCTTCGAGGCACAACAACCAGTCAGGTGTCAGGAATTGCCTCGATTGTCATTGTACCTTTGGCCTCCTTTAATCTGGAACATCTCCATAGTCTGTCTTTCCTGTAGGACATTACCAAATGTTTTTAACAATTTAAAAATCACAACCACATATATGGAAGGACTTACATTTCCAGCTATAATGGTGAGGGAACAGATCAATCTACCCACCAAGAATAATTACAAAAGCAGAACTTAAAAACATGGACTCCTCTGAAAGTATGTGAGAGCTCCTGAGTCACACAGGCCTTTAGGCTATAGGACCCAGAGACGAGGAAAGTGCCCTGAGGTACAGGACCCCAGCTTCCCACTTCATTCTTCCCAAAGACCCTGGCATAATCCAAAGCAGCACAGGGAAAGAGGCAGCAAAGCTGGGCAGAGCAGCCAGTGGTGGCACCGAGCTGGGAAATGAAAATAAATTCCAGAGCTATCAGACAGCCAAGACTTAGGGTGGGCCATGATCCCAGAGGAGATAGGAGCACAGAAAAATGAGCTGATGTCGGAGCCGTCTCTCTCCTGCAGGCACTCAGCAGAGCATAAGCAGAACACAGAGGCTGTAGAGGAAAGCAGACAGTGGGGGGGGGGGGGGAGGCAGGGGCACCACTTGCTGGAGAAAAATACCATCACCGGAAGTCTCTACAAGTTCCACTTGAAAAACTCCACTAATCAATAAAAAATTACAAAGACTACCAAGAGGGAAATTAGACAATACAAGCAGATCAACAGGTGATCCAGATATTAGAATTATCAGATTCAAGGGCACCGGGGAGGGCTCAGTGGGTTAGGCGTCCAACTTCGGCTCGGGTCACGATCTCACAGTTTGTAGGTTCGAGCCCCGCATCAGGCTCTGTGCTGACACCTCAGAGCCTGGAGCCTGCTTCGGATTCTGTGTCTCCCTCTCTCTGCCCTTCCCTAACTCACACTCTGTCTCTTTTTCTCTCTAAAAAATAAATTTAAAAAAGTAAAAAGGAAAAAATAGAATTATCAGATTCAGACGTTAAAATAACTAATTAATGTTACAGGAAAAAAAAAGGCAAAAACAGAATTTCATCAGGGAGCTACAATAAAACACAACCGAGTGGATATCAATATAAAAACTAATAAATACTAATAAGTTACACTAAAAAAATAACAGAATAAAGAATTCAGAATCAAATTCACACATACACAGCCATTTACAACAAAGCCGTCTCTGTACTAAAGGAAGGAAAGACTGTCTTTTTAATAAATGGGGCTGGGTCAGTTGGCCACATATGTCTAGTGATTTTTTTTAATTTTTTTAAATGTTTTTATTTATTTTTGAGACAGAGAGAAACAGAGCATGAGCACGGGAGGGGCAGAGAGAGAGGGAGACACAGAATCCGAAGCAGGCTCCACGCTCTGAGCTGTCAGCACAGAGCCCGACGCAGGGCTCGAACTCACAGACTGGAAGATCATGACTTGAGCTGAAGTCAGACGATTAACCAATTGAGGCGCCCCCCCACCTTTTTTCAATTTTTGTCTAGTGACTATTTTTAAATAGACAGGGACAGCATGAATTATACAAGAACTTCATCATCACAGAAAGTTCTCTTGGACGATGCCAACAGAGGCAAGATGTTGCTGCACAGGTGCAGCAGCAGGTGCTGTATTTTAAAGTACACAAAACAACTTGTTTCTATTGCTAAAGAAAATTAGTCAAATATCTCTCCAGCATATCATGGCCACACTAGTTTGTATTCATTACTGATATTCAAGGAACAAAACAAGGCTGGTTCATAATATTAACACGGTAATAAATAAACATATTTCAGTAAATTTTAAAAGGTTAAAACTAATGTTGCAGATTTTAAAACGTTAGAAATAAGACTGCAATTTATGTTTGGTGTCAACACGAAAAATTATACGATCACAACTCAAGACTCTGAGGATCTGACTGCCACTAAGACATCAAGTTGTTTTTAAATTGTATCACCTAACATCTCAAAGGCAACCTACGCGTTTGAAAAGTGGTCTATAGGACAATGGAGATTGAAACAGGCTGAATGTGGTGCTGGGAAAACTGGACAACAACATGCAGAAAAATGAACCTGGACCACTTTCTTACGCCATACACAAAAATAAACTCAAAATGGATGAAAGACCTCAATGTGAGACAGGAAACCATCAAAATCCTAGAGAAGAACACAGGCAACCATCTCTCTGACCTCAGCCACAGCAACTTCTTACTCGACATGTCTCCTGAGGCAAGGGAAACAAAAGCAAAAATGAACTATTGGGACCTCTTCAAGATAAGAAGTTTCTGCACAGTAAAAAAAATAATCAACAAAACTAAAAGGCAACTGACAGAATGGGAGAAGATATTCACAAATGTCATATCGGATAAAGCGTTAGTATCCAAAAATCTGTAAGAACTTACCAAACTCCACACCCAAAAAACAAATAATCCAGTGAAGAAATGGGCAAAAGACATGAATAGACACTTCTCCAAAGAAGACATCCAGATGGCCGACAGACACATGAAAAAACGTGCATCACTCAACCTCAGGGAAATCAAATCAAAACCACAATGAGATACCACCTTACACCTGTCAGAACGGCTAAAATTAACAACTCAGGAAACTATAGATCCTGGCAAGGATGTGGAGAAACAGAAACCCTCTTGCACTGCTGGTGGGTATGTAAGCTGGTGCAGCCACTCTGGAAAACAGTATGAAGGTTCCTCAAAAAATTAAAAATACAACTACCCTACGACCCAGCAATTGCACTACTAGGCATTTATCCAAGAGATACAGGTGTGCTGTTTCAAAGGGACACATGCACCCCCTTGTTTACAGCAGCACCATCAACAATAACTGAAGTATGGAAAGAGCCCAAATGTCCATCGATGGATGAATGGATAAAGATGTGGTGTATAGATATAGATATAGATACATATATAGGCACATATACATATCTATATTTATAGAAGTATCTATAGACACACATAGACACACACACACACACACACACACACACACAATGGAGTATTACTCGGCAATCAAAAAGAATGAAATCTGGCCATTTGCAACTACGTGGATGGAACTGGAGGGTATTATGCTAAGCGAAACTAGTCAGTCAGAGAAAGACAAAAACCATATGACTTCACTCATATGAGGACTTTAAGAGACAAAACAGATGAACATAAGGGAAGGGAAACAAAAATAATACAAAAACAGGGAGGGACACAAACCTTAAGAGACTCTTAAATACAGAGAACTGAGGTTGCTGGAGGGGTGGGGTGGGGGGATGGGCTAAATGGGGGATGGGCATCAAGGAGGGCACTTGTTGGGCTGAGCACAGTGTTAAGTGTAAGTGATGAATCACTCAATTCTACTCTTGGAACCATTATTACACTATATGTTAAGTAACTTGGAGAAAAGAAAAGAGGCTGAGTGACTTTTTCACTGTTTCTCTAAATGAACCAGTGCCAATCAAGAAAGACAAGGAATTATCAGACCTTGTGACGTAATTATGAAACGAAAGTATCTAACCCTGATTTCAAGCTTCAAGATCGGTATAACTGAAAAACACCCTGAGGTTGCACAGCAAAAGGTTTAAAATCTTGACCATTCTGTGATTTACGTCAAAGTGCACTTAGGTCCTCCCTTTCTCCCAGCACCGAGGGGCCGATGGCACCTTAGCTTCATGAGACAGCAAGCAAGTTGGACAGAAGAGAACACAGACACCGGGCGAGAAGTAACCTCAGGACCAAATATTCAGGCACAGAGAATAAAATGGGAGGCAAAAACAGGGGCCCTGCCCTCCCACCCACTCTTACTATAAGATGAGAATAAAACTTTCTCGGAAGGAAAAGAACGGTGTGCTATAACATTTAATAGGACTAACAGGAAGACAGATCTAGACAGTCAGATAAGAAAGTGAATCTGAACCTGAGCCTAAGTCCAATAACAAAATCTTTTAAGCCATGGTACAGTTTTGCTTAGGTTTTCGGGCGGTATTGCTTTCTTGGGGAAGGGGGTGTTTTTCCGGTCTTTATCCTAAAAGCAAGGAGAAGCCATTGAAGAATTAAGCAGGGGAGTGACACAAGCTAACAACGGTTAAAAACTACATGGGCTGCAGTGCACACGACAGACTGGAAAGTGACGACAAGCGGACGCTGCCAGGAGGCAGAGCTTCAGGCAAAACACGAAACAAGACAACGGTGTCCTGGGCTCGAATCGGTGGTGGTGGTGGTGGTGGCCGTGGCCGTGGCCGTGGCAGTGAAGGCAGGCTAGTGAATTCAGGATGCATCCGTGAGTGACAAGGTACAGGACTTAATGGGAAGAGAGACTGGGGGTGCGGGGGAGGAGAGGCGGGCAGTGAGGAGGATCCCAGGTCTCTAGGCGGATGGAGGTGCTGGGGAGGCTGAGCAAGCCCAGCGTGGGGGGGGAGTAGGAGGATGGATATCACGGGTCAGAGGTCAGAAAGCAGCAATGTGTCCTGCAGTTTGCTAGGCTGGGCTAACGAACACACAGAGCCGGCTGCCAAGTTAACAGGAAAGAACGCACTGCAGTGTCTTAACGGCCCCTCTTTCGGTGACCACTCATTCATAAAAAGCTTGTTTTGTAAAATCCCAGACTATCAGAAATTCTGCTGTTTGGAATTATACCACTAAAAAGAAGACATCCTCCTGTTCCCTGCAGAATCAAAGTCACTGGGACACAGAGCAGCAGCCCCGATTCCCTGCTGGCCGCAGAGCTTCAAATAAGGCACTTCAGACACGATGTTCCACGTCTATCTCATTTTGTGGTTTTCCAAGACAAGGCCCGGGTCCACTGTAGTAGGATATGGTGACAGCCCCACACACGGCCCTATTTTACTTGGAGCCCATCAAAACATGTTTAAGGTGCACTTCACCTGAACTCCATCCCTCCCCAAATCCCTCGGCAATGCCGGCCTTTTGCTGTCAAGAGGCCCACCGTTCCTCTGCTGTGTGGTCTCCCTCGTCGGGCTGCGGGTCCCTCCTGACGGCTGCAGGCTGGCTGCTTGTAAGACAAATAGTGAGAATTTGAAACTATCGTTAAAAAAAAGCAAGAAGAAACACCAAGGAGGAGTCGGATACCGGACCGCAAGCCTGGGGGTCTGGGCCGAGCCGAGGACCAGAGATCAACCCGGGAGCCACCGGCATGGAGACAGACATGAAGCTGTGTGTGCAGGAGACCACCCACGGAAAAGCCACGGAGTGAGGGGAGAAGGGGCCTAGGCCTGAGCCTCGGGCAGCTCCACTAGCCGAAAGGCTGCCGCAGAGGAGGACACGTCGGCAAAGCAGGCCAAGACAAAATGGCCAGAGAGCGGGAAGAGATGGCCGCGGGGCCTGAGGAAGACCAGGGGATGGGCAGCAAGAGCTCCCAAAGCCTGTGATCGAGTCACCGCGGATTCTTCCGTGGCCCTCGCTCCTGCAGGCACCGCAATCTGACGTGGTGTCTCTAAAGACTGCCTCGTGCTGACCAATCCGTGAGACCCTGAGCGCAGGTTGATTACCCCGCGGAGAGACATAACCACCCAGCACGCTGACATACCCTGCTACGGGTCAGCACGTCGCCTCCCCAAAGACAAACGCGTGCGGCGACTGACCGCTCTCAGAGGGTCGTCGGAGGAGCATGGGACCAGAAGCAGGGACTCAGAGGCCAGTGACCTGGAGCGACAGCGTAACCGGTGACACGAGCACATGCGGCAGGGTCCCAGCGGGAAACAGAGGTCCAGATGTTGAGATTCACGGAAAGGACTACTTACAGAGAGGAAGGCGGCACAGGGGACACAACGGGGTTGCTGCGGCACCCAGAAACTAGCGACAGCGCACCCGACGAGGGAATGGGAGAGACTCAGCGGGACCTGAGACCGTCTCCGGGGCCCTGAGGTGGAAGCCACAGCTGTGGCGGCCGCGGGAGGAAACACCCCAACCCCTGTCTCCGCCCCTGACGCCTTCCACTGGTGAGCCCCGGGCAGCCAGCAAGAAGTCAGAGGCGGGCAGTCTGCAGGAGCCCACTGCTGGGGGCACACACACCACAGGGCAGAGGAGAGCGGGTCTGAGGATTCCTAAGAGAAAACAAACAGGGCAGGCAACTCCGGCAGGCATGCGCGTTTCCCCATCCAGCGGACGCGGCTGCGCCCTCCGCCGGGGACACGTGCACAAACCTGGCGTGCTGTCCCCACACCTTCTCGTCGGCACTAGCGCCGGGGACCTGCGGCCTTCCTAGAGACCACCGGTGATGGTGAGCGGTCCGACGCAGTGTGGCGCGTCAGCCGGGAGCGCTGCGGGTGGACTCAGCTAAAATTCAGCCTCAGCTACGCAAGCGCAGAATCAGCCCCAGAGGCTGCCTTGAGGACGTCAACGGGCGCCCAGACTGCTACCCGACGGGCAGCCCACCTCGCATCTCCAACTCTGAACGGACGAGTCCTGGCGGTCCCGGACTCAATTCAGGGCTAGACACTGACCTGTCCGTCCACCCAGAGACAAGTCCACACACGCTTGGCTCCGTGCAACCCGTCCACGGGGCCAGATCTCCAACGGACACACTTAATTTTCAGGGCAGCGCTTTTCAATGACAAAAGCGTCCCACGTGTTTGCCAGGGACGGGAGGTGGGGGGGAAGAGAAGCTGGTGAGATTCTCCAGAAGAGCTGGCAGCCCTTCTTCCAGCACGCGCGTAGGTGTCTGAGTCCCTCACGTGAGGGCACCTCTCTTCCTTAGGTCTTATCTGACCCTCCCAAAAGGAATTACAAGGACTGTGGCAGCACCCCGAGGCGTATTTACAGCTGCCCTATGGTTGTTCACGGGAGATTGGTCTGCTGGAACAGACAGCGTCGCCGTCCATGGCTGCTAAGGACGAGACTCACTTTTCTCTACAATCTTTAACTTCTGGAAGCTTTCCAGCACTTCCCCATTTAGCATTCTGGGCAAGAAGTCCCGGATCTGCATTACTTCAGTCGTCAGGCGTTCCAGGTCCTTCTTTCTGACTTTCACAAATTCTTCTTTAGATCCCACCTGCTAAAACAACAAGCAGATCTCGAGATTATTAACATTTCTCTGTGGAGGACAATGACCCGCAGCCCAAGGCAGCCTCCTTTCCCTAGCGCCTCTATGTTCCTGATGGTCTCGATAGCGGGGCTCTGCTCCACCCAGCCCGCCCTCTGCTCTGTAGGGTACATCTTGCCAGCTGGAGCCACAGGCTGCAAGGGGAAGCCAGTTTTTGTCTTCTCCCTGCACCCAGGCCTGAAGCCATCCTCCTGAAAGCCAAGGACAGGTCCGGCACCGGGCTCCTCGGAAGCAACGGGAAGGTCACTGCACTCCTGCGGGGGGGGCACCTGGCCCGCGGGGGGTCAGCTCACTTGGCATCCCCAACCCCTCAAGGTTGTCCGGGTCACGAGCAGAGGCACAGGCAGGTTAAGTGACCTCCTTAGGGTAACGCCGTTAACGGGACAGAAGCGGACCCTGAACCCGGGTCTCTCCCGCATCACCTGCTGTGGAGGCGACAGCGTGGCGACCTGTGGCCTGCGTTCTCCCTGCACCTTGCACTGAGCCTTGGAAGGCGCGTTAGGGCCTTGCGAGGAGGGCCGGGCTCGGACCGCACGTCCCGCTGCCGCGCCCACGGCCCCCGCGCGGGGGTCCCCGCCACGCCCCCAGCCCCCCCCCCCGGGCCACGCTGCCCCGCGGACGAGGCCCAGGGCTGTCCAAGGAGCCCTGGGCAAGCCCAGGCGGGCCGCCACACGGCGCGAGGAAGAGAATGACGGCCGCCCGGACCCCTCACTGACCCACGAGGCCTCCTCAGAGCCGCCTGCTTCGCCCATGGCCGCCGCAGCCAAAGCTTCGTGCGCCTGCGCGGCGGCGCGCCCTCTGACCCCTCCCCCTCACGCCAGAAAGAGCGGGAACGTATCCGTGCCGGGGGGGTCAGGACGGCGAGCCACGAGGCTCAAACCTCGCAGAGTTCGCGCTGCATTTTTCGGTCTTACGGACGAGGGTTGGGCATGGTGAGATCCCGCGTCGGCTCTCCTGGCTTAGTCGGGGCTTTAAACTCGTTAACTGCAAAATAGAAGGACAGTGAAACCCAAGTGTAAGTGTCAAGTTAAATAAGTCAAATCGGGATTGGGCCTTTCCTGTTTGGCAAGGGACGCTAGACCAACGGGCTGTGTGTTCAAAGGAACAGACGCCACGCAGCCGGCGGCCATGCTCCCACGCTGGGCTCTAAGCTCCAATAGCAAGGCTCAAAGCTCTCCGACAACAGACTCCTCGCGAAGTCAGCCCTGGATAGGGAAGGTCAGTCTAGCCAGCTGGCTAAATAACTGAGACGACCACCATATATTGGAAGATGCCACCTAGTCCATTTACCTGCCCCAGTACGACCACTAAATTCACAAAATAGGGTGCAGCCTGTAGGTTCAAATGTACTGGGTTACTACGATGACTAAGACCTCGTTTATTTCTAAGCTGGCAGGAAGCCAACACTGCCAGAGTTCCCTGAATGCTCTCCACGCCTAAGGATGGACTCACAAGCACTCCCTCCAAACTCCTGCCCCACACCGGGACCTGCCCCTGCCATCCTCTGCATTGGGACCTGACCCTGTCCCTACCATTCCCTGCACCGGGACCTGCCCTGTCCCTGGACCTGCCCTGCCCCTGCTATCCTCTGTACCAGGACCTGCCCCTGCCATCCTCTGCACTGGGACCCGACCCTGGCCCTACCATCCCCTGCACCAGGACCTACCCTGTCCCTGGACCTGCCCTGCCCTGCCCCTGTGCCAGGACTTGTCTTTGCCCTGGGACCTGTCCCGGGACCTGGACATTGGGAGATGCTGGAGGGCCCTGCCTCCGCCAGCAGCAGAGGCTCAGACCTGGACCCCGTCAAGGCGGCCCCTTAATGGGGCTGTCCCCAACATCCCGCCAAAAACCCCAAGGACTGCCATCTTCTCAGTCTCCACCCGGCAGAGGCGGCTCGAGGAGTCCAATACAATTAAAAACTCAGTGCTGTCTATCTCGTAGGTGAGTAATCGATCGATCGGATGGAGATTTGTAGAGTGAGTTTAAAGATTGTAGGCTACGGCCATCCATCTCTTCCCGGCCAAGACCCATCGCTAGCTAACCTCGCCGCCAAACGCCCAGAGATGTGGCGACAAGAGACAGCGGAGGCGCAGGGGAGTGAAGCCCAGACCGAACTCGAACTGGGCTGCTCCGCCCACTGCCTGTCTGCCGCGCTCGCACCCAGAACGCGCTGCGAGCTGTGGCCGGCGCCTTTGTGACGCCATCAGCCCGCGCGCCGCCCCCGCCCGCCGCCGCCGAAGCGAGCCGCCTTCTGCGCAGACGCGGCCCCGGGCTGCTCGGCGGCGGCGGCGGCGGCGGCGGCGGGAGGCTGCGGGTGGCGGGAGGCTGCGGCCGGGGATGGTCCAGCGGGCGCGATGGCCCCCGCCATGCAGCCGGCCGAGCTCCAGTTCGCCCAGCGGCTGGCGTCCCACGAGAAGGGCATCCGGGACCGCGCGGTGAAGAAGCTGCGCCAGTACATCAGCGTGAAGACGCAGAGGGAGACAGGTGGGCGCCCGGCGGTCAGCCGCGCCACATGGCGGCCGGGCAGGGGGGCCGGGGGGGGGGGGCCGGGAGAGCGGCGGGCGCGGACTCGCACTCCCGCCGCGGCCCTGGGTGCCTCCAAGCGGTGGGACCCGCTTCCTGCTGGGGCCAGCCGGGTGTGACGGTGGAGGGGCTGCAGCCCGCAGGGGCGAGATGGTCTGCCGAAAGTCTCGGCGAGTGGCGAAGCCGGGAGTGGACGAGTCTGTCCGACCCTGAGCCTGCCCCTTGAGTCACCAAACTGAGCCCGGTTTCTTCTGCTGTGCTCTCCGTTCATGCACGTGTTTATCTGACCCACACCCACCTGAGGTGCGGGAGTTACAGGAGACGAGAGAATCCCTACTTTGAAAGTTGCACTAGTAAATCGGGGCGGGGGCTGGATAACTAAAAGAGAGTTTTACAAGTGGAGGCAAGGAAAGGAAAATCACGGGAAGAGGGAGCTCCTCTGCATAGGCTGTTCCAGGAAGGCCTCTGGGTGACGTTCAACGGATTCCAACAGGCGGGAGAGAAGAGCGAAGCTGCCCTAGGAGTGGCTGGAAGACCAGTTAAGTGAGAGAGGGGGAGGGTGTTAGGACTTAAAGTTGGAAAAGACCGCAGTGGCCAGGTCACACGGGGCCTTCTGGTTCGTTTCTTAACTGCAGTGGGGTGCTGTTGAAGGATTTCATTTACCTGAGCCAAGGTGCGTTCTGTAAACCCTGGAGAGCATGAACCACCATAGGCGGTGGAGCTTTTACGTTGTGCAGGGATGAATTTGGATTTACTGCTAATGCTAATGCATTTAGAGTCTACTTGAAAGAACGGGTACTGTCTATCCCAGTACTGACTTTCTTAGTTTGTTTTGTTTGGAGGAGAAATCCCAAAAAGACTGCCCAGGGAAAAGAAAGTAACAGTCTGACGGGAAGTCAGCTAGAAAGGAATGAGGACCGAATTCCTAACATCAGTTCTGTTAGGGACCTCCCTGAGGGATTTCATTCACATGGTTTCGGGCATCCCCAGAACACTGAAGGTTCCTAAGTCTAAGTCTCTAGATCTGTCCCAGGGGCACCTCGGACTCAGAGGCCCACAAGTGACTCGTTTTCCTCCCCCTAAAACCCGTTCTCTCCTGCGTCTCCTCTGCCGCCTGTGTTCTCGTATCTTGGATGCTGTCCCCACTGTCTACTCACTCCGGCTGGACATGTGGTGACGGCCTAGACTCCTTCCGGATCTTCGCTCCCCACCCCTCACCCATTGTGTCTCGCTTCTACCATTTTTCACCGTCTGACATCCTCTGACCTCACTGAAGACCCCCTTCATCTCAGCCAGACCTCTGAACTTGATCACTTCCTAGCCAGTCTCCTTAACTCCGTTGGCGCCGCTCTTAAACCCATCTTCCGCACACCAGCCCAGGGCCATCTTCCTAAGGCGGTTCTGACCATGTCACCTACTTCCCTGGGTTTCCAGGTCTGCAGGTAATGGTCCGTCCTCCCTTTCTCTTCCTACCTCGGCCCCTACGTGACTGCTTCGTCCTGGATCCGCATTGTTTCTCACCTCTCTACCTTTGCTTCTCTTGTTCACGCCTAGCATCCCGTTCAACACAGCTTCCTCCAGAGTGCCTTGCCTCCCATCTCACCCCACCCCTCCAGGATTCCAGACTATCCAGTGGGTCTCAATGGCAACACTTAGGTTGCTTCTTCCTAATCTGTTAGTGTATCATTCTGCGCCCCCTCCCCCCACCGGGCAATGGAAGTTTCCAATCTGTCTGCTTGGCTGGAAGTGGGAGCAGTGGGAGCGCGTGCAGGCATCCGCGGACTCACCTGTCTGAACACAAGAATGGAAGAGAGGCCAGATGCAGTACACACGGGCCAAGATGGCCAGACAGAACCTGTTGCTCAAACCTTTTTGATGAGCAGGCTCAGGATCTGAAGCGCTGAGGGGACACAGGGCCATGATGCCGGGGGTTTACACCAGTGCCCCCAAGGTCCTGTCTGCTCTGCGCCCATCACGCTGAGAGTGATTTGTTTCACGCTTTTGTTTGCCACCATGTCCACGCTGCGTGGAGTACGCTGGGCCTGCATAAGAGGAGCTGCAAGGCGAATGTCGTAGGCGCGGCAAAGTAGGCAAGGCCTCTGCCTCCACTGTGCTCCCATCAACGTGAGATGCAAGGTGGGAAATAACTTGTCCTGACATTTGCATCTCACCGGCAGGCCCAAAGCCTGTTGCCTTTTGTCTCGGGCATAGTAAATAAAATCTCAAATGTTACTGATACAAAGAACTGCCCGTGAGCAACATAAATAGCTTTGTGAGATTTTTTTGTTTTTAAGTAATCTCTACACCCAGCATGTGGCTCAAAGTCAGGACTCCAAGATCAAGAGTAAGATGCTCTACTGACTGAGCCAGCCAGGCGCCCCCGTAGCCTTGTAATTTTGGAAACAAATTGGAAATCTTTGTAGTGCTTAAAGGAGCTAAATGTTGCTCTGGTGCTTTAACTGTTCACACAGAGCACTCACAGAATGACCACTGTCTGTGGTTTTACTCATGAGAGATCATTCGTCTGTCTTCAGCAAACACAAAGCACTTACTGCGTGCTATTGTTATTCTTGGCCCCAGGGATAGGGCAGTGAACAAAAGAGACAAATTCCCCCCCCCCCCCGTTTTATTGATTATGCAACTTGAAACATTTGACATCTACAGAAACTGAGATGTATCTTGAAGTCAACCTTGTGACTTTTATTTGCTCTCTTTCATTTGGTGACACATAAAATAACTGTACAACTGAGAGTTGCCAGGGTCTCAGATACAGTGATGGGGAAAGTGTCTCTTCATTCTGACACATTTGGGGGTTCCTGGACCGAGAAGTAAGAATAAATGAGAGCTGTGGATGTGTGTGTGTGTGTGGTTTTGTTTTTTTGTTTTTGTTTTTTTTTAACATTTATTCATTATTGAGAGACAGACACAGAGTGTGAGCAGGGGAGGGGCAGGGAGAGAGGAAGACACAGAATCGGAAGCAGGCTCCAGGCTCCGAGCTGTCAGCACAGGGCCCAACGCGGGGCTCGAACCCACAAACCGTGAAATCATGACCTGAGCCGAAGTTGGACGCTTAATCGACTGAGCCACCCAGGCTCCCTGAGAGCTGTGGATGTTTTGACTGACCCTGGTGTGGACTCGCCCCCACCTCACATGGCTCCTGAGCTCATCGTGTGCTGACAGTGGCCGTCAGGCTTTCTCATTTCACAGCTTGTTGGAATTTACTCAGCCCATGTCTCACTTCAGGTTCACCCCGTTTGTTGTGAAATAACTAAACCTATGTTGTTGCCAGAAACTTAAGCGACATTAAGTTAAAGAAACTCAACCCCAGGGGCGCCTGGGAGGCTCAGTCAGTTAAGCCTCTGAATCTTGGTTTTGGTTCAGCTCATGGTCTCGTGGTTCTTGGGATCGAGCCCCACATCAGGCTCCTCACGGACCTGCTTGGAATTCTCTCTCTCTCTCTCCCTCTCCCTCTCTCCCCCTCCCTCTCCCTCTCCCTCTCCCTCTCCCTCTCTCCCCCTCTCTCTCCCTCTCTCTCCCTCTCCCTCCCTCTCCCTCTCCCTCTCTCTCAGTCAGTAAATAAACATTTTAAAAAGACTTAAAAACAAGTTTAAAAGAAACTGGTATTTGGTTTTTACCACCTAAACTCCTGGGTGAAAATGAGTGGTTTTTCTACATGTATTGAAAATACATGTTTCCAAAGGGAAAAGAGCTCCAGTGGCCTATGGGTGGAGAACACGAGACAATCCTCACACCTGCCAACTGGGTCGTGCTTCATCTTACGAAGTGCTTCTCATACGTGCTTTTAGTTTTGTTCCCGACCGTAAGCCGTGCACGTATTGTAGGCGAGGACACAGGCCTACGGGCTCGTTGACGGTTTTCTGCCGCAGCACAGCTAGTAAGTGGCAAGCTGGGGCCTCACCGTGGGTTTGTGACCACCACACTCGTGCTGCCTCACGTAGGATGAAACACTGAGAATATGTCTTCACGTGCAGCCCCTTTCTGCCCACCGTCTGGGATCCACTGTCGCTCTGTTACTCTGCTGAAATCCACAGTCTTCGTTACATAAGCCTCTCCAGAGCTTGCCGCACCTCCAACTCCTACAGGCGTGGGTTCGGCACAGTTACTTGGTCTGTCGCATCGTCACTCGGTGCTGATTTGACACACGGGTGCACTTAGAACAATCCTCCGGAGATAAACATACACTGTGCTATTTTTAAGTGAAAAAGGCCAGAATTTGGAGTATGTAGAACATGTGATGCTTTTCGGGTTATATACACAGCTATGCATCTGTGCGTTTCTGTGCTGCATAGAAGTATTATGTCGAAGCACAGGAAAGATCTGGATGGAAAGATGTACATCAGGCAGATAGCAGTGGTCCCTCTGGGGTCCAGGAGGTAGTGAACAAGGCACCTTTGATTGTGTAACTTCTGGTGTAATATGTGAATAGGAATTTTTTGCAATAAAAGTGTGTTATTGAATGAGACTCTTTCAGTTACAAGTTGACAGAACATCCAAGCCAAACTAGTTTCAAGGGGAAAAACCAAGCACAGCCTCATGCAGGAGCTCGACTGATAGTGCCAGAACTGTTTCCTACACAGCGGACTCTGCTCCCCTAGATCGGCTCCCTTCTCAGGCAGGCTCCCCAGCAAGTGGCATGGTGGCCGAGTGCAGGTGCGGACTGTGTCCCCTTCCAGTCTGCTGGGAGAGAGCGACTCTCCTGAAGCCTGAGCAGGAGCCTCGGCGAGGAGGTCGTCTGTGCCTTGAACCAGCCCTGTGGCCAAGAGGACTCACGCTAATTTGGAATAAGCCCAGCTTGCCGGCTCCCCTCTGTGTCTGGCGAGCCCCACCTAGACCCCTGCCTCCCCCGCTGGGCCCTGCCTGGTAGGGGGCAGCGCTGGAGGGGCAAACAGTATGGCAGAAACGGGGATAGCCAGCACCAGGCCTCACACAGGAACCGGCGACATTCAGTCTTGTTTGCTCGTAAGTTTGCCTGTGGTTGTGGCTTTCTAGTCCCCTTGTGAAGAGTTTTCTACAGAAAGAGAACGGAAACAGCCCATGGTAACGCTGTGGTAACCTCACACAGTACTTGTTTCCTTGTTTTTTATTACGACTGTTTCAAACATATAAAAAGTGTACCCGTCACTCTGCTGCAGCATCTATTAATACCCGGTTTGTGTAATCTGCCCACTTCCTCCTCCCACGAAAGCCTTAGGAAGCAATCTCAGACATCTCATTTCTTCTCCACGCACCTCAGTGTGTATCTCTAAAAGATGAGGACTCTTTTTAACATGACCACAGTACCCTTATCACATCTTTTTTAAAAAAAACTCCTCTATATGAAATACCTAGTCTGTTGGGTTTTCCCATCATCGTCTCCATTTTTCCAGGATTCATCAGAATCCAAGCAAGACCCGGTGTGCCTGTGGTCGTTCGGTCTGCAGCGCCCATCCGTGGTTTTTCCTCCCGCAGCTTGCTTGTTGCAGGAACTGCGCCATTTGCCCCACGGAGTCTCTCGTGTTTGGGGTTTTGCTAGCTACAAGCCATGGTCTCACCTGACATACTCCTCTGTCCCCTGTATTTTCCCCCAAGCTGATCTTAAATAGATTCGACATGATGTCGGTTCGTTTTGGTAAGACCATTTACCGGGTGGTGCCGTGCCCTTCTTTTGCATTACATCCTGCATTGAATGGAGAGTCGGGTCTGCAGGCCCCGAAGGACCGGCGGATGTCGCGGGCCCAGATGGGTCAGTAGGTTTGGGTGTTGCCGGCCTCACGTATCCGTTCCAAGTTCCACTGTGCTTTTTCATCTGATGCTTTCCCAGCCATTGGTGATCCTCGCCCCAACCCCAAACTCATTAGTCTTAACATGACTGAATGTAAGTACAGGTCACTTTGACAGAGTTCCTGTGGTCCTGACTGCGGCAGTCTCCGATCTGGGGGTCCAGGGGAATCAGTCACTGGCGCCATAGTTGTGCCAGCGATAGGCGCCCAGGCGTGGCTTGTGCCATAACAAGCGTTGGGGGGGGGGGGGGGCAGTTGCCACATGATTTGCCCAACCCCTAAAGGAAATGTATTGTAATAAACTTCACTGTAGTTTCTGGTATATGGATTTTAAGTGAGGAACTATCACAAAGAATAAAAATGTGCCCTAATAAAATTGTTGATATGAGAAAGGTCTTCAGTAACTTGGAAACCAATACCTAGGTATGTAAATATCTTTAAAGGTACAAAGCTCACTCCGAATATACTAAGTAAACTTCAGTACGTCAAAAAGGATTTGTTTGCCACTTTTTAATTCTCTTTTGGCACGTTGAAATTACATTGATTCCAAATGTATACGTTTTGTGAGGTACTTGTGAGGTTTGCCTCCTTTGTCCTACTTTGATACTCCGAAAGATTTTTCCTAGTACCTGCTAGTGAAGTATTAACACAGGCCATTTGTAACATGCCCCAAGACTCGAGGATTGTGTTTGTTCTCCGTGACACCTGGGGTCTGCCCAGGACCTAGAAGGCTATGTGTGACTCGTAGCTCAGTCAGAGGTATAGTGCAGGGCTTGAAAATGAGTCAGAAGAAGGCTAACCAGGTTGATGTCCCTTCAAACAGGCTATCATTGCCCAGTAAATGAAAACCATAACCAGGAGGGAAAGAGATCAGGGTTTCGCCGAGTTTGACCTCGTGGCAGGATCCTTAAAAAGGTATCCTTGCAAAAACGTCCCAGAGCTCTGCCGGTTTCCGTGGGGCCGGGTATACGGGACGCGAATCCCCATCTTTCGTAGGATTCGCGGTTTTATCTTGTAAGACTGATGAAAGTGTTGGTGTGCAGGATGAGATGATAAAATGACATAGCCTGTGTGTGCTTATTTTGTACCACAAGGAAGTGTGTGCCTCAAATTTAAAAAGACATTGCGGGCGAAAGAATGAAAATGTGGTATTGCTGTCGCTGCCCGTGAGGCAGCGCGAGATGCTGGGACAGGAAGTGGGAGGATTCTGAAGTAAGACGTCTGTGCTGTTTTGTCCCCTAGGAGGTTTCAGTCAAGAAGAACTCCTAAAAATATGGAAAGGGCTCTTCTATTGCATGTGGGTGCAGGACGAACCCCTCCTACAGGTAACACACAGTTCCCTTGTCCTCTGGCTGGGTGTTGTGGCCCAGATGGATAGAAGGGGCTTGCTCGTTCCCTGCTGTGTCGGTCCCCCGTGCACAGCAACAGCTTGCAGTCACCGCCCGGGGTTCAGTTGCCCACCTCTCGTCCACCTAGAGAGGGACACGGTGCCCAAGTCACCTTTTCAAACAACGAAGAATATGGATGAAGGGAGATCTGGTATTTCACTGTCATGCTTTCATAGGCTGGTTCCACGGCAGGTGTCACGTGACTTATTTTAGTTTCTGTTTCCTCTTCTATTATTCGTGGTCGGTAAGGGCACGGCACTGGTCCGAGAGCCTGTGAGCACCGGGCTCTGGGCTCACCTCTGCCGTGATTCAAGTGGGTGCCAGGACCGGGCAGCCACCTTGCCGGGGCCAGGATCTCTGTAAAGCAAGCGGTGGCCCCCCACCCGACATCCCACCCTTGAAGTCCGTGGAGACGCACAGGTGTGCACGTGCTTCTGGACCCGTCTGCCAAGCACCCTGAGCCCCACCACCAAGGCGCTGTAGGGAAACGGCTTTCAGTGTCCACAGACCTTTGTTCTGGTGTGTAACAGCTAGTGGAGGCTAAGCCTTGAGCAGCGCGGTGTGAAACGCTTCGATAGATAAAACGCCACAGATTGTATTTGTCTGGATTTCAATGTGCAACTTTGCCGCTTTCCCAGACCGCGTAGTAGCGGGCTTTGATTTATTGCTTTTACTGCACTGAACATATTTTGAGTAGGACAGCAGGGCAAAATATTTGTAAGTTACATTCAAAAGTAACAGCCGACAGCTTTAGTGGAGGAAGAAAACGTGAACGAGAGCGTCATTTTCCAGTCTGGAGTTCAGTTAAAATGGGGGAAGAGGACTCGAGGCCAGGTGAAGCACCAGGAATGCCGAGGAGGACTGTTCTTTTCTCACGTAACTTGTGAACAGGATTCTCTCGCTGACACTCCTCAGGGTGGGCCTCTTCTCAGAGCCAGCCCGCCCAAGTCTCCCCACAAATGAGCTTTGCTGCGTTGTAGCAGGCGCTCTGCACCTGACCCCTTGCCCTGGACAGAGCCTGGAGGGGAGCCGTTAACCTCTGCTTCACCCCCCCACCCCGCACCCCCGCCTCTGCAGCCTGCCTCCGAGCAAGCCCAGCACAGGACTTTCTGGTTCCACACGCACCCCTACGGAGTGGCAGTCCCCGGGTCTACCCATCGGCGATCCCCTCGCCGGCTCCCGTGTTCCGGGATCGGGGGCTTAGAATAGAATCTCACTTTAAGGTCTATATTTTTGAAGCCAGGAATTGACAGCTCGTTTACTCCTGTAGATCATTGGAGCTGAAGCTAGAGATACTTTTCTAACCAGGCAGCGTGACCCTCACGGGCATGTTACGTTGTAGTCCGCTGGGACCAGAAGTTCCACGTCCGGTAAAATTCAAATACTGACGTGACAGGAGGTCCAGACCCCAGCGGATGCGGGAGGAGAGCAGGCTGGGTGCTGTCCCCTTCACCGTGCTGCCCCCTAATAACCCCGCTGTCTCTCCCCGACCCCGCCTTTGCAGGAGGAACTAGCAAACACGATTTCCCAGCTCGTCCACGTCGTTAACAACTCGGAGGCCCGTAAGTCCTGACGTTTTCATGACTTTCCAAACTTTCTTGTTCATCAGCTTTGGTAACTTGCCTAGGAAACTAGGCAATACTGTTTCTTCTCCTTCCTTCAAGTTCCAGTTTTCCAGGGGGCTTGTTGCACGTGAACCTGGGGCTTCCTTCCAGTGTGCAGACGTCAGGCGACAAACCTTCCCTGTGGGAGAGCCGTGATGAGCTTAGATGTTGATCCCAAAAGAGGGCAAATAAAAGAGGCACCTTGTGCGGTTGAATCACGGGTGACATCTCAAAAGATTTCAAAACAGTGGTTTAAGAAATGAAAATCTCCAGAGTCTCCAGATTCTGAGCTGCTTTAACACTCCCAGGGGCCATGTGTGCTTGTGCCTGTGTGTGCTATAAGCTCAGCATGCCTGGCTGTCCTCCTGGAGACCGGAGCCAGTTGAGGTCGTCATTGGTAATAAACCGTAAAATAGCCCCGCTGTACCAAGAAGAGCGGAGGGAGAGGTGAATTCTTGCTGAGATGTTCAGGCTTTGATCACTGACAAAGGAAAAACAGACGGCAGAGTTGGTGGGTGCTGCTTGGTGCTCCTTGGAGCAGAGCCATCCACCCGGCCTTAGTGACCCCAGTGGCTGTCCAGGTCTCAGCCAGGTCCCAGCCGACTTCCACACGTGGAATATCGTCTAGGTTTTCACTTATCAAGAAAGAATTATGCAAAAAGAAGTAAAACCAAGAAAATCAACAGTTATTTTTGGATGGAAAAGTGGTAGTTTCGTGGCCCAGAAGAGAAAAATAGAATGTTCTGTTAGAGCTCATCCAGCTGACGCAGAACATGAAACAAAAAGCTGAGTTTCTACGCAGCTCGTCCAAGTGTTCATCAAAATTAAGGGCTTTGGATCCACTGTTAGGTGTAGGTGGGTGGGAAGGGCCCGTAGACGTGGCTCAGAGAGTTTTTTATTTTAATAGAAATATTTAATAGACCAAAAATATTTTAGTAAAATATTTAATAGGAATATTGTAATAGACTTGGCCTTGTAAGTCGATAAAGACAAAGGCCACACGGAGCATTGTAGTTGAACATCAAGATAGTACCAGCCTTCCTGTCTTAGTAGGTTTTTATTCAAACATGAAGGAAATCACCGAGCACGTTTAATTATTGATCAAATAGCTGCCGAAAACCCTTGGAGAACGTAAATGATAAGTGATGCTAGTTTGTTTCTCTGTTACTTTCTTGCTTTATGGTAACGCATGAGCGTGAACACCAAGCATTCAAAGCCTCTTGTTCACTGCAGAACACCTGTTCATTCAAACCTTCTGGCAAACGATGAATCGAGAGTGGAAGGGGATAGACCGGCTGCGCCTGGGCAAGTACTATATGGTAAGATCTGAGCACCTTACCCCGTCTGCTTCAGAAGCCCCTGAAGGGGGGATGTTGAGTGTCTTGAGAACAACGGGAAAGGTTTATCTGTGAAGCAGAGGGGGCTCCAGGCTTAGTGTGTTGAGAGGTAACGCGATCAAGGGAGGGCGTTTGAACATGCGCTCGAAGGCGGCTCTGCTCTTTCAGCTGTTGGGGAGGAGTTTGGGATCCTTAGTTAAGACTCTCTGCGGAAAAGGAAAAGGTAAATGCAGGGCGCCTGGGCGGCTCAGTCAGTTGAGCGTCCGACTCTTGATTTCCGCTCGGGTCACGATCTCACGGTTGGTGAGATCAAGCCTCGCGTCGGGCTCTGTGCTGACAGTGTGGGGACTGCTTGGATTCTGTCTCCCTCTGTCTCTCTCTCTCTCTCTCTCTCAAAACAAACATTGAAAAAAAAAAGAAAAGGTAAATGCGGTTGTCGTGACGATATTTTCACTTCGGAGATGCAGGCTGTAGCAGTTCCATCGGGGTCTTTGCTGTGCCGACTGACCTTGCTTTTCCTTTTGTGACCAATTTGTTGTCCGTCTTTAGCTGATCCGTCTGGTCCTGAGGCAGTCCTTTGAAGTTCTCAAGCGAAACGGCTGGGAAGAAAGGTCGGTAAAGGACCTGGGAAGGCACTGGGCAGCCTCGAAACCTGCGAGGTGGCAGTGGGTTCTCAGGCCTTTCCATGAGCTCGTACGAAGTGCCTCCTCTTTGCCTCCCGTTCTCTTACCTGCTGTGAGAGGCAGAGCTCCCCACGCGTGAAGAGCTCACAGCCCGGTAGAGGCTTCTCGAGGGGCTGAGCACACACGCAGCGCTTCAGACCGATTTCGGTGGCTGCTTTTCCCTCGTGGGACTGTTTCAGCCTTGCGTCGTGTTAGGCGGTGTGGCCCCGGGGGTGAACGTGACTGTGTTCTTCGGCCACGCTGCGGTTAACGCAGCCGTGTGCTTTGTGTTCTTCAGCCGAATCAAGCTATTCTTAGACGTCTTGATGAAGGAGATCTTGCACCCTGAGAGCCAGTCTCCTGATGGAGTGAAGTTCCACTTCATCGGCATTTACCTGGACGAACTGTCCAAAGTGGGAGGGAGAGAGGTAAGGAGCAGACTTCCCGCCAGCGGCAGTGACACGGCTGCTCGCCTGGTCCGGACTCTGGCTCTTCCCCACGTGGGCCTGGAGGGCGGAGGACAGGCTGCTGTCGGCACCTGTGTCCCCAGCGCCGCTCCCACCCGACCTGACAAACCCTTCTCCGTGCGGGAATGTATCCTAAGCGGCCAGTGGGGCACGTGAACGAGGATCGTGCACTGCGGGCGCTCTCGGAAGGCTTCCTTGTAAAACAGTTGAAAGCCGCCTACACAGTCCAGTAGTAACCGCAGGATGTGCTCGCGGTGTTGACTCTTTAAAAAGCAGGAGGGAAAAAGCCATAGACGCAGCAGTGCCAGTGGCACGCCTCTTCCGACACTGTTTACGTGTGAATGGACAGTGCGGGAGAGGAGACGTGTTTTTAGCCTGCAGGTGATCATCTGCATTTGGAATTAGCAGGCCTTTTTTATTTTTTTAGTTGCACACTATTTTATGAGTGTGCCGCAGCGAACACGTGTTCTTTTCATTAAAAGAAAGCAGGGATAGTTCCTTGGTCCGAACCGTTTCCGATGGTGTCCGAGCAGAGCCTGTCTGTAGGGGAGAGAACGCAGAGCAGCAGGGGTTGATGGGGGGGGGTTCTTTGATGCCCCGGTGGCTGGAAGACAGCCGTGACCCTTAGATGACCTTTAGCCTGGCACAGAGCATCCGGATGATTCACGCAGAGCGGATCTTGGAAGCGGCTCTCCGGGAGAGGTGTTGACCTTCGTCAGCCTACGTGAAAACTGCAAATGCTTCCTCTCTCTAGGACCTATCAGGAGCAAAGGCTCTTTTTCTCCCCTCATTGTTTCCCTATTTTGTTTCTAAATTTCAGCTTTTGGCAGATCAGAATCTCAGGTTCATTGATCCATTCTGCAAAGTCGCCGCCAAGACTAAGGAGTAAGTGATTGCCATGTTTGTTTTCTCTGTTTCATTTGGTGCTTCATTGTGGGTGATGGTGGTAAACTTGTGAAGTGCCACGCGAGTACCTGGGCTGGTTAATCCAGAGCCGCGGACGGCTGAGCTCCGAATTTCTGGAAGCCGGACTCTGGAAGCTCGGAGTCCTAATTGGGCTCCACTGGCTTTGCGGTGTGGTCTCAAGCATCCAGGAGCCCCGCCCTCCCTCGGCCACAGCCCTGCCTGCTTTCACCACAAGCCCCACCCCCGGCCTTGCACA
Organism: Prionailurus bengalensis; assembly: GCF_016509475.1. Lineage (NCBI taxonomy): Eukaryota > Metazoa > Chordata > Mammalia > Carnivora > Felidae > Prionailurus > Prionailurus bengalensis. The sequence continues at coordinate 2,697,910 of NC_057350.1, read as the reverse complement.
GCCACAGCCGCGCCTGGCCGGCTCTGGAGTGCGGCAGCCGGTGGGTGACGCCAGTGGGTGACAGCAGGTGCCCGGGGGCTTCTCCCCACCACAGCCCTCCCAGGCCAGGGCCAGGGCCAGGGCCAGGGCCAGGCCCTCTGTTGTAACCAGCTTCTCGTCGTTCTTCTTACACACCCTCAGCCAGACGTTGGTGCAGACTATAGCTAGGGGTGTTCTTGAAGTCATCGTGGACCAGTCTCCTCTTGGACCTGAAGAGACCCTCGAGGAACAGAAGCCTCAGGCGGGCGAGGGTGAGCCCTCTGAAGAAGAAACGCCTGAAAACGAGGTGGTGTGGAGACAAACCGTCAGTAGAAAGAAGACCGGTAAGAATTTCCTCCGGCAGCCTTTTTTTTACACAAAGTTCTCATCGGATGGGCACTTTTTGGTTTTTGTGTTGGAATCTTGCTGACTACGACCTGGAGGTCAGCGCACGTGGCTCGGCCGCGGGCTCCCCCAGAGAAAGGGCGCAGAGCTGCGTGGAAGGCCCACACCTGCCCAGGGGCCCTGGGTGGCGGGCACGTGCCTTCTCCCGGGACCACGACTCCCTCGAAGGTTTTACATCATTTTGCTCTCCCTTCGGTTTTTATTTGTTTTTATTGTTGTGGGTTTTGGGATGTCTAAAACATCCTAATGTTGACTTGTGTCTGCAAGGGGGTCCTCAGCAGTCACACTGCAAACACACACTTGTTTCTGTAGCTCTGCTGCCTGGTCTCCCAGGTCCCTCCAGGGCCCCTTCCCTTTGGGTGGATAGCACTCGCTGTGGGCGGGCACCGTGCGGACTGCTCCTGCGTCTGTAGCGGCTGCACGTGGAGCCTGCGTCCCAAGTTGCAGCCCATCCAATCTGGCGGTGGTTCACGGCGTCTCTGCGCGGCACTGACATGTCATTCAGCCCTTAAAAAGCAAAGATTTCAAAAAGCAATGGGATTTAATTTACACATTTTTTAATAACAGAACACCAAACTCTCTCTGTACAAGGAGCCAAGTGTGTTTTTAACATTGTGCCTTGAAAAATCTGGAAAGAGGGACGCCTGGATGGCTCAGTCAGTTAGGCGTCCAACTCATGATTTCGGCTCAGGTCACGATCTCACGGTTGGTGGGTTCAAGCCCCCATCGGGCTCCACGCTCAATGAAGAACCTGATTGGGATTCTGTCTCTCCCTCTCTCTTGGCCCGTCCCTTGCTCGTGCTTTCTCGCTCCCTGTCTCAAATACATAAGCTTTAAAAAAATAAAAATAAATCTGGAAAGATAGCAAAATGTCAATTGTTGGTCGTGCGTGGCAGTTATGGGTGACTTCTGTTTTCTTTGTACTTTTGTCTGTTGTAAGTTTTCCGCAGTGACCATACATTATTTTTTAACCAGAAAAATCACTATCTTAAAAAGGGAGAAAAAGTCTCATCTTAAATTCCACGTAGGTGACAGAATTAATCAGATGACCTTGAGCAAGTGTCATGTGGTCACGGGACCTGTCTCTGGCTCACCCCTGCGCACCAGGTTTCTGTCTGAACCAGAGACGCTCTCCCAGCCTCCTCTGTCGTGCTTGTTAGCAAGCACAAGGTCCTGCTCTCTTCTCCAGGCTGTGCCCTGAGGCCACACCACTAACGAACTCACAGGATTTGAAAAATTGTGAGTCTTTATCTACTTCTTCATGGGCCTCAGCACTCCTTGAATTATCCTTTGACTGCTACAAGTTGCATCGGTATTAATTTGTCTCCTGCAGCAGCTCCGTGAGAAGTTAGTGTAATAACGGTGTAGATTTTTGCCACAACCGCAGGTTGACCCCTTGGCCTTGGGCCGGGGGCGCGGAGGGCGGCAGCTGATGTGTCTGTGATGTAACTAAAAGGCAGAATGTGTAATGTGTGCTTTCTCCCAGAGTTCCTCTAACGAGACTCCTTGGGGAGATCATAAGTGTATTTGCAGGGGCTTCTGTGCAAGGAGACGTGAGTGAGGCAGTGGCTCCAACGGAAGTAGTTGTTGCCGTGTGTTTGCAGCTGTGTCTTGGGTGTGTTTTGACAGCACTGAGCCAGCAGCACTCCAGGATGGACGGCGTCCGCGACGACGCGGCGAGAGGCGGCGGGCGCCTGGAGGACGCCGGGCCCCTGCTCCAGGTCGGTACGACGTAGATTTGCCGTGGAGTGGCCCGGCCGGCTGGGAATTAGGGTCAGAGCTCATTATCCACAAGGCCTGCCTGTTAAGTCGTCTTTAATCCCTTCACTCGCCGAAGTCACCTTCCTTACACGAGCTTATTGGAGACAAAGAAACGTAAACGTGACAGAATTTTGAAAGATGTCAGTCTTCACTTTGGCTTGAACCGTTGGGATCTGTTCCATTCGTACGCCAAGGCCAGCTCAGTGCTTCTCCCATAAGGAAAGGTTCCTGTGTTACCGAGTGTAAGTTGGACACCGAGACTGAATTTGCGAAGAAGCACACACCCAGGCAGACTTTATGTGGTGTGTTTTCCCACAGGTCTTTTGTTGTTGTTGTTGTTGTTTAAATAAACAAACAAATAAAGCAGATAAAGAATAGTTTCCCCAAGAACAAACAGCAAATTTTTCAAAGATACTGCTTAACCATCTGGTCGCCAAACCTTAGCACTCGTTTGTGTTTAATAAGACCGTCTTGTTGCTGGATGCTTCTGGAATCCACGCTGCTGCTTTCTCTTAGCAGTGGGAATGACTCTCTAAGTCAGCGGTCTGGCTGCGGGTTTACGTCTCATTTACGTCTCATTGTTCTCACGCAGTTCGACTACAAGGCTGTTGCTGACCGACTCCTGGAAATCACCAACAGGAAGAACACCCCTCCCTTCAACAGGAAGCGTCTCTCCAAACTCATCAAGAAGTGAGTGACTGGCGGGCGCTCCGCTGACGTCCGCCCGGCCTTCCGCGCTTGTAGCCAGAGCAGCGGTGCGCGCACACGGCTGCCCCCCCCCCCCCCCCCCCCCCCCCGCAGCAGATGCTTCACGTGCCCGTAGCTCCCCTCCCGGGCCGCGTCCTGAGGGCATGAAGTATGCTGCTTAGGTGTTCGCGAGGTGGGCAGGGGTTTCGAGAACCCGCTCCCTCACCCCCACCGCAGCCGGGCCGGATGTGGTAGTGGGTGTCGCTGTGGCCATCCCAGCGGTTTGGCACGGAGCACCACGGTTGGCGGCAGGGGGCACCCGAAGTTAACTGTCCTCCATGTGAGCAGGCGCCCTTCGGGGCACTTGACATGCATCATGTCATGTTCGGAGAGGCCCCGGAAGACCTGTCACTCCTGACCTCACAGATGGGCCGTCCGGGGCACAGGGCAGGTAACCGGCTGGCCCGAGGCCGCAGCCACCAGGTGACAGGGCTGGACTCAGACCTGCTGTCCACGCCCCCTTCCCCGGTGCTCTGCCGCCGGAGTCCTTGCCTCCCGCCAGCACGCGGCCCCTCACCCTCTTGTCCTGACACCAGCACCGGGTGGAGTGTTTTCTCCTCTGGGCAAACGGAGAAGAGAACGGGCAGCTTCAACCTGAAGAAGGAAGTTCTCATCTCTTCAGTTTATGTGAACGAACCAAGATAGAATCTCTGGATCACCACATCCTGGAGGATGTCGGCGTTGAGGGCGATTCGTCCTCCACTTTGGGCCTTTGCCTCAAGCCTCCCCTTCTAGAGGGAGAAGGAAGTGAACTTAACACACATCCAAATAGCACATCTTAAAAGTTATGTGCAGGTGTTTGCAGAGCATGGAAAGAAGGGGTTTCTCAGAACTTCTCTTGATTTCTCTTTCAGATTTCGGGATCTCTCCGAAGGTGAGAATGTCTGAGGATTACCCCTGACGACGTTACGTGAGCAGGGCCCCACTGAGACTCTCATGCCATGTACTGAAACACGGGCTTGAGTGACACCGACTGGGAACACAAGACATAGCAGCCTTTCCCTGTGAAAGGCGTCAGCTCGGCAGGGCCCTTGTGAGAGCCACAGTGCCGGGCCTCTTCCAGCCAGCCCACTTTCCCGTCCCGGGGACCCAGCGGATCCAGACCTGAGGCCGGAGGGAGGGGGGCATCGTTGTCTTAGCGGGAAGGATTTCTGGTGGTCGAGGAAGGTGCCAGTTTGATTCCTTAGGAAGAAGAGAAGTTAAGCTCTCGGGGCCCCTTTCCTTTGTTGTGGTCAGTTGAGCCCCTGGAGCAAAGCTGTTGTCCACGGGGACATGAGCGAGCCGGTGGCTCCCCCAGCCCCCCGTGCGCCTGGGCACTTAGAATAGGGGGCAGCTGCCAAACCCCGGTTGCAGTGCAGAGACGGGCAGGCCCCACGGTGTCACCCGTCATGCGCGGTCCCCATCAGTAGCTGGCAGGTTTGGGCTGGGGAGGCGGTGAGGAGCCCAGATGAGCACACAGGACTCAGGTGGGGAATCTTCCCGTGTCAGGTGGGGACAGAGTCTGCCAGTCTCTAAGCTGACCAGAGTGGCTTTGGTGTCCAGCAGGCAGCCTATCCCGGCTCAGTTTTGCTGAGGACATTTCTGCTGAGGGAGATGACCAAACGCTCAACCGAGGAAAGCACAAGAAAAAAGGAAATAAACTTTTAGAGAAAACCGACCCGGAGGAAGAAGGAGGTGAGCTGCATGGCTTGCCGTGGACGCGGGATGGGGTGGAGGACGCGGGCAGCCCACGGGGAGTGGCGTGCGCCCCTGCAGCCCTGGCAGGCTGGGCCGGGTCTCCCCAGGTCCTTCCAGAGCCGAGCGTCAGCTTTGAACGTGTGTCGTTTTCTGTGGAACCTCTACGGCCTCCTAAGCTACAAGTGTTCATTTCCTCCTCGGGGCCGCTTCAGGGTGGTGGCAAGGAGGTGGAGAACCAGATAGACCCCACCCTCGGGAGCCTGTGTTCTGTTTCCGCCTCAGGCCCGTGGGGAGGGCCGTAGGGCCTGAAAACCGTGGTGATGGCCGTCCCATCCCTGTGGGAACAGGCCTTAAGAGGGTTTGTGGTCCCAGCTGGGACAGGGAATGGCGCCCACGACAACGCTTGCGGGGGGTGGGGGACACGGAGGGCCTGGGCCCTTCTGGGGGTGGGACACGGGGAAACCGTCTCCCCGCCATGGGCACCTGTGTATTGGCGTGTGTGTCTCTAGGAAACAAGTCCTTCCTTGCTGAGGAAGAGGAGAGCGAAGGCAGCGTTCAGAAGAGAAAAGGGAAAAAGAGGAAGAAGGTCCATCTCCAACCAGAGCATTTAGGGTCAGGGGCTCCGGCCCTGCCCCCAGAACAGAACGGGGGCGGGGAGCCGGAGGGAAGTCCGGGAAGAGCCCAGAAGATGCCTGCGGCTGAGCTGGGGGCACCAGCTGCCCCTCACCCCCAGGAGCACAGCGTTTCGGGGCCTGCCCCAGCGCAGGGTAAGAGGAAACGACCGAGGAAGAGAAGCCTGAGGGTCCAGGGCGAGAGCTCGGAGTCCACACCACCACTGCCTCGGGGGGACGAGGCCCGGGAACCGTCCCCTCCGGCACCCCCTGCCAGCGGAGCCCCGGTCCAGAAGAGGCAGAGGACGCTCGGAGCCCTCCCGATCAACGGCAGCGGCCCCCCCGCGCTGGCCTGGCCCCCACCCCAGCAGCAGGGCCGTCCAGCCGGCCTGCCCCCGGGCAGGAGACTGAAGAAAAAGAAGGCGGAGCCCAGCGGCCTTGACCTCTACGACCCGTCTCATCAGAAAGCCGCCATCTTGAAAAAGAGAAAGAAGATGAAAGAGATGTGTAACTTGGAGCGCCGCGGAGTGTTGAAGGCCGAAGCCAGGCTCGTGCAGGCTCTGGTAAGGCAGCCGTTGCGGGGGCAGGTGGGGGACACGTCCAGCCTCGAGGAAATACAGACTCTTGGTGGCCCTCCCCGTCCCCCATGAGGCTACTCCGAGGCTGCGGGGGGGTGGGCACCGGGCCGGGACGTCGTGCCCACGGCCGTGGGGGGCGCCGCCGTCCCGCAGCGTAAGTGCACAGACCGAGTCGCTGTCGGGCGCTGGCCTCGACTCATCATCAGCTCCTGGCCAGTCCTTAGGCCCTTTCGGCAAAAGACGGAGCCCAGCATTTTCTTCTCTTTTGCTCTTTAACGAAGAGGCCGCCTCTGCTTATACGTCTGAGCCAGCGTAAGCGAGCGGTCAAGCTCTGGGAGGCATCTGTACCCGTGACGGCACAGTTCCGCTGGGACACCAGCCACGCCAGTCACGTGGGGGCCGCTCAGGGCGGCCTCACGTCTCAGCGGTGGCGGTAGAAGCGAAAACCTCGTGAGCCGCGAGGCTGCGGTATTCACTCCCCGCCCTTCCAGGACAGGCCTGCTGACCGCGTCCCCCTCTGGTACTTGCAGGCGCTGCCGTGCGCGGTTAGCTCGCCGAGGCCTTGCTCAGCGGGAACTTGAGTGGGTTGGGTCACGTGCTGATCCCAGAACGATGGCGTCTCCGAGCGGTTAGCTCAGCTTGTGGTCAGAACGAGTCTTCGCTGGGGAAGCCCTCGGAACTCTCCAGCGGGCTCCAGGAAGCCTGTTCTCACCTTTGACCTTCCCCTGACCAGCTCTGTCGCCTGTACCATCGCCCCTTGGCCCTTCACGCGTTCACTGGCTGCTCTTTCCTTGCTGAGAACATCAGGGAAATCTGTCTCGTTCCTCCGGCCCTTGGCAGCCTCTCTCAGGATTAGAACTAGCGCGAAGTAAGCCCCGGGGTCTCGGGAGGTTTTCCTCCCAAACGAGGCCCTGTGTCTCTGCCAGTGGGGCTGAAGGTCCGCAAGAGAGGCCCCCCGGGTCTGCCCCTCGCCGGCAGCGCTGTGGGCTCTGTGAGGGCAGGCAGCCCACTCCCCAGCTAGGAACACCAAGACCTGGTGGAAGCTGGCAACGCGACGTCCGCTACGTTGGGCTTCCCGGACCCCGGGGACCCCGGAGCCAGAGCAGGGTCCTTGCCGTGGGTGCTGGTCAGCTGTCAGACACCCAGTGAATGTTCCTCACCTGCCCGTAAGGGACCCGCAGGGCCTCACTAGATGTCACCTTTGCCCTTTCTTACCGAACTTTCAGTAGAGGACGATGTCTCGGATCAGAAATGAGAAAATGGGGGCGCCTGGGTGGGTCTGTCAGTTGAGCGTCAGACTCTTGGTTTCGGCTCAGGTCGTGATCTCGTGGTTCGTGAGTTCAAGCCCCTCGTTGGGCTCTGCGCTGATAGGGTGGAGCCTGCTTGGGACTCTCTCCCTCTGCCCCTTGCGTCTGCCTGCTCTCTCTATCTCTCAAAATGAATAAACTTTAACAAAGAAAAAAGAAAACGAATTACTTAACAGGTGGCCTTTGAAAGGCAGAAATCCTCAGAACAGGGGACCTAAGTTTAAAGATACACAAAGGCGGGTCTTGTGGGTGGGAAGACAGGCACCCTCTGGCCCGGTGGGCACGGTGCCACGAGAGCGAAGCCGTCGTGTGCGCGTGACTGCGCCCTGCCACGTGAAGAGGTGCCGTCAACCTCGTCCGGGAAGCGGCGGGCATGGGGTGTCTGAGCTGCAGACACTGCATCCTGGGGGCCCCGCCTGGCTGCGTGCGCACCCCTTCCCCCGTCCCGCTTCACCTCCTTGTGCTTGGGTGTGACCCCTCCTCTCCCCCCTCTCCTCCCCTCCCCTCCCCTCTCCTCTCCTCTCCTCTCGCCCCTCCCTCACGTAGGGCGGTGGGGGGGCTCTCAGCCCCTCGAAGAAGCAGCAGCTGAGGACGGAGAATGACTTCGTGAGGTTCGACACCCCCTTCTTACCGAAGCCCCTGTTCTTCAGGAAAGCCAAGAGCAGCAGTGCCTCTGCCGTCTCTGTGCGCCCTGCCGGGCAGGTCCGTCAGCTCTGCCCAGCGCCCCGGGCCTCCCTGCCTCCGCCTCCACCCTCCCCACAGCCGCACAGCCCCTTCCTGCCTAAAGGCCACGCCTGGGGCTCTGTGCGCCGGGACTCTGCTTCTGCCCATGGCATGGCACATGGGGGCCTGTTCAGGGAGCCTGGGTCTGCTGGGCAGAAGGCCCGAGTGGTCCTGGGGCTTGTCTCCTGGTGACCTGGGAGGGACTGAGGGATTGGTCAGGGCACCTGCAGGTGCGGTGGGTGGTGCCTCACCTTAGAATTCATGAAACGGGCCTAGAAGACGGGGAGGACCGGGACAAGGGCCCCCGCCCAGGACTCGGGGCTGGTCAGGGTGGGGGAGGAGCAGGCACTGTCCCCGTCACAGTGGCAGGAGAGGGCGGCGGCTGTCGTGGAGCACAGGGTCAGCTCTGCCAGCTGCCCCTGGGTGCTGCAGATCAAGGGACAGGCCGGGGCAGAGGCTCACCGGGGAGTAGCTGCTGTGTAAATAGCCTTGGACCGTGACTGCCATGTTAACTAGTCCCAGGTAGGGCGTCCTAGGGACACTCGCCTGAGGGCCTGAGACTTGGCGCACAGAGGACTAGTTCCTCCGGTAAAGTGTTTACGGTGCGGAGTGGAATCGTGGGATCCACGCAGCAAAGGCGGGTGCTTCATCATGCAGAGTGGTCCGCATCCAGGAATTTCCCAAATGAGAAACGACTTAGTTAACTGATGAATTGCTGGGACACCGAGATGGGTCTGGGAGGCGCGTCCTGCCCCCTGAGCAAGAGCCCATCCCGGTGCGTGGTCCTGTCCCACGTACGCGCTAAAACTAAAACTCAGTGGGTGGGGTCCTCACGGCCTTGAAGTGCGAGCTGCTTGCCGTCACTTAGAAGCTGTTAAGACACCACCATGCTCGGCTTCCCTCCCCAAGGACACAGCACGAGGCCGCTATGTGGCCAGAGATGCCAGATCCAGGGCCTCCACCGCCACCGACTTACTCCCCTTTGTTCTCCCTTTGCAGCGAGACAAGACGCCCTCAAGCTCCAAGAAGGTCACCTTCGGGCTGAACAGAAACATGACTGCGGGTAAGTATGGGGCACGTCTCCCACAGGGCACCTGCAGGTCCTGCTGTCCAGAGTTGCAAGGGTCGTGGGGACTCGGGGCCTCTGGAAGGAGGCTGTGTCCCCGGACCTGCCCGCCCAGACGCTTCAGAGCCTGGGGGGGCATCTGACGGCCCCCAGCCATAGCTGCCTCTGCTGACACGTGGAGTCACCTGCCCATGAGGAGACAGGAAAAGAGAGACAGTCTCGTCTCATTGCTTTTGGCGTTGGTGCCCCTCACTGCTTTGGTTCAGTTCAACGGAAACCACACGTTCTGAAAGTACACGATGAGTTTAAGACCTGACTCTTCATAGGGACCACAAGTAGTTGTGTGTGCGCGTGCAGGGTGGGGAGGGACCGTCAGGGAGGCCTTGTCCCGGGAGCTGGAGACGGCCGGAGTGGCAGGTCACCTGCAGAGAAAGGCTCCTCCTGCATCCGCTGGAGCCTCGGGTCCGTCCGCCTTCCGCCGCCACCCGGCCCCCAGAGTCCCTCTCAGAACCCGACCCCCCCGCGCTGTCCTCGGGCACTTGTTCACGCGCTCCCGTGGAGCACCCTCGATAGGGACTCCCGTTCCCTCGAAAAGCTCCCGGCCCGCTATCTGCAGGGCCTCGTGACGGAGCGAGCGGCCCAGCCCGCGCGGGGCCACCGGCGGTGTGAAGCGGCGAGAGCGAGCACCGACGGGGGACGCTGCTTGGGCGGGCGGGGGGGACGGAGAGGCGCAGGTCCTGGTGACGCGTGGCCTTGCTTTCACCCGCCACAGAATTCAAGAAGACAGACAAGAGTATCCTGGTCAGCCCCACGGGCCCCTCCCGAGTGGCCTTCAACCCTGAGCAGAGGCCCCTCCACGGCGTGCTGAAGACCGCCACCGGCTCACCCACCGGCACCCCCCTGGGGGCCAAGAAGCCGCTGAGCGCCACGCCAAAGAGAAGGCCCACGGCTATGGACTTTTTCTAGGGCAGCAGCAGAGTCCTTTTAGAGACTGTTTTTGTACAGATATTCTATAAATTATAACTTTGAAAAGGTGGGCGGTTTTTATTGTTTTATAAATCACCGTAAATCGTACAAACGAGGTCTGAGCAGAGCCGCTAGCCCTCCACCCCTCTGCGAGCATCTTGGTGGTGGTTTTGCCACAAACGCTGTTGGTGCGTGAGCCCTCCGGGGTCGCACGTTCGCGGGTGACTTCTCTGACCCCCACCGGTGCGGGAGCTGAGCGGTGTGACCGTCACTCCCCCTGCTGCAGGCCCCGGGGGAGCCCGGAGGGGACGTCCTGGCCAGCCGACTATTTGGAGCTTGGGTGCTCAGCGCTGCGTCTGCCGTGCTGGGCTGGTTTCCAGTGGCTTTCCACCTTTCCCCTGGCCTTGTGGGCATTTGGCAGTTTGTGTTGGGCTCGAACCCCAATCAGCAACTCGGTGGTAGTTTCTCTGCGTGCCCAGCGCGGGGGGGGGGTGGGGGTGGGGGAGTGACCCTGCAGTGGGGGCGGGGAGAGAAGAGCCTCTGTCCTCGGGGCGCCTCTTTCCGGCCCTTGGGCCCGTCTCCTTCCCTGTGTTCCTACCTCTCAGGCCAGCCCAAAGTGTCTTCACCGGTGAGTGCCCCTCCTCGGCTCTCACCTGGGACCGCGAGCACGCGCCTTCCTCCCGGTCTCGTGCTCCGGTTCCCTTCCTCTTTACACGCGAGCCTTTGCGCCAGCACCCAAAGTGACTGGTGTCCCCAAAAGCAGCTTTCCCAACTCAGATTAAAATTCATTTCTTCAGAGGTGTGGCAACAGTGTCTGAAAACCCGAGTTCCTGCCAGAAGGCAGAAATAAGCAGCCGCTAAGGGTTCCTTGTGCATATTTATTTGCTCGTAGCTACCTTTAATCTGAAATACTGAAGCTTGCACTTGAGATTTTCATAGAGTTCTGATTTTAGTTAATCACACACATCAGTGGGAGGCACTCAGACTTCAGTTGGAAAAACAGGAACAGAGCATAGGGAAGCTACGTCTGTCCCTTGAGCCCACGTGATGGACGGGGCGCAGATTCAGACATCAGGTCTTTGCCCAAGGAAAGTCACCGGGGCCCCCCCAGCTCCTTTTTGAGTTAACGAAATAACAAATCGCACACTTGAGGAAGAGATAGGAGATTTGGGGGTCTGTAGGCCTGGCCCGCGGGTGCCCAGTGTTTCCCTGGCCCGCTCTCTGCCCAGGGGACCTCCCAGGAGTGACAGCTGCCACCCCTATCGCTCCTCCCCCAGAGGGGACCCCAGCATTGCCTCGGTGGCACCGAGGCACCAGCCACCACTTCGGGTGACATGGGGCGCCCGCCGGGATCGTGGGACTGTGTTGATTTGATTTTGGTTTCTTAATCACGTAATCGTAGCAGGGCTTCATCTTCAATACTGCTTCTGCAGGGTCAGGTGACCCCCAGGGAAGGAAGTGTAACCCTTGTCCTTTGCCTGCTCTGTGTTAAAGTTGTCACAATTAGGCCACGAGGAAAATAACGAACACTGAACTGTCAAGTAGTATTGTGACGAGAAGTCTTAACGTACGAGGTGACTTTGTGGTGGTGCTTGCATGGGGTTATGTGCTGCATTTGGTAAAATACTTAAAATCACCTTCAAAACCAAATCGGATCGTATGAAAAGGTTAGATTTGAATATCCAAATGTTTTTTAAGTTTTTGTTTTAAAAAAAAACGTTTTGTTATCCTTGGCCAGATTATTTTTCTAACAGTTTTCGCTTTAGCTTTAAAGACGGGCCGTATAGCCCAGCAGCATGAAGGTGTCTTAGCAAGACGGCGCGCCAGCTCTGCGGCCGAGCGCGGGCCTGCCCTTCGTGGCACACGCGCGCCCGTCTGCTCAGAGGCCCCCGCAGAGCGTCCTAGAGATGCTCCTGCCGGTCCCGCGATGCTCCTGGACTCCATCCGCCCGTGTCTCCATCTGTCCTGACTCCATTCTGTGGGTGAGTTCAGTAGGTTTGCTGTGGTTTACTTTTAATGCCTACATTTTGGCAAGAAAGAAAGGAAGAAGAAAAAGGTTTTCATTCTCATTACCTATACCCACAACAAGAATGTGTCACACGAAGAAAATGTATTTAGAATACCAATTTTCTATCTGGTGCATGTTATTTTCCTAGGACAATTGCTAAGGGGGCTTGGAAGTCCAAAAATGGGAATGATTTACATTAATGCTGGTGGTCTTAGGGTATTTTGTAAAACAAGCATCTTCCCTCTTCCCCTGTTCGTCTGGTCGGGTTTGTACAAATTGGTTTTACGCTTTATAAACGTATCGTCCTTTCCAACTCCTGTTTACCCGAAAGCACAAAGAAGGGTCAAGGACAGCTGGGAGCGGTTGTTAGTGTTGGAAAGAACTTGAAGTAGAACCTGCCTTTTGATCTGTGTGTCTTCTCTGCATTTACCTGACTCTGCTGGCACGATCCGTCTGTTTACAGTCCGTTTGTACTCACGTCTGCAGAGTGTGTCTGTCACGTCAACCCCAAGGCCAATAAACACAACCTGTCTTTGCACTCGGGTCTGTACTTGACATGGGCTGTCCGTGTGCGTGAAAACACACGTCTTGGGGAACAAGTGTAATGGGGGTCGCGGGATGCTGACATCAGCCCTGGGCGCCCGACAGCAAGCCTCTCCAGGCACCTGTCTCTCCGCGCGTCCACCGCCCGGGACCAGCGAGCGGTTGCTCTGGGGTCTCCTGGATGATTGAAGCAGAGACCCCGCTGCTAGGCCTGACGCCTCTGCTCCACACTGCGCTCGCTCTCATCTGCACCTGTTCCCGAGCAGATTTCCCAGCTGCATGTGGCCTGAGCCCCAACAAGTCCACAGAGGGTCACTCAAACCAGAAAACGACCAGAATACCAGGAAAGCCTCCCCCTGCCATCCACAGTCCTGACCTCACCCCAGGTCTCACCACCACCCCCGCGTCCCTTCGTCCACTTCTCGGATAGCGGGCGGTCAGGTTTCAGGCTCTTGCCGGCCTGAGATGTAGCTCGAGTATCAACTGGGGCTTCCATTCGATACCTTGTGGGAGTTTGAATATTCCCTGTTCCGAATGCAAAGTCCCAGAGGAGCTCTAAGGACACCCAGGCCTGACTGTCTGCCCGGTTCTCCCTGCACCCAGGGCCTCACCCCGCCCTCCCTGTCCTAAGATGCTGCCGGCATCGGGGAGCGAACCGGTTCCCATCACTCATCCACCACAGACCCGAAGTCGTGCTTAAACCATCGCTTTTCAGAGTGGTCTTTCACGGGCTTCCTCACGGTTTCCGCGCCCAGGCTCCGAGCTCCCTGTGGGTACCTGCTGTCCCATGCTGCCATGACGGGCTCTGTGCGGTCCCTGCTTTTCCTGAGCTCACATGGGGTGCAGCAGAAAGCCGATGCCACGACAGGAGCCACCGTCCTTAGGAGGCAGGTTCCAAAACCACTATTTTCGCCCCGTATGCAAACCCCATTCGTTCTTGGCCATTGCTCCGCTCAGCTGTGCCTGCTCTGTTGTCTATGCTGCAGGGGCTACAGCCCGCGGAATCCGTGCCCTGGTGGCGCTGACCAGTGGGGAAGATGCACCAGGGACACATGTGACGGCTCAGCTGGGGATCAGATCTGTCTGGGGAGGAGGAGAGCAGGGAACACATCAGGGTCTGGTGTCGTCCTGTGATCGAAAATCTCCCACCCCACACATCTGGCCGGTTTTGGACAGATCAGTGTCAGGCTTCACACCGTGTGAGCCTCTTTAAGTGTCTAGCTAACTCAGCAAAGAAGTATAGACAGTCTAGAAGGAGTGCTTCTTGTATTGAGTGTTGGAAAGAACTTGAAATTGAATCAGCATTTTCGTTTGTATGTGGTGTTTTTTCCTTAATTTAACTGACTGCTGGCGAGGACTGTTTACAAGAAGGTGGCATTTGAACAGAGGCTGGAAGAGCGTGAAAAGCGAGCCATGTGTTAGGTACCTGGAGAAGGTACTGTGAGCAGAAGGGGCAGCACATACCAAGGCCCTGAGGCAGAAGGAGTGGCACATACCAAGGCCCTGAGGCAGGTGCCTGTTCAGGGAAGTCTAAGAATGGTAAGGAGGCAGAACTTCCGAAATGGTAGTGTGAATTGCCCAGAGACACCTCTCCCCAGGAAAGACATGGGATAACTGGTCAGAATTAGCAACAACAACCATTCAAGGTCTCCGGAGATTGATCAAAGGGCTTACAACAAGTTGAGAAGCATTTATTCGATAAAGTCCACAGCGGCTGGGTAAGGACAGCGGGAGGGAGGCTGTGATGGCTGGAGGCGGCAGCGTGGGGAAGCCCTCGGTGGGTGGGCTGACCTCTCCCAGGGAGCAAGCGTGACTCCAAGAGCAGGGCGGCGGAGGGGCCCGCGGAGGAGCCAGAGGCTGGAGGAGGGCCGGCGTGGTGCCGCGGGGACGCTCCCAGGGCTCACACGCGTTTCCAGCCCTGGGGTGTGGGAGCTCCTCCCACCCCCACCCCAGGCACCTTCTCTCCTGCCAGGCTCTGCGCTTCACATGTAGCCTGACTACATGTGTCCACGCCTGACAGCTTCCAGAAGGTAAGTCCTCCTGTGGGTCCCTGCTCACGGGCTTTCAGGAGCCACGGAGGCATCAGGCCCTACGCAGGCGCGGGCTCCCCGGGGCTGTGGGTTTGCCCCCTCGCGGCCCGGACGCCGGCCAGCGACAGGGCTCCACACCCACTGGTCAGGAACACACGATCTCAGGTCCCACCCGGACCCGCTGAACCAGCCGCGTCTCGCCTGGGCTGGGGGATTTGTTCCCGCACACGTGGCAGAACCCCAGGTCCAAAGCCCCGCAGCCCTTAGCCGGGGCCCTTGGCGCAGACCGGCGCTCAGCAAACACCGGCCGGACCGAACCGAATCCAGCTGGAAAACCACAACATCCAAGGGCTCTTCCTTTGCCCTGCCTCCACAAGGTCAAGCTCGAGAAGCTTTGCCCCAGACCCGCGGCCCCGGCTTCCTTTCAGCCTTCGGAGGGCCGCCATCTGGGCTGGACCGTGTGAACATTTGCTGTGTGTTTTGTTCATGTTTTCTGTTTGAAGCCGCTCCAAGTAAAATATGGGCAACGTGACGTTTTATCCCCAAACGCTCCAGCCTGCTTTGCCAAAGAGTGACGTTCTTCCCCTGGAACCTGGTCACCGCAGCCACGCCTCCCACGAGGTCCTGCCCAAATGTCCCCGAGTTCTTGCCGACACGTTTTTTCTAACCAGGAGGTGGTCGGCCACTCCCATTTGCTTACCGTGCCTTAGTCTCTCTCGTTCTGGAACATCTCCCCTAATTTTTCTCGTGAGAGTGCATCTTTTGAGGAGTGTGTCCGACCTTGGCCCTCCAGCCCCCGGGTGGACTGGAGCGTCCATGAGTGCCGGGGTGGTGCGGCAGGGCCCAGCACGGGCAGCCTGCTGAGCCAGGCCCCGTGGGCCCACAGCCAGGGCCGACAGGTGCCATCTCCCGGGTCCCGCCTCGAGCACAGACCGTCCCCGACTTTTGTCGCTGGGCCCCGAGAGGTCAATAAGTCCTGGGTTAGCCCGTCAGGCAGCAGACATGTGGTGGGAGTGCACGGCCAGTGGACAGAAGCCACGAATACACGTTATCGTTACGATTTCACCAACGCCCCAACTAAATATCACTTTTCTATAAAGGAAACATAAGCCAAATCAAAGTGTTATTTGAAAACAACATGAATGCAGAAAGGCGACGGGGCGTCCATCTGCTTTCTGAGCCCGCAGAGCCTGCCAGAACCAGGCCAGAACACCGGGGCAGACTGTTCCGTAGTGACCCTGCTGGGGGGCTGGCGAGGCTGGGAGGGGGCCCAGCCCCCACCCTGAGCCGCCCACCACAGAGAGCCCACCCGCTCCCCACACCGCCACGCTCACCCGCTGAAGGAGCCCCGGGTCTCTGTCCTGGGGGCAGTCCCTGGGAAGTGCCAGCACCATACTGCAAGCCTGAAAGGCCACGGGCTGCTCGGGGTCCAGGACCACAGGCACCTCGAGACATAAGGGAAGTCCGGGGGCGCCTAGGTGGCTCAGTCGAAGCATCCGACTTCGGCTCAGGTCGTGATCTCACGGTTTGTGAGTTCAAGCCCCGCATCAGGCTCTGTGATGACAGCTTGGAGCCGGGAGCCTGCTTCGGATTCTGGGTCTCCCTCTCTCTCTGCCTTTCCCCCGCTCATGCTCTGTCACTCTCTGTCTCTCCAAAATAAATATTAAAGAACGTTAAAAAAAAAAAGAAGAAGAAGAAGAAGAAAAGGGGCTTTGTAGATTTAGTCGACTTAAGATGAGGTCATGAGGGTGGGCGCTAAACCAACACAGCACGTGTCCTCACAAAGAGGGGAGATGTGGACACAGACACACAGGAGGTGGAGACCGATCGGGAGAGGCAGCCACAAGCCGAGGAACAGTGAGGAAGCCAGCCGCCCCAGAGGCTGGAGCAGAGTCCCCTCCGGGGCCTCAGAGGGAGCCAGCCCGGCCCACACCTTGATCTTGGGCTCCCGGCCTCTGGCCGCCCGGCCTGTGGTGCTGGGTCATGGCCTCGGGGTCACGGGCACTGCCACACGCGAGGCAACAAACAGAGAAAGGCCGCTGAGTCCGTCAGAGGCGGGACTGCTCTCGAGCCCGGGCGGGTCTCTGCTCCCTGTGAGCGCAGACCCGCTGAAGGAGGCTGGAGTCAGACCCGGAGGCCGGCCTCTCAGGGGCCTGGGCGTCAGCCCCTGCCGCCGGTGGGGTGATGCCACGCTGGGACGCGCCGCCTCCTGCCGGACCCCAGCCCCGAGCAACACGCGGGATGCCTCCTCCCGGGCAGGAAGCGGACCCACAACCTGCTACGGCCACAACTTGCAGTGCGGCCCTGATTACTGTACAAAGGACAGAGACGTTCCTGATGAGAGCGGCTGGCTCGGGCCCAGGCTCCGCCAGGCAGGCGCGGGCTGGCCACCCAGCGCCGGAAACCGTGACTGGACACAGGCACGCAGGCCTGTACTGAACCACTCAGAAGCCAGCGGGCGTTGCCCTTGGAAACACGGTTCCACCGACCGGTGAACGGCTCCAGGTAAAGGTCAGCACGAAACAAAGTATGATCTGTCAATTTGCACGGCACTCGCACCCCTGCAAAGTCACATTAAAGCCACGCAAACACTTCTTTGCCCCAGTCGGTCACTCGGGCGGCCCTAACAAAACACCGCAGACGGGGGCTGAGACAACAGACTATTCCTGGCTGCTCCGGAGCTGGAAGTTGGGGATCCGGGTGCAGGCACGGTTGGCGTCTTGGTGAGGGCCATCTCCCTGGTTTGCGGACGGCTGCCCTCTCGCCTGGTGGGGGGAGGGACAGGATGAGCTCCCGGCGTCTCCTGTCATAATAAGGACACTGACCCCATCGGATCAGGGCCACCTTTATGGCCTCATTTAACCCTAACCACTTCCTTGGTCCTATCACAACACACGAGGGGGGACAGGGCTCCAACCTATGGGTTTGGGAGGACAGGCTTCAGTCCGTCACGGTGTTTAGATGTGAAACACACGTAGGTTCTGGGCTAAGGTCATCGGTGACAGGATTTCACCCACGTGAAAGTGTGCGGGGCGAGTTCTGTCTGCGTGGGACCATCTTGTGCTTTGCTGGGTGGGAAGCCTGGCTCACCCCAAGCGCAAGCCATGAGGGCGCCCTCACCCTCGGGCACGCGACACCGGGCGCAGGGCAGACGTACCCCGAGCCGGGCCCACCCAGCCGGGCACCGCTGTTTACACATGTCACTGGAGCGTGTTCCGTCGGGACAGCATGTGGTGGGATGAGTCCCAGCTGGTTTCTGAGGACGAACCTGGGGGTGGCTTTCCTTCACTCTGTGCTGCTCAGGGGCCACTGTGTTTCTTCAGTCGGTGGATTGGCGTCCTTGGGGGAGAGTCTTGCCTACTATCTCTTCAAGTAACCCTTTCAGCCCTGCTCCCTCTATCCTTTAACACCCAGAGCTTTAACCACACACACACTATGCCCTTTTTTTTAAAAGAATAAATTCACAGGGGCGCCTGGGGGGCTCAGCCGGCTGAGCGTCCGACTTAGGCTCAGGTCATGATCTCACGGCTGGTGAGTTCGAGCCCCGCGTCGGGCTCCGTGCTGGGGGCTCGGAGCCTGGAGCCTGCTTCGGATTCTGTGTCTCCCTCTCCCTCTGCCCCTAACCCATTCACATTCTGTCTCTGTCTGTCTCAAAACTAAATAAACATTTAAAAAATTTAAAAAAAAATAAAAGAATAAATTCACAGATCTTATTTTTTAGGATAGTCTTCAGTTTACAGAACAATTGAGCAGATGGTACGGACTTAGAGTTCTCCTATACCCCTCCCCCCCCACAGTTCCCCTTCTTTGAGCATCTCCAGTGCATGGGGCACCTTTGTTCCAATGAATGGATGAGCATTACTTCATTATTCCTAACTGACGCCCACAGTTTATATTAGGCTCCCTCTTGGTGGTGTGGACTCCGTGGGTTTGGACAAACGTGTGATGGCACGCACCCATCGTACAGCCTCATATAGTTTCACTGCCCTAAAGACCCTCTGTGCTCTCCCTACTCATCCCTCCCTGCCTCCCCTCCGCCCCGTGGCAACCGCTGGTTTTCCTTTGGCTGTGTCTGTAGTGTGACCCTTTCCAGAAGGTCACGCGGGTGGGATCCTTCACGTTGCCTTCTTCCACCTAGCAACGTGCAGTTACGTTTCCTCTGTGTCTCTCTGTGTTTTGAAAAAAAAAAAGTTTATTTATTTTTGAGAGAGAGCGAGAGTGAGCGGGGAAGGGGCAGAGAGAGAGGGAGAGAGAGAATCGCAAGCAGGCTCCAGGCTCTCAACGCAGAGCCAGCCATGGGGCTCGAACTCACAAACAGTGAGATCATGACCTGAGCTGAAGTTGGACACTCAAGCGACTGAGCCTCCCAGGCGCCCCTGGACATAAGTTTTTCAACTCACTGGGTAAATATCCAGGAGTGTGATTGCTGGATTGAATGCTAAGACTATGTTTAGCTTTTTTTTTTTCTTTTTTTTCAGTTTATTTATTTATTTTGAGAGAGAGAGAGAGAGAGAGAGAGAAGCATGGGAAGAACAGACAGGAGAGAGAGAATCCCAAGCAGGCTCTGGGCTGTCAGAGCAAAGCCCGATGTGAGGCCCGATCCCACAACCTTGAGATCATGACCTGAGCCGAAATCAAGAGTCAGATGCTCAGGGGCACCCGGAGGCTCAGTGGGTTAAAAGCCCAACTCTTGCTTTCAGCTCAGGTCATGATCACACGTCTCGTGGGTTCGAACCCTGTGTCAGTCTCGGTGCTGACAGCTCGGAGCCTGGAGCCTGTTTTGGATTCTGTGTCTCCCTCTCTCTCTGCCCCTCCCACCCTCATGCTGTGTCTCTGTCTCCTCCAAAAATAAATAAAAACATTAAAAAAAAAGAAAGAAAGAAAGAAAGAAAGAAAGAAAGAAAGAAAGAAAGAAAGAAACTTCCCTACTGAAATGCAGAGAGAAAAAAGAATGGGGGAAAAAAAGTGAACAGATGATCCAGGAGCTATAAGACAACTACAAAGGTGTGGCACACACGATGGGATCCCCAGAAGAGAAGGAAGAGGGAGACGGGGACGGAAGAGATATTTGAAGTCATAATAGCAGATAACTTTCCAAAGTGAATGACAGACGCCAAACCACAAGTCCAGGAAGCTAAGGAAACACCGAGAAAAATAAATACAAAAAAAACCAAAAAGAATCTACTCATAAGCATATTATATTGAAACTGCAGAAAATCAGAGACGAAGAGAAGCTCTTGAAAGGGGTCAGGGGAAAAGAAAAGCCACCTTACCTGGAGAGGAGCAAAGGTCACCAGGTGAAGGAGAAGAGAGACGTGAGCCCCCACCTAGGGTCCCGTCCCATTCCCGTGACGTTTCCCTGCAAATGGAAGGAGATCTAAAGACTCTCGCTGACAAGGCCTGACAGCATTTGCTGCCCGGAGACCAGCCTTGCGAGAAATGTTCAAAGACGCCCCTCGGCAGCGACACTCAGAAGCAGTCCTTAGCCTGTTCCCCCTCCCCGAGACGGGAGCTGAGGAGCCTGCTCAGACTCACACAGGCTCTGGTAGGTGACCCCCCCTCCCCTCCCCCGCCCCAGGCCCACGACGAGGCCGCTCAGGGCATTTCAAACCCTTTGCCTCCCTTCCTACTTTGCCAAGCACGGTGGGCTCTCTCTGGTCTTTACAGCTGGGCTCCTGGAGGTGAGCCCACCAAGGGCCCCCACCCCACAAGAGTTTGGACCCTCAAGTTGGTCCATACTCAGCCTCCACCAGGTTGAGAACTACAGTTTAACCGTTCCTATGGTTCCTGGTTGTGGGAGCTTCCGCCCCGGGGTGAGTCAACCTCAGCTGTGACTCTGTGTTCCCTTCCTTCCCTCCAGATTCGGGGGTGGCAGTCTACTCAGGACCTCAGTGCTCTGACAGGTCTAAGGAAAGTTACAGACTGTCAGTCTGCTTGTTTTCCCCACGAGGGTGGAAGTGATGGCGTCCGGGCTCCACGCACGTCCGCGCGGTGGCCGGAGGTCCCCACCTGGCTTGGGTCTGAACAACGAGAATGCGGTTTTGCCCACCTCTTTTCTAAGTCTGCACTTTTTTTTTTTAAGTTTATTTTTATTTCTTTTGAGACAGATACAGAGAGCAAGCAGGAGAGGGGCAGAGAGAGAAGGAGACAGAATCCCAAGCAGGCTTCACGCTGTCAGCTGTCAGCACGGAGCCCGGTGTGGGGCTCGAACTCACGAACTGTGAGATCATGACCTGAGCCGAAATCCAGAGTCAGACGCTTCACCGACTGAGCCACCCAGGTGCCCCTAAGTCTCAACTTCACCTTGAAGAACTGTTTTCTTTTTTCCTTTTGTTTGCTTTGAATGTCTTTTTATTTCTTTAACTTTTTTTTAATTTTTTTTTTAATGTTTATTTTTGGGAGAGAGAGAGTAACAGGGTGTGAGTAGGGGAGAGGCAGAGAGAGAGGGAGACACAGAATCCGAAGCAGGCTCCAGGCCCCGAGCTGTCAGCACAGAGCCTGATGCAGGGCTTGAACTCACGAACCGCGAGATCGTGACCTGAGCCGAAGTCGGACGCTTAACCGACTGAGCCACACAGGTGCCCCTTATTTCTTTAACTTTTAAAACAGCTTAATTGGAATATATTTGATACACCCTAGAGGTCACCCATTTGAACATGTATGACTCAGTGATTTTCTGTCCATTCACAGAACTGCACATCTCTAACAATAACCTAATTCTAGAACATTTTCCTTTTATCCCCCCAAATCACCCCCCCATCCCTCCCCATTCCTTCCCCTTTACCCCCACCCCCCACCCTTGCAACCACTCCCCTACCTCCTTTCTCCGAGGGTCTGCCTTTTCTGGACCTTTCACACAAATGGACTCCTACCCTCTGGGACGTTTTTGTGACCAGTATCGGTGTTCTTTGGGGCAGAGAAGTCATCTCTCTCGCTGGTTCAGCCTGCTCTCAAGTGCAGGTCCTCACTGGCTGAGTGCCTGTTCCACCTGACCGTCGTCCAGAGGTAAGGTAAGGGGCCCCCAGGCTCCGTCTCCAAGCTCCTGGCTCACCCCCGGCAGTGTCCGGCCAAGCCTGGGAGTCCTGGTCACAGATATGTTGGCCACCAGTACACCTCTCGGTGCTTTTCATTTGTATTTGATTACGTCTGCCTTCCGGGAGCACGCCTGCCAGGGAGGACACCCACACAGGTTGCTGTCCCTGCCCCATGTCGGGCAGCAGAAGGCAGGACACAGCAGAGGAAGAAAGCAGAAAGGCTAGGGAAGGGCCGGAAACGGGGTGGGGGTGGGGGGTGGGAGAAAGGAGGGAAGGAGGCTCTGTGTGCCCTCGATGGACACGGCACAGCGACAGGGTCTGTGTCTTCTCACCCCTGTGGCCACACCCCAGGGGAACAGAAGGCACATGGACCAGTTACTTCGCCTGCTGGGACGCATGGCTGAGAAGGACCCTCTGGGGACTGTCTGCCCAAGGGGAGCAGATACTACTATGCACAGACCGAGCACCAGGCCACCCTCGCCCTGGGGACCTCCGGGGACAGGCCCCTCCCTGGCAGGAAGGCTCTCGGCCCCAGTCCCCAACCCAGCCTGGCTGCCCACAGGCCCAGTCTCTGCTCGTGCCAGCAACAGCCCTCCAGCAGCGTCCGGAATGAACCAGAACGCCCAGCCACAGCCCCGGTTTTGTGTTTTGTCCTAAAGGGATGTTTTTCTGCCCTCGGTCCATCACTTGGGCTTATTATGCTAAATCTGATACGGAGGCTCTGGGAGAATAGGGAACTTGCTTTCATTACACTGGATCTTACCCCAAGCTTGCGGTAAAACGTACGAAACGTGCTTTTATGTTCTTGACCATTTTACGTGGACAGGCCGGTGGCGTTGAGTCCATTCACTCGGTTGTGCAGCCAACCCCTCCCTCCGTCTCCTGGACTCTCCATCTCCCGGGACAGGAACTCTGTCCCCACGATACACAGACCCCCCCAGCCCCTCCCCCAGCCCTGGCGCCCACCGTCCTGCCTTCCGTCTCGGCGCCTCCTCGTGTAAGCAGACTCGCACAGTATCGTCTTTTGTGTCCGGGCCATATCGGTGAGCACCGTGTGCTCAAGGCTCATCCGCGGTACGGCCGGTGTCAGAATGTTCTTACTGTTTGAGGCCGAACAATAGCGTGTCGTATGTATTGCTCGTAGAGGCTGCTTCTAGGCCACAGGCTTGAACAATGGCATGTAGAGCAAGGCGAAAGGGCCCCCAGTGACCACGGCCACCTCGACACCCAGGCCTGTTGCATCCACATGACTCCTGAACAGAATGCTACGGGCACCAGTGACAGTCCCAGCAAAGTTTATTGCAATGAGAGGCAAGGCCGACTGATCGGGACCGACACTCTTGATCAGTCTTGACCAGCCTGGATCAGCCGGGGTACAGAGTTTTTATAGCCGAAACCACATCGTCTTATCATCACCTGGGAACAGAACAAAGAGACAGTTCCCAGATGGGGGTAGAAACAGTTCAGACATGCCCTTGCCCCAATCCAGTCAAACGCTAATCCAGTTGATTTTCCTTGAACTTTTGTTCCCTTGATGGATAGGACAAGGCTGTTACCTCCTAACCTACAGTGTCAGAACAAAGCTGTTATTTCTCAAGGCTACAGGTTAGCCCTACACTACCACTTAACCCTTACAGGCCCATCGGGCGACCCGCCTCAAAATACCCAGGGGCCCTAACTGACCAATGGGCTACTTTCATCCAGACACAGGTACCAAGAAAGGGAAGATTCCATTTGTCCCCATGCCCCTACCCTTCCCCCTTTAAAGACAGCCCCCACCCACTGCCTCCATGCAGACAGTCCCTCCTCTGCTGCCCTGCCCCCCCCAGTCCCTGGCCATGCACTCTATAAACCTCTACCTCCTCTGTGCTGCCGCGGGTGATTTCTTTCACCACCTGGGCAAACCAGGCAGTATAGGGTTCATCATGCCACATTTGGGGACCCCCACGCGATCGGGGAGACACCGCATTGTCAAATAACAAACATTCGACCAATCAATTTAAAAAATCTAATTATTCACCGATTCGCGGATCGGGCAACACGGCCATCTGGCAAGCAGAGGGGGTGCTCCAAAAAGGTGTACGAGTCGGAAGGTTTTTACGGAAGGAGGGTGGGATAGAAGGTTATCCGCGAAAGAATTTTTCCGGGCAAAGCCAGTCTCCCGTGCGGGGAGAGGCGAGGGGTCTTATCGTGCACTTGACCTCATCTTTCTCCGGAGGAGGGAGAGGGCCCGAGCGGTCGGTCGGCTCGTTGGTGCTGATCGATGGACCACATTTCTGGGGGAAGTTGCAACTGCCGTGAGGTTAGAGCCGAAGCCCCCGTTTGGGAGCTCAGTCTGCGTGATGCCATTTCGGACCTGCGGTTTTCTTTTCAACAAGCACGTCCCACGTTTTGTTGATCCGTTCCTGCCTCGATGGATACTTGGTTCTTCGGCTCCTGTGAGCGAGTGCTGCTGCGAACGTGGGTGTATGGTATCCGGGAGTTCTTTTGCTTTCAATGCTTTTGGGCGTCTCTCCAGAAGCGGGATTACCAGATCATATGGTAGTTCTACGTTTAAGTGTTTGGGAAACTGTTCTCAACACGCACACACGCACCCAACCTCCCGTCCAACCCTCCCCCCACCTCCCTCCTCGCTCCCTCCATTTATTTGACTACCACCAATCAGCACAGTGAAGATGTTGGGGTACAGGACAGCCCTGTTCCCCGTGTTAATGGAGTTCCAGTCTGGTGGGAAAGCGGGTTTGATTAACCCCCAGCATATATCGAATGCCCCACGTTTATGGCCAGGGGTGATTTCCACGAGAACTGGGCAGGACCTGACCTTCCTCTTCTCCAGATGAGGTGCTGGTGAGCGGAGGGGACCTCGGGCATAGTGAGGACCGCAGGCGCTGAGATGTGTGCACTGGTGGCTTCTGACGATGCACGACCCGGTCCAGGTCAGCCTTCTTCGTGTGGTTTCGGAAGCAAACGGAAGATCCTCTGCCTCTAAAACTCCAGCTTCCACGGGGCGCCCGGGTGGCTCAGGCACGGACTCTTGATTTCAGCTCAGGTCGTGATCTCACAGTTCATGGGATCAAGCCCCACGTCATGCTCTATGCTGACAGTGCTGAGCCTGCTTGGGACTCCCCCCACCCCGCCCTGCCAAAGAACAAATAAATAAAGTTCAAAAACAAACGTTAAAAATTCAGCTTCCACAGTTAGATTAACCCCTTTTATTTGCACTTTTGACCTTCCGTAAAACTCTAGGGAGAAATTGTACAAACTCGTACCTAAAAACGCCTCCTGTGTTTTTGGCTTGCCAATTTTCAAGGAGTCTTTAAAAATACAGATACCTGGGGCGCCTGGGTGGCTCAGTCGGTTGAGCGTCCGACTTCGCTCAGGTCACGATCTCACGGTCCGTGAGTTCGAGCCCCGCATCAGGCTCTGTGCTGACAGCTCAGAGCTTGGAGCCTGCTTCAGATTCTGTGTCTCCCTCTCTCTCTGGCCCTCCCCCCGTTCATGCTCTGTCTCTCTCTGTCTCAAAAATAAATAAATGTTAAAAAAAAAATTAAAAAAAAAAATACAGATACCTAATCCTGACAAAGCTGAGCTGAAATCATCACTGAGGGCTGACAGGCATGTACATTACACACATTCCTCAAGTGTAATTTGACAACACGTCTATATACTAAGAATCAAAAGATGCAAACTTCTCTTTTACCTGTCTTTCCACTTCAAGGAAGTTATACTAAGAAAGTCATCAGAAATGCACACAAAGATTCACTTACAAGTAAGGCCAGTGAAATATTTACAACAGTGAAAGACTGGGCCCAACCTGACTATTCAATAAGAGGGTTCATTAAATTCTTGTAAGTTCATGCGATGCAAGCAAGTCACGTAGGCATCAAAGGTCACCGAGAACATCAGACGACGTGTGGGAAGTTGAAAAATATACGAATATACACAACCAACGACAATCCCAATCTTTGTCTACAGAGCATAATGTCGGTATGTTTCTTAATTTTTTTGAATGTTTTTATTCATTTTTGAGAGAGACAGAACACGAGTGGGGGAAGGGCAGAGAGAGAGGGAGACACAGAATCTGAAGCAGGTCAGAGCCCAACGCGGGGCTTGAACTCACGAACTGTGAGATCACGACCTGAGCTGAAGTCGGATGCCTAGCCAACGGATCCCTCCAGGCGCCCCTAACACTGTTGTGATTCTTGAGCACTTGCCACGTTCGTGTAAAAGCACACCGATGTGCCCGGGGAGAAGACGAGAAAGCCATACGCCCCCAAGACCATGGGACTGCGAGCGGCTTCATTTTCTTCCTTGTAGTGGTCGTCATCCCCCCGAGTTCTCTGCGACATGAGCTTCTCTTAGAGCTGGAGGCCCCCGAGGGATGTTTGCGAATCTCTGTGGGGCACAGTAAGGAAGAGCAGCTGCCGTGAAGGGAACCCCACGCCATCCCGGTCAGCCAATCGCTTCCCATTAGATGGGATGAAAATCCAGCCACTCCCAGGCATGGAGCTCCCAGTACAAGAGCGAATCCCCTCACTTTCCCTCGGTTCTTTCTCCGTGAATAATTTGCCCCAACAGGCCCCTTGAGGGTCTGATTTCCTGGCTGCTGGCCCAGATTTTGAGTCTTTTCTGAATCAAAGTATTACTAAGGAGAACTAAGGAGAAAGAAGAAACATTTCCAATAGAGTCTGGTCAGGAAGAGACAATGAGGCTCAAGGTTATTTCTCAGGTGAGAACCTTGAGCAGAGATCGCCCCACCCTGGGTTTAAGATGACACTTATCACACATTCTTCTGAACTCTCGGGAGAAAACTCTCCAGATGGTGTGGAGCTATTTCAGGTGGAGACTGGGGATCAAGGACAGCCCAGCCCGGAGGTTGTCATAGTGACCAGCTCATTGACCTGGAGACTGCAGGGTCAGCTTGAAACCAGACGAGCGTGTTCGAGGATTAAGAAATAGAAAACCACACCTGGAACAGGTCAGGAAAGAATCCAGGGTGTTCTCTAGTGCTCCTGGAGTCACTGAGCCAAAGCGCTCAAAAGGTTCCAAAAAATCTTGGCTATTCCCCAGAGGGAAGCAAAAAAGATAATCTGTTCAAATAAAAAACCTGTAATCCAAGCTTCAGGTTCAGTTATTGCCTGGTTGTTGTTGTTGTTGTTGTTTTTTTCAAGTAATCTCTACACCCAACATGGGGCTCGAACTCACCGCCCCGAGATCAAGAGTCACACGGTTCATCTCCAAAAGGAACAGAGACCCTCCGCTGTTTGAGCAGTGAGCCCGCCGAGTGCCGAGCGCTGACCCGGACCCAACAGACAGAGGCCTTATCTCAACCCCAGGTCCGCAGACTGACTTCGAGTTCATTCGTTAACTTCCTAACCGCTCTGTTATCTTGCGTGTTGTGTGGCCTGTCCTCGGTTCTGCTCTGTCTGCCGCGTAAGAAGACACATCTGTCCACGTGGTAAAATATCACTGAGTCTGGAATCCTGAACCTGCTTTATAAGTATGACTAACTTTGCTTTATGACCGAATAAAGCCGGCGTTGGGACAGACACACCTCGTGTGCGCCTTCCTGGCCCGCAGTTACAGTCTTCGAGGCGGTGTATTCTAAAAATAGCGGCAGGGCCTTGAAGAAATGCATGATTTGTAAGGCAAAAAAAAGGATGTCCGCTCAGGCTGCCACAAAACACCACAGGCTGGGCGGCTTAAACCACCCACCTTTATTTTCTCATGGTTCTGGACGCTCAAAGTCAAAGATTCCACTTGGACTTGCTCTGATGCAGGTCCCCACGTGAGCCCCCCGCTCAGCGCGTGCTCTCGTTCCTGTCCTCCGCGCTTCAGGCACAGAGAGCCGGCTCTCTGCTGTTCCTTCTTCTATGTGATGAGGGAAACAAAGCCAGAGAAATGTCACTTAAATTAAATCTCCTGACAGCTCACAGCCCGCTGATAGACACCTGAAAGACGCAGAGTGTGACCTTCCTCAAGCAACTCATGGCTGCCTTAGAGCCTTTATGTTTATGTTTTATTCCAGGCTCAACACAGAAGCGCCTGGGGGGGCTCAGTCAGTTGAGCAGTTGACCGTTGAGCGTCCGACTTCAGCCCAGGTCACGATCTCACAGTTTGTGGGTTCAAGCCCTGTGCTGGGCTTTGCACGGACAGCGGGGAGCCTGCTTTGGATTCTCTGTCTCCCTCTCTGTCTGTCTCTCCCCTGCTGGTGCTCTCTCGCTCTCTCTCTCTCTTTCTCAAAAATAAATAAACATTAAACAAAATTAGGAAAAATAAAGATTAAAAATAACTTTATCTGAACAGTAACGAGCCCCTCAAGGTCCTGAAAGCCTTGCTTCCAAATTCCTTAGAGACTTATGCCATCCCTAACCCCCCACTAACTTATAAGTATATCATCAGTCTCTCCTCACAAGCCCAGTGCAGCTCTTTCTGCCCACGGGCCCTGTCCCGGTGCTGCAATAAAATCACCTTTTTGCACCAAAAACGTCTCGAGAATTTTCTCAGCCGTTCGTTTGCTCGCAAACCCAAAACTTCCAAATTTCATCATAAGGATCCTAATCCTACAGATCAGGCCCCGCCACTTATGACCCCCGCGATCCTGTTTAACTTTAATTACCTCTCAGGGGCCCCAATCCAAAAGCCATGACTTTGAAGGGGTAGGGCTTCAACATAGGAATATGGAAGGGGGGGGGGGGATACAAGTGTGTCTGTAACAGTGGTTAAATCTCTGGAGACCGACATCCCTTGTCGCCAACATCAGAGACAGCACTCTGGCCGGGGAAACCTGGGGACAGCGATGACTTTTTCTGGGACTAACATCTGTATTCACCGTGTCTGGTGAAGGAACATTTGAAACTAGAAAGGCCTCGGAAAATCTGGGACACACGATGTCAGCTGAGCCCAGCCAGCTTGTGCTTTCAGGATGGTCAGCTTCTTCGGGACCAATGCCGGTCACCTTGGACCACGAGCGGCAAGCTTGATGGCTAGCAGGTGGCATGCCCAAGCGAAGCTGGAATTCGGACGCAGGTAGTGGGTGCGGCCATAACCGGGAGCCACTGACCAGGCTTCACCAGACAAAAGTGATTCTCTTCCGGCTGTGGAGGCGAGAGGCCCAAGATCAAGGTGTCCCCAGGGCTGGCTCCTTCCGGGGGCTGTGAAGGAGTGTCTGTTCCATGCCTCTGGCCGCGGCTTGCGTGTGGCCATCATCTCCCCGTCTCGTCTTCCTCTCTTCCTAAGGACACCAGCCATGTTGGATTTAGGGCCCACCCTGACGACTTCATTTTAACTTGATTACATCTGCAAAACGCCCTGTTTCTAAACAAGGTCACATTTTCAGGTACCGGGGGTTAGGACTGTGACATGTGAATTGGGGGGAGAACACAGTTCAACCTGGATCAGGCAGCCTGTATGTAAAGTTCACCTCCAGTGGAAGGTGGGATCAGCCAGCCTTTTCCCAGGCCAGGTCACAGCATCCCTCTGGCGTGGCGGGGGGGGGGGGGGGGGGGACGCAGGGGAAGACGGTGGATGTTTCAAAGACTGTCCCCAAAGTGCGGGAAATACTTGCGTTTGGGGTCAGGAAAAGGGGGGCAAAGGCAGTAGGTCCATGCAGGTGGGCAGCGAAGGTCAGGTCCATCACTGTCTTGGGGTCAATCACGCGGGGTCTCCCCGGCTCTGGGCGGTGCGTGTTGCTGGAGGGGGTAATTGGGGCTCCCACCAGGGGGCGCTTCGCCTGAGTTAAAAGATGAGCTGGAAGCGAGGGCATAATCAGAAAGTACAGACCGAGGCAAGAATGGCTATGGCCAAAGTCCTCCTTCAAAGGTGTTAGGCGCTGGGCTGTGCCGGTTGTTGGGGCACAGGCGCCCATCCAAACCTGTGGGCCTCCACAGACCCGAGCACCACCGTTTCGTCAAAGAACACGACTCCTAACACCCCTTACTGGATGAGCCCCTGCCCAGGCTCCCTCTGCGTGTGCACTCTGGATTTGGGCATTTCAAATGCCACCAGGGTTTAGGTGAAGATGTGCTTGGGGCGCCTGGGTGTCTCAGTCGGTTAAGCGTCCGACTTCGGCTCAGGTCATGATCTTGCTGTTCGTGGGTTCGAGCCCTGTGTCGGGCTCTGTGCTGACAGCTCGGAGCCTGGAGTCCCGCTTCGAATTCTGTGTCTCCCTCTCTCTCTGCCCCTCTCCCTGCTCATGCTCTGTCTCTCTCTGTCTCTCAACAATAAATAAATGTTAAAAAAAAAAAAAAGAAAGAAAGAAGATGTGCTTACAGGGTTTACCCATCACTGCGTCCAAATGGAAAGCTTTTTAAAAAAAAAATTACCCATCAGAGAACCTGAGTGGCTCAGTAGGTAAAGCGTCCAACTCTCAGTTTCAGCTCAGGTCACAATCTGCAAGTTTTGTGAGTTCGAGCCCCACGTCAGGGTCTGTGCGGACAGTGCAGACCCTCTCTCTCTTTCTCTCCCTCTCTCTCCCTGCCCCTCCCCTGCTCACGCTGTCTCTGCCTCTCTCAAAATAAATACATGTAAAAACAACAACAACAACAACAACAACAACAACAATCACTGACCCATGGTCCCCAAAATCGTGGTCATTTTCCAAGGCTTCGTGTCCTTCCCGCACACATATTAGCACCAGCTGCTCAGAGAGCAGGAGTAACTCAAGTGCTCTTTTGGAAACCGAGCTCAGAGTATGAGAGAAGTCTCTCAGTTCTCAGGTTCTTTCTTGGTAGACAACCTTCTTGGAACCTCCTGGACCCCACCCACTTGGGGCTCCAGCCCTCCTCCCAAGCAGGGGCCCTGCAGTCCGCTGCCTCTTCCCAATCAGCTAAGAGCTGGGGACGGCTTCCTGTCCCGGGGAGGGCAGGTCTGCCCCGGAGGGGCACAGGAGTGGGTGGAAGGGGTCCCGAGGGGCTCTCCACCCCTGCCCGACCAGACACAGAGGTGAGATGGCCCACCATCACTTGGCTGGCCAGGATTGGGGTATCTTTCCCACAGACTGGTGGTTTCTGAAGGTCTTCACTTTCTGAGTCATCGGGAAAGAGGTTTGTGGACTGATAATTAGCGGCAACCAACGGGGCTCCCAAAATACCAAAGTCCCTTATCTGCCTAATCTGAGAGGCCCCAGTTGCAGCTGTAGAGTTGAAAGGCTGCCCTGGGGCCCAGGCTCGGTGAAGTGGGACTGGGCTGGGCCTTGGCCAGGTTACCGGGTTCTCCAGGTGACTCTCCGGTGACTAGTTTGAGAACCATGGGCACTGGGAGTGAGGAACCTAGAACTTTCCGAAGCTCAACGAAAAGTCGATTCACCAAAATGTCATTCCCAGGCTTTTGACCTCTCCCTGGGCCCTCTGTCAAGGAAGAGGGTACCAGAGCCTCAAGTCCCAGAGGCCTGTCAGCCTCTTCCCCTCTTAGTGCTCTGGATTTACCTGGGCTGAAGGTAGGAGGGGGTGGGGAGGAAGAATGGGGGAGGGGGCTTACAGGTTTGCCCAGAAAAAGAGGGACAGTGAATGAAGGATCAAGGTGGGGAGGGGGTAAGATCGGCTGCAGAGAGAGATTCATCAGGCCCTCCCAAGAGCCAAGGGCAGCTGACCTCACGTTGTAGGAGAGAGAAAAGGCAGTGAGGGCGACGGCTAGCCTGCTGGTCGCTGCGGGCCCGCAGGGCTCTCTCCCAGCAATAGCTGTCACTAATTCTGTGGCATTCAGTTTCTCTTCCTGTTTCCCCATGGGTGAAACCGGATGAACCTCTCTCACGTAAGGTGCTGTGGAGTTTAAACGTTAATGTGTGAAATAGGCTTGGCACATAGTAACCGCTCAATAAATGTTAGCTGTTCTTATTCCTGCCACTGGTTTTAATTATGACAGGTTTCCTCTTGACAGTCTGGACAGTCTGGACAGTTAAGGCACTGCCCCCTTCCTCACTGCCCCAGCACCCGTGGCTGCTCCACCGGCCTTCTCCCCAGGCTGCAGAGGTTTAAGCACATGCAGCCTTGGGTCACCACAAGGGACCCAGATCACCCAGTCTGGAAGTCAGCCCCCGAGACAGCGCGGGGACAGTGTGGGGGAGCCCAGGGAGTGCCCTCAGCCTGGTGGCAGTGGCAGTAGGAGGTGAAGGGCAGGGTGGTGACCGTTGGGGGTGTGGGGGGGGGCAACTCGTGCTTGCTGCGGGCTCTGAACGTGGATAATGGGTGGAGGTATTGGATGGACAAGGACCACGGGGTCGGTCAGGGGCACCCTGCGGCAGGATTGGCCACGTGTCCCGGGACGGGGCGCCTTGGGGTCCCCAAGGGTCTCAAGACACCGCGGAGATGTCGCCCCCGCCCCCCAGGCCTCTGCGGGGTGGCGGCACGACGGCCCGCTCCGCGTCCCCTGGACCGGCGCCCCCCGGCGAGCAGGGCGGGCTCGGGGCTAGTGCGTCCCGGCACCCGCCAGCACGGTGGCCGGAGGGGTGGCCCCGGGCCCGGCTTGACGCCCCTGGAGCGGTGAGTGGGCTATACGGGGGCGAGGCCCCAGGGACCCCCCCGCCCTCGCGCCCTGTCGCGGCGCCGGCTGTCCTTGTCGCAAGCGCTCGGGTCCGGCAGCGCGCCGGGGTGTGAGGCCCGGAGGTCAGAGGCGAGGCCCGCGGACCTCGTGCCAGGAAGGGGCGACGCGGCAGCGCCCTCGCCCACCGGACCGGAAAGAGCTACCCCGGCGTCTCGCAGGGTGGCTGCGCCCGCCCACGCGCCGGGAGCCGCCGTGACGCCGCCCCCCGGGCCCGGCGGGGCGTGGCTCCCGCTGTCCCTGTCCCCGCGCGGGCGGGCCGGTGGGCGGGGCTGCGCGGAAGCCCCGCCCCCGCCCCCCCCCGCGCCGAGCGGGACCCGCGGTTGCCGGCCGCGCTGAGGTCACAGGGAGGCGGCCTGGCGCGCGAGCCGAGCGCCTGCGCCGAGCGGAGCCGAGCGGAGCCGAGCGGAGCCCAGCGAGCGGCGCACACGCGGACGCCCGCCCGGCCCCGCGCCGCCGCGGCAGGCCCGGCATGGAGGAGGAGTGCCGGGTGCTCTCCATCCAGAGCCACGTCGTCCGCGGCTACGTGGGCAACCGGGCGGCCACGTTCCCGCTGCAGGTACGCGCCGCCAGCCGGCGCGGCTTACGTAACCGGCCGGGGGTCCCCGCGCCGGGCGTGCGGGCTCCGTGACCTTGGCTCGGCCGCCGGGCCCGCGTTCTGCGGGGGCAGAAGCACTGGGCTGGGGGGGGAAGGGGGGCTGCCGAGGGCCAGGCCCCCGCGCGCAGGCTGTGGCGCACTCGCCACCCGCACCCCTGCCTGCGGCGGCGGGGGGCCGGCGACTCCCTGGAGGCGAGAGAATGCGGCGCGGGGCCTCCGGACCCTGGCCGGGGGGAGGGGGGAGGGGGGAGGGGGGAGGCGCAGGGCGAGGGAGGGAAGGCAGGTGTTTGGCGCGTCCACCTGCCAGGAGGAGGAGCGAGCTCGCGGACCCTGGCTTCTGCCGGCCGGGTTGGGTCCCACCTTGCGGCTGGGGGAGGTGGTGGCCAGAGAGGCAGACAGGGCAGAGGTGGCCTACCTGCAGGTGTTGTTGAAGAAAAGCCCAGAGAGCGACTCAGGCGCCTGCCTTTTTGGCTTTAGAAGCTGCTTTTCAAGTACTGTAGCCTTTACTTAATGACAGACCTCCCGCGCCTGTCCTTGTTGGGGCTTCACTGGCCGGGCACCCACTGCTTCCTATTCCAGCCGCAAGGTTATGGCCGGGTGGCTCTTGGAGGTGCAGAAGGAGGCCCGGCTGGCGTGGGCTCTCATGCCAGGCTGGAGGCAGCACCGGTGATGGGCGCTTCCTTCCCTTGTCTGCCCAGCAGGAGGGCTGGGTGGTCATGACAAGGTCACGGCTCCCCTGGACTGCCCACCTTTGGCCCGTTGTCCCTGGCCTGCACACACACACACACACCCACACCCCCCAGCAAGAAGCAGGTATGGCCCGTGGATTGCCTGCTCCTAGCTCTCTGGGGAAGGGGACGCTTGGTTACATGTAGGTGGATTATGTGGGCAGGGCCGCTCGGGTGGCACTGTGCTTGGGAGAAAGGTGCAGGGGCACACCTGGCAATCAGAAGCAGGAAGGGCTCAAGAACAACTTCAGCCTGCTGTCCCAGGAGGGACACCCCTTCTTGGCCACACAACCGTGGGAGCTTTGTCCTTGACAGAGGTGTGCGGCCCCCCGCTGGCTTCCTTGTGTGCTGTGCACAGTCCCTCCTCCGTGTCTGTCTACACTCCTTTCTCCCTGCACTGGGCACCCGTTCCCCTCCTCGGCTCACCTGGGTCCTGCAGTGATGCCCTTCCCTTCCAGGCACGTGCTCTCAACTTCCACACCGGGGACCCTAGGGATGGGGCTAGACCACCCACCCGGGGAAGTGGTTCTGAAGGTCAGAACTGCGATTCTAACCTGGGCTTTCCCCAGGGCCCAGCATCCTTCACCTGTGTGCTGGGGGTCGGAGGCTCTGCCTCTGATTTGACTCATCCTGGCACTTCCTTCTGGGGTTGTGACCCAGGAAAAGCCTGGCAGGGGGGGTGTCTCTGAAGGCAGGGGATATTTGTTAGGTCCCTGAACTTGAAGAGGCCACCTTCTACACTGAGCTCAGTTCCTTTGTCTGTAGAACAGTCACGATGCCTGCTTCCCAGGTTGTTTTAGGGGAGATGCGGCGCGTGAATGGGGTCTGTCTTAGAGGCTGCTGAATGAGGTGGGCCAGCAGTGCCCAGGGGTGCTGTGTTCTCCCCCACCGTACAGGAAGACCGGTGAGGAGAGCAGGGCCAGATGGCCTGGTAGTGTGCCTGGGGCCTCTCGTAGAGGCTGGGACCTCTGCCAGCAGTGGGTGGGGGCTGGGGCCTCAGGTACTTACTTGTGTATGTTTTTTTGGGCTTAATCACCTTCTTCCTAATTACAGAAATAAGATGCAGTCTCAGGGAATGGAGGGGAGAAAACCAGGGGTGGGGGTCCTCCAAACATGCTCCCCGCCAAGCTGGACCCCAAACAGGACAGTATCGGTGTGGTTTCAGGCAGCCATAACCAAGTACTGCAGATCAGGCTGTGTAGACGATAGTTTGTTCTCTCTTGGTTCTGGAAGTCCAAGATCGAGGTGTCAGCAAGGCCGTGTCCTCCTGAGATGTCTGTCTCTCCGTGGCGTGTAGGTGGCTACCTTCACTTGGTCCCCCTGTGCGTGTCAGGTGAGGACACCAGTCAGATTGCATCAGGGCCACCCTACTGACCGCATTTTACCTTAATTACCTCTTTAAAGATGCTGTCTCTAAATACAGTCACATTCTGAGGTGCTGGGGGCCAGGGTTTCAGCAGAGGAATTTGGGGAACACAATTCAGCTCATAACAAGAACAATTTCCGGAAATTTCTTAGTCCGTGGGGCACTTTCTCCCCGCAGCTACTTAGTGCTTCCTTGATGAGAGTCTAGATTCCTTATCAGCCTGCAAACACTTGCCAAGGCTGGACTGCTTAGCTCCGGTAGGATCAATCTGTTAATCCTGCAGGGTGCTCCACAGGGTCCCACGCTGGCATCTTGCAGCCCTCCCACCCCCCACCTCTGCGCCGCGCTGGGGCACGGAGGGGTGGGACGGCCTGCTGACTGACCTCGGACCAGCCTTGGCACAGCATGGGCGGGGTTGGGCAGAGCCTGGGATAGCCGCGAAGCCACACACTCGCAGATTCCAGCAGGGACTCTGAGGGGACGCGTCCCGCAACGCCCAGAGCTGTGCTTAGTCGGGGCGGGGGGGATGGGGTGTAGATGCTCAATTCTGGCCGACGCCATACAGCTAGAGTCCGGTGCACTGGTTCACACAGCGCCCGACTGTTCTCACGGGAGGAGAACTCGCAGAGGGTGGCAGAAGGTGGACTCTGGCTGGACTCCACGGGTTTGGAGAGACGGGAGAAGCCCCGGTGGGGACTGACTGCAGTGTCCCTTTGTCCTGGACTTCTGGCTCAGGGACGGGGCCCCGCCTGTGGAGCCTCTCCAAGCCTCACGAGCAAAGCGAGAGCAATCCTCCTGGCAGTCAGATGGGGCCAGGGCTCCCGGGGGCACCGCCCGGACGGAGCTCGGCCCGTGGTGCTGGCATGGCGAGGGCCCGTGCCCGGGGAGCTCCCGCCGCTCCGGGGTGAGGGTGGCGCAGGCCTGCGAATCCCGGGCGTCAGGGGCCACGGTTCCCAGCCTGCTTTTTGCCGGGTCTGCAGAGCCCAGTGCTTGCAGCCGCCTTCCCCGGGCAGAGGAAAGCGTCGCACGGGAGAGAAAGGGCCAGAACCTGGCCCTGGTCTTGGATTTGCTTCCAGGCCAGAGTCCCAAGTACGTTTTAGTGACCAGCCGCAGAGGAGGTCGAGTGTCAGGCGGGATGACCCCATGTTTGCAGAGTGAGGGGAGCGAGGGCAGGCTCGTGGACTCCATGACCCCGTCCACGGAGGGAGGGCCGCCAGGTCAAGGTCACACAGGCCAGGGGCGCGCCTGGGGTGCCTCCCTGGGCGGGGCGGGGCCTTCCCGCTGCTCTGACCTTCCGTTTTAGGGGCGGGAAAGCGAAGGGAAGGATGTGGTGAGGAGAGACGGTGTGCAGCCTGCCGCTGGCCGCCTCACGCACCAGACGCTGCTGGGGTCGCCTCCTTTTGGAAGTTGGAAACTTAAAATTCCCCCAAGCTGGGAGGTCCAGTCGCTGCCAGCCCCACAGCGTCTGTGTGTGCGCGCGTGTCCGTTCGGCAGCCACTCCCGCGTCTGCGTCACCCCCTGGGGGAGGGGGGACCCTGGGATCCCCCAGGCAGCCCCGCAGCCCGTTTCCGTGCCGCTGTATTGAAGGTCCAGCAGGTCCCGAGGCTTAGGGTGGTGTGTGCGTGTCCTCGGGTCGCTCTCCCTCTTGCTGCAAGCCGGGGGGTTGAAACCACAGAGATTTACTCCCTCGCCG
The DNA here is from genome assembly GCF_016509475.1 of Prionailurus bengalensis. Lineage (NCBI taxonomy): Eukaryota > Metazoa > Chordata > Mammalia > Carnivora > Felidae > Prionailurus > Prionailurus bengalensis. The sequence goes on along the minus strand of NC_057350.1, from coordinate 2,661,515 downwards.
TGCTGGGGGCCAGAAGCTGATGTCAGGGTGCCGGCGGGGCCGCGTGCAGGCTCCCGGGGAGGAGCTTGCATCAGACACATGTGACCTCTGTCCTGGGAAGGGGAGTAGCACTGGAGGGTCACCGTGGAGAGGTGCGGCCCTGAAGGGTCCGCAGGGAGACACGAGATTCCTGAATTCCAGCAGCTTGGAGGATGTGACTTGGGCCTTCGCTCAGAACCCGTTTAAACACCTTGTCGCTGCTGAGCCGGGAAGGCAGGGCCCTGGGGGGTCCTGGCAGATCCTGGGGAGATGGCTGCCTGCGGGGCCTGCTGCAGAAAGCAGCCTCGTTCTTTGACTCTCTGGGCCCGTCGGTGCAGAAGCAGACCTGAGACCTGGGACGTGTCTGGTGGCCGGTGGAGATCGTATTCTTTTGTGCAGGGACGCGTTGGCCACCATGGACTGGCTCAGACATCCCTCGGGAGGAGGGCAGTGGGTGGGCAGCGGGTGCATTGAGAGGCCGCTGGCCTGGAACGTGGATTGAGACCCCTACCTGCCGAGCGACGTAGGCTGGGGCAGAGGGATGGTATGCCCACCGCTAAGCCGCAGGGCGGCAGGGCCCCGGACGCGTCAGGATCTCCTAGAGACGCGTGACGGGGCGGGGGTGCGAATGGCGGGGGGTCCTTTCGATTCAGCCTCTCATCTTTAAGAACCCCTGGGGCCTCAAGGTGGCTGCCTTCAGAGGAAGTGCTTTACTTTTTTTCCTTAGCAGTCCTGGGATAGAAAGGGCCCTTCTGCAGCATAACTGCATTTGGAAGATACCGGAAGAATGTCAGCCTGCCCTTTAAAAGATGTGGCCTTTGCCTTAATGTCTCTCCTGGGGACACGTATGTTGGCAAACAGCACAAGAGACCTGGCATCAAACAGTGCCCGCCCCTCCTGCCTGGTGTGGACGTTCAAGTCCTTGGAGGTTCAAGTCCGTGTGGTGCGCGGGGTTTGCAACTCTTCTGAGCCTCTTCCAGACTTTCCCTCGTGCTCCGGGACGCACGCGTCTGCTCTCTTCCCTTCCTCCATTTGAGATGATTCCCGTTTTCCCGGCCTCTGGAAGTCCCCGGTCTGATCCAGCTTGTGTTCCAGTCCTGGGACGTAGGTGGTGTTTTAGCTCTTTCCCCAGGAAGGTCCAGAATTGCTTAATTTCTTTTTTTTTTTTTTCAACGTTTATTTATTTTTGGGACAGAGAGAGACAGAGCATGAACGGGGGAGGGGCAGAGAGAGAGGGAGACACAGAATCGGAAACAGCCTCCAGGCTCCGAGCCATCAGCCCAGAGCCCGACGCGGGGCTCGAACTCACGGACCGTGAGATCATGACCTGAGCCGAAGTCGGACGCTTAACCCACCGAGCCACGGAGGCGCCCCCTCTGTCGTTCCTCTGTGCGTGTTGTGGAGAAAGCAAGAGCTTGCTTGGTCCTGTTCTCTGACCTTTTTCTCACTGTGTGCGTGCATGCGTACACGGGTGTTGCGTGTTGTTGCCGTGCTCCGAGTGGGGCCCTCTCTTCTGTTTAAGTGCTCCCCCCGGGGGCCCGGGGTGGCACCGTGCTCTCTGGAAGGGCGAGGGTGCGTCTGTGAGCAGGGCGCTTACGTGACGCGGGAGCCGTTGGCCTTGTGGCTCATGGGCTTGATCGTCCCCTGGTGCATATGCCTGCGTGGAGCTTTTGATGTAGAACCAGCCAGTTCTGCTCATAGAGTGATCTGGAAGAGTGACACCAAGGAACAGAACAAATGGAGTTTGTCAAGGAGAGAGGAAGCAGGTGTGGGGCCCCGGGCCATGTGGTAGAATCCTGCGGGGCCGAGGGAGGCAGTGCCCTGTTCCCCGTGCATATCCAGGTGCTGCCGGGTCTTGGGGTGAGACCCCCTTCTCCTAGGGCTCTGCAGTGCGGCCCAGCCCCCTTGCTAGTGTATGGCCCCTGGGCGGGGCCTGGCAGGGGGCCAGGGTCCTGCCACTGAGCACTTCGAGCCTGGAAGTTGGGGAGTGGGCTGTCCCGGGACCAGGGCCAGGGTCGCTGGGGTCCAGGGTGGTGACGGCTGAGGCAAGGGTGCACACACACGGGCCAAGGTGGCCTGGGGACCAAAAGCGAGCTACGGGCTCCTTCGGGGATGCGGGGCTGTTTCCAGCAGAGGTTCCCGTTGGAGGTCAGGGAACAGTGGACGTGGGTAGAGCTGACCGGTCACAGGTGGTGGGCAGGACACTGGGCACCGAGCCCCGAGGATGCCAGCAGTCCCTTGACATCTTGCGTCCTCTCTTTCCTAATCCTGATTTCCTGTGGAAGCAACTGATGGTCTTGCAGAACAAGCCATAGTGAGGGTTCTTGGAGACTGTGACCCCTCCCTGCCCAACACGAGCCTCTCCCGCAGAGGAGCCCGGGTGGTCCAGACAGGGTGGGGGAGCTGTGCTGGAATGTTCCAGAGCTTCCCCTCTCCTGCTATTCCCCGCGAGGGCGGGCTGCCCGCCCAGCTGCTGAGTTAACGACCGTGTCTTGCTGGCTGTCAGCAGAGTGGGTGATGATTGCAGCAATGAGGGGGATCTGGCCTCGGAGAACATGCGTCACCCGCCCAAGGCCCCTCCTCCCTCCTTCGGGAAAGGCCACAGGTCTGCGTGGGGCGGGAGATGACAGCCGTGGGAGTCGGGCCACCGAGCTGGAGTGCGTGCCGGCGTCCCTGCCGTCCTCGCTCGTTCTTGGTGGCCGGATGGCTGTGACTAAGTGTTTGAGAGCCCCCTCCCGCCATAGTCACCGCAGGTGTCGTGTGCACCACCCCTCCCCCATCCTGCACACTGAGCGCACAGAACACGCAGAGAGGCACGGAAAGCAGAAGCCATCTCCAAGCTGCCCCTCCCACCTGGACTCGTTTTGACCGCCCTTCTCTTGGCAGGAGGTGGGGTGCTTCCTGTACGCCATGCACACGTCTGCACCCCCCGTCCCCCGGCAGGCCGAGGGGCCGCTCCCACCGGCAGTGTGTCCAATGCTGGGACCTTGTCAGAAGTGCCTCCGGTTTGGGCTGGCCGTGAACCTCAGTGGTCCTCTCCATCCTGAGACTCTTGTCGCCTGGGCTTGGTTGTGCTTCCGTGGTCATCGAGCAGCCGGGCTTTCCTCCGCAGCCGCGTGGAGGTGCAGGGGCTCGCTGGGGAGAGGGGCGTGCTTTGTCGTGGGACTTCTTGGCCAAGGCTCCTCGTGTTTTCTGAAATGGGTGTGGCTCTCCTCATGTGGCCCGGGCCGGGCTTTGGCCACACCAGCCTTCATTCAGAGGTGCACAGGGTGGTGGGTGCATCCTAGGGGCTCACGGTTGGTGGGGGGAGTCCCAGGGCCCAGAAACCCCACCGAGTCCCGGCGCTGCAGCAGAGGCCGAGAAGACAAGGTTTTCAACAAGGTCCTGATGTTCTGCATTCAGGAGATTTGCTCGCAGGCATAGGGGTTTCAGAGATTTTGGGGGGGGGGGGGGTCAGAAAGTGGTCAGCAGCTCTGTGGCCACAATGTGGAATTGGTGGAATGTTGGGACACGCAGCCCGGGGGTCCCGACCTCATTCCGTGCGCAGGGGCAGGCCCCCATAGGTTGGGGTTTCATGGGTATATCTGGGGGCCGGGGGGTGAGGACAATGGAGAGTCACGGGGATGGTAGTGAGGACGGCCAAACACACCTGCGCGGGGCTGTCCGCAGAGATGGGGGCACACTGAAGGCCGGTGGCCGCCAGCCTGGCGGGGCTGGGGAGAGGGGACTCTGTCCCTGTGTGTGCCGGTGAGAGTCGGTGGAGGTGGTGGTCCCCCTTCCGTGGCGAGGCCTCGCTTCAGCCGTCCTCCCTGGGCTGAGCGTCGTTCCTCCCTCTTGTTCTCACGCTGTCTTTTGCGTCTTCCACCGTGTGCTGCAGCCGTGCTGGTGGATGTTTAAAAAGCGACCCGGGGGGTGGGGGAGGCCGATTCCTGTGTGTGCCCGTTTCCGTGGTGACCGCACACTTCCAGCGTGGGTGGAAGAGGTGCGCACACCGTGGCCTCCATTACGTGGGATTCTGCCAGAGCCATCGGTAGGGAGCGTTGCTGAAGGTGGAATGTAGGGAAGTCCCCGGGGGAGGGGGGTGAGGCCAGGCTGGCTGGTGGCTCTGGTTTTCCTAAGGAAGCGTGTTTAGCAACAGCTGCAATGGCTCCAGGCGAGACGGTCTTGCACAACCGCATTGCTGCCGAGTCCTTCCCTCATTCAGGGCGCTGGCCCCCCTTCTGGAGCTCAGCCCAGACACCCGCTTCCAACGCACGCCTGTAACAAGAGTGGACCCGGCTGGGTAGGGTCCCTTGTGCCACGAGATGGTGACCGTGGGAGAGAGACCCCCTCCCGGGGGCCGCCCACACTCGGACACGGTGGTGCAGGGTGAGCGAGGGCTTCTGGGGCCCCGTGGGCTCCAAGGTTCACTGCAGAACGACATGATTGTCACCCACAAGAATACACAGACCTCCAGTACTGTCCCGGAAGTTAGCCCGGTCCGGGGAGGTCGTGTCCGTGCAACTCGAGGGTTTCTTCCCAGGGAATGTGACTTGTGCACAGCCTGTCAAGGGATGGGAATTTGGACGTGTGCCACATGCTGAGCGGGAGGTGAGCATGGCCGGGCAGAACCCAGCTGCCCACGATGTGCGTCCTGAACACTGCACTGAGTTCCAGACCAAGGGTCAGCGTGTGTCCGGCTCCCTCGGCGGGGGGTAGGGGGGAGGCGAGGTGTGACCAGCGGGGTCCAGTCCAGAAATGGGGACCAGAGCAGTTATTTCTACAGGGAATTCATTCGGTGTTATCCAGGTCCCGGTGTCCCCTGCTTGTCCAGAAGCTCACGTTAGCCACTTCGCTTTTACTCAAGACGTTCGCTAGTACCTGTTTGTGCTAACGGAGGAAACCAGAGAGGAATTTTGCTGTTGCGAGAAAACGGTTACCGTACTAATGCAGTTCCTTGCAGAGTGGAGCAGCGTGAACCTGTGGCAAGCAGGGGAGCGCCCGCTTTCCACTGCTGTTTTGGCTTAGGCAAGGTTGGTTTGCAAAGGCTTCCTGCTTTCTGAAATCCTGGGTCGGAGCCCCGCCCTCGAGGAGGCACCTGCGCCCCCCCCCCCCCCCCCGCCCAGGCACCTGCCTTAGCAGCTGTGGGCCAGCAAGGAACTGGGAGGGGTGCGGGGTACTGGGTCCCAAGCAGCGGGGGGTGGGGGGGGCGGCAGGTGCTCTGTGCCCCAGGAGGGGGGCCATGGAGGGCGTGAGGGCAGAGCCTCCTCGGTGTCCCCTGGCTGGGCGGGAGCCCGCGCCTGCACAGTGGAGCGCCCGCGGTCGTGCGTGCCCTGCACACGGCACGTGCACCGAGGAATGAGCCGCATCGACTGCCGCCTTCGAGGAGCAGGCAGCCTGCGGCTGAGCTCGCTATCATTCAGAAGCACCAAGTAGGGGCTTCGTTCCCGGATCAGTTTGCCAGCTTCAAAGGATTAATTATCTATACATCCGGAAGCAGTGGAGCGGGATATCTTGGCAGGGGTTTCCAGATTTGTGTCATGGCCGCTTCAAGTCTGTTTCTTGAGCCTTGATTAGAATTCTAAGGGATTCGAAGCCGCGCAAGCTGGATGTGGGAATAGGAGGCCGTGCACCTGGCAGGCAGACTTGCAAAGGGCCCGTTTTAACTGTTGGGTTTAATAAGACTGGCGATTTTTATTTTATTTCTTTGAGTTTGGGTAATACCCGCTTAATTATTTTGGAGAGACTTGTTAGATGTCAATCTTAAGTGCATATTGCACAGTGAACCGTCACAGAGGGAAGGCCACCGGTGGGCCACGGCGAGGGTGAGCAGCACCCACTCCCCCCCCCCCCCCAGCTGCTGGAGGCAGCCACTCCTGACCCCCACACGTACTTCTGCCTATCTCTGAGCGTGCAGGGGAGACTTGAAGGGTGGTCAGTGGTGTTCGGGTGAGTAGGACACAGAGGGACGGCCGGGGACTGTGTGCTCATTGCTCTCGGTCCCTGTCCTGTCTCTCACCTGCCCACTCGCCCCTGTCCTTCCATCCCCCCATCCCTTTCGCTGCCTCCTCCTCAGCCACATTCCACGGGGCACTGGCCCAGCCCCTCTGTGGGAACTGAGGTTTTAGTGTCCCCGTGCCCTGTGGGGTATCTGTTTCTGTGTCCCCAAAGTTCGTCGGAGTCTCATCCACTGGGGCCCTCTTCCCGGCCTTGTGGACCAGGGCCATAAAAAGCTCCTTTGTTCTTTGTCATTTTCCTGGGGCTGCAGAGGGAGAGGGTCCAAAGGTCAGCGGGACTCAAGAGCCAGACGCTCCGTGGGGCATTAACACCCTGTGGCCTCCCTGCCCTGGTGTCACACCTGCTCCTGCCCCGGCAGTCGGGCTCCGACCTCTGACCTCCTGCACCCGGCCCCCCCAGGGCCACTGTCTTGGCACTTCTGCTGGTGCCTCCTGGCATCTCACTGCTTGCGTGTGGCTCCTGTGGCCGGGGTCCGCAGATGGCCTCAGCTGTGGATGTGAACCGAGACTTGGAGGGGAGGGAGGAGGGGATGGAGGGGAGACACTGTGCCCACAGGGGTGGCTGGGGGCCGGGCCCGGGGTCTGGAGCAGGGCACCAGCGGGACGGACACCAGGACGAATGTGGTGGGCACGTCGAATCAACAGATACTCATAAGGTCACGCCCTGTCCCCACGTGTGCCAAAGAACAGGGCTAGCCCTCCTGGGGGTCCTGGCCGTCACTGAGGGCAGCAGTGACTGACCCACCCTGTGCCACGGCGCGGTCACGGTGGGGCTGGGGGTCGGCGTGGGGCGGGGCGTCACGGAGCTGGGAGCACCGAGGAGAGGGGAGGAGAGAGGACCTTCCGGGCTGACAGGCTGGCCCCACGGTGGCCTCGTGCAGGTGCTGGCTGGTGGCGTGGGCCTGGCGTCAACCCCGGAGGGAGCGGCGTGCAGGGGTGGGAGGAGTCACCGAGGGCCGCGCTTCCCTCGGAAGGGAAGGACAGGGCAGGGGTGACGTGAAATAGGGAGACGGGAAGGCAGAGGTGCTGGCGTTGGGGGGGTGGGGGGCGGGCTCTGGGTTTCCGGGCTGGTCCTGTCCTGCCGATCCTAAGGGTGACGTGATTTTCCTGGTCCGGCCTGGGGTGAGGACGGGACTCTCAGTTCAGTCCTGAGTCCCAGCTGTGGGCAGAGCCAGAATCTCCAAATGGAAAGATGAGGAGCCTCCCCCAGTGGCAGGGGCCAGCGGGACAGCCCAGCTCTCAGCAGGGGGGGCATCCGGGTTGAACACCTGTCCTCATGACATGGTCTCACATGGCTCCAGAGTCCAGGCTGGCCGCGAGCCCGCTTGGCCCCGAGCGTCCAGAGGACAGGTTGTGGTCGGAGCCCATGTGTGACCTCCCCCGGCTGTGTCAGTCACACAGGGGTGGGGGGACACAAAGGAAGGCCCGAGTGATGTCCCCCCATGTAATGTCCCCGAGGTCTCGTCCCAGGCTCTTGTTGGGGGACTGCCTGGTCCCTGTGGAGCATCTGTTTCTGTGTCCCCAAAGTACGTCGGAGTCGCTCACCCACTTGTGGACCAGAGCCATAAAAAGCTCCTTTGTTCTTTGTCATTTTCCTGGGGCTGCGGAGGGAGAGGGTCCAAAGGTCAGTGGGACTCCAAGAGCCAGACGTCTGTGGTCTGTGGGATGTTAACACCCCACAGGACTTGGCCGGGCCCTGGCGTGCTGTTCACACCGGCTTGGCTTTGGCTTGCTTCCGGGCGTTCGGGCCTCACCTTGCGGGGCGGGTGGCGGTTCTGGCTGTACCCTTCCCCCGAGCTCCAGAGGCCTCTGTGCGGCCCCGGGCAGGTTTCCTCAGGCGGCCGGCTGTGCAGAGCCACCCCGAGGATGCTCCGAGAGACGGCGAGGACCACGTGGCAGGGCCGTGGGCCTGCGCTGCTTGGGGTGATGCCGGCCAGGGCCAGCCCGGAAGGACAGGTGGAGGTGGCCCGTGGGGCCTGGCAGGGACCCAGGGTCAGGGGAGGGCACGAAGGCTGAGGGATGGGCAGGGAAGTGTCCCGATGCCTGCCACCTCTGACCTCCAAGGGGCGTGGGCAGGGCCCCGCTGAGAATGTGGCTCGTCTCCGGAGGGCTCTGCAGTGTTCTGTAGGTCATGTTGCCTGAGTGAATCTCGCCTACCTGTTACATGAGGAAAAACGGGAAAGATGAGCAAAAGGAAAGATCCCCCTGGGATTTGCTGTTCCACAGGCAAACAGCTGTCCACGCCGGCTGGTGTAGACCTCGCCCATCTGATTTCATTTTTAATTTCTTTTTAACGTTTGTTTATCTTGAAAGAGTGGGCACGCGAGTGGGGGTGGGGTAGAGAGAGAGGGAGAGAGAGAATCCCCAGCAGGCTCCGTGCTGCCAGCAGAGAGCCTGACTCAGGGCCTGATCCCATGAACTGTGAGGTCATGACCTGAGCCAAAATCAAGAGTCCAGACACCTAACCGACTGAGCCACCCAGGCGCCCCTGGGCTATTTTAGGTAGAAGCTTTCTTCCCCTTCATTGAAAAAGGAGTTCCTGTTCTTTATAAACTTGGTCCCTGACTCAGTGGCACCTGGGACTCTCTGTGCTGTGAGGTGCGTGACGAAACTGTGTCGCAGCCACAGGGTGGCCACACGACCCCAGGCCGGTGTGGCTCTGCGGTGGGCTCCCCGCTTGCAGTGAGCAGGCGGGGCTGATACTTCAGTGGAGGCTCGGGGGGAGGGGCCGGCCGGCTGTGCCGTCCAGTGGGGAGCCCCTAGGCCCTGCCTCCGCAGAGGGGTCGGGGCTTCAAACCCACGTTCTGGAAACCGAGACGGCCTCACCTCTCCCTTTCAGCGTCTGAGCAGACGGACGCCTTGTCGCCTCGCACTTTCAAGCATCTTTGCTTGGCGGGATTTCCAGAAGTGAGTTCCCACGGGTGGCAGCGGCTCAGAGGCTCGGCTCTCCGGGCTGCTTGCTGCCAACATACTTCCAGACGAAGCCCCTCACCAGACCCGCACGGCACCAAAGTGTGGGCGTGGAGCCCCACTCAGGGAGGCACTGCCGCCCGCCCCCGGGGTCCTGGCTCTCTCACACCGGGGCCTTCTCTGTCTTGCAGGTTTTGGGATTCGAGATTGACGCGTTGAACTCCGTCCAGTTTTCAAACCACACAGGTAAGGCGTTGGCCCCAGCAGTCGCCGCAGAGGGCGTGTGGGCATGAGACGTGGCCTTCAGAGATCCGGGGCCCCCGCCCCTCATCTGATGGTTGGGAGCTGGAGCCGGAGGGGCCGCCCAGCACGTGAGGGTCGGAGGGGCTGGGTTGGCCTGTCCGGGTGTGGACACCATTAGAACCTCGGCCCGGCTGCGTGCAGCCGAGCCACCCGGGACCTGGGGCGGGCTGGTGTAGCCGCTCAGCCCCTCGGTCTCCTCTGAGACGAGGTTGGGATCCTGGCACCTGCTGCGGGGCCCTGCCCTCTTCCAGTGACGTGGCACTGCGGGCCGCGAGCGGGGCCCCGCGTGTGCGCGTGCCGCTTGTGGGTGCGTAGGTGGATCCTGATTTTCTCTGTTACGAACCCACGCCTCGGGGGCCCGTGTGTCGTCTGTGTCAGCACAGAGGGGACCCCAAGGACTTCTGCACAGAGGCCTTGAAGCAGAATCGCCGATTCAAGGGCACGTGAGGGTCGCGGCCCTCAGAAAGGCTTCCTGAACCCGCTCCCCACGCCCCTGGCTCCATGAGCGGGGAGGGCCTGTCCTGTGACCCCGCAGTGCCGTCGCAGCAGGGGAACGAGGCCACTCCCTTCCTGGAAACATCCCAATGTCGCCTCTTCTGAAGTTACTCTGAACCCGGATGGAAGCTCAGGAGTACGGAACGTCCCAGAAGCAGCCTGGCAGTGCGCCGGCAGGGTATGCGGGTGGGCACCTGGGCCTCCGCCCACGCTCTTAGGAAAGGTTGCCTGCAATTCTCCTGGTGTGGCTTTTCTTGGAAGGGGTGGGGTATCATGAGTCACATATCGAGGGGAAGAGTGACGTTCGGGATTCGGAAGGAGCCTGTGGTTCTTGTGGACAGCCCTTCCGTTGCGGCTTTGCTGACCGTTCTGGGTCCTGTGGATTTGGAGAAGCCTCCAAAACGTTTAAGTCGACTCAGTGAGCTTCCCTGAATCCCACGTGCTTTATTGGCCGTTGTAACCACCTTCCCTTTTGTTTGTTTATTTAAGTAAACGAGCCAACTGCCTTGGGCACTGAACGTTGGAATTGAATTTCTTGCTGCACGTAGCATTGTGACATAAGCAGCATTAGTTCAACATAAGCACAGACCTGGCTCAGAAACTTCGCCCTTTGCACAGACCCCGGCAGCGGGGAGGGGGCTTCTGGGGCCTCCGTGGCCAGTGGCTGCCTTCTGGGCCCCCATACAACTCTTCAGGTGCTGGCGGACTGCCCATCCTGAGGGGTCCAAGACTGAGGGGCGGATGGAGGCCAGACCCTGGAGTGCTGGGAGCCCATGCCGCTGCGGGGTGTGGTCGGGCCAGGAGAGGGATGGGGGCTTCACCTCCTGTGGTCCCTGGCAGGGCCCCCACCCCAGCCTCCAGATGCCGTGCGGCGCCTGCCTGGCGAGGGGACCCCCGGGGCCTGGGAGTGACTCGGAACACCCCGTACTTGGACACACGGGGCTGTCGTGGGTTCAGTCCTGGGCTTTGTACCCAGAAGTACTTGGGGTGTTTTTTTGTTTTTTGTTTTCACCTCTTTTCAAAGTGTTTCTCTTTCTCTCTCTCTTTTTTTTTTCTTTTCTTTTTTTTTTTTTTGAGCAAGAGAGACCGTGTGAGTGAGCAGGGGAGGGGCAGAGAGAGAATCCCAAGCAGGCTGCACGTTCAGCTGGGAGCCCAGTGCAGGGCTTGATCCTGTCGACCCTGGGATCACGACTGAGCCAAACTAAAGAGTTGGATGCTTAACCAACTGAGCCGCCCAGGCGGCCCCAGAAAGCTCTTCCTTTCTTAAATAACGTCTCTGTCCGGTATTTATGTGCCGTGGAATCAGGTCACCTATTTACGTGTATCGCTCGCTGAATACAAGCACACTCCCAGAGGTTTGCACCGCTCCAGCGGGAGCCGTACCTGTCCCTCACCCTTGCCCCCTCCTCCTGGCGGCTGGACCGCTGTCCCACTTTCTGTCTGTGGATGTGCCCCTTCTGGAGGTCTCCTACACGCAGAACCCTGGGGTAGGTGACTGTTTGTGTTCTCCAGGCTCGTCCGTGCGGCGACAGGTGTCCGTGCCCCGCTTTAAGGCTGGCGTAGGGATACACCACGCCTCGCTCGTGCGTCCGTTCACTGATGGACGCGGGTTTGTGTGTCGTGGCTGTCACGAAGGTTGAGGCTGTGAGCATCCGTCTGCACGTACTTCTGGGGACCATTTCCCCGTTTTTCCCAGAGAGATACCCCCAGAGGCACAATCGCTCGATCGGAGAGTAACACTGACCGCGTGAACGGCCACCAGTCTGTTTTCCACGGTGGCTGCGCCGTCCTGTCCCTGCCAGCGGGGTGGGAGGGCTCCCCTTTCTTCGCATGCTCATTAGCACGTGTCGTCTGACGCGTCTGCTTTTTTCATCCTAACCGTCCTGGTGGGTGTGACGCGGGATCTGTTAAAAAAACGAGATTCAACTGAGTACACTGGAAGGCCTACTTGGTTTTGTTAAATGACTCGTGAATTGGGCGGCATCCCATCTGGAAAGTAGAGGGGGCTCTGCCAAGCTGAAGGAGAAAAAAAGGCTTTTAAAGACAGAGAGAGAGCATAAAAAAAAAAAAAAAGAGGGAGGAATTTATCAGCGGCGAATGCCTTGGGTTTAGGCAAGGTTGCCCTTCTGAGGGGAACAGAATGGGTCCATCGGTAAGTTTCCCAACATTGGCCAGGAAATTCCACGCTGGCCGGCTAAAGGCTCCACTCCAGGGTGGCAGGTGCAGTGAGGTATTAGGTCTTGGTGTACTGACGTGGGGCGTTAATGGAAGACACCCCATTTCGGGCCTGTTTTTCTTCAACAGAGCTCGTTATGGTTCGACTCAGAGATGACTCTTAACATGGAGGCCACAGACCCCCCCGTCCTGGGTGAGCAGGGCTGGCACACTTACCCTGTTACGGGCAGATAGTGAATAATGGAGGCTCTGCAGCCTCGGCGCCCTCGTAGCGTGAGAGCCGCGAGGGACCCCGTGCGCAGGGCTGGGCGCGGCTGAGCTTCGGCCAAACTTCAGCTTCCTTCGTGGACACGGAGAATGGGATTTCATGCAATTTTCACAGGTCGTAATGTGTCACTCCTCTCTTTGCCCCAACCATTTAAAAATGCAAAACCGGGGCGCCTGGGCGGCTCAGTCGGTTGGGCGTCCGACTTCGGCTCAGGTCACGATCTCACAGTCCGTGAGTTCGAGCCCCGCGTCGGGCTCTGTGCTGACCGCTCGGAGCCTGGAGCCCGTTTCAGATTCTGTGTCTCCCTCTCTCTCTCTGACCTTCCCCCATTCATGCTCTGTTTCTCTCTGTCTCAAAAATGAATAAACGTTAAAAAAATAAATAAAAATAAAAATGCAAAACCTGGCTGTGCAGAGGCGTGCAGTGGGCCAGACTTGGCCCACGGGCCCTCGTTTGTGGATCCCCTGCCCTGGGTCTGTGCCTCTCAGATGCGTGTGTGCGTAAGAACCTCCTGAGGCCTTGCTGAAACCGAGTGCCGGGCCCGCCCCCAAACACTGTGACTCACGGGCTGGGCAGGGCCTGAGAATCTGCATTTCAGACAAGCCGCCAGGGGTGTGGGTGCCGCTAACGTCAGAGACCCCACTGGGGATGGGAAGCATGGAGACCCACAAAAGGTGGGTGTGCTTTGGGGGAGGGATGCTTTGGAGCCCAAGGGGTCGGAGGCTCATTCCTAGGGCTTAGGGATGGACCCCCGTGTGCCAGGGGACCTCCCAGGACTCAGCACAAAGAGCTAACACAGCCCAGGGTGAAGGCCTGTGGGGAGAAGCCGGGCATCAGGAACACAGTCCAGAGCCGCCAGGACCAGGTTTTCATGGGTCAGCTGCAGGGGGCCCACGGTGGGCAGGGGTCCTCCTGCATGGCGGGACGGTCCCCTAGGAGGCCGGCAGTCCTGCCTGCTCATGAGCCTGGAGCGAGGACTTCACCTGGGGCACCCGTTAGGGCCGAGAGCCCGCGTCGGAGCCTCCTCCTACTTCACGTTTGGCTCTTGGTCACGCCTTGACCTGGGGCTGGCCTTGGTGGCCGCCTCAGTCTTGTGGGGCTGGGTTGGCAGGACGCGACGCGGCCTGGATGGGGGAAACACGCACAGGGGGGGCTGGCGGAGCCAGCCGCCGTGACCTGGGGCGGGGGCGCCCCTGGGAGAAGGTGCGCAGCTGTGCGCGTGTCTGCATGTCCGCTCGACACAGGCTGCTCAGGCCAGCATGGAAAGCTGACCGGCCTCGCTGCATTGGGTTGACTGCAGAGGGGCTGGCAGCGGGAGGGGGCCTGGAGCTGGGGCAGCACGAGAGCCGGCGGTGTTTGCGGGGGGCTTTGAGGTGCACGGTGTCCGGGGGACCCACCAAAGCACGGCACCATCGAGGGCCGGTGAGCAAGTGTCTGGGCCGCGGCTGGCCGTCGGGGAAGGCCGTGTTTCCCGTGTGTGCCCTGGTGTCAAGGCCCCGACTGTCCTGCTCTCCCCCCAGGCTACCCACACTGGAAAGGTCAAGTGCTGAACTCCAATGAACTCCAGGAGCTGTACGAAGGCCTGAAGCTGAACAACGTGAATAAATATGACTATGTGCTCACGGGTAAGTGTCCGGGGGAGCGGGGTGCTGGACCCGTGGGCCTCGATCCGGTGGGGCTTGGGCTTGGGGAGGGATTCCCCCCCCGCCCCCGGGCTCCGCCCTGGCCCCTGCCTCCTTCGAGGACAGATGGGCTGTGCCGCCAAGAACTTGGTGGTGCCCTGATGACGGCCGTGCCCCAGTCGCGTGGCCTTGGATGCCCAGGGCCCATGGTGCTGTCTCAGATGAGCCGTGTTGGGCTTCTGGGACCCGTGTAGGGTCGGAGGATACGTGGGGGGTTGGCAGTGAAAACAGCCAGGTAAGCAACTCGCTGCCACTTGGCACATTGGTTCGTGAGTCACCGTAACAGTAAAAATATTTATTTGCATTTATATACGTAGTTAGAAGTGAATGTACTTACTATTGAAAATGGAAAAGAGGCGTCCGGGTGGCTCAGTCGGTTGAGCATCTGACTTCGACTCAGGTCGTGATCTCACGGTTCGTGAGTTCGGGCCCCGCGTCGGGCTCTGTGCTGACAGCTCGGAACCTGGAGCCTGCTTCGGATTCCATGTCTCCCTCTCTCTCTGCCCCTCGCCCGCTCACACTATGTCTTTCTCAAAATAAACAAACATTAAAAACGATTTTTCTAAATAAAATGGAAAAGACAAAAGAAAATGTTCTTTGTACACCTATCACTCGTGGCTTTTTCCCTTCGTTTAAAACTTGATGGGGCACCTGGGTGACTCAGTCAGTTGAGCATCTGACTCTTGATTTCGGCTCAGGTCATGATCTCATGGTTTGTGAGATTGAGACCCCTCATCGGGCTCCATACTGAGTGCGGGATTCTCTCTGTCTCTCTCTCTGCCCCACTTGTGCGTGTGTACGCACTCTTTCTCAAAAAAAAAAAAAAAAAGATTCTAAAAAAAAAAAAAAAAAACTTGACTTTACTTTTGGGAAATGCATAGTGTCCCCTCAGGGACTATAGATATTGAGGACACTTTGTCTTAACCCTGGTCACAGGATCTGAGAACTGCCTGCCCTTCTCAAGAGCAGAATGGGGTTTTTTCGTTTGTTAAATTTTAAGTTTATTTGAGAGAGAGCGTGCACTTGCTTGTGAGCAAGGGAGGGGCAGAGAGAGAATCAATCCCAAGCAGGCTCTCTGCTCCGCGCAGAGCCTCACGTGGGGCTCCATCCCACGACGACAAGGTCACGACCTGAGTTGAGATCAGGAGTCGGACACTTAGCCAACCGAGCCCCCCCGGGCGCCCCTGCAGCAGGTGGTTTTGGTGGCGCTTTTTCTCCTTGGGCCGCGGCCAGGATGGGAGCCTTCTGATGAGGGTGGCCCGTGCGTCCCCCCCCCCCCAGGCTACACGAGAGACAAGTCCTTCCTGGCCTCGGTGGTGGACATCGTGCGGGAGCTGAAGCGGCAGAACTCGGGGCTCGTGTACGGTAGGTGCCGGGCTTTCCCGCGTGCACGCTGGGGCGCCACCTTGTCTGGTGGGGTTGACCCGGGGAGCGGGGGCTCGACCTCCTTCCTCCCGGACGCCCCTCCTTCATGTCCCGCCTCTCCCGGTCCGAAAGCTCAGAGCTCTGGGAAGGGTTCAGAACGTCCTCACGGTGACCCTGGCAGAGAAGCGGGTTATATACGTGCTGTCATCCGTGTCCACGTGTGCCCGTGTGTGCAGTGTGTTGGGGGGGGGGGGGCGCTGGGTGGCCACACTTGACCCCTGAGAGGATGGGGTGGATGTGCATGTCGTGGGCGGCGCCTGGCCAGTGAGGGGTGGGGGTGGGGTGATGGTGGACACCCAGCTGGGACAGAGCTGAGGCGCACGCCGGGCCTGTCCGTCCCACCCCCCGGGGCTTCAGCGCCAGCCCTGAGCATGTCCCACACAGAGGCCTCTCCGGGCAAGACACACGTGGGACGGTTCGGTTACTCTTTCCCCTCTGGGACTCAGACGTGCACGTTCAGGCCTCTGCAGGGTCCGACCACGTGTGACACTTCTTCCATCCTGGCGGGAACCCCAGTGTCCTGATGTGTGGGTCCCCCCGTCGCGAACGGTAGCTGGGTTCGGGGGCCCCTGCGGTACCGGTGCGTCCTTGCTGCCTCAGCCACGCAGACTCGGGGGCCTTCCCTGAGGCGCGGGCCTCCCAGGTGTCCGCGCCGGTCCCCACCCTCAGCTGGCCTCATGGCAGGTCCCACACGGCATGTGGACCGTCGCGGGAAGGGAACGTGCTTGTGTGGGGGCCGGAGGGAAAGGGGATGCTGTTCTGTGCCACACTCTCGAGAAAGGCGCAAACAAACGATTGTCAGAAATCGATCAGAGTAGTTGGCCTCGGACCACAAACGTGGAATCCAGGAAACGAGGATCGGCCGCACACGCGAAATTTAACAGCAGAAATAAGCGTTAAGCGTCCTCCTCTCGGGAGCCTCACCCTGTGCTAACAGATGCCCTTTCTGCCTCCGCAGTGTGCGACCCCGTGATGGGCGACAAATGGAACGGCGAAGGCTCCATGGTTAGTGATTTCAGGCACGTTAATCCAAGTGCACACGTCTCGCTGGGCGAGACACCGCTCTGGGGGTGCACATCATCCTTGCCGGGAAGCGGGGTCGGCAGACGAGGTTTTCTGTAAAGGGCCAGAGAGTAGATGTTTGGGTCCATATGTCTCCTGGTTCAGGCTCCTGGTGGAGCCTGCGACTCTCGATCTCAGGGTTGTGTGTTTGAGCCCCACGCTGGGTGCAGAGATGACTTAAAAATAAAATCTTGGGGGTCGGAGGGAGGGGAGAGTGGGTGATGGGTATTGAGGAGGGCACCTTTTGGGATGAGCACTGGGTGTTGTATGGAAACCAATTTGACAATAAACTTCATATATTGAAAAAATAAATAAATAAAATAAAATCTCAAGAAAAAAGTAGTCACAGTTTGCAGACAAACAGACACGGCTGTTTCCTAATAAAATCCTACACACGGACCCTGAAATTTGAATTTCCTGTAGTTTCTGTGTGTCACAAATGTTCTTTCTTTCCTGTTTCCCCCTTAGCCGTGTCTTAGCAGACTACCCCCCCGACTAGTGTAGGGCGGGGTGCCGTCAGTCCGCTGGTAGGAGTCACCCCGTGGCCAGCAGGGGAGCTTGGCGTGTGGGGCACGGAGGGCGCTGGCCCCGGCCCTACCCCAGGACCCCGGGGCCTTCGGGTGAGCGCGTGCCGGCCTGGCCGCAGGGCACCAGCGTCTCGTACCCGCGGTGGGGCTCACGGCGGGGCTCCGGGTCTCCAGCCTGGACCGCAGGGCTCTCAGCAAACGCTCGCTGGCCTCGTTCCCTCTGCTGTACGCGTCAGCCTGTGTCCCTGTCGCCCTCTAGTACGTTCCGGAGGACCTCCTTCCGGTTTACAAAGAGAAGGTTGTGCCGGTAGCAGACATCATAACCCCCAACCAGTTCGAGGCTGAGTAAGTAACTTGAAACCACGGAAGCTTTCAGATCTCCCCATGGGGAGGGCTGTTCCGGAGCCGGTCAGGCCACTGAGGCCCTCCTCCCGAAGTCCTGCCTCAGGGGGTGGGGGCAGGCCATTCTGGGTGGGGGGCCAACCCGGTGCCCTGGCCCGATGACGGTGGGGGTGGTTATTTTCACCCTGACTTCCTGTGGTCGTGCTGACCCCCAGCCGTTTCCCCGAGCAGCACAAGCCTTTGGGGACAGAAAGGGGAGGGGCTGAGGGCATATGTGGGTGACACCAGCCATGGGATGGGGATCCCACGCCACCTGACGCAGGCGGCCACCTGGAGCTCCAAAACCCACGTGGATGTCGGTCACCCTCACTGGCCACTAAGTGGGGCTGTGTGCTGCTGTCCCTTGCTGCTATTAAATGTTACCCCTGACTGGTCCTTGGGGGCATCACGGGGCCAGCAGACACTGAGTGAGTTCCTGTGGGGATGGGAGGGGGTCCCCGGAGCCACCGGAGCTTCGGGGATGTTTCCAGCAGGACCCAGAGAAGCAAGGTCTCACCCGCGCTTCATCTGCCTTCCAGGTTACTGAGCGGCAGAAAGATCCACAGTCAAGAAGAAGCATTAGCGGTAAGGAGACCTTCCGAGGCCTGGCATGAGACAGGTGCACCGCTCGTGGTGGGGAGGGGACAGCCACATGCCCTCGGGGAGGGGAGATGGGCACCCCAGGTGGGCAGCACCCTGGCTCCCAGCCAGCCGCCCGGTGGGGCCTGCGGGACGTGCTGTAGATTCTGTCTTAGCCACTGGGTCGGGCAGCTGCAGCCACAGTGCTTGGCTGGGTCCGCGTGACCCCCCGCCCGCTCTGCGCACAGCGGCTGTCCCCTGGGAGCTTCCCGGGGCGTCCGTGACAAAGCGCCACAGACCGGGTGGCTGACAACGACGCGAGTGCGTTCTGTCTGGTTCTGGGGGCCGGAAGGCCAAGATCGGGGTGTCGGTCGGACTGTCTTCGGCCCAAAACCTGCAGGGAGGCACCCATTGCTTGCCAGCCTCCCAGCTTCTGGCAGCCACTGGCCATCCTTGGCGCCCCTGGGTTTGTAGACCCGTCACCAGCCTTTGCCTGTGTCTTCAAGGGGCCCCCGTGGTGTGTCTGTGTCCTCGTCTTTCTTGCTAAGGGCGCCAGGCAGATAGGACCCAGGCCCACGCTAGTGACCTCGTCTCAGCTCGAATCTGCACGGACCGTGTTTCCCTTCGAGGAGATCAGAAACGCTCGGAGGTTCTGGGCTTAGGGTTCCAGCGTCCGTCTCGGGGGGACACAGTTCAGCCCGTGGTGGTCACGGCATTTAGTGAGTGCTTGCTGTGTGCCAGGTACCGTGAATCCAGCTTGCCGGGTGCGGCCCTCCCGCGCACCCGTGACCTGTGTGTCTGCGGAGAGGCAGGGGCCGGCCCTCCAGACGCGCTCACCACCACCCCAGCCCATGCATGGTCAGAGAAGCAGGGATCAGAAACGGCCAGTCAGGGTCCGTCCGACACCAGCGAGAGGGAGTGCGCGTGTGCCCATATGTGGGGTGGTGTGCGTGTCTGGGCACACGTGTGCAAACACCTGTGTGCGTGCATGCGTGCATGAAGAGATTTATGGCCAGGAGCTGGCTCACACCTTTGGGGGTTGGCTGGCCACGTCTGGAAGCCACAGGGCCCGCTGACAGGAGGGGCAGCTGGAAGTGAGGTAGGCAAGGTTTCCTCTCCAAAGCTTTCCCCTGTAGAACTTGTTGCCTGTCTGTCGTTTAACCTCTCACATGGAGTCCTGGGCCACGTGTCCCAGCAGCAGACCCGGGTCCCGCACACCAGGGCCCTCGCCCCGTCATGGCGGGGCCTCATCAGGCGCGCACGCTCTCTCCATCATCCAGGAAACAAATCCGAGCACCAGGTCTAGTCCTGGCCACACCCGGGCCCGAGGGGCTGTGGGGCCTCTGTTTCCCCAATGTGCAGAGGGCTCACTGTGGCAAGGGGAAGAGGGTGCCCTCCTCTGCTCTGAGGGTCTCGCTCTGAGATGGGACAGTACCCGGGGGCCTCAGAGTCAGGTGACACCGGGACAGGAGAGCAGGTGGTCTGGGGTCACAGGTGACCCTCCTCTGCTGTGCGCCCGTGTGCTCCGAGGACTGCAGGGCATTCCCGGTGTGTGCCTGTGTGGTGCCTCGTGCAGGGTGGGGGCCGGGTAGGAGACACGCTCCACGTGTGTGGCAGGGACACGTCTCCCACAGCCTGCCCCAGACTCTGGAGTGGAGGGTGCCTGCCGGCACGGTCACCAGCCCAGCTCTGAGGCCCTTGTACAAGGAGGGAAGGAAAAGCCACTTGCAGAAAGCTTGTTCCTTGTCACATGACCCCCTGGCCTGTCTTCTCCCCAGCCCGCAGGCCCCGGGCTGACGAGGGGGGGACGTAGCCACGTGCTGGGACTCGGGAGGCTTCTCCTGGGCCAGGGAGCCTGACTCGGGGTCCACACTGGGCCAAGATCAGACGCTCTGAACGCCTACGCACGCTTCAGGGTCCATACGAGAGCCTTCCCAGCTTCCCACAGTGAGCCGTGCGGGGCGGGAGGCCCGAGGGGCTTAGCTGGCGTTGCCCCCACGGAGGTGAGAGGAGCACCCCTCTCCAGTGTAGCTGGTGCTCTCCCGAGCCCCCGGTTTGCCCAGCGGGTATTTTGTCCCAACGTGTGTGTCGTGGGAGGCCGGGGAGCCTCCAGCCGCCAGCGTGTTGCTGGGCACACAGCGGGAGAGCTTCATTGAATGAACAAGTGAGGGAACAAGTGCCTTCCCAGAGTGGACAGGACGTGACAGCCTGATGGTGGGCCTGGTTTTGCCGCCCTGGAGCCAGATGAGAAAGGACAGCCGGTCTGGGGCCTGGTTGACGCCTTCCTCTGGAATGTGGGCACAGGAAGAGTGTGGGGCCCGGCAGGTGTGCTCGTGGGAGGGAATCGGGGTGGTGGCTCTAAGCGGCCAAAGCTGCCACTCGGCACGCCCGGGCTGGCGGGGGGCAGGCGGAACCCGGGCGCCATTCCTCGTGTTCTCGGCCTCTGGTGTCCACTCCGTCAAGTCAGACCCCGTAGAAGGGCGTCCTCCCGCCGGTCGGACCCGACTGCTCGGGCTGCTGGGAGCCCTGGCGCAGGGGTCCGCGGCGTGGCTGACGCAGTCCTGTGCTCCGGCAGGTGATGGACGTGCTGCACGCCATGGGCCCCGACACGGTGGTCATCACCAGCTCTGACCTGCCCTCCCCGAGGGGCAGCGACTACCTGATCGCGCTGGGGAGCCAGAGGATCCGTAAGTCCTGCGACCCTGGCTCCCTCCTGCCTCTTCGCCGCGGGTTCCTGGAGGCCTCCCTGGCTTTAGGCTCCGTAGGGAAGAGAATTCGGGCCTCACTCAGCAGGCGGTCGGTGTCCTGAACTCCTGTCACCCCCTAAACACACTGAGAACAGAAACCGAGAGAGGGTTCTGTGAGTCGAGGTGCGGGAGGCCTCCCCGCGGTCACCGAGCGGCGAGCTCTCCGTACCCGTGACATGCCGTCGGCTCGAGGGGAGCGTCTGTCTTACAGGCTCAGGGTCACGTGGATGGCCCGGCTAGGGCCCGGGGCTTGGGGAACCAGGCGTCCACACCGTCCCCTCCCACAGAGCCGGGGGCGCCTGTGCGGCCTCACCTGTCGACTGTCGGTTCACATAAATACCGCCTGGGTTGGTGTTTTCTGCGGGGTGCTGAAATGACACAGGAGGCTGGGGTCACACCCGCTGCCCCAGAGAGCATAGAGCTCTCTCACCACTCCCTCTGTGTCTTCGGGAGAGCATGCCCCTGTGCGCAAACCCACGCACACGCCTACATGCACACCCATGTGCCCCTGTGCACACCCGCGCATGCCCTGTGCGCTCCCATACCATTTCATTAAGCTCACGGCCCCCACGGCTGTCGGTGCCCTTGTTACTGTGCCAGGCTGGGGCTCCCTCTGCACCCGGTCACACGTGCTGGTCCCTCACGCCCAGCTGTGCGGTTCTTCTCGCCCCGGGCCATCCTGCTAGGGGTTCTGGCGTCTACTCCCTCCCTCGTGACAGGCGACACTAGCCCTCCCTGCCACCATGAGGGGGAGGAGCGGGGGGGAGGGCAGGCTGGCTCCCAGACGAGGGGCTCGTTCTCTGCTGGCCCAGGGTCTCGGGGCCCATCGGCTGTGCTCTCCTCCAGGGAACCCCGATGGCTCTGTGGTGACGGAACGCATCCGGATGGAGATGCACAAGGTCGACGCGGTCTTCGTGGGCACCGGGGACCTCTTTGCTGCCATGCTCCTGGCATGGACACACAAGCACCCCAACAATCTCAAGGTCAGCAGGACGCGCCCCCGCCCTGCCCCCATCGGGGACCAACTGGGTTCTGTGGGGGCTCAAACAGGTCACCCGTGTACCACACGCTGGAGTCGGCCTGTCGGGCCGCGGAGCAGGTGTGAGCCCCGGGAAGGCGGAGCCTGGGAGGGGTTACCGCAGCCTCGGTAGGTCCGGAACTAGGAACGTCTCCCAGAGAGCAGCCGGTGAAAGTTGGTCCTAAGATGTCATGGCCCCGGTGAGTCGAGAGACTCAGAGGCTGGGAGCCCCCTCGGGGGCGTGAGGGACAGGGCTCCGAAGTCAGACTTGCAGAGGGGCTCAGCTCTTGTCAGGCACTGTCTGCGCGTCTGTCCGTCCCTCCCCCATCCCTTGCTTTGTGTGTAAACGTCCACAGATGCGTTTGTACGGAGATAAAGCCACTGTGTGCGGGCTCTGCTGGGCGAGCAGATACCTTGCTACCGATTCTGTCAATGGGGGTGTGGGGTGGCGGGGGCCGCGTGCCCCCGTGGTTAAGCTCAGGAGTGATGGCTGCGATCTGCATGGCGTGCAGGAAAGTTCCTTCGTGACGTCAGATCGTGCCGTGGCCTCCTTCAACGTCGTTGGAACCACGCAAGTGGACAGCTGTGCACGAGGCTGTCCCCGGCCCCTCTGTTATTTCCTTCTCCACTTACTTGGTGGCCGTCAGGGCCTGCCTCCCGTCTCTGGAATGTGCTCGGGAAGGGCAGCCGTGCAGGGTGGTTAGAGAGGAGCCATGCCCCCGTCTGTGCTGGGTCCACCGAGGGAAGGAGGAGCCCCAGGTCGGGATCTGGAAGTGGATGCCCCCAAAGCTGCCTCTACCCGCCGGAGGCTGGCACGCCCCTCCCATCCCATCAACTAGCTTGTCTGTGAGACGCAGGGCTGGACCGGAGCCCTGCCCCTCTTACCTGCCCCCCCCCCCCCAGGGACCAGGGGGAGCACAGACCTGCTGTGTCCTTGCCTGCCCCCCCCGCCCCCCAGGGACCAGGGGGAGCACAGACCTGCTGTTGCCGTTGGCAGCCGTGGGATCTTCCTCTGGTACAGGGCACCTTGGCCATCTGGTGCGCAGTGGAGACCTTGCTGCTGGGCCACCTGAGGCCAGACCGGGTTCGGCACATCCCCGGGTCGGGCGGGAGGGGGTTCCACTCGCTTCCCCGGCTCCTGCTAAGCCCGGGTCTTTGACTTTGAGGTGCCAGTAAGCAGTGACCTTGGCCAACTTTGGGGTAGGAGTCATTTTTGATGAAGACTCTTTACAACTCATTCCTTCCAGAAACACCTATTAAGCGTCTACTGCACGGCAGACAGTACCGAGGAGTGCTAGAGCCCAGCCCTCCCCTAGAGGGCACGGTCTGGAGGAAGGTGGTTAGTTTTAGTACGCAGGCATCTGCTCAGCTCTCCAGGGAAGGTTGATGGGGAGCATGTGACGGTAAAGCCAGTGCCCTGCTATCTCGGGGCGGAGGCAGGGTCTGGGTGAACGGAGAATCCCATCCGGGCCCTGGGCAGCACTGACCACGTGTGCGCGTCTCCCGCCCTGCAGGTGGCCTGTGAGAAGACCTTGTCGGCCATGCATCACGTTCTGCAGCGGACCATCGCGTGTGCAAAAGGTACCTCCTGGCTGGGCCCCCGAGCCCACCAGCGGAGGGGGCAGGGGGACTGCACTGAGAGCAGAGCGGGGAGGAGCCGGCAACGAGAGCGGAGGGGGGAGGCGGGAGGGAGGGAGCCGACGGCGGGGTCCCGGGGCTCCCTCCTCCTCTGCTAGCCTGCGGAGCTCGTGCCCCACACGGGAGCCCCAGAGGGGACACGGACCGTCAGGGCTCAGGCGAGGGAAGGGGGCACGAAACTGGAGTGCCTTCTGGTCTGTCCCTGTCACCCACGCTTCATCTTGCAGCCCAGGCAGGGGGAGGACTGAAGCCCAGCCCGTCGCAGCTGGAGCTGAGGATGGTCCAGAGCAAGAAGGACATCGAGAACCCGGAGATCGTGGTCCAGGCCGCGGTGCTGTGAGGGCCCGCGTGCCACCTCCCAATGCACAGCGTGTCGGTGTCTCCATCGTCGTCCCTGTGAAAACGTAGCATCTGCCTTAGAGCCGTGACCGAAACTTGATATTTTTTTCTTTCGTGAGTGTCCAGCCTCAACCGGTCTTAATTGTGAAAACGTGCTGGTCGTGCTTTTTAAAAGTCACAAAGCCATCACAGAAATCTGTAATTCGGGGAACCCAGCTCCCTGTCCCCCAGGGCTCCTGGGCCTCCCGGGAACCCCACTCCCCATGGGCCCCCCGGCGGCCCCCCGGCGGCGTCCCATCCCTGGCGGGCGAGGGCCGGGGAAAGTCCTGGAGTCTGTGCATCCCTGAGGAAGAGTTGGGTTTTAACCATCTGCGTCTGGGCGAATCCTGCCAAATGCCTCTGTTGTCGTTGTGACCCGACCCCCTTTGTTCCTGCTTGAGAAGTCTCTTTTGTCACCTAGCTGTGGGGTAGGTCGCCGGGGACTGCGTCACTGCGGGAACAGGTCGAGACCAGCTGGCCCGGATGCGCGCCGGGGATGAGGAAGGGCTCCCGAGGCTGGAACAGCCCGTGGCGAGACTGGCCCGTTGTGTTCCTGCCGGAAACCTCACCTGGTCTCTGGCACGCCGGGTTACGTCTGCGCGCTTGCCACCCTTGGCTGGCGACAGATGCCTCGTGCCACGTGGTTGTGCAGAGACGGGTAGAGGGCCGTGGATACCATTGGCATATTTAACCCCACGAGCCAGTCACCCTGTGCGCTCGCCCCTGCCCGCTCAGTCCTGCCTTCCGTGCCACCGGAAGCCGGGGTGCGCGAGGCCCCCTGAAAGGCAGCCGCAG
Source organism: Prionailurus bengalensis (assembly GCF_016509475.1). Classification (NCBI taxonomy): domain Eukaryota; kingdom Metazoa; phylum Chordata; class Mammalia; order Carnivora; family Felidae; genus Prionailurus; species Prionailurus bengalensis. The sequence continues at coordinate 2,637,118 of NC_057350.1, read as the reverse complement.
CTTGAGCCCCTCCTCCGAGGAGAGGGTGTTGGCAGATCGGGGGAGGGGCCGGGGCAGAGCGCCGGGCTAGCAGCTCTCAGACGCCTCGGGCTGTGACACCAGGCCAGGCGTCTACTGCCCGGGGCACCCCCAGGCGTGGCTGCAAGCGAGGGTGCCCCTCTCCGCGCCGCCCTGGGGAGAGCAGAGGTCTGCCTCCCCCAGGAGCCTGCGGCCGGGAGGGGACAGAGCCTGCAGAGTGGGGGGGCCCCCTCCCCGTCCCGCAGGCGGGTCCTCTCCTGCAGCCCGCGCTGTCCTCTGCAGCAGGGCCAGTGTCCCCAGGATCCACTGCCACCTCCTGGGTAGGGCAGAGTTCACTCTGTTGCAAACTCCCCGAAACAAAGAAATACCAGCGTCCATGCCGTTCCGCCTGCTCTTCTTTCTTCCCAGTCTGTCCACGTCCTGAGTGTCCGCTCTCGTGCGTTAGCACCCGGCAGCCCGTGCACGGGCCATGGTATCTCTCTGCGACGAGATGGTGGAAAACCCACCGTGAGGATACCGTGTAGGGCGTAGGGGCTTACTCTGTGTGTACCATGGCCTTGGGAACACTGCAGACGCCGATCCTCTGTTCTTTAAGTTTTATTTCAGGGGCTCAGGCTTCGTGTTACACTTGATGCTTTTACTTCCCCCAACTGTACATAGAACGATAGTTATTCCGCCCCTAAACTTCCTGCGAAACTGTGAGCTTTCTGGCTGGATCTCGGACGTTCTCCTCCCAAGTTCCTCCGACCGAGAAGCCCCGACCGCTGGGAGCGGTGGGGTCTTGAGCCCTCGCCCCCAGCAGCGGGACCCCGGCATCCCAAGAGCCCCTGCAGGGCGCGGGGCTCCCGTAGAAACCACAGCAGCTTCTCCCAGCGAGCTGCGCTGGCCACGTGCTGCTGCTGAGCCCACTGCCATCCTGGGCGGGGTCCTGCGCAGACACGCAGGCCCTGGCTTGTCTGTGCTTAGAATTTCCCACCCAGAGGTCAGCCGTGGTCACTAGCAGCGGGTTTTTCTTTCTTTCTTTCTTTCTTTTTTTTTTTTTTTTTACATAGGTTGGGTCCAAATTAGAGTAAATCTTTGTTTTTACTTCCCATAGTTTAGTAACATGCAAAGTAATAATTATATATTTTAAAATGAGAAGTGTATCAGTCCTAAGTCGCCTGCTTATTACCAGAGTACAGATTTCAATATGGTTTTTCAAAGCTTCTGTAGGCCTTAAAGATGAATTACAAACTACTCTTTTTTTAAAACCATTTTCAAATCATTGCCAAGTCTTGCTAAGGTCATCGTGGTAATCTGCGTTATTTTTAAATGTATGTCAGCAATGGTAAAAATGATGCTTTGTTGTGCTGTTCTTGACCTTGTCGGAACCAATTTTTTAAATGTCGTCTAACTTTACAATGGACTGAGCCTGGTTTGGCGTGCTTTTCGTGTTCAGAACGGAGGCCAGGGCGCCCCGCCAGCAACATGATGCCGGAGTCCCCGTGTCGATGCAGAATCCCCCTCCTCCCCACCTTCATCGTCCAGGAAAGTAATGCTGTGTGATGGAGCCCCCGAAGGGTGAATCCTTGCCTCTGGGGAGCAGGCAGGTGGGGCAGGGCCAGGCGGGCGGGGCCCTGGCCTCACTGGGTGTCCCAAGGCCACTCCTGACTGCCATTCCCTCCTTGCTGGACCTCACGTTCACTGCTAGTTGAAATGTACAGTAAAGGAGGTGACAGCGTTCTAGCTGTTGGACCTGCGCTGTGAGCACGCCCCCTCCTTTATCCCTCCTGCCCTTTGATGGGACCAACCTGCCCCAGGGCATCGGGGCTGCGTCTGCCTGAATCACAGGCACTTGTGAGCACTCTGGATTCCGGCACCAGAATAGCCAGAATCTCTGTCTTCCTTCTCTGCCCCCCAGCAGGTTGCTGGGGTCCCCGTGCACATGTCCCCATGGGACAGGGTTTCTGTAGGAACCGCCCACCCTAGCACCTGCCTGGGCCGGAAGGCGGGGAAGGAAGTTTGAGTGGGCAGAGGGGCGAGGGTGCAGGCCAGGATGCTGCGAGTGGGGTCCTGGCTGTCTGAGTCTCATGGGAGCCGCGGGGCCCCCAGACGCCACTCTGCCCCCAGAGGGGCGTGGCCACCAAGCCCACCCGTGTTCATTCCACACCAGCTCCTGCCGACCGGCTGCAGGTGATTTCTCTCATCCCGTCACTCCGTGAACTGTTTACATTAGGACTTCCTTCAGAGCCGGGTCCCGTGTGCTCACAGGGAACACGTTAGATGCCTGTGCCGGGTGGGCACTCAGAAGGACCCCCATCCCTGGGAGGGCAGCTCTGGGAGCCCAGGAGACCTCCCGCTTCATTTCTGCCCCGAGGGTGCTGGTCAGGCTGGACCCTCAAAGCACAGTGACCCAAGTGCACACATGTGGCCAGGGAGCTGGTGTTGCGTGTGTGTGTGTGTGTGTGTGTGTGTGTGCTGCAGTCGCTTTGTGGCAGGGGCGGTCGGGTGGTCGGGGGGCCTTTGAGGGTGAAAAGTGTCAAGAACCTTGAGTGCTTGTTTATAGAGCCCCCTCCACCCCCCCTCACGCCCCCCCCCACCGGTTGCAGAATCCAGCCCTGCACTTCCACCCTCTGCCGGCAGGGGGCGGGGCAGGCCCCTAGAGCTTGCACACATCGCCACCCCGTGGCGTAGTGCACGGGGCTCTAGTGCTAGTGACAGGCACTGGGCCTCGGGGTCTGTGTCCCAGGCTGGCCAGGTTCCTAAAATCCCGGGCTTCTGGTGCATGAGTCTCCCCGTGGACTTCTGCAGGTGATTCTCGGTGCAGGACATTTCCTGTCTTACTGAGGGGAGACTCTGACCAAAGCACAGGGTCTTACAAACCACATTCCTGCCTGTCTTAAGAGGTCGTGCTCACAGACACCACCCACCACATGTTCCTTTGCTTAAGACGGAGTTTAACGAGTTAACTTTAGTTCTGACTTCGAGAATATTTCCAAGCTTTGTATGAACGGAAAGTTCTTCCTAGAATTTTCTCTTTAAATTCTGGCAGAGTAAACAGCTGTTCTAGAAGCTTTCCTGCTGTCCCAGAAGAGCAGAGCCCTGTGCTCAGAGCAGGCCACTTGGTTCCGTCGCTGAACCCTGGCTGCAGATGAGCCCTAGGTGGGGCAGCCCCCACACCACGGTGGGCAAGTTTCCACCTTCTGCCTCCGGAAGCCCATTCTGGTGGGAAGAGACTTCCTGAAGCCCCTGACCACTCCCTGTCCCGGCCGTCCCTCGTTGCCCTGCAGGTGTCCTGGGGAGCCGGATGGCAAGGGTGCAGCAGAATGGGGCTGACGGTGAGGAGGGCCTACCACCCTCTGTCTGCTCCGCGGAGCCCGGCTCCGGGGAGGGAGCGGGGCGCACCCCACCCCCACACTGTTCCGAGCTGTGGGACAGGGCGGGACAGGGCCTCTGGCTCCAGAGAGCCACTACATTTCGTTTCTCGTGCGGGACTCGGCTCCCGGCATGAGCGGGTGAGTGCGGCGGGGCGGGGGAGAGGGGCAGAAAGGGAGAATTGGCGGGCTTGGCAGCGGCCTTCAGGACGTCCCAAAGAGCACAGGTGGGGAGCGAAAGGTGCCTTGGTGCGCCCCTCAAAGCGTGTGGGCCTGTTGTCCTGACGGGTAGCACAGATGTTCCTGTTTGGGGAACTGAAAGTGAATTCCTAACGTACAACGTGTAGGCTCCAAGATGAAGAGCGTGTGGATGTTTTGAGTGCTTTTGGCTTTATAGCTGCATACTTTCTGATGTCGAATTTTAGTTGGGATTCCAGCCAATGACTGCAAGACTGGGCGGACAGGAGGGTTGAGGTGCTGACTCAGAGCCCAGCGGGTGCTGGCCTGAGCCTTCCTGGAAATTAACTCAGACTGTGGAGGCTGTGTGACCCCCTCGGGTCTGAGCACGTTGCCCCTGGGGCCCGGCTGCGGGGGAGGGCCAGGGGGTGGTTTCTCCAGTGCTGGGGTCTCCAGCCCTCCGTCCTGTGCGCGTGTTTGTAAAGTCCCTGTCGGCGCTGTAGGGGCCGTGTCTGTGTGCTGGTCCTACTGACTTACGATTATCCGTGAATAAATCTTTTTCTGGCCATGGTGTTGAAGTGCAGTGATTCCTCCCGCCTCAGGAACCCCCCGTTAATTATCCCCTGGTGCCCGAAGCCCCTGCCACCAGCCAGCCAGCCCAGCATGGGAGCTGAGGCCGTAAACACGTGTGTCTTAAGGGAAAGAGATTGCCCAACCCACCCACGGTGGCCCAGGTCCCCTTGTCCCACCCACTCTGTTCTGTGCCCTGGGGGCTGGCCTCTAAGCTCCTCCTGCGGGCAGGGATCCCAGGAGGGTGGGTTCCCTTTCTCAGGCCCCGCCCCCAGCCCCCGATAGAGTCCAAGGACCAGCCTCATCCCTGATGAATGTCACTGCTCCTGGGTTTCAATCCCTTCACACCTGGGTGGTGACAGCCGGTCCTGCAGGCCGGGCAGGTACTGTGCTCCCGCTGTGATTCACCCACACCTTTGTGAGTAGCTCCCCAGGCAGTCTGCAGAATGCCAGGCCCCTTGCCCTGGAAGGAAAAGCAGGAGAAGGGTGGAAGAGAACGAGGGATCTGCTTCATGTCTGGAACACCTCAAACTCCGCCTCTCCACCCCCCTGCTGACTCCCGTGCCCCTTAGCTGGCCCGCAAGGCCCTCCTGGTGGACGACCCTTTGTGGCTGCTGTGGCACACTTCCACAAATGCAGTGGCTTAAAGCGACTCTGGAGATCAGACTTGTGCAAATAGGTGGGCGGGGCTGGGTCCTCTGGAAGGTTCCAGGGAGAATGTGCCCAGCCTCTTCCAGACTTTAGAGGGGCCCTCATGACTTCACAGCTGTGGTGTGGCTTCAGTCTGACCCCGACCCCTGCCTCTTCTTCTGAGGACCCCGGGATGACCTTGGGGCCCCAGAGAGTCCGGGATCTCCTCTCCAGCTCAAGACCCTTAGCTTAATCACATCTGACAAGTCCCCTTGCCCTGTGAGATAACACCCACAGGCTCCGGGCACTGGGCCAGGGATATCCCGGGGGGACATTATTCAACCCACTGCCTCCTGTGATGGGGATGGGGGTGAAGCCCAGTGAGTCCCGACACGGTCACCTTTCCCTCTCTGATACTCCGCATGAGATGTCCAGCAGAGGACACGCACGGCCTTGAACCTCAACCATCAGGAGGATTCCTGCCGCAGACGTCCCCTGGGGAGGGTGGGAAGCCTGGCCTCGGGTGCAGGCCCCACCCTGGAGACCACACCGGCCGGGGCTCCCTCAGGCCGAGTTCCTGGAAGGGAGCCCGGGCCCCACCCTTGCACTAAGTGGTACGGGGGGAGGGGGTGCCCTTTCAAGGGACAGGTAAGAACAGGAAAAGGGACAAGGCAGGGAGAGGGGGGAGAAGATGCATGGCAGCGTGTGACCTAGCTGGCCAGGTGGTCAAGCGGGGGCATCTCTCCCGTCTTCTCCAATTGGTCAAAGTTCACCCCACAGGGGCGGGCACCCCTGGGTTTTTGAGGTGTGCTGCCTGGCCTCGGGCAGGTGTGGGCCCCACTGGGCTGGACGCTGGAGCAGAGCCGCCACGGCAGAGGCCAGGGCGGGTCGGGACGGACAGGCGAGGGGGGCCCAGTCCCAGGCCCTGCAGAGGTGAGCCGAGAAAGCCCCGAGTTAGAGAAGAAGTACAGCCTCCTGCGTTATCTGGTCACTGTCTCAACTGCCTGCCCGGTGCCAGCCACTGGGGACCCCGTGCCCGTGGCCAAGTCGGGGAAGTGAATGACCGAAATATCCGCACCGGTAATCCGGGCTCACAGACCCACGTGCGGGGGAGCGCCAGCGGGAAGGGCGCGTGCCGCGTAGTCCCGAGAGGTCACCCGGGTGTCTGCGAAGGGCTTGTACCTGTTTGCATTCCCGGCCCGCGGTGGGGTTAGCAGGTCCGGACGTTTGCCTGTGGGGCAGGACAGAGACCGGCACCCACTGTGGTTTCACTCTGCTCTTCTCATTGTGTGGACGTGTTACAGATTGCCGTGGCTGTTCAGGTCTTTGCCCACTTCACTATAGAATTTTTCATCCTTTTTTGAGAGCGAGCGAGCGAGCGAGTGCGCGTACAGGCGCGGGGGCGGGGGGCCCTTACTAAGCCCTCCTCTTCCACTCACTGCCGAGTGCTGTGTTTCTCCAGGACCGAGAAGGCTGCTACAGGGACCGGTCCCACCGCTGGGAGTCAGACCCCAGTCCTCATGCTCCCCGGGTGGGACCAAGCACCCTCTCCCCGGGCCAGCAGGGGGGCACCTTTCCCCCCCCCCCCCCGCTGTCCTCAGCTGAGGCCCCTCTCCTCCGCCCGGGATTCTCGGCGAATGTCACTCTTCCCAAGGCCTGACCCGGCGCCCCCGCTCGGGCTGAACAGGTCAGTGCGCTGTGCGTGCCCTGGCAGAGCCGCCCCAGCTCGGAGCACACCCCGCAGCACCCGGTCTCGGAGTGCTCCCGGAGCCCGGTGCCGGCACAGATCCGGCCAGCCGGCTCACAAGGGAGCAGACGCACGTTGGCCTGGAGATAGAGGAACAGATAACCGATGTCACTTGTGCGCTGGACACAATCGGCGGTGTCACTAATTCGTCATTACCAGGCGGGGTGCCCCGGAGGCCCTAACGGAGCTGCCCGGAAATGGCATTAATGCACATTTTCTGTCCTTGCACAAGCAGGGCCGTGGCTCCAGCATACAAGGGCTGGAAAAAAAACTAGAATTCTAGGGGCGCCTGGGTGGCTCAGACGGCGTCCCGACTCTTGACTTCAGCCCAGATCATGATCTCATGGTTCGTGGAGTTCGAGCCCCGCACTGGGGCCGGCTTGGGGTTCTCTCTCTCTCTGCCCCTCCCCACTTGCTATTTCTCTCCAAATCCATAAGAAAAAATTTAAAAAATTAAAATTCTAGAGGAACGGGTGAGTTTCTCTACAGTCTGGGTCTGGAGACGGGCTTTTAATCTAGGACTCAAAACAAATTACAACTTGGAGAAAATATTTGTGACTTACTGAGGCACGACATTGCTAATGTATCAATAACTCTTAGAAGTGGGGGGAGGGGCACACCTGGGTGGCTCAGCTGGTTAAGCCTCAAGACTCTCGATTTTTGGATCAGGTCGTGATCTCAAGGTTCATGGGATTGAGCTCCGCGTCGGGCTCTGTGCTGACACTGTGGAGCCTGCTTGGGGTTCTCTCTCCTCTCTCTCCGTTAGGTCTTCATTTCAACCCCAAATTGCTTCACTACCAAGAACAAGAGCCTGTTGGGAAAACTCTTCATTCTTCTAGTTTAAGAATGGAGATGGGGACACACACAGCTGGCATTAAGGTGTTCTTCTTGCCACTTAAATTTTTTTTTAATGTTTATTTTTGAGAGCAGAGGGAGGGGCAGAGAGAGAGGGAGACACAGAATCCCTAGCAGGCTCCAGGCTCCGAGCCGTCAGCGCAGAGCCCGACGCGGGGCTCGAACCCACGAACCGTGAGATCACGACCTGAGCCGAAGTCGGACGCCCAACCGACTGAGCCCCCCGGGCGCCCCTCTTCTTGCCGCTTTCAAGCTGCTTGCTCACCCTGCGACCCGGTGTGCTCTTCCTTCCCTCGCGATCTGGACAGCCCGCGCCTTGCACTGCCGACCCGCCACCAAGCGCCACACGCCGCCGATGCAGAGTGGTGTGGTGATTTGAGACCAACTCGAACCCTCGGGGACGGTTTTCTGCCATGACCTGAACCACACAGACGTCTCAGCCCCTACTCTTGCAACGATGCGCGTGCTCTTTATTTGCAAAACAGACACAGGGCAAACCACTGCACTGCCTTCGCTCATGGCGGGGACCCTGTGTCGAAAACCGGAGATGTGCCGTTGCCCAGATGCTCAGAGGCTAAGTTCACGAACCCTTCCAGGTGGATGGCGCTCAGCGAGGCCTCACAACTATTCTACACGTACACGTACATCTATGGCGTCCTCTGCACACGCGTGTGTGTTTCTACTGGGGTGTAAGGGTGGTGTGTGAGCGCGTCTAAGTACATCCAGAGCTAATGCTCTAGAATCAGATTTGCCCAAAGCCTTTTATTTTATGGGGGAGACTAAGGCCTGGAGACAGGACACAGTCAAAGCTGAGCGTGGGGAACTGTGGTTGGAGCACAGGCTCCTGGAGTCCTGGGTCTACCATCCACTTGCGGGGACCTTGAGCGACTCCCCCGGGAGGCAGCTCTGTAGGTAGAAGAGGTATCCGGCCAGCTCAGGCCAGTACGTGACCCAGGAGGGGCGCCACGTGGCACAGCGGTCACGTGGCCGTCAAACAACCATATTAGCACGCCACTCTCACGCCTCCTGACGCTTCTGTACGGGACTGTGGTTTCCGACGAAGCCAAAAAAACCCAAAACGCAGGAATAAATTTGCCAAGACTTAAAAATATGTATTTAAAAGGGAATATAAGCCTTCTTTGAAAGTAATTAAGATCGCCGGTTGGGTTGACTTTGTCTCTCCCGACGCAAGTCAGAAGAGCTGCGCGACACCCCCCCCACCCCCAGTGAAGAAATGGCACCCGTTTATGACCCCAGACGTGTCCACAGAGGACAGAACCACACGGACGGGCCATGTTCAGAGCGGGAACTAGAAATACGCCAGTTCGTCGTGCCTGGCTTTGTGGGTCTGATAGCTGGACAAGGCCAAGGGTTTGTTTTCGTGCGGGAGACTCTGAAACACTCGAATGTGCACAAACTCATCATCGTCGACTTGAACCTGGAGACGGACAGAGAGGAGAGAGGCCAGTGAGGGGCAGGCCGGAGGACCTCTGACCCCAAGTGCCCCTGCTGGACCAGCCTGCATGAGGAGGGCCCCGGAGAGGGGCGGGGCCCTGCCCCCCCAACCCCCCCACCCCCCGCCCACGGCTGACCCTCACCTTGATGAAGTAGTTCCTCCCTGCGACCACCTGGCTCCTGAACTCCACCGCCTTAAAGGTAGTGTACTTCTTATTCTCCTGCTCCTCTAGCTGGGGCTTCACCTAGGGGAGGGGACAGAACGGAGAACTTAGTGGCTTCCCTCCTCACACAGCCCAGTTCTCCCACGGAACGTTACAAACGGGATTCCTGCGCCCGCCCGTTCCAGATCTTCTCCAGCAAGAGCGTTCTTGAGAGCGGAGAGGGGCATTCTCTACACGGTCAGCTCTACCGATAGAGTGCGGAAAGCTCCTTAAATCTACCGGCTCCCGCGACAGTGCTGGAGCAAGTCATTGGCCCTTCGTGTTCTAGGCACGGGTGATTTTTAAATTTCCATCATGACAACTATGTACGAGTTGACGCCCCGTTTTCCTTTCCAGTTCACAGCCGAACAGTTTGACGAAGAGGCTGTATGTAATTATTCCCTCTTAAAATTCGAAATTTTAAACGAAGTTCAGTCATAGATTTAAATTTCCCCTTCTAGTCTAGAGAGGTCATGAGTGTCTTTGCGGCTCCTCTCCGGAGGGCATTAAAGCCTCCAAATGTGTCCCCAGACACCGGAGGCGGCAGGCACAGGGCTTCGCAGGTAAAATGCACTTGACTGCATGTTTATTTTATTTTTAAATGTTTATTCATTTCTGAGAGAGAGAGAGAGAGCGTGAGTGGGGAAGGGGCGGGGGGAGGGGGCAGAGGTTCCAAAGCCGGCTCTGAGCTGACAGCAGCGAGTCCGATGCGGGGCTCAAGCTCTCCAACCGCGAGATCATGACCTGAGCTGAAGTCGGAAGTCACCCAGGTGCCCCTACCACGTTTTAAGATGTAGAGCCTTTGGTGGGGCGCCTGGGTGGCTCAGCCGGTTGAGCGTCCGACTTCAGCTCAGGTCATGATCTCGCGGTTTGTGAGTTCGAGCCCCGCGTCGAGCTCTGTGCTGACAGCTCGGAGCCTGGAGCCTGCTTTGGATTCTGTAACTCCCTGGCTCTCGGTCCCTCTCCCCCTCATGCTCTGTCTCTTTCTCTCAAAAATAAATAAACGTTAAAAAAAAAAAAGATGTAGAGCTTTTGGGCAGAAGTTGATCCTTATCTGTGCAACTCACGGTGCTCATTGCTTTCTCCAGGGTGGGGCTTACCTGTGTCTACATACTTCCTGGAGCCCCCTTCTCTGTGCAAAACGCCACGCTAGGTCTGCAGGGAATGGACTCTGCTGACAGTTTACGGATCGGGGCGGGGGGGGGGGGTGGTTCTGGGGGGTGAGTGCCACCCCCACAACGGCCCAGGGCTTTGGGAGGCTTTCACCTCTCTCTCTGTCTGCTTCAGGAGAGGCCGAAAGCCCCAGGCCGCTGGCAAAGAATGGAAAGAAAACCCAGGCGCCAGGTGGCAGAACAGGTAACGCCGCAGCCTCGACTGCCAGGCCCGGCCGCTCCCTACAGAGTGGGAGCTGTCGGTCCCAGGACGGACCAGGACAAAGACGGGCTGGGCTGGGCTGCAGCCAAGGGGGCACAGAGGCCCAAGGCCCAAGCGCCCGGGGCTGGTGGCGCTGCTCACGGGGCGGGGGCCGGCGCAGAATGTCTTCTGACCCGGGGTCAGTCACAGACCGCTCCCTTTGCGTGCCCCAGAGTGCTCCAGAAAGGAGGCAGCACCAGGGGCAGAGGTGGGGACTCCCCCTGCCCCTGTCCTCTTAGACACCTCCAGCAGACCGGCTGGCCGCCTCGGTGCCTGCCAGCAGCAACACCTCCGCCACAGGTCACTTTCACACCAAATTCAGGAGCAAATGACCTCACACCCGCTCCAACTCCCCTGACCGGAGAGGACCCTCCGATCCCGGCGAGAGGAGGGGCTGCGGGGGCAGAGCCGGGAGCCGCGCGGCCCAGGCGGGGCTCGCGCAGCAGTCCCTGCGAATTCCTCATTTCACGGGTCTCGTGGGGCTGAGTCACCAGCCTGCACTGCGGTCGGGTGGTGGAGCCACCTGAGCGAGGCCCGGGGCGGCCGGGGAGGGGAGGGGAGGGGAGGGGAGGGGCGCCGAAGGAGCCGTCCGGGTGCTTCCGCCCGCTCGGGCCCCGACCGGCCCGCTCGGCCCACCCTCCCACCACCTGCCTGCGGCCGCAGAGGGGAAACCGAGGCGGGGCCCCGGGGACCCCAGGTGCAGGCTCGCACCCGCAGGCCTCGCAGCCGGGAGCGCCTTCCGGAGCCCCACCCGCTCCCTCCTACCTGGTCGGCGATGGCCTGGGTCTCGGCCGTGGCGGGCTGAGTGGCGGAGGGCGCCCCGCACATCATCCTGGCGGCGGGCCGAGGAGCTGCAGCCGGAGCGGAACCCCGAGCAGAGGCGCCCGCTCAGCTTAAAGCAGGCGACGGTCACGTGACGCTAGGGGCGGGGCGGGCCCTGGGGGCGGGGCAGGGGCGGTGCTGGAGGGGCGGGGAGCAGGGGCAGGGGGCAAGGGCGGGGCTCGGCAGGTCGCCTACCTGCCCCTAGGGCGCGCGTCTCGCGGGCGACATCCTGGGTCCCCCACTGCCCGCCATGTGGGTGTGGTGTCGTCCTTCTCTGGCCGGTCAGGATGGGGTGGGGGCTAGCCTGCAAGGAGCAGTTGGGGTCAGGCCCCACATGGGGTTGGGGTGGGCTCTGTAGGGGACCGTGTGGAGTCTGCCCTGTGCAGGGCAGGACGCAGCGTTGGAGGGGGGCGGGGGCGGGGAGCGGGTCACAGGCAGGTGGTTGTCTGGACCTGAGGTGACAGCTGCGGAAGGGCAGAGGGGAGAGAAACTCGTACCCAGCCAGGACCTGCAGGAGCTGGGGACCGGGGCAGGAGGCTGCCGGGGCATCCCGGAGTCCAAGATCAGACCCTGCCCGGCCTCAGACCCCCTGTGTAGTCAACTACCCTGCACCCCTCATCTGCAAGGCCTGGCCCAGCACCCCACTTGTGCCGGCCACTCTGGAGGTCACCAGCCTGTGACCCAGAGGCACAATGGAGCGCTCGTGTGTGTGAGCAGAGGAGGCACAAAGCCATCCCGGGATGGGGAGGAGACGGCTGCCAGGGCTTCAGGCTGGGCAGGGGTTGTGGTCAGATCGAGGGCATTAGGAAGGGGCTAGGCTGTGGCAGGATTTGGGTTCAGACTGGGCAGATTCAAGCACCCAGGGAAGGGAGGGGTCCCACACTCTATTTGGGGGAGGGGTGGGGCCCATACTAGGGGCTGACTGGACAGGATTGGTCTCTTAGAAAAGTGCAGGCCCTCCAGCCCTCTGGCCCAACCCTCAGTGGACACTGGCCTCTCCCATCCCTTGGTGCTGACTGTGCAGGACCAGGCCCAGCCTTGCCTGCTGTAGGCCCAACACAGAGCCCCAACCGGGAGTGACTGGAAGCAGGTGTGGGGGGGAGACAAGCCTTTCTGACACCTGCCAGGGGCAGAACCTGGTTTGTAACTTCAGGAAAGGTGAAAGTCAGGTGTGGTTGAACGGTAAGGGGAGAGGAAGGGGAGATCTGACAATTCATTCATAACTGCATGCATGTATGATCAGTCAGATTTGACTCCACAAAAATGGAAAACGGTTCTCCTGCCTTTTCCTATCCTGCAGCTCAGTGGGCTTTCCTCCTCTCCCTCCTCCCCTCCTCCCCCTCCTCCCCCTTCCCCCTCCTATGCTGGATGGCATAGGACTAACTCCTGTCCCGTCTGTGGGAATAATACTCGTGACCAATCTCCAAGGGTTTTGAGTTTTATAAAGTTCTAAATGAGTTAATAAGTGTAAAATGTTTTCAGCCCCAGGGCGAGTTGATAGTGTTCTTACTATTACTGTCTGTAATTAGTACACTAGCTTAAATCTCTCCCACAATTAGCATAACTTTTTCTATCCAAAGGCCCTGGAAAATGCTGACATTTATCTCTCATTCCTTGATGCCCCGGGTGCCCTTCTTGCTGGAGCCAGAGAAAGAGACCAAATAGCAGGTCTCCTCACCCAGGGTCCTGGAGCCACTCCAGGGCCTTGGACATCACTTCAGCTTGAAATCTGTGAAGCCTCGCCTGTGAGGTTCCTGACTTTCCCAGCATAAGGAAGCCAAAGGGTTCTTTTCTCAACGTCTCATGCTTCCTTCTTCCTCAGCAAGACACAGCTCCTTTGCCTTCCTCTTGGTGTTCTCAGGCAGGTGATCCACACGCCTGTTTCTGGAGCTAATCGGTTGCTTGTGTTCCCTCATGCAAAAATTTGTCATCAGAATCCATTGCTAATTAAATTCTAGCCCAAGAAATCCTAAGAAAGAGAGAGAGAGAGAAAGAAAGAAAGAAAGAAAGAAAGAAGAGAGAAAGAAGGAAAAAAGAAAGAAAGAGAGAGAAAGAAGGAAGAGAGAAATCACAGGAAGAAAAGGAAAGATGTAGCATTTACTCAACTAAGCATTTACCAGCTACCAATTCATCTTTGCTAACAACGGAAATAATAGCGGAGGTAAACCTAAAAACAGGTGCAGCACTGTCCTGCCTCCCATCACAGGCCTGGCCACCTGGGGACGCTACAAACTGAGTGGACTGTGGCTTTACTTCCAAGCTCCTTGAAGGGAGCCAGCCCCGAGCCCCTCCGGAGGGATGGAGGGAGCTGCAGGAAATTGAGACGCGTCAAGGGAGGGAACAGATATACAATCTTAGAAGGCCTTGCTGTAAGCTAATGCAGGCAGGGGGGTTCCTAAGTGGAGAAGCGTCAGCAGAATCAGAGGGAAGGCTGGGACCCAGGTGGGGGGTACGCCCGGTGCACCTGCCCTGGGCACACGAGAGGCTCTCTCTCACTAACCGCCTGTGTCTCTAGTGGGATCCCCGGCAGGCAGACAGGCAGCACTGATCTGTTCCTCACCTTCATACCTGTCACATAGGAGGCAATAAATAAATAACCGATTCTCATACACTTCTGTAAATTAAAAAAAAAAAAAAATAAAACCAGAGTTGGAGAACTCAATGCCAGGCATTAAGGAAAATTCTTGGATGGACAGAAAATTTATAAAAATCTCCATCCTAGAATTTAGAAGCACCACAATGTCCAGCCGCCATCTATAGCAAGGGGCTGGGCAGGTGGGAGGAAGCGCTTCTAGAAAGGCATGGCCCCACTTCCCTGCTCTGGGCTCCACCGGCTGATCGCCGAAGCACCAGTCCCAGGCTTCTCCCTGGCAACCCCGGTTCCCGGCGGCTCAGTGGCGCCCGGGCGCCGTGGGATTGACGGATGTTCTCTGAGCCGTGAACAGTAGCCATCTCGGAGGGTGGGATACAAGCATTTAATAACTTAGTTCTCCGTGATTTTCTGTATTTTTCCAAAGTTTTATTTAAACAAATTTTGTTTTTAGAAAAAACGAATTGTGTTGTTTTGGAATACTGCATATTCTTGAGAAAGTACTAATGCCACGGGAAAAATGCTAGGTATGGTTATTGAGAAGCAGTTTCAAAACTGTCAGTAGAGTGTAGTTAATATAATTAGCAAGTTTAATTAATTAATTAATATGTAATTAACAAAAGTCTTATGCACAGAAAATAAGCAGATGTGTGCAAAGCTGTTCCTTTAGATCATGAGACTATGTCTGACTCCTTCCTTTAACCTTATTTCCCTAATTTTCTATAATAAACAATTGAGAGCATACACAGGAGGAAGATGCATAGGTATGAAACAGGGGTGAATGAGTTTGAGTCTGGAGAGAAGGTCTGTGGGCAGCAGGCGCGGGGCTCCGGTGAGGGGGGGGGGGGGTCTGGGAGGAGGGGCTGGGCTGTGACAGTATGTAGAGCCAGTTTGCTGTCTAACTGGCCAGGCCCAGAGCAAAGCGAATCTTTGGGCCCCTCATTCAGAAAATGTGAAGAATTTGGGGTGCCTGGGTGGCTTAGTCAGTTAAGCATCTGACTTCAGCTCGGGTCATGATCTCATGGTCCGTGAGTTCGAGCCCGGCATGGGGCTCTGTGCTGACAGCTCGGAGCCTGGAGCCTGCTTTGGATTCTGTGTCTCCCCGTCTCTCTGCCCCTCCCCTGTGTGCTCTCTCTCTCTCTCTCAAAAATAAACATAAAAACATATGAAGAATTTCAAGGTGGCAGCAACAGAGCCACACCAGCCCTCCTGAGGATGTGGGTCCCATGGAGGGCAGACACACGGATCACCTGTGGAGCAGTCCCAGCTAGGATGCGAGACTCTCACGGGCTGGGCACCATGGGCCAGCCTGGCCGTATCCTTTGCCTTGTCTCTTCCAGGCTCTGGGCTGAAGGATAACTTGGGAGCCAATTTGCTCGCAAGTAACACGGCAAAAATCACGCCTCCCTAGGAGCATTGTTTTAAGGTTTACGAAGGGTGTGCATAAAGTCTTAGGCGCCTAGTAGCGGCCTTTAGATGGCAGCGACTATTATTTCTCTTATCTTCTTTGCCCCTTTCGTGGTGGGATGGCTAGCAGCTCCCTGAAAGTCACGTGCACCGGAAACTGGCAGTGTGATGTTAATTTGGAGATAGGGTCTTCCCAGAAGTCTTTAGTTAAGAGAGATTCCTAGTGGATCAGGGAGGGTGGGCCCTACACCCAATGGCTGCCCTTGTAAGAAAACCAGAAGACACAGAGAGACAGATGGCGGAACAGCACGGGGGAGAAACAGCTGCACAGGGGAGGGGCCACACGATGCGGAAGGCGGGGCTTCCAGCAGTACAGCCACGAGCCACGCCAGGAGCCTGGGAGAGGCAGGAAGGATCCTCCCCTGGAGTCTCCCAGGGGGCCATGGCCCTGCCGACCCCCGGATTTCAGACTTCTGGCCTCCAGCTTATGGCGCCTCGTTCTGGCGGCCCCCGGGGAACTGATACACCTTCCCTGCGCGTCATACACACGCGTCCTAGCACAGACGCACGGCCACGCTTCACAGATGTCGCACACACGCTCCAGGGCCTGTCTGTTTCCATCAAGTTGAGCTTGGAGTTGAAAGACAAGACTTAGGGGGCGCCTGGGTGGCGCAGTCGGTTAAGCGTCCGACTTCGGCCAGGTCACGATCTCGTGGTCTGTGAGTTCGAGCCCCGCGTCGGGCTCTGGGCTGATGGCTCAGAGCCTGGAGCCTGTTTCCGATTCTGTGTCTCCCTCTCTCTCTGCCCCTCCCCCATTCATGCTCTGTCTCTCTCTGTCCCAAAAATAAATAAACGTTGAAAAAAAAATTTAAAAAAAAAATAAAAAAAAAGAAAGACAAGACTTAGGAAAACACACACGATCCACGAACACCGGTTTTTCTACGTTCTAGAAAACAAAACGCAAGCGGGACAAGGATGAGAAGTGGGTGCACGTGATACTGTATGGCAATGTAATGGTCCTTATTATTTGTGGAACACACAAGCACCCTTCTGTTGCTAATTTGTACCCAGTGAGGTGTTCACAGCTCTTCTGACACACTGTCACCACCTGACCCTGTGCTGGGTGTGGGCAGATAGGCAGGCGGGGCTCTGCCTCCGCGGGCGGACCTCATGCGGTACTGTGTATGGAAGTTGGAAAACATCTGTTCCCCGAACTCCCATCAGGCTTTCTTTTTTTTTTTTTTTTTTCTTTTTCTAATATTTAAAACTTTTTTACACGGAAATAATGTTAGGGTCCAAAGACTGTGTAGTTTCTGTAAACTCCGCATGCAGTTTCCCTAAGTGTTGGCACTGTACCTAAGCAGAAATAGCAGTTACCAGAAGCAGGAAGTGAATGTTGGTTTACAGCAAACAAGCTGACCCACAGAATTGACTCATTCACCATCGTCCCCATGAAGTTATCTTTCTGGTCCAAGTTCCTCCCACATGGTGGGGGCACTCAGCTCTTAGACCTTTGTCTTTCGGGACCTTGATACTTTTTCCTTTAAAAAATTTGTTTTAAATGTTGATTTATTTTGAGAGAGACAGAGCACGAGTGGGGGAGGGGCAGAGAGAGAGGGAGACACAGAATCCGAAGCAGGAGCCAGGTTCTGAGCTGTCAGCACAGAGCCCGATGCGGGCTCAAAGTCACGAGCTGTGAGATCATGACCTGTGCAGAAGTCGGACGCTCAACTGACTGAGCCACCCAGGCGCCCCAGGACCCTGATACTTTTAGAGTATAGATGACCTTTTTTGAGGACGGATCCTCATTGGGGCCTGGCGGACATTTCCTCATGATCAGGTTGAGGTTATGCATTTTGAGCAGGAATACCACTGTCGGTACAAGATAAACAAAACTTTAGAATCTCTAAAAGAAAGAAAGAGAGTTTTCTTTGAACCAGGGTTAGAACAGCTGTCCAGGAAACACGGTCTTCACAGGGAAGGAAGTGCTCTGGAGAATGAACAGTTTTTACCAGAATTATATGCTTTTTTAAAATGTTTATCCTGAGAGGGGCGCCTGGGTGGCGCAGTCGGTTAAGCGTCCGACTTCAGCTCAGGTCACGATCTCGCGGTCCGGGAGTTCGAGCCCCGCGTCGGGCTCTGGGCTGATGGCTCAGAGCCTGGAGCCTGTTTCCGATTCTGTGTCTCCCTCTCTCTCTGCCCCTCCCCCGTTCATGCTCTGTCTCTCTCTGTCCCAAAAATAAATAAACGTTGAAAAAAAAAATTAAAAAAAAAATGTTTATCCTGAGAGAGCGAGAGCACCTGAGGGAGGGTAGGGCAGAGAGAGAGAGGGAGAGGGAGAGAGACAGAGAGAGAGAGAGAGAGAATCCCAAGCAGGCTGTTCACCGTCAGCACAGAGCCTGATGTGGGGCTCGATCTCACAAACTGTGGGATCGCGATCTGGGCCGAAATCAAGAGTTGGAGGCTTAACCGATGGAGCCCCCCAGGCGCCCCCACATTTGTATCCTTTTTGACATCCTGTGAGGGCTCGGGAGATCGTAGAGCAGCGTGTAGGCAGGAGTCACGGGTTTTGTCACAAAGGAACGCGGGGAGCAGGAAAGTCGATCGGTGCGTCAAGGACGAGATGGTCTTCCTCTAGCGGAGTCATTCCCAGAGCAGGCACCCGGTGCAGGGGCGGCGGGCTGTAGATCAGGCTCTGGGTCCCAACAGACGTTCCCTCCAGTCGTGCTGACTGAGAAATCTAAACTGGTCCCCCCTCGTAAATCAGGCCCTTAGAGGGTTCCTCTCTCATCACCACCAAAGTGATGCTGTGCCCTTTCAGTGCCTCGTAGGGAAGGTACCTGGTATCTGTGTGTTTCATCGCTGGTGACGTTGACTTCCATCCTGAATAAAGTTACCACTTTCCTATTGTAACCAAGTACCTACGAGACCATGCAAATATCATGGTCCCTATCATACTTTGCCTCTAATCTTCGTATCCATTGCTGGTTCTTGCCTGCCATGCACAGCAAACTGAAAAGTTTCCTAAAGAGGGATAATTTTGCATTTAGGACAGAGCACATTTATTTTTTTGGTACGCTGGTACACTGATGCAAACCTTTCATTAGGTGCTAGCATCTACTAGCTGTATATATGGTAAAGCCTATTTTAAAATTATACATTGGTGCACTTCATTGCATGATCTTGGTGAAATTTCGCCTCACAAATACACTGTGCGTTTATTAAGATTGTTCTTTTTGGGGTGCCTGGGTGGCTCAGTCGGTTGAGCATCTGGCTTCAGTTCAAGTCATGATCTCGTGGTTCATGGGTTCGAGCCCCGCGTCAGGCTCTGTGCTGACGGCTCAGACTCTGTCGGATTCTGTGTCTCCCTCTCTCTCTCTCTGCCCCTCCCCTGCTCGTGCTCTGTCTCCCTCTGTCTTTCAAAATTGAATGCTAAAGTTTTTCTTTAAAAATTGTCCTTTTCTTCAGGTTTGGCTGTCTCCTGCCTTCTGTCTGGATAGCGCATGGATGTGTGACTTCATTGACCAACCTTGTCTTGTTCATTGCGTCACTGTTTATCAATGGGACCTAAACAGCAGGTGGAAAAGCACATTCTGATTCTAAAGTCAGTTTCTAAAATATTTCCCAACTTTTTTCATGGAAATATCCAAAAATTGAGACAGTTGGAAAAATACAGCACCACACACCTGTACTCCTGACCCCTCCTTTGCCAATGTCAGCCTTTGTTAACATTTTGCCACGTTTGTTTATATACTGTGCATGCTTATTTATTTATTGAATTAACTTCCAGATATCGCGACACTTCACTATGGTTCATGGCCCAAATCCATCACACCACCTGTTTTTTGTTTTTTTTTTTTAAGTAAGCTCTATGCCCAACGTGGGGCTCAAACTCACAACCCCAGGATCAAGAGTCGCACGCTCCACTGACTGAGCCAGCCAGGCACCCCACGTATCACCTGGTTTCGAAAATAAAGTTTATTGGAACACGGCCATGCTCATCATTTACATGTTGCCTATGGCTGATTTTGCACCACAGTAGCAGTGGTCTGACCCATAATCCTGAAAATATTTACCATCTTACAACTGTGTAGAAAAGAGTTGACTTAAGTCCTGACTGCTTTCCTTAGAACCTCCTGCTCATACACGGTTGGCTGCTGTCTGGGAACGTGGATGTCAAGAGGGTTCCTACCACCCTGTGATGAGAGTGCTTCACTGGGCCAAAACCATTTGTATCAACGATGGGCTCATTGACCTTAAAAATAAAACCATTATGTCACCAGCTAAAATGGGTTTATTCAGGAATAGCAGAGAATTACAACTGGGAACAAGCAAGCTACTAAAAACCCCACACGCTAGTCCAACAGAGGAGAGAAACTTTATTTCATGGGGAAGAAGGAGGAAATGGGAAGGGGCTGTTTTGAACCAAAGTCCATTGGAGGAAAGCCCGAGTTCATGGTGATGGTGATTTCTCATTAGCTGAATCGCACAGGTGGCCAATTCCTGGTGGGAGATATGCAAGTACATCTTCTCCTGTCGGGTCTGTAACTGACAGCTGTTCCTGTAATCGAAGTTGAGTGGTAGGGATCCCCCTTCTGGCTTCACGACTCCATTTGAGTGAGGTTTCCCTTTGCTAATTTTCACAGGCTGACACTGAACACTTGCTCTCCCTCTGGGAGTCGGAATTTTGTAAAAGCCAGGCAGAGGGTTCCCATGTGATTAGCCCCTGGTAAAAACCTTGGGTGCTGATCTCTGACCAGCTCCCTGGTAGATGACATCTCCCATGTGTGTCACAGCTCTTTGCTGGGGAATTAAGTGACTTCAGTGTGACCCCACTGAGAAAAGCTTCTGGAAGCTTCCTCCTTGACTCACTTCACAAGCCTTTTCCCTGTGCTGATTTTGCTTTATATCCTTTTGCCATAGTAAGTCACAGCCATGAATCCTCCCAGCAAATCAGGGAATCTGGGGGTAGTCTTGGGGTCCCTGGACACATAGCCCTTTAAAGAAAAAAGCTGCTGATGGGGCGCCTGGGTGTCTCAGTCGGTTAAGCGTCTGACTTCGGCTCAGGTCATGATCTCATGGTCTGTGGGTTTAAGCCCGGCATCAGGCTCTGTGCTGACAGCTCAGAAACTGGAGCCTGCTTCGGATTCTGTGTCTCCCTCTCTCTCCGCACCTCCCCCACTCACGCTCTGTCTCTCTCTCAAAAATAAACATTAAAAAAAAAAAAGAAAAAACCTGCTGAACCCCATTCTACACAAACACCAGTCACACCCGGAAAAAGAAACAATTCTTCTGTACTATAATCTAACATCTAGTCTGTATGCACGCTGTCCCAATTGTTTCCCAAGTGACCTTTTTTTAACTTTTTCTTTGAACCAGGATCCAATCAAGATTTGTATGTTTCATTCCCCCATCCTTTATATATTCATTCATTCATTCCTTGTTTATGACATTAACTTTGTGAGGAGATCAGGGCAGCTGCCCGCAAACTGTCCCAGACCCGGGCTCACGATTGTTTTCTCGTGCACTGTGGGTGGCCTTCCTCTGTGTCCTGAAAGCAGGGGTGCAGACCTAAAGGCTGGTCAAGGTTTAGGCTGGACTGCGCTGCAAGTGATGCTGGTGTTAGCGAGCCCTCTTGCTCAACTGTAGTGGCCAGCGGTTATTTCTTACTACACTCTCTTGAGACATTGACGATGACCAAACCATCGTTAACGCCTGACCAGAAAAGTCCTAATAGCAACAGAATGCTTGCAGAGGACCGCATGCAGCACGTCCCCTTCCCTGCCCACGACCAGGGGCTGAGCACATACCGAACCCCACCCGTGATTATGCACTCTCTGCCTGCCTTCTTGCACGTACCCCCTGAACCTCTCTCGAGAAAACTCTAGGTGTCCATCTTGCCAGCAGTGGAGAGGTGGTTGGTGAAGCTCGAGCCTGCTGCGGCCCCTGGTTGCCGGCACCCAGAGTATATTTCTACCTCTCTCTTTTCCAAACCCTCCTCTCTTGAGTGCTTGGCTTCGCTTGCAAGATGTTTATCCATGTTTGTTCGACAACACTGTTGGCAAACCCGGCCCTGAGCTGTGTTTCCACTTGTGCAGGCTCCTCGATTCCTGGGAGGGAGCAGTTGACCGGGCAGCGCCAGGGCTCCCCTCCCTTCTCTGAGTTACTGGCTGTGATAGACCCTTCGGCAACACTGGTACACGGTGCCCCGGTGGTGCCAGACATTTGGGGTGCGGCTGACACCCCCCTCCCCGTGACATCTTTTTCCCTCCGTTGTTGCATTTTCGGATGACCTTCGCCTGCACCAACCGTTCATGGGGGCTTCACGGGGTCTGCCTCCAATTCGACCACTCCTGTGCTTGCTCTCTGGCATCCTTCGCCCACTGGCGGGGTTGATGCATCCACACGACTCCTGAAACAGAATGCTACGGGCACCAGTGACAGTCACAACAAAGTTTACTACAATGAGAGGCAAGGCCGACCGATCGGGACCAACACGCTTGATAAGAGTGCGGCCCGGAACAGCCGGGGTACAGAGTTTTTATAACCGATCACATCGTTTTATCATCACCTGGGAACAGAACGAAGAAACAGGTTCCAGATGAGTTAGAAACAGTTGCCAGATGAGTTAGAAACAGTTGCCTAATGACGTGTTTATTTTAGACTTTCTGCCTCTAAGTTGCAACCGGTGGATCTCCTTGACCCTGCCTCTGACGCTCTTTTCTTTGGACTTTTGTTTCCTTAATTGGTGAAGCCTAATTTACAAGAGTATGAAGCTAGTTTACCAGAGCAAAGCAAGGCTGTTATCTCTTAACCTTCAGTGTCAACTCAACGCTGTTATTTTTCAAGCTAAGCGTTAGCCCTACACTACAATTTAACCCTTACAGGGTGAACTACAGCCCCCCCCCCCCAAAGACTGGCACACGCTTAATGACCTCTTCCTCTTTTTTTTTTTTAAGTTATTTATTTATTTAGAGAGGGAGACAGAGCCCACGCGCGCGCAAGCAGGGGAGGGGCAGAGAGAGAGACGGAAAGGCAGAGAACTGCAAGCCGACTCCGCACTGCCAGCATGGCGCCCCACGCAGGGCTCGACCTCACCCACGGTGAGATCACGACCTGAGCCTAGATGAAGACTCCTGACGCTGACGCGACCGAGCCACCCAGGCGCCCCATAATGGTCTCTCTTTAACCCCGAGTGTCCAGGGGCAACGGCCACCCGCAGAACCAGAGAAGCAGCATCCCGGACCCGCCGCCAGGCGGCGGGAGCTCACGCCCCGAGAGAGGCGCGCGCGGCAGGGAGGCGTCACTCGCGCGCGCCGAGGGAGACGGGCGGGGCCGATGACGTCACGCGCACGCCCCAGAGAGGCCGGCGCGGTCCTGTGACGTCACGCGCGCGCACGCCCCGGCGAAGCGAAGTGGTCGTCGGCGCCCGAGGGTCGGGGGCGTTCGCCATGGGCCCGCGCGTGCCGCTCCCCCGGAGATCCAGCTGGCCCAGCGCCTGGCCGGGAACGAGCAGGTGACCCGGGACCGGGCGGTGAAGAGGCTCCGGAAATACATCGTCGCCAGGACTCAGCGGGCCGCAGGTTGGCGTGGGCTGGCGGGGCGTGGGCGCCCTGCGGGGTGGGACCGCGGCGGGGGTCGCGGGGCGGCCGGAGGCCTGCGGAGGCGCGGGGCCGGGTGGGACCTCCGAACCACGCGGGACTTCCACGTGGCCGGGCCGGCGCGGCCTCCGTGTGGTGCAGGCCCCCCTGTCCTGCCCGGCGAGCTCTCGCCCTGCGCCCCTCCCCTCTCCGACCCCTTGCGGCTCCTCCAGGTGGTGGTGGTGACCAGGTGTCCCTCTTCGTGGACCCCCCCCCCCCCAGCCCTTATCTCCTTTTCCCAGCTCACACCTCCCTCCCCCTGGGAACCGGCGCCGTCATCAGACCATGTGTCCTGATATCTCTGCTACCCGGGTGTTTGGGCACTCGGTATTTTTCCCTCAGGGCGGCATTTGTTGCCGTTGGTAGTTTTCTCTTTGTGTGGTCACTGGGTTGTGGTCTGAGTTAGGTGCAGTGTGGCCTCCGCCGGGGCGGGGAACGTGCTTCTTGTGAACTGATCTCTCTAACGCTGGTTCTGAAAGTGTGGCCCCTATCAGCAGCTTCGGTGTCACCCGGGCACCTGTTAGAAATGCAAATTATTGCGTCCCATTCCAGCCCTAAGGAGTCAGAAACCTTCCAAGTGATTCCATTCCTAGTGCTAAAGTCTGAGAACCATTGCTTCAGGAACGGAGTGCCGGGCGCATTTTTAGGACCCCTGTAAATATTTCAAGTGCTTTTCTGTAGCTCCCTTACTAGTTTGAATGAATTAACTTTTTCATTTAAAATTTGAAGCTTAACACAAACATGCACAAATCCCAAGTGTAGAGCTGAATGCATTATGACAGACGCATGCAGTGTTGAGAGTCCTGAAATGGAATATGGATACTTGTAGATGCTTGTTTATTGGATGAATGAAATGGCTGTTACCTGGGAGACTAGGCCCAGTCCCCGCGGGTTCTGAGTTGAGAGGATGGGCTGGAGGAGAGGGCCAGGCACCTTTACAGTGAGAGGCTTTGATGTAATTCGGGCGGTCGCATTTCTCTGGCTTTGTTCCCGGCACTAAAATCTTGGTTTACCTCGAGTGTTGCTGTTTCTGGTGCAGGTGGTTTCACTCATGACGAGCTGCTCAAGGTTTGGAAAGGACTGTTTTACTGCATGTGGATGCAGGACAAGGCCCTCCTCCAGGTGAGCGTATGAGGCGGTAGCAGGAGAAGCCGGAGTAGCCGTGCCACTGGGAGGGC
This sequence comes from Prionailurus bengalensis, assembly GCF_016509475.1. NCBI lineage: Eukaryota > Metazoa > Chordata > Mammalia > Carnivora > Felidae > Prionailurus > Prionailurus bengalensis. The sequence continues at coordinate 2,613,060 of NC_057350.1, read as the reverse complement.
AGACGGGCGTTTAAGGTAGCCTCAGACACTGGGTGCACTTTCACAGCTTCGATGCTGTATTTTTTATTTTTTGCTAAAAAAAACAAAAAACTGTGTTTTTTGGGTTTTTTTTAATGAAAAATGGAACTACCCTACGACCCAGCAATTGCACTACTAGGTACTTATCCAAGGGATACAGGTGTGCTGTTTCAAAGGGGCACAGGCACCCCCATGTTTATAGCCGTGCTGTCGACAATAGCCAAAGTATAAAAGAGCCCAGATGTCCACCGAGGGATGAATGGGTAAAGGAGATGTGGTGTGTGTGTGTGTGTGTGTGTGTGTGTGTGTGTGTATGTGTGTATATATATATATATATACACACACACATATACACACATATATACGTATATACATATACATACATATATACATATATACATATACACACATATATACATATACACACACACATACAATGGAGTATTACTCGGCAATCAAAAAGAATGAAATCTTGCCATTTGCAACTACGTGGATGGACCTGAAGGGTATTATGCTAAGTGAAATTAGTCAGAGAAAGACAAATATATAACTTGACTCGTATGAGGACTTTAAGGGACAAAACAGGTGAACATAAAGGAAGGGAAACAAAAATAATATAAGGACAACAGGGAGGGGGACAAAACAGAAGAGACTCGTAAATACAGAGAACAAACAGGGTTCCTGGGGGGGCTGTGGGAGGGGGGATGGGCTAAATGGGTGAGGGGCATTAAGGAAGCTACTCCTGAAATCATTGTTGCACTAGATGCTAACTAACTTGGATGTAAATTGAAAAATAATAAGTGAGTAGACAAAAAACCAAAAAAACCCAATATTGTAAAAAACATCCTTTTATATTAAAGTTTTTTTAGCGTTTATTTTTGAGACAGAACATGAATGGGGGAGGGGCAAAGAGAGAGAGGGAGACACAGAATCGGAAGCAGGCTCCAGGCTCCGGGCTGTCAGCACAGAGCCCCACGCGGGGCTCGAACTCACGAACCGCGAGATCATGACCTGAGCCGAAGTCGGATGTTTAACCTACTGAGCCACCCAGGCACCCCTCTCTGCTGATGCTTCTTGGTGTAAGACCACGTTTCTTCAGGGTCTGAGAGCGGTTTTTACTGTTTACCACGCAGGAGGAACTAGGGAGGACCATTTCCCAGCTCATCCATGCTTTTCAGACCACAGAGGCACGTGAGTATCCCTGCCCTGGGGTAAGGGCAGAACGGCTGAGCGTTGGCTACGGGACGTGGGAGGCTTGCGTCCTGAGACCTAGAGAAGAGGGAGGTCCCGTTCTGCCTGGCGTCTGCTGGTGCTTAGCTGCAAAACCCTGCTCTAGGTGTCCGACGGTATTCACCTGTTTATCCACCGTGGACCCAGCTGGAGTCTAAAGGGCCGGTAGCTTACGTTTTAAAATAAAAACGGAGACCTAGAAATGGAGACCTAGTGCAGGGTTGCCAAATTGCTTGGCTGAGTCACCTGATAGTTGGGGTGTTCCCTCAGTGTTTCCCCAGCGCTTCTGTTTTTGTCCTGCCCAAGATGCGTCGTTCTCAACCCTGCTGCCTGCCCGCTGTGATCACTGGGGCCTCTTTACAAATCTTGATGTCTAGACCCTGGTCCAGATGAATGTGGCTCTGGCGTTGGGGCCGGGCACCGGCAGTGTTGACCTCCCCACGGTGTTCAGGTGGGCCACAGCCAGGGTGGCCCGGTGTCACCCTGTAGATAGTGTGGCCGTTGCTGGTGAGGACCGGGCGGGTTTAGTTCAGTTACACTTACGTGGGTGGAGTAGTTGCAGTTAGGGGTGCACAGGTAGTCGAGGTAACTACATCTGAGCAGACAGCGGAGGTCTGTGTTTTCTAACTTGTTCTCTCTGAGAGCCTGCAGAAGGCCAAGTAGAAAGACTCGCCTGGTGATAGTTGCACGAGTTGGACTCGGGCTTGTCTGTTATTGAAGCGCCTGACCAACCTTTGCTGTTGGAGAAACTCGTCCCAGGAGATCAGGGAGGCCCCACGTGTGTCCCGGGGTCCAGGCGTGGGCAGGGCTGGTTCCTGGAGGCCTTGCTCCCGGGCGTGCAGACACCGTCCTCTCCCCGCGTCCTCACCTGCTCGTCCCCCTGTGTGTCTGTGTCCTGATCTCTTCAAGTCAGGTTGGCTTAGGGCCCCCATCGTCCCCCTCATTTCACCTTCGTTCCCTCTTTAAAGACCCGATCTTCAGATAAAGTTATTGCGAGGTCCTGGGGTTAGGGTTCAACGTGAATTTGGGGGACACAGCTCGTGGCACTGTGTGTGGCTCCCTCCCCGCCATCGGTGGGGTTCTGTGCCTGAGCGGGTTAGGGGATGCGGGGGCCGGGCGTGGGTGTCGGGGAGGGGGCGGGGGGACTGGCTGGAGCCGCTTCTCTGCTGCCGGCTTTGCCAGCTTTCTGTGCCTGTTCTTCAGAGAACGTGGCTGCGGTTTGAGGTTGTAGCTGGGCGCTTGCTTTCTGAGTCCCATTTCTAGGCCCGCTTCCTAACACTGCTTCTGAGCTCCGCGGCCTGGGGCAAGGACCCCAGCGGTTGGTTGCGCGTGGCGTCCTGACCGGGTTTCTCCACATTCTCTCACCCCACTTTGCAAAGCAGCATCCGTGTTCCCCTGTGATTCTCTTCTGGCCTTTCTCCTTCAGAGCACCTGTTCCTTCAAACATTCTGGCAAACCATGAACCGCGAGTGGACGGGCATTGACAGACTGCGCCTGGATAAGTTCTACATGGTGAGGAGGCTCTGCGTTCTTCTCTGGGTCCCCCCGTGCCGGCGGCGGTGGGCATGAGGGCAAGTGGGGGAGAGCTGGGGGCACGGCACCGAGAGATGTGGCCTCTGAGCCTTTCCTGCCCGGCCTGGGCAGCGCGGTGGCCCTGAGGACTGTGACCCGTGAGTCCAACGGGCCTCGAGGGGAGCACGGGCCCGCGATTCCACGCGTCTGCCCCATCTCAGCGTCGGTGAGCGTGCAGACGGTTCAGAACGTAACGCACGGGCTTCGGTCTCAGGCAGGGGTGTCAGAGTCACCCGTGTGGGGAGAGTCGGTGGTGCAGCCATCGCATCCCTGCTGGAGAGGCCGTGGACCTGCGAGCCAGCAAGCCTCCGTCGGGTTCGTGCCCGAGACACAGGCCTCGGGTCCACGGTGGGCTCCAGCCTGTGATGTTTTCCTCTGCGTGAGGACGATTCATGTGATGGTTGTGTGCAGAATCCCCTTTTTCTTTTCTGTGCTGCATTCCTGCGAGCTTCGGTTACTTGTCTGCGCTCAGAAATGCAGGACAGGTGGAGTTTTACGCACTCAGGGTCTTGCCGTCCACTCCCCTCCCCCCCATTTGAACCGCAGTCTCGTTACTACAGTGCTGTCCGCTGGGACTTGGGGCAGTGCTGCCGTCTGAGAGCAGGGGACCCAGTGGGGACCCAGTAGGGCATTGGCTGGGCCTCACTGAGGACGGCCCCGTGGGGCTGTAGTTACTCGGGATCGGCTGCCAGCTCAGACTTGGCCCGGGGCTGTGTGGACACTGTGTATCTCAGATGTCCGGGTGAGGACCAGCTAGCGGGCAAGGCCCGGAGCCCCAGTAGGAAGGAGGGTGGGCGCTAGGGCAGTCGGGGTGGGGCCAGGGCCCGAGCTGTGCACGTGCACGAGATGCAGGTTTACAAGACAGAGGAGCTTCTGTGTAAGTCAGCTCCCCGTTCCCTGAGATGCAGTTGCCGCGACCTTGGGAGGAGGGCTTCTGTTGCTTGGCGGGGGCCCGTGTGAGCGCGCCCAGCAGCACAGCCCCCTTGGTGGCGCCGCCGGCCCCGTGAGTGATGTCACATGAGACCCCGTGTTCCTAGGCACGGGTCTGCTGGCTGCCCGCTGTGCCCTGTGCACGCTCTGTCCCTTTGCCACTGCCGGACCCCTCTGCGGGCGTGCTGCTCGGCCTCTGGACGGTGGGGAAACCGGGTGGAAAGGCTGTTGCAGCGGGAAGCGGGGAGTTGTGGGGGGAGCCGGGACCTGATGCGAAGGCGAGAGAGCGAGCGAATGCTTCCATTCTGTTGGGACAGCAGCCCTCGGGGGGCCCAGAGGGGCCGTTCTCTGTTCCAGACCTGGTTCTCCCAAAGCGCTCTGCCTCCCCAGGGGGGACCCACGCTTGGTTCCCTGCTCCCACCCCTGAAACGAGGACACTTCCGTTTGGCTTTTGTTGATGGTGCTGCCGGTGCCCCCGGATGTGTCCACTGTGAGCTGGAATTCCGGGTGCTCTTGGAAGGTGGGAGCATCCCAGCCTGGGGGCAGCGGCGTATCCTCTCGACTCAGGGTCCTGAACCTTGGTGTCCTGTCCACCAGCAGCTCTGGGGGGCCTGCTGTGCGCTCTGGGCCACAGAGACGACCAGGGTGGAGGGGATTCTGGGAAGTCGGGGCCTTGCTCCCACTAACGGGGGTCTCTGTTCATGCCACAGCTCATGCGGATGGTCCTGAACGAGTCCTTGAAGGCCTTGAAGATGCAGGGGTGGGAAGAAAGGTTGGTACTCATGGTGCATCCTGAGAGCCGCTGTGCTTCTCACGGGCGAGCCCACGTTCCTTCCCTGGGGGTTGGGTCACGTGCCTCTTCTTTAGCTCTTTGTCATAAAGAGACGTCAGTCTTCCCGTTAAAGGGCGACCCAGTGGTGCTTCATAGGAAGGCATTTGTAACATCATAGTTGGTTCTTGTGTTCTCAGAAGTGAACGTTTTCAGCCTCGATGGTGAGTTCTTACTCTGAATCCCAATTGAGTTCTCTCATTGTAAATAACGTAGTGTCATTTCTCAATATAGTTAACGCACAGCCACGGTGGTGGTTTTTGTTTTTTGTTTTGTTTTCATACGGGGTGGCATAGTTGGCTCTGTTATCAGTGGTACTTGCTTCCAGTTACAGAAATTTTTGACTCATTCAGACTTGTCACTTTTGACAGTGGTGCTTGTGATGGGGAAGTCCGCGTCCCCCACATTAAGAGGCCCCCTCGGTCTGTGGCCGGCCTTGGGCTCCCCCGGGCTCCGGGCTGGGGGGCTGTGCCGAGCCCCAGCCCTCCTCCACCCTCCTGGGCCCCCCGGGACCACGCCCGGCAAGGCCACCTGGGCCGTGCCTCCCAGGTATGGCACCACTGTCTACACCTTCAGGAGGCAGGCCGAGGTCTGCGGCTCCAGATGGGTTTCTGAGCTGCCATTTTAAAGCTTTTAAAATTAAAACTGTTTCTTTACACTTTTTTCTCATCGTGAGAGTGACACTTCCCTGTATAGGAACTCAGAACACATTTAAGATGCTGAACAGCAACAGGTAACGACCTTTAAGGTTCTGCGGTGTTCGGTGTGGGGGGCACAGAGGGGCGTGGCGCAAACACCACGTTTGCAGAGCGCTTTTTTATTTCACTGATGATGCATCGAAGACGCCCCCTGTGTCCCGTGTTCTGCGGCAAGGTCTGGGGAGCAGGGAGGGTCAGAAACAACATATTGTGAGTGGTTTCGTGATTAAGAATCGTATGTATGCTCAAGTGCTCATTTCAAGCATGCGGACCCTAAAACCAGTGCCACTGGCCTAGCTGCTACACCAGGCACGTGTCCCAGCCCAGGCGGTGCATCTTCTGGAGAGTAAGGGGACGTCCTTGCCTCTGGCCTGCGTTTTCCCAAATAAACGTGGATCAGCAGGAGCGGACCGTAGTTCTCTGATTATGAGTGACGTCATGTTTAGGGCAAGGGTGCCTCTGCTTTTGAGTGATTTTCATCCTTTACTTCTGGGGGGGGGGGGTGCCCGGGGTCAGGCACCCACCCGACGGGACTCAGGATTTCAGTCCCCGTACCGTAGGTGGCTGGTGCCTGAGCAGAGGGGCATGTTGAAGGGACGTCTTACTTCTGTTAACTCTTCGGTTTATCACTGCGAGAGTAGTTCCAGCCTCGTTGTGGGGAATTGAATGCAGAGGTCCTCTTGAAGAAGCTGGTAGCCTCCCATCGGCCTGGGGTCACCAGTGCTGTCCGCCCCGGCTGTCCTTGCAGCCTGTCCCCGTTCTCGCACAGCCGGATGGCGCCGGTTGCCTGGCAACGTTCGTTACTGGCACTGGCCTGGGAGGAGGGGTCCCGGGGCTGAGCCGCAGACAGCATCCTTTCCTAGCCAGCGAGTCCCCGTGCGGCCAAGCGTCCGCTTCAGCCGCGGAGCTCGTTAAAGAAGGCGCGTTTTACAATTCAGGTGAAGGGAACGCTACGTCACTCTGCACCTCGATGCATCGGGACCATCGAAGGCTGGTCGCCAGGGCTCTCTGACCTTGGAGCCCCAGGCCTCAGACCACTGAAACCAGCATGCTAGGGGAGGGCAGACGTGGTCTGCCCGGGCCACGTGCTCCATGCAGTGGAACCGGGGAAGTGGCTCTTCCCCCTCGCTGGCCTCCCCTCCTGTCTTTGCCCTGTCCTGGCGTTCCCTCCCCGTGAGGACGGAGCCGTGCGAGACGTGGTGGTGCGGCCTCTTGTCACTCCAGGCCCCCGGCATGGTGATGGAAGGGAAGGCCCTCGTAGCTGAGATTGTCTTGCCACGTGTGCTGGTGCCGACAGTGGTCCCACGTCTGTAATGACGAGTCCTTTGTGCTGGAACAGACCCGCCCGGGTCACCAGATCGGCACCGGCGGAAAGCGGCACGTTGGGAGGATGGGCGCTTGCCTGTCACCGTGCCCCGTCAGAGTTCCGCTTCAGGTAGAGGGACCTCACTGGCTCGTGGCCGGCTGTGGCCGCCTGCTGTACCTGCCCGTCTCCCTCCTCAGGCAGGCGGAACGGCTGCTGGAGCTGCTGACGACAGAGATCCTGCACCCTGACAGCCAGGCCCCCAGCGGGGTCAAGAGCCACTTCCTTGAGATCTTCCTGGAGGAGTTGAGCAAAGTGGGCGCCACGGAGGTGAGGGCGGCGGGCCGAGGGTGGCGGCCGAGCCCCTCACCTGTGCTCAGGCACGAGGGCCTCAGGCCACGCCTGTCTCTCCTCGTAGCTGACGGCGGACCAGAACCTCAAGTTCATCGAGCCCTTCTGCACGATCGCCGCTCAGACTAAGGAGTAAGTGGCAGGGGCTTCCTCCGGCCGGTTCTTTCTCGCTGAATTCCCCGGATGCCCACCTCCGGGAAGAGAGGCTGAGTCCCGTCCGGGTGCATGACAGGGCCACTGGAGGGTGGCTGCCGTGGGCGGGGCTGGATGGATGGGCACGACCTAACTGGCCTGCTCCTGTGCGGCTGCCCCTCAGCTCCCTGGTCTTGCATAACATCACTCGGGGCGTCTTTGAAACGATCGTGGAGCAGGCCCCGTTTGCCATCGAGGACCTTATGAATGAGTTGGAGGCACCAGAGGAGGAGGAGGGGACGTCGGAGGATGAGCGGGAGGAGGACGTGCCGTCTAAGGAGCCACGGAGAGGTGAGGGTCACAGCACATCTGGTGTGCCGGCACCCGTCCTGGCCCGGCAAGCTTCGGTGCCTGCCGGGGTTCCGCATTAGCCTCTGGCCTGGTCCCCTTGTTCCTGAGCTTACCCCCAGCTTTTATCCGTGGCCCGGCAGCCGGGTTGACTTCCAGAAACAAGCACGTGTGTTTTTCCTCTCCAGCCTCCCTTTCCCAGGATGCGATCCTGACTCCCTGGCTCCTTTCTGACTTATGGTTCCTCCCCGCTCACCCTTCCTCTCCGGTCCCAACCCTCCATCACTGGGCCCACCCGGACCACCCTGTTGAAACAGCCTCCCAGCCCCTGCCTTGGCTCGCTCACTGGGTTTCCCCACAACACATCTCATTTTCTGGGATAAGTCACTTAGATAAATGACGTTTGTCATTTGTGGCCCTTTCTCCCCACCGGACGTGGGCTCCCCCAGGACGGCGAGGGTTGTTGATCACAGCTGCGTCCCCAGTGCCGGGAGCGGCAGCTGGCACAGACGAGGTGCCCACGAGCCGGGGTGGGTGAGTGAGTGGATGGAGCGTACCACGGGGAAACCTGCCACGGGGGATGTCCCGGGGAAGGGCTCTGGGGTCTGTTCACCGCCTCGATGCTCATGTGGGTCCTTGTGGGACGTCCGTTGATCTCAGGTGGCCTGTGGCCTCGGTTGTGGCCTGTGGCTGCAGGCGTGCGTCTGCCGCCAGCTTTAGGACTCTGCCTGCCTCTGACTCTTTTTGTGCGAAAATATGCGTTATGTGAAGCTTACATTAACCATCGTCAAGTGTTCAGTTCGGTGGTGGTAAGCGTGTTCACACTGTTGTGCAGCTGTCCCCACCATCTTTCTGGAACTTTCCATCTTTCCACACTGAAACTCTGTCCCCGTTAAACACTGACCCCCTCCCCTCAATCGCTCCCTCCCCAGCCAATGGCGCCCACCATCCGTTCTCTGTCTCTGTGACGCTGACTGCTCTGGGGCCTCATATAAGTGCGTCCCACGGGATTTGTCCTTTTGTGGCCGGCTGATTTCACTCAGCATCACGACCTCAAGCACATGTCAGTTTCTTTCCATTTCTTTCTCTTAAGGTTGAATAGTGCACCACTGTTCATAGACCATGTTATGGGTGTCCAGTCACCCATCGAGGGACCCTTGGGTTGCTTGCACATTGTAGCTACTGTGAGGGACTCTGCAGTGAACACGGGTGAACAGGGATTGCTCGGAGTCCCTGCTTTCAGTTCGTGGGGGCAAATGCCCTGAAGTGGGATTGTGGGATCATACATAATTGTTTTTAAAATTTTTTGGGGACCCCCTCCATGCTGTTTCCACAGCAGCTCCACCATCTTGCATTCCTGCCAACAGCGCATAAGGGGCCCCATGTCCTGTTTTGCTGGCGGGAGCATCCCCGTGGGTGTGAGGGGGTGTCTCACTGTGGTTTTGGTCTGTGTGTCCCTGATGATCGGGGATGTGAACACCCTTATGCGCTTGGTGGCTGTCTGTGCGTCTTCCCGGAGATGGGTCTGCCCTAGTCCTTTGTTTTGGGCAGGGCAGGATGCCCTGTGCCGCTGAGTGTTAGGGGCTCCCTGTGTGTTTTGGACACTCACACCTTGTCGGGTTTGTGATCCGCAGATATCTTCTCCCTCTGTGCACTGTCCTCTGGGTAGCGGCTTTGGATGCACGGAAGTTTTCATCCTCATAAAATTCAATTGCCCTGTTCCCTGTGTCTTCTGGGCCACACCTGAGAAGTCCTCGCTGCGTCCAGTCTCGTGAGGGCCTTGCTTTATTTACTTCTCAGAGTTACACTGTTTGAGTTCTTACACGTAGGTCTTTCACCTACTTCAAGCTGATTTTTGTTTATGGTGCTAGGTCAGGACCTAGCTTCGTTCCCTTGCACATGGATGTCCAGTTTTCCCAGCACCGTCTGTTGAAGAGCCTGTCCTTCCCCAGTGAGTGGTTCTAGAGCCCTTATGGAAGGTCGTTTGACCACGTAGATTCAAGGGTTAATATCCCCCCCCCACCAGCTCTTCACGCCCCCAGTGGAGCTCTCCTGGTGGCTGTGTTTGTGCCCCCAGCGTTTTATCCAGCCATCTTGTGTATCTTGCCCATCCTTTTCCTCTGTAGCCGAGTCGCCTCGACACAGGCAGGTTTAGTAGTCTCCTGGAGGGCCCCCCGAGCCTGCCTGTGGCCCTGCCGTCCCCTTTCTCTGTCCTGCGTGCCTGCCTGTTGTCCAGAACCATGCTGTAGGTAGGCCGTGACATCATAGCCCCAAGCGATCTGAACACTGTCTCTGCGGCCCCTTGATCCGGGGCTCTCCCGTGGTGGCATCTAGCACCCCTCTTCTTTGTCTCCGGAACTTCTGACGCTACGTTGGCTATGTAAGACGCCCGCTCGTAATTCTTAGTTTCGCTCTAAGGACTGCTCAGGCCCCGCCGCCTGTGGGACGTTGCTTTCATTTCCAGGCCTGCAGTGGCACCTTACCGCTCGGTGTGAACCCCCACCCCAGCCTGCACCTACCTCTGCCCAGGTCTTGGGCCCTGGTGCACGGGGCTCCAGGTTCCCAGGTGTTTGTGTTGGGGTCCTCTGCACGCTGGGTATATGCACCTGTTCACGGGGGCCCTTTTGTTCTAGGCTCTCTCCACGGGGCCGCACCTGACACGAGCGAGGAGCCAGCAGGAGATGGCGAGGACAGCATGGGCCCCGTCCTCCAGGTGGGTGGCCTGTGTTCGGGGCCTGGCTCCGCCTCTGCTTGCCAGGAAGGCGGGCGCTCCAGCCCCTCACGTGCCGAGTCACGGAGTCCTTGCAAGCGGTGTGCTCCCTGTTCGCCTCTTGGAGCACTAGACCCATGAGATAGCACTGCCGATGGGTCACCTTTTGTGTCGCACTCGGGGTCAGAACCCGGCAAACAGGACCTGTGACTTCAGGCCCATTGGAAACGTACACTTCCTACTAACTTTTCAAATGTTGACTACTTGTTAAAGGAGTAGGAATTAGGTGTATGGCCTAAGTAGCATCTGTCAGAGTTGAACGAGTGTTTTCTGCTCATCTTGATGTGGCTGCCCGGGGCGCGGCGGGGGGGCGGGGTCACAGAGAGGCTGGCCTGGGCGGGCCCTTTACATTGTCAGCAGCGCTGGGGTCCTGCTCGCTGCCTCATGCCTTGTACGTGGTGTTAGCGTAGGGGACTCGGGAGGACGTCGTCAGGACCCGTCCTTGTGACCCCATCGGAGAGTCTGCATGTGGTCTGCGTGCTCTCTCTGCTCGGCTTCCACTCCCAGAGCAGCTGGGAGGTGACTGGTGTCTCTTTTTGGGCAACAGTTTGACTATGAGGCTGTGGCCAGCAGACTGTTCGCGGCGGCCAGTCAGCAGGACACCCCTTCCCAGAACAGGAAGCGCCTCTACAAAGTGATCCGGAAGTAAGTTGCCCTTCTCTCTGTCCTTGGTGTTGCCGTCGCTCGCTCCTTTGGCCTGGTGCCTTCCCTCCGTCCCGACCTCAGAGCACGGGTGGGGGGCTTCATCGCGGGCGGCCGGTGCAGAGACGGGCGCGGCCTCCGCCCTCGGGCAGCGGCTGTGGCCGTGCTGAGTGCCTGTCTTTCCTTGCAGGTTGCAGGACCTCGCCGAAGGTGAGCATCTCGTGCCGGGACCCCGGCCTTTCTCCTGGGCGTGCGCTGGCTCGCATGGTCACCCTCACGGCTTGACTGGTCTGTGGAGGCGGGGCTCTGTCTGGGGAAGAGGGGGCCCGAGGGGTTCTGCGCTCGCCCTAGCCCGATGCTGTGGCTGTCAGCCCTGCACGTGTGCTAGAGCCCCGGGGGCTTGTGACGCTCTGCTGGCCCCCCGGGCACGGTGGCCCGAGAACCTGCATTTCTAGTGAGTTCTCAGGCCTGCCCTGCTGCTGGCACGCTGTGTGGCAGACGGTAGCACTTCTCAGCGTGTGGCTGAGGGGGCTGGTAATGAGGCTTCTTCTGAAAGGTGTTTTCTCGGCTTATGACTGGAGACGGGCATGTCCCCCATTTCGCTGTGAGAACTTTTAAACGCAGAGCGACGTCGGGAGGGTGTCCAGTTCTGCCGTCAGTATTTACTGTCCCTGCTGTGTCACATGTCTCCCTCTTCCTCCGTCCCACCGTAACCCCAACTACTTTGTGCGCACCGTGAGCTGAAGTGTGGGATTTTTAGGTAAAATTCATGCACGTACATGCGTGTGTGTTACATACGTCTGGGTGTCACAGGCGCTGTCCCCGTCAGCATAGAGAACATCGCCATTGGCCCGGAGGGCGATCTTGGCTCCCTTTCAGCATGAGGTTTTTAGGGAATGGGTCACGACCCACCATCGGCGCTGCAGGAACCTCCCCCCCCCCCCCCACTTCCTGCTGACGCGGCTTCGAGCTGGTCGTGGCTGTGGGGGCATGAACACGGTCTTCCCACTCGCGGCGCCTGGAGGTGGACCCTGCGTGGTGGTTCGCAGTCCTGAACGCGCACCGACAGCATCACAACCCGCCTTTTGCCTCCTGATCACCTGCCTTGGTCCCTAGGGCTCTTCCCTGAGGATGACGTTCCGGAAAAAGTCTGCAGGAACCTGCAGGAAGACAGGCGGGAGAGGAGGACGAGGAAGCGTTTGCCCAAATCTGCGTTACAGAACAAGGCGGGTAGGATTCGTGCCTTGGTGCTGACCTTGGCGTTCACCCACGGTGCTAACCGTCTCAGGTCCCGGCATCTACCCTTTGAAGGGTGTCCTGGGTCGCCACTGCTTCTGCCCGTGCCCAGGCCACCTCCCCCCGTGTTGGCTTATGCCCGGGCCCTTGCTGCAGTCAGTGGCCCAGCTCATGCAGCGACGCTAGGCTGGACGCCGGATCCAGTCTGCCCCATCCTGCGTTCCGGGCCTCCTCACCCCTCGGGTCGCATGTTTGTGGCCACCTCCTCTCTCCTGAGTCTGTCTGCTGGCTTTCCTGGAGGTCTGCTTCCGGTCTTCCTGCCTGGCCGGGAGCCACCATAAATAGCCTCGCGGGTGCCCGATGGCTGTGGCACTTGACCTCCACGCTGCTGGGACGCTCCTGAGCCCGTCGGTGCTTCTGTGTGGGCTCCCTTTGTGTGGCCCGCGTGCGGCCCCGGAGGCCGCAGCCTGCGTCTTTGGTCCGGGTGGAAGCGAGGCAACCAGGCCCCGGCGCCTTGTTCACATGGCCTTGCTGTTGTAGGGAAAGGCGGTGAGGAGGACTCGTGTCCAGACCTGAGCTCCGGAGCTGAGAGGATGGCGAGGCGGCAGGGCTCGGGGGCTGAGCACACCGGGCCCCAGGAGCAGCCCGGGGGCCCTGCTGGGAGAGGGGCTCGGAAGAGGCGGCGGCGGCGGCGGCCTCGGGCGGGGGCCAGAGCGAAGGTGACCGATTGCCAGGACCTGCAGATGAGGAGGCGGCAGCCGCCACGGAGCGGGAAGTGACCCCGGCAGGCCCCGCACGTGCAGGGAGGCCCTTCGCTGTGGCCCCTCCGTCTCGTGCTGAGGTGAGCGGGGGATCAGGGCCGCAGGGCCCCGCTCCTAAGACCGTGTCCCGATGGCAGCGGCTCCTGACCTGTGTCGGCAGAGGGTCGGGCCCCTTGCTCGGTGGCCGTGCCCCAGGCCCCAGAAAATGCTGGCGCCGTGCTGACCTTGGTCAGGAACCCCCGAGACGTGAAAGTGCCCTGCAGACCCTCTCCCTGGGCCAGTGACCCGCCACACCCCGGGGCATCCGTGAATAAAATGCTGTGCAGCTCTTTCCAGCAGAGTCCCGCTTCTGGTGCATTCGTGCAGGAAGAGTTCCAGTGGGGAAAACTGCTAGGTGCTTGTTCCCAGTAGTGTTTGTATCTCGTACCTGTTTGTGGAGAAAAAGTTCACACACGTCTCGAAATTTGGGAGCGGACACCGAGCGTTAATTGTGGTTTTCTGGACGACCTCTTCGTAAACTTGTGTTTGGAGCTGACAGTCAGCAGTCGGGCTGACACAGAGCCGGCTACTGCTTGGTTGGTGTGTCCGAGGCAGGGAGGTTGGCTCTGCTCATCCCTCAGCCCTGACTTGTGGGTGGACCCGTGGTGCCCCCATCTCCCTTCAGTGCCTTGAAATTCAGCGTCGGCCCTGCTGCTCATCCTGGAGGGTCTGAGGCAGTCGTGTGTTGCCGGAACGTGACCGGGACCCTGACCAGAACCAGGGTGCTGTGAGAAGCCCCTGGCCCAAGAATGCGGATTAGGAGGACCGTAGGTGTGAGTCAGTGCCACGTGGGTCCCTGGTGGCCTCCGGGCTCGGGGCTGCGTAGGTGACAGGTGGGCACCATCTGGGTCGGCCTGCGGGGTCACTGCTGAGCTGAGGTGTGTGGGTGAGCCCAGCAAGAGGACCGCACGGTCTCTCACTGAACCCCGGTTCCTCAAGCCTGCCGCACGCGAGGGCCGGTGGCCCCCGGTGGCCCCGTTCAGTCAGTTCAGCGGGGTGGGCAGAGCCAGGGGCCGACGGGGCGGGCCCCTGGACCCTGGAGGGCACGGTTCTTGCTGTGCAAAGTGACTTGGAAAAGCAGCACATCCCACCCAGAGCCCGGGCCCAGGCAGGGGCCGGGCGGACGTTGCCGAGGCCTTGTCTCTTCCCCAGCCGTTGGTGCCATTTTGTGTGTGTGGCGGGGACGGCCTGTGCTCTGTTGTCTCGGCCGAAATTTCTTTGGTCAAAGGGTAAGGAAACAGCCACATGCGGAATTTGTGAAGAAACGAAAATCCGACCAGATCGTAGCCCTCAAACCAGAGGATCTGTGGCTTCCTCAGTGCTGTTTCCAGGCGGTTCTCCGACCACGCTGTGGTCCTTCCCTTACCGACCGCGTCGTGTGGACAATGTGACCGTTGGCGCCCTGGCCAGCAGTGGGCGGCTTGTGGTCGCTCCTCCCTGTCAGGACGGGCTCTCCTTGGGCCAAACAGGGCAACCTCAAGAGGAAACGGAAGGTGACCGCCACCCAGTGCCCCCAGGAGAGCCTGTGTCCAGAAGAGGACGTTGTGTTTATCATGTATTCTTTTTCTAGAATCACTTTACTGAGCTGTAACTCACAGGCATTATAAGTCACCTCCGTCGAGCGTAGGGCTCCGTGGGTCAGAGTTACGTAACCATCCACATTCCAGCCTTTTGTCAAAGAAACCAGTGTCCTTGAACTGGCCCTCTCGTGGCCCCCACCGCCACCCCAGCCCCTGGCCAACCCTCACCCATTTTCTGTCTGCGTGTTCTGGACTTGCCATGTAGATGGAATCATCCCGTGTGGGTCTTCTGCGTGCGGCTTTTTGGTGCGGATGTTTTCTGTGTGCATCCGTGTTGTCCCACGTCGCCTGGGCCAGGACTTCATTCCCTGTGTGGCCGAGCAATGTCCCATCGTGTGGATGCCCAAGTGTCACCTGCTGTCCGAAAGCACAGTGTTCCTGTGAGACCTTTCTTCAGCCGAAACGGCATAAAGCAAAAACAGTTACCGTTAATTTACGTGGAAAGTTTTTTGGGCGTTTCCAGACCCCAAATCTCTTGTGATTCTACTCCCCGGGACTTACTTCGCTAATGGAGACCCAAAATCAGTCGTGATCGAGCCCAGGTGCTCACGGACACCGCTCAGAGCTGTGGCGGCTGGCGGCTGACGCGGGTCCCGGGAAGGAGGTTGGCGGGGCCGCGCTTGCTGCCGGGGTTCGCGCCGCCTCTGTTACAGCTCGCTGCGGAACCAGTGCTGGACGCTCTCCCCGCTTTTTGTCTTTTTTTCCCTACACGCAGAAGTCTTCAGATTGAGTCTGATCAGCAAGAACTGGTACTGACACAGGTGTTCCGTAAAAGCGAAGTGGAGGATGCCTGCACCGCATTTCCGTTTACCGTTTGTGCGCGGTGCGCTTGTGACCATTAGTGCCGCTGTAGACACGCACGAGCTTCTGCGGGGACCCGCTCTCACTCCTCGGTGTGTACCCAGGGACGGAATTGCTGGGCCGGGCGGTAGGTGACTCCTTGACCTGCGTGAAGATCCGCCAGGCTTCTCACAGTCGCCACACCTCCTGACGTTCCCACCTCTGGACGGGGCGCAGCTTTAGGCGGGCGCTCCCTGGTGCCGCTTGACCTGTGAGCCTGTGGCGTGCCCTTGGCGCCACGGCGCCACGGCTGATCAGAGCGGACAGACGGCCTTGAGGGTGCCTTGCGGCTGCAGAGAACCCGCCTGGCCCCTGTGCGGGGGTGCACTCCGGACCGTCTCACCCCTGCCCCTGTCTGGTCCCGCTTGGACCTGACTGGCTCAGCCGTCCACCTGTGTGCTGTTGGGCAGGAGACAGTCACTCTGAGCCTTCACTGACCTATCTGTGAAATGGGGGTAACGTGGCCGGGCTGGGGATTATATTGCTGTTTTTTCCAAGGCAGCCTGAAACTTATAGAGGAGTCACAAACGCGATGAGCGTTTTTCACCCAAACCGCTTGAGAGTTGTGTGCTGACTTGATGCATGTCACCCGGAATACTTTAGGTGCATTTTCTGCAACCAACATTCTCTTAACCACAGCACAGTCATTGAGTCAGAATTAGCATGGGCCCCTCTGTGCCATCGAAGCCTCTGTCCGGTCTGTTCAGCGATGCCCTCTGCAGCCACGAGACCCCATCTGGAGTCACCCGCGTCTGATTCTCGTTTCTCTTCAGCTTCCTCTGAACGAGACCAGGTCCTCCGCCCTTGTGTACCATCCAGGACCTGGATGTCGGGTGGATCTCAGGCTGGCGATTCTGTACATCGTCCCCACTGCGGGTGACTGGTGGTCCCTCGGTCACCCCTCTCGGCAGGAATCGGAAACAATGCTCGTTCTCCCCGTGTCCTGCCCGGGCCTCCGCTTTCCACCTGCCCTGGTGCGGAGGCACCTGCTTGTGAATGTGGCCCCTTCCCTTGGTTGCTAACGGTGTGTGTGGCAAGGGCCTCCGCGGCCCCCAAACGGAGCTTCTCGCCAAACTTCATTGACTTACATCGGTGGCTCCTGGTTTCCTGTTTATCTTGTGGGTTGTAATCTGTCCCTGCCACTTATTCTAATAGCATGTCCCGTTTGGGCCAGTGGGAGACTTGAGGCTGGCTTCTGCTCCCCGTAAGGAGCCCCCACCACCCCTCACCTTTGTCACAGTAAGAATCCTCAGCCCCGGGACAGGCCGCTTCTCCACGGAGCACTGACTCAATTGACGGTACAACCCTGCCCGGCTCGGGAGGAGCTGGTGTGGACAAGGGCCTCCTGGAGTCCCTTCATCTTGCGTTCTGCCACCACGTCACTGAGATGTACCTCACGCGGCGTTCGGTTCTCCTGCTTAAAGTGGCCTGTCCGGGGGTTCTTCATGTATCCGCAGGGGCGTGCCTCCGTCACCACGGGCCAGCATGGGACATTTGTACCCATCCCCCCCAAAGAAACTCCATAGTGGGGGGCCTCTTAACTTGGAGAAAGCCTGTGTGAAGCTTCTGGACCAGCAGGAGCCCCCGCCAAGAGGTGGTGATGGGTTATTGCTCACAAGGCTGATAGATGAATTTATAGTTTTCTCGAACCACTGAGAGGTCTGGAACACATACAGCTTGTGTCTGAGGCGACCTGAGGAATTCTCTCCTGGGTGCTTACACAGTAGCTCTGGGGGTCACTGGTCAGGTAGGGGCCTCTCGGGACCCTTTGCCTCCTCTGTGTCAGCAGTACACGTAGGTGGGACTGGAGCTTTGGTCCGGGGCACGTGGGCGGCCCCTGTGCCGTGGGGTCTCGGCTCACCGACCTCGGAGATAAGTCTCGTCCCTGCCTCGCCTTGCTTGGCAAGGCAGGCCTGGCCTTGAATCAACCGGAGGGGGGGGCTCGAGTCAGCCAGGGCCGCCTCTGAGTTAACTGCTCATCGGTCACCACCGTGACCCAGAACTCCCGTTTTAGCCACAACCAGCAAGGGGTCGGGCCGACGGCTTCGCTTTTGTAACGAGGACCGGGCGGGTTGGGTGGCAGAGCAGGGGGCAGCTTTCACCCAGGGCAAAGAGACACCAGGGCTGCGAGGGAGGGGGTTTGGTTGGGGGTGAGGGGCGGGCAGGTGAGGGGGTCCTGTGTGCTGAACGTTCAAGCAGGGGCGTGACAGTTTTGCACCTGTCCCGTTGGTAGTGGGATAGGGGGTGAATTTGGGGACAGTCCTGCCAGCAGCCCTAGGTTGGGACGCCTTCTGGCCAGTGTCTCGGGTAGGTCCGGCCTTTACACACACTGCCTTATAAAAATAGCCTCTTAATCACTAGGGCCTGGCAGCAAAGGACAGTGTCCTCATCCCCAGCCCAGACGTTCCCCACGTGGGCAGCAGGGCTTAGATGGAGGACCCAGACTCCAGGTGGTTGTGCACTTAGTGGGGTGGAGGGGCGGATGCAGGGGAGGTCCCATCCTGTGGCCTGTACCCTGTAGAAGAAAAAGGAGGGTCCTGGGGGGGGGGGTCTATGTGCTGCTCACCGCCAGCCAGCGTGGGGGAAGGACTGAGGCTCCAGGTCCCAGCCCGAAGCCTGTGAGGATCAGTTAAGTCTCAGGGGGACGTCTCCCCAGACGACCTTTCTACTGTGAAAAGCCGTGCCAACCAGCTGGCCCCAGCAGTGGGCGGGCTTGGAGCCTGTTGAAAGGGGCCGCTCAGCTGGTAAATTGGGCTGATTTTCTTTCCAAACCGGATTTGGCTGGAGGGAGCTGTGTCAGGCGGTGCCTGGTCTCCCCGTAGCAGCTGTGCCCGGGAGTCTTGACTTCCCTTTCAGTCCGGTGTCACCGCACGTCCCTTTCCCATGGATTCTTTTGCTTTGAGCTGGTGATCAGCCAGGCTTGTCCGCTGTGGGCTTGCACCGAAGACGGCTCTGCTTGAGCACCGCGTGCAAAGGCACATGCTCACTTACATCTCTGTCCACCTCCTGAGCTCCCTACCTACCTGTCCCTTCCACCTACCTACCAGCCGTCTGCCCTCTTCATCTGTCTCCCTCCATCCATTTACCTGCCCTTATCCTGTCCGACACCCTCCCTCCGTCCCTCCCTAAGTGAAGAAGAACTGGAAATTCTGTCTGAAGTGACCTGTCCCCGCACCCCGCCAGTGTCGGCCCCCATGCGGGCATCCTCCATGGAGTAGCCTTGTTTGCATGGAGCTCTCTGTCCTGATGTGGGTGAGGGGCAGGGTAGAGGTGTAGGGAGGGTAGTCTAGCCCCCTCTGGTGGCCCCTGGGGATGTCCCCTTCCCCATGTCATCCCATCCCATCCTTTTTGGGACCCGCCACGGGGAGCGGGTGCTGTCCCGCCACTGGCCTCTGGGGGCGCCCGTGGCCCTGAGACGGGCTTGTCTAGTCCCTAGTCCCTCCCAGCCAGGTCATGGGGGTGCTGCCCCACCTCCCCTTATGGCCAGTGGCCAAAGCCCCCAACTTGTTCTTTTCTTTGAATAGAGCCCCGAAGGTGCCTCTCAGGGATGGTTCCCTGCAGTCACGGGCCTCCTGGCGCTCGCCCCCGTGCCCTGGGTGGGTGGGCTGAACCCTGGGTCTGTCTGGGGATGGGCTGCGTGGGCCCTCGCTCTTCCCGGTCGGCCCAGCAGCCCACCTTGTCCTCCAGGCCCCAGGATGGACACAGGCCCTGAGGTCCTGGCTCTGCTCTTAGGTGGCTGGTGTCCACGTAGCTGGCTCAGAGGGCATCTTACCCCAGCGTGGCCGGCCCCACCGGTGAGGCCGACACAGGGGCTTCCTTTCTGAGGGGCCTCAGGAGCCCAGACCTCTCCTTCCAGGGGTTGGCCCGGAGCAGCTGGCAGAGCTCCAGGCCACCATACCGCACGCTCGTCCCTGTTCTGGACCCTTCAGACTCCTCGCTACCCATGGTTGGGAAATACGCCCCGGGAGGAAGCTGCCCGGGGCCCTCTTGGCTGGCGCTACAGACCTTGAAGGCGTATGTGAGGGCGGGCAGGCAACCCCACACACTTGGCAGCGGGCTTGTGGCCCCAGGGCCTGCAGCTCTGCCCACCTCTTGGAAGCCTCTGGATTCGTGGGGTTGGAGAGTACAGGCAGAGGAGTGTGGCCCTGAGGGCCAGTGGGAGGCGGGTTTAGGGGGTGGGGGGCGGCGGGTGCTTGGGCCCACGCGGCGGGTGCCCCTCTGAGGTGGGCACACGGAGAGGCGTCTGGTCCCTCCTCGCGTGGGTCCCTAACCGCTGTAGCCTCCGTGATCTCGTCCGCACGTGGGGTGGTGTCGGTGGCCTCTGAGGGCTCCGTGGGGGTGTCCCTGCTGCTGCCGGCGCCACGTTTCTGGAAACCCAAGAGCGTGGTTGGAGTCCCAGGCAGACAGACGTTAGGCCTTTCCCAGGCCGGGGCGGGTATCGACCCTGACCTCAGGGCTTGCCAGTGCGTTGCCACGGCCTTCCCGGGCGCTCATCTGCGGGCCTGGCGGCCGTGTGCCGGCCGGGCCACGCGGAGGATGGGAGGAGAGGGACGTGCGGGCTCAGCGACCCGCGGCCAGCGGAGCCGGGGGCCCCGGGTGGCAGTGCCGCTTCTGGGTCTGCCACGCGGCCTGGCCCCTGGGCGCGGCGGATACCCGTCGGCACGCGTCTCACCCTCGTTCCCGCGCCTCCCTTTGCAATTCTGACTCATGATGTTGGGTCGTCCGCAGACATTGGTGCTCCCTGGCGGGACCCTGGACCCTCGGCCGTCCCGTGCCCCCGGCAGCCCGGCTCGCTGCCCGCCTCTGCGGTCACCCTCTTGTTTCTCCCCTCCCCTCTTCTCTCTCCTTTTCTCCCTGAATGTTCACGCAGTCCCGTGTGAGGTGCCGGTGGTGGCCAGCCATTCACTGCGGACGCAGGGGCTGGAGACCATGCTGAGGTCGGGGGCCAGCGTGAGGCCTGGCGGGCTCCTGCTCGGGGTCTCAGGCCGAAGGTGAGGTTGGAGCGAGGCTGCCGTGACATGAGAGGCTCGGAGTCCCCCTTCCAGCTCACCGGTTGTTGGCAGAATTCAGGTCTTTGCGGCTGGAGGTCCGAGGTCCCGGTTTTCTTGCTGGCTGTCTGCCCGGATCAGTCTGAGCCTCTGAGGCCGTCCGCAGCTCCCGGGCCAGCAGGACAGACTCTCACCTCGGAGGCCTCCGGCCACTCCTCTGCGTTCCCGCTGACCTGATTAGGACAGGCCCACCCACGCTGGGGCCGGGGGCGGGCCTCTCGGGGCTGACTGAGAATCCTGCCGCCACAGTCCCTGTGTCCAGGCTTTCTTTCTCCTGAGCCTCACACTTCAGGGCTTGGCCCTGTCCCTTTCCTGCCCTTGGAAAATTCCCTGCTCTGGGAGGTTTGCCAAAGAGTGAAAGGGTTAGAAAACGCTGAAGTGTGGGGGTGGGGCCGTTACGATTGACAGAGCCAGAGATTGGCCCCAAGCTCCCTGGACGCCCAGAGTGCTCTGCCTCGCTTGGCAGTGCTGCCCGTTTCCCCGGCCAGGGTCTGGGGTTGTGGGGCCGGGCAATGTGGCGGCGGGGGGGTGGGTGGCGTTCCGGGTCACCTCATCACCCCACCTCAATCCGCAGCCTGGCTCCCTGCCTCACCGTAGGTGTTTCCCTGTATACTCTCACCCTGCACGCCCCTTCCCCCCCTTCCCCCGGGAGCACCCTGAGGCCAGGGACAGGGTTGATCAGGCTTGAGGGCACCAGCCTGTCAGGAAGTGGTGAGGGCTCGTGACCAGCGGGGTCCGGGCCTGTGTTGGGCACGGGGGACGAGCATGTGACCGAGGGCCCGTGGCTGGCCCCGTCCCCTCCTGTGGCATGGCGGGTCAGCTTCTGGGCCGGCTCCTTTCCCGTTACGGACCTTGAGCCCAGCTTTCTGGGGACCGGATCCTGTCTCCCAGGCTAGAGGGCCAGGCCACTCCCAGGGGCCCGCGGCGGGGCTGCTGTGCTCCCTGGGCACCGGTGCCGTCCTGTCCTCACCCGCCCCGTGGGCTCCTGGCCTGTCGGGTGACCCCTCCGGCACACCCCAGGGCCCCGTTGCCTTCATGGCGCTTGGGTGGCCTCGGCCTTGCCCCGGAGCCTGGTTGGGGACGCTCCCGACAGCCCTCCTGTTGGAGAACAGAACATCCCGTTTCCCTGAAGGCTCTGGGTCTCCCGGACGTGGAGAAGTCATGGTCCCCATCCCATCGTCCCTTGTCTCTCTGGAGGCCTGGTCCCTGCACGACCGCAGCTCCCTTCTTCCCTTCCCGGGGCGCCCTGCCCACCGGGCCAGGCCCCACGTCTCTCAGCTCCCAGTGCCCCGATCAGCCCCGCCCTGACATCTCCCGTCGGAGCCTCTGCTTTGTGCCTAAGCGGTGCCTCGTTCACGCTGACCCTGAACCCTCTCTCCCAGATCCTTCCCTGGCACGAAGCTGTTTCAGAGTTGGACGGGTCAGGCCCTGGGCTTTGGGGCTTCCTGAGTTTGTGTCATGTGCGGGGGCTTCTGGGAGGGGGGGCGAGGCAGCTGTTCCCTTGCTTCCCAGCCGCACGTCCAGACGGTCACTGCTTTCTTTCTAGCTTCTAATTATCGTAGTAAGTTCTGCCTTCATGTGAATCGATGACGTGCTTGAGTTTCAAAAGCGGGGGTGTTTTGATTTGGGACCTTCACTAACTGAACTCAGACTCAGGCCGGCTTAAACGGGAGAGGGGCTCACTGGCCCTCGCCTCTGGGGCTTCTGGAAGTGGTGTTGCCTCAGGGGAGCTCACCACCGGTCAGTTCCCTTTTCTTGCCCATCCCTGTGTGACTGGTGTCCTTTAACCACGTGGTGGCACCGGGGCTGCCCTCGCCGTGCCCGCCGCCACTGAGAGGCTCTGTGTTGCTGCCCCCCCCCCCCAAGAGCTTCTAGGGCTGCGACCCGGCAAATGGGGGCTGCTGGGTAGGGCGATGCAGGTCGTCCACTCTGGTCTCCCGGACCTGGGGTGTCGGAGCAGGAAGCAAGGTCTTTCCCGTGTCCCAGGGTGAGCTGACAAGATGGAGTGGCGAGCTCGGTGGCATCCAGCAGAAGCGTGACTCATGTCCGTCCGCGCCGTGCTGAGAGGCTCCAGCCCCAGGACTCACGTAGGCCTTCTGGTCTGCACAGGTGCCTTTATGTGTCTGTGAAGGCTCTGGAGGCTGGCGTTCCCTGGGGCCCCTGAGGAGTTCTGCGGTCTGCCGGAGGCCGGCTTCGGGTCGGGACCGGAGCCCCCACACCCCTGCCCAGTTCCAGATGCCGTGGGAGGGCCCTGCCTCTCCCTGTGAGCTGCCCCCCCACGGCCCCCACGCGTGCCTGCAGCAGGTCCGTCAGTCATCGATGCGGCTCTAGGACGCTGAGCCTGAGGCTGGGGTTCTCCAGGTGGCCGATGGCGCTGCCCCCGCAAGGTGGAGGGGGGGCAGGGGGGCAGCACAGGGCAGCGGGGTCGTGGGCTCGCACGGCTGGGCCATAGAGCCAGGCCCGTCCCGAGGTTGGGTTCTGCCGTCCGGACGGGGACCCCCAGCCCTCCCTGCAGCCGGTCACCGGCCGTGCGGTGGAGCTGTGACCTCGGTGAGAATGTTCAAGGCGTATGGTGGTGTCTTTGTGCCCGTGTCTGGAACAGGGTGGGGGCCCCAGAGGCAGGACCGGCCGCCCTATCTGCGGGGCCCCTCCGTAAAATCGTTAGGGGATTTGGGCTGGCAACGGCAGGATGTCAGCCTGGGCGCGGGTGCCCGCAAGGGCCGCGAAGCCGGCCGCGCCCGTCGGGGGTTCGCCTCGGCTGTGCCGTGGGGACTCCCGGGGTGGAGCCCCCATCTGTGACTCCGCTCAGCGTCGTATTTGGGAACACTGGGCAGCGTCTGTGTGCGCCGGGCAGAAGAGGGGGTGGGTCTGCCCCGTTCTAAAGCGCCCCCGTGGCCCTGTGTCCCGGAGCGAAGGAGGCAGGAGAGGAAATGTCACCGGGACCCAGCTCCACGTCAGGTCAGGATAGGAGGGAAGAGGCGGGGCAAACGTGAACGCGAGCCCTCTCCGGATGGGCTGCTCCCCATCGTGTGCTCTGTCCCCAGCGTTTTTGTCACGCATGCCCGTGATCAGGTCCCACGTGGATGCTTGGCCCGGAGTGTGGCGTTAGTGCCGCGTGGGGTCCCGCTGCGCGGATTCTTGCCGACACTCGGCACGCGTTGAGGAGCGTCGTGGGGACACAGGCTGCGGCGGAGCGATGTGGTCGGGCGTGCGTGTCTCGTGACGCGGTGAGGAAGAACAGGAATGTGGGCCCGTGGGCGGTGCTGGGGACCCCGTTCATTCTTTGGAAAATGGCTGAGGGGTGAGAGCCCCACGCCGACCCTGCCCTTCCCGTCCAGATGCTCCCAGACCCGTCCCTGCCAGGGGTGGTCCGGACTCGATGAGGGCGAGTTTCTGTAGAGAAAAAGTGAATCCGTTGTGCAACCCTGACTGAGTCGGGTCCAGGGGACGAAGACCAGCGGGTGTCACCTCCCAGAACCGGGAAACCAGCAGGTGAATGAGCCTCCGGTGGGAGAACACCCCCCGGCCTCTGAGGACCTCCCACCGGGAGAGGAGGACAGAAGGAGAGTCTGAGCTGGATTGAGCCCGTGGAGCTGATACCGGTTCACAGACACTGGGGACAGAAGGACACGTCACCCGACACGGTGGGGGCGCAGCGTCCTTCAGTCTGGGGAACCGCCCCAGGACAGGCAACCTGGTTCGGCAGAGAAACTGTAAGAAGGGAACGGGGTGGTGGGGAGACCCCCGCCAGCCTCCGTCTGGGGACTGACCTTGTCACTCCAGTAAACAGACTGGGAAAGTGCAGATGTGGCCGGAGCAGCAGGGACGAGTGGCGGTCCGGGCGTGTGACGGTGTTGATGCCTGATGGCTGCTGACAGGCACGAAGAGGCCGCGGCGTGTCGAGGGGGCCCGGCCGCTGGCTCTGGGCTGGACGGTTTGCCCTCTAGGCTCCAGGCTCCGAGTGGTCAGCACAGAGCCCGACGCGGGGCTCGAACTCAGGAACCGTGAGATCGTGACCCGAGCTGAAGTCGGATGCTTAACCGACTGAGCCACTCAGGTGCCCCGGAGATGATATGTTTAAAAAGCCACGTGTGGTGCGTATGTGTGTGTGTGTATCTGTGTGACATGAGTGTGTGCGTGTGCAAGTGTGCACGTGTGTGTGCAGGATGGCCGGCCACCCTGCGCGTGCCCGCCCGACGGTCTCGGTGGCAGGTGGCGGCCAGTTGGCCCCACCTCTCACGGCAGCACACTGATGGTCTGTCGTGGTGAATGTGGCCTGCCCTCTCTCCTGACTGTGACACTCGCTGTCCCCTTGCCCGGCGTCTGCCCCGTCCCCTCCCAGAGTGCGGATGCCCCGGAGCCTCCAGGACGGTGGACCTGGCTGCTGCCCTGCTGGGACGAGGGCTGGTGACACGAGGGCGGGCCTCGGCGAGGTCCACGTGGCGCCTGCTGTGTTTCGAGTGAAGCGGAGCCTCCTTCACGTGCACGGGAGCTGCTGGCGTCCCCGAGTCTCCCCTCGGTGCTGTCGCCCGCCCCCCCCCCCCCCCCCCCCCCCCATCGCTCGGGAGCCTGAGGTGGATTCGTCTCCCAGGGGGCACGCGTTGGACACGACGTCCCGCAGCCACCGTGACCCAGCGGGAGGGGGAGATGTGCGGCCTGGGCGTCCCTCAGACCCGGGCTGTAGCCACCGACCGTGCCCTGGGCTTCCCCGGGGGTGGCCCTAAAATCGCCCAGCTCCCGTTGGGGTGGATGTGGTGGGGGGGACGCAGAGGCCGCCGCCTGCTGGTCCCCTGGGGCCTGTAGTACGCGGGTCTCCGGCCCGGCACCCAGACCAAAGCCCCAGGGAGACACGTGATAAGCAGCTGACATTCAGCTAGAGTCGGCACAAACCTGTGAGACGTGTAAGAGTTCTGGAAAGGGGCCCCACGTGACAGGGCTCCCACTCACGCCCGGCCGCCGCGGAAGGGCCTGGAAGCCCTGGCGGGGCGGGGGCGGGCCGGGAGGGACTGAGGCCTCCGGCGGGGTGGCGTGTCCGGCTGGGGTGACGGAGGCTCTTCAGGCATCTCCTTGAGAACGCGAGGAAGCCGGAGCAGAGGCGCCCTCCCTCCGGCGGGCAGCGCGGCGTCTTGGGGCCCGGCCGTCGGGACTGTAAACACCCGAGCCTCTCGGGGTCTCCCTCAGGCCCCCCCGAGACGAGCACGATGTGGGTCGTCTTTTTCAGTTGAGGCAGAAGTCGCGCGATAGCTGATGAAAGCGACGAGAGTACACAGCCGAGGGGCGTTGGGCGCGCCCACCGTGTTGCCCGACCGCCACCCCTGCCTCCTTCCAGGACGTTCTCGGCGCGTTCTCTGCTGCTTTTCTTCGCGACCTCGCGCGAGATTCTGTCCACACCTCGCGGTCGCGTCCGCGGTGCCACGCCTGGCGCTCTGACGTGCCGCGCACTAAGTTCCCTCTCTCCTGTCCGTGTGGGGGGGTCTTTCGTCGGGGGCGGGGGGCTGTTCCATTCCCGGCCAGACCCGTACAGCCGGGAGGCGCTGTACGGACTCAGCGCGGAGACCCCGTGGCCAGGAGACTCCTGCCTGGAGGGTGTGCCAGTGCCCTGCCCCTGCCACCTGCGGGGCAGGTGCCTCCTGCGTTAACTCAGGGACTCTATCACGAAAGCCGAAAGCATCTCAAGGCCGCGTCCCCGACACGCGGCTTGAGTGGCTCCTGGGCCCCGGCCGGCCCGGCTTCACCCTGTCGCTCCTGGTCACTTGGAATGGGTGCCATCCTTTGTGGGCCCTGGTGCCAGAAGTCCCTCTCCCGCGGTCTCCCCACGCTGCTCCTCGTCCCTCGAGTCACCCTGGGCTGTGTGATCTGGCAGCGGCTCCCTCATCCCTGTCGTCGTGGGGGCCGCCGTCCCTGGAGCGTCTCTAGAGCCTTTGGGCCTTGGAGTCTCCAGGGCGTTCTCTTCCCTGCTCACAAAAAATAGGCACAAAGGGGAGGCGCTCCTGCAAGAGGACACGCGTGCTGTGAGATGCGGGGTGGGGGTGGGGGGGGCAGGAGGCGGATGGCGTGCATGGCCGAGTCGCTTCTGTCCACTCCTGTGGTCCAGTGGCTCTCCCCAGAGCTGGGAGTGGGGAGCCACCGCGAGCCCCACGTGGTGTCCTCAATAGGTTCCCGTTGCTCTCAGGGTCTGAACGTCCCACTGCACTGGAAAGGTTTGGGTTCGAGAAGCAGAGGTCTGTGTAAAAATGGGGCACGTGCCAGGGGCACCTCCTTGCACGAGAGCCTGGAGGCGGCGTCCTGGGTTGCCGAACCGCCCCGGGCCTGCCGGCACAGGCTCGGCTCCAAAGACCACTTTCTCCAGCCTCCGAGGGAGGAGGGCGGGAGGGAGGCTCCCCAGCACCGACGCCCGGCCCTTCCGTCCTGGGCCAGAGGGGCACAGCCAGCCCCAGGCGGCCTTGTCAGCCATCAGGCCCCGTGGACACTTACGATGACTCAGCTGTGGATTACGGAAACGTGCCCAGCAGGCAGCCCTGGAACCCCGATGGGGAGGCACCCAGTGCCCCTTGGCCTCGTGTCACCCGTTCCTAAGGTTGCTGACCCATAGCAGGTCGGGGGGCAGGGCAGGGAAGGGCCGGTGGCCACCAGTGGGAGGACGAGCAGAGCTGAGTCCCCCAAAGCCAGACCCGTCTCACGGGATCCTGGCTTCTGTGTGGAAATGCAGGCCTCCGGCAGAGGGGAAGGCCGGGCGGGGCCGTTGGCCAAAACCAGTAGCAAGAACAAAAGACGGGAGGGGGGTGGGGCAGAGCTGCCTGGGGCCCCCCTGGGGGCCCGCCCTGCTCCCTGGGGCCTCGGGCCTGGGGGGGGGGGGTGCATGAGTGTCTGGTCTGGCCTTCCTCCCCCACCCCCGCCCCACTGGCCTTTTGGAAGCGGGCTGCCCACCTGTGCCCCCATGGTCCCTCTCCCCCCTCCCATCTCCAGGATGAGCTAGCCACCCTCCCGGAGGACACCTCGCTCCCCAGGGGCAACCTCTAAGCTCAGGCTTTTCCTTTTGTGCCTTCCTGGCCAGCACGAGCACGACCCCCGCCTCCTGCGGGTGGGCAAATCCCGAGTCTCCTCCTCCTGTGGGCCCATGCAGGATGGTGTCCCCGAGGGCCGTCCTGCGTACCTCTCCAAAGGCCCCCCCCCCCGGGGGTCGGGACCCCCACAGTCCGACTCAGACTCTGGCTTCCTCCCACCTTGCTGCCTCCTGGCCCTCCCCCGTCGGGAGTCCTCAGAAGCTCCTCTCAGGAGCCCCCTCATCCCTTCCAGGAGAGACCACTCGAGTTTGACGTCCTTATGTCTGTGGTGACTCCGCTGACCCCGGAGCGTCCTACAAGTGACTTAAGGGTGAGGCAGAGCTCAGGCCCAGGCGGGGGAGCTGTTGGAGCTGCCAGGCCCCTGAGGAGCTTTGCCGCGTGGTCATGCGGGGTGGGGGTAGGGGGGGCTGGCCTGGGGGGTCCAGGGAGTCGGGCCGTCTCCCCTCCTGCCGCTCAGGATCGGCAGCGGCACCCGCCTCAGGTTGTTTGAGGATTTGATACATTAATACGAGCAAAGTGGCGAGAAGCGTGTGGGTGCAGAGCAGCTGTGGCAGCATGATGTTTGTGGGTTGTTCCGGCCTGCTGGTGCCGAATGGAGGCCGATCTCCAGGCTTGGGGGGGATGTCGGCGGGTGGGCACGGAGTCAGCGAGGTCGGAGTCGGAGCCGAGGGGAAGGTCGCGAAAGCTTTCTAGAGCCGTGTGAGAGGGACGGCCCGCCTCCCCTGGCCACCGGTTGGCAGGGAGGAGGGTCGCGCCCGCCCTTCGGGAAATGCAGCCGAGCAGTTTATTTAAAGGAAGGTACATTTTTGGGAGAGGCCTTGAAAGCACACTCATCGCTTAAGAGAAAAGAGGCAGTTTCATTGCAAACCCGCCAGAGACACGAAGTCCATTAGCAAACGTTTCAGCCCGTTGTATCCTTTAGCCTCCTGGAACTTAAAGGCAGTATTACAATAGTGATTTGTGGCTCTTAAATAGTCCGCTATAAATAGTGCGGCAGACTGAGCGGGAAGCAGCAAGGAGCAGCGACGGTGCCTGGAATGGCAACCAACTGGCACGGTCAATCCCCGCAGAGGATTGATTGCCGAAAGGGACAGGAAGGAGCAGAGCCCTTCTGTCCCGCGGTCGTCCAGCCTCCCGGCTGCAGTGGCCAAACCAGTGTAGGTGGTTCCACGGGCCCCCTGTGCTCTCTAAACCCTCCCTGGCCTCGGGCCATTTCAGGGGGCCTAGTTCTGACCCCAGCCGCCCGGCCCTCCCCGCTGCCCAAGGAGCCACGTGGCTGGCATGTGGCCCTCGTCCAGCCCTATGCCAGGGCACAGCCACCCTACAGCGTGGGAGCTTCCCGGAGACACCCCGAATGTCGTTCACGCACTGCAGCCGTGGGCAGTGTCAGGCTGTGGACAGCGCAGGAGGGCTGCGCCCGTGGAGGTGACAGCCCAGGTGGGGGAGGAGACACTGTCTCTCTCTCTCTCTCTCTCTCTCTCTCTCTCACACACACACACACACGGAGGTGGAGCCCCCGTGGGATCAGTGCTGTCCACAGCAGAGGCCTGGCGTTGGGGGCGTCTCGTCGACTCCACCCCATCTGGGACTCTGGCTTCTGCCAGTTCCTGCCCCCGTGGCTTTGACCTGGATTCAGAAGTCTGCCGTGGCTGAGTGAGGGCCTCTCCCCGTGCTGCCGTGCGCTGTGACGGCGAGCGGGGAGCTCCCAGGAAGCTGCTGCTGGGTGCACCCGCGTGCGTGTGTGCACGCGTACACGTGTCAGGGGATGCCCGCAGCGAATGGCCGTAGGTATCCAGGGAAAGGCCCTGCTGCACAGGTGACAGGAGGGCCTCACCCGCTGCAGAGGTGGCGGGGCCTTGGCCCATCCTCCACCCTTGCTCCGGGGATCAAGCTGCTGTTCAGCTTGAAAATAAAACTGTCCAGTTTTACAGCGATGGGTTTCTTTGGGAATAGTAGGGGATCACAACCCAGAACGAGCAGGTCATGGCAAAACCCTAGTCCAGTCGGAGAACAAGGCCAAGGAGGCTCTTCTGCAGAGGAAAGTGGGGCCGTGAGGGCTGTTGTCAACGCAAAGTCCCCTGGAGAAACTGGGGGCCGGAAGCAGAGTGGCCTCTCACTGGCTGTGTTGGGACCGTCTCTCACTGGCTTGGCTACGACTGTCTCTCACCGGCTGGGCTGCTGCTAGGGGAAGAGAAAACCTTCCCTCTTTCTTAAAAAAAATTTTTTTTAAGTGTCTATTTATTTTTGAGAGAGAGAGAGAGAGAGAGAGAGAGAGGCAGAGCATGAGCAGGGGAGGGGCAGAGAGAGAGGGAGACACAGAACAAGAAGCAGGCTCCAGGCTCCGAGCTGTCAGCACGGGGCCCGACGCGGGGCTCGAACTCACGGACCGCGAGATCGTGAGCTGAGCCGAAGCCACACGCTCAACCGACTGAGCCGCCCAGGCGCCCCCCAAACCTTCCCTCTTTCTGCTGGGTGATACAGTAGCTAAAACAGTAGCTGCCTTTGTCGTCAGGTGCGCCGATAAAGATAGCGGTGGGATGTGTGAGCACCCCCGTGGCCCCCAGACTCCGTTCTAAATGCGGTTTCCCCATATTGATGGTGATGGTGCCCAGGACAAGGACCAGGGTGGGGCGAGTGAGAAGAGACAGCCAGGCCAGTGCCTTTATTTAAAATTTTGTTATTTTTGTTTATCGGTTTTTTTGACATCTATTTGATTCACTAAAATATTGAAATAAAGTTATTGTTCATCTAAACTGCTGAGTTTTTGGCACCACCTTAAATTTTTCGTTCAGGTGAGAAAGGCCCTCCTGCCCAGCCGTGCCCTGCCTGCAGGGTTCCCCCGGGTTCCCCAGGCCAGCCCGCCCTGGATATGGCAGAGCCCGTGGGCTTTGGGGGGGTGGGAGAGGCAGAAGAGGGGGCCCTCCAGCGGGACCCCAGCCCCGCGGGCATGGGGAGCGGCCTGGACAGGCAGGCAGGGGAGGCCTGCGGTCACCCCAGCCCCAGAGAGCGGCCTAGAGCCTGCCCTCAGATACCTGTCCCGGCGTCAGCGCGGGCTCATGGGTTTTATCGCCGAAGAAGTAAAAATAAAGTGAAACAAACCCCAAAGGAATGCGTCACCAGGGCAGCCAGAGAGCAGCGCAGACGAAGCAGGGGAGCAGCGGCCGACAACAGACGGTCTGACTCTCCTCCTGCCTCGAGCTCATCTTTGAGCGGCATAAGCCAAGGAGCGTTAAAGGGCCCGGAGTGTGAGCCCAGCCCCTGGTGTGAGTGTGTGTGTACACGTGTCTGAGCGTGTGTGTGTGAGCCAGTGTGACCACAGGTTGTGTGTGTGTGTGACCTAAGCCAGCTGGACAAGTCTGCAGAGAATTCAGGTGAGTAGAAGTCAACCCTGAAGGAAAATCTTGGGGCGTCTGGGTGGCTCAGCGGGTTGAGCGTCCGGCTTCAGCTCAGGTCGTGATCTTGTGGTTTGTGGGTTCGAGCCCCGCACTGGGCCCGCTGCTGTCAGAGCAGAGCCTGCTTCAGATCCTCTGTTCCCCTCCTGTCTCCACTCCTCCCCCCCTGGAAAATGGATACACCTTGAAGAAATCATAGCAGTGCCTCTTTCACACACCCCCAAATCCTGGCAGCTGCAGAGACGACCCACGAAATCTTTTGCGTTCAACCCTTTCCTCCCTTTGGTTTCCCAGTGTTTTGTGTTGGCTTCAACTGGACTTTGAGCATGTTTGCAAAGGCGGGGGGGGGGGGGCACGTGGCTCTGAGACGATAGCAGGACGGGGGAGCCATGCTGGAGGGGAGCGCGTCCCCTTCCTGACCTTGGCCGTGGACCTGGTGTCCCGCTACCCGGCTTGCGGCGGGGGCTGCTCTCTGGGCCCCCGCCTGGGTCCTCACCTGCAGCCCCGTGGTGTCCAGCCAATACCGTCAGAGCAACCACGCATCTCCTGGTTTGTGTGTCATTTTATGGACTCAGCATTGGAGCAGACCGTCCCAAGTGCAGATCAAGTTCCAGAGTAAGATGCTCTGCATTTTCATTTTGGATTTAGCTGATGTGAGAAAGGGGTGGAGCCAGAGGCTCACGGGGGTCCACATGCAGCAGGTGCAGGGCACGGGGGGGGGGTCACCGGGGTCCACGCACAGCAGGTGCAGGGCAGGGGGTCACCGGGGACCACACATGGCAGGTGCAGGGCACAGGGGGGTCACCATGGTCCACGCACGGCAGGTGCAGGGCACGGGGGGTCACCGGGGACCACACACGGCAGGTGCAGGGCACGGGGGGTCACCGGGGACCACACACGGCAGGTGCAGGGCACAGGGGGGTCACCGGGGTCCACGCACAGCAGGTGCAGGGCACAGGGGGTCACTGGGGACCACACATGGCAGGTGCAGGGCACAGGGGGTCACCATGGTCCACGCACAGCAGGTGCAGGGCACGGGGGGTCACCGGGGTCCATGCACAGCAGGTGCAGGGCAGGGGGTCACCGGGGACCACACACGGCAGGTGCAGGGCACAGGGGGGTCACCGTGGTCCACGCACAGCAGGTGCAGGGCACGGGGGGTCACCGGGGTCCACGCACAGCAGGTGCAGGGCAGGGGGTCACCGGGGACCACACACGGCAGGTGCAGGGCACAGGGGGGTCACCGTGGTCCACGCACAGCAGGTGCAGGGCACGGGGGGTCACCATGGTCCACGCACAGCAGGTGCAGGGCAGGGGGTCACTGGGGACCACACATGGCAGGTGCAGGGCACAGGGGGGTCACCATGGTCCACGCACAGCAGGTGCAGGGCACGGGGGGTCACCGGGGTCCACGCACAGCAGGTGCAGGGCACGGGGGGTCACTGGGGACCACACACGGCAGGTGCAGGGCACAGGGGGGTCACCGGGGTCCACGCACAGCAGGTGCAGGGCACGGGGGGTCACTGGGGACCACACATGGCAGGTGCAGGGCACAGGGGGGTCACCATGGTCCACGCACAGCAGGTGCAGGGCACGGGGGGTCACCGGGGTCCACGCACAGCAGGTGCAGGGCACGGGGGGTCACTGGGGACCACACACGGCAGGTGCAGGGCACAGGGGGGTCACCGGGGTCCACGCACAGCAGGTGCAGGGCACGGGGGGGTCACTGGGGACCACACATGGCAGGTGCAGGGCACAGGGGGGTCACCATGGTCCACGCACAGCAGGTGCAGGGCACGGGGGGTCACCGGGGTCCACGCACAGCAGGTGCAGGGCTCGGGGTGGTCACTGGGGACCACACACGGCAGGTGCAGGGCACCAGGGGTCACCGGGACCACGCACAGCAGGTGCAGAGCACAGAGAGTTTTAGCCATGGTGTTGGCAGAATGAAAGAAATACCAACAAAGCAAATCCCCTCCTCTGATTCCTCCTGGTGGCTCATGGCTTAATGTGTTCATTTCTCCCCATTTATTTTCTTCTATTTATAAGTTGCTAGCACTGTGTAATTTTATCTGGTTGCAGTCACAGAGAAGAAATGAGAATTTGATTTTAGGACCATCAGTAGAGCAAGAATTGCTGTCATCCGGCCTGTCTCCTCCCTGAGTGTGGGGCTGAGCTCATGTGGCAGGAACCTTCTCTGCACTCATGGAGGCCTTCCATCCCGCAAGAAGCCCTACTTAACGCCACAAGGCTCCCTGTTTTGTTTCAGCTCTGTGTGTGTGTATCTTGAGGAGGAAAGGGTTACAAAGGGTGAAGAATATAGGTTTTAGAATCAAAAGTCCAGGGGCACCTGGGGGGCTCAGTTGAGTGTCCACTCTTGATTTTAACTCAGGTCATAATTCCAGGGTTGTGGGATAGAGCCCCATGTTGGGCTCTGCTCTGAGTGTGGAGTCGGCTTGGGATTCTTTCTCTCCCTTTCCCACTCTCTCCTGCTCGTGCTCTCTCAAAAAACCAAACAAGTCCAATGCGTGGCTCTAGAACTTACCTGCTGTTTAAACTTGGGCCTCCCAAACTCAGGGTCACATCATGTCACAAAATGGCTACTCGAGCTCCAGCAATCACAACCCTATTCCAGCCAGGAACAAGGAGGATGAAGGGGGGAAGAGAGGAAAAGAACTCATTTCTCAGTGGAGGCAGCCCTCTTGAAGGAACTTTCCTAGAAGTCCCAGCCCATCATTTTTATTTCATTGGCAAACCCCTGCTGCAAGGGGGAGGTGACAAACATTTTTAGGGCTGCACAGCCAATACTGGGGTTGTGTTAAAAGGGAGGGGAGGGAGAGTGGGTGTTGAACAGGGGGTTAGTGGTCTTCCTCGGGCACCTGCTGAAGGAGGCTCCCCTGCTCGGTCTGCTTATCTCAGCCCCTCTTTATATGTCCATGGCACTAACCGCAGTTTGTAACTCTGGGTTTTGTCTGTGTCCCGATGAGAATACAAGCTCCATGAGTGTAGGGGCTGGGCTGACCCATCGCCCCCTCCCCGCCCCCCCCGGCCCCTGGCCACTGGTCCACAGAGGAGCAGAGCGTGGGTGTTTGCTGGAGGGGGTCTGAGCCCTGCCTCTCTGGGCAGGTGAATGAACCCCACCGGCTTCAAATCCATACATGCTCCCTCCAACTGGGGTCTCCATTCATTCATTCATTCATTCATTCATTCATTTATTTTTTAACGTTTATTTATTTTTGAGACAGATCCAGAGCACGAATGGGGGAGGGTCAGAGAGAGGGGGAGACACAGAACCTGAAACAGGCTCCAGGCTCCAAGCTGTCAGCACAGAGCCCGGCACAGGGCTCGATTTCACAAACCACGAGATCATGACCTGAGCCTAAGTCGGACGTTTAACCGACTGAGTCACCCAGGCGCCCCTATTTATTTTTCGAGAGAGCGTCCGTGAGTACGAGGGGAGAGGGGCAGAGAGACAGGGAGACAGAATCCCAAGCAGGCTCACATGGTCAGTGGACTCCCCCCACCCCATCCCTGACTCTTCTGTTCTTTGGTTGTTTTGAGGGAATGAACTCTTGTTTTCTGGAAAGCAGACCCTTGCTGTCCTAACTGTATGGGTTCAAGCTGTTAGGACCCCAGAGGGAGGTCCAAGGCCTCAGCCTCCAACCCGAAGCATCAGGTGTGACCGCCCCTGACCCAGGACCTTGGTCTCAGACAGCGTGTTGCTGTCAGTCTCTCAGAATCCTCCCAAGTTCCTGTTTCTGACGTCTTTTGTGCAGGCGAGGAAGTAGCCCAGAGAGATGTGCCCAACCGTCCGAGGTCACTCAGGTCACCGGGGACAGGCCGGTCCCCTCCCTCCCACAGCTGTTGGGGGGCGGTGTTCCCCATTGACACCAGCCGGATCTGCCACCCACAAGGGGCCCCAGTGGGTCCACTGCCCCCGGGGGACTCCTGACTCTGTGTCTATCCCCAGGTGACCTTGGCCCCCTGCTTCACCTTGGGTGACATGCTGGCATCGGCTGGGAGGCCTTCAGAGAGTCCTGCAAGGGGTGCATCCCCGCCTGAGCCCTGCAGAGCCCTCAAAAATGCCATCCTTCGCCATAAGGGACCCATTCCCAATCCTGTCCTGAGACTCGGGACAAAACTGGCCCCAAGTGGCTGAGTGGAAGGCACTGGCTCAGGACTGCACCCCTTCTCCCTGCAGCACCCCCCCCCCAGGATTCCCACCATCCCTACGGTTCCCTCCCCACCCTTCCTGAGCCTCAGGCCCTGAGGGTTTTTCCTCTCCATCCGTGGTGCGCTTTGCAAAGGAGCCCAAAATATCTGTTTCTAGAAGTGTTGGCCTTCAAGAGCTGCAGATGACTCACGTCTCAGCCGGTGTCTCCCTCCGTGGCGCCCACACCGCTGGGCCTGTTTCTAGCCAGCTGGGTGGCAAGCGGTGTTCGAACACCTGCGTAAGCCGCCATCACCTTCTTAACGGCGGTCCATCTCCCCGTTTGTTGGTCCTGAGTTCAAAGTGGGCTGGTTGCAGCCCTGTCCCTGACGGCCGATGTGCCTTCTGGGTGATCGAGATTCTTAGGTGATCGGACTTTGGAGGTAATAACAGCAACGTGTCACGTTCGGGGCACTGTTTCCAGGCGTGCGCGCTTTGTCTCTGGCACCTTCACAGGGAGACCACGGTGGCTGTCGTCGTCCCTGCCCCAAAGATGAGGACACTGAGGGTCCGAGCGGTCACCTGGCTTAGAGAGTAGGGGGTCTCCCAGCTCTTCCGTTCAGAGGGCTCCAATTTTCTCAGCCGCGAGGCAGAGAGAATGACACCTGCAATAATATAGCTTATGTTTGGGGATTGCTTTGAAGGGGTCATTGTGAAGGTGACTCCTTGAGCACACACAGCAGGGTGGCCCTCCTTGCACCTGTGGGGGTCTCCAGGGCGCCCTCCCCGCTGGTCCCTCTGCTGGGACTGCAGCTCCACTGCTCCGGCTCCTGGGGCCCCGGAACGTCCCTCGGGGCCCAGCTCCTCCCGGCTCGGTGGCGGGGCGAGTGCACTCAGTATCTGAGAGCCGTAAACTAGCTAAGGGTCTGTTAACGAGACCTGCTCTCTCCTCCCACCTGACACATTTCTGCCGAGACCCAGCCAGGTCAGACCTTGGAAACTGGCGCTCTGAGGTGGTTCTGGAAGGTGGTGATGTGGGGAGCACTGACCCTGTTCCCTGCTGCCCCTCCTCCTGGCCTCCTCACCCCTCAGCAAGCAGCCCCTTGGGCCGGGGGTGGCCCTCCCTCGTAGGATGTGGACCCCAGAGGCGGGCTGGGGGGTCGCCGGGCAAGAGATCCAGGTCCTGGAGAGCTGGAATGGGGTCTGGAAGGCCAGGGTGAGATCCAGTCACCCCCCCCCCCCAACCTCGGCCCTGCAGATGCCTTGCCCTCTGGGGTGGGGCTCAGCCTCTAACTGGAGGGGCCTCCCTGCCCGGTCTGGGGGGTCGTGACCTCATGTGCCCTTTCTGAGACTCTTGGCTTTGCTGTCTCTGGACCTTTGTCTGCTCTCTCCCTGCCCTCCGGTGGCCACACAGAGACCGGCTCTGCACCAGCAGCCCCCCTGCCTGTCCCTCCGCTCCAGAGGCCAAGGAGGGGGTCCCAGAGGCCTCCAGAGCACATGGCCCAGGGGTCAGGGCAGAACTTTGTCATCTGGAGGTGGCAGTCAGAGGTCACAGACCCCGCCCAGGGGCCCTGGTCAGCCTCCTGGTGCAGGGGCTGCAGGCTCAGGCTCAGGGGAGTGCAGTGTGGGGTCACTAAGAACCCACTACATTCTATGGTGTCCCCACCCACGGTGAGTGCTCTGTCCGTAGCGTCTGTCCTTAGCGTCCGCGGCTGCTGCGACCCACGGCCCGCTGTATCACAGAATTTATGGCACGAGACCACGCATCCAAACACTGGTGTCCCAGGCCCTTCAGGGCAGAGGGCCTTACGGTGGGAGGATGCGCTCAGGAAACTGCCCTCGTGTGAAGGTCTGTGCTCGCGAAGACCCAGGGCTGTCAGTGAGGGCACTGCGGCCCTGCCTCCGGGGGTGCCTGACGGCCCAGAGGGAAGGAAAAGGTGGCGCATGGAATAGGGTGGCCCAAGACAATTACTGAGCAGTGATGGGGGGATTCAGCGGGGACCCCAGAGGGCACAGACCTGTGGACCTGGTTAACCCTCCCCAGAGGACGGGGAGGGCGGGGAGGGTGGAGGGGGGTGCTGGGCCCGAGTGGGGAGTCTGTGGGAGGGGTGGCCTCCGTGAGCTCTGCCTCCCAGTGGTCCCTCTGGGGCCCTGGTCCCGTGAGAACAGACGAGATGGACGAGACCTGACTGTTCGTGAGGTGCGGTCGGGTCGGGTGTGTGGTCTGCACAGCCTTGTTCACTAAGCGGAAAGGAGTCGGGGGCAGGGGTAGCAGAGCGTCGGCGTATGGGGGGGGGCGCCCCCTTTTCTTCTGGGCCTGTGGCTGCCAGCTCTTTGGTCAAACGGCGCCGGCCGTCCCAACAGCGGGCTCTGTGGTCATGCCGTCCGGTGGTAACTTCTCTGTCCCCCGGGTTGTGTTGCCCTTAGGCGGGTGCCGCATCCTCCCTGCGATCTCGTTCAGGTCCCTCACTTGTGGAGCATGGAACCGGCCAGCAGGGCCACCAGCCTGCCCGCCCGCGGCGCACAGTGGGCCCTCCCCGGCCATCTGCCTCGTGCCCCTTCCCAGCCTCACCCCCGGCTTGGCGCTGCCCTGGACAGAGGCCAGAGGAGCGGGTAGCCCTGTTGGAGGGGCTCCCAGGGCTGTGGGTGCACCTGGCCCTCCCCGATGCACTTGGCCCTCAGGATGCCAGGGGCTGTGAGGAGTGGGGATTAAGGAGGGAGCCGGTCCAGGTAAAGGAAGTGCCCTGCCTGCAGGACGCCTTGCCCTTCCCCTGCACCCCCCACCCGCACCTGGTCACCCTCACTAGGCCACAGTGCCCTTGCGTGGCCGGCCCCAGGGCCGGGCTTCCTGGATTCTGGAGGAAGCAGACAGCCTTGCCTCTGTAGAATGTCGTGACCCGATTTCAAAACCTAATGCCCTTGTCGTCGGCCCGGGGTGTGCGGCCTGGGTCGGGACTGGCCTTGGGTGACCCACCCCCTCTGGGTGTTTTTGCGACTCGAGGGGGACTCCCCTGCCCTCAGGGGCTGAACGCATCCTCTCCCTACACCCGAAATGCACGCTTAACCGCATGTTCCTCTGCCTGCTCCCCACAGCGAAGCCCCCCGAACGGTCCTGATCACCCCCACCAGAAGGGGTTCTGCTTACAGAAAGGAAATGCACACTCTGATCTGCCCCTTGGGCCTCCTAAGACTTCTGAGCCTGCTGGACACTGGCTGAGGGGCTCCGGGAGGTCCCCCCCACGATGGGCCACCTTGGAATGTGCTCTGTCCCTGGGCAGGATGGTCCCTCCTAGCCTGTCTTGTCCCCTGGCACAGTGCTGTCCTGGTCCTGTGGTTCCAGGGGTGGCCGGCCCTTCCAGGCAGCACTGCCCCTTTCTTTCTTTAGATGAAGACCCCAGCCTTTGTCCCCGTCACAGCCCTGTCAGTGAGCTGTTGTTCGTGGGTGCTGTGGCAGGTGCCGAGTGGGAAGGCCATCCGCCCCTTTCGGGTCATAAAACACATTTCATGTGAAAAAAGTGAAAACTCAAGGGCACCTGGGGGGCTCAGTCAGTTGAGCGTCTGACTTTGGCTCAGGTCATGATCTCACAGTTCGTGAGTTCGAGCCCCGCATCGGGCTCTGTGCTGACAGCTTGGAGCCTACTTCAGATCCTCGGTTTCCCTCTCTCTCTGCCCCCCCCCCCCCAAATAAACTTAAATCATTCTTGAAAAAAAAAAAAAAACCAACACAGAAGGCCATTTTTACTGTAGCATTTAAACCATTCGGGCAATTTATATCCATTAAAATTGTTTTCTGACTGAATCTCCCCGTGGCTCTGTTCATCTTCTGATGAATGAGGGGCAGCACGGAGGCCAGTGGGGCTGACCAGTCACCAGAAAGTCAGAAAATATAGTAAGACAGACCAATGCCACCAACACCTGGCTCTTTAATGTTTATTATTATTTTTGAGAGAGGCAGGGCACAAGTGGAGAAGGGACAGAGAGAGAGAGAACCTGAAGCAGGCTCCAGGCTCCGAGCTGTCAGCACAGAGCCTGATGTGGGGCTCGAACCCACGAACCATGAGATCGCGACCTGAGCCGAAGCCAGCTGCCTAACCGACTGACTGAGCCACCCAGGTGCCCCAACACCTCACTCTTTAAAAACCAGTCAAGAACAAACATGACGATCCTTCGGCAAGAATGACCAAGGGAAAAAGCCCCCAAGTTCTGAACAAATGATATGAACCAAGAAAGGGATCTACTTAGAGGGCAAACCTCACAGGAGAACTTCACGAATGACTTCATACCCATATATTAAAAAACGTGGGCAAAAGACCCATTCCTAAAAAACCCAAACCAGTGTTTTGCTAGAATTGGTACAAAAGGAAGAACTCTGGAAACACAGAGAACCGTCGAGGAGAGGCCTCCGTGGTTTACGAGCGAGTGAGTGGCATCATGAGAGAGGTAAGCAGACGGGGAGGCAAGGGGGCGCCTGGCCCAGGCTCAGCTGGCTCCACAGGCGGGCCTGTCCCACTTCGGGGCCGGGACAGGTGCACACACGGGGGTGGGGCAGCTCTGAGTGTAACGGGGGCCGAAGTCAGGAGCGGTCACGTGGTGGTGTTGACTGTTGCACAGCAGTGAAAAGACACGAGGCAGATTCACGGGTGTCGGTGTGGATACAGAGGCGGGGCACGCGGGACAGGACTGCATCGCAATTTAAAGCTTATTTTTATTTTTTTTTAAAAAAGTGTATTTACTTTGAGAGAGAACGAAAGCAGGAGAGGGGCAGAGGGAGAGGGAGTCAGAGCATCTCGAGCAGGCTTCACACCAGCGTGTAGCCAGGTACGGGGTGTGACGTGACCTGAGCAGAGACCAAGAGTCCGGCGCTCCACCGACTGAGCCACCCAGGCGCCCCTAAAGCATAGTTTTGAAAAGAAAAGAGCGGGAATGAAATCACCGGATTGGCAGTGTGTCCGAGTTCCAGTCTCCCCTGAACGGCCCTGAGTTGGAAGGAATAGGGATCGCCACACTTTGTACGCAGTGGGCGCTTGGTGTCGGCTCACTGGAAATCTCAAAGGAATTAAATTTGGAACAGTGAGTGGAAGTTTCTGGCAAACACGACCTCGCGGGCACGAGGCCGCGTTGAGCTCCTTCGAGGGGGCCGCGGGCACCGTGTGTCCCATCCTTTCTCCTCCTCCCGAGGGAAGCGGGCAGGGGTGCCCG
This sequence comes from Prionailurus bengalensis, assembly GCF_016509475.1. Classification (NCBI taxonomy): domain Eukaryota; kingdom Metazoa; phylum Chordata; class Mammalia; order Carnivora; family Felidae; genus Prionailurus; species Prionailurus bengalensis. The sequence goes on along the minus strand of NC_057350.1, from coordinate 2,572,928 downwards.
TCTGGATGGACACTCGGGAGGAAGTGTCATCTACGCAGCCCCCGCCAGCACCCAGTGGGCCTGCTGCGCAAGGAAACCTGCAGGTGAGCTCGTGGGCAACTTTGTAAAGACGTCTGGTTCTTGTCCGATCCAACATGCGGTGGAGCGAACCTTTCTCTCAAATTTGTGGCTGGGGCGCCTGGCTGGCTCCATCGGTTGAGTGGCCACCTCTGGATTTCAGCTCAAGCCAGGAGCTTCCAGTAGGTGAGAGCGAGCCCTGTGTCGGGCTCTGCACTGTCAGTGGGCTTCTCTCTCTCTCTCTCTCTCTCTCTCTCTCCCTCTCTCTCTGCCCCTCCCCTGCTCTCACACTCTTTCTCAAAATAAGTAAGCGTTTAAAAAATAACGACTTTATGGCTGGTTTTAAACATCCAGCACCACCCCCCACCCCCATCCCCAGCTTCAGCTTCGTCCCCAGGCTTGTCCAGGGAGTGGCTTCCCGCAGCTATACCAAGTCCGCACGACGGCTCGGACCGTCCTGGGCCAGCGGTCTGTGTGCACGCTCTGCAGGGTTGGGAAGCTGGTTGACTGATGGAAAAATCTATTAATATGGTGGACGCTTGAAGAAAGTGGTGTTTGTGTAAGAGATTTTCCTGTTGAGAAACTTTTATGAGAGTCCTTGATGTGCAGACGAGAGCGGAAAGTAACCGTTAGTTTCCTGTGGCTCCTGTAATGACCGACCACACATTTGTCCTCACGGTTCTGGACGTCGGGAGTCCTGACTTGAAGGCTTTGACAAAGCAGGTCTCCTGGTGGCTCCACAGGAAGTCACTTCCTCACCCCTTCCCCGTGCCAGCAGGTCACTGGCACACCTCCGTCCCTCTGCCCTCGGCCCCTGCCACCATACCACACGTCCTCCTCCTCCTCCCTCTCGCAAGGACCTTGTGGTCACACCCAGTCCACACAGCCTGCCCAGGACATCTCCCCACCGTCAGCCTAACCCCGTCTCCAGAGTGCCCTTTGCCCTATAAAGTGACAGATTCCCAGGTTCCGGGGAGTACTGTGTGGGGGTCGCTGCTCTATGCTGTGGGAACCACCAAAAGGTGAAGTGACACCCTCGGGCTGAGCTCTTCCAGGGTGAGGTCAATGCCGAGAGACTCCAGCTGATGGGATTCTTTGGATACCAAGATAAAAGGCTCGTTTCTCATAACCTGTTATTCATTAAACCACATTTCTGACTTAGACACGCTTGTTCACCTTATTACATTTTCTCAGCCAAATGAAAAAAACACTTGAAAACGAAAAAGCAATTTGTTCTCAAATCCTGGCCCTCAGTGAAGTGTTCTTGAGTCGCTCCAAATATAGGACAGACCCAGCTCATGGCCCAGAAACTTGTCTTTGTGGGCATGGCAGCTCCCCCGAGTGGGTGTCCACATCAGCCGCCTCGATAGAAAAGCATAGCTACTTGCCACACGAGACACGTGGAAGGACCCCATGAAAATCAGTCATGTGCCTGTTTTCTTCCCAAATGGGAAGAATTTTTTTCCTGAACTGGAAAAAAAAAACACGCAGATTTTATTTTCCCACTACAGAAACGAAGAGTACATGCTAATTCCTCTTGGAAAATATGGGCCACTTAGCATATGATAAGATGTATCCTACTGGAAAGACTCTAAATTGGTTTAATTCTTTCAGAAGAGCATTTTGGCAGCGTGAATTCAGAGCCTTAAAGAAACTCCTGTTCTGGGAAATGATCCTGCGGAAATTTACTCCAGATACGAAGAACGCATCATGCAGAAGTCTGGTCTTCATGGCACTTCTGTGAGAGTAAAAAGCTCACCAGAAAGAGAGAGGGGTTGAGAAAACAATAGTGAATATATTGGATGGAATATCGTGCAGGGAATCAAACTGGTGTTTCCAAAGAATTATGGTAACGGGATGGGGGAATGCGTCTCAGTGTGGGTTCCCGCGAGACCCAACTCAAGGCACGGAGGTGATGGATCCCCTTGGGGTGCGAGATGGGGAGGGAGAGAGGGAGGAGAGTGAGCAGGGAGCCAGGTGGGAACCCAGAGAGGCTGTGAGCAGCCCAGGGAAACTCTTCCACAAAGGAGCCAGGCAGCCGAGCTCTGTGGTTGACGGTCGCTCCTGTGACACGAAGTCCCCAGTGCTTCTGGAAGCTCCATGTGTCACCCACACAGGGTCCACGGCCGGAGCCCCCCTTGGGCCAAGATGCAAGAAACAGGTGTTGGAATCACCTTTGGAGAGGACTGAGGGCACATGGGCCAGGCACCACGTTTGGTACAACACGCTCAAGTCATAACCGTGAAGGTACACAATTTTATACACACCGTCAGCATAGCTCCGTAAAACACAAGAACTATGCATGAAAAAGGGGCCGGAAGAAAGTGCACTGAGGTGTTAGCAATGATGCTCCCTGAGTGGTGGGGGACGCTGTGGAGTTCTTTTTTCTTTTCTGCTTACTATATCTACTTTTCTCCACTTTCCAGCTTTTTGCAATAACGTTTTATTATTTTAGTAATGAATAAGCCACACACGTTAAAAAAAAATGACATGGCGAGGTATGTCGCCGAATAATTGGAGGGGTATACCATATTCAGTGTTTTGGAAGCCTCAGGATTACCAAAAAACTCAACTCTTCCTAAATCAATCTAGTGATTTAAGGAAAAATCCCAGCCATAATCCCAGCAAACTTTTGTTGGAGAGATTGACAAACTGGTTGTAAAATTTGTATGGGAATTCAAAGGACCTAGAATGTCCAAAGCTGCTTGACAAAGAACAGTTGGAATACACATTGGCAGATTTCAAGTATCACTGTACAACTACAGTATAGGGGCGCCTGGGTGGCTCAGTCCGTTGAGCGTCCGACTCCGGCTCAGGTCACGATCTCGCGGTTCGTGAGTTTGAGCCCCGCGTCGGGCTCTGTGCTGACAGCTCAGAGCCTGGAGCCTGCTTCAGATTCTGTGTCCCCCTCTCTCTCTGCCCCTTCCCCACTCATGCTCTGTCTCTCTCTCTCTCAAAAATGAAACGTTAAAAAAAATTTTAAACTACAGTATATACAGTATAATATTGGCAAAGAAAGTCAAATGCATCGATAGTTGGGCAGAATAGAGAGTCCAGAAATAGTCCCCTATTCATGCTATCATTCGCTTCAACAAAGGCACTAAAGCTATCTAATAGGGGAAAGAAAGTCTTTTCAATAAATAGTTTGGAAGCTAGCTATTCACATGGAAAGTAATGAACCTTGATCCCTACCTCACACTATACTCACGAATTAAACTGAGTTGGGTCCCAGACCTGAATGTGAAAGCTGATGCGAGAAACCTTTTAGAAGTATACATAGGGAATGTCTTTCTGACTTGAGGGTTGGCAAAGACGACTTAGCACACAGTATTGTATTTCATCAAAATTAGAAGGCTCTGTTCATCAAAAGACATCATTAAGAAATAGGACAGCCACAGACTGGGAGAAAATATTTGCAAAACACATATCTGTCAAAGGACTCGAGTCTAGTGTATGTAAAGAACTCCTGCAGCTCAACGATAAGACAAACAGCTCATTTAAGAAACAGGCAAATGATTTGGGCAGACACCTCACAAAAGAAGACCTGCACATGGCCGATAAGCACATGAAGAAGTGTTCCCCGTTGTTAGACACCAGAGAACTGAAAGTAGGAACCACGGTGAGCTCCCACTGTGACACTCGTCAGAATGGCTAAGATTAAGGAGATGGTGTGTCGGGCCTGGGTGGCTCAGTCGGTTAAGCGTCTGACTTCGGCTCAGGCCACGATCTCGAGGCTTGTGGGTTCGGGCTCTGTGCTGACAGCTCGGAGCCTGGAGCTGCTCCGGATTCTGTGTCTCCCTCTCTCTCTGCCCCTCCCCAACTTGTGCTCTCTCTCAAAAATAAATAAACAGTAAAACAAAACAAAAAAAAGAAGATGGTGTGTTCAGCACTGACATGAGGCCCCCAGAAGTCCTAGCACTGCTGAGGGGCGTGTGAAATGGCACAACCCTTTGGAGACAGATCTGGTAGTTTTGTTTGTTGTTGTTTTTGATTTTCTAGAGATAACATGCACGAGCAGGGGAGAGGGGCAGAAAGGGGGAGAGAGAGAATCCCAGGCAGGCTCCGTGCTGAGCACGGAGCCCAACGCAGGGCTTGATCCCACGACCCTGGAATCCTGACCTGAGCGGAAGTCTAGAGTCGGATGCTCAGCTGACCGAGCCCCCAGGCTCCCCACCGCAAAGAGACGTTTACAAGAATCTGTGTAGCCACTTGTCTGGGCTCTGGCTGCTGTCGCCAAGCACCGCAGGCCGGCTGGCAGATCAGTACTGCTGTTTATTTCTCTCTGCTCTGCAGTCTGGGAGTCCGAGCTCGGCCGGGGGCCGTGAGGGCTTCTTCCCGGCTGCCAGCTTCTCGCCGCGCACTCACCTCGAGGACAGAGAGCCAGCGAGCTCTCCGGCCTCTTCCGACAAACTCATTTCACGTTAGCGTACGTAACACATTCTCATGGAAGACAAACAACAACAACAAGGACCCCAACAAACTATGTTCCCGAAGACCGAAAATTGAACAAGAAGCAGGTTCTTGGCTTATGATTTTTGCAGATGTCTTTAACTTCTGGCCTAATTGCGGACAGCCGGGTCCTCGGCCTGCCTTTGTGATCCACCTGTTGTCACACGCGGTGGCACAGAATCCGCCTCCCACGGATACGGAGTCGGAAAAACGAGTGTCTCGAAAACTTCTGGCATGCTGGTGGCAGTGGCTAACACTGGCCGTGTCGGGTCTGTGCGTTTCTTCAAGGGGATTCACAGTAATTGTGCGTTAATTACAATAACGCAAGACCCAGGCCCGCCTCAGGTGTCCCCGCTGTGCTCGTGGGTCATGTGGGGGTGTGGGGTCGGGGCCCGCGGCCCCCGTGGAAGACAGTTTGGGGTCGCAGGCTCATGCGGAAGGCCCACGGTTTGGGTTTGGGGGGTTGATTCCTCAGAGGACCCCCTGCCGCCAACCTCGTCTCCAGCGCTGCCTGCAAGTGGAAAGTTCCATGCAAAGCACGGGGGGCCAGACATTAGAAGTCACAGCGTGGCTGACTTCGGACAAACACCTGGCACCTCTTTGTAGGATGTGGTCTGAGCGGGAAACTGCAGCCGCACTGCTGCGCCCGTGACCGTGACGCGCGGTGTGAGATCACGGATCCGTGTGTGTCACCGCGGGGCTGTTGCTGATATCCCGGGTGTCACTCCTGCTTCTCAGGACGAATAACCGCCACCGTGCCCTGTCCGAATCACCCGCGTCATCGGAGGTCCCGAGCTGACCGCTTTCCCACATTTCTTAGCCGTTCCCCATCACCTGGAAAAGCACGAGAGAAAGGATGACTGTTCCTTTAAATGCCAGTCTGCGGGGTGAGGAATCCACATGTCACCTCCCGGTGACAGGTGACGCTTGCCTCCCTCTTTCTCCCCCCCATGCCAGCCCCACGCCCCCTGCCGGCTTCCTCGCTCTCTGGCCTGACCAGGGGCCCCAGGCCCACCTGGTCTCTGCCTGCCCCTGGCCTAGAACTGGCCTCTTCTCCGAGGAGAGGGCGCCCAGCCCCCTCTCTCCCGCCCAGACGCTAGCCCCTCTCTAGCTCAGCGGATCCCCACGTCCCCTTGCGCCGGGCTGGGTGTATGTTGGTGACATTCCCCCGCTGGGGTCCCACACTGTGCTCTGTGCTGCCACTCTGCCACCCTCCTCCCTCTCGCCAGTCCTTCCAGGCACAGAATCCTCTGGGCTCTCAGGGGTCATGTGCTTTTCGTTTTTGAGGTTTTTTTTTTGTTTGTTTGTTTTACAACTGTGTCATAGGACGTGGCTCCCGGGGCGCCTGAAGCTGAGCCAAGGGTTTCCAACGTGGTGTGATCTTTTGGACTTTTGGAACTGCGCTAGATTTTGCCTTCGGTATTTGTGCTGAAACACCAGGTTCCTCTCTTCTCCTCGCCCTCTGCCCCCACTGCCCTCTTCTCCCCTTCTGGGAGGAAGACATTTCCGGAAATGTCCCGTGGAGGCGGGCCACTGTGAGTGCCCCGGGGCAGAGCAGGGCCACAGATAGTCCCTAGTGTCGCTGGGCCCCCTGAGGCCACTCCAGGCCATGCCACCACTCTGGGAGAGCAGGCCTGGAGGGAGCCTCCTTTGGTGTCTCCATGGCGCCCACCTCCCCCAGCCCCCCAACACTGGCCTGGCTGAGTGTCTCCCCTGCTCCAGAACATAGTGTGCCTGCCTCCTCCACACAGACCTCTGCCTCCATGCTGCAGACGAACAAACAGCGGTAACCCCAAAAGCAGCCGCCAAGAGGTCCAGGGACCGATCCACATGTGGGAGGGTCCTTGCTCAGGGAACAACTCTCCTGAGAACCCCTGCACGTGGCAGTGCAGTGATGAGGTGCCTCGCAGGGCCCTCCATGCTCTGGTGGACACCTGGGGGCACACCTACCTCACCAGTGGGAATGCATGAGGGTAACCTCGCCTCCAGGGTCAGCTCTCAGGAAGGTAGGTTGCGTTCTGTAGAAAGATCTCTCCCTGTGCAGGGCCTTCTGTTTACAAATCCGCTGACCTCGTTCAGCAATGTGCCCTTTCCGTGCCGTGTTTCCCCTTCTGTCACCGTGCCGCATGTGACGGCTGTGTCGGGACTTCATTCCTTTCGTGGGGAGCGATGGTCCGCTGTACGATACGCAAGATTTTGTTGATCTGTTCGTCAGCTGGTGGGCATTGTTTGTTTTGGCTATTATGTCTGTTACGAATAATGCTGCTAAGAACATTCATGCACGGTATTTTGTGAATTTGTTTCCGCGTCATTTGGGTATCTACCCACGAGTGGAATTGGGTCACATGGGAACTCTAAGCTTGATCTTCTGTGAAATTGTCAATCTGTTTTCCAAAGTGGTTGTACCGTTTTACATTCCCAGCAGCAATGAAGGAGACTTCCAATTTTTCTCCAAACTCACCAGCACTTGTTAGTATCTGTCTTTTTTATTATAGCCATCCTAGTGGATGTGAAATGATACCTCGTTGTGGTTTTGACTTGCATTTCCCTTTGACTAATGACGTTGAACATATTTTCATGGGATTCTTGGCCATTTGTGTGTCTTCTTTGGAGAAATGTATATTTCTAGTCTTTGCCCATTTTTTATGGGGTTATTTTATTATTGACTTGTGCATTCTGGATACAAGTCCTTTATGAGATCTATGACCTGAAAATACTTTTTCCTCATTCTGTAGGTTTTTGTTTTTTTTTACTTTTTTGGATGGTGTCCTTTGAAGGACAAGTTTTTAATAAAGTCCAATTAATTTTTGTATTTGGTTGCTTGTGCTTTTGATGTCCTATCTAAAAAAAATTACATAATTCAAGTTATAAAGATTTGCACCTATGTTTCCTTCTTATAGTTTAAATTTTTTTAAATGTTTATTTATTTTTGACACAGAGAGAGAGAGAGACAGAGTACAAGCAGGGGAGGGCAGAGAGATCCTTCTTACAGTTTTATACTTTTAGCTCTTACAGTTAGGTCTTTGGTCCCTATTGAGTAAAGTTTTGTATATGGTGTGGGGTAGGGATCTAACTTTATCCTTTTGCGTGTGGATATTAAGTTGTGTCAGCACCATTTATTGAAAAGACTATTCTAATTGGATGGACTTGGGACCCTTTTTGAAAATCAACTGACTGTAAATGTGTTTATTTCTGTACTTTCAATTCTATTCTGTTGGTTTATCTGTCTATCCTTATGCCCAAATATACTATTTTGTTTATTGTAGCCTAGTATAAGTTCTGAAATTGAGAAATATGAGGCCCCCAACTTCCTTTTTCTTTTTCAATATTGTTTGGCTATTCTGGGTCCTTTGTATTTCCATTTAATTTTAGTATCAGCTTGTTAATTTATGCAAAAACAGACAATTGGGATTTTGATAGAGATTGAGTTGAATATGTAATCAATTTGGGGAGTACTGTCATCTTAATGATGCTAAGTTTTTTGGTCCATAAACGTGGATATCTTTCCATTTATTTAAGTCTCCTTTGATTTCTTTCAATTATATTTCATAGTCTTCAGTGCATGTGTCTTGCACATCTTTTGTCAAATTTATTCCTATTTTATTCTTTTCTATCCTATTACAAATGGAATTGTACCCTTAATTTTGGTTTTTGATTCTTCATTGCTAGTGTACAATCGATTTTTGTATATTGATCTTGTATCTTGCAACTCTGCTGAACTTGTTTATTAGCGATAATAGGGTTTTGTTTTGCTTTTTAGCTATAGTAGTTTTTTTTGTGGATTCCTTAGGATTTTCAATATGCAAGATCATGTCATCTGCCAATCAATGCCTTTTATTTCTTTTCTTACCTAACTGCTCTGGTAGAATCTCTGGTGTAGTATTGAATGGAATTGCTGAGCAAGGGCATCCTTGTCCTAATACCTCATCCTAGGGAGAAAGCAGTCAGTCTTTCATCATTACATGTGATTTTGGCTGTGAGTTTTCACAGATGTCCATTGTCATGCTGAGGAGGTTTTATTCCTGGTGTTTTAGAGTTTTTGTCATGAATGAGTGTTGAATTTAGTCAAATATTTTTCCTCCGTTTATTGAGAAGAGCATATTTTCTACTTATACAGTGTCTTATACTGATTGATGTTCATATCTTGAACTGAACATGCATTCCTGGAATAAACTCCACTTGGTCATGGTATATAATTCTTTTTTTTTAAGTTTATTTATTACTATTTATTTTGAGAATGAGAGAGCAAGCGGGGGGTTGGGGAAAGAGAGAGAGAGAGAGAGAGAGAGAGAGAGAGAGAGAGAGAGAGAGAGAGAATGAGAATGAGAATGAATCCCAAGCAGGCTCCACACTGTCAGTGCATAGCCCAACATGGGGCTTTGACCCATGAACTGTGAGACTCATGACCCGAGTCGAAATCAAGAGTTGAATGCTTAATTGACTGAGCCACCCAGGAACCCCTATAAGTTTTTATATACTGCTGGATTTGGTGTGCTAGTATTTTGTTGAGGACTTTTGTATATATATTCATAGGGGATATTAGTCTGTAGTTTGCTTTGATTGTGATGTCTTTGCCTGGCTTGGCATCAGGGTAAAACTGACTTCATAGAATGAGTTGGGAAGTATTTACTTTTATCCCTTGGAAAAGTTTGTAAAGGTTTGATTATTCCTTAAATGTTTTTTTTTTTTTCATCATTTAGAGAACACTTGATTAGTTTCTGTAATCAAACCCATGTAGATAAGACCTTCCTTACACATTTAATATAGCACATTACCCCTGTACAAATAGAAAAACACATTTGTGTTTCATATTTCTAGACCAATATGACTGTTAATTTCTGTACAATGTCATCCCATCATGGTACACACACACACACACACACACACACACACACTCATAAAAGACCAGTAGGAGTATGTTATGCATCAGTAGCAACAACAGCGTTTCCAGGTTCTGTGGTCATCTGCATAAATTGATAGACACATCCAGCGCACTCCATTAATAAAAAAGATTTAAAAAAGATAATAAAAAAAAACAAGCCCCAGAAAACAGCAAAGTTATGTTACTGCTGTGGTACCCAGTACCATTTTTTCATTAGCTTCTCAATCATCATCTGGAAAGAAAACATTCTAGAATAACGTCATTAAAAATAGCTCTGAGAAAGCATAGTCACTACTGGGTATCATAAAGCAGGAACAAGATATTTTACATTCACAGAGGTATGATATGGTACCGTTCCACAACTATAACACTAGAGGATACAACTCAAAGGACTTGATGCTCCGTTTCCAGCAGAGGGCCCGAAGGATGGTGTGACACAGCTCTGGTAAAGAAACGCACCTTCTCAGGTAGGATTTCCTGTCATTAAGGGCCCAGGTCTAGGTATCCACTGCTCTTGAACATCAGCTGAAAACCGCTAAGAAACCAAAACCCAACAAACCTCATTGGATTCATACAAAGATGACGAGTGGAGGCAAGCCAGACTCAACCTAACTAGTATTCTACCCAATCTCGTGTTTGAATGGTAAGAACTCCATGGAAGAAAGGAGGCACCAAGTAGCACTTCAAAGCTTTGGGCCACAGCCAAAACACAGCGTCATTTCAAACAGAAGCAGTTAGCCAAACTCTGCCCACTTGGGGATGTCCAAGGGTGTGGACATCAATATTTCATCATCAGTTACTGTACTTTGTGTTCAACTCAATCACAAGGTTACAAACACAGCAAGCTGCCGTAATAAAAAATAAGGCTCCCTTGTCCAGCAGCGGTTACCTTCCATTCTCGGCCACCAGGCCTGGTGCTGGGTAGAGGAGCCTTATTCTTTACATGTCTGATAGAATGTGCTAGTGTGGGGGCACACGGGGGGCTCAGTCGGTTGAGCGTCCAACTTCGGGTCAGGTCATGATCTCACAGTTGTGAGTTTGAGCCCCGTGCTCAAACTATCTCTGCTATCAGCACAGAGCCCGCTTCAGATCGTCTGCCCCCTCATTCTCTGCCTCTCCCCCACTCACACACACACTCTGTCTCAAAAATAAATAAACATTTATAAAAAACTTAATGTAGTAATCTTGGCCTAGTTTTTTTTTTTTAAAATATATTTATTTATCCTAAGATAGAGAGAGTGTGAACAGGATGGGGAGGGGGGAGTAGAGAGAGAGAATCCCACACAGGCTCTGTGCTGACAGAGTGGGGCCAGAACTCAGGAACTGTGAGATCGTGATGAGCTGAAATCAACAGTTAGATGCTCAACTGACTGAGCCACCAGGTGCCCCTGCCTGTTTTTGGGTATGTGTGTGGGTAGTTTTTAACTTAATTTTTTAAATGTTTATTTATTTTTGAGAGAGAGAGAGAGCATGTGTGAGAGTGGGGATAGGAGCAGAGAGAGAAGGGGACAGAGGATCCAAAGCGGGCTCTGCACTGACAGCAGACAGCCCAATGAGGGGCTCGAACTTACAAACTGTGAGATCATGACCTGAGCTGAAGTCTGATGTTTAACCGACTAAGCCACCCAGGCATCCCTGAGGGCAGTTTTATAAAAAGTTACCAATTTAATATCTTTACTTGTTATAGATCTATTAAGATCTCCTTTCTTCTTCTTCTTCTTCTTCTTCTTCTTCTTCTTCTTCTTCTTTTTTAATTTGTTTTTAATGTTTATTTATTTTTGAGAGAGAAAGAGACATAGAGCACAGGCAAGGAAGAGGCAGAGAGAGAGGGAGGCACAGAATCCGAAGCAGGCTCCAGGCTCCGAGCTGTCAGCACAGAGCCCAACGTGGGGCTCAAACTCGTGAACCGTGAGATCATGACCTGAGCCCAAGTTGGAGGCTTAACCGACTGAGCCACCCAGGCGCCCCAAGATTTTCTTTCTTCTTGAATCAGATTTAGTAGTTTGTCTTTTTAAGAATTTGTTCATTTCATATAGGTTACTTAACTCTTTAGCATGCAATTGTTTATAGTTTCCTTATAATGCTTTCATTTCTAGAAGGCCAGTAGGAGTGTCTCTAATTTCATTTCTAATTCTAGTAATCTGAGTCTTCTGTTTTTTTTTTTTTTCTTGATCAGTCTAACTAAAAGTTTATTTTGTTGATCATTTCAGGGGCTAACTTTTGGTTTCACTAACTTTCTATGTTATTTTACTAATCTGTATTTTACTTATTTATGCTCTAATGTTATCTCCTTCCTTTTGCTTGCTTTGGGTTTAGTTTTGCTCTTTTTTCCCCTTATTTCTTATGGTGGAAGTTTAGATTACTGATTTGAGATCTTTCTTTTTTAACATTAGGTATTTACAGTTACGAATTTCCTTCCAAGCATGGCTTCACTGCATCTTATTCATTTTGGTGTGTTGTATTTTCATTTCCACTTATCTTAAAGTATCTTCTAATTTATCTTGTGATTTCTTCTTTGACTCATTGGTGATTTAGGAGTGAGCTGTTTAATTTGGACATATTTGTGAGTTTCCCAAATTTCTTTCTATGAATGATTTCTAATTTCCAGATTCCCAGGAGAGTGTGAGGGCCTTTCAAGGTCTCCTGTGGACATCTCATCCCTCAGCTTTTCCTTTTAAGTTTTTGTTCAAGTTGTTCACCTCAATTTTGGTAACGCTGCTTTAGGCAGCTGTGATGTTAAACAGTTGCCACTGATTGTTCTTAACAATCATCCTAGGAAAAAAGCTGTTCACCAAGAAGTAAGGTTTGAGTCAGGTCAAATAAAGATAAGCCCTGCTTGTCTTTGCTTCTGGGGTTTCCAGGGAGCTACCAGACAGGCCAAATAATGACAGTTATCAGGAGATGGGGCTTTGGGAAAGTCCCAAAACCATTCTGACCCTTCCAGTGGGTGTTAGGCTGCTGGTGTTTATGGTTACTGGGATTGTGAAGCTGTTAGTTTTCAAGACCACTGCAGAGAGGAGGAGGTGGATGGGAGTGGGGCAGCTGAAAGGCCCTCAAAGCTCGTTGTTCTTTCTGAGATTTAGCTGTTTTTCTTGAATGTCTTGAGTTTCTCAGGTTGTTGCAAGCAATTCTAGAGTTCTGTGAACTTCCAGAGTTCTGAAAAGGTTAATTATAATAAATGTTGCCAATGATTTCATTGCTTTTATGGAGGAACGGAGTTTTGGAAGTCTTGTTCTGAAAGTGGCTATCCCTGAAGCCTTTTCTTTTTAAACATCAAATACAGTGTTAAATTCTGTCTGAGGTATTCTCACTCTCTAATTTTGCTGCATGGCTGGCTCTCCCTGTCAGGAGTCCAGCTCTGATGAACCCTCAGCTCCAGGAAAGAAAATGGTCCATGGATGAATTGTGTGTGTCTAGAGGCCATAGGTTCTTCTGGCACCTCCTGGCCATGTCATCTAGTCAGCTGGTGAAAGGTGGTCATGCAGGAGCCTACAGGAATGTGGTTGGGCCAGGCTCTAATTGTGTGAGTTGGAAAAAAATGTGGGAATGGAGCAAGAAAATTTGGGCTGAGCCGGGCGGGACCCTTCCCGTCCAACTGGGAGAGCCTGGAGCTGGCCGTGGTGCTGAAGCCCTGAGCTCTGGTGGTTAAGGCCGCCAAGGGGAGCAGAGTGTAGGGACACCTGTGGCAGGACTGGGCTGCACTGGGGCCAGACCAGGCCAGGGGACCGAGGAGGCATTTTGGATGTGTTCAGCCCTGAGGAAGCAGTCAATACATGAGACCTCGTCTTCTTACCTCCCCTGACATACTGTTACGTGTTTACTTACATCACAAGCGCTGCCACCAAATCGCACTACAGGAAAACTCACAAGCTGAGAAACAATTAAATCTAACAGCAGCTGTCTGAAGCAGGTACTGTTCACAGCTGCTTCTTTCAGATAAGGACAAAATTTAGACTTTGGATTTAAGTAGCACCTTCCCAGCTTCCCTTCAAGGAGCTCAGAGCATCACATGGAATTAACTAAACCAGTTAAACTTTTCTGAGTTACACAGTAATTTGGGGAACAGCTCAGAAGCACCCCCAGGTTCCTGACACCTGATTTTCCAAGACTTTCTAATAAAAAAGGATACAATAAAGAGGAAGATACAGTTTAAAGCAGCCATGAAATCTATTCTTTCATTCAGAATCATTTCTTCTGTGCCTTGAGCCTCAGGAGGGGGTCTGCAGACCCCTTGCTTGCTCCTATGGGGTCTGCAAGGATTGAGAGCAGTGCCTTTTGGTCAGTCTTGTCCTGGGTCCACTGGGAGGGGGCCAGGCTGGGACTTTGACTCAGGGCCAGGACCACATTTGAGGGAGAGGTGGATGTCACAGTATGTCTGAGGAGCATGGATTTTTAACTCTGCAGCTTTGATCATTAAAATATGCCCCAACTTTTAAAAAGATGTCTTTGTTGGCATATAATTCATGTACCATAACATCATCAGTTTAATGTATGCAATTCAGTGGGTTCTCATATATTTACAAATACGTGTAAACATCCCCACACTCAATTTTTAAAAAAAATTTAAGTTATTGATTTATTTAGAGAGAGATAGAGACAGCGTGAATGGGGGAGGAGCAGAGAGCAAGGGAGAGAGAGAATCCCAGTCTCCATGCTGTCAGGGCAGAGCCCAATGTGGGGCTCAAACTCATGAAACTGTGAGATCGCTACCTGAGCCAAAACCAAGAGTTGGACGCTTAACCAACTGAGCCACCCAGGTGCCCCCCAACACACTCAATTTTAGAATATTTTCATCACCCCCAAAACAAACCTCTTCCATGGATACAACAAAGAGACGTTTTCAGCATCAGACTAATGTTTGAAAAGGCTTAAATGTATAAAGATCCTGTATTTTTTGATATTACTAAAAATACCCTCACATTTGGAGAATGATAAAGGACAAAATTAGCATAGTGAACAAGGGGAAATAAAGGGGGACACTTTTCAAGGGAAGAAAAAGAAAGCTTGCACCCTTTGGCTATCGACCTTCTTATCCCCCCCCAACCCCCACCCCAGGAAACCCCAGATCTATGTTATGTTTCTATGACTGTCCCTGTTCTAGACACTTGACATAAATGAGTCATGCAACGTGTGTGGCCTTTTGTGACTGGCTTCCTTCGGTCCACTGGCCGACAACCTTTAAAATGGGAAAAGAATACTCATGATGGGGACCGACTTAGGGGAGCCTCGTCTTGGGACACGCTTCTTCAGACATTTAACCTGTAGCCCTCAGCCGCTCAGAACCTTCAGTAGCTCCTGGCCCACTCGGGGTAAATGCCAGAAGCTCTTCCTGACCCATGAGGCCCTGCACATCTGCGAGCTTGCCCTGACGAGCCACGCTAGCCTCCTTGCTGCCCCCCAAATTCACCAGGGGCGCTCCCCACCTCCCCGGCTCACGCTCCTTTGGAAAGCTTACCACAGGCTGATGTCCTGTGTGTTTTATTTGCGTATCTATTTGTCAGCTCTCCCTCCCCCGGAAGAGGGTCAGCTCCACCGGCAGGGGCTCAGGCTCTGCGCTCTCTTCATTCCCTGCCAAACCCCGGTGCTGGCTCAGATGCTCAGCCAGCATTTGTTGAGTGGATCGGTTCATGCGAAGGTCTTTAGACAGCCATGTTCGGCCCTGGAAAAGTTCATCCTGACCATGGCTGTCCCCTTCTCCTGACCACATCCCTACCCACACCCTTCTCATTCCTGCAGTCGATAGGGTCCTGTTGGAAAAGCTGGCGTGGAGGGCTCGTGCTGATGTCTTACCCGGGAATGCTGCATTCCTCACGTGGAACCTTCTTCAGTGGGGAGGCCGCTCTACGGTTCCACGTGCACTGCTTCCCTCAGCGGGGAGAGCAGGTGTGGTCACTCTTTGCTGCGTACTTGTGCAAAGAATGTCTGGCTGATGTTGGCTGGGTTAGCAGGTTCGGCTTTCAGCTCTAGTTCATTCTAGACCCCGGCTGAGGAGCCGTGGCTCCCTGGGGCATCTCCTCGCCTTCCGGGTGTGTGTGTGGGGGGCGGGGGGCGGGGGGGACTTGGCTGCCTCAGCTCAGAGCCCACTCCCTCGCTGGCTCTTCCCCCGTTCTGTCCGCAGGCCTCGTGGTGGAGCCCAGGCCCACAGGGAGGCCCTGGCAAGGCTGGGAGGGGAGGGTCTGGGGACAGATGGTACAACCCACCAGCACAGGCTTCAAGGATGAAAAAGGAGGGACCCACCCCTGCCCTGTTCAGAGTGCGCGAGGTCAGCTGGCAACGCTCCGAGTGTCTGGAGTGGAAGAGGGGGCAGGAGGAAGGAGCCTCCAGGTGTTTCGTGCCCTGTTGACCGCCAACACCTGGACCCCAGACTCCTAACTCGTCGGAGTCGGACTGGACCTTGGCACCCCGGGGTCCACACTCCTCCCCACCCTGGGAGAAGTACAGTGACGAGCCAGGGGCCCGGTGTGTCACGGGGAGCAGCTGGGACAGAGACTGGGTGCCGGGGCCTGGCGGTGCCGGGGGCTATGCCTGGGTCTTTAATCACGTGGCCCGTCTGAGAAAGCGCTGTCGGGCCAGAGTGAAGGAGCGACCGTGCCGAGCATCCGTGTGGGCCCCTGGCTGAGCCCTTCCCCCGTGTCAACTTGTTTGCTTCTGACAACAGCCTTCGGAGGCAGGTGCCGTTCTGTCCCATTCTACAGAGGAGGAAACTGAGGCCCAGAGAGGGCGAGCCATGGTGTGGGTGCCCCTGGCCCACCTGCCCCCGGAGCACGGGTCTCTAACCTCCGGGCGGCCCCCGTGGCACGCACGGCTGGGGCCCAGCAGGCTCAGCTCCCACGCCACACGGAGCCACCTCCTGCTCCCTGGGACCCAACGCTTGCTTCCGGCTGGACCCTCTGCCCTCCTACTCCAAAGAGGGACGTAGGAGAGAGTGACGGCGTCTGCCCTGCCCCATGGACTCAGGTGGCAGACAGACGAGATAAACAGGACAGGCCGCCTCAGCTGGCCCGCCGCCCGGCCACTGTGGCTGAGGGCTGGCAGGTGTTGTGGGCTCAGGGCTGGGATGGGGGTGTTGGTGGCAGCTCTGACCTGTCGTCCTTATGGTCTCTGACTGATGGACTAGATTTAGGGTCTACAGCATCAGGAAGCCACCCCAGGTGAAAAAGAAGCAGATAGAGGTTTTGAGCCCCAAACCCTCCGGTTTAGAGCACTCTCACAGCCCCGCACGGCCACAGCACCGGGGCCCGGGGGCTTCTCCCACCCGCCCTGGCTTTGGGGGGTGGCCGGGACAGCAGCTCAAAGGTGCTCCCAACTCTAAGGCCTGCTGCATGGCGGGGCCTGCCTCCCAGTGCTTGCCCGGCCGGAGTACTTTCCAGATGGCACAGCTCAGCACGCCTGCTGGGAATGCCAGCTCAGAGCCTGGAGCCTGCTTCCGATTCTGTGTCTCCCTCTCTCTCTGCCCCTCTCCCACTCACGCTCTGTCTCTCTCTCTCTCTCTCAAAAATAAATAAACATTAAAAGAATTTTTTTTTCATTAAAAAAAAAAAAAGAACAGGGGCACCTGGGTGGCTCAGTTGGCTACCTGTCCGACTTTGGCTCAGGTTCGCGATCTTGTGGTTCGTGAGTTCAAGCCTCACATCGGGCTCTGTGCTGACAGCTCCGAGCTCTCTTTGGATCCTCTGTCCCCCCCTCTCTGCCCCTCCCCTGCTTGTGAGTGAGCTCTCTCTCAAAAATAAACATTTTTTAAAAATTTAATAAGAGAAGAGCAGAACAGACAGCAGGAAGTGAGTTGTTAGGCCTGAAAGAAGGAAGAGAGCCCCTCCGCCACGACCTGCACCCCCCCGGCCCCGTGGGGGCCCCGAGACCTGCCGGCTTCTGGCTGCATCAGGGAGTCCACGTGTGGTCTGCCCACTGCCGGCTTCCACGCAGAGCTTTGAACCACACCCCAAGCCCCCACCCCGGAGTGGAGACCCTCTCCCCACCCCAGCCGCCAATCGCGGAGCCCTCAGCCTCAGCCCCTTCCCACCCTCCAGCTGCACACAGCCCTCCAGGAGCCCTCTGCTCACCCCGGAAAGCCCCACCATGTGAGGAACGACCTTCCCGTCCCCTCTCAGTGCAAGCGTGACCTCACCAGCCTCCGCATCAGAACCGAATTTGGGTGGGGGTCCTTCTGGCCTCTGAGGGGTGCCAGCCGGAGGGCCCGTCGACAGAGGAAGTGAGAAAGGAGGTGTGGTCTGTTTGGACAACGGAGTATCGCAGGAGGGAAGTCTGGCCTTGAGGCCGTGGTGCTCGGCGACGCGAGCCAGTCGCAGAAGGACAAGCCCTGGGTGGCCCACTCACGGGGGTCCCGGGGAGAGGAGCAGGGCCAGCGTTTCGTGGGGACGGGGTCTCAGCGTGGGGAGATGGGACAGTCTGGGGACGTCTGCACAACAGTGTGGACGAGCTAATGCCACCGAGCTGTATGCACTTGGAGGTGGTTGCGACCATTCGTGTTACCTGTGTTTTGCCACAAAAACGGAGGAAAACCAGAAAATGAATCAGCACGTATGTGGGTTTATTCAGCTCTGCCTGCCACATGCAGGGAGGCCTTGGGGCTAGCCCCTGCCCCCTCAGTCCAGCAAAGGTGACCTGGTCAGTCTCTGGGTGCCGGCTGTCCCCGGAGGAGGAGGCCCGAGTCCGAGCTTCCCTGCTCCCAAGGGTCTCAGTGTCCGGCGGATGGAATTTACCTGGAACCTCGCAGAACTGGCTTCTTCAGACTTGGCTCCAGCCTAGAGAGAACGTGCCTTCCTCGAGGTCCCTGCGAGGGCTTCGCTGATTTGAATCCATTTGGATTAACATAGGGGCATGGGGACCGAATCCCGTGCCGCTGGGGCTGGGGCAGCCGAGCCCCTGAAATCCGGGTGTCAGCTGGTGGTGTTCTCATCCCAGGTCGCGACTCCCTCCGGCTGTCCTGGTGGTCGGCACAGTTCAGTTCCCTGCCCCGACTGCAGAACATTCCAGATGGTACAGCTCAGCATGCCCTCCACAGGCCTCCCCCCTTCAAAGCCAGCCACAAAGTTGTCCCCTCCTCTCCAGGTCTCTGCTTTCTCTGCTCTGGCTCCAGACTCACGTGAAAAGGGCGTGGTGCTTGGGCCAGGCCGCTGCGGTCATCTCCCCAGCCAGAGGTCAGTGGTTCGGGGCCTTGATGACACCCGCAGCACCGACACAAAGGGTTTCGGGACCCATGGGGGGAGGGGGTGTGCACCCCAGGGCGGGACTCTTGGGTCCATCTCAGAATTGTGCCTCCCACACCCTGTATACATTGGGCGCTTCATGGATGCTTGCGAGACAGGCGAGAAGGTGGGAGATCGCCACGAGATCGAGGACCGTTGGGTTCTCCTGTCGTGTTTATGTTCCGTGGACACAGACGGAGCACACATACACAGACACGTCAGAGAGACCGGGGAGCTTTCACAAACGTGGGCCCGCGCGGGGACGCTCCGAGAAGGGAGGGCTAGGCTTGTGCGTCTCCAGGACCTGAAGGCCGTCCCCTTGCACGGAGCCCTGGGACGGAGTGGAATCCTGGCTAGTGGACGCTCGCCGCCCTGCCCCCCGCCCCCTCCTTTGGGAGAAACGCTGCCGTGGCCTCTGGGCAAAGCCAGGGGCTCAGCTCTTCCAAAATTGCATCCCTACCGCAGATCAGGGACACAATTCATCTCCCCCAGTGAGAGTGACTAGTGTCGGCTTTGCTCGTCTCTGGCAGGATTTTAGTTTTTTACCATCTGGTGTTATTCTCATCAATAACAAAATATTTCCGTGTTGGAAATTAGTGCTTTATCCTTCATGGGGGCAAAAGGCAGGGCTTGTGTGGAGTCCAGTGGGCAAATGTGAGTAACGCTGCAGGAGTGACCGGGAGCTTCTGTCGCTGGGACCAGCGCGGCCCCCGCAGCGTGCAGCCCCCCGGCCGGGGTGCGTCAGGACCCCAACGCGGGCAGCAGTGGGGAAGGGGACAGGCTGGCCCTGCCGTGAGCCGCATGCTTTGGGATGATTCAAGTGGCAAATGTTGTATGCATTGTGCACAATGAGCACTCTCCCTGGGGTGGACGGTATTCTGGCCCTGGGGTTTATAGAATAGTCTGCCCCCCACCCCCCATGGAGCACAGCATTTATTTGCTGCGTCCCCCACTCTGGGCGGGGAGGCAGGGAGGGGACAGGCCTGCTCTGCTGTCACACCCGGACCGGCGAGGGTGACCGGGCACGGGGTGCCTCCCCATGGGGCAGAAACCGCCCTTGCACCTGCCCCAGCGGCCACACCCTCTCCCTGTTGGTGTGGGTCTGCTCCCTCGGGATTCTTCCTGTGGTTGCAGCTGGGGCCCCCTGGAGCAAGCCCCCCAGTCTTTGTCCTCCCAGTTGGGTGAGAGAGGTTCCCTCCACCCACAGGATGCTGGTGGCCGGTGTGGACCCGAGTCCCTGAGCAGTGCTGGAGAATCGAGGTGGCCCCGGTGTAGACAGCTGCCGTGTGGCCTGGAGCAGCGCCCCAGGCAGGGAGGAGAGACACGGTGTGTGCAGGTGTACTCGTGGGAGACAGGTCGCCGGGGAAACCTCCCGAGTGCTGGCCTCAAGCGATCCCGGTCTGTCCACTCACGCGAGTGAGATTTTAGGCGAGTTACATCAACTCTCCGAGCCGTGGTTTCCTCAAGCATAAAACGAGAGTGTGTTGGTAATGACCTGGGAATATCTGTGAGAGTTTCTGCGGGAGGTGTGCGTCTACACGGACCCATCATGTGACACAGACACGGACGCGTGTCGCTGTTGGCCGTGTCCACGCCTCAGTGGCCCCGTGCCCTGTAGAGCTTCTCCTGAGCCTCCAGCGGTCCTGGCACCCGGCGCCCGAGGGAGCAGCCGGCCAGGGTCACCGCGGGGTGTCCTCGGCTTCCGGGCGGGGCCGAGACCTGCATTGCCTGGCACCTTTTCTTCTTGGTTCTGTGCTTGTTGGTTTATCGTGCTCTGGGAAATGCTGTGGCTTTAAAACAAAACCAAAATATAAAAAATTTTAATTGCCCAAGTGGTACAGAAATGTATTCTAGTAACAGTTGAAAAACAAGGGGCACCTGGGTGGCTCTGTTGCTTGAGCGTCTGACTTCAGCTCAGGATCTCGCGGTTGGAGAGTTCAAGCCCCGCCTTTTCCGCCCCTTCCCAGGCCCGCTCCCTCTGCGCTTGGGGGGGGTGGGCTGCGTCTTTCCAGGTCTCCTCGGATGTGCCCACAGAGCGCGTGCAGAGCTCTGCAGGTTGGGTTCCCGTAAATGGCACCGTATGACAGCATCACGTAGGCGTTTGTCCTCGTATTCAACCCCGTGCCTTGGAGATCTTTCCAGATGTCAAATATCATACTGGAAGTCATGCCAACAGACTTAATCCAGAGTCACTGACCCCTCCTGCCCGCCCCCTGCTGCCCCCTCCTCTGCTAACGCGTGTGCAGGGGTTCCTGGTGGGGGGGTGATGTAATCTAGCCAAGGTTTCTATTTTGCCTGTTGCCCTCTGTGTGTGTGCCCGTGGGATCATGCTCTCTGGGGACCAGGATGCTGGCTAAATCCAGTAGCTTTCCTTGAATCTGGAAGAAGTGTTCGATCATAGCAGGCGCAAGCGGACACTTACTGAGAAATTCGGGGTTGACCTTGAACGGCCTCTCTGACCGCCTGACTCATCCAGTGGCCAGTGTGCCCCTCCCGGGCTCCGAATTGTGGGCCACAGGGCGAGCACCCGCTGGCTGTCTCTGCTCACTAACCTGCGTCTGATGATGATCGGGGTGTCCAGGCTCGGGAGCCGCGAGCAGACTGAGGTTCCCTGAGAGCTGACATTCAGCAAGGCAGAGACCTGGGGCTGAGGAGGGCCTCGAGAGTGGCAGCTGCAGGCCAGGGGGTGGGACCAGGAGGGACAGGGGCACCGCTCAGCCCAGTGGCATGGTGCCAGCACTGCACACTGAGGAAGGATGGGAAGCACAAGAACACAGATCATCCTGAGTCCGAGGGCCTGTGCAGCTTGTCACTGGGCGTGTGTTCAGGGGTGAGGCGTTCGTGCGTCCGTCTGATGGACTGGGTCCCATTCAGCCCCTCCCCCAGGCTGAGAACTGCACCAGCTGCTTGGCCCTGAGACCTAGACAGGCCCCAAACCCCGGGACTTCCTGTTTGTCGCCACCCACAGAGACTGCACCTGGCTCATGACGCCCAGGCCAGGATGAGGCCTGAGTCCTGCCGAGTCTAGATTTGTCGGGTGTTGTGGGTTGGGTGGTGTCCCCCAAAGAGATGCGTCGGAGTCCTGAGCTCTGTACCTGTGACTGTGACCTCAGCTAGAACCTGGGTCACTGCAGGTGTGATTAGTTAAGAAGATTTCACACTGGGGCGGGGTGGGCCCTAATCCAATGGCTCGGGTGGAGGCCGAGTGATGACCCAGAAACAGGGAGAAGCCACTCGATGATGGGGGCAGAGCAGGGTGATGTGACACAAGCCAGGGGGCCCTGGGGCCACCAGAGCTGGACGAGGCAGGATGGATCCTCCCGGAGCCTTCAGAAGGGGCCCTGCCCCCACGATGCCTTGATCCCTGGACTTCCCGACTCCGGAATGTGAGAGAATAAATCCACGTTGTTCTAAACTGCCCCTTTGTGTGCGTGTAGCGACCCCAGGTAATTTGTCTCGAGGAAATGACTTTTCTGGCATATCCTGACCCGTCCCCATCCCCCAAACATTCCTGGGAATGGAGAGGCACCGGATGAGCATATCCGTAAAGCCTCCTCCCCCAAGGCCACTGGGATGTACACAGAGTGCCCTGGAAGCAGCTAAGGAAATAGGAAGCCGGAGGTGTGGACGGCAGTGGTGTAAACACAGTTCCAACAGGCCCTCCTCCTGGCTTTGGCGATGCAGTTCCTGCTCGGTGACCTTCCTGAGCCTCTGATGGGTCGGACCCCACAGACTCCTCTGTGAGCCTCTTCACGAAGCTCCTTGAAGCCTGGTGCCCCCACCTCCCGGCTCTGATGGAAGGGACACATCGGAGTTCCCTGTCTCCACGGCTTCACCTTTGTCCACACCTGTCTCTCCCTCTGGGTTCCCGGGCGCCCCATCCAAGCCGCTGACCTGAGCCCTGGGTCTCCTTGGGCTGGTTGGCCCCGCTGGCACAAAGCCGAGGCCCAGCTGGGTCATGTTTGTCCTGTCAGGGCGATTTCCTTGGCCTTGAGGTGAACGTGGGGCATGCCTGCAGGTGGGCCAGGCCTCTCGGAGCCCCCCAGTGCAGGGCCAGGGCTCCAGTCCCTCGGGGGCCATGGGAGGGAGCCCGGGGCCAAGTGGCCCGCAGGCGTGGGGAAGGGAGGCAGAGTCAACCTGGAGCGGAGATGGGGTGCCTCTGCCCTCGCTAAGGGGTTCCCTCCCCCCGAGGCTCCCAGGAGCCTGCGAACACGGGCCTCTCCCCTTCTGAAACAGACCCTCAGGTGGAGCACGCACCTCAGCGCCCCCACGGGCTTCGGCGGGACCTGAGGGCCGTGACCCTGACCCGGTCCCAGGACAGCCGGGCAGCGCTGATGTCCAGCAGACATCAGGGACCACCAACCGCAAGACAGGAGCACCACTCACCTTCAGAAGCCAGTCCTCCCCGCTTCTCACGTCCACAGACACATGTCGGGGAGAGCAAAGGCCTTTGCACTTTATCGCAACATTTTGTCATCAAACCCGGACGTAGTGCCACCATGAGAAAGGGCACACTAGTTCCTTCTGCACCAGATTCCCTCTCTGGTTGTACAAGTGGTGTTAATCACTTCACGGATAATGACGTTTGGGGCGCCTGGGGGGCTCCGTCGGTCGAGCATCCCACTTCGGCTCAGGTCACGATCTCGCGGTCCGTGGGTTCGAGCCCCGCGTCGGGCTCTGTGCTGACGGCTCGGAGCCTGGAGCCTGCTTCCGATTCTGTGTCTCCCTCTCTCTCTGCCCCTCCCCTGCTCACGCTCTGTCTCTCTGAAAAATAAACATTAAAACAAAAGGTGGTGTTTTCAAGAGCATATGTGATTTTGCTGTAATTTCATTTTTCTAAAGGCAGTTTGCAAATTGTCTGGGTTCTAAGTTCTGAGAAACAAATTCCACTTTCATATCAAATTCCACAATAAAACGAGATGCACGCTCCCACAGGGACAACACCCTCACTGTGGGCTTCGTGAAAGTCTGGAACAGGAGCTGGTGGCAGACGAGCCCCGAGTCCGGAAACAGCCCCGCAAGGCAGGTGGAGCTGGTGCCAGAGCAGGCCGTGGGGCCACTGCTTCAGCCCTCACCTCCCATGGTGGCCGCACCCAGGGTGGGCGCCTAGGGCCGGAGTGCACCTTGCAGGGAGGCCCGGCAGTCGTTATGGAAGCCAGGTTGGAGTGACAGCGTCCAGGTGGGGACACGGGTGGTGATGGCCACCGGGCGGGGACACAGGGGTGGTGATGGCTGCCGGGCGGGGACACAGGGTTGGTGATGGCTGCTGGGCGGGGACACAGGGGTGGTGATGGCCGCCGGACGGAGACACAGGGGTGGTGATGGCCGCCGGGCGGGGACACAGGGTTGGTGATGGCTGCTGGGCGGGGACACAGGGGTGGTGATGGCCGCCGGGTGGGGACACAGGGGTGGTGATGGCTGCCAGGTGGGGACACGGGTGGTGATGGCCGCCGGGTGGGGACACAGGGGTGGTGATGGCTGCTGGGCGGGGACACAGGGGTGGTGATGGCTGCTGGGCGGGGACACAGGGGTGGCGATGGCCGCCAGGCGGGGACACAGGGGTGGTGATGGCTGCCAGGTGGGGACACGGGTGGTGATGGCCGCCGGGCAGGGACACAGGGGTGGTGATGGCTGCTGGGTGGGGACACAGGTGGTGATGGCTGCTGGGCGGGGACACGGGTGGTGATGGCCGCCGGGTGGGGACACAGGGGTAGTGATGGCCACTGGGTGGGGACACGGGTGGTGATGGCCGCTGGGTGGGGACACAGGGGTGGTGATGGCTGCCAGGTGGGGACACGGGTGGTGATGGCCACTGGGTGGGGACACAGAGGTGGTGATGGCTGCTGGGTGGGGACACAGGGGTGGTGATGGCCGCCGGGCGGGGACACGGGTGGTGATGGCCGCCGGGCGGGGACACAGGGGTGGCGATGGCCGCCAGGCAGGGACACAGGGGTGGTGATGGCTGCTGGGTGGGGACACGGGTGGTGATGGCTGCTGGGTGGGGACACAGAGGTGGTGATGGCCGCTGGGTGGGGACACAGGGGTAGTGATGGCCACTGGGTGGGGACACGGGTGGTGATGGCCGCCGGGCGGGGACACAGGGGTGGTGATGGCCACCGGGCAGGGACACGGGTGGTGATGGCCGCTGGGCGGGAACACAGAGGTGGTGATGGCCGCTGGGTGGGGACACAGGGGTGGTGATGGCCGCTGGGTGGGGACACGGGTGGTGATGGTCACCGGGCGGGGACACAAAGGTGGTGATGGCCGCCAAGCAGGGACACAGGGGTGGTGACGGCCGCCGGGCGGGGACATGGGTGGTGACGGCTGCTGGGCGGGGACACAGGGGTGGTGATGGCCGCTGGGCGGGGACGCAGGGGTGGTGATGGCCGCTGGACGGGGACACAGAGGTGGTGACGGCTGCTGGGCGGGGACACAGGGGTAGTGATGGCCGCCGGGTGGGACACAGGGGCAGGTGGGAGGTGCCAGGTGCAGTGCATGGAGGTGCCATGTGACTTGTCATCTGAAGTGGAACAGAGGGCCTGCATTTAACCCTGATGGGTTTGGAGTTGGAGTACTGGACCCTCCTGCCCACTTCCTCTGTGGCCGCCACAGACAGCGTGGCACCTGTGGTGTGTCCAGAGGGCACGATCAGTCAGTGAGAACTTACCTACCTTTTGGTAAATTCCACAGAGATGAAACTACTCGGGATGCCTCCCCAGCGACAGGGGAGATTTTAACCCGAGGTCTGACCACGTGCAGGGGACAGGGCTCTGAGCAGCTGTCGCACTTGACCGAAAAGGTGGAGGGAAGGGGACCTTGGAGCCACGTCAGCCACCGCCACGTCCTCAGGAGATACAGCCTTCCCCATCCCATGCTCCCGAAGTGCTCCCCGTGGTCTAGATGCAGACCCAACATTTCCCAAACCTCGGTCGCCCGGAGAACACTCGCTGTGGCCGCAGGGGCCGTGGGCCCGGTGGGCTCACAAAGCCTGCGATGCTGGGTGGCCACGTGGACAGCAGGGGGCGGGGGCATCGGGAGGGTTCCCTTCCTTCCCACGGCCCCTTGTCCACAGGTGCTTCCCCGGCGGCTGGTGACACGAGAGAGAGGGAGGGAGATGGCTGCCCCACGCAGAGGGTCCGGGGTCTGGGACGCACGTGGCCCCACACGGTGCGGCCACCGCCTATGTGAGTGCTCTGAGTGGCAGAGACACGTCTGTAGAGACGGGAGGTGGATTTGAGGTTGCCTGGGGGCGGTGTCGGGGGCCGGCAGGATTACTGGTGTGCGGGCGAGGGGCATCTGTGGGGGCCACAGAGACGTCCCGCGGCTCGGGGAGTTAGTTACAGACCACGGGGCCGTGTCCTTGAGGGGGGCCAGTGAGCGCTCTGTAACGCACCCCTCGACTGAGGGATAAATACCGATCTTGCACGGAGCCTACGGGCTTCGGTCCCCAACTCTCAGCCCAGATGGCCTGACGCGGAGGGAGAGCATTCCGTGCGTTTTTACGGCCCTTCTACGTCAGATGGCGTCACCTTCAGACGAGGCCCTGGTCCGGTCCTTGGTTGTGAGGACAGGACGTGCTTGTCTACCCTTCTCACCTATGACGTGGGGTGGCCTCTCCACCTCGCGGGCTCGGGGGACAAGGGAGACGGCAGGCAGGGCCTGGCCGGGAACCGGTGTCACCTGCCCCTCTGGAGAGCAGCTACGGCTGCGGTTGGGATTTCGGTGAGGCTGCGGGGCCCCACTTAGGTCAGGGCCGGACGGGGCCGTGGCTTTGGCCCCAGGAGTGTTTCTTGCACCTTCTGCAGGAGCAGTGTGTGTGTGTGTGTGTGTGTGTGTGTGTGTGTGTACACACTGGCCCCGCGTCCGCTGGCCTCTCCTGACACTCTGGCCTCTGCAGCAAGTCGGGGCCTTGCTCCCTGGGTGCGACCCGGCTGTGTGGTGGCACTCCGCCTCCGTCGTGACACTTCTCACACTAGTCGGTGGGGCAGGCGCTCCGGGTGGTGCTAGGCCATCGTGGGGCAGGTGTCACGTTGAGTTGCTCCTGTTTCCCCAGTCCCCACTTGGCACTGTGCCCTGTGCAGACACACAAGACCGCCAGGCGTGAGCTCTGTTCTTACCGCAGCACACACACAGCACACACACACAGTGCACACACACAGTGCACACACAGAGCACACACACACAGCACACACACAGCACACACAAAGCACACAGCACACACAGCACACACACACACACAAAGCACACACACACAGCACACACACACACAGCACACACAGCACAGTGCACACACACACAGCACACACAAAGCACACACACAGCGTACACAGCACGAATGACAAAGCGTGCTTCTTCCTTCCTGGAAACACGTGTTCGTGCGTCTCCCACCCTGAGGTCGGAAGAAGAATGTGTCGAGACGCCTCCCAGTGTGAGCTGGTGGAGAGCGGGTACTCAGTGTGTGACAGACAAAACCGAGTGGCAGAGAATAACCACGTATTTGGCCCATGGTTCTGTGGCTGGCAGTGAGGCCGGGCT
The DNA here is from genome assembly GCF_016509475.1 of Prionailurus bengalensis. Lineage (NCBI taxonomy): Eukaryota > Metazoa > Chordata > Mammalia > Carnivora > Felidae > Prionailurus > Prionailurus bengalensis. The sequence goes on along the minus strand of NC_057350.1, from coordinate 2,545,799 downwards.
CGGCTGGGCAGTTCTCCTCTGGCTCTGGCAGGTCACCAGCCTCTGCACCCAGCTGGCGGTCAGTGGCCTCGCTTTCCTCATGGTGGCTGACAGGGATGATGGGGCTCTATTTTATGTTTTTTTTTTTTTTAATGTTCACTTATTTTGACACAGAGAGAGACAGAGCGTGAGCAGGGGAGGGGCAGAGAGAGAGGGAGACACAGAATCTGAAACAGGCTCCAGGCTCCGAGCTGTCAGCACAGAGTCTGATGTGGGGCTCGAACTCATAAACCACGAGATCATGACCTGAGCTGAGGTCGGACACTCAACCAACTGAGTCATCCAGGCGCCCCAATGGGACTCTATGCCCCTCAGCAGCCACAGACCTGTCGTTCACGTGGTGGACCACAAGCAGGTCCTTTTAAAGCGACTTCTTTTTTAAACAACGGATTGGTTTATTTTTAATCATGGTCAAATACACATAACATAAAATGGATCATTCTAGCCATTTTCAAGTGGCATTTAAGTTAGCATCTCGTCTTGTACCACCTTTGCCGTCGTCCCATTGGCCAAAGCAAATTGCAAGAGCAGCCCAGCCCCTTTGGGTGGAGGAGAGCAACATTCCTGGGGCTCTTTGTGCCACGGGCTGGGCGGGGCCGGGGAGCCAGCTGTCAGGCGCTGGGTGCGCCCAGGGCCTGAAGGCCACCACTGGGGAAATGTGGCCCAGGGTGGCCCTCCCGGTGTTGCTTTGCACAACGAAGATGTCTGATGGGACAGGACAACAGGGGCCCTGGTGCGTCGCAGGCAGAGGGCAGGCACGTGGATGCGGGTGCTTTAGCCAGTGCTGGAGGTGGGGACCCCGCTCCAGTGTCCTGGCGAATGGGCCCAGCAGCAGGGGGCCTGGGACTTGGAGGGGGGAACCTGGGACTGGGAGGGGCGGCCTGTGACTTGGAGGGGGGGCCCAGGGACTGGCGGGGGGACGGGGACTGGGAGGGGGGGCCTGGGACTCGGAGGGGGGAACCTGGGACTGGGAGGGGGGCCTGTGACTTTGAGGGGGGCCCGAGGACTGGCGGGGGGCGGAGACCAGGAGAGGGGGCCTGGGACTGGAAGGCAGGGCCGGGACCGGGAGGCAGGGCCGGGACTGGGAGGGGGGGGCCTGGGACTTTGAGGGGGGCCCGAGGACTGGCGGGGACCGGGAGGGGAGGCCTGGGACCGGGAGGCGGGCCGGGACCGGGAGGGGGAGCCTGGGACAAGGAGGGGAGGCCTGGGACTGGAAGGCGGGGCCAGGACTGGGAGGGGGGGGCCTGTGACTTGGAGGGGGGGGCCCTGAGGACTGGCGGGGGGCGGGGACCAGGAGGGGAGGCCTGGGACCGGGAGGCGGGGCCGGGACTGGGAGGGGGGGCCTGGGACCGGGAGGGGGGAGCCTGGGACTTGGGGGGGCTCCCCAGCCTGTTTGGGAGCAGGCGGTTCACAGGCATCGCAACGCAGCCCCGCTTGTTGTTGTTGTTGCTTAGATTATTGAAGTGTAATCGACAAACAGCGGTCTGCTGGTTTCAGGTGCGCGACACATTGATGGGCAATTCTACACGCGGAGCGTCGCTCCTCTTGATAAGTGTCGTCGCTGCCCCACGTTATCACAGTATTATCGACTCTGTGCCCCACGCTGTGCTTTTCTTCCCCGTGGCTCGTTTATTCTAGAAATGGAAGTCGCTGCCTCTTCCTTCCCGCCACCATTTCACCCGCCCCCCAACCCCCTCCCTTCTGGGAACCACCAGTTTGCGCTCTGGATTCGTGAGTCTGTTAGTTTTTGTCTCTTCTTTTGTTTTTCAGATTCCACGTGTAAATGAAATCATATGGCATTTGTCTTTCTCCGACTTTGCTCAGCGTAGTAAACTCGCACTCCATACACGAGATTTCATTCTTTCTGATGGCTGAGTAGTATCCCATTGTGTGCAAATATCACTCCACGGACATTTCAGCTCTTTCCATAATTTGGCTCTGGTAGAGGATGCTGCTGTAAACACAGGGGTGGACATGTCTTTTCAAATTAGTGTTTTCATTTTGTTTTCCTTTTCTTAGTATTTCTTTACTTTCACGTTAGTTAACACACAATGTAGTCTTCGCTTCAGGAGTAGAGCCCAGTTGCTCGTCCCAACGGTGTTTTCATTTTCTTTGGGTAAAAACCCAGTAGTGGAATTGTTGGATAGTAGGGTAGTTCTATTTTTAAAAAATGTTTATTTATTTTGAGAGAGAGAGAGAGAATGAATGAGCAGGGGAGGGGCATAGAGAGAAGGAGAGAGAAAATCCCAAGCAGGCTGTCACTATCAGCACAGAGCCCAACATGGGGCTTGATCCCACAACCCTGAGACCATGACCTAGGCCGAAATCAAGAGTCGGATGCTTAACCAACTGAAACATGCAGGCTCCCCTATTTTTTTCAGTGTTTATTTATTTTTGAGAGAGAGAGAGAGCTAGCGAGCCGGTAGGGTAGGGACAGAGTGAGGGGACAGAGGGTCCAAAGCGGGCTCTGTGCTGACAGCAAGCCCAGTGTGGGGCCCAAACCCACGAACCGTGAGACCATGACCCGGGCTGAAGTCAGACGCTCAACTGACTGAACCACTCAGGTGCCCCCAGGCGACCCTATTTTTAATTTTTGAGGAACCTCCACACTGTTCTCCAGAGTGGCTGCACCAGTTTGCATTCCCACCAGCAGTGCATGAGGGTTCCCCTTTCTCCGCATCCTCGCCAACACTTGTTACTTCTTGGTTGTTTTTTTTTGTTTGTTTGTTTTTTGTTTTTAATGTTAGCAATTCTGACAGGTGGGAGGTGGTGTCTCATTGTGGTTTCGATTTGCATTTCCCTGATGCTGAGTGATGTGGAGCATCTTTTCATGTGTCGTTTGGCCATCTGGGTGTCTTCTTTGGAAGAGTGTCTATTCAGCCCATGTTTTCTCGAATAATGACAGTCAAAGCCGAGCACAAAAGCACAGGCAGGTGCTGGGTGAATGGGAGGAGACGGGCAGAAGGCAGCCAGTGAGAAGATCCTGCCTGGGAGTCCAGGCAGGGGTCAGAGTGGGGGATGGGGGGGTCTCCGTGGAGGTAAGTGTCCTACCCTGGGTAGGCTCCACGTTCCTGGTCCACAGGCAGGTATTACAGATTCAAACCCAATCTTCATCAGGGCAAAAGTGTCCTTGAGACCACAATGCTGCCATGGCACAGGTCATCGGATCAATTGTGGGTTGGCTATAAGAGGGTCCCCGCTCTCAGCCATCCACCTGCCATCTAACTAGCGGGACTTTGGTTGTAGATTGTCTGGTGTTGGAGTGGTCCTCACCTGCTGGCAGTGGTAGGAGCCTGGGGCTGCTGGGTCCCCAGGAGGGAGCTTCCGTCCCTTGTTGGGAGCCCCGAGGGACTTGCGGGGGGAGGGGCCGGCGGGGGCGGGCACTGTGAGCCCAGGGCTCTTGGCAGCGACAGTGGTGGGTGCTTCCCATTAGCCTCTCATTTCACGTGCAAGACAACTTTGCACCAGGAATTTGGGTCCCCATGTTGCTCCAGAGGTCAAACACGCCGAGTTCATAAGCTGTGAGGTTGGGAGTTGGCAGGGATCTGGCCGCTGTGGGAGGGGCTGCAGAAGGAGCCAGAAGCATGTGTGTCCCCAGGAGAGGGGGTCAGAAACGGGTCCGGACTGTATCCCAAGTAGGGATCCCATTGATGCGCTAGGAATGAGCCTGACCAGCAGCCACCGGGCCTTGAACCTCCCAGGCTGTGTGACCTCAGGCCAACTACTTAGCCTCTCTGTACTTCGGTTTCCTCCCCTAGAGATGGGATGACAGTCCCTGCCTCGTAGTGTTGTTAGAACAGCAGGGCATGTGGAGGCAGGTGCGGGCTGTTGTCACCACCATCATCAACCCTGTGACCCCCGTATCATTATTCTGACCCTGCTGTCACTGTATCATTATTCTTTTTAAAATTTTTTTAACGTTCATTTATTTTTGAGAGAGAGAGAGAGAGAGAGAGAGAGAGAGAGAGAGAGACAGAGCACAAGCAGGGGAGGGGCAGAGAGAGAGGGAGACACAGAATCCAAAACAGGCTCCAGGCTCCGAGCTGTCAGCACAGAGCCCGACGCGGGGCTCGAACTCATGAACCCCGAGATCATGACCTGAGCTGAAGTCGGACGCTTAACCGACTGAGCCACCCAGGCGCCCCCGCCGTATCGTTATTCTGATCCTGCGATCGCCGCATCATTCTTCTGATTCACTGGGTCAGCAGGTGCTGACTCTCTGCTGACAGTGATCCCAGGACAGTGGGAGCAGATAGTTGTTACTTTTGATCTTGTTTCTTTCTCCTGCCAGATTCTAAGCTCCCTTTAGGTCCCGTTCCTCAAAGGTGGCAGCCCCCGCCGAGCCCCAGCGGAGGTGGGTGTCGCAGAGCAGGGCCGCTCACCGACCCGGCCAGCCAGCACCCCGCTTCTCCACGTGAGCCCGCTTCCGCTTTCACGGATGGCGTGCCCCTTACGGCTCCCCTGCCCCGGCATCCTGGGATTCGTGAGGCGCAGGTGAATTTAGAATGCCTTCCAGCATTGATAAGAACCACATGTTTGTGGCACAGAGTAAAAATGAGAGAGACCGTACGCGTGGGCTGTGGGAGGGGCCGACACCCCCAAATGCATACGTCAAGTCTCGTATCCAACGTGTGTTGAATGTGACTGTGTTTGGAGACGGGGTCATCAAAGAGGCCACTCACTGGTGTCCTTACAAGAAGAGATGACAGATACACAGGGGACGACCACGGGAGGACAAGGGGAGAGGCGGCATCTACAGGTCAGGGAAAGAGGCCTCAGAAGGAGCCTGCCGACCCCGTGACCTTGGACGTCCCGCCTCCAGACCGTGAGAGGGTGGACTCTGTCACCTGGGCCGTCCCCGCTGACTAATACGGCAAGTGGGGCTCAGACGGTGTCCATCCCTGCGGGCCCCTCCAGCGGTCTCCGGGGATGTGCCCGGCCTCAGAAGACCTCCACCTGTGAAAGCACATTTGCGGCCTTTTGTGCACACAGGATACAGGGGCTGGGGCGCAGCGGGGCCGGGTGGGGCGCTGTTCTCACGACGCACCCCTGCCCGGCCCGGCGGGGTTCCAGGGCAGAAACGAGCCGGCTAAGTCACACAGTGACAGGAACCAAGAGGACATTGAAGGGTGCTGCCGGAGAGCCTGGGGGGGCAGCGGCCCATAAAGGGGGCGGTGGGGCAGGGAAAGCCTGCCGGGAGGAGGCCTGGCGGAGGAGACACCAGGGGAGGGATTTCAGAGAAACTTCGAGCGCGGCTTTCCCTGTGTGCCTTCACCCGGTCCTCCCAGAGACCTCACGGGGCGGTGGGCAGGGCGGGGCGGGGAGGGGGCACCCGTACTCCCCATGGACCATGCCGGGAACTGAGGCCCCGCTTCAGCAAGATCCGCTCAGCCAGGCGAGAACCCTGTCCCCCCCCATTGAGCCACGCCTGCGACAGTGCATTCACGGGTCCTGTCCGGGACGACCACTCCCGTCCCCACGCCCCCACACCCGTCCCCGGGTCCAGACGCAGAGGGGGCTTGCAAGATAGAAGTCGCTGCATCTAACAGGGTGGAGGGCACCTGAGAACCCGGCCCCCACCCCCACGCCCTAGCTAGCCCTGAGGAAAAGGAGGAACACACACAGATTCATTTTGTGACTACACAGGGCACGTCCACGGCCCGTCCCCGTGCTAAAGGATGCGTTTATTTTATGTGTCATGACGTCTTGGCTAAGCGTTTCCAGGAAGTGACACTGAGCGCGCTTTTAACGCCCTGGAGGGTGTGCAGGCCCGTTCTCTCTCCGTGGCCAGGGGCACTTACCCGTGCCTCCCTTCTTCCAGAAACAACTCTTGTTCCGTTACTCTGGGTACTGGGGTGTTTAGAATATTTTATTCCCCATCAAATCATGTCATGATCTCTGTCTATGCCTGAGGCATGTCATACCCTCCCCCCCTCATACTGACACGCTGGGGTGTTTCTTCTGGAAGGATTTCATTGAGGCCACCCACAACAGTCCTGGGTACGTCCTTCCCCTACCTGTCACGAATTAGACGGCACAGCAGGTCTGTGAGCCGGGTTCGGGCTCGCCTACGTGCGTTAGAAATACCAGAACTGGGGGCGCCTGGGTGGCGCAGTCGGTTAAGCGTCCGACTTCAGCCAGGTCACGATCTCGCGGTCCGGGAGTTCGAGCCCCGCGTCGGGCTCTGGGCTGATGGCTCGGAGCCTGGAGCCTGTTTCCGATTCTGTGTCTCCCTCTCTCTCTGCCCCTCCCCCGTTCATGCTCTGTCTCTCTCTGTCCCAAAAATAAATAAACGTTGAAAAAATTAAAAAAAAAAAAAAAAAAAAAAGAAATACCAGAACTGAACAGGTGAGCTTTAGAAATAGTATTCTCTTGTTTTTATTCATTTATTTTTTTGAACTCTAGAGAGCCATTTGGAAACTGATTTCTCGCCAAGAAAAAAATTAAAGTGTTTGTGTGTCTGGGTGGGGGTGCCGGGGGAGGGAGGGAGAGCTTCCTTTGAGAGGTCACGCTTCCGCGCGTCTCCTGCCCGCCCACCCCGTGCACAGAGCCCCCCACCTTTACGAGGAGCCTGGACCGCTTTACTGACTCGGCGACCCGCGGGCCTCCAGGTCAGGATGTGGACGCGTGCGACGCCCGCCTTTGCCTGCAGAGTTGGGTGCAGCCCCCGGGGAGCGCCCTGGTCAGGCAGCATTTCTAAGGGGCGAGGGCGAGGTCTCTTGCAGGTGCCTGTGTCAGGTGGGGCCCCCAGGCAGAACACAGCGAGTGGGGGTTAGGGCACGAGGGGCTTGAAGGGTGTTGTGATGCCTGCACGAGACGAAGGGGGGCAGGACTGGGCAGGCGGGTCTCAGACCTCGCTGCCGCTGACCGAGGCCTGGAGCACAGATGGCCCGTTAGGGGCGTGGGGCCACGAACGGACGTGCCTCGGACCCGCACCCGCTCCGCGGGCGGGGCTGCGCGGGGAGGGGGCCTCAGGCTGCGCCTCACGGCCTGGTTCTGGTGTCCCCGTCTGTGCGCCCCACTCCACCCTCTGGCCCAGCTGCCCCCCGCCCCGTCTGGCACCCCCTGACTCTACCCAGGCACTCGTGAAAGGATGCTGGCGACAGTGCACGGCTGTCAGCTGGGTGGCTCTTGTCAGAACAGGCCCTGCGCTCAGGTCACAGGTCCTCAGGGCCCACAGCTCGGCCACCGCACCCAGAAGTTACTACCGTCCCCACGTGGCAAACTGAGGCACCCACCCTCAGAGCTGGGGCGAGGCTGGATCCAAACCCAGGGCTTCACCCCTGCACAGAGGGCTTCCCCACGTGCTGGACGTTGGCCCAAGGTTGGTCCTTGGCTAGGCACTGGCTTCACCCGCTCTTGTGACCTTGACTTTGGCCTCCAGGCTGATCAGGCCAGGCTCCTCTCCAGTGCCCCGACTTGTATTCTCTAGTGACACTCGACATCTGGAGGACGGATGTCAACCGTCTTGTCTGACTCAGACAAGGAGTCTTGTCTGACTCAGACTGGACAGTTTCTCAACAACCACCTCGGAACAGGGGCTTAGCGCACCCCAGGACTTCCAGTCTCTCTGCCAGGAAAAATCCCTTGTAGGGTTTTTGCCCTGTAGAAGCCTTTTTTTTTAAAGTTAAGTTTATTTATTTTTGACAGAGAGAGAGGGTGTGTGAGCGGGGGAAGGGCAGAGAGCGAGGGAGAGAGAATCCCAAGCAGGCTCCGAGCTGTCGGCACAGAGCTCGACATGGGGCTTGAGCCCATGAACCGTGAGATCGTGACCTGAGCTGAAATCAAGTGTCAGTCGCTTAACTGACCGAGCCACCCCAGCTGCCCCTGCCTTAGACTTTTGAAAAGTGCCTGAGTTGGCCCCAGCTTGGTCCTCTTGGCACACTCTTGGGAACAGGGAAGTCCGGGGTGGGAACCTCTTCGTTTCACAGGAAGGGAAACTGAGACCCAAGTGTGCTGTGTCCTCGTCCGAGGTCACAGGCTAGCTCTGAGCCTTGGCCCTCGGTTCCCCCGGCAGTGGCAACCACCTGACGCCCGTGCCCAGGAAGCTGGTCCAGGAAGCCTTCCTCGGTCTGGACTCACCTGGATCCACACTGCCATCCAGGCTTGAGTAGGCCTCGGGCAGGGCTTGATGGGGGCAGTTCGCCAACAAGAGAGAATCTCCCAGCTGGAAAGACTGCTTCTAGGCTTGGGGGTAGGCAGCTGTCCGCCATTTGGTCTTAGGATCGCCTCCTGGGCTCTGGTTTACTTACCTGTGAAATGGGATCAAGCAAGCTGGTTCTGAGATTTACAGCAAATAATGTGTGGAGTCCCTCTCCCAGGACGCACCTCACACAGCGTGGGTCCTCACGTTCCACTTCCCTTCTTTTCATTTGCGCACGGAGCCCCTCTCCCTGCACATTTGTGCCAACTCTATTCCTCTAGGTAAGACTTTTCCTTTCCCATGTTAATTTGGGCAGCTGGGGACCCGAGTCTGTCTCCCAACACAGAAGCCATCACTTGTGGGGTCAGGAGGAGCACGGGCCCTGAGGCTGGGTCAGGGTCTGGAGCCAGGCTGCCGCATCCTGGCGGACGAGACGCGGAGTTTTGCTGTGCCGGCTCAGGGCTTTGTTTGGAGAAGCAGGTGAAGTAATGCACACGGATGGGACACTCGTAAATCCTAGTGGTGACCGCATTGCCTGTCAATCTGAGCACGTGCCCTGTGTAGGGCCCAGGAAGCCTTTAGGGCTGGCTGGCTGACTTCCAAGTTCTGTTTAAATGTTTACTCTGCTCGTCTGTTCAGCTGAGCTTTTCCAGATGCAAGTTCCTTCTAGCTAAGGTCTGTATGATCACAGATTCTATCCGAATATAGATTATATTGATGGTGCTTTATTCTGTTGAGACAAATACAGTATCTTTGAGCTGATCTAAAAGTTCAAAGTAACTGTTAAGTGGCCATCAAGTGTCTAAGTGATGAGGTACATATTTTAATTAGTTTTTAAAAAGTACTTATCAAATGTGTGTATATGATTAATTTAAAGATTACCACCCATCAACAATAAAGTTTACTTAATCCCTGCGCAGCAGATAACAGTCCGTATTTACCCTTCCAGGAGTGTTCTGGACGTATATATGCATATATTGCTTTTTAATACAGGAAGTGGATCGTTGTAAACCATTGCCCTGAAACTTCACTCCCATTTAAAAAAAATTTTTTTAAGTTTATTTATTTCAAGAGAGAGAGTGAGCGGAGGAGGGACAGAGAGAGAGAGACAGAATCTCAACCAGGCTCTGGGCTGTCAGCACAGAGCCCCCCACAGGGGGCTCCATCCCATGGTGCTGGGATCATGACCTGAGCCACCATCAGGAGTCAGATGTTTAAGAGACTGAGCCACCCAGGCGCCCGATCTCTCTCTCTCTTAACTTTACAAATCTTGGAAATTGTGTAACATTAGCATATACAGAATTACCATATACATTTTTCAATGTTCTAAGAAGTATTAAATGAGTATGCTGGAGTTTATTTAACCAGGTGTCCGTGAGTTGCTTTCAGATTTCTCTAATTCTGTGCTGTGCGTCAGAACGTGCTTGTGTCCACATCTGGGAGTCCCTGTGGGAAGTCACCTGTAGGACAAGAGGACAACTCCAAGGGGCGGTGTGGGCTCCCGGGTTTCACAAGTATTACATTTCCACCAACACCGCAAACCAGAACTCTTTTTCAAGGCTAAGGGAACTGTGAGTAGAACAGGTGCACGTGTGTTTATTTTATTTTATTTTTAGTCCAAGTGTTTTCTGAAATAATTGGAGGAAGTTTAAAATAAGGCACAGCTGACGGCAATGGCGCCTGATATTTTCGATAGTTTTCCAATGAAACTGGTCCAAGTTAGGGAGGTCCAGCGGGACCTGAGGACCTCCACAGGCGGCAAGTCACGCGAGGTACCACGTAGAGAAAGCAGAGTGGAGATGACCCCCCCCCCCCAACCCAGGCCGTTTCCAGGCTCAGACATCAGCAGGTGCTCCGTGAGGGGCTCGCTCGGGTGCTTTGGAGCCAAGAGGGCAGAGCCATCGGCGACCGGGCCTGGAGGTGTGGCTATCTAGGCAGGTCACAGCCGGGCTCCCCCAACCAGTTCCGGGAAGTTTCCTCCCGGGTCAAATGCGGATACAATGTTGCCAGCCTGGTGCCAACTATAAATAAGTCAAAGGGCGCTGCACGTGGGTCTGAAATGTATCCTCGCGCGGAGCTGGAGCCCCGGCTCCCAGGATGGTCCCCACGTTGACGCGGGCCATCCAACCCCATGGGGCGGCAAACCCCACACGGACCGGACCAGGGGAGGAGCTCCCGCCCGGAAACAACCCCAGTGCCCCGGGGGAGGGGGGAACCCCCAGGGAGCCGGGGAAACGAGGGGGGTGGTCTCCTGACCTGAGGTGCCTTCTCCCTGCCCCCCATCATACTGTGCCGCCCGGTCCCCTCCCTGCGTCAGCCCTGCCCCCCTGCCCCACCTCGCTGGTCCTGCACCCCACGTGCGCCGCCGGCTCCCATCTCTGCCTCGGATTCACGGGCGTCCGTTACCGACCTCTGCCAGAGTCCCCCCAACCCCCCTCCCCGGTGTCCCGTGTCCCCCACGTGTCCCCCGTCCCCCACGTGACCCAGCGTGTACCCCGGGCCACCCCCCGCGCCTTCATCCGAGTCCCCCCCCGCGTGCCCCCCCCGCGTGTCCCCGCGTGTCACCCCCCCGCGTGTCCCCCCTCCCCGCGCGCCGGCGGAACTGTGGGATCGCCGCGCACAGGAAGTGGCGGGGCGGCGCGGCCGAGGGCGGAGGGCGGCGGGCCGGGCGGGGCGGGATGGGGGCCGGGGGCGGCGGGCGCCGCACTAGCTGAGGCCCGACGCAGGGCCGGGCGCGCCCAGGGCCGGAGCGCAGCGGCCGGAGGGGCCGCGGAGGCGACGCCGAGGCCGCGCGCGCGCGCGCGCGCGACGAGCAGGTGGCGGCGGCTGCAGGTGAGCGGCGCGGCCCCTGCCGAGGTCGGGCCCCCCCCCCTCCCGCCGCCCGCGGTCGCCCCCACCCCACTCCCCGCCGCCCGAGGTCGTCGCCCGCCCGAGGTCGCCCCCCCGCACCGCCCCCCCTCCTCCCGAGGTCGGCCCCTGGCCCCGCGCCGGGCGGAGCGCAGCCGGCCCTATGCGGCGTGGGGCCTGCGGGAGGACGGGGTGGCGGGGCGGGGGGTGGTCCGCGGGCCCGGGTCCTCCCCGCACCGCCGGCCTCCCGGCGCCTGGTCCGGCCGAGGCCCAGGACACCTCCCCGTCCGCCCCCCACTCAGGCCGCTGCAGCCCGGGGTGGGGGGGCACGCGGGGCCTGGCGGGGGGGGGGGCGCTGGGGGACGGGGCGCCCCGGGAGGGGACGGGCGGCCCAGGGCTATGGGAGGGCGCGACCCCCTGTCCCTTGTCCCCTGTCTCCCCGCGGACTCTGCTCCCCTCCGCTCCCCCCTCCCTGCCGACGCGAGGCGGCCCCTGCCGGGCTGGTGGGGGGGGGGCACAGGGGACCTGGGACCCCGCGGGGCGCCCGCGACCCCGCCCGCCCGTGGCCACGGCTTAGTTTCACTCTTTGCTCAATCAGAGGGCGGGCTGCAGGTGGGGTGGCGGGTGCCGAGTTTTCCGATTTGACTTTGGCGTTTGGACCAAGGCCGACTGTGAATTTCCACCGTTCAGTGATGGGGTCAGTCAGTAATGCCAGAGCCATTCGGGGCAAGAGCCGCCTCCACCCCCACGGCCACCCGGAGGACCCCGGAACGTTGGACGCCAAGGTTGTCGGGAAAGGAGGCTTATTAGCAGTTGAAGCTACCTTGAAAAATTGTGCAGTTTTTTTTTTTTTTTTTTTTTTTTTTTAACTTTGAGAGAAGTTCAGTTGCGGTGGGGAAGATGCCTTCCTAAATGGCTTCCCTGGCCTTTTTTTTTTTTTTTTTTTTTTTTTAAAGCACAATACCAACAGTCTTGTCTAAGGGGTTCCTTTTTGTAGGAAATACAGTCTCATGAGAAGGAAAAGTGAGGGCTGTTGGCCTTGAGAGAGGCTGGTTTGGGAAGTAGCTGGCCATGTGGGAAGTGACGATTATCCCAGAGAACCCCAGTCCACCACCGGGTGCTGGTGCTGCTGGGGCCCCGGGGTGCTGCTGGGGCTCGGGGTGGCGGGGCTACACCCAGAGAACCCCTCCTTGCTTCCCGTTCCTGCTCCGCAGCCTGACTGTACTCATGTAGGGATTACTCATCAGTGTTTCGTCTGCTTAAAAGTTTCAGGAGGGGTCTTGGGCTGATTCTGAACATTCTTTAATATGCCCCCTTCCTTGCTGTTCCCTCCCCCTGTTCTAGACCATCGTGACCACATCCCCCCCGGCCGCCCTCAAAGTTTCAGAATTAGCCTGTTACGGCCCCTTTCTGAACCACGCTTAGGGGTCTTGATTACGCTGTTTAAAGGAGAGGTTACATGGCATTGACGTGCAGAGCGGAAGGGCCTCTCGGCCCTGGAAGGTGCAGTTGCCTTAATGTTTTGAACCCGGTGTCGTGTGCACGCAGAGTGGCCGTGCTTGGTGGGAGTTCGAAGCTCACCCCACGTGGGTGGGGCCCCACCTGGGGGATCTCTACCTAAGGTCTGTGTCCTGGCAATGGCCTGCAGCACGCGGGAGAGCAGGTGAAAGTCCGTGTCGTAGGATGGACGGTCAGGGAAGGTGCCGGAGGGGTGCTTCAGTGGGCAGAGTGGGGATTCTCGCAGCGCCTCCGGAGAGGGTGCCCTTGCCCCTGGACTGGCCCATGTGGCCGGCTCTGCTCCTGCACGAATGCTTCCGGGCCTGTGTGAAGGTCTGTGGGCCAGCACTGGGGAAACAAAGGAGTCGTTTTGTTGTGAAAGGCAGAAAAAGTGCACCCACCGAAGTGATCTGGTCTGTCCATGTTTGCTCCGGCTTCCCATGTTAATTAGGGTTGCCCCTGATACACGGGGTTAGCCCTGCGGACGTGTGACCTCGGATCACACTTCAACCTTGGAAAAGAGTAGTCTGAGAAAACAGAGTCCTTGCTGCCTGCTGAAGGGTGGGTCACAGATCAGCATGGCCAGATTTAAACGAAGATGCCCTGGCTCCCATCTTCCGAGACCCCACCATCTGCTAAAAGTCCGTATGTGTTTACCTGTGGTCAAATCAGAGGTAGAAAGGAAATACCCGGATCCCTATACACAGGAAAAATGTAGAGTAGACGCTGTGTTTGAGAAGAGCCAAATTTACTGGATTTTTGGAGGGGGAGGGTCTGGTTCCCTTGCCCAATCACGTTTCGCCCCTGAAATGCACACTTGGCTGTCGACTTGCAGACTGACCGAACATGGGAGACACGAGAGGCACACGTGGTGTAGACCAGGTGCCCTCACTGTTAGCAGTGAGCCCCTATCACCGTCAAAACACACTTCTGGCAAAAGCAGTGTTTTCTTACCACCCCCCCCCCACCCCCCGCCTTATCAAAACTCTGCTAGTTTATCGGTACAACTTGCGGCTCATTGATATTTATAGAGCAAAGCGTTGGTCGTGAGCGGCTACATTTGCCCGTTTCCTTTTTCATGATGTGTATAAGGTAAGATCTTTAGTTACTCAGCCTTATTGAGAAATTGACCTACAGTAAGGGTGGACTGAATTTTGTAAAGCAGTTGTTCAGAAACTTCGTGCATTTTACTTTTGGTTAACCAAAGAATGTTTGAGGCTTTAAATGAGTTATCTCAAGCTGTAAAGCGAAACGTCTTTCACTTAATCTGCTCTTTCTAAAACTACCTCGTAATCATCTTAACATTAATCGCGAATTCCCAATCTCAGAATGCCGCATTTTAGGCAAACGCATCAGTGGTTTATCTTCGGACAGACTTCCTTTCAGATATTGGAAGAATTCCCCGTGTTTTGATTATCTTTGTTGAGCAAAGTGTGAGAGCTGGTAATCTTGGGAGGGCATCTGTGTGCTTGGGAGGGGGGCCCAGGCTCTCAGAGACTGGCCCGGAGGCTGTGGTCCGGGGGTGCCCGGAAGGGTCGCAGGTAGGATGCATCTTAGATGTGGTCTGAGCAAATCTGTATGTGACAGGCCAGAGTGCTTTTGCATCACACAGGACTCGGGACTGAGGCCTGGCGCAGGGGTGGGAATAGCAAGCCAGCAGCTGGCCGAGAGGCCTGTCCCCAGGCGACTCGGGAGGCCATGCATTATTAATGTGGATCTTCTCGATTCCTTTCTGAAAGTGGGTGGGGAGTGAAATCGGTAACAAAGAACGCTAGTAACGAATTCTACTTGGAGCGGTAGTAAAAAGCTGTGTGCTGCGACCAAATACCTTTCCCCAGGTTTGTCGCTCAGCGGTGACTTGTATGTCCCGAGAGTTGCAAACCTGGGCGGGGAGCTGAGTCCTAGAGTTCCAGAGACGGCGGCACTTCTCCTGTCATCGGCGACCTGAAGACCGTAGGAGCATACGCTGACTTTAAAAGTGTCCCCTGCCTTGTCACTTGGGCTGTGCATCTTGGTCTGTGACGGCAGCTATAATTACCGTGAGGTGTTTTATGTGCAGATTATATTGTTCGATTCTTGAAACAGCTGTGTAAGGACCGTGGCAGGTCCCTGTTCGCAGATGGAGAAAACTGAGTCGGGGGAGCATGGCTGGGGTTGCTCAGCCAGCAAGTGAGGAATCTAGATTTCAAACAAGGGTCTTACTGCATCCAAGGCGCCTCGATGCTCAGAAAACTCAATGTATGAAAAAAAAATCGACATATTGAAACTAAGCGGTTGGCTTCACGTAAGTAGTCCTTTGACAACTTTTCGCTTACAGAAGGCTGCGCTGGGTGGGCCGGGGAGCAGAGATCCCCATCTAAGGTGATAGAAATGGATACACGCTGGATAGGGTGTTGCACTGGGGAAGAATTCAGTGCATCAAGTTCATGTGTGCTCGGAGGCATGATGCCCGCGGCGGGAGCAGAATGAGGCACTGTCTGAGGACGGACGTATCGAATGGGCGGTGATGGGGTCAGGCTTCTACACACTGACTTCTCCTCTAGACACCGTCCAAGTCTAACCGGAGTGGTTGGATGATCGTGCCATTTATCAGGATACACATATCCCCGTGTTTAGAGAGGAATCAGTCCATTGGTCTACCTTGCAAAATAAGGTTTAGTTGTGGCGAGTTTTGCCCAGATAAGAAGCGTTAAACAAGGGCTGCAACGGTTTGGGTTACGCAGGAAGCAGATGTGAAAACAGCAGTGCAGAGGTGTGCTGGGAGAGATGCCCGTGGGGGCCGAGGGTCGTGGGGTGCATCAGTGCGGGGGCGGGGGGAACCCTGGGGCCACCGTGCTGGTCTGACGCGGTGAGAGGAGACAGGGACGGGCTGGGGAGGAAGGACCTTGGCGCAGCCCTGAGCAAGTCTCGGCCTGGGGTCCCGGGGGAGGGACCCCCGTCCCTCAGGTCCCACTGGCCTGTGGAAGGCACGCTCCTGCTGTGTGGCAGGTTCTCTCTCGGGGGCGTCGAAGCTGCACGACTGCCTCACAGGCGACGTTCAGTGACTTGGTAATCAGCAGAAGTAGAATGGCCTGGTAAAAATAATTGCGCGGCACGGGTAGCGTTGTGGTTTTGTTTCAGGAGGAGCCGTGTGGCCGCGGCAGGGGTCCTGAGGCTGATCCGTAGCTGCTTCCCTGTACCTGCGCGTGAGCGGAGTCTGCATCCGCTAGTGGGGACCACCAGGCGCTTCCGGACGGGCAGTGGTTAGAGCACACACGTCAGCACGCGGTGGTGCGTTCCCTGTCTTGAGGCGGGGTGCGCACCACGGTTACTTGGGTCCCAGAAACTGCTAGAAGATGCGTTACGGCCTGCCGTTCTCTCTTGCTCTGGGCCAGCGTGGCATGTTCCTGGGGTCCCAGCTGCTTTGCAGTGTTTACTTTCCTTTATGTGTTAGGGGTTACTGGGCGTAAGCATTTCTGTTTCCGTAAACGAAACTGTCCATAAACAGTTGCGAACACCGGTTCTGACGGGGGCCAGGCAGGAAGGGGGGCCAGTGGAAACGTAGGCGTGAGGCACCGGGGGTGGCTCTGTGGACAGGAGTGATGGCTGAGTGCCTCTTCCTCCGGCCTGCTCGCCGGACCTCCCCCACCGGCTGCCAGCACTACCCCAGCGGGCATGGCCCCAGCATGGACTCCCAGCACCTCACCTCCAGCACGGAGCACTTAGCTCCAGCACTGAACACTCAGCTCCAGCACTGAGCACTCAGCCCCAGCAGTGAGCCCCTAGCACTGAGCACTGAGCCCCTAGCACTGAGCACTCAGCTCCAGTACTGAGCCCCCAGCACTGAGCACTCAGCCCCAGCACTGAGCCCCTAGCACTGAGCACTGAGCCCCTAGCACTGAGCACTCAGCCCCAGCACTGAACATTCAGCTCCAGCACTGAGCCCCTAGCACTGAGCACTCAGCTCCAGCACTGAGCACTCAGCTCCAGCACTGAGCCCTCACCACTGAGCACTCAGCCCCAGCACTGAGCCCCTAGCACTGAGCACTCAGCTCCAGCACTGAGCACTCAGCCCAAGCACTGAGCACTGAGCCCCTAGCATTGAGCACTCATCTCCAGCACTGAACACGCAGCTCCAGCACTGAGCCCCTAGCACTGAGCACTCAGCTCCAGCACTGAGCACTCAGCTCCAGCACTGAGCCTCAGCAGTTAGCACTCAGCTCCAGCACCGAACCCCCAGCCAGTGTGTCCCCCAGCACGGATCCCTGGCCAACATGGCCAGGTAGGCGCAGGACTAGAGGGACTAGATCTGTGGTCTGCCAGGACAAGCCAGAAATCTGGATTTTTTTTTTAGCAATCTGGATTTTTATATATGATTATTTATTTTTAACACACTGCAGACCAAATAAAAAATGTTGCTGCCTGAATTCAGCCTGTAGAGAAGTTGAGGTGGTAATTTTTACAGCCCCTGGTCGGAAATGTTTGATTTCTGAACTGGAGTAAACTGGGCTAGTGAGGTGACACCACGGGGCAGTTCCTGAATGCACGTGAGAGAGGCAAAAACACAGGTAACAGGTGCCCAAGCCTCCACGTGCAGGTGGAAACCAAAAGGATGGTCCGTCCCTCTCAAGCAGGGCTGCTGGAAGCGGGTGGGGTTGTCCGATGGCAGGGGCAGGACCAGAGAAGATGGCACAAGAGAGCCCGTGGCCTGCGGGAAACGGGAACTCTGTCCGTCCCTGAATGCACCGGGAGGCCCTCCTCGGGTCTACACAGAGATGAGGTCTGTGAGAACTGACCCCGACCCGCGCCAGCCGTGTGCGCTTGCGTCCGCAGGTGGGGGCGCCCGGTGGCGGGGCTCGGGCCCGCGGGCCCGCGCGGTGGTCCTGGGCTGTGGCCCACACCCGCCCCACACCGCACGCCCACCAGCAGCCGGCGGGTGGATCCCATTCGTGCAGAGAATGGACGCAAGCGCCTCTGGCGGGGGCCTCGACGTGCCTCTCCAGTCCTGCCTCGTACCCACGGTCCCGCGTGTTTCCCTGAGTTCCTTCACCCGGTTTCCCGCTCGGCGCCTCACCTGTAGGTCTGTACCGTCCGTGTTCTCCATCTTTCCTTTTATGGGCCATGCCTTCCGCGTGGCGCTAAGGGTCCCCGGGGGCACTCACGCTCTATCCTGTGTTTTCTCGTGGGAGTTCTCAAGTTTGCCCCGCCGAAGTGCCCCTCCCTCCGGAGCGGTCTGTCTGTGGGGAGAAGTAGGAAGCCCGGGGCTCTGGCGTCCCCACGTGGAACCCGGTTGTCCCACGTGCGGGCCCCTCTCCCTGCTGACGTCGTGCCGCCGTGGCCCTGTCTGTCTGGTCCTCTGTCCCCCTGTCCCTCAGCCGCCCGCTCTCTGCACGTCCTTCCTGCTCTTTGCTCCGTGGTGCACGTTAAAGTCGGCTTCTGAGTCTCATGAAAAACTGTTGGGGTTTTGACCGCAGTGGCACTGACTCTCTAGGTCACCTGTTTCACTGACGCCGTCCTCCTGCTGTAGAGCTGGCCTCGCCTCCGTCTGTGGCGACAGTCGTGGCTTTCAGTGAGGCTCCGGCAGGTCCCGCGGCCTGTCTCACTCTCTGCGGTCAAATTTATCCCCAGGCGCCCTTATCGCTTCTATTGCTTTTGTAAGTGGCACGTTTAAACTTTGTTTTGTATTAAAAGTTTTTTCAAGCTCCGTGTTGGCGTTGAGCAGGCACGCATTTGATCTGGGGTGTTGCCTGGACAGCCAGCCGCCTTCGCGGTCTGTTCCGTCATCCGTACGTAAATATTCAGGAGTTTCTGCGTGGACGTCCCTGCCGTCTCGGGGTGGCGAGGGCTTTGTTTCCTCCTCATGCCCTCCTGCCCTGTGGCCGGGCCGGGGCCTTCCGGATGGTGCTGAATGGAAGCCCGACAGGGCGTCCTTGCCTTGTTGCAGATTTGAGGGGAGCCCTGTGACCGCTTCCCCTCCCGGCACCGGCGCGACAGTGACGCGACTCCGAATCCTGGATCCGCATCCTCCCCTGCTCCCCCTGGGATCACAAGTGGCAAGAGAAGCAGACGGAGGTGAGAGACCGCCCCACCGTGGTCATCGGGGGGCGTGGGGATGGAGCCCCGGTCAGGCCCTGGCCCGCACACCAGGGGCCACGGCCAGAAAAGGTGCAGAGACCAAGCGCTGGGGCCGGCGTGAGGCGGACGGAGCCCCACTGTGGGTGCGAAGGGGCGCCCGCGGTGCAGATTGTGTGGCGGGACCTGCCGGGGAGGCGGCCTCACTCCTGGGCACGCACCAGTGGACGCACGGCAGGGCCCGTGTGCTCAGTGTCCCGGCCGCTGTGGTTCTGATGCTCAAACCCCGGGATCGCTCTCCCTGCCCGTCTCCAAAGAGAATGAAGAGGTAGCTTCTGGAATATTCACGCGGTGGGAGAGGAAGGAGGCAGTTACAGGTGCAGGCACGTGTGTGCGTCTTGTGGGTCAGCCGAGCAGAGGGAGGGAGGGAGGCCCGGAGGGCGGCCGAGCCCTGATTCGCTCCACACGGAGCCAGCGAGGCAGCCCGCGCTGGGCGTGGGGAGGGGGCTTCCCGGGAGGGCAGGGGCGTGCAGCCGCTCCGGGGGACATGGCGACATCCCCTCCCTAGAGCCACGTGTGGGTCACACGGGCGTGTGTGGCTTATAGAAGTCTGAGCAGCGCACCTGCAGTGTGAGCCCTTTTCTACACGTCCAGTAGGTTTAAATTAAAAGTTCGGAAAGGGTGGAAGAGAGAGCTGTCGATACAGAAGACGGGCCAGGGAACCCAGCACACGTGTCGTCCGCAGCCCAGAGCCTGGTGAGGAAGCCGGGACGGCTGCCCACGGCCGTGCTCGTGAGCGGGACTCTAGTATGAGAGCCGCCTGGACCCCAACCCGGACCCCGACGGGGCCGCAGAGAGACCCTCCCGGCAGATGTCCCACTTACACGTGCTGCGTGCAGCCGCACGGTCGCCTGGCCGGGAGACCAGAGCGGGCAGCCTGGACTCTCCCACGGGACAACCCACGACGGGCCAGGGGCGCCGCGGGAGAGAGCACAGGGGCCGCAGACTCGCCCGGCCATGCTGGACTTCAGGGCGGTCGGCTCCGCCACGCGCCCACGGTGGCGGCGGGAGGGTGGCCCACGGCTCTGACCGAGAGGCTCGGGGCAGCGACGGGGCTCCTCAGGGTCCTACGCGACCACACTCCCGGGACACGTGCTCCAGGTCAGGTGACTTGGCAGGTGTGAGGTGGCCCGGGCGGGGCCGTGCACCGGCACCCACCGGGGGCCCGAGTCTGGGGGCCGGTTGGCTGAGCCGGGAGAGGCCCCCAGGCCTGCACGCCGCACAACCGAGAAATGGGGACAGCCTTCCTTTCCCCCAGGAGGCTCCCCGGGTTTGGAAGAACGCATGTGGGGTGGGGGAGGGGTGGGAGCCCTCTTCAAGCTTTCTTGTGTCCCAGATGACGTCCCAGGAGGGACTCCAGTGGAACGGGGTTCCTTCCCGCGTGGGGTGGGGCAGCGCGGCGGGGGTGCCGACGTTGACACGCCTCCTCGGACGACGTCAGCCGTTCGACAGTGAAATTACGGGAACAGAGAATGCTTATTTTTCCGCACAGATGCCCCCTTTCGGGGTAGAAGTTGGCGTTTATGCCCAGAAGTGTATTTTGCTGGAACTGTCTTACAAAGAGCCTCTCTGCGAGCGTCGAGCGGATCACATAAGATTTTTCCATCCATCCGTTAATTTGGTGAAGCCATGAGGAGCTTCTTTGCCTTCCTGGACACCCCGTCTGGGCCGCGGGTCGCTGTTTTCTGCTCCGTTGCTGTGTTTGGTCGCGACGTCCATGACGTTTCGTTTGGGGTTGTCTGTGCCCGTCACCAGAATGAGTCTGGCCGGCGATCGTCCCGTATCACACCATCCTCGTCCGGCCCGGCGTCTGGATTGTGCCGGTCTCCTAACCGGAGTCGGGCACCGTTGCCCCTTTCTGTGCTGTGTAAGACACGTCACATAAGCTCGAGACTGTGTGTGTCTTACGTGGATTCTTGGTCTGCGTAGATCCTAGTTCACGCCCTGGTTCGGCTGCAGATCTGTTCGGGTTTCCCGACCCTTGCTCTGGGGAGGAATGTGCGTGTGTAACAGGCAGCCCCAGCGCTTGCTGGCTTTAAACAGCAGCACGTGTCGTCTCCCGGTTTCCGTGGTCCAGGAGCCCAGGCACAGCCTGGCCGGGTCCTCAGGCTCCGCACTCTCACCGGCCGCCGTCGTCCCTGAAGGCTCGGCGGAAGGACCCGTTCCCAACTTCGCTCCCGCGTGGCGGTCAGGATTCAGCTGCTTGCCAGTCATTCTGAGGGCCTCCCAACACGCCGCTTGCCTGGAAGCGAGGGGCAGAACGTGCCGGCGGGACGGAAGCCACGGGCGGTGAAGCCTCATCCCAGACGCGGCCCATCTTTGCTTTTGTTGCACTGTTTTTGTTGGAAGCCCGTGGTGAGGAGCAGCTCGCCCTCGGGGGAGGGGATCACGCGGGGGTGCGAACCGGGGGACCGTCTTCGGGCTGCCCACCACGCCGTCCGCCTCATTAGCCTTCTCGGTTCCTTGGTGCGAAGGTCGGAACATTTTGTTTTTAAGTCCCTGCCGTACCCGACGTGAAGTTCCCTTGTTCCCTGCTACGGTTGCTGCTGCCCCTCTTTATTCTTGACTCATCCTGGCAGAGGCTTCTCTCCGATACCTTAGTGCTCACAGAGAGCCGGCGTTCCGTCCTGTGGCTCACTGGTGCTGTTTCTTTGCTTCTCCGCGTCATCGTTTCTGGCCGTGCTCCCCGGGCTGATTCTGGCGTTCTCTTTCTAGGTTACCGAGTTGACTCATTACCGCTGTCTATTCTTTATTATTTTTCCTAAGCGTTGCTTCTTAACTTTCAGGCTTGATTTCTAGCCTGAGACTGCCGGGCCGTAACTTTCTTCTCGGCTCAGCTCTGCTGTCCTCTGCAGTCGGTTTGCGATGCTCTCACTGTTCAGTGTCAGCACTTTAAATTCCTGTTCTTCCGCAACCCGTGGGTGATGCAGAAGCACTTTTGTTTCCTCAACGCACGGGGGTTTTAGGTTGTGTTTTTATTATTGACTTTGGCTCAGAAGCCCTGCGTTCAGAGGACACGGTCCGTGTGGCCTGACTCTGCCCCGTTTTTGAGATTTGGGTTGCGTCACGGCCCTGTGCTCTGGCCGCCGCGGTGGCCGCCCTGGCGTCGGCTGTGGGGCCAGCTGGCCTTCCTGTGCCCGTCTCCGGTTTTCTCGGGGCCATTCTCCTCTCCCCTCCCTCTGGCGGCCTTCAGCCTCACTGTGGCACGGCTGGGGCGGGGTGGGGGCGGGGGTGGGGAGGCTTGCTTCTCACTTATCCTGCTGTGGATTCCGTGTGCTTCCTGCAGATAAAGTGTTGCGCCTTTTAGTAATTCTGGAGAAATTCTGGCCACGAGTTTGTTGAACTCCGTGTCTCCCTCACGCTTGACTTCGTGGCGCGTCCTGTGGCCTCTTGTTGGAGCTGCTTGCGTTTCGGTCATTTTGTGCTGCCCCGGGGCGGTTCCCCAGGCCTCTGGCCCTGCCACCTGCTCCGTGTCGTCTCGTCTGCCGGTCAAGCAGCCTGTTAAACTTTTCGTCCCACTGATCATAGCTCTTGCTTTTAAAAGTTCTCTTTGGTCCCTTCCCAAGCTGCCCCCTTTCTGACTTGGTATTTTCTTCCTTGCATATTCCGACCTCCACTGCGACGTGCAAACGCTGTATGCAGCAGCTAATAGCAGAATACTAACCATCATGGTGGTCCTAACACCCGACTCGACGCGTCTCGGGGTTCAGTCCCACCGCTGGTGCTGCTGCCTCTTGCCCCCGGTTTCTGGTGTGCTCAGTAACACAGGCTTCTGTCCCCGTGAGCTCCACGGGGAGGCTCTGCTCCTGCCAGGCCCCCCGGAGCGGCACTGACCTGGGACCGGTTTAGGTTAATTTTCTGTACCCACGAAGGGACTTCTAACGACGTCACTGACCAATCGGAAGAAGGGTGATGCCAACACGGGATTCTGACCGCAGGGGAAGGGACAAGACTGGTGTGGACGCAGGTCGCTCGGGGAGAGACCGGTGTGCCGTCGGGGAGTTGGAAGCTGAGAAGATGTCCTCGTCAAGTGCCTCGGCGAGGTTGGGACACCGGGCTTTGTCCTCAGCGGCCCCTGCTTTCCGTCAGCGTCTCTGCGTCCAGGCGAGGTGACTCCTGCCGCTTCAGAGTCACGTTTCGACAGCTGTTATTATTCGAGTGAGGACTGCTGGGTCGCAGGAGAGCCACACAGGGAGCTTGCCAGGCCTGGCCCGAGAGCGGGACCCCTTCCATCTGAGCAGGTGACAGGTCATGGACGTAGGCGTTGGAGCCAGAAAATAAATGGAAAGACCGTTCGGCATCTAGAACGAGGTGATTCTCGGGGCTTGTCTGAGGCTGTCTTCGCGCTGTGCGGTGACCAGCCCCCCCAGGGCGGGTCCCCAGGCCTCCACGTCCTGTGGCACACGGCCATCGCCTCTCAGGGGGGCCTCCCCGTCTCAGTGGTGCCTTTCTGTCCATTCTGCTGCCACCCTTCCCGTGTCTCCCCGGGTCCTGCCCGGGATCCCCTCCCTCCCCGCCCCTTCACACACCTTCCTCAACAGCACTCTTGCCCTCCTTGCCGGTGAATTCTTTTTCTTTTCAAAAAAAATTTTTTTTAATTTTAGAGGGGGCGCACATGGGTGGGACAGGGGCAGAGGAGGGAGACAGAGAACCCCAAGTAGACTCCCCACTCAGCACGGAGCCGGATGCGGGGCCCGATCCCACGACCCCGGGATCGTGACCTGGGCCGAAGTCAAGAGTCGGGCGCTCGACCAACCGAGCCGCCAGGCGCCCGCTTCCTGGTGAGTTCTCACGCACCCTCAACTCGGCTGTCGCTTTGCTGGGGAAGCCGCCCCCGTCGCGAGTCCGAGTGAAGACACGCGCACACGCACGCACACTCTCAGCGCACGGTGCCGCCTTGTTACCGTCTTTGTGGCCCGGCTTCTCCCGCTCACGCTGCGCTTCTGCCCTTGGCGTCGGGGGAAGGCCCTGAAGGCCGGTCTCCGCTGCGCTCTGTGCAGCCGGGCTGCCCCGTGACGGCACTTGGGGCAGGGCGCGCGGGAGGCGACGTCGCACGCGGCCGCACGCGGTGGGTCGAGGCCGGGCCAGAGCGCCCCGAGGAGGGTGCTGCGGACCGGCGGGCACCCCACCCAGGAGGGAGAGCGAGGAGAGAAGCGAGGGCTGAGCTCTGCGCGGGCTCGTCCCCAACGGGCCGCGTGGCAAGGGTCCCCGCGTGTTTGTCCTCTGGCGCTGGCTTCGCCCTGCCTTTCCCCTTGGGCGGAGCCGAAGGACAGGGTGACCGTTGTCCGTGTCTGTTGCCATCTACGCCCGAGGAAGCGTGGTGGCATCATGGCGGAGCGGCTCGCCGTGTCCTGCCGTGTTTCTGGAACGCGGCAGAGGCCGGGGTGCTGACGGTGGCCGGTCCGCCAGCCCGCACCAACTCCGGGTTCTCCTTGTTGCTGAGTCATTTCACGGCTCAGCTCGTCTGATGGGAGCGTCCCCTTCTCCCTAAAGCCACCGGGCACTGCTCGCTGCCGAGTTCCCGTGTGGCGGTCGCCTGGCTGTTTGCAGGGGACGCGGAGGGCCCCGGCCACCTGCTGTTGCGTTGACGGGATGCCGCCAGCCTCCCCGGTGTGTTGGGTGCCGCGTGTGCGAGCTGAGGGCCACACGGACCCGAGCGTCTGGTGCTGTGCGCGGCCTCAGGCTCCCGGGGCGGCCGGTTTGCGGTGTGGACGGCTTCTCTTGGGCTCGGTGGGGATGTTTCCCTTCTTCGGCAATTTTGTGTGCTGCCGTTCGCGGCTGTGGATGGGTCACGTTTGTGCCTGTGGCCTTTTGACAACGAGCCTCCACATTCGCAGACACACGGAGGTAGGCCAGCTTTATTGAACGGTGGCGAGTTTTTCCAATCCCTTTTCTGCCCACTCCCGTGCCTCCACCAGGGCACGGAAGTAGCACGCGGTAGAGAGAGGCGCCCGAGCCCCCCCGTGTGCAGACGGCGGTCACCTGCAGGCTTCAGGGGCACCTTGTCTGACACTGGGACGCCGGTGACAGCAGCCTGCTGCCTGTGCGTAGCTGGGAAGCCGGGTTACAGGGCTGGAAACGACAGGGTTCGCTCTCCTGACATGGCGGGGGGAGGGGGCAGGGAGAGGCACGGGGAGAACATAACTAAGAGAGAGGCTGCTTATAAATAAGATTTTGTTAAGGGTGGGAGCATTCGTTTGTTAAGAGCGGCCATCACAAAGTGCCACGGACCGAGTGGCTTAAGGAACAAATGTTCTGTCATGGTTCTGGGGGCTGGACGTCCCAAGTCAAGACGTCTGTGGGGTTGATTTCCTCTGGGGGCCGGTGGGGGGGACGCGTCCGGGCCGACGACCGCCTTCTCCCTGTCTCCCCACGTGGGGCCCTTCCTTTGTGTGTGTTTCTGTGTCCTTTTTAAATAAGGACGCCCGTCCTTCGAGTAGGGCCACCTGGTGACCTCATCGTCACAGGTTACATCTGCCGGGCCCCGGCTTCCGGAGGTGGCCCCCCGCTGAGGTCCCGGGGGCCAGGACGTCAGTGTGTGAGTTGGGGGGGAACGTGACTCCCCCCCCCCCTGGTAGCAAGGTACCCCTGGGCCGGCACCCTCGCAAGGTCCTGATTATCGGCGGGTTGGGGCGGATTAAGAGGTGACCATTCGGCCTCGTGTTGCCAAGTGCGTTCCAGCTGAGGCGTGTGGTGCCCAGCGCAGACTCGTGGGCGGCCCCGCAGCCTTCCGGCTCGCGTGGGCGCCGATCCGGGCGAGTGTCTGTGTTTCCCTCTCCCCGAGCAGCGGCGTCCGTGTGGGATCCTGCCCCTCTGTTCCCTTCCTGCCGTCCTGCCGCCAAACGAGGTCGCCACGGAGAAGCTTCGTGCCGGACAGCGACCCTGGCGCCGTGGGATTCGGCCCCTGGGCGGCGGAGGGACGGCGGCCCAGCGCGCGCCCTGCACGGCAGGTGTCCAGCGGCCGAGGGCCGGGCCTTAATAAGAACGGTGTTAGGAAAACAGGAAAATTAAAAAGGAAGTGATGATAACTACTCATTATTTATCCTCAGTCATTTATTGTGTATTTATTTCTAGAGAGATTGGTTTCTTCCTCTTCTTCCAAACTTTATAGAAGACAAAGGAAACTGGGAGTACTGGATAATTTTATCATACTTTTTATTGTGTAACTTGTGATTATATTGGATTTCCCAGAATGAGTCAGCTTTTTTTAAGATTAGGAATTACTGTAGTAAATGTATTTTACTGTAGTAAAATATTCAGTCCCCCGTACCTACCATCCGGTAGAGGAATTGATCATTATAGACAACATTTGAAGCGAGAGAATCAGTGAAATTAAAAGCTTCTAAAAACCATGTAAATGGAAAAGGAAAATGGGAAGAAAACAATCCTGAAAGTGTCCTCTCTGAGCTTGTGCTGCGGGATGCAGTGCCTAAGGCCACATGTCACAGGGCCACGGCTCCCGGGGGCCACGGCTCCCGGGGCCACGTCTCACGGGGCCATGGCTTCCAGGGGCTGTGTCTCATGGGGAGCCTCGTCTCACGGGGGCCATGTCTCACGTGGCCACGGCTCCCAGGGCCATGGCTCACGGGGGCCACGCTTGAGGTGTGCCTGTCCTGAATTCAGGTGTGTTCTCACTGTGAAAGGTGCGTCTGTTTAAAGACGTAATATGAGAAAAAGAATGTAAAATGCCTCGTTAATGTTCTTTTGTAACGATTAGGAGTTGAAATGATAATGTTTTGGATTTATTGGGTTAAATAAAATATTGCCACATCATTTTGCCTGGCTTTTGTTGCTTTCTAATGCGGCAGCTAGAAAATGCAAAACTGAAGGTGGGGCTTGTTCTGCGACGTGGAAACGTCACGTTTCCACTGCGCGGTGCTGGTCGTGATCCAAGTAGCTTCGCGGGATGGGGCGGGGGCAGCGTGTGGCCCTGGGCGAGCCCCTCATCTCTGGATCCTGCAGCCCCGAGAGTGAGTCAGGCGGGTCTCACGTTGTAAGTCTCTCCCCGTCGGGCGATGCCGCCTCTGTGGAGTGCGGTTGCCACACGTAAAGTGCTTAGGACAGAGTGTGGCAAACAGCAGCCACCAAGCATGTTTGATATCATCACTCATAAATTATCTTGTGATAGGTCTTTTACAGGGTGGAAATGGATTTCGTCGACTGTCCACACCCAGGGTTTTAAAAGGATTTGTATTCCAATGCGGAAATGCTTGGGCATGTCTACACTGGCAGAGCGGGCCGGCCCACAACTAGTGCCCTTCTTGTCCCGGGTGCGGCCGAGAGAGGCAGGGGGGTAGGAGGCCCATCCCTCCCAGGTGTTGTGTTGGGCTCCCGAGGCGGAGTACGTCTTCCCGGGCGTATCTCGTGGGTGGCTGCATTCCCGGAACATTCTGTGTGTGTGGAAACCAGACTTCGCGGTGTTTGCGTCCAAGTGGAGTCAGGCTCAGAACTCTGGAGCGGACGTCTGGGTGGAAGGAACCCTGCAGGGCCGGCCCCCTAAACACCTGCTGTGCTTCCCGCCGCTGTGACCACGGGTACCCCTATTTCTGCAGGGGTCCCCGGGGAGCCCGCGGTAACGTCCCGAGGTCCCCTGGCCGGAGGGCCACAGGTCTGCCGTGGTGCAGGCCGCCTCTGTGGCGTGCCCTGGCTGGGACAGCCCATCCTGTCCCCTCTGTCCTTGGGGCCCGGGCCCGGCAGGCTGGCACGCAGGCTCTCCGTTGTGCGCGTGTGCCACAGGAGCAAACACCCAGTCGCGAGGGACCTCGCCCCCACGGAGGCCCTGGAGGCGCGAGGAGCGAGCCTGCCTGCCTTTATTGTGACGTTTTCGCACGTGGGCCTCTCAGGGGGAAGCGCCGAGTCGCTCTTTTCTGGGAAGCGGTGACTTACAGGAGGTTGTATCTTGTTCCGTCCCGGCTGGTGACTCTGGGTGGCACTCAGGGCAGCACTGTTTGTGCTCACGGGCGCCTGGGCCTCTGAAGGACGAGGCCCAGAACAGGTGGCTCTGGGTTCCCACCTCCCCACTCCTGCCAGTGCTGGGACCCTGCAGTCAGGGGTGTCCCCGGGCCAGGGACCACGAGCTCGTGGCCTGAGGGCGCAGGCGGTCAGTTGGTGCCCGTCACTCCCCTGGCCTCGTTCTTGAGTCCGCCTACCGTGTCCTCTGCTAAGCAGCCTCCCACAGGGACAGTGAGTCCTCGGGACTTTCTCCCCATCACCCCTTAGATCTGTCCACCGTGGATGCAGGTATGTGTCTCCTGAAAGGGGCCCCTCTGACCGCTTGGTCACCACCGTCACCAGGCCTCTGTCGCCCTGTGTCACCCTGTGTCACCCTGTGTCAGAACCTCCTTGAGCGTGTCAGAATAGTCTCCAGGGCTGGGGGCCGGGTCCCGGTGCAGCCGGGGGGCTCCTCCCTCCCTCCCTCCCTCCCTCCCTCCTCCGCCCCCACTCTCTCCTTCCCCCTCTCCTGTGTCACGGAGACATCTGAGCTCAGGTGCTATAGGTAACACCTTTCTCGATGAATGCGCTTTTCATGGCCACCTCGCTGGTTCCAGGCGGAGAACGTGCAGTAACAAGTGACCGTGGCCCCTCCGTGGCCCCTGTTCATTCTCGCTGCCCCTTCTGCGGTTCCTGCAGAGCACACGCGCTTCCCCGTGGCAGCAAGCGTGGCCACCGCCTGCTCCTGTGTCACTGCGTGGCCGGTGTGGTCACTGCGGCTGCTGGCTGGGGACGGTGAGCCGGGCACTGCGGGCCCAAGGACCTGGCCACGAGTGCGGGCCCCAGGCGGTGTGGACGGTGCGTGTTCTGCCTCCCCTGTGACCCTCAACACGCAGGTCACAGCCCCGCTCTGTCCTTACGCCGTGTGGCAGGGGCCCCACCACAGGTTTGGTGCCACGGCAGCATGGGCCCCTGAAGCGAGGGGCGCGCTCGGGCCCAGTGACCCGGGCGGCGGTGACGCCCCTGGAGCAGAGGCCCCGAGCACCGGCTGCCGGCAGAGCCCCTCTGGCTCCCGGGCTCCTGGCTGCTTCCCGAGTAACCGACTCCCAGGTCTGAGATCCTCTCCACTTGCACTTGTCGCCCAGGTCCCGATTCCGAGGCCACAGCATCATCCTGTCGGGTGGCCTGGCCGCGTGCAGAGCGCGTGCCCCCAGGGTGCGGGGTCTCAGGTGCACAGGGACTCCTGGTTCAGTTATTTGGGTTTTCTGCGTCTTCTGAAGCGTATTTTTGCCCTTTTAGCTGCCTTTGCAGTTTACTGCTGGAAAACCGTTCAGAAGCTGCTCTTGGCTTTAGAACTGCAGCATCGGGTTGTTTTCCTAGCGTTGTTCAGGCCGCCTCTCCCTTCACCTTGACTCTCTTGTCCGAGCCGTCGGTTCGTCCCGTCCTTTCAAAGAACCAACTTTCTGGCTTTCTGTACGGGTTTTACTTCGTTAACTTCTGCTTTTTAAATTATTTCCTTCCTCCCTTCCTTTTTGATTTGCTTTTTGTTTTTCTAACTTCTTGAGTTGTGTTTAATGTCATTTGTTTTCAGCCCTTTAAAATTTTCCACTGCGCCCTGAGGGGTGACCTTCAATCCCTGGACTGTTCTGGCCACAGCCTTTGTGGGCTGTGATAGGAGATACTTTTCTTACTATTCCATTCAGTGGGTTTTTAAACGTGTAATTGTCTTTTGTTATTGTTGATAACTCCTTTGGATTTGTAAACGTGAGGTGATTTTGCCAAGTATCTTTTTTGTTGCCTTTTTAAGTTATTGTTATTTGTTAGTTTATTTGTGGTCGGAGCCTGTGCTCTGACTGGTGCCTGTTTTTGGAAACTTGTTCCTGCTTGCTTTGTGGCCCAGCATATGGTCACATTCAGAAGGGGTGTGCGTGTCTCTGGAAAGATTGTGTTCTGCAGTTGGTGGGGACAGTGTTCTGTGTGGGTTCATGAACTTTATGAATCCTATTGTCCAACCCTTCCCCATCAGGCCGGCAAACCACAGCCTGTGGGGCAATTCTGGCTTGCCACCTGTTTCTGTAAATACAATGCTGTGGGATCCCAGCCATACCCCTTCGTGTCTCTGTCGCCTGTGGCTGGTTTGTACCAGGACAGGGTTGAGTAGTTGCAGAGACCGTTTGGCCTAAAAGACTCCACTATTGACTCTCCGGCCCTTTCCAGAAAGGTGTGCCAACTCCCACATCCATGTTGATTTCTTAGATCTGTGGTTCTGTCAGTTACCGGAGGGTCTGTTAGAATCTCCAGTCACTGTTGCCGATCTGTCTAATCTTGCACAAACATCCACTTGTGCTTTATGTATTTGCGGGATATGTTACTGGTGATGCGGTTTCTGTCCTTGTGGATGGAGTGTCTGCCCCTGTGATGTGACCTCGCCTCCTACAGTGCTCCTCACCTCTGCTCTGAGGCTTGCACGCGGAAGCGGCTACGTGGGTTGCCCTGCTCTTAACCTTTCTGCCCCTCTGTGTCTTAGAGGTGCCTCAGAGGTAGCGTCTGATTAAAGTTTATTTTTTTTTAATTGAAACTTGACAGTCCTTTTTTTTAAAGTCTGACAATCAAAACATTTTAAAAATTTTTTAATGTTTATTTTTGAGAGACAGAGACAGAGTGTGAGTGGGGGAGAGGCAGAGAGAGAGAGAGAGGGAGACACAGAATCCGAAGCAGGCTTCAGGCTCCGAGCTGTCAGCACAGAGCCCGACGCGGGGCTCGAACCCACGAACCGTGAGATCATGACCTGAGCGGAAGTCAGACGCTTAACCGACTGAGCCCCCCAGGCGCCCTGACAATTAAAATGTTTTTAACTGGAGCCTTTATCTGATTTCCTTAAAGGTAATAATTATCAATGGATTGGAGTTTAAATCTGCCATCGTGTACTCTGTCTCCTCTTCCTCATCCTTCCTTGCTTATGTTTTAGATGATTATTGATCCTGTCTTTTTTTTCTCTCCCTGCCCCCCCCCCCCCCCCCACTGGCTTGGAAGTTATAGACTCCTCTTTTGATGATTTTCCCAGAAATTGCAACATTCTTACTTGCCAGTTAGCTAAAGTTAACAAGTGCTTTACTCTTGGGGAGGTCCCCCCTCCCCCCCCCCCCCCCCCCCCCCCCCCCCCCCCCCCCCCCCCCCCCCCCCCCCCCCCCCCGGGCACCCCAGAGTCCCTTCCCCGCGCAGGTGTTGCGGTGTGTTTAAACTTTGCAAACCTCACCAGACATTGTTGCCGTATTGTTAGCATTACTCTTTTGTTTCAAATTTGTAGACACATTTGCCACTGTCTTTGGTTTTTATTCTGTTTGGCATCTGGGATTTTCCAGGTGAGAACACTTCCTGCTTGAAGGGTGGTTGGAGGTTGCTTTGTTACATTCTGCGGGCGGGCGGCAAGCCCTTCCCGTGTCTGTCTCACTGTCTGTATGTCTGTCTGGGAGAGTGGTGACTTTCCCTGCCCCTCAGGGATGCACTGCCGGTGGTGGGAGGTGGTGGGATTGTCGGCCGGCGGGCGGGCCCTTCCAGCACGTAGGTGATAAATGCACGGGCCTTCGACGCCCTCCGCACGCTGAGAAACCATGGCCCGGCTGTCTCTTCTGCGAAGGTAACCTGGCCTTTCTGTGGCTGCTTTTAGATCAAAATTAAAAAAACCTTTGTGCTTCAAAGGACACCATCAAGGAAGCAAAAAAGACAACCCACAGAATGGAAGAGAATATTTTCAAATCGCGTACTTGACCGGGGTCTTGCGGCCAGAATAGAAGGAGGGCTGTCATGAGGGTGGGCTGGGCTCTTGGCCTTACTGGGGGCCGCGAGGGACGAGGAGGGGGTGGGAGGCCCTGCTGTCTGCAGTGTGGGCTCCGGCCACGGGGGCGAAACCCGGTGGCACCCCGAGCCCTGAGATACACCTTCCTGTGGCTCTGCCCCCCCCCCCCCCGCCCCCCACGGTGTGGAGCAGAGCCCCATCCACTCTGTGTGCCGGAGAATCAGCCGCTGTTCTGGAGCCTTCTCAAGGGCCGCCTCGTCTCTAGCTTCTCCTGCCTCAGCTCCGGCTCGGGTTCGGAGAAAAGGGTGGCTTCAGGCGGCAAGCTGCTCGTGACACATGTCAGTGATGCCGTTGACCTCGCTGAATAAATTGGGAAGTGGTCATTGACGGAGAAGAAGGGCCGTGAGTGTCTCAACGTGCTCTGGGCACGTGGTTACCCTTGGGCACCGGCTTGTCTGTTTGCTAATTAGCCTCGGGCTTGCTGTTCTAGAACACGGGCGGCCAAGCACTCCCAGCGCTCCTTTCTAAGAGAGCGAACGTGCTTTTGATGAGATGCTTCCATTGAGAGTGAGGGATCCGAGAACAGAAAAAGGTAAACGCCTTTGTTCTTTTCAAGAGACGGGTTTACGCGAGCTGCGTGGCAGTGAGGCCCTTCCTGGGGACAGAGCCTCTGCCTTCGATTACAGCCCGGTGCTTCTCACGTGAGCTGTGTCGTCCAAACCCGTTAGACACGTGCACTTCGGGTTAGAGGACAATTGAATTAAAGATACGAGGGTGGGGGGCTTCTGGGGGGCTCAGTGGGTTAAGTGTCCGACTCCTGATTTCTGCTCAGGTCGTGATCTCACGGTTCCTGAGATCGAGCCCCGCGTCGGGCTCTGTGCTGACAACGTGGAGCCTGCTTGGGAGGCTCTCTCTCTCCCTCTCGCTCCCTGCCCCTCCCCTGCTCATGCGCACACGTGCCCACGCGCACTCTCCCTCTTTCAAAAGAAACTTAAAAGAAATACGAGGATCTAACCCACACTTGTAGCCACGCGAGGGGTGACAGGAACTACATTTCGCATCCCGCCGGAAGCAGCTGGGAAGCGCACAAAGTGTGCGGCTGCAGGTTGCGATGCTGCACGGCAGGGCACGGGACAGTCGTCCCTGTGAAGGGAGCCCCTGGCCTCCCAGCCTGCTGCCCACGGTGTCCCGCTGAGCCCGGGGGGAGGGAGCCCAGGGCCAGGTGGAGACAGTGTGGAATTAGGGGATGGCATGGAATGGCAGCACGGCTGGAACTCGTGGGGGAGAACACTGGGGGTGAGGGCACTGTGTAAGAGAGGGCTCTAGAGAGCTCAGGAGGGGTCCTCGTGGTCGTCGGTTGAGCACTGGTCTGGGCACAGACCATCAAGGCGAGGAGAGGGGGTGCTGGAGAGGAGTAGGCAGGACCACTCCTGCGGTCCACACAGGGCGGGGAAGGAAGTTTGTGTTCTCACCAGGTAGGCGGGAAGACCTCACAGTTCAAAGGGCCTGGGGTAGAGTCCGCGGAAGGTCACTGCCTCAGCCCTGCACACAGCCGGCTCAGGACTTCCCCAGCAGGGCTCGCGGCAAGCCTTGAGGGCATCAGGCTGGTTCTAAGTCAGTTAGCCGCGTCCCCGCGTAGAGCTCACTGTCCTGAAGGGACTGTGGCAAGCGCAGCCTCAACGGCATCGAGCCCAGAGTCCGGCACCAGTCTGCAGGTAGGGGGAGGTTGAGACCCGGGAGAGGAGGGAAATCAGCAGCTGGAAACAGACCCGGGAGGAACCGCATCGGTCCCGACGTAGGCCTAGCGGACAAGGGGGTCACGGTGTCCGTTACAAACGCGCTCCGTGTGTTCAATGACGATGACTGTGAGCAAGGAGAAGGTGGAAGATGTTGGAAAGGACCAAACGAGTCTTCTGGAAAACACGGGGGCTGGCGCTCCGAGCAGGTCAGACTCTTCGGAGACCAGCTTAGTGCACGAGAGGACGAGCCTGAGAAGCACCGAGAACAGCTGGCGGGGGAGAGCGACGGAACATCGGTGGGACCGTGTCCGGTGGCGTGACGAATGGAATCGAATTCCGAGAGGAGGGGTGCGCGGTGGGAGACGCTCGGAGAAAACAATGGCTAGAATTTTTCCAAGTCTGATGAAAACTCACTTCCGGCTCCACACACCCCGAGCAGAG
This sequence comes from Prionailurus bengalensis, assembly GCF_016509475.1. Taxonomy (NCBI): domain Eukaryota; kingdom Metazoa; phylum Chordata; class Mammalia; order Carnivora; family Felidae; genus Prionailurus; species Prionailurus bengalensis. The sequence continues at coordinate 2,512,255 of NC_057350.1, read as the reverse complement.
GAAACGCAAAGAAAACCACCCCAGGGCACATCGTAACCAAATTTCTGGAAATTTTAAAAGCAGAAAACCTTAAAAGCAGCCAGAGGCAAAAACCCACCAAGCACAGAGGAGCAAAGATGAAATGAGGGCTCACGTCTCCGGAGAGGCTGTGCGTGCCCGGGGGTGGGGGAACATCTTCCGAACTGAAGAAGATCTTTGACTGCAGTTGTGTGGACGGCAGATCGTCTGTCCAAAGTGAAGGCCGAATAAACTTTGCGGAATTCAAGAGCTGAGAGAACTGAGCCCTGCCCACCTTCCCCCAGGAGCCTTGGAGGAGCCCCTTCAGGGAGGGGGAAGATGCCACGAGGGAGGGATGTGGGTCTGAAGGAGTGAGAAGCAGCTGAAATGCAGGTAAATGTAAAAAAAAAAAAAAAAAAAGACTGTGTCCCCTTGTGTTAAAAAAGCCCTTTGATCAGGGGTGGCTGGGTGACTCAGTTCAGCGTCTGACTTCGGCTCAGGTCATGGTTTGTGAGTTCGAGCCCCACACCGGGCTCTGTGCTGGTGGCTCGGAGCCTGGAGCCTGCTTCGGATTCTGTGTGCGTGTGTGTGTGTGTGTCTCTCTCTGATCTGTCCCCTGCTCACGCTCTGTATGTGTCTCTCTCAAAAATAAATACACATTAAAAAAAAAAAAGCCCTTTGACCAAGGATTTACTGTTTATTTTTATTTATTTATTTAAAAAAATTTTTTTTTCAACGTTTATTTATTTTTGGGACAGAGAGAGACAGAGCATGAACAGGGGAGGGGCAGAGAGAGAGGGAGACACAGAATCGGAAACAGGCTCCAGGCTCTGAGCCATCCGCCCAGAGCCCGACGCGGGGCTCGAACTCACGGACCGCGAGATCATGACCTGGCTGAAGTCGGACACTTAACCGACTGCGCCACCCAGGCGCCCCATAGGATTTACTGTTTAAAGTGAAAATGGTAACGATGTCTTGTAAAGTTGGCGATGTAATTAGATGTGAAAGGTCTGCAACAATGTAGCATAAAGTGTGGGAGAAGCCACTGGAAACTCTTGTAAAGTTGTTAAAATACACACCAAGTGTTAAAATGTTGGAAGGTGGGCAGCGGTGTAGTAAAGATGTGTTGTAAACCCTACCGCGCAGCCACTAAAAACAGCAACGAGGTGCAGCTGACAAGCCGGAGGAAGAAGAAAATGGAATCATCTGAAAACTCCTGAGTCCGGATGAAGACAGAAAAAAAGGAGAAAATGAAGCCAAGAAACTCAGGACAATAGAGGATGGAGGTAAACCCAACCCTATGGACAAGCCCGTCGAGTGTGGACGGCTTGAAGACTAGATACGAGACGTTTTGTCGGAGGTTGCCAGACCAGATGAAGCAGAGTAAAGTGCCATTCGCAGCAAATATGAAGCGTAGACAGGTTCGAGGAAAAGGTTGGAAAAAGAGGTACTGTGCAGATGTGAACCTGAAATGTCTGAGTCGGGTAAGTCCGATTTCAGGACCAGAAGTGTTTCCCAGAATAAGAACGATGTGTCGCAGCGGTAAAAGGGGTCAGCTCGTTCAAGAACACATAACGTACTGAATGTGTGTGCCCTTGATAACAGCCTCCAGATTCAAGTAGCGAACTGTGATGTCTTTGAAGGGACACACAGATCCGCAGTTACGGTTGGAGACACAGTACTCCCGTGCCAGCAACCGGTGGACGAGTAGACGTGAAATCAGTGCAGACGCAGAAGGCGTGGACAGTGCCGTCAGGCAGCGTGACTCACCTGGTGCTCATGGACGAGTGCCCCGCCCAGCAGCAGGACAGGTGCCCTTCTCAGGTGCGCGTGGGACACTCACCAAGCCCACATTCTGGATGATAAAACCAGTCTCCGTAAATGGAGACGGAGTCAGCCATACAAAGCATTTTCTCTGACCAGAGACCTAACTAGGAATCAGTCATTGAAAGCTATCTGGAAAATCCCCAAATATTTGGAAACAAAATAACCCTTCTCAGTAGCCCCTGGTTCCAAGAGGGAGGTAGACGACATTTTGAAATTAGTGAAAGCTGACGTGTAACGTGTCACAGTTTGTGGAATGCAGGGACAACGGTGCTTACTTAGGGAAAGATTTGTAAGCATTAAATGAGAGCATAAAAACTGTTCTCAAATCAGTGACTTAAGCTTCAGCCTTAAAAAGCGAACAAAGGAAATAAATAACAGAGCAGAAATCAATGAAATAGAAAACAGTAGAAAAAAACTCCCCAAAAGTTGGTTCTTTGAAAGGATCGTTATAATTGATAAACCCCTCGTGAGGCTGATCAGAAAAGAGAAAGAGAGAAGAACAATTAAAATCAGAAATGAGAGACGAGAAATCACTACATGTCCTAGAGGTGTTAGAATGACGAAAGGGAATATTATGAAAAACTTTATGCTGGAAAGTTTAGAACACGGATGAAATGAACAAGTTCCTGGAAAGATGCAAATCACTAAAACTTACGGAAGTCAAAATAGCCCAAATAATCCTGTATCTATTGGAAAACTGAATTTATTTATTTACTTATTATTTTTAGAGAGAGTGTGAGCCAGGGAGGGGCAGAGGGAGAGAGAGAATCCCAAGCCGTCTCCATGCTCAGTGTGGAGCCCCTCACAGGACTCGATCCCACGACCCTGGGATCATGACCCGAGCCAACATCAAGAGTCGGACACTCAACCGACTGAGCCACCGGGTGCTGCTGAAAAATGAACTTCCACGTAAACACTTTTCAACGGAGAAAACCCTTGGTCCAGGGGACTACGTTGATGAACTCTGTCGGACATCTAAGGAAGAAATAATCCGAATTCTATGCAAGGTCCTCTTGTCATTGGAAGAGGAGTAAACATTTCTCATTCCGTTTCATGACGCCAGCGTTACCCTCATACCAAAACAGACAAGGACTGCGGACCAGTGTCCCTCATGAGCAAAATCCTTCACGAATTCGGAAATTTTAGCAAATCAAATCCAACAGTTTGTGAGTAGGACGCTGTATCACAACCAAGGGGATTTACCCCAGGAATGCAAGGTTGGTGTAACATTTGAAATCAATCACTGTCATTCACTGTATTAACAGACAAAAAGGAAAACCATGTAACTATCCTAATAGTGCAAAAAAAGAGCATTTGACAAACTTTAAGACTCGTTTATGCTAAAAAACCCACCAAGTCTCAGCAGTCTAGAAGTGCGTGTCCTCAGAGCATCTATGAAAACCTATAGCCAGCACCATACTTAACGGTGGAAGGCGGAGGGCTTTCCTCCTGAGATTGGGAACAAGGTCTCTCTGACCACTTCTGCTCAACATTATACTAGAAAAGGCAAGAAATAAAGGACGTACAGAATGGAAAAGAAGTAAAGTTGTCTTTATTCACAGGTGGCATAATGGTTTCTGTGGAAAATCCTAAGAGAGCTACAAAACAGCCACTAGAATAAATCGGTGGGTTTCGTGAATTTATGGGAGGTGAGGGTCACTCTAACAAAATTAATTTTATTTCTCTATACCAGCACTGAACAGTTAAAAGCTCTGATAAAACAACATTTACAAGAGCTTCAAAAATATGAAATTCTTAGAGATAAATACAAGCAAAAAATGTGCTGAGAAATTTAAAAACTAAAATGGGCTAGAAGACCCAATGTTATTGAAATGTTAATTCTACCAAAATTGATCTACAGATTCAGTGCAGTTACAATCAAAATCCTGGGAGGGGTTTTTTTTAGAAACTTATAAGTTTATTCTAAAATTTACTTGGAATTCCAATGCCCTAGAACAGCCACAATAATTAAAAAAAAAAAAACCTTTTAATGTTTATTTCTTTTGGAGAGATAGAGAAATGGAGCACGAGCGGGGGAGGGGCAGAGGTGGGGGGGGGGGGGGGTTGGACACAGAATCCGAAGCAGGCTCCAGGCTCCGAGCTGTCAGCGCAGAGCCCATCGCGGGGCTGGAACTCACAGACTGTGAGATCATGACCTGAGCCGAAGTCGGACGCTCAATCGACTGAGCCACCCAGGCGCCCCAAGCCACAATAATTTTGAAGAGACAAACAAAAGCCTACCTGGTTTTAAGACTTTCTCCATCGCTGTAGCAACAGAGACATTGTGGAACTGGGAAAAAAGGTATACGTGAAGATCTGTGGGAAAGAATAGATTCCAGAAATAAACCCCCACACTTATAGCCCGTTGATTTTCCGCAGAAGTGCTGATGTAATTCAATGGGGACATAATAGTATTTTCAACAAACGGTGTCAGGACTTTGGACCCCCGCATGCAAAAACAATGAACCTTGGCCCTCCTTCATCAGCTATTGAAAAATTAACTCAAAATGGATCACAGACCTAAGTGTGAAAGCTAAAATTGTTAAGATTTACAGAAGAAAAAGTGTGGGACATTCATGCGATGGAATGCTATTCAGCCTCAAAAACGAAGTTCTGACCCACGCCACAGCGTGGATGTACCTTGAGGACATCATGCTCAGTGGACTAACCCAGAGACGGAAGGACAGATCCCGTAACGCGTCCGCTTACGTGGGGTCCCGGGGGGCAGTCAGGCGCATAGAGAAGGCAGGACGGCGGGTGCCAGGGCTGGGGCGGGGCTGGGGAGTCGGTGTTTCGTGGGGACAGAGTTCCTGTTCCGGAAGATGAAGGGTCCTGGGGACGGAGGGCAGGGACGGCTGCACAACTTAGCACCACGGAGGTCAGTGGTGCCCACTTAAAATGGTTAAGGTGGTAACTTTTTGTTTGTGTGACCAACCATTTAAAACAAGCAAAAACAAGGGCCACACTTAGCCAGTGAGCCTGGGCTTTCGCTTTGTGGATGCCGGGCTGAGGGGGTGCGGGTGAGGGGACTGCCCTGGAGAGGAGCCCAGCGCCCGCCGGGTCGGCGGGGGGCCGTGAGCGGGCTCCGAGCATACCGGCCGATGCGAAACCTGTGCATCCAGAGGGGCCAGAGGCTGGCGGCCGTTCTCCACCTCCCGGGGTCAGCACCCCTCTCCCGTCAGCTGTCCCTGAGTCTGTAGGGGACAGGGACGTTGCTTTGGTCTTTCCTAGGTGTGACCTCTGGGTCCCTCCGGGTCTGTTCATTAATGAGCCATCTGTTGGGCCTCCTTGCCCGGCAGCAGGGAGGGAGGACGGCACATGGAAGGGCCCCGGGGTAGGCTGTGTCCACGGTAGGCTGCCTCCCTGGGTAGGCTGTGTCCCCAGCCCTCGGCTTCTCTGGGATGGGCTCCTTTTGATTGGGAGCTCGGCTCGCGCTCTGGCCAGTGCGTGGGTTTCCAGTCCTGCAGAAGAACAGCGCACCTGTGTCTCTTACGTTTAGACCCTCAACTTGGAGACCCTGGGGACAGCTGCCCCGCTGGCTCTGCCGACCTCGTCCCTTTGGGTGACTCAGGAAATGGAGGCCCGGTGTGCGCGTGCGTGCATGGGTGTGCATGCGTGTGCACGTGTGTGTGTGTGTGTGTGTGTGTGTGTGTGTGTGTGGTTATTTCTGTTCCCCCAAACAGCCCTGGAGCCGGCCCGCCCCAGTCGTCTGGACATGCCGCTTGCTGGCTGCTGTGGGGGCCCAGCCACGAGTGCCACACTTGGTGGTCCAGCCTCGACGACACCGAAGGAACCACGTAGGGCACGGTCAGGCCTCACTGCGTGGTCGATTAATTTTCTTAAGGAGGCATGTACTTTACGGTTTTCCAAAAGGGCGTTTATTGTACTCAGTCCCTGTTTGTCCAAAATCCAAACGATCAAGTTCTGGTAACGTGCCTTCCCTTCTGCTCTTTCCTGGGAGGGATGAGCTGAGCTGAGGAGCGGCCGAACTGAAGACGCCGTGCGGTCCAGGAGCTTCCGTGGGTGCAGCTGTGGGCGTCACCCAGGGGAGCTGGATCTGGGTTTCGCTAGCAGACCTGGAGTCCAGGAGTCCTTGTCAGGACACAGACCGGAGGCCCCCCGGCTTAGACGCCCAGGGGTGGACATGTGACCTGGAGGTCAGCGTGCACGTTTGCCGTGAAGAGAGCCCGTGTTTGCGTCGGGTGGTCTCCTCCTGTGCCCCCCCCCCCCCCGCCGCGCCCCCAGGAATCCCAGGGATAACCGGCAGCTTTGGTGGAGGGCACTCGTCCATCCGGGCCTGAGGACAGAGCTGGTGCCACAGAGTGGCCTCCGGTGACCCTGGCCTCTCTCCCGTCCCCCTGTGTCCAACTCCCATGGTCGGGGACCTTCCTTTCGGGTTCCCTTCTGCGTCCGCACGCACTCTTGGGGTGATTGAGTGACAGGTTCCTTTTACATCAGTGGGGCCATGACCAGACGGCCCCCCCCCCCCCGCCCCCGCCTTCTCTGCGCCTGGGAGACGGCTGTCCTGGCGGGTGCTTTCTGCACAGATGAGTCCAGCCGCCGCGGGAAGGCAGCTTAACCTCCCAAGTGGTGATTTCAAGTGTGCCGACAGCTACCACGGGGTGAAAGCAAACCACTTTTAGGGTATGAGCGGGGTTGATGGAGACCCACGCCAGCCCCAGACCTTCTGCGCTGGGCGTCACGGCTTGCGTAAAATAACGTTGTCGCTGAAATGCGCCGGCCCGGCCGCACCTCTTCAGTTTTCAGACTTGAGCCACTTTGGGGACCGTCGTCTTAGAGTGGAGTCTTTCATTATGAGGGCCGATTTGCTAAGTGGTGATAGAAATGTGATGTGCACGCTGACCGCTGCTCCGAGCGGCTCAGCTCCAACATTCTGAATCCCCAAAAGGTCGTTTGCTTTTCTTCGCTCTTTATGGATTTCTTGCTGCACTCGTGGTCTCCACTGTGAAACGTTGCAGGCTGCCGTCTGCGGAAGAAAATCAGACCGGGCTGAGGCCCAACGGGGGGCGCGGCGTGTTCCTTTGCTTTGATTATCGTCTGGCGGTGGCTGTACTTCTCTCAGGCCTGGGACCCCCTCTCCCTCATGGGCGCTCCGGCCGGCAGGGCTGGACCCAGCGTGCGGCCCGTGCGTGGCAGCGGGAGCCCTTGGATCTGTGAAGCATATTGCACTGTGCACACGGCAGGCCTGTGTCCCCGATGACGGTCTGTTTCCGGGGGAGAGGGGCCAGGGGTCACTAGCCCTTAGCAAGACCTCTCCCGGAAAGATGGAATTTGGGGAGGTCGCAGATGGAAGTCACCTTGATATCCCTCATTTCTGGGGACGGGGGCCACGAGAAACAATGAAGGTTGGCAGAAAGAAAGGGGGGGAGGGCGGCAAATCGGAAGCACTGTGTTTTTAGGACTGTGATGGTGGAGACAGTCCCCGGGTCGGGTTTGTAACCAGGTGTCAGCCAGACTGAGATTAACTCAGCATTCACAAACAAAACAACCGTCAGGGGCGCAGTGCACATATGCGTATCTGTGCATATACGCGTGTGTGTATGTGTGTGTGTGTATATATGCACACGTATGTGTATATGTTTGCGTACACACACGCACACACAGCGTACCCCTTTGAAGGGGTGGGAAAGGTACAGCGAAACCAAACACAGTACAGGCGATGTGCTCCAGCGACGGCCACCCACAAAGCTAATCAGCATCCACATCGAAATAAAGCAGACTTGACTTCACCCTCTCAAAAGACGTCCAAATACCTGATAGACGCACGCAAGTGGGTATGCAACTTAGTCATCAGAGGAAGGAAGATGAAACCCCGCCGGTGTGGTGTCCGTGCAGTGCCGGGCTTGACAAGGGGGTGCAGCCGTGCGGTGCTCGCCCATCGCGGTATGTGAGGCGCGCCCCAGAGAGAGCGGAGGGTGCCTCAGCCCTGCCGTGGCCCATCCAAGGCCCTAACGTGGGGAGGTGATTCCTAGGGCAAGGGAGGTGGAAGACCAGGGTGCCTGCGGCTCTAGGTGAGTGGGCTCCAGGTACGTGGCCTCCAGGTGTGCGAGGCTCCGGGTGCCGGGGCTCCAGCTGCGGTTCCCTCTGCTGGGTGAGGAGGAATTGTCTCTACCCTGAAGGTGATATGAGGGGACCAAGCAAAGGGCTCAGACTTTGGCCACGTTGTGTCTAGAGGAGGCAGATAGCAGGCAAGCTCTGCTCTTTTCCTGAAAAAACCAGATCTTATCGGCGTCCAGGGTAATGAGTTAGACTGTTGTTACCACCATAGAGGCAAAAGGTTGGAGCCTAATAAGCAAGCAACGTAGCTCTTCCTTTAGCCTCTAAATTCTAATTTTGAAAGTAGTACGTGCTTGGAAAAGGCGAACACAGAACCAAATCTAACACAGAACGAAATTCTTTACTCCACCCCAGGTCCCCCTCTTTTCCCTGGCTTGTGGTTGACCCTTCCGGAACTTGTAACCATCCTTGCAAAAACACGCATACGCAGTTTCCGCAGACAGGTTTACGCATCGTGATGTAAACCAATGGAAGTCTTACTCTACACAGCTGCACTTTGTTTAGAAAACTTCCTTGTTATGTGTGTTCTGGGCGTGTGTGCATATACATATGTGCGCACGCGCCCACGCGTTGTAGAAAACATCTGCGTGATGGTTTCAGAGCACAGTGACCCCGTTATCAGCTTATTAGGACCAGAGGGTGCTTTTGAGCCTTGAAGTGTGTGTGTGTGTGTGTGTGTGTGTGTGTGTGTGTGTGTCTCAGAAGGCGTGGCACACCTGGTGTACCGAGGGGCTGGGTGGGGGTCAGGTGACCGCAGCGGAGACAGCATCTGTGAAGGGTGACGACGGGCCTCAGTGCTCCGCAGTGTCTGAGCCCCGCGTGGCCCCTTGCCTGGCGCCCTGGAGAGTGGACTTTGTCCCCTGCTGCCGTGAGCGGGCTTTCCATTCCTGTCTGTGGCTGGTGCCGTTTGTGAGTCGGCAGAGATGGGCAGGCAGGCTGTAGATGGACAGAGACTCTGCTGAGCAGTGCCTGTTTTCTGGAACATTCCACACCTTGTTCCTCCTGTTGAAATGCGCAGAAGGGAAGGTGTGCAGGTTCACGTGCATTTGTTGACTGGGTCACAGCGTTTGTTCGCTGAGCTGCCTCCCTTCCAGTGCAGCAGAGGTGGAAACGGGGCTGTCGGCCACGAGGCCACCGTGTCGGGACACCTGGCCTGCTGGGCCACCCCTGTCCCTTAGTGAATAGAACTAAACACTGAGAGCACCTCGTGAGCTGCTGTGGGAGGGAGCAGCAGCTGTTTGGCTTACCCCAAGGGCTTCTGGTTGAGACAGAAGGAATGAGGCCCGGGCTGCTGGGAGGAGCGGAGGCTGTGGCCTCGAAACGGCCTGGCTCCCAGCATCACCTGAGGGTGTCTCCCACTCACCTCCACATGAATCCTCGGACGCGGCAGGATGGAGGCGGGTGGCCGGGCTCACCTCTCCAGCCCCAGATGCTGAAGCGCGTCCCAGCGAGCAGATGGCATGGACGTGAGGCCGCCCCTCGTCTTGAGCGTGCTTTGCTGTCCTCCTGGGCCCTCGGGAAGGAAGGTGGACAGCCCTCAGGGAGGCGCGTGGGCCGTGGAGCAGAGCCGGGGAGGAGGGGAGACACTGCACCTCCGGCAGTGGCCCCGGGGCCTTGTCGGCTCGTCCAGTCGAGGCTCCTGTCATCTTGGACAACGGAAGCCGCTTCCCTCTTTCTGGGTACGGCCCTTGTTGTTTACTGGTGTGAACAGGCAGCTGAGGTGAGTCCTCTGGGGGTCGGGGCCTCGATGGCGGGTGTCCTTAAGCAACGGCGAGCGGTGCTGACCTTCATCACCTGCTTCTCCTGAACCTCATGCAATTATCACGTGGTTTTCTTCCTTGACCTCTATTGTCAACTGTTAGATCAACTGATTTTCCATAGTAAACCGTTCCTGAGTCCTGGTATTCACAAATCTGGTCAAGATGTTTTTTTGTGTGCTTTTGTGACGCCACGGCAGGAACTGCTTTGCTGACGTGTATCTAGGGAGCACTCTACCTGTGTTCATGTGCTCAGCCTGTTGGGTGAGAGCATTTTGCCTCGTTCCTGGTTTGCTGGAACGTCTCTAAGCGTTTCTCCATGGACCACAGTGCTGGGTTGGGGGCTGAGACATGATCACCTTGCAGGGAAGCATATAATAGGTATGTAGGATTTTTTAAAAACTTATTTTGAGAGAGAGAGAGAGACAAAGCGTGAGTGGGGGAGGGGCAGAGAGAGAGAGGGAGACACAGACTCCGAAGCAGGCTCCAGGCCCTGAGCTGTCAGCACAGAGCCTGACGCGGGGCTCGAACCCACGAACCGTGAGTTCATGACCTGAGCTGAAGTTGGACTCTCAACTGGCTGAGCCACCCAGGCACCCCTGTATGTAGGATATTTTAAATTGGCTCTTACTTTATTGGGTATTTTTGTCAGCAGTGAGGTTGAATTTTCTTAAATTACTCCCCCCCCCCCCCCGGCATTCTTGTTAAGGAGCTATAAAGAGTTTTATGAATAGATTTCATAAGATCAAACCACCCTTGCATTCATGGAACCAATGGTCATGACATATTTTTAACGTGCTAGAGTTGGTTTGCTGGTAGTTTTTCCCAAATTTTGTATTCACAGTCAGGCTTGCCGTGGTTTGAGAGGGTGCACGTGCGCATGTGTGACCGCGTGTGTCGTGCGTGTGGGAGGTGTGCGTGCCGCACGGTGCACGCGTGCGTGTGCAGACGGAACCGGGGCGGGCCTCTCTGGGCTCCGCAGGGAAGTCAGAGGGGCGGGTCTGCGGGCGCAGGGGCCTTCAGGCCGCAGCGGGCGTGCCGCCCCCAGGCCGCCCGGCACGGCACCCTAGAGAGGTTCTAGAGAGCCGGCCAGGGGCACGTCTGGTGGCGGGAGGATGGGTTGCAGAGGGAATGGGGGGAGGAGCAGATGCGGGAGGCCGAGGGTGAAGGGCCCAGCGGGCGGCTGGGCAGCGTGGGAGCCTGGCGGAGACTCGGCCACAATCCCCGGGGGCGGCGGCGGTGGGCGGCCCCGCTGGTGTGCTCGGATTCACTTGTCCCCGTGGCGCTGTCGGGGTGAAGGGGCGTTCAGGCTCAACCCTTCCCGTGGCGCAGCGAGGACAGCCTCACGCCGGGGCTGGGCCCGCGGTGGGAGGCGCAGACAAAGGCACGTGCACCCTCGAGCTGGGGCCAGTCAGGGGCCGGGTGACGTGTGGCCGAAGGCAGGAGGCTGGGCCGGAGCCCCCGTTTCTGTGCACAGACGGACACGTGCGGTGGCCCCCGCTGCGAGCTGTCGGCAGGGCCGTGCAAGGGTCCTGAGCTCCAGGGAGGCGTCCGGGAGGAGCCAGACGGGCTGTGACGCCGACGTCTTGTGCGTCCTAGATGTGACGTGTACATGCCGCACGCATGCCCGCAGACACAAGCACACACGGCCGTATACGCTCACAGAGCGCACTATACACAACACGCACGCGCACACGACACTACACCCGGAGCTTGAACAGAGATCTGAAACCATTCGGCAAACGTTTCCTCTCAGTGGCGGCTGCATGGGCGTGTGAGACGTTGCATTTCCGCGTCTGACTCTCTGGAATGGAAAACATGAGCGCATGCCGCTAGAGGGGAGCTTCACTGAGGACTCCGGTCCTGGGGGCGGAGCCCTCTGCGTGGTCGAGGGGCTGCTGGGGGTTCTGGCCCAAAGCCAGCCCGGCGCCCGGTGCCAGCGGACCTTGGGTGCGGTGGCTTCTCGCACGACCAGCAGGGGGGTGCTGGGGGGCCGTGTGTGGAGGAGCCTGTCCCTTGTCGGCGTGACCCGGGCCCCAGGGCACCCTGAGGGTGGGGGGAGCCTCTGCCTGTGTGCCTGTGCGTTCCCGAGGGAGCCACCTCCTGGCGGTGTTACCTGGTGCGAGAGCAGGGGGCAGGGAGCAGGGGTGCATTGGAGGAGGGAAGGGGTCCACTGTCCCTGGGGGCCGTGCTGGGCACGGCCTCCTTGGCTGTCTGTGGACAGGAGCTCAGACCCAGGATCTGTTCCAGTGTGGACCTCGTCCTTCTGGAAAGGACCTGGGGTTCTGAGCGTCTCCATGTTCGTGAAAGGGGGGGATTCCCACACAGCTCAGGGTCGTCCTCACCGATGATGCTGCACGCGTGCGCTGTCTGTTAGGCACACGTTCAGTCCGCGTGCAAGTGTGGTAACAGATCCACGCAGGTCAGCTTTTCTCCCATTAACAGCGAGCCCGGGGCCAGGCAGGCTCCCTCTGACCTCGCTCGCAGCCTGCGGCCTCTGTGCTGCTGGTCATGGCTTGCTGGTCTCCCGGGGGCTGCTGCCTCCTGGCCATTTCATCTGCATTCCAGCAGGAGGGAGCAGAAGGGCACACCTGGGCCCTTACTGCCTTTTGAAAGCTCTCCCCAGGCTCCACCTAGTGGCCTCCCTGTCCCCTGTCCCAGGGGACTGGGACCTTCCCTCCTTGGCCGCTGGTGACCTGCCTCGGCCGTCCTGTTGGTACAGAGGCGAGGGACAGTGGATGGGGGAGGGGCAGCCCACTCCTTCCCACCTCTTGCCTCGTGGTCAGTATTCCAGGACCTTTGACCCGGCTTGGTAGGAAGGGGCATCCCGGCCCTTCCCTCCTCGCCGTGCTCCGCACCCGGTTCCGGTTTTCAGTGTGGGGGGTGCTTCTCGGGTCCCGGCTTTCAGCGTCTCTGAAAATAAGAAAAAGAAGAAGGGCACAGCCACCGTCTGGAGCAGGACTGTCCCCCGATTGGTGCAGGTCCGGCTGGACGTGGGCAGCGGCAGCCCCGGGCCACCCTGCTGGCTGAGTCTGCCTTCCTGGTTACAGAGTGTAGGTCATGGGTGAAAAGGACATCCCTGGAGACCCCGCCTCCCGGAGGCTCCTGATGGGGAGGGGCTGCAGGCAGGATAAAAGCCGTTGGCTCCGTGCACACCCGCCGCTTTCCAGGGACTGCCCTGCACGTCCGCCAGCCCGCAGGTCACAGGTAAGGGCGCGGCGCCTGCTCTCTGGTTAGAAGGAGGTGCCGCGGCTGCCGGGGACCAGCCGGTGTTTGGGCTGAGCCTCAGACCCCTCCATCTCCGCGTCTGCACCCCACGGGCTCCCCGAAGAGCGGGGCGGGGCGTGGTTATTTCCCCGGGGAGCCCCCGCCTTGGCCCTTCCTGCAGGAGAGCTGGCGGCCAAGTTCTGACCCTGAGCTGCAGGGGAGGGCAGACAGATGTTCTGATGCGACCTGTCGTCCGGCCCCCGCCGGTGCCTGAGACTCGACGCTGGGATCGGTCAGGCCGCGAGGCGGGGGGAATCTCTGAGCCGGTGCTGTCTCCCCGGTGAGGGTGGCCAGAGGCTCTTATCTGCCACAGACGTCGCTGGAGTAACAAACAGCAGAGCGCGACGGTCCAATGTCCGATGCCACGGCTCGCACGTGGCCGCTGAGCCCTCAGAGCAAGGGGCTGAACTGAGAGGCGCTGAGAGCCGGCACACGGACTCCGGAGGCCGGCAGGGCAGGGGCGATACCGCGGGTGGAGAGGGGGGTGTTTTGGCCGCATTGGGTTAAGTCACACCATTACGTTAACTGCACCTTCTCCTGTCACGTTTTTCAACGTTTGTTTATTTTTGAGAGAGAGAGAAGGAGGCCGGCAGGGCAGGGGCAGAGAGAAAGGGGGACCCAGCACCCTAAGGGCTCGGAGCTGTCAGCACAGAGCCCGACGCGGGGCCCAAACTCCTGAACCACGAGATCACGACCTGAGCTGAAGTCGGACGTGTAACCGACTGAGCCACCCAGGCGCCCCTGTCCTGTCACTTTCTAACGCAGCTACGAGAGCGTTTAAACAACCTGCACAGCCCACTGTTGCCCCCGGGGCGCTGAGGAGGGTGACCTGTAAACTTGGCCCGAATTGCACTGCCTCTTTGCTCTGATCGCCAGCGGTTGTGAAATCTGGAGAATTCTTAAGTAACATGCTCACCGAGAGACGAGGGGGTAATTAACTGTCACTTCTGCTTTCGTCAGCCGAGCAGGCTGCTGCCTTAACCGACAGGCTTGCGCACACACGGCCGGAGCCGGGGGGGGGGGGGCGGGCGCTGGAGCTCGGGGCAGGACCCCAGGTACCATCTTGTTTGGGATGCCTGCGGGTGGGCTCAGTCTGGCCGAGAGCAGACACCCACACAGGGAGTGTGTGTGCGCGGGGACCCACGTGGGCCGGAAGTTCTCATTTGTGGAGAAGAGCGGTCGTGGTCCTCCTGGGGTCAGTTTCTGGGAGCCGAAGTCCGTCGGAAGCAGGGGCGGGTGGTGCAGAGGCAGAGCCGGTACCTGGCCAGGGGCCCCGGGGGGGCGCGGGGTGGGGGCTGGATGGCCCGGCCAGGGGTCCGGGGCTTTGACGCCGGCCTCACTGTCACCAGGCCTCGCCCCAGGCGTAGGAGGCAGGAAGTGAAAACATTTGCTCACGAATTAAGTTGCCTGCCCCCTTATATTGATCTTTTATCTTGCCACCAGACCTCGATTACTATTGCTGCCGCCTGGGGTGGGAAGGGGGTGCGGGAACTGTAGGATGCGGGCCGCCGCGCTGGTCCAGAGGCGGCTGTGGCCAGTGGGCCGCACGAGCTCCCACGACAGCACGTGGGAGACCAGGTGTGGGCCCAGTAGAGCAGGGGCCTGGGGGTGCTGGGGTCGGCCCTCGCGGTCAGCGCGCGCCTGCCTTGGGGCCCCCTCGCTGGAGGGGTCGCCGGCCCCGGGCTGTCGTCTGCGTCACCCACGGCACGCACAGCCGGGGGCACGGCATCGGTGACCCCAGCTCTGGCTTCTTCACGGAGAGTGAGCGTTCACGCTCCCTGGGACTCGGGGTGCTTGTTCTCTCCCTTCTCACGTGTTCCTTCCCTCGTGTGATGTGACCGCCGGCCCCTCGTCTTTACAACGTTGGCGGAGGACTCAGCCCGACGCTAACAGGAATGACGGCCTCTCCTTCCCTGTTTTGCACAGATATCTGCGTAGCTCTGCACGGTTTAGTGAGTCTGTGCAGCTACAGGGGCAGCTCCCCGGAGTGAGTCTGGGCCCAAAGAGCCAGCTGTCCCTGAACTTGTCACTGCAGGCGGGGAGACGGCGGGGGTGTGCCTGGGCCGGGCTCTCCTGGGGCAGGGGGCCACGGGAAGGGTTTCTGCTGCCTGCCAGAAGCACGTGGGGCCCGTCGGTGAAGACACGGGCCACCCAGAGGCTCTGCTGCGGCAGGTAATGTGAGAGCACATGCCCCCCCCCACTCCCCCCCACCAGCAACAGATGAGCTCAGACCAAGGTGGCTGCCCCACCCAGGAATGGCACTGAAGGACACACCCCAGGGAGGGAAGTGCCCCGCGGTAGACGGAGACGCGTGCGGCCGGCTTGTGCTGGGAACCCGGGGCTGGCGCGGGGTGTCCTGCTGAGGAGAGGAACCGAGCGGGCAGGAAGGACACAGCCCCTCGACCTTGTGGGACGAGCCTGGCCGTCGCTGGCCCTCTGTCTGAGCTGCGCGTTCCCGACATCACAACACAGCGAGGGCCTCAAGTCTTTTGTCCCTGGTCTAGAGCGAGGGCCTCGGACGGCCAGACGGGTGCAGCTGCACGCAGGCAGAGAAGGCTCCCGGTCAGGGTGACGAGAGAAGGCGGGGCGGCCTGCAGCTGGAGCTGGGCTTCCCTCCAGATGAAGCTCCTTTGGGGAAGCACTTTGGAGGGACCCTGTGAGGGCGTGGCTGCTTCGGATGCTCACCTGCTAAGACAAGACGGGACCTGGACGCAGCCCGGGCTGTGAGCTGGCGACGCTGTCTGGGGGGAGGGGGTGGGGGTGGGGAGCTGAATTCAATGCCAGGAGATGAGGTGAAAAGCCAGTTTGTCACCAACATTCTGCAGAATGTCCCAATGCTTCAGTGTCCCAATGCTTCTTGATCCCAACCCCCAGAGTCAGACCGGGCGGGCGTTCCTGCCGGCGGGGGCAGCCGCGGCCCCCAGCACACGCTGGGGGAGGCTCAGAGGGTGGTGGTGAACGGCAGCCCTGGGAGGTGACAGGAGGGCCAGATGCCAGCCCCCGGGTGTCCGAGGATGCGCGTCCACCCACACGGGTGCCATGGCCGGTCCCTCAGACCAGCAGGCAGCAGGGCGGGCCGGGGACACCCACAATCAGAAGTCTGCAGAGGGGGCTGGAGGCTTTGCATTTTGGCCCCAGAGATAGGGGTGAGTCAGCTGCCTGTGGGGCGTTTACAGTGGGTGCAAAGACATCTTTTGAGCGAAGGCAGGCAGGAATGTGCTTGAGAGAAGGTCCCTGGTCACCTGGCGTCCTGGGAAGGTGGCAGAGGTGAGCCGCCTCCAGCGGCTGCTCCCGACAAAGAGCCCAAGGGTGGCACAGGAGGGGTGGCCGCGGTCGAGCGTGGCGTCGGGCGAGACTGCCAGTCTCCGTGCTCACAGCTGGTCTGTTCGGGTCCAGCGGGATTTGTGGGCATGGTTTGTGTCGGTCCAGACGCGTGGCACACGGACAAGGTGCTGGGTGCTGCCGGGCTCAGCAGACCAGGCAGGGCCGTGAGAATAATCTCTTTTGAAGATACCGTCTCTCCTAAGACTTACAAAAATCAACTCATCTTCCAGAATAAATTTGACTTCTTTCCCCGGTTCCCTGCTGCAACCCGACATCCGAGGCCCGGGCAGCTGGAACAGGGAAGGGCCACAGGGGCACTTGCGGGGGCTGCGGGAGGTGGGGTGCCCAGCGGGGTCTCTGAGAACCCCTGCAGCTGGGGACCTGGGCAGCCGTGAGTCCCTGCCTCGTGCCGGCTGTCACACCATCGTCCCTGCCGTCACCTGCCACTCAGCCGGCGGTACCTTCCGCTGGAGGCCGCTTGAATAGAATCCGGCAGCCCAGGTGGCTTGTGAGCCACAGACATTAGTTTCTCACGCTTCCGAAAGCGAGGAGTCCAAGATCAAGGTGCCGGCAGGTTCCGTGTCTGGGGAGGCCCCTTCCTGCTTCACAGCCGGCAGCTTCTCTGATCTTCGTGTGGGGGAGGGGCAGGGGAGCTCTTGGGGTCTCTTTGAGAAGGGCACTGACCCCACCACGGGGGCTCCCCTCTCGTGACCTGATCACGAGGCCCGAAGGCCCCACCTCCCTGTGCCGTCACCTCGGTGGTCAGGTTCCAGCCCGTGCGCTTGCCGGGGCGCAAACCCTCAGTCCCTAGCAGGTGGCGCCGGGCGGGAAAACCGGGGTGGGGCCACTGTGTCAAGTGTCGAGCCAGAGTTGGGAAAGTACAGACATCAGGAGACCAGCCGTCGGCCCCGGGCCTGGCGTGGGACGAAGGCTGACCTCCCTTTCACGCCCTGCCTCTGCCTGGTTTCACATTTTATAGCAAGAATATCCTACCCCCCGCCAACTTACAGAATCTCGTTAGGGCTCCAGAGCGGGGGTGTTGTGACTTCACACGTCTTATTTGCAGGCCTGGCTGTAGAATCCCTCCAGGGAGCGCCCCTCCCGCCGCCGGTCTCCCTGCGGGGCCCTCCGCTGCCCTCGTCGTGAGCCGTGGCGGGCGCCGCTCCTGCCTCGAGCCCGTGTTCTCAGCCATGGGGGAGACCGGCCTTTCGGTGGGTGCGATGGGAGAATGGGCGTTTCCGGTTGGCTTGGCGTCTCGGTTGTTGACGACACAGTTCCTGCTCGTGGAAGCGGTGCTTTGACGGGTACTGGGCCTGCGTTAGAATCCTGATGCTGCTACGTGCTCGCCGCGTGACTCTGGGCAGGTGGCTTAGCGTTTCTGTACCTCAGTTTCCTCATCTGTGAAATGACTCTCATGAGAGCTCACCTCCTGAGGGTGCCACGAAGACTGAACGAGCAGACGGACACGGGGACATCGGGATGCCCCGTGACAGTGACAGTTATAGACAGCTGTCACCCTGCACGGGACTGTGAGCTCCAGCTGGCGTTAGAGCATCTCGACTGCAGTTCCGGAACTCGGGCTCCTGCTCTGGGCAGCTGGGCGTGGCAGTTTCCCTGAGGAGAGAGTCAAGCCCTCTGCAGGGAGGGGCAGGGAGGGTCGGGGGCTCAGACCCGGGTGCTCGCGGGTGCTCCGGCCACCTCCCCCCCCCTCCCCCGACTCCGTGCTCCTGAGAGGGACATGGGACAGCAGGAAAGCACACCTCTCTGGAATACGCGTGGGGAAACAGGAAGGACACCCAGGAGCCAGCTCAGGAGACCAGCCTTCCTGCCACCCAGCAGAGCAGCCTGGGGCCCTTCCCCCTGGGCCCTCGGCCTGGCCTACAGAGGTAGGAGGCCGGGGTCCAGCCCAGCTTCTCTCGTCCCCTTTGAGCCTCCCCCCACCCCACGCCCCCAACGGCTATTCTACCCCTGGGAACAATAGGTGCCTTCGATGCAACCCTGTCCTTACCGCCACCATCGCCTGGAACAGCGGGGCTCTGCAAACCGGCTCCCGTGCTCGCCGCGCGTCAGAGAGACCAAGCTGGCACGTCGGGCACACAGACGGAGCCCCTGGGCACTCGCCGCGCGGGCGCTTCCCAGTTCTGTGCGCTGACGCCCGTGTCCGCGGTGTGCGGAGGGGACGCCGGGCCAGCCGCTCCCTTGTGCCAGCCGGGGTGTTGTTGCCTGTTGACCAGACCCCTTGTCCCGGCAGGCGCCTCAGTGCCGTGTGCACATCTCTCCTCCCGTCACCCGCCCCTGGCCTGTAGCCGCATCTCAGAGGCTGCAGTTATGAGCACAGCCTGGCAGCCAGTCCCAAGTGGGCCCGAGGTGGCCCAGGGCCAGCGAGCCGGGTCACGGGTCCCCGGGAGGCTGAGCAGGGCGACCCCCGTGTCTCAGACCTGCTGGTCCCCTCCAGGCCCGCCCTTCACAAGCGAGGCGCTCCCCAAGAGTGAGGCGCTGCCCCAGGACACCTGCTGCCGGACGCCCCCGTGCGTGGTCACCCCGACCCGCCTGTGTCCACACCGCGCGGTGACCACAAGCGGCGCAGCGTCTGGCACAAGAGTTTCCGAATGTGCTTCAAAGCACTTGAGATTTGGCCGCTGGCTTCCCTGTGTGCACACCTCGGGCTGTTTACCTGTGTTTGGTTTGCATGGTAACCCGTGCTCCCCACGCGTCCCGGTGTGGATTGGAAGGACACTGTCAGCCTCCCGGGGAGCACCAGCCTCACTCCTGGAAGCGCCCCTGCCGGCTCCTTGACCCCAGGGTGAGTCGAAGCAAAGAGGCTTGTCACGAGT
This sequence comes from Prionailurus bengalensis, assembly GCF_016509475.1. Taxonomy (NCBI): domain Eukaryota; kingdom Metazoa; phylum Chordata; class Mammalia; order Carnivora; family Felidae; genus Prionailurus; species Prionailurus bengalensis. Next base: position 2,493,171 of record NC_057350.1, on the reverse strand, counting down.
GGGCCTTGATGTTTGCTCCCCCCCCACACACACCGACTTGTTCGTGTATTTAAAGCTGCGGGAGGCAGACCAGGTTGAACACGGCACCGCCGGCCTCCCCCAGGCGCCCGCGGCCAGGTCCCTGTGGAGCAGCTGGCATCCGTCGGTCGTGTCCTGCGAGGGACTGGAGGGCACTTGGCTGGCTGGTGCTGGGGCCACAGCGCGGCCTCCTCCTGCGTCGTGCCGGGACCAACAGAGAAAGCTCAAGGAACTCGGAGCCTTTCCGAAGAAGGGCTGCGGAAAGCGGCGGGAGCCCGTGCCCAAGCGGTCAGCGGGAAGGACGACGCCCCGGGCATGAGAACGAGGTCGGGGTCGCGACTCTGCCAGCAGGAGGGGGCCCGGTGAGGCCTTGTGGGGAGTCTTAAGTGAGGGCCTCCGGCAGCTTCTCTCCCTGTTGCTCTAGAGTGCTGTGTAACCGGCATCCAGAGGCTTCTTCCCGGGTCTGAGGCCGGGCGAGATCTGGAAGACAGGCCGGTGAGGTGGTGCATTCCCCGAGCACCTCGTTAACCTAACACGCGGACGACGGTGTATGGGGGGGGGGGGTGGTCTCACTGCCGGGGCCAGCGTGTCTGTGAGGCAGGGCCCGCAGCACAGTGCTTGGTCCCCAGCATCTTTCCTTCCGGAAGCTGCACGTTGTGGCTGCTCTACTGGGTGTGGAGGCAGCACGGCCTGAGGATCACCAGTGTCTTTGGTGACGCGTGGGAAATAGTGATCAGCCGTGATTTAGCTCGCGTCGAGGCGTGGACACATCAGGACAAGCGCCAGGATGTGCCGTCCCGCCCCTGGGAGTGGCCGGATTCACTCCTGGGGGCCTGGGGTGGAACTGGCCACGCTGGGGGCAGCGGGGCGCTCAGAGGGCCGTGTTTCGGACCCCAGGCTGCCAGCTCTTTGGTGATTTGGGGCAGAGGGACTCAGAGCTGCAGTCGTGCCGAGGGCAGAGCCGCCGGGATCGCCGCATGGTTGGTCTGCGGTAGCATCTGTCGCTTGGTGTGGCCTCGGCGTGTATGTGGGTGTGGCTTCATGCACGTGGGCAGGACCCCCCGTGGCCCCTCAGCAGCGTGTCTGGGCGTGCCCTGTGTGGCCTCTCTCGCACGACACTGTTAGCAAGCACCCGATTCCGGCAGGTTCCACGTGGGGTCCCCCCTGAGGGCCAGGACTGCAGGAGCTGGTGGCAGGGGCTCCCGGTTTCTGTGTGGGGTCAGGGTGGGCCGGGGACGGCCAGAGCTCTGCTGGCGGTGAGCACAGAGAACAGGACGGGGAGGCTGACGGGGAGCGGGGAGCCCAGGGCTGGCTGTGCCGCAACCCCCCCCCCGCCCCTCCCCTGCAGGGATGGGGGGATCGTGGGTCCGTCCCGGAGGATGGAGAGAGGCACTGCCCTCGGTGCGCCCCGGCTTGCCCGCCACTTGCCCGCCCTGTGGCTGCGCTTGGCAAACTTTCCGGCGGTCGGCTCTCTGGTCTCCTTTCTGTCTGGGCTGCAGTCGGCGGGCTGCTCGTTTGCCGGAGCCCAGCAGGTACCCGACGGAGGAGCGTCTGGCTGTCGCCGGGGGCTCCATGGGGCCCCTCCGGCTGTCCGGCCCCCTCCTCACTGGGCCCCTGATGGCCCCAGGGTCAGCGGGGGTAGCAGAGAACCTGCTCTGGGACCACACGATAACAATCACAATGTGCTTGCTGTTGCGTGTGGCCCCGTCCCAAGGGTGTGGTCACCACCAGTCAAGCAGGGAGACTGGAGTGTGCCGACTGACTGCACGGGGGGAAACTGTTTCCTCTGAGGAAGTGTTACAGAGTTTTAAAGGATACTTTTCCCGTGGCTGCTCTCAGCGCCAAGAACTCCTGCCAACACACGCTCTTTCACCCTTTTGGCGGAAATCACTAATGTTCAGGCGCAGGGAAATAATCCGGAGACTACGTCCCCGTGACGCTCTCTTGTGCAATACGTTCAAATTAGCTTTGTTCTCCTCAACCTAACGAGGAGGTGTGGAGAACGAGAGCCTCGAGGGAGGGCGGTGGCGGGGGTGAGGGTGGGGAGAGGGTGCGGGGAGGGGGGCTGGGGGGCAGCTGCCGGGCCTGGACGGCGCGGCCCCGGTCTCAGGGGCTGGAGTTTGGGAGGTGTGTCTGGGGGGCTGCGGGGGCAGCCGGGAGGGGTCTGTGACCCACTTTCCACTCAAGACGAGTCATCGCGGCCACGCCCCGGAGGTCAGGCCGGAGCGCCCAACGGAAGCCTTTCCCAAGGAGGGCAGGGCCCGTCCGGCCTCACAAGGTCCTCACGGGACGAGTCAGGGCCACCTGCCGCCCTGCACGGAGACCTTGGCTGGGGGGTGAGCCTCACGGCCCCCCAGGCCCGTGTCCTCACGCGTCACACACCGAGGTCCCCCACGGGCTGGTTCTGCGGACTCACGTCCTGAACGGCACTCTGGGAGAGGAGGGCTTTCTTTTCGTGACCCATTGGAGAGGCGGCGGTCCGGGCGCCTGGCAGGGAGCGGCACCTCCAGGGCCCCGCCGTCCCGGGAGGACGGGCACGGCTACGTTAGAGCCAGTCCGCCAAGGCCGCCAGCACCCGGGATTAAGGACTTGGAAAAGCCTTAGCCAGCAAGACGGTGCTCAGGACAATCCTCTGAAGCCCCTTCCAGTGGACAGAGTGCAGGGTAGTGACCCGCCTTCTCTCCTGAGACGTGTCAGGCCAGAAGCTAGATGACAGATGCTTCTAGAAGGAGCCTTGCAGTGACCCGTCCAGAAGCCCCAGAACCTGCCGCCTCAGGGTCCCACAGGAGTTCCTGTGCTGCAGACTCACTGTGGTGCCCGGGGTGGGGGTGGGGGGGCGGGGGAGGTGCAGGGTGGGAGCGCTGGCCCAGTCTCCCGTGTCGGAGAGTGACAGTGGTGACTTCACTTCCCCCTGGGACCGCGCCCTAGCCCCGAGGAAGGTTCCCCGGCCAGAAGAATCCTCAAGACGCCCTCATGATCAAATACCCCCCACCCCACCCCCACCCCGCTTCCTCAGGTGTCTGCTGAGGCCTTCTTCACCGGGAGCGGGTTTTGTGGGGTGATGCTTCTGTCCTTGGGCCACCTGAGCTCGCCTCAGCCCCGTCACAGATCCCAAGTCTCAGGGAGACGGGGGAGAGGCGCACACACGCCCCCACCTTCCCTCAGTTCCTCCAGCACAGACTCCCCAAGAGAAAGACGTGTGGCTTTCCCCCCAGGAACCCTCGTCTGTCGGTAGCTGTGGGCTGGGACCCGGCCCCGAGTACAGGACGTCTGTCCATCACCTGGTGGCCCAAGCACGGGCTCCCCGTCACTAGCTGACCCCACGGCCCCGCCCCAGGCCGCGCTGTGTTGGGGTCGTGCCATTGTGGCTTCGGAGAGGTGGGGGAGAGATGGTGTGTGCTTGTGGGCCGCTGACCTGCGTCCCGGCCCAGCCCCATGACACCAGCAGCTCCTGGTGGCTCCCGGCAAAGCTGCTTATTGGATTAGTGGCCCCGTGGGCCCCTGCAGCAGGTGGGGGGAGGCTGGCATTTAGGGAGTCCTGTTTTCGTCTGGGCTGCTCTGTGAGGCCTGCAGGGGCCTGGGGCGGGGGGGAAGGCGGCGCCTGGAAGTGTGTGTTCCCCTTGGGGCTGAGCAGATGGTCCTGGTGGCCCCGGCCCGTCGGACACGGGCGCCATAGTCTGGACGTAATCCCTCTTCCTTATCCGCCGGCCAGGGGCTGACGCTGCTCAGGCCGCTGGTCTCCTGCTGTCGGACTTTCACGGGCACAGGCTTCCAGGGGTCCGAAGATGCTGTCCAGCTACTCAGCCTGCCTTTTCTCGGGCGTGTGCACGGCCCTGGTCGCCGTGGCCCTGGCCTATTACTTCTACTGGTGAGTACGGCCTGGCGGGCTCTGGGCCGTCCCTGCGCAGGGGCCCCGGGCCTCGCTTTTCTTCCGCTTCCCCTCCTGTTCTCCGTGTGCCACAAACTTCCCGCTTGGGAAGGGGCCCTCGTGGTCGGCAGGGAAGTCAGTGTCAGTCCTGCCGGTTGTGTCGGGGCTCGGCCCAGGGAGATCCCACCTCGCCCCACTGCGAACGTGTCTCTGGGACGTTCTGGGACGTTCCTGGAGGAGGTTCCGGGGCCGGGCGCCTGGCGCCAGGAGCAGCTCCGTCAGCTTCCTGGTGCTCCCCGACCTCTTACCCCGCGGTGGGCGTGGGGGGCTCGCGGGGTGGTCCGTCGATGAAGTAGAAAGTGGTAGTTTCCATCACGGAGAGGCCACCCCGCTGTACCCAGGCAGGCTGAGCTGCTTTGCGGTGAGTCACTCGCAGCCGTTTCTCGCTGTCGTGACCCGCGCGCGTACTGGTTCTTGCTGGGAGGTGGGGAGTCCGAGAGGTGGTGCTGACCCCCCGGCCTGGGGTTCCCGAGACTCGGGTCCAGCCCGACCCCACCCCAGGCCGCGATGGTGAATGGGGCGCGTGTGCTCCAGGCCACCTGTTTCCATCTGTAGAATGGGAAACCGTGTGCCCTGTCTGCACGTGACCGTCTGTAGCCGGGGCACAGGGATGGGAGCCATCGGGTGGAGCCGGCCCCCGCCCGGTGCTGGATGTGGTCAAGGTGGCCGTGGGGAGACCCGAAACTCCAGGTCTGTGGCTGACTTCATTTTTTAGGGCCAGAAAATGGGGTAATTTCCGGTGAAGAGACATTGAGACGTTGGCTCTTGTGAAGGTTCTGACCCAGATTAGTTTTGTTTTCTTCAGCACACGGTCTGGCTGGGAATTCTGTTTGCCCGAGGCTTTCGCTTCTGTTGATCCGATTATCACTTCTGTTCTGACGATGCGGAGGGCGCTGCACACGGTGTGTTCGGGGGCTCTGTGCCTGCGCGGCCCCTGCCCTGCCGTCCAGGACGCGAAGGCCCTTTCTTGCCCGCTGGGAGCTGGGAGCTGGGAGCCCCTTCCTCTGCAACTCTGTATCACTTACTGTGCAGAATGAATTTTTGCCCGGGAGTTATTTGCATTTACGTGAAAACGATTGATAGAATTTACAAAGAGTTACACGGGACCACAGAAAGGTAACAGGCGTGAGTCGGGGGAAGAATTGGCCCAGGTGAGGGAAGGAGGGACTTTTGTCCCCTATTGAAGGAGTTCCGGGTCTTGGCCAGGTGGTTCCCCAGACCTCGCTGGGGCCCCCAGGGGACGAGAGATCAGTTACTTTCATGATAAACTTCCAGATGCTCTTGGCCAGGGGAGGGGTCCACCAGCCCAGGGGCGTGTCGCAGCAAAGGTGCCCCCCTCCCCCCCACCCCTGTCCTGGTAATCGATGGCGTGCGGAGGCCAGGAGAGGAGAGGCAGCTCGTGTGGCTCTGAAGGCTGGCCAGCTGCGGTGTGCTGGCGAGGGCACGGGCTCCCCGGGTCCCCTCGGTCCTGACACTTGCCCCAGCCGCCCAGTCGTCGCTCCATCCACACGTGGACAGAAACCCAGACGGAAGAATGTTTTTGCAGCTTCTTGTGATCTGGCTGGCAGAGCCGAGCAGCCCCAGCTGTGCCCCCGTCCCCCCGCCCCCGTCCCCGTCCTTGTCCCCCACGCTCAGAACTGGGAGAAAACATGGAGGTTGTCTTGCCCTGGGTCTACAGAACGGTCTCCTCCCCAGTTTGTGCTGGGCTTAGGTGCTGCCTTTTCGGCCGCCTGTCTCCCCGGGCCCGGAGTCCCGCCCAGACTGGCGTGCGCTCAGCCAGCCTGGGCTTCTGGGGCGCTGTGACCGGCACCGAGGGGGAGCCCCTCCCCGGAAGGTGCTGGAGAGGAGTGCTCTGTTCTGGTCAAGATGCCTCCGGCCGTGCGAATTTGCGAGCACTTCCAGGAGAAGCTCACGGTCAGGGAACAGAACTCTGGGCTCCAAGATGCCATCAGAGACCCACTTCCTTCCGAGGCTCTGCCGTGTGGCCCGGCTGTCCTCTGCAGACGTCACGGCATCCAGGAGAGACACCTTCTCGTCCGCTGCCCTCTTGCCGGCGACAGCTGTCTCCATGGTGGGCTTCTCCATGTGCCCGGAGGTGAGCCCATCGCTAGCAAGAGGGCCGGACGCGGCCAGAGCGTGGCCCCGGCCCCGTGCCGGAGCGCCGCTTTCGGAAGCGTCCCCCGTCCTCCCCCCTGCAGGTCTGTCAGCAGAGTGACGTCGGGGCACAGCAGCCAGGGAGGCGACCGTGCTTCTCTGAGAAAGCCTGGGTTCGCTTCTGGGTGTAAGACCCCCAGGACCCACCTGTGAGACAGACACAGGGAGGCGTGGGCTCCCCCAAGCGCACACTCACCGCCTCCGGTCGCCCACCGTTACTTCTCTTCGGCAACGTCGCCGGCACGTACCCCCTTTCAGACGTCACGCTCACCGTGCAACGCACACGGACCTCGTCTGTGCTTCTTTAAATTGTTGAATGACATCAGGGCCGGAGCCCCACCTCCCCGCCCGTCACCCGGCGCGACCTGGGGGCCGTGGCTGACCTCGTGCCCTCTGAGGAGACCTTAGGAAGAGCTGGGCCCCCCTCCCTCTGTATCTCAAATATTTAACAAGTTCACTGGCCTAAGTGGCATTTCGTATGTTGGTTTAGGGATCTTCCTCATTTTAAGGAGCGCAGATTCCTGCCGCGAAGAACCAGCTGCACAGGGGAAGGATGTTTTACATCTTTACGAGGGACAGAGACGTTTAGGGGAGGCCTGGGGCGCCCTCACTTCCAGCGCTGCCTGCACACCCCCGCGGGTCCCGTCCCTGCAAGCTCGTCGGTCGGCGTAGGCAGCGCCCCGGTCAGCGGTTCCCCCACGCTGCTTTGTTGATAAGTTTCCCCGTCATCACAGCCGAAGTATGGCTCCGGGTTCTCTGGGCTCTTTCTGGAAAGACAAACTGGCACCAAAGCCCTTACTTGAAGTTACAACAGTAGCTACTTTTAAAAGTTAGTGACTTACAACCATGTCCGATAGAGATGTCTACCATGGCCTTTAAGGTGTGTGTGTGTGTGTGTGTGTGTGTGTAAAGAATCAAAATCTCGGGGTGCCCGGGTGGTCAGTCAGTTGAGCATACGACTCTTGATCTCAGCTCAGGTCATGATCTCACGGTTCATGAGATTGAGCCCCACATCGAGCTCTGACTCGATGACAGCTTGGAGCTTGCTTGGGATTTTCTCTCTCCCTCTCTCTCTCTTTCTCTCTCTCTTTCTTTCTCTCTCTTTCCTCCCGCCCCCCCTCTCAAAATAAATAAATAAACCTTAAAAAAAAAGAATTAGGGGCACCTGGGTGGCTCAGTCTGTTAAGCGTCTGATTCTTGATTTCGGCTCAGGTCATGTCCCAGTTTGTGGGTTTGGGCCCCACGTGGGGCTCTGCCCTGACAGTGTGGAGCCTGCTTGGGATTCTCTCTCTCTCTCTCTCTCTCTCTCTCTCTCTCTGTCTCTCCCCCTCTCTCTCTGCCCTTCCCCACTCACACTGTCTTTGTTGCTCTCAAAATAAATAAACTTAAAAAAGAACGAATTTAGAAAGAATTAAAATCACACTGATGTCGGCTGCCTGAGGGAAAGCGGGTCCGAATCACAGAAGCTTCAGAGCCTCACTGACAAAGCGTCGGGTCAGACCGCGGCTCCGGCGTGGCTCTCCTGGGTGTGCATCAGGCCTCCTCAGCGTGGGGTGCGCCGTGCAGTTTCCCCAACGAATGTGACCGTGAGGCCCTCTCGTAGCGGGTCGGTTCCTGGCGTCAGTGTCTCAGTTACGGAGTTTTACCAATGCTCGCGATGATTTAAATATCTGTCACTGGTACGGAAAGCGGCACTTTCACGAAGGCTCTTTCGGAACCCGGTGTGTTTATGAAACCCTGACGAGTTTTCAGGGACACTCCTACCTGCCCTTATTTCATCCTTGGAGCCAGCCCGTGGTTCTGGTAGTAAAGGTCCTCTTACCCTCACTTTCAAATCAGAAACCGAAATTCAGAACGATCACGTCACGCGCTGAGGCCGCAGACATGGGACAAGAACCGTTGGCCGAGCCCTGGGCCCAGTGCACACCTGCCCCCGTTCCTCGGTGGAGAAACCCACGGTGGGCGTGGGGGCCCCTCCAACGTGTCCGCTGAGCTGAGACCTGCAGGTCATTTTCCCTTGACCGAGTTACACGACGACTCTTTTCACCTTTAAAGGTGCCATTTCGCGATCAGCATTAACCCAGACCTTAAATCGCTTTATATTTGCATTTCTCTGAGTTGGCAGCCTGCCCGGTTTAAAGGAAAGTGAGCTCCCACCCGTCCCTTCCTCACTCTGGTTCTCAGGGTCGTGGCTCCAAAGCCGTCCGGCCGCTGACTCCCGACCGTTTGCTGATGCTCCGTTCCGTGACTTACTAACCCACCCAGTTCTCTTGCCGATATTCACCAAGTGTCCATCCACCGCGTGCCAGGCGCGGCTCTGGACTTTTGCTTCTCTGCGAGTGTGACAGACACCTGTCACTCCTCACTGCCCCCGAGTTTGCTGGGTTAGTATTATTTTTAGTTATTTTGCTCTTCCCCTAATACTTCAGTATACTTGAACTTTCACTTTGTGTTGAATCAACTGGAACAAAGCCCTCCTGACCTGCTCTGTGTAAAACAACTTGGGTTCACGACATTCGTATCTGCGGTCATTATAATGGAGTTCTCCACGCTTCTTTTGTAGGTCGATTTCAAATATTGAAAGTCCAGAAACAGCATTCACAACAAAACTTTTAATGAATTAGCTCCCGCCGATGCCACAGAGAAGGCACGAGAATCCCGTCATTAAGTCTGTGCTGCTTGGAGGAGGAAGTCGCTCGTGAAGCCAACCGTAGAAACCCACGCCCGTGTTAGTGCGATCTCTGTCTGCACCACAGTTTCCTGGCAGGGTTTTTTTTTTTTTTTTTTTGTTACTTGAAAATGTTAATTGCTTCGTTTTTATTTTTAAGAAAAGAAACCTATTTCTCCTTCAATACCAAAATCTTCTAGCTCCTTCATCGTATTCTTTGTGGAACAAATTCTTTGTTCTTGAAAGATCTCGGGTTCTAGTTTGGAGCAGTTTCTTTCCGGGCCACCTACGGGTGTTTATCCCGGCATTTCCTTCCATTGCGTAATGGGGTGAGTTCTTTGTCGTAAATCCCATGTCTTTCTCCTTCCTTCCTGTTTCGCTGGACTACACCCTCAAGTAATCTTTTCACAAAGGATCAGCAGAAGTTCCATTTTCTGAAACCTGGTCGATCTCAGGACTGCCATGATTTCTGTCTTCATTCTTTGTGTCTCTCTGGTCCTGATGGAGGGGAAATGGCATTCAGAGGGAGGAGGCTTTACTACAGGAGCTACTTACAAAGGGGCCAGCAGGGATTGGGGAGCGGTGAGAAGGGGAAAACCCTGGAGTCGGCACATCCTTACTGACAACGTACTTCGTTCCAGCCAGAGCTGCGCGGGGAAGGGCAGGGCCCACGGAAAAGTCGGAGGATCGCGGAGTCCAAGTTGACTTCTCTTGGTCCCAGGGTCGAAATTCTGTGAAATTTGTAAAGTGGCCACATTTCGGAGTGTGCCGAAGCATGAGGTTCTGGGGGACATCCGTGGCGCTCTGCCGCTCTTGACCCAAGGGTTCTGGCCTGGATGCTCCTGGGGACTGGGTGACGCTTGTCACGGTGCACGTGCGGTAAACACGCATCATGCATTCAGCAGGCTTTGATGGAGCGCCTGGGTATGACACCCAGACCCGCGTGCTGGCATCCCAGAAACGGTGGCTTAAATGCGTGCGACAGGTCCTCTCTGCCTGCGAGGCCTCGGCCTCAGAGGACCCGCGTCTTCCACACTCTGGGCCTTTAGGCCTCATATGTGTTGCTTCATGCTGACCTCGAGCCACCCTTCCTCACTCGGGGCAGAAGGGCAGAGGGCATCCCAGAGGGATTTGTCTCCTGTCCTAAAACAGAAGCCTTCTTGCAAGTACCTATGGACGTCTCCCCTGTTCCCCCCGTGTCCCCCTGCCTGGAACTGGGCCTCACAGCCCACACCAGTCACTCCAAGAGGGGATGGGGTTCCTTTATGGCTTATATCTGGGGGCTTAGATCCCATCTTGGGATTCGATTCTCACCAGGAGCGGCGTGGCGGGAGGGAGCCCACGGTGGCTGCATGGGACTCGTGGGCCCGGAGGGGAGGTTGGCCTGTTGTTTAATCGCCTCTTTTCACCCACTGGTTGAGGAGATATGTGATGCTAAAAGAGCCTCCTGATTCCCGTAATGGTTTTAAGTTAATTTTGTATTCTATTTATTGTAACGTATTAAACACAGTAGAGGGGGGCCTGGGTGGCTCAGTCGGTTGAGCGTCCGACTTCGGCTCAGGTCGTGATCTCGCGGTTCGTGGCTTCGAGCCCCACGTCGGGCTCTGTGCTGACAGCTCAGAGCCTGGAGCCTGCTTCGGATTCTGTGTCTCCTTCTCTCTCTGCCCCTCCCCCACTTGCGCTCTGTCTCTGCCTATCAAAAATAAATAAATGTAAAAAAATAAGAAATTTTAAACACAGTAGAAATACACACGTGCCTCAATACAAATACAGAAGGAAGTCGACACGTGTGTGAGGCGTGGTGTTTGCTAAGCCAGTAGCCCCACTCGGCGTGTGTCCAGCAGGGGTGCACCTGCTCGGGCGCGAGGGCCCGCGGGCCGTCAGCTCCGGTCCAGCTCACTGGTCTGCTTGTCTGTCCGCGCGGGCCGGGGCTCGCTCGAGGCTTTGTCGTAGTTGTGACATCTTGTGGGCCGTTCCCTGGTCCCGTGCGTGGTCTTCTCGGCTTCTCTTTCTTGTTTGGTTCTCCACACGAGCTGTAGCACCCGCCCGTCTAGTTCCCGGTGAAGCTGAGGGACCGGTTGGTGTTTTAATTAGGATTCAAGTGCATCTGTAACTTAGAACGGTTTGCGTGTCAATCGCGTATCACCATCTAACCCACGCCCTCACAGTGTGGCACTTGTGGCCACCACCGGCTTCTGCGGGTCAGCAGCCCGGGCCGGGCCCAGCAGGAAGGGGCGTCAGTGTGGCTGCAGTGGGCTGGCACCCGCCTGGGGCTGTGGGTCCACCGTGCTCCGCGGGGCCCGCCCCCCACAGGCCGCCCCGGGACCCCCGCCCGGTGGCGCGGGGCACGGGGGAGGCGGCAAGGCCCCGAGGGCCGAGCTGGGGTCGAAGGACCGCGTGTTCTCTGTGTGCAGAGCCCTGAAGCCAGCGGGGCCCCAGCGCCGGAGAGGGGACCCCACGTCCTGACGCCTGCCTTGCCAGGGGCGGGGCACAGGGAGGGCAGTGCTGTTCCCTTTGTTAGGCTTATTGTCTTTCAGGATGTTCTGCCGTGTCCTTGTGCGGGCTCTGCCGTCAGATCGTTTCGTTGCAGACACACGCGGGGTCTTGTCTTCCGTGTGCCTCCCGCATCTGCGTGTCCGCGTGCAGGCGTGCCCACTGGACGGCGGTCCCCGGGCCTATCTTCCTGCCTTAAGTGCTTGGACTGTGAGCCCGCTCCCCACTTGCTTTAGGAGAAACCCCTGGTCCTGGACGTGCAGTTTTTCTGTTTCTGCTGCTAGAAAGACAGTGAAGCGACCCGGGAGCCGCCAGCGGCCGGGGCCCCAGATGATCGGGGGGTGGGGGCGGAGCCGCCAGCGGCCGGGAGCTCCCCATCTTCCGTGCGTGGCTTCTGGGTTGCTCTATGGTCTCGGATGACCACCTGAGGCCAGTGTCCTGGGGCTGTTGGGGAGAAATGACTAAACTTCTCTGCTGTCTTGGTCCCTTCTGATGACTTCAGTCAGAGCGAGTTACCGAACGTTCTGAGAATGCCGATCTCTGTACATTGTGTTAACTGCATTCGGCACCCTGTCATCTGTTGTCTATAGTGGCACTTTGGTCACAGTGGATTCTCTGGGGTCTGCGGGATACAAACCTGTCATTTGCAGATAGGGATGATTTTGTTCCTCCTCCTAGACTTTTCGGTTTCTCGGTGGCTCTGGGAATCTGACGAGGCGACAGACGATTGTTAGCAAAGAAACGTGTCCTACTTCTTGGCCCGTAGAAGGATAAGGTGGTCCCTGCCAGTGAATTTACCCACGAACGAAAGGTAGTCCCTTAAAGACTCAGAAATAGGATCGTGTTTGTCTGATCTGCAATTTTAGTTGGCCTCATAAAAATACCCTCTCCGCTTCCTGGCCTTGTCAGTAACATGATGATAGGATACAGCCTTTCCCTCGGCGTCGTGGTCAGGTCAGCGTGGACAACAGTGGCCATTGTGCTCTCATTCGTGATGTCATCGATGGGCGCAGGGTCACCCTCTGAGGTGGCGCCTCCCGGGCCGCCGGCCGTCGCCTGCCCCTCCGTGTCATTGTCAGAAGAATGTCTGCCACCAGCGCCCCTCCCGCCCCCGCTCACACCAGGCGGGCCGTGGGCCAGGAAGCCACCCAGTCCCTCTTGCCCCTGCCACGCTTACAGCCGGAGGGAGGAGCAGCCGGTCAGGGACCAGTCAAGGGCTAGACGGTCCCGCTGTGAGTGATGTGGATGTGCTCCCGTGCGGCCCGGGCTGGCCGCCCGGGGAGCGCGAGCCTCACTCCTGGCTCCGGGCTGCGTTTTGGGCAGTTAACGTTGCGTCTACGTGTCTCGGGGTAGCTCGAGAATATTCGAGACAGTGTTCACTCTCGACTCTCCCCTGTTCACGGGTTTTGTCCTTCGGTGTCTCCTGACTCAGAAACAACAGAACGGCCCGCGCGCAAACCAAACACCCAGGCTCGCTCCTGGGGTGTCCTCTGTGCAGCCAGCCGGCAAGGCCTTTCTATGGTGCCTCTGGGAGACTGTGCGTGCCTCACGCATAGGCCTTCATGGGTGGGACGGGACAGAGGGAAGGAGGGAAGGTAACGGTTCTGCTTTTCTGCTTCATCGTGGGCTTTGAATTCAGTTGACTGAAATCCGCATGAAACTCAGCAGCTCTTTCTGTCTGTAATGCAGACCACGTATCTAGAACATCACAAACGCTACCCTCTGGCGTGTTGAATGTCTTCTCCCATCGCCAGCCGCTGTCGGCTCACAGAGAACACTCGGGCCAGCTGAGGCCACGGCTCGGAGGGCCAGCGGTCCCAGAGGGGTGGTCCCACGGCTGCACCTTCCTCTGGTCCCCGGGGTCGGGCAGCAGGTCACCGGGAGAGGCAGCCAGAGCAGAGCAGGAGACACGGCCGAAGGGGCACCCGGTGCCGTCGGAGGGCGACGGTATTGGTTCGGGTCCCGTGCCGCGTCCCCGCTGTGTGCTGGGGACACCCTGGGCGGAGGCACGCGAGGCACGTGGGCGGAGGGACTGGCACCGAGTCTGAGTGTAAGTGAGGTGCAGTCGGTCCCCATGCGGTGCTTCCCTGCCCGGAGCCCGTGCGGTGGAGACACCCGGTGCCGCCCTGCCGGCCTCGGTTTCTTTCCCACGCAAAGGCTTTGTCAGAAACGTGGGAGTTTCCACGAAGACGGGGGACGGGGTGCCTGGGAGGATATCTGAAGGTCAGACCACCTGACTGGCTAGTTCATGAACAAGAGGGACCCAGGGACCAGTGCCGGGAAAGAGGGGCCCTGGGCGTCTGGGGACGGGCCCTGAGGCAGGTGCAGGGGACGGAGCGCTCTGCCTTTGAGTGGTGAGGCGGGGCCAGGCTTCCCGGCAGGACGTGAGAGGGGCCTGGGGTCTGGGGATGAGGCCGGAGTATTTGTGGGAGGGGTGTCACTCCACTAGGGCGGCCAGGACAGAGCGCCCCGGGCCGGGCAGCTTCGGCGGGCAGTTCTGGAGGCTGGCTGTCTGAGATCCAGGGGTGGGCGGGACTGGATCCCCGTGAGGGCTGTGGGGGAGGGATCTGTTTGTAGACAGCGTCACCCCCGCCATGTGTGTCTTCCCACATGGTCCTCCTCGGACACGGAGAGACCGTGTCCGAATCTCTCCCTACGAGGACACCAGGCAGGTTGCTTTACGGCCCACCCCAGTGACCCCATTTAACGCGATCACCTCTTCAGAGACCCCGTCTCCAAATACAGCCACGTTCTGAGGTGCTGGCAGTTAGGACCCCAGCATGTCTTTTGGGGGACACCGTTCGCCCATAACGGGAGGTGCCCCAGTGGGCTCTCAGAGCAGCCAGGGGCCTCACGTGATGGCGGTGAGGTGCCGCAGTGCCGCGAGGTGCTTCCTCCCTGCCCCTCGTGGCCCTAAGCCACAGACAGCTCGGCCGTGGGCACCACAGGCTTGTAGCAGCGAAAGCACCGGGAGGGACAGGGTGTCCCACCCACCAGGGGTCCCCCTTCTTTGGGGGCGGGGCGCTAGAGCTGGGAGGAGGGTCTGCTTTGGGCTCCCAGTCCTTCCTGCCACACCGGAGGGAAGGCTGGCTGGCGTCCCCAGACGCCCCGGGTCGGCGTCTGTGGTGGCCGGCGGCCCCTGAGTTCCGTGTGAGGCCGCGTTCAGCTCAGTCGCCTGGCTTACTGCCCTCCCGACAGGCCGGCGGTCTGTCCTTGCCTTCCAGCCCTGAGGGGGTGACTGCACCCCGCACCCCCACCTTGAGGAGGGGTGCGAACTCAGGAGGCAGCCACCTCGCCGTCAGGATCAAGTTGTGCAGATGCGGGCTTCCAGAACGATCTAGACCTATTATCTAGGTCTAGGCTTCCTTGCTCTGTCGGTGACAGCGTCTGAGCATTAGTGAGGGGGTACCAGGTACACGGGCCGGGGCGGCCGCCTGCCACAGGCCCCAGGGGCCGCTCCTGAGAAGCAGGTGGCCTCTTCTGAGGCCCGGGCACGGGGGGCTCACCCAGGTGTCCCGTGGTCACGGTCACGGACGGGTGAAGGGCCGAGTTCCAGGCCTTTCCTCGTCTTCCTTTGTTGGATATCTGCGCAAATCCGGGAGCAGCTTTGTGGCCGAGGCCCGGGCCCTGGCCTCCCCCGTCGTCCTGAGCTGCAGGCCTTGAAGCCACTTGGGCCCTTCTGGTCCTCAGTTTCCAGCGGGCACCAACAGTGGCCATAGGGGCGCCCGGTGGCGCTGTGGCCGTAGCCAAGACGAGACGCAGACCAAGCGTTCAGGATGGAGTGTCTTCAAGTAACCCATCCAGGAGGAACTGTTTGGCTTAAAGCCTCGCGCGTAAGAAATGTAAACTTGTTCGAGAATGTTGGGTCGGGAGGCTGTTGAGAGACTTCATGATGTATTTCGTCACAGCGAGGTCGCGTGAGGCGGCACGGGAGATGCAAACCCAGCGGGGAAGACGGGAGGGAGTACGCTCCCTGGCCTCCCAGAGGAGGGTGGTGCCCCGTGTTTTGAGAGGGGACAGTGACAGAGGCTGTTGAGCAGTGAGGCGTTAGACCCCCTTGGCTGCATCTAAAAGAACGAAGTCATATTTAGAAAGTAGAACTTCACAGTGTGCCAGAGTGCATAGCGCTCGCAAATTTAAAGTCGTGTTTAAAAACGTAGAAACTGACTTAAACTCGTCCGGTGAGAAGGTAAGCCGGTTTTGTCGGGCGCACAAGCCAGCGGTCTTGGCGGCCTGAGTCGAGGGCTCCCCCGGCCGTGCTCCTGCCCCTCCAGTGGGAGGCCGAGGCCGGGGAGAGGCTGGGAGCGTGTGGGCCCAGTGGGAACGGGGCGTCGCCCCACCCCCACCCTTCTGCAGGGGCCCCTGCCGCCTGTCCCCGAAGGCCTGTGATGCCGGTGTCGGCGGCCTGTGGCTGGGGTGCCAGCGTCCAAGCAGACAGTCGGCACGGGGTACTCTCGCGGGGTGGGAGGGAGGACCCCTGACCGCAGCGGGTGACGTTCCTGAGGGTGGAGTCTGGCCCCCAGGTGACGTCGTGCATTTTGACCCCACTTCTCGGGTATCCGGGCCAGATCCTGACAGCCTGGCTGACCAGCAGCAGGGGAACATGCCGGAAGACGGCCAGCCTCAGCAGAGCCCCGGGCCAGGCTCACTTTCTGGTGCCCGAGAGCCTGGCACACAGCAGCTAGGACCCACCTAGGGTGGCTGCAGCAGGACAGGTGGTGGCCGAGGCTCACAAAGAAGGGCAGTCATCGGAACCAGGCCCCAGGACCACTACCAGCCCCACGCCACGTCCATCAGCCCTTGCCAGGTCCCCCACTTAGCCCCGGGGATCAGCCCTTGTCAGGTCCCCCACTTAGCCCCAGGGACGCGGGCCGGGAGGCCAGCTGGACCCAGACAGGAGGGTGTGGTGCTGGCGATGGGGCCAAGGGGTGGGTGCAGCTCTCCGGGGGGGTTCTGCCGATGGACTTTCAGACCAGAGCCTCGGGGGCAGGCCAGGGACTGGCTCCTTACCTTCACAGCCGTGGGGGCTGTTGTGCAACAGGCAGGGGTGGAGTGGGGCCCCCGCTGCTCACAGCCCGAGGCCCGCCGGCAGGTGCAGGGGCGGAGCGGGGCCCCCACGCCGTGGAAGGAGCTGTGGTGCACACTGAGCCACCAGGCATGTCCCGTGTGGGTCTCCTCGCGTGAGCCCGCGGGAAAGGAAGCTGGGTTCACGGTGCCGGGCGTGGGGCAGTGCTGCTGGGGCAGGGGCGAGGGGAGGCTCCCCGACTCGACCACGGCAGTGGCTTTCCAGGCCGTCCCGCCGCACAGCAGTGAGCTGTCGTGAGTTGTACCTCGATAAGGTTGACTTTAACATCAGATTCTCCTACCTCACGCCCTAGTGATGGAAACAGCAGGTCAGCCACAGAACCTAGGAATCTGCCTCAAAAAGCATGACGGCTGAGGTGCCGATCTCTGAGCTGGCTTCCGGGGACCCTGGTTATTCTGGCCCACGTGGCCCGAATCCGAGATGGTGGGGGTGCGGGCAGAGCCGGGTCTGCTGGAGCGGTGGGGTGCGGAGAGCCTGCCACGGGCCGGGCTCGGTGCCGTAGGACAGACAGCAATGCCAGGTCTGGCCAAAGCCATTGCCTCCAGGGCAAGGAAGAAGCGTGTGGTCAGGCCCGGCCGGTGTGTCTGAGACTGCTTTACCGAAGGGCCTCTGCCCGTGGGAAGAGCGTGGACCCGGCCTGACTGCCTCCTCTGGAATTGGGTCCTGCTCCTTCTCTCGCTGTGACCCTGAGCCAGGCACGGAGCCTGTCTGTGCTTCTGTTTGCTCAGAGGGGGGTTTGCAGTGACCCCTAGGAGGCAGTAAGACGCTTCTCAGGGCGGGCACTTCAGACACAATGGGCTGGGTGGGTCGGGATTGCTCGTGGGGCTGCGGGCATCCGAAGGTCTGGCTGGAGCCGAACAGTCAGCCTCCGCGTCCAGAGCCTGCCGCTCACATGTCCTCCTGGCAGGGCGGCCAGGTCCCCCAGAGCCAGCTATGTAAGGACCAGGGGCCGGGCAGAGTTGTGCTTTTATGACTCGGCCTTAAAAGTCACTGCACTTTATTTCTGGCCCAGTCGGTTTATTCTCTGGGGGTGGCCGGTTTCCGTGTGCCCGCGGGTGTGCTCAGCTTGTAAAGTGACGCAGGGCCTGCCCTGGAGGGTCGGGGAGCCTGGTGTGTGGCTCAGAGCCCCCTCTGCACCCCACCCCCAAAGAGGGCGCGGGCACCTTTCCCACGGACCAGGTCTGCGGGTGCACCGGCCACGGACAGCCCTGAGTTTGGGTCACGACTTCCTGCTTGGTTCTCTGCCCACAAGGGGGTCACGGGGCAGCTCACGGGACAAGTTCAACCAAGAAATGTGAGCTTCTGTCTTCACCGTTGAAAATAAGAAATGCATTTGAAAAGGGGACAAAAACTGGTCAGGTTCCTGGGTGAGTCACCGCCTTTGTGTTAGAGCCAAAACAAAGGCTTTTAGCTTAAAAAGTACACCACTGTTTGGGAATTAGGAGGCATTAGTTACGGTATCGTGGATCTGTTTTCCTGGAGAGTTCGTGTGCAATTGGACGACGGTAAATGCGTGGTAAAAAGTCTAAAATAAAAACTCTCTGTCATGCCGTTTCCTAGAGGGAATCACTGGTAATGCTCGGGGACATTGGTTCCAGTCTTTTCTGCCTCTCTTGTGTGCCCGGGGGTGTCCGCGTGTGGGCCTGTCGGGTGCGGGGTGGGGTCGCGGGGTGCGGCCCCCGTGAGCTGCTGGGGGTCGGGCCCCAGGTCGGGGCCGTGCCGTGAGCACCGCGGATCCGTCCCCGGGGACTGCGGCCGCCAGGGCCCCCGCACCCTCCTGACCGCTGCCCCCTGTCCTTTGCAGGACGGCCGTTCTCGCTGAAGGACCCTGCACTCGCTACTGAGCGGCGACCATGGGCCCGCTCGCCTACCTGAAGACGCAGTTCGCGGTGCACCTCCTCATCGGGTTCGTGTTCGTGGTGAGCGGGCTGCTCATCAACTCCGTCCAGCTGTGCACGCTGGTCCTCTGGCCCCTGAGCAAGCAGCTGTACCGCCGGCTGAACTGCCGCCTCGCCTACTCCCTGTGGAGCCGTGAGTGTGGCCCGCGCCGCACGGTGGGGGGGGGGGGGTGACGGTGGGGGGGGTTCTTTCTGCCGGATGAGCCCCACACACGCCGCTCCGTAACGGGCAGGGGCCCCCGGGGGTGGCGAAGGCTTCCGATGACGTGACCGGGAGGCGGGGGCCTGGCTGGCGACCCCCGGGCTGGGAATTGGGGGCTGGGGGGGGGTGCTCCAAGGTGCTCAGGGCTGGCTCCTGGCCAGGACACGAGTAGAAAGACGTTCCCCTCCCCCGCAGACTCTTGGTCTGGCTGACCCAGGTGACGTTGCCGCACTTGACCGCTCGGACCCGCAGAGACCAGTTTCCTGAGGTTTAACGTGGGGTTTTGGATATTTGAGAACAAATGACACTCAGCTCAGCACCCCCCAACCCCGTCCCTGCCAGCACATGGGCCGGCGTCGGCTCCCGTGTGCTCCGCCAGCCCGTCACCAGAGCGTCGTGAGGCAACCCTCGCGTGGCCTGTCCTCTGGTACCTATCTGAGCATCTCTCTGTGGAAGAGAAGGGCTCCTGCCTGCGTCCTGGACGCGTGTGGACGTGTGTGTCTGAGGCCTGTATGCACGTGTGCGTGTTCAGACCTCGACGATAAAGCCCACCGTTGACAGAGGTGAACGCCACACGGGGGCCTGGGGTGGGGGGGAACCAGGCACGTGTCAGGAGGGCAGCTCGCCAGCGGGCGTCCACAGCTCGAACAGCGGCAACTTCTGACAATTGATCCACAAAATAAGGAGATATCTGCCGAAGTCCACACGTACAGACATTCTCGTCTTGTCATTTCTATATTAGCATAAAAGTGGCTGCAGCCGCAGTGCCCATGAGTGGAGGCCGGCTAGGGTGAGTCCGCCTGGCACAGCCGTTACCGACCGGGGACCGTCTCTCGACTTGATAGAGAACCATCTTCAACGTCCTTTTTTCCTAAAGTCTACTCATTTATTTTGAGAGAGAGAGAGAGACAGCGCAAGCATGCGCAAGGGGAGGGGTAGGCGGGGAGAGAGAGACAGAATCCCAAGCCGGCTCCACACCGTCACCGCGGGGCTCGAACTCATGAACTGTGAGATCGTGACCTGAGCCGACACCAAGAGTCGGACGTTCGACCGACCGAGCCACCCTGGCGCTGCTTAAGACACACTTTTAAGCGCAAAGGGAAGGTCTCCCGCAAAGTACGCGGCATGCTGGTTGTTTTGAACACCGTGTGTATGAGGTGGGTGCACGTCTACACGGCCGTTCGTGCCCAGAGGGTCTCAAGGGGTCAACGGGAGACTGAGTGTCAGGGAGTGCAGGGAGGAGGGCCTTCTACTTTTATCCTTTTTTGTTTTACTTATTTGCTGTTTATTTTGCCTTTTTTTTTTATGGTTTACGTTTATTACACGTCTGACTTTGTACCGTTTCCATTTTTTCGCGTAAGACCATGTTTCTTTTCCACTAAAGAGAGAGTAATAGCCACCGTGTGCCTGCCGTGTGGGGAATGGTGGGTCTCCATTCGCCCCCCGGTTCCGGGGCAGAGAAGGGAGCCCCGTCGAGGAGGCCGTGACCTCCCGCTGCCTCTGCCAAGGCCAGCACACCAGCCTGTGGCTTTCTCTTGCCTTACACACGTAACAGCTTCAGTGCCCAGGGTTTGGTTTCTTTTCTGGATGGGACACGATTTGTGTGTGGGGGTGGGGTGGGGGAGAACCAGAATTCCTCTGACGTGAAAAATACAATGAGTTGTTGATGAACGTATGACGTGATGTGAGCACACACCCAAAGGGCAAATGCTAATCGATAAAAACAAAATTGTAGACTCCGCCTCCAGCAGGATCCCGAGGAGCTCAGTCCAGGAGAAAGCCGGCTGGGTTCACAGGAAGTAAGGGAACCTCTCAGCCCCGCCCCATCCACCCAGCAGAAAGCGGGGTGCTCACTGAACCCCGAGGTTGCCTTCCAGGGGCCCCAGCTGGGCCCGCTGCAGGGGAGGGGGGACGCTGGGTCTAAACCAGGACCCGGAGCCGTGGCCGGCGGGGAGCAGGTTCGCGGCACCTCTCGGGATCAGTATCTCCGAGTTAGACCTGAGGAATCTGTCAAGACAGATAAGATGGGAATTCACGGTCCGAGGAGAACAAAAGACTGACAGACAGTGACAGGTGTGACAAAGAATCAAATAGAACTTCTATAAATAAAAACCGTAATTGTAGTTTTTAAATTTTTTTTTTTTCAACGTTTATTTATTTTTGGGACAGAAAGAGACAGAGCATGAACGGGGGAGGGGCAGAGAGAGAGGGAGACAACAGAATCAGAAACAGGCTCCAGGCTCTGAGCCATCAGCCCAGAGCCCGACGCGGGGCTCGAACTCACGGACCGCAAGATCGTGACCTGGCTGAAGTCGGACGCTTAACCGACTGCGCCACCCAGGCGCCCCCGTAATTGTAGTTTTTAAAGTGAACGCTTAGAAGACGCGTGTTCCGTCACGTTGGACCCTGCTCACGAGGGAACGGGCACGCGGGGCGCACACGTGCGGTGGAGCCCCGCCAGGGAGGTGTGACACGGGAGCGACGAGAAGGAAGGGGGGACGCGCAGGTCTGTGGGGGGACACGGGGAGGCAGCACCGGGGGCGGTGATGGCCGAGGACGCCCCCGGATGGACGGAGACGTGGTTCTGTGGCTCTAGGGGGACAGCGCGTGCCCAGCAGGGAAATAAACAGAATCCACACGTGGACCTGCCCCAGGGAAGTCACAGCCCACGGAGACAAAGGGCAGGCTGTACAAATACCCAGACAGGAAAGCCGGGCACCTGCCGGCTGGACAGATGGGCCTGGTCTCGGCCCAGCGGGGTCGAGTCAGGGGCCGGGAGGCTTTGACCCCGAGGGAGCCTCACCACCCTGGCCCAGCTGCCTGCACAAGTCGGGAACCGCCAGAGGCCAATGCACAGTGGCAGCCCTCACAGCCCACGGACAAGCACCTGAACACTCTCTCTGGTGAGAATAAAGCTGACAGCACGACAGGGGCTGAGCTGCAAGAAAGAAGGAAGTCAGAGAAAACGGCAAGCAGGTACCTCCGAACGATCTTATTGCATAGTGATGCCCGGTTTGTGAGGCTGAAACGGGTCCGGGTGGGGATGGGGGTGGGGGGCGCAGTGTTCCGGTCCCCCACCCCCACCAGCCCTCCATTCTCATATTTGCCAGGAAGAGAGCGGCCATGTCACCATTGGACTTGGCTAAGGGAGGGCAGGGTGGGAAACAGACATCAGACCAACCTCAGAACTATTAGAACAAGGTAGATTAAACAAGCAACGACAAATCCTTTTTTGCAAAACAAAGTAGCGGAAAGCGTGGAGAGGAGAAAACGTGCTGGAGGGGTGAAGCGGGCTGGGTGGGGCCCCTCACCCCCCCCCCCCCAGCAGCCCGGCCTTCTGCTGCTGAGTGCCAGGCCATGGGAGCCCCCAGGGCACCTGCTGAATTTGGGGGTGTTCTCCACGTTACCCTGAAATACAGGGGCAGGTCCTCCTCATGTTAGGGCCACGTGGGAGGCTCCCCTACGTTCCGGGGGCGCACGGTGAGCCCTGGAATCTCAGTGCCCCCGAACCTGCCTTCTGTTCAACTGGATGTGTGGTCCTGTCCCCGCCCCGTCAGGCCTGGCGCCCTCCCGCTGACCTCTGCGTTCCCAGCATGACTGTCGTCTGGCCACAGAGCTTAGGGGCACACGCGTGGAGACGCATGGCCTGTTCCGGGCCGACCCGGCCGAGACTGAAGCTTCCCGGCTGCAAAGGAGAAAACCGCCGGCCCCACAGCAGAAGTTGATGCAGGGAGCACGCCCGCAGCGACGTTCCTTGCGGGACTGGGGTAAGCAGGGAACGCTCGCTCACCGTGGAAGGGCAAGCATGTACCTGAACGGAGGGAATCGCAAAAAGATTAGTGAGGGCTCAGGAGCCAACCAGCAGAACTGCTAATTCCAGATGCTCCCCAGCTCGGCCGGGACCACAGGCAGGGACCCTCCGCCCACCGACGGCTGGCAGGAAAGAGCGGCCTTCCATCAGGCGACCCTCTGAAAGGGCCGATCTCCAGGACAGCGACAGGGGGCAGCCGGTGTCCATCCGTCTGGTCACTCCCGGGTCAGACCTCTCCCTCCATCAGAAAGGCGGAGGTCCCCAGTGCTGGCCACGGCGAGGGGCTGCGTTAGGAGGGGGAAGCCTGCCCGCCAGCACACATCTGCTTGTGGGACACCACCCGTGTCCTTGCGCGCAAACGCGGGTGCCACGTGCCCAGCCGCCCCCCACAGGGCTCTTCTGTGCATCCGGGCTGCTGCCCTGTGCTTCCCCTCGGCGGTCGTGGGGACCCGGAGAAGCCTTACGTGCGGCGGTGATGTGCTCGCGTCCCTCCGTTCTGATGCAGCGCGCCTGCATTTGTGGCCGCCTTGAGATCCAACGCATGGCGGGACGTGGTCGTCCTCTGCCTGCCTGCAGAGTGCGGCCGGGCCGGGCCTCAGTGTCCTCACCGCTGTCACCGGCCAGCACGAAGGGCCGGTGGCTGTTCTGAGCCCGCGCCGTGGTTTCCAACGGTGTGCTGTCCAGGCCCGTCCTGGGAAGCGGTCGTGGCCACAAGGGGTGTGTAGACATCGTTATAAGTGCCAGCGTGAGCGAGGCACGTGTTGTCAAGCCTAAGTGAAGACACGGCCTTGAAAAAGATCCTTCTTAGGAAATTCCGTGTCTTGCGTCAGTCTTAGATGAGCACTGTCTCGCTCTGTTCCGGATGCCTCCGTGAAATGCAGCGATGGCCGGGAAAGCCGGCATTCGC
Organism: Prionailurus bengalensis; assembly: GCF_016509475.1. NCBI lineage: Eukaryota > Metazoa > Chordata > Mammalia > Carnivora > Felidae > Prionailurus > Prionailurus bengalensis. The sequence goes on along the minus strand of NC_057350.1, from coordinate 2,470,006 downwards.
GGGACGTTGACCGCGTGGCGGACCCCACAGCTGGCGCACTGCCCTCGCTGCCCTTGGCGTTTCTGAGTCTGGAGGTCGAGGCATCAGTGGCCCCTCTCAAGCTGATGATGAGGAAGCGTTGCCGAGTCTGCCCGCGCTCCCAGCGGCGTCTTCCACGGGAGTCGACAGTGGGACACCTTCAGTGTCCATCGATGGATAAGCGGATGGGGCAAATGTGGTCCGCGTACAGTGGAAAACAGAGGAGGAACTCCTGCCACGTGTGACCACACGCAGGCAAGTGCCGGACCTCGTGCTGAGCGAAATAAGCCGGTCACAGAAGAAGCACCACCCGGCTCCGCTCATATGAGGGACCCAAGGTCGGCAAACCCTACAGGCGCACAGGGGCGCAGACTCTTGTCGTGCGAGGTGAGAAGGTCCGAGAGGTCCGTGGCCACCAGCACCGTGCCCACGCGTAACGATGCTGGCTTGTGCGCCGAAGGTCTGTTAAGAGGACAGACCCCAAGTCTTCTTACTAGAGTAATAGGAAACCGCTTCCTGGTGCCCTAGCCGATCGCTTTCGGAGCCACGGTCTCATCCACGGTCTCTCGTGGACCAGCGTGCACCTGGAACTTTGCCCAGGCCCTGCCGGACTGCTGCCATCGGCCAAATGACAATCGGCCGGAGAGGGAGGGGCAGGAGCAAGGCTCGTCACCTGGTGTGGGCGTCTGTGGGGTGCGGCTCTCCGGGGGTGGGGGGGCCAGGGGAGCCTGGTCCACAGGGGATGTGCTTCCAGATGCACAAGTGGCCTTGTGGCCTCCCTTCTTTCTTTCCTTTTCTTGTCAACAGCTTTACTGAGATAAAATTCACCCACTTAAAGTATACTGACCAGCGGTTTTGGGGTTCAGCCCAGAAAGGAACCCCGACCCACCAACGGCCACTCCCCTCGTCACTGCGGTCAGTACGCTACTTTCTGTCCATGGATTTGCCCATTCTGGACATTCCTGCAGCAGGTGGTCCTTGAAGACAGACTCACACTGAGCACGATGTTGTCAAGACCCGTCCACGGTGCAGCTGGATGACATTACCTGGTGCGGACAGACATCGTGTCCCATCCGTCCAGCAGTCTGGGCGCTCGCGTTGTTTCTGCCTTCTGGCTGTCACGAACAATGCGGCTGTGGGCGTGCGTTCACAGGCTTTCGCGTGGACATCTGCGTTCGTGTCCCCCGGGCAGATCCCCCGGGTGGGGTCGTTGGGCCTTCCCACCTGTCTGTTCCGAGATCGCGCCCAGTACTGTTCCAACCCCGGCACCCGCACCGTTTTTGCGTCCCCACCGGCGCCGTGCGGGGCTCCAGTGTCTCCAGCCCTCGCCTACACTTGCCCCCGTCTGTGTGTGACCGTGGCCGTCCTGATGAGCGGGAAGGGATGTCTCACTGTGGCCCGGGTGTGCGTTTTCCTGATGACTGACGATTCTGAGCGTCTCCTTGTGTGCTCGTTGGCCACTTGTGAATAACCTTTGGAGAAGTGTGTGTTCAGATCCTTTGTCGTTCCACGCCCCTGCCTTTCTCCAGTGCAGTCTAACGTGGGATAGACGTGGCCACGACTGGCGGGTTCACGGGTGCTGAGTCAGCCTCTGACCGGTGGCCTCTTCTGTGGACCCCGCCTTGGGTGGCAGGGACTTCGGCTGGTGAGTTCAGGTATCATCCGAGGCGCATACTTCTCATCCAGCTCCCATCACGGAGGAAGGTGAGACCCCAGAGGCTGCACGATCGGGAGCGTGCCGGGGGCAGAACTTTTGAAGCCCCCACGTTAGGCCGGGCTGATGGGGACGCCCATCAGAAGGAGAAACCAGCCTCGGTTCCCTGCTTCTTGGGTGTCAACGTCACAAGCTGTAGCCCGTTGAGTCCTCCAGAGGCCCCTGTGAGGAAGCTACTGTTTTCTCCTGTCTGTAAATGGGGACACTGAGGCCTGGGAAGTCAGGCTTGGAGCCCAGTCTCCAGGCCCTGCCCTCCATCCTCAAGGGACGGTCCCCTCAGAAGACGGATGGGCTGGTACCGAGAAAGAACGGGGCTGCCCCGTGGAGACCCTGAGCCCGCAAGTCGGGCTTCCTGGTCTGTGAGGTCACCTTTTTGGGGACGCCTGGCCCGGTCGGTGGGCCCACGCTGGCTGGCAGTGGCTCAGCACAGCCACCCTGCTGACCACAGCAGTCCCGCAGCTGACTGTGCGCGTGCGCCCACCCCTCTCCCCTCCCAGTCGGCGGCTGCAGTGTGACAGGTCCTCAAATCACAGCACGTGTGAGAATCACAACTGGACACGAAGACATTCCTCTGAAATTACTGGCTCCCTCTACTTCCGCTTTCTGGTTTGTCTTCTACCTGACTTACGTTTAAATTTTTTTAATGTTTGCTAATTTCTGAAAGAGAGAGAGAGAGACAGAGCGTGAGCAGGGGAGGGGCAGAGAGAGAGGGAGACACGGAATCGGAAGCAGGCTCCAGGCTCTGAGCTGTCAGCACACAGCCCGATGTGGGGCTCGAACTCACAGACCGTGAGATCGTGACCTGAGCCGAAGTCACACGCTTAGCCGACTGAGCTATGCAGGCGCCCCTACCTGACTTTTGTTTAGAAAAGGTAATTATAATTTTGGAAAATCTAACTTATGAAACATAAAGCGTCAAGACTCATTTCCAGCAGGAAATCTCGCTCTGGATGGACATTCTGTAAACGCCCCCTGGAGCACAGGCTCGGCCTGTGCCCGCCCACAGTGGGGGCCCGGGTCCGAGCGCAGCCCCCTACCCGCTCACGCCGCTCCCGTGTGTCCGCAGAGTTGGTCATGCTTCTGGAGTGGTGGTCCTGCACGGAGTGCACGCTCTTCACTGACCAGGCCACGGTGGACCGTTTCGGCAAGGAGCACGTGGTCGTCATCCTCAACCACAACTTCGAAATCGACTTCCTCTGTGGGTGGACCATGTGCGAGCGGTTTGGCGTGCTGGGGGTGAGCCACACAGGGGTCCCAGGGAGGTGCTGGGGGTGAGGGATGGGGGGTCCGGGGAGGTGCTGGCGGTGAGGGGTGGGGGGTCCCGGGAGGTGCTGGGGGTGAGGGGTGGGGGGGTCCGGGGAGGTGCTGGGGGTGAGGGGTGGGGGGTCCGGGGAGGTGCTGGGGGTGAGGGGTGGGGGGTCCCGGGAGATGCTGGGGGTGAGGGGTGGGGGGTCCGGGGAGGTGCTGACGGTGAGGGTTGGGGGGTCCCGGGAGGTGCTGGGGGTGAGCCACACGGGGGTCCCAGGGAGGTGCTGCGGGTGAGGGATGGGGGGATCTCGGGAGGTGCTGGGGGTGAGGGGTGGGGGGTCCGGGGAGGTGCTGGGGGTGAGGGGTTGGGGGTCCGGGAGGTGCTGGGGGTGAGGGGTGGGGGGGTCTGGGGAGGTGCTGGGGGTGAGGGATGGGGGGTCCGGGGAGGTGCTGGGGGTGAGGGGTTGGGGGTCCGGGGAGGTGCTGGGGGTGAGGGGTGGGGGGGTCCGGGGAGGTGCTGGTGGTGAGGGATGCGGGGTCCGGGCAGGTGCTGGGGGTGATGGGTGGGCGGGTCCGGGGAGGTGCTGGGGTGAGGGGTGGGGGGTCTCGGTAGGTGCTGGGGGTGAGGGATGGGGGTCCGGGGAGGTGCTGGGGGTGAGGCATGGGTGGTCTGGGGAGGTGCTGGGGTGAGTGGTGGGGGGTCCGGGGAGGTGCTGGGGGTGAGCCACGTGGGGGTCCCTGGTGTCTGGGTTTTCCTTCCCAGGAAAGGATGTTTTGGTCCCTCTGCTCCCAGGGTCTGAGGTCCAGGCACCCACAGCTCCCCGGGGCTTGTCTTGAGCTCAGGTTTCTGACATTTCCTCTGGGGAAGGCTTACCCAGAGTCCCTGCCCGCTGAGCTGTGTCAGGTAAAGGCCTGTGAGGTAGGCCGAGGAGCACGATGCAGAGAAAGCCACTGTGCCTGGCGGCCCCGGGTCTCCCTCAGGCAGCCCCAGGCCCGGTGGCCACGGCGGGCGCCCTCCCTCCGCCAGGCCTGCGCCCCAGCCTCCTCGCCTGTGGGACAGCGCGCCTGCGTGCTTGGGGTCACGCTGAAACCGGCGGCCGGGCTCTGAGCCCGGCCTCCTCCCTGACGGCGAAGTCCCCAGACACCCAGCCGGTCCGGGGCGCCTGAGCGGGTTCTGACCCTCCTCACCTGCCCCCCCCCCCCCCGCCCCCAGAGTTCCAAAGTCCTGGCGAAGAGGGAGCTGCTGTACGTCCCCCTCATCGGCTGGACGTGGTACTTCCTGGAGATCGTGTTCTGCAAGCGGAGGTGGGAGGAAGACCGGGACACCGTCATCCGGGGGCTGGAGCGCTTGGCGGACTACCCCGAGTACATGTGGGTGAGTGCCCGTCGGCCGCCCGTGCCCAGAACCCCCGCGGCCTGGGCCTGAGCCAGCCGCTGTCAGCCCACGGGCTCTCCTGCACCTGAACTTGCAGGCCGGGGCGTCCCTCCAGGGCCGCCTCCTCCACCCGCTGCAGCCCAGACGGGAGCCCCTTCCTGCGTCCCCAGTGGGGCTGTGGGACCAGAGCTGCCCTGAGGGCCCCTCAGGAGACTTCTCTGCGGGAAGCAGCTTCGGGGCGGGGGGAGCCAGGTTGCGGAGCAAACCCCAGGGACCCCGTGGTTCTGGGGGATACATTTGTACCTCGGCCCCCAGAAGATCTACCCTGCTGTTCACAACATCCACCCTTCGGGCACCTGGGTTTGATGGGATGGCCATCTGAAATTACAGATATCAGTCGGTTTGAAGATGGTGTCTTTCTTTTTATTTTTAAGTTTGTTTGTTTTTGAGAGAGAGAGCACCCGTGCGCACCTGTGTGAGTGCGCGTGTACTCTGAGCGGGGCAGAGAGAGAGAGCACACGTGTGAGCAGGGGAAGGGCACAGAGAAAGAGAGAGAGAGAATCCCACGTAGGCTCCTGCACTGTCCGCACAGAGCCCGACGTGGGGCCGGAAATTCCGGAGCCGTGAGATCATGACCCAAGCTGAGAACGAGAGTCGGACGCTTGCCCAACTGGGCCCCCAGGCGCCCGAACGGCGTTTCTCTTTCTAATCTTTCTTTCCGGTCTCTGGCAGAGTAGTTCTTTGAGAAGCGGCTTCCCTCTCAGCATCCCTGACCCTCACGTCAAGGCAAAGGGATGAAGGCCTGTTTTCCGCTCAGGGGGGCGGAAGGCCGCAGGGACACCTTCCTGCTTCCGGGAAGCCGCGTTCTGCATTCTTTGAGAACGAGTGAATTGCCGTTAGCCGTCGGGTGAGGGACTTTGTGTGGCGGGAGCGTGGACCGCAGCCCTGAGCGGAACGGCGTTTTCAGCGATGCCACGTGCTGGTCACCGGAGTGTTCCGTCCGTTTGACAGATTCGGTGACGCGCGCCTTGTGGGTGGGAACGTTCCCCGGGGCCCGTCGCCCGGGTAACCTCCGTCCCCGCTCCCGCTCGTGTCCTAGTTCCTCCTGTACTGCGAGGGCACGCGCTTCACGGAGAAGAAGCACCGCGTCAGCATGGAGGTGGCCGCCTCCAAGGGGCTGCCCGCCCTCAAGTACCACCTGCTGCCTCGAACCAAGGGCTTCACCACGGCGGTCCAGTGCCTCCGGGGGACAGGTAAGCGGCCGCCACCCGCCCTGGGCTCTGCGAGCAGCAGGACGGGAGAGTGACCTGCCCCGAGCCACGCACATGACATGGGAGATACAGGCGGAGGCAAGTGGGTGGGGTTAACGTGTGTGAGGCTGTCGTGTCCTTTCTGACACGATGGGACGCTAGTTAGTGGGGCATCAGCAAAGCGATGAGAAAGCGTGTAAGCGGGAACCTTACGAGGGGAGCCGTGTGTGTTCCTGATTAATCCCAACGGAGGCAAGATCAAAGAGAGGGGACAAAGAGCAGAGCGTGTAGGAGGCAGCCAGACAGTAAATTTGGACACGGACGGTCAGTAACTAACTGCACTCGACCCGCGTCCCCACGTGGCAGGAAGGTGAGCCTGCGGCGGGGCGCAGGACTGTGCGGGGCGGGTTCGGGGCTGTGCGGGTGCTGAGCTGCGCGCGCGTGCCGTGCGGCGTGGGCACGATGCTGTGGTGCAGGGGTGGGCGCTGAGGGATGTGGGGGCGGAGTGATGCGGGCGCAGGGGCAGGTGCGGGTGCGCTGCGTCCCTGGCCCAGGGCTCACCCCCACCTCTCCCTACAGTCGCAGCCGTGTATGACGTCACGCTGAATTTCCGCGGAAACAAGAACCCGTCTTTGCTGGGGATCCTCTACGGGAAGAAGTACGAGGCAGACATGTGTGTGAGGTGAGCTGGGAGGGTCCCCGCCAGTGGCAGCCACCCCCCCCCCCCACACCCACCTCCCCAGCCCCTGGCACTGGGCCCTCCCTGCGCCCAGTGGAGGCAGCCTTCTCCCCAGGACTGCAGATGTGGGGACAGACACAAGCACCCCTCCTGCAGGGTGGAGGGGTGGGTGCGGGGGTAAAGGCAGAATGTTCTGGAAGCTCAGGGGGAGCAGCAACCCGTTCTTTTTAAAAGGGGCTGAGTGAGGTTCAGCTTGGACAGTGACCAGCCTTGCTCCAGACAGAAGGGTGAGCTGTCCCAGCTCAAGGGGCCGATGCTCTTAGTGGGGACTGTGAGGCCAGCTCGAGCGTGATTCCATGCGCACCCTCCTGCTCCGCTTTCTGTCCGAATATCCCTGGGGAGACTTGTCCGTCCCTCCGTCCCTTCAAATGCCCGGGAGGGCAGGACCTTCCCCGGCTTGTGGGCGGGTCCCGTGGAGCCGTTAGCTCCTGTGTCTGACACCCGCCAGCACCGGCTGGGTGTCTAGCCGGTCACGCTGGCCCTTGTCAGAGGCCCGCCTCCAGTGAGTGTGGAGAACATGAGCAGGTACATGTTTGAAATGACAACACCTAGTCTCCCCACCAGGAATAAGTTTGTGAATGTGAAGAGTAAGTCGGGAGGTTTTTTCCTTCTGAAGTTTGCAGCAGACCGGCTCGAAGTAGGTGTAAGGCCTCGTTGCATCCTGGGGTGGGGAGAGAGCCCGGGATCCTTGCCCTTAGGCCTCTAGAACCACCAGGGACTGCGTGGCTGATCTGGGGCTGACCTGACCCTGGCCGTGATTCTGACCAGAACACATGCCGTGGTCCGGGGCAGTGACAACAGTGGCGGGCTCTGTGTCCTCCCTCACTAGCCGGTCCCCGGGGAGTCAGGGGTGCGCCTCGGCCACCGGGGTCCAAGCTGGCGGGTGAAGGAGCTGGGGGACCTCTGCGGCCCAGCCCCAGGCCGGTGCCCACGGCCGCCGCACCGGTTGCCTCTCCGAGTGGACAGTGCCCCCTGCCCCCCACCAGCAGGAGGAGACCCGTTCCTTCCTCTGTTCGTCGTGCCCTTTATTGCAGAAGGCATGGAGTTATATGTTACCTAATTTCGTAATGGATATGTGCTTAGAGCTTCTAAAGGCTTCAACTTCCTGTTTTGTGATACTTGCCATTGGGGTATTTTGAATAAAAGCAGGATTCTGACGAGTGTAAAACATGCTTATAATCCAGCCAAAGTTCTCCTGGCCCGAGGGGGCTTTCCCCTTTGACCCCACCTCCTGTCCCGGTGAAGTTGCCCTGGGGACAAGGTCAGGGGCATTTGGTGGTGGTGGCCCGAGCTCCCGGTGTCTGTGCTGGCCCTTGGGGCAGAAGCCTTGAAGAGGCTTGAGTCGACACCAGGAGATAGGTGCCAGTCGTTATCTTTATTTTTGGCACCATTTTGAGTCCTTATTTAAAATTTTTTTTTAATGTTTATTTATTTTTGAGACAGAGAGAGACAGAGCATGAACGGGGGAGGGGCAGAAAGAGAGGGAGACACAGAATCGGAAACAGGCTCCAGGCTCTGAGCCATCAGCCCAGAGCCCGACGCGGGGCTCGAACCCACGGACTGTGAGATCGTGACCTGGCTGAAGTCGGACGCTCGACCGACTGAGCCACCCAGGCGCCCCTTGAGTCCTTATTTTGTACGTTTCATACTGCACGTGGCCGCCTTGTGATAGAACGTGGCTGCGGCATCCACTCTGGGATGTGGCTGTACAGCCAGGGAGGGCAGTCGAGTGAGTTCGAAGCCCTTAGCAGCCATCCCTCTGTAGACAGCCCCCTTCTGAACTTCGTGTCCTCACCTGTGGCACACCAGTTCCCAAGAACTTTGGGGGTCCACGGAGCCCCCCAGAGGCTGCGTGTCATGTGGCCCTTGCGTCACTCCCATGTCTGACAGCACATGTGCTTATAAAACTTTGCTGTTTTCCTTTCAAATAAGGGGAAGATCGGGAGGTCTAATCCGCAGAAGCAAAGTTCTCCATTTTCTTAGAGACAGGGTTAGGATGCCTTCAGCCACAGAGATTCTCCCAGGGCCGCCCTTACTCTGGCCTGCTGGGTGGGCCCCGGCGCCCCCTGCTGGCGATCTCAGGTGCCGCAGCTGCCGCGGTCCCCGTCCTTGCCCCCCGGTTCCCCTCCCCCCTGGACACCCGGGCTCCAGGGCCGGTAATGCGGCTGCTGATCACTTTCGTAAATAAGTTCGTGTCTTCCCTGGAGTCAGCTGTCTGTGAGTGAAGATTGAAGTCCTGAATCTCTATCGCTTTTCGTATTTGGAGCATGTAGCTTTCGTTTGTGAAATACATAGTTTTCTTGGCCTAGTGGAAGACACTCTCAGTTCTGACTATTTCCAAAGAACGAACCATTAAGACCCAAACTCCTGCTGCAGCCCACAAATGCCCGCCCTCCACAGTGGGAACGGGGCACGATCTGCTCAGGAGAACCCCTCGTGAGAGTCGCTGGCTTTGCCTCAAAGGTGAATGGTCTCCCGGCCCTCCCTCCGGGGCCCCCGCGGTCCCGCAGGGCCCCAGGCGCTCCTCTGTGCCCGGGGGGACGCCCTCGACATTTGTGTCTTTTTAGGAATTGAGAGTGAGGCGTGACCAGAAAAGGCGGGGGGAGGGGGCAGAGAATAACCGAGCTGTGCCACGATTATGTCCCCTTTTCTGTGCGATGCCATCCAACAGTGAGCCACTTTGCTCTCAATCTTAACAAAACAGGAGATTCCCTCTGGAAGAGATCCCGCTGGATGAAAAGGAAGCAGCTCAGTGGCTCCACAAACTGTACCAGGAGAAGGTAACTCAGCTTTCCTCCCCGGGGGCTGGTGAAGAGGTCTCGAAGGGGCGGCTCGCAGGGCAGGTGGGACCTTCCGGAGACGGGGGCGGGGCGTCTGCCGTCCTCGAACACTTCTGCCTTCTTTATTCTTTCCATTTTCTTGTGAGAAATCAACACGCTGGAGACGAGCGTAAAGGATAACACGGTGTTTCTACAACCGCGGCTGGTTAACGTTCTGTCACGTTTGTTTCCTTTTTCGTGTAAAAGAAGGTATAGATCTGTAGCCTCCACATATATACATATATGGCGTGTGTGTGTGTGCGCGCGCGCGCCCGCACGTGTGCACGCCACAGGTGACATGAGGACATTATCCTTGTGCCACCCACCCCGGTCCTTCCCTCTCCATTCCCCGGTAGCACGCCCTGCCCTGAACGCCCTGCCAGCTTGGTTTCCGTACGTGGGCAGGACGTTAGATCTTCATCTTCAGCATCGTGGGAGGCTTAGAGAATGAGAAAGTCCTTTCTGCATTCAACAAGTACCCTTTCAAAGGCACTGACGAGCTCTTAAGAAAATCTGGGAAATCTCTAAGGGTCAAAAAAGGAGGTTGAGCTGAAAAGCAGGTGGCGAGCCTGTGACCCGGGAATGCCACGCTCCAGCAGCGGGTTTTGCGAGTCCCCTTAACCTGGAGTCTTGATTTTTAGCGCCTACCCGGAACAGAAGATCAGGGTTTGATCTCACGCCAGGTCCCTGAGATCCTGAGATCCAGGCCTCAGGACCCTCCGAGAGTTTTCCCTCGCACGGTGAACTGAAAGAGACCTACTTTCCAGCGCAGGGAAATGGCTCTGACGCTCCCCCTTCTCCTCTTGGTCTGAACAAGGGCTCCCTGATAACACGTAACCACAGGTCTGCCCTCGAACGGCTATGCTAGCAACACAGCTCAAGGAGAATAGAACCAAAATATCAACTCAAGTGGTTCTAGGCAAATCACTAGAGTTCCTGAGAGAAGCCCACGCAGGACCGGAGGGACGTTCCTCCAAACCTCAGCTGCTCACGATCTCCACGGGGAAAATTCTGTCGGGGAGGAGCTCATAACCAGACCACGTGGGCAGGGCGCACAAAGAACCGAAGAGGTAAACTCTCCAAAAACTGCAGCCAATGGAACTGTCAGAGACTAAGATCAGTGCGTCCGAAGCGATGGGGCACAAAGAAGGAACTGAAAAGAAAAGGGAAGGATCTGCAGAAAAACCGAGTCGAATTTATAGGCAGGAAAAATCTAGCTGTTGACAGTAAAATCTTTTTTTGTTTGTTTGTTTCAACGTTTATTTATTTTTGGGACAGAGAGAGACAGAGCATGAATGGGGGAGGGGCAGAGAGAGAGGGAGACACAGAATCGGAAGCAGGCTCCAGGCTCTGAGCCATCAGCCCAGAGCCCGATGCAGGGCTTGAACTCACGGACCAGACCGCGAGATCGTGACCTGGCTGAAATCGGACGCTTAACCGACTGCGCCACCCAGGCGCCCCGACAGTAAAATCTTAATTGATAGATTGAACAGCAGATTTGATACAGCTGAAGACACAATTAGTGAAGTGGAAGATGGAGAAGAAATTCCTGGGCAGGTAGCAGGAGGGAGTGCAAACATAAAAGGAAGTACAGAAAACACGGAGGGCAAAGTGAGAGGTCCAGAAAAGAACTGCTGGTGGGTAAGAGACAGGAGTGGTGAGGAGCAGGGGTCAGAAGACCGCCGTCAAGCTTCTAGCACTCGTCAGGTTCAAGAGCCACAAGTCTGGAACAGGGTAAGTGAAAAGATATCCACTCCCCAATTATCACTGAAATTGCAGAACACCAAAGACAACCAGGAGCTCTTAGAACAACCAGAGAGAAAAGACCGATTCCCCGGGAGGGAATGGCCGTCACGTGGACATTAGACACACATCTTACTATGTATCACAACCTCTTCTGAATGTCTTACGCACGTTTTGTCCTCACAGTAACCGCACACAACGCTCTGGCAGGTGCATACATTATACGTGAATACACGTAGAAAAACAGAGAGCACACACAAAATAGAACAAAGAAAATAATAAAAACAGCATACTTCATTGTGATGGAAAGCAAAGCCACAGGAGTGAGTCAGCTGTACCGCATGCTTTTCCTGTGAAAATATTAATGATCTAGAAATCCCCGGGCAAGACCGACCAGTTAGAAGCGTAATTGCATCAGTAGAGACAGAAAGGTGAGCTGACCAGAGAGCAGAGGACAATGGTGAGAGCAGCATCTCTCACTTAATGCCCGTACATTTGAAAACTTAGACGGAACGCGGGATTTCCAAGAACACAGCTCTCTCCCGAAGAGAAACGCAGCCTACGTGCAGAATCCGAACGGTGTGTGTGTCTCGGGTCGGTGGAAAGGCAGACCTGGCACTCGCCAGTTGGAAGCGGGGAACGCGTCCCTGAATCTAGGTCCGCATCAAAGAGTTTGAAACTCTTGCCACAGACATTTGTGAGCAACGGCATTTGCGCAGCGCGAGATGAGCCATGACCTGGTGGGGCGTTACTGGGAAATAGGGACCCCGTGTGTCCGCTTCCGTTCGCTGCGATTCCATCCGCGTGAATGAACTGCGGACCATCAACACGGCTACACCTTGGGGATGTGGTGTACGGAGACAGCCGGCCACGGTGTGTGGGGGACGTATGACGCCCCTCACGGGAGGCTGCCAGCGCGTCTCGCACGCGTGCCCGTTGAGCGTGTGTGTGATGGGTGTGGGGGGAGCATGGTGGCCCCGGAGGGGACGGAGCGGGGGCCTCATCTCCGGCTCCCAGGTGTACCTCCCCAGATCACCTGGTGCAAATGCACCAAGTGACGAGTTTTGACATCCGCGACTTTTTGGGGTATTTTTATATTACCTGCCATGTTTTTCTCGAGTATCGAGACATATACTAATACGGTAGGCTCGGCTGTCCTTCCTGTCACATGTATTTTACAGCAAGGACCGCATACCGTGTGCTGTCTGTTTTTTCTTTCTCCGGTCACCATCGTTTTTATGTCTGTCAGCGTTGACGTACGCAGATTTAATTCACTCCTTTTCTTTTAGAAGATCTTTAAAAAAAATTTTTTTTTAATTTAATAAATTCCACCCCCGACGTGGGGCTCGAACTCACGACCCCAAGATCAGGAGTCCCGCTCCAATGATCAGGCCAGCCGGGCACCCCAGTTCACTCCGCTTAAATGCCCTCTTCTGGCATTGCGCCACGGGTGACGGCCTGTTGTCCCCTCTGCGGACAGTCAGTTCGTGTCCCGCTCTGTGCTGCGCGATTCCTGGAGACACGGACTCGTGCTGTCACCGTTGGCGTAGCCTACTCACTTTGCGGAAGGTTTCTAAGCTGTGCTTCGAGGAGACGCCCAGTTCACGCTGAGCGTGAGAGGCCCCTTGCCCCCCCGGGTCGTGTGAGTAGAGGGTCCGGCTGGCCCCCTGAGCGACCAGACTCAGCACTTGGATCCCGATGCCACAAACAGCCTCTGAGAGACGTTGACACCCTACACGGCTACCTCCGGTCATAACCTAAGAACGGACCACGCTCTCACCAGCGGAGTACAGAGGTCGGGCCCCGCGGCTTCCCCATTCTGCAGATGTGGGACGGGGCTGCGGGTGCCAGGCGGAGCCGTCCCTGGGCCTCCCGGCCTCCTGCCCTCACACTGTCTGCGTGCCTGCTGCACGGTCAGGAAGCGGTACCCTGAGGCCAGCGCTCCTGCCTCCCGGCCACTCGAGCCCTCCTAGAATGTGCGCTCTGGGCCCGTGGCCCCGGGGCCCCTCCGCCGCCAGGCTTCGGGGGGATGAGGTCAGGGGTCTGCAGGCGTTGGCGGTTGGGATCCTCGCCAGCGCCAGCATGTTGAGCAGAGGTTTGCGAGGAAGGGAGCAGGCGGGGCAGGGGAGGGTCGGGAGGAGAGGGCACGAGCTCCGAGAGCCAGCTCCAAGAGGCCGCCTCGGCGGGTCGGGCCCAGCATTTCGTCTCAGTGAGACAGACCCAATGGGACCGAGTCTGAATGCTCCCGTGTGCCGTGGGTGAGTGCCGTTCCCCCTGAAATGCGGGCCAGGGCCACACGCCGAGTGCATGTGCACACTGGCGCACGCTTCCCGCCGGGGGGGCCCCGTTCAGAACGGTGCGAGGAGCGGGTGTGTACGTGCCGCAGGGGGCTGCGAGCACCGGGCTTTTGTACAGGTCCACCCTCAGGACAGCGGGCGGGCTTGGCCGCCTCCCTCCCCCTCCCCCACCCCTGCAAGCAGGATCCTGCCACCACTCCAGGGTGGGTGTCGACAGGGGGTGGGCCTGAGCCCTCCCGGTTAGACAGGGCAGTGGGCGGGACCAGCAGCCCCGAGAGGAGCCACGCCCCCTCCCCAGGAAGCAGACAGGTGCCTGCAAGAAAGGATGCCCCTGACGGGAGGAGCCCCTCCCCTGGGAGACCTGGGGGCAGGGGGATGCGTTGTGGCAGGTGCACGACTGGGCTCCAGGCAGGTCCAGGCCGTGCCCCACCCGCCCCGCCTTCAGAAGGTAGCAGGAGGCGATGAGGTCAAGGCGGAGGTGACTGCCTGTGCCTGGCTGGCTTTGAGCTTTGACACAAGCAGCCGAGGGGCTCCGCAAAGGACACACCGTCCCGCATCTGCCGCGCACTCACGGCTCGCCGCTTTCTTTACGCGGAACTGTTTTAGGCTGAGTCCGTTTCCGTGGTCAGTACCGGTCAGTACAGCGGCCACTGTCGTTGACTCTTTCAGGACGCGTTGCAGGAGATGTATAACCAGGAGGGCGTGTTTCCAGGAGAGCAGTTCAAACCTGCCAGAAGGCCGTGGACGCTTCTGAATTTCCTCTTCTGGGCCACGGTCCTGCTGTCTCCTCTTTTCAGCTGTGTCTTCGGCGTCTTTGCGAGCGGTTCCCCCCTCCTGATCCTGACGTTCCTGGGGTTTGTGGGGGCAGGTAACGCACGCGAATGACAGCACAGCTCAGGGTCGGGGATCTTCTGAGCGCCAGCCGCAGAGCTCCGCAGGGAGCTGGGTGCGCCTGGAGCCCTTTTGGCCTCAGAGAGCGGGCTCTGTCCGCTAAGCCACAGGGTCGTGGAGACCACGGCCCGGTCCCGGGGCCACGTGCTCTCGTGGCATCCCGTGCTGAACTGGGCAGACGCCTGTGGGGAGTCCCTGAGCTACTCCGCGTTCGGGCTTGGGGGGCTTGGGGGAGCTTGATGGTCTGAGGGTCTCTGAGGACATGGTCATTACTGTCCCGAACAGAATCACGGGCGCTCAGGACTCCCCAGGTATTCTTGTCGGAGGGACGGGCACCCAGTCTGTCCCTGGGCACCTCACAGGGCAGTGCAGCCCCCACCAGGCCCCCACCCACCTCCTGTCGCTGGAGGAGCGGAGGCCATCACTCCCCCCCAGACGGGCTGAGCACGGCAGTGGGAGGGGCCGGGGGAGGGGAGAGGGCTGGCCTGCCATCCCCTCGGGACCCTGCCCAGTAGCGAGTTCCCTCGTGGGACGGCCAAGCCATCGGTCTGACCTTGCCTCTTTCCTATTTCAAAGCTTCCTTTGGAGTCCGCCGGCTAATAGGAGTAACTGAAATAGAAAAAGGCTCTAGCTACGGAAACCAAGAATTTAAGAAAAAGGAGTGATTCCTGGCTGTGGTTGCACACACGTAACCCGACGGCGGTGTCCAGTTAACTCAAAAACAGAACCACACACCCAGATCGGAGGAAAAGACACTTAGAAACTATTTTTCTTATTAACTGGTGACTAATCTCAACCAATAAACCTTGAGCCAAGAGCAAAGCCGTCGGAAGGCCTGCGGACGAAGACGCCAGCGGCACCCCGGGCGGGGTCCCAGGGTCCCACGAGCCAGGCTCCGAGGGCGCCGTGCATGCGGGCCCACCGCTGCGGGGGGCCGGGTCCCACCCCACCGCGACCTCGCGAGAATTCTGCCTGCCAGAGGGAGCCTTCGGCCGCTTTCTCTTCTTAAACTTAGATCCATTTTTGGTTTTTACCAGTTATTTTGGGAACTCCCCCTGCCCCCCCCCCGCCTCCTCCCCTGACCCCAGCAAACCCTCCCCGGCCCTCCCGGGAACGAGGACATGTCAGCCCCCAGGCCCACAAAGCACCTGCCCGTCCTGTCTTCACACACGGGTGTTCTCGGGTGACCAGGGCGGGCCAAGCGCCAGGTGGCCGGGCAGGTGCCCCTGAGCTGGCGGTGGGGACGCCCCACCCCGGCTGCCTGGCTCCTCCCTGAGCCTGTGTGGAAGCACTTTACATCCGTTTCTAAAGTGATCCGCCCCCTGAGACCTCTGTCCCTCTTTTTCCCTGCTCAGTCCTCAGCCCCTCTACTGGGCCGCACCCCTGCCGCCAGCCCCGGGGACAGCTGCCCTGCAGCCCACGGGCCTCTTGGATGTTGGTTTCAAAGAACGTCCCCACCAGACCTCCTCTCTTCTGGAGGCGGTTGGAGACTGTTCCCTGGGAGCTCGTCGGCTCCTAGAGGTTTTATTTTTACTGTTGGTCTGTTCATGGCTCTCGTCTCCCTCAGAAGTAGAGGTGGTGGCCCCCCCTCCCTTCCCCGAGCAGGTGCCTGGGTGCCCGGGGCGGGGCTGGGCACCTCCTTGCGCAGGCTTCACCTGGGAGCCTGGGAGCACTGCCCCGCCTCAGCTCCCCCTGCTGGGGGGTGTCTGCCAGGGTCCCGACTTCGCTGCAGCCCTGGACGTGGGGCTCCCCAGCAGGCCTCTCCCCAGGCTCGGCTCAAGCATCCCGCTGTCCACCCGCTTGCATCAGACTTCTTTCTTAAACCTCCCGCGTGCTGTTTTCAAGTCACACCCCCCTCGCCTTTTTTTTTTTTTCCCCTCTTTTTAGCAAAGGAAGGAAAAGTAACGGGTGTTAGCCCTGGTGCACTGGAGCCAGCGTGCCGAATAGAGGCAGGTTGGATTTTCTAGGAGAAAAGGTGGAGGAAAGAGGCATGGAGAAATATAGACTAAATTGGACAAGTGCCTCTGCATCAGCCCTAAGTGTGTATTCTGGGAGGCTCTCTGGGGACAGCACGCGGTCTCTAGGACGAGGACGCTGCTGGGTTCTGTGTGAGAGCACCCCGCCCTCCCCCCGCTGCAGGGGGGGCCACCTCGGGTTAGTCTGCTCTCCTGTGGCATGCTGCTCCCGGCTTCCGTGTTTGTGTCCTGTGCTAACTCACTAACACCTAAAGCATCTTGAGAACGGTGGGAGGGCACTCCTGTGTGCATGCGGTCCCTAGAAGGCCCAGGTTTAGGTCTTGTACCTTGTAATTCATGGTTCTCCTTGGCCAGAGAAGTTCTCCCCCCCTGAAATGACTACGTACCGGGCACCCTCCTCCCGGAGCCACTGGAGGGGCCGTGCGGGGTCCGGGTACGACGGAGGCTGAGGGCGGGCGTAGGTCTTAAGTCTCAGTGATTCCCTTCTGATCTCACACAGATGAGCCCGTGCATTTGGTGCCCAGACCTTGAGAGCAAGCAAACCTCACCATGGACGTTTGGGGGGGGTTGTTTTTTGTTTTTCTGTTTTTTGTTTCTTTTTGGAGGGGGATGGATTTTGCTTTACGTCCGCTTTAGAAGGAGAGGGAGAGGGGGCTCCTTTAATTTTCAAAATTAATAAATCGCAGAATAGTGCTTTTCTTCTTTTCTTTTCCTTCACGCCCACAACTCAACATCGTTGGTGGCTGACGTCACGTCCACGTGGAGGCCACGTGTTTGGACGGTGCCAGCGGCCGCGGCGGGGGGTGGCTCAGGGCCCGGACTCTGGCGCCCTCCACGCGGGGCGGTGGGCCGGGGAGCGTGGGCGACGTGGGCAGACCCCCTCTGCCGGGCCAGCTTGCCGCTCCATGCGCCTCCAGAGCCCTCGCCCCCCCTCGCCGGAGGCCCCCCGCGAGCACCCCACGGGCTGAGCTCCAAGCCTGGGGACCGCGAGCGGCTTGCCTCTCAGGCACCAGGTGCCGCGTCTGGTTCGCCCCGCCCAGCGAGTGGAGTTTGGGTTGTGGGTGCCCCCCCACCCCGTGTCCAGCTGGGGAGAGGACCACAGATTCTTTGCCTGCCACCCCCCCCCCGAGTTCCAGGGGCTTCTAAGGAGCCTGTGGCACTTCCTGGTGACTCTGTGGCAGCTAGCAGCACCCGGGGACTCTGGTGGCGTCAGTGACGGTCCCCACTGCATGCAGGCGAGGAGGCCCTGGGGAAGGGCTTCGCGGGTCAGAAAGAGAGCCCGTCCTCGTTTGCGATTAATCCGAAGGAAGAAGTGGCACCGGCCGTACTGGGCCTGGTGGCCGCGTCCTTCCTGTGTCCCCTCCAGCCCGCCCTCAGGAAGCACAGCCTCTCGTAGACACGAGCTCTGCATCCACAGACCGCTAAAGAGCAACAGAAAACGGCGTGAGCAGCACTCCATTGTCAACAGGGCAGGAATGCTCACTGACGCGTGCTGGGTCTCTAGCTGTCCGTCCCCGGGACCCCTCCTCGTGCACCGTGGCTCGGGAACCCTTCCTTCCGCCCATGTAGTTCCCGAGCGTTGAGGCCGATCTGAAGAAACAGCAGTGGGCTCAGTCACGTGCGGTTCGGGAGGCTCCCGTCTGTCCGGGCCCACGTGGCTACCGATTTGTGTCCTCTCTGGGGTGACGGATAAGTAACTCTCTGCATGTTGCTTTGTCTCTGCCCGAGACGCCTCTAGGACCAGCCAAATAGGATCTTTCCAGCCTGCTGGTTTTCAGCCACACCGTTCAACCTCGTGTGTAAACTCACGCTTCAGATTTCGCACCCAGACCTGCATGCTTTCCCCGGCATGCGGCACTCGGTGTTTAGCGGTGTGATGTGGCTTCTAACCCTTCCGCGGTGTAACCAGGCTTAGGGCCAACACGGAGGGCCCCGCACGCCTACCTGCTTCCTCTGGACACGGCACGTCCCTGGCCCATGTGCCGCCCCTTTCTCTCACGAGGTAGCTCCTGAAGAAAAGCGAGCCTCCGTGAGCACCCGGGGCCACCAGGGTGCACGCGGACGTCACCCCCCGGGCTCCACGTCCTCGCCTCTTGGGGCCCGGACACGCGCACACACACACACACAGGGTCGGGTCTGGGGCGGAGGACGTGACGCTCCGTTCCGCTTGGCTGGGGGATGGACACACATGCGCCGAGTGTCACCGCAGGCATTTGCTGCCGTCCGGTTTGGTGAAACCGGTGACGTTCCCACAAATTGCTCGGGGACGTGAGGGGACAAGAGCACTTTTTGGGGACCCAGGAGGTGGCTGGAGGAGTTGACACTGGTCAGCCCCGCCACCAGCCGAATATTCTTTTCAAAGACGATTGCTCAACGGTTCTAAGCCTTTTGTCTCTTTGTTCACAAACCTTTTGGTTTCTTTCTGTTGCAAAAGGGGACAGAAATCGCACTGTGAACGAGGCACTGAAAGGCACTGAGTGACTTAGGCTGGTTGAATTGAGCCAGAGCGACTTGATTCAGTGGAGACGCACCTCTGCTCTGCTTGTATTTATTGTCTCAGAATCGTGCGCCGTGACAATCAGACGCGACTTGCCTCGATGCCGGGAAATTCAACTGGCTTCTTGAACGTAAAGACCGTCCATAAGCACTGTAACTGTGACGGGAATCTCTCTGTCGGGAAAAACCACGCGAACCATTGACTCGTGCAGGCGACGGGCGCTAGGGTTCTTCTTCCATCACCGATGACCTATCACACCTGACTTTCGGCCAGTTTCGAAGAGTGATACGTTATATACAGGGTGCAAATGTACTATATGAATGTTTCCTTTTGTACACTTCATTTTTTACAAGTTTTGCTACTCACAAGCTGTATGTAGCTGAGGAGAGCGGTATTTTTGGCCTCTAGGAGCCTGTGGGGGTGGGGTGGGGTGGGGCTTGGGGGGGGTTCCTTAGATCTTAAAAGCGTGTGTCCCAAACAGCTGGCTGTGTTTGCCGCGCTCCGTAAAGATCACTTTGTACACGGGCATGTGCGAACCTGCCTGAGTGATGGTACCTTCTAGATAAAATGCTGCAGGCGCCATGCGTGTTTACTAAGATCGCTGCTGTCCCAGAGAAGGACGAAGCCTCCGCAGGAGAGGTGAGCGCGACCTCGGCCTCCTTCTGTTCCTTTGCTTCTCGCCCGGGTCGCCCCGGGGGGAAGCGGCGGACCTCCCCGCGCGGGCCGGCCACCCGCACACGCCACCCCCTGAGGGGCCGCTCTCTCTGAGGCTGTCCTGCTCGGTGCACTTTTCAAGCTTCTCCATTTCATAGAAGATGCCTTTGGAAGGGGGAAGTGCAAAGGAGGGTGACCGTCTGGCAAGGGCAAAGGAGAAAGTCGGCGGGCGCATAGAGTGCTAAGTGACCCTCTGCCTCAAAAGGGGTCTCAAAAGCCATCGAGAACAAAAGGTTTTCCAATGTAGGCATGTATATATCAAAAATTATTTTTTTGTAAGAACAAATTCATTCTGTGGAGAAAACCAAGGAACAATTTTTCTTCTTTATAAAGAAACGGACTCTTGTTAGAACCTATTCTAGGTTCTCATGTGTCTGTCTTGTGGAAATAAACTGAGCTGAAAGAATCACGGTGTCCCCTGTCCTCCGGAACGGCCCCCCAGCGGTGTGCTTTTCTGTTGTGCGGGGGTGGGGCCATGTCCACGTCCACGTCCACGCTCCGCTCAGGCCACCCGAGGCCAGGCTCACATTTCGGGCTCTCCCCAAAGCCCCACGTCTACACTCGTTTTTAAAAAACTGGTCCCCAGAGCACCCCTGCACCAGCCCGTGCACACGCACATGTACACACGCCCATCCGTGCACACGTACACAAACACAGGCGTGGGACCTGGGGTGGGACGATGCTATCTTCCCAGGAGGCAAAACCCGTCCCGCTTGGTCTTCTGGAACGGCAGGGTCCGGCCAGACCCTCGTCACCTACGCGCACGGTTCTGCTTTGTCCGTGCGCTCGGTCCTGTTGGACATGACCGGCCACGGACGAAGACGGGTGGCTGTGGAACGCGCCCACGGGCTCCTCCCCTGGAGTCTCACGGACACCTGGGACACCTGGGCCCTCCCTGCTCGACCATGAGCCCCGCCTGCTCTGCGGGCCCGCGTCCCAGCTCTGCTCTGGCTCTGTGGGGGAGCCTCCGTGTGTGGGTGTCGGCCGCTGGCCGCCGGAGACAATGAGGAGTGTGAGTGAGTGTGCACGAGCACGTGTGCACACACGTGCCAGCACACACGTGCGTCTGTACACGTGTGCCAGCACACACACATGCGTGCACACATATATCAGCTTGTGCACGTGTGTGTGTGCCTCCGTGCACGTGCCACCACATGTACGTGAACACGCAGAGGTATACACGCACCCCGGACTGTAAGGGGAAACACGGGGTGCTCATATAAGAACAACCCCAGGGGTGCCTGGGCGGCTCGGTCGGTTGAGCGTCTGACTTCGGCTCAGGTCACAATCTCGCGGTCCGTGAGTTCGAGCCCCGTGTCGGGCTCTGGGCTGACAGCTCGGAGCCTGGAGCCTGCTTCCGATTCTGTGTCTCCCTCTCTCTCTGCCCCTCCCCCGCTCATGCTCTGTCTCTCTCTCTCTCAAAAATAAACATTTTAAAAAATTTAAAAAAAAAAGAAAGAAAGGTCATCTTGAAGAAAGTGCTCCCTAAAGGCTAAAACCTCAGTGAGGAAACGAAGTTGTCCTGTGACATCTCCAAGGCTGCGGGTGAGGTCACTAGATCCAGGTCCAGCCCCGGCAGCTAGTGGGCAGGACGTCACGCCCGTAGGCACGTCACGCCAAGGAGTACGTTCTGTGACACGTGGGCAGGATAAAAGCCTGGAGTGTGTGCCGAGTGGGGGTGAGGGGCGTGGCGTTTTCAGCTCCTCCCCAGGGAGAATCTTGCAGGGGGTTCAAGGGATCCCCCACCTGCTTGGAGTGGAGCCCGAGCCCCTAAGATCACACCTGTGGAGCCCAGGGAGGCCCTCCGGCCGTCTTCCAGAAGAACGTGTCTGGTGAACGGGGTGTGTGAGTCTGTGCCCACAGACGGTTGCTCCCTTCAGGAAAAGCAAGACCCAGTGCGGCCGTGGCCCCGACCCCCTTCCCCACGGGCTGCGTGTGCGAGGGGAGACCCTAGGAGGGCACGGGAGGGGCTCCCTGAGCCAGCAGGTGTGTGCAGGGGCCTGGAGGGCGTCCTTGGAGTCAAGCAAATGCTAAGGAATCCTAAGCCAACTCGGGCAGGGGAGAGGACAGCCGCTCTAGCCTGTCCACAAAACCCCTGCAAGATCTAAGGTCCCCTCAGGGAAGCTTCTGGAGGGTGGGATTCTCCTTCCATCTGCCACCTGTCGCGGAGGGACACCTGCCTCGCCAGGGCCCAGAGACTCAGCAGGCCCCCCGGGAGCCGCAGAGCGCACCTCGCCCCGGCTGTCTGCGGAGGCTTCTTCCGGACCCTCAGCCGCGATGCGGGACCAGAGAGCCTCCTGGGCATAGTTTCCCCACAGCCTGTGTGCAAACGCATGTCTTCCCGGTCAAGGACTCCACCGGTGTCTCTAAGTGGTTGCTCCCGCCTGCACCGGACTTCCGGAGACCTGACCCATCGGGCCAGCCCGAGGCCGTCGGATACGCCTTGCCACCTCCGGTGACCGTGCCATCTGGACACGACACGGGAACCGTGCCCACGGGCTCAGGATGTGACCTTCAACGCCGGACGACAGCAGAGCAGGAACGAATCGCCGGCCCTTCTTCCCGCTCGGTGCTGCTCCCGACCAGGAAATGCGGGTGGAGACCAGGTACCCTAAGCCCCTGTGCCAGCGCAAGGTGTGGTGCGGAGGACAGGACGCCGTGGCCGCGGCGAGACGGGGGTCACTGGGAGCAGCCCTGCGTCCGGAGCGTCCCCTCGGCCCGAGCCGGCCTGTTGCCCCGGGACAGCCCTGCACGTCTCCGGCGTCCTCCGGGCCAGGGAGAGATGCCTCCCGGTGCAGAAGTGGACACAGCGCCGCTAAGTCAGCCGTGACCGCCAGGGAGCACGGCTGCGTCCCTTCCTGCGGCGGGTCAGTGTCGGGAGACTCCGGGACCCACGTGGCTGCGGAACGGGCCGGTGGCGCGACCAAACCCCACACGTGCCGCTCTCTGCCAGCCTGCGTAGGACGGCCCCTCTGTTGGTCCCCACTCTCGGTCCCCAGTGGGGGAGGCCGGTCTCCCTCACCCTGAAGGCTCTTCCTGCCTAGACTCCTTGAGACTCCTTCCAGGGCCCTCAGCACAAGCGTTTCTTCCTCTGTCACAACCGCTCGTAAGTAGGTCATCGCTTGGCCTCTTCCCGGGAAAACTCCAGAGGGCCTCTCTCCCTTACGGAGCACAGGCGGGCCGCCCGGGCCTTCCCCCTGCGCACATTCGGCTGCTGCCCGGCCTGCACACGCCTGAAGGGGCAAGGCCTCCTTCTTCAGAGCACAGCAGGGAGTGGGCGTCCCGGGCTCGGGCCGTGGGATGCAAAGCGTGGGACACGGACCTCGGGTCTCCAACATCAAGTGGGTCCTCGGTCCGAGGCCACACGGCCCCTCCCACGCCCACCAGCACGCAGAGAAGCAGGGGGAGCTGGCCCCCGCCAGGCCTGGGTCACCCGCTCCCTCCCTGCAAGAATGAGCCACCAAAGGGACTGCCCTCGGGACAGGGGCAGATGGAAGAGGCAGGGAGCCACCAGCCCCAGGCACGGTCAAAGAGAAACGGAGCTGGACACCAGCTGAGGTGCAGACTGAGCTTGGTCTGGGCGGCTGCTGCAGGGGCGGGAGCCCCAGGGCGACCTGAGCCCAACTCCCCTGGGACAGAGGCGGGAGACTCTCTAGGGCTGGGCGTGCAGGGGTTCAGGCACGGGGGGCAGTGCGTATGTCGGGGGTGTGGGCTCCTACCCAGAGGACACAGAAACTCCTGGAACGACCATTGTGCACCTGGAGCAGGGCGCCCACGAGGTTAGACCCGCAAGTGTCCGTGTCGGAGCCCCCGGGCCTGTGAGGGGACAGTTGCGGGCAGTGGAAGATGGGCACCTTAACGTGCAGAGGACGATTTAAAGTCACCAGGCGTGTTATGAAGCTCGCGCTGGCAGACCGAATTATGATCTGCTGACTGAGGGGCCCCGGCCCTGACCTGGGGCGGGGTGGGAGACCCCCGGGCCATTTTGACCAGCCGTGTCGGGACAGCCCCACGAAGGGAGAGGAGTCACGTGTTTATCACCTACAGGTCCCAGTGGCAGGTGCTCGATGAGCCAGGGAAGGGCCGTCCCCGGTCCCAGGTCGTGAGCGGGCAGGAGACAGACAGCAGGGGACAGGGGCCGGAGATGGCTAACTTTTCACGGGCTCAAGTCCGAGCGGTCACTTTATACCACGCCCGGGAAAAGCAGAGCAGGAACTTAGGGCGGGCATCCGGGTGCGAGCAGGTTATCGACCCGTGAGATGTCCAGGCAGCAACTCCGAAGGACAAAGTTGTTTTCCTCGTCGCCCAGTTTTCATTAGGGACTGTCCCAAGAGGGGCTTCAGGGGTCCCCGCGCTGCCAACGCTGACTGGTCCGTGCAGCACTGAGCGTTGTAAGAGGGGCCGGGTCATCCCAGACACGCGGCTTTGCGCTCCCGTCTGGTGGCGTCTCAGTGCAGGGTTTGGACGGGGCCGCGATGCCCGGGAGGCTTTTGCAAGTTCTCACGGCCCAGACCGAGGGGCAGGGGGGCACGAGGCCCCGGGCTCTCCAGCTCGAGGGGCCTGGGGAGGCCGAGGGAAGGCATCCTGCACGGAAGCTGCCGGAAGAGGCTTAGGAAGATTGCGGCAGAATGCAGGGTGGGGAGTGTGGCAAAAGCATTCTCTTTTTTTAATTTTTAAGTTTTATTTTTTTATCGAGGTATAACTGACATGTTAGTTTCGTGTTCAACATAATGATTTGATATTTGTATACATCGCGAAACGACCACCACAGCAAGTGTGAGGAACATTTGCCTTTATGTAAGTTGGAGGCACTTTTTTTTTTTTTTAAACGTTTTTATCCATTTTTTGAGAGACGGAGAGAAACAGAGCACGAGCAGGGGACGGGCAGCGAGAGAGGGAGACGCAGAATCCAAAATGGGCTCCAGGCTCCCAGCTGTCAGCCCAGAGCCTGACGCGGGGCTCGAACCCACAAGACATGAGATCATGACCTGAGTTGAAGTCGGATGCTCAACGGACTGAGCCACCCAGGCGCCCCCACTGATGTGCCTTCTTAATGTGACCAGTCCTGAGGTTAACCGTGACTCAGCCTTCTTCTGACCTCGGCCAGTGCAGAGTGGGCTGGACCCCCCTCCATGTGACCTGCTCCCACTTCCGGGCATCTGTGGTTCCTCCTGATTTTTACACCTATGGTTACTGTTATTTTTATGTTCACATGCAGTTTGCTTAGATTTACCCACGTTTGCAGTTTCTGTGCTCAGCAGCCATCTCATGTCTCAGAACCTCCCCTGGGATCATTCTCTTTCCTGAGACAAGCCTTCCTGGAATTCCTTTGGTCGGATCCCTTGGGGGGTAGATTCTCTCACTTTTACTTTTCCTGAAAATTCTTTCTCTTACTCTGGTTTTGAAATGGGAGTTTGGCTGTGGGAATAATTAATTATAGGCTGCCATTCCTTTCTGTCCGGACTGTTGACACTTTCCACTTCTTGCTGGGAAGTCCGCGAACGGTCCGTCCCCCAGGTGGTGATCTGTCCTTTCTATTTTGAAAGTCACTCCTTGGCGGTCTGCCCAAAACAAGGAGTCTAAATACGTGTTCCTTTTGATCTGGCTTGAACTTTGATTTGCCTCCTGAATCATAGAATGGACTTTCTTCAGTTCTAGACATTCTCCAGTCGTCATCTCTTCACACACTGCCTCTGCCCCATTCCCTCTGATTTTTCTCCTGTTCTTCTGTCCCCTGGGCTCCGACCCTCCTTCCTGTGTCCCAGCTCATTGTCTCTCTGCCCTGCATTCTGGCTTATTCTGTGTAGCTTCCTGTCTGTCTTCGAGTTTACAAATTCTCTTAGTGGCTGCATTTAACCTTGCCTTTAAAAAGACCCCTGAGTCTGAATCTTAAGTTTTGCATTTTTGTCATAGGTTTTTTTTTTTTTTTTTTTAAACATACTGATTTTTTTCACTACAGTGTCATGTTCTTTCTCCTGCTTTAGGTCCTTTCTTTGAATACTTGAAACATTATAAACATGCTGTTATCACTGAATGTCTAAGCAAGAGATGCCCCAGAAAATCCCCTGAGTTCTAAAAATACTCCTCCCCGGCCACGTTGTGTACCCACACAGGCGGGACAACGGCCCTGTCCGGTCAAGTGACCCCATTCTTTGATTACCAGGCTATTGGCACAAAGAACTCGCAGTGGCCATGGGTAACCCTTGCTTTATTTCAGGGTAACGTAGCACAACTCCAGTGGGGGCGCCCCCACGTTCCTTCCAAGCCAGCACCTCCAATCCAACAGAATGTGAGGTTGCAGGGATGGGACGCACCCTTTTGCCAGTGTTTCCGGGACAAATATCAAGGCGCCGGTCCCACGCCTATCTCTTGGTTCCCAGGTTGTGTATTCTGAGGACCAGGGATGTGACCGGAGGCTCAGCTATTGGCTAAACGTCCTGGGATTTAACACCCCAAGCCCACAGGGTTGGTGCCTTGGCAGAGCCTTGGCTGGGCCTGGCGTCTCAAGAGGCTGACACTCTGGGGTGATGTGACATGACAGACCAGTGACTTCTGCAGTCACAACTCTTTTGCTAGAAAACGAGTCCCTTGCACGGAGGCTATGATTGGCGAGGTCCTGGGTCGGGAAATGCAGCACTAGTGGAGGCTTGAATAGCGACGTGGGCACAGGACTGTGGGCGGGGAGACAAGCCTGTGGCCGGAAGTGCCCAGCCCTCTGGTGTGGACCGGGTCTCCTGTCTCCAGTCAGACCCCAAGTGGCTTGTTGAACTCCTTGAGAAAAAGACCCTCTCAAAGGCTCAGCATCACCGTCTTGGCTGGCAGGGGGGCCACTCAGCCACGTCGCCCTTTGAGAGAGGGAGCTCATGCTGCCGGCCCCCCCGCGGCCCCCTGCACCGTGCCATCCGACCCCTCCCCCCAGCCTCTTATACCCCTGCACAGCGCTGCCCACCCACAAGCAGCCCCCTGCACCCCTACACCACGCCATCCGCCCCCCCACCCCTCCACCTGCTGCCTATACCCCTGCACTGCGCTGCCCGCCTCCCGCCACGGCCCCCTGCACCCCTGCACCGTGCCCCTGGCCCACCCGCGGCCTCCTGCACCCCTGCGCTGTGCTGTCCGCTCCCCCTACCCACCCCCCTGGCCCTCTATACCCCTGAACCACACCGCCCGCTCCCCCTACCCACCCCCCTGGCCTCCTATACCCCTGTCTTGTACTGCCTGCCCACCCGTGGCCCCCCGCACCCCTGCACCGCTCTGTCCGCCCCCCCTACCGCCCCCCCCCGCCTCCTATACCCCTGCACTGCACGGCCCGCCCCCCCCTCCCCCCGAGGCCCCTTGCACCCCCTGCATAGGGGCAGCTCAGTCCGGGAGCCCATCGGGCCAGCACTGGTCTGGCCGGAGAGTGAGGAAGGCTGGCATCCGCCAGAGGAGTCCTCCGTCCCCCCTGCTTGTTCTCTGCATGTTCTCTCCCTGGTGGCATTGACAGGACATAAGACCCACAAACTTTGCTCCACCCGCTTAGACCAATTCACTTGCCCAAAGGCATCCTGCCGACAGCCGACACCTGGCCCCCAAACCTTCTTGACTCTGCCCTTCCTACTTTGCTGCTTCCAGACGCGTGACTGGCAAGCCAAACCCTTCACACCACTCCTCCCCCATACAGTGCCCTGTCCAACCCTGCACGCCGGAGGGTCCCCCTCACCACGGGCCCCTGGGACACGCCTGGTGGGCCAGGGTACAGGCGAGGTGCCTGTGCGGTCTGCACCGTCGAATCACGCGGAGCCTCTCGTGAATCAGGCCTGTGATGCTCCATCAGCGGTTGTGGGGAGCACCACAGACGTGTGAGAGGGAGCCAGGCGTGTGCTGGGAGGCCGGTGTCAGGGCAACCCGGATCGTGGGAGGGTCTGGACCACGCACCGTGTGCCTGGCCGGCTCGGGCTCGGTCCCAGATGTCCCGCGGCCCTCACATGACAGACCGCTGTGGCGCCTGCCCGACCTTGTGACCCAGCGGGTTTGCCGGTACGTAGCTTGGCGGGGGGATAGTGCCCCTCTCACACGCTGTTCCGCAGTGCGGCCCTCAGTAGCTCCTAGGAGCCGGGAGCATGCCAGGGACTGCTCTCAGCGTTTGGCCGTCTGCTGCAGAAGGCATGGCATTACTCCAGAATCCTAGGGCCCTGGGCCCTGACTCTTCTCCTGACCTAGGCAGAGGCCTGGCCCTAGTTAGTGCTCTGTAAGCAGGGAGAGCAGTGGTGGGGGGGGGGAGATGGGGATCTTGTGAGACATCTGACCAGGTGGGGTCTCTGTGGCTCTCCGGGTAAGGGGGGGTGGTTTCCCGTTTTGGGGGAGAGGGATCCTGCTGGCCCACAGGTCAGGGGGATTTGGGGTTCAAGATTCCCAGGCTTGTCTAGTAACATTCACCCCATTCTGAGTCTCAAGGTCCCATTTAGTTCCTATCATGGCCTCGTCCTTAGCACAGGAGACCTGTCCATGCAGCTCTGCTTCCCTTTTGATTAAGGTGAACAACCCTCCAGTTTTCGGGACGCTGTCTTCCTTTTAGCCCTGAAGGTCCTGTGTCCTGAAACCCCTTAGGCGTGGGCAAACCGAGGGAGTCTCGGACTTAGAGTCAGATCCTCCTGATTTTTGGCACCGCCTGACGGAAGGTGACTGAACACCCAGGGACACATCCGGGGAAGCTGCTGAGGACACACCTGCCGGTGTCCTGCCTGAAACCATTAACTGGCTGAAACCATTTTCATTTAATTCTCGTAATTAAAATTCTGTTCAAATATAGGGAACTTGAGGACCCCAAGAGTAAGCAATAGGTCGTGCCATTTACTTTGAAAATGTAGAATCAAGATTCACAAGCGCATGGGGAGTGAGATCAGTTAATTCAGGGACCGAGATCAAATTCCCCTTAAGGGCCTGCACACGCGCCCGGCCCAGAGCGCAGCTCATGGAGACACTGATGCTGGGTAGCTTTCCCAGCCTGGCCTGAGGAGTCATTTGGGGACACGATGTGTCCGAGTGAGGATAAGCAGAGTGGCCTGTTCTTGGCAGGCACATGGGGATCGTGCCCAGAGGCCATCCCGAATGGAGGTGTAACCACCTCCGGCAGCCACCCCGGGGCCCTCCTGCCACCCAGCTGGAGCCTCCAAGGCCACACAACCCATTTAGAGGGTGGCCCCGACTAATGGCCACTTAAAAATGCATGACCGTGGCTCCCGCCAGGTCCTTGGCGGCATTGGGAGGATCCATCCCCAAGGTCCCTCTGGAAGGACCGAGGGAGCCCTGGAATCAGCATCTCCTTAGTCTCCCTCTGTCTTCTGTCCCCCCCTCCCTCCCTTGAGCTCTGTCACGGGTTCTAATCGTGTCGCGGCCCTTCTGCCGGGCGTGGTTCGGGCTCTGCACTTCAGCCACGGGGTGAGGACGAATCCTGTGGCTATGAAAGCCGAGGTTGCTGTCTGGCCCATTTTCTGCTCAAATGCACCAAAGAGCATCAGTACCCAGCACAGCTGTGTTCCCCACTTCCTGCCCTCCAGCTGGCTCTCAGCTTGTACCAGCCTCCGCTCAGACAGCAGGATTTGGCTCTTGCAACCCTGACAGACACCAGCTTACGGGAGGCTGAGTGGATTTTGAGGACAGCTCCCAGGCCGAGGGCTCGGTCAGGGAGGAGCTGTCTCTCTGAGCTCCTCTGCTTCCACAGTGGCCCCTGTAGTCTGAGTCCAGCCTTCTCTCGCGAGACTTCGCGGTGACAGAACTCCCTGTCCTCCCAAGCCCAGTGGGTGGCACTTTGTCATCACACTGCAGACCTCCGCCCCGCCTGCATGGGCGGCTCCTCCCTCCTCCCTCAGCCACGCCCACTCGCAGGGGTCGGCCACGGTGGCATTCAGTGGCGTTGGATGCCACCAGCAGGAGACCCTGCTAACGGTGGCCTAAACAAGAAGGAGGTGGTGTTCTCCCATGACAAGGGTCCATACTGACCTGGCTCGGCAGCCGGACAAGGTCATGGCCATTGTCTGGCCCAAGAGACGGCCATCTGCATATCACTGGCCAGCACGTTGCCCTGCAAACAGTCCAGGCTGAAGTGTGGCTGGGAACGTGCCTGCCTGGCTGTCCTGCGTCCATGTGGAGGCCCTGGAGTGGGTGGCGTCGGGATGTCTGCTGGATGTTTCTGGAACATGCTACTTCCAGCACCTGTGTTCCCAGAAATGTTCCCCAGCCCTCCAAACCGCCCCAAGAGTCTAAGGGGCTTTAAGTGCCCGGACTTCAGCAACACAGGTGCTAAAAGTGGAACAGCGCACCGGGGAGCCCAAAGCCGCTGAACCCCCACAGGTAGAACCCCCGAAGGGCTGAACCCCCACAGGTTAGAACTGGGGCCTGAGCAAACTGGCTACCGAGGTGTTCTGGAGTCAGGGGGCTTCCGTGGGCCCAGGACCCTCGAAGGCAAGGGACGGGGGCCTGAGAAAAGTAAGCTGGCAGCAGTTGCCATGGTTACCATGCAGCTTCCCCCCAGGGACACAGGGGCCTGGACTTGGATGGAAAGGGCCTGACTGATTTTAAAGAAAGTCCTTAAGGCGTCTCTTTATTGGAAAGGCCCTGGAACTCGTCCGGTTTTATTGGGTTAGGAGGTCTCTCTCCGCATAAAGTTCACCCCGTTCCCAGGAGGGTTCTCAAGTGATAGGAGGGGGTTAAACATCGTCTGTTGAATTTTTTGGATTAGTTAAT